>NW_025814849.1:0-1295000 GCF_022079265.1 Lynx rufus | reverse complement strand
CTCGTTAGAACCTCATGGCCCTCGCACTCGCTGTTCCGTCTGCTTAGAGCTACTCTTCTGGACCTTCCCATGGCTGGCTCAGTCTCACCTTGCAGGTTTCCTTCCTTGAGACCCTTTTATAACCTGCAACTACTGCCCCAGATCTGTGTTTGTAATAACATTTGTCAGAGTCTGAAATGCTTTCATTAGTCGCTTTTTGCAGTCTCCAAACCACTAGACCGAACGTTCCTGAGGATGGACAGTGTCTCTGTCGTCTTTGTCTCAACAAACCCAGTATCTAAAACGGTGCTGGCACAAAGCAGGTTCTCAAGATAAAAATGCATGCGTGAATGAGTGAATAAATTATTCCATTTGTGCTATTATAGACCAATCAGTAGGACACAGGGCAAGGTGGTTATCATCAGATACAAAAAGGAGAAAATTATACCAAAGGAGGCTACCTAGAGAGCCTTTCTTTTCCTTTTCTCTGCTTTAATTCCTGGGAAACTTTAAAAAAAAATTTTTTTTAATCTTCATTTTTGAGAGAGACAGAGACTGAGTAGGAGCAGGGAGGGGCAGAGAGAGAGGGAGACACAGAATCCAAAGCAGGCTCCAGGCTCTGAGCTGTCAGCACAGAGCCTGATGTGGGGTTTGAACCCACCAACCTCGAGATCCTGAGCCAAAGACAGGCATTTAACCAACTGAGCCACCCCCAAACACGCCATTCCTGGGAAACTTAAAAAAATGCTCCATTTTATGCCGTTGTGTCAAAATTCTTTCCTCCGGCCAGGCCCGCCCCGGCTCCCGGGGGAATCATCACCAGCTCTTCTCACCTGACGCGTGGACCCACGTGGTTAACAGCCCAGGTGACAGGAGGGAACATCACGGTGGCAAACATGAGGCGTGGCTAACTCAGACCGTCTCCGTCTCTGGGCTGCGTGAAGGCAGAAGGGAAGGCTGGGTGATGGGCAATGGTGGGCTGGATCTTTATTCTGAAACCCTTGTTTTAGAACAGAATCACTGGTAATGGGCCGGTAGCAGGGACAGCAATGCCAACAGAGAGGATTCTGTATGCCAGGCCCAGGCCCGGGTTTCCCATTTACGTCCCTTGGATCTCATTTAAACTCCCAGGACCCAGGGGCGCCTGGGTGGCGCAGTCGGTTAAGCGTCCGACTTCAGCCAGGTCACGATCTCGCGGTCCGTGAGTTCGAGCCCCGCGTCAGGCTCTGGGCTGATGGCTCAGAGCCTGGAGCCTGTTTCCGATTCTGTGTCTCCCTCTCTCTGTGCCCCTCACCCGTTCATGCTCTGTCTCTCTCTGTCCCAAAAAATAAATAAACGTTGAAAAAAAATTAAAAAAAATAAACTCCCAGGACCCAAAGAGGCAGGTCCCATCATTGTCCCCTTGTACAGCTGAAGACGCTGAGGCTCACGGAGTCCGCGACTTGCCCAAGGTCACACACCTGGTGACAATCAAATTCAGGGGAGCCCGAGCCCAGATGTATCACACTTAGCCATGCAGAGTGTTCAGCAATGACAACTGTACTTCAACATAAATGTCAAAAATTAAAATAACAGGGGCACCTGGGTGGCCCAGTCGGTTGAGCGTCCGACGTCGGCCCAGGTCACGATCTCATGTCCGTGAGTTCAAGCCCCGCGTCGCGCTCTGTGCTGACGGCTCAGAGCCTGGAGCCTGCTTCGGATTCTGTGTCGCCCTCTCTCTCTGCCCCTCCCCTGCTCGTGCTCTGTCTCTGTCTCTCCTAAAGAAATAAACTTAAAAAAATTAAAATAAAAAAATTAAAATAACATGAAAACAAATATTCAATAGAAAGAGGTGTGGTCACTTCATATTGAATAAATAAAATAAATTGAATAAAGAGAATGGCTCATGTAAGAAGGATGTATGAAAAAATATATATGTGAGTATTTTATTTTACTTTATTTTTATTTAATTTGGGTGTGAGAAATTTACATGCCTACCAGGGCCAGGTGGGACTATCAAATTGGCCGGAATTACAGCCGCTGGGGAGACTAGGATTTTGAGGAGCCCAAGCCCCATCCAAAGGTACAAGATGCTCCCTTGCTCTTTCTTAAATGCTTTTTTAATGTTTATTTATTGTTGAGACAGAGAGAGACAGAGCATGAACGGGGGAGGGTCAGAGAGGGAGGGAGACACAGAATCCGAAGCAGGCTCCAGGCTCTGAGCTGTCAGCACAGAGCCCGATGCAGGGCTCGAACTCACGGACTGCGAGATCATGACCTGAGCCGAAGTCAGCTGCTTAACCGACTGAGCCACCCAGGCACCACTTCCTTGTTCTTTCTTAAAGCCACTGCGGACAAAGAGTGTCTTTTTGCTTCCCAAGAGAAGGCAGAAACCCAAAATGTGCTATGGCATCCCCACCCCACTCCCATGTTTCAAATACTGACAATTAAGTGAACATTTTTTTTTAACATCGAGCAGACTCAGCCCTGCAAGAAACAAAGGGATTGAGGAACATATTCGGGGGCCAAATATAGCCTGTCGCTGCCAATGTAAATCTCTAGATGTGGGGTTTGGTTTAGGAACTGATCTGTACTGAACTGTTCCGGGTGAACTGTCTCTTTTCTTTGTGCACAGAGGGAAGCAAGGGCTTTGCTTCCGAGTATGCTCAGAAACCCACCTAACCCAAGGCCACAGACCTGTTCCTGATGTTTGCAAAGTAAACTTCATGTCTAAACCTGGCTGCACGGGAGAGCCAGCTGACATGACCACCCGTGAGGCTCAGTGCTCTCTGCATCCAGAAACAATAATGACGCTGTCCATCCAGGACCATGCATGTCTTTCCAATGTCTACTGATGCCTCAGCTCCAGGAGGAATTTAAGACTGATGCTAGTGTGGGGTGCCGTGGTGCCTCCGTCAGTTGAGCGTCTGACTTCAGCTCCGGTCATGATCTCTTGCAGTTCGTGTGTTCGAGCCCCGCGTCAGGCTCTGTGCCGACAGCTCGCAGCCTGGAGCCTGCTTTGGATTCTGTGTCTCCCACTCTCTCTCTGATCCTGTCCCGTTCATGCTCTGTCTCTCTGTGTCTCTCTCTCTCAAAAATAAATAAACATTAAAAAAAAAAAAAGACTGATGCTACCATGACCCTTCCTCCCGCCTGGTCCCCTAACCAGAGGCAGGCTCCCTCGCTGTCGTGCAGGGACGAAGCACGCATGAGAACCACGTCGATGGCTGGGCTCCTGGCTGGGCGCTCACAGCCTGGCCACGTTTTAATATTGCACACGCCATCCCATAACACTAAACGGACTCTCGGAAATGCGTTTTGCAGTATAACAGGACGAAAATCACGTGTGACTTCAAGATAAATCGATTTTTCCATAAGCAGGAAGGAGGCAATTTAGTGTTTCTTTTAACTCAGCGCTGCTTTCCTCGGCCACTTTGATGACGTGACGAACGTACTCAGAAGACAGAACTGGTGCTGTTTCGTGTCGGAGCGAGCGCGTCCAACTGAGGCCCAGGATCTTGTCAGTGAATGAGGAGGAGGGATCGATCCAGGCGAGAACTCTTCTCAGCAATCGATGGATTTCTGCTGAGTTCGGATAGAACGGCATTCTCTTGGTGTGCCTTGGAAGGAGGCTCATTGGTACGGTTGCTTTTTAGATCACCGATAAAGTTTTAAATTCCATGATTTCTGCTATCATGGCTACTCTCTAACCTAACAGGTGCTCGTGACTGGAGCACTTAGCTTGTGCTTCATTGCATGCTGCACGTGGTTAGTATTCTGGGTCCCAAGACTCAGAATTCCTGGCGTCTTGGTGTTTTCGAAGATAGGAAACACAGTCGAAAGATCATAAGCGTGGAGATTGATGCCGTATGTCCCAAGCTCCCATAAATTTAAGATAAATGGCTTGCCCTACCCGATAAATGAAACTGCAACACGTCTTTGGTGTCCCCCCCCCCCCGCACCGTGGGGTCATGTATCTCTGGTGGAATGTGGCCGGGGAGGGGGTGCGCTTCTAGGCGGCCCCCACTCCAACATTAAACTACGTTAAACCACATGGTGAGAAATGATTTCCCAATTACAGCTTCCTTTTGGTCTCTCTGGACACACGAGGCAGGTGGTTTATTGGGTGAAGGTACATCGTCATACTTTCTAAACTCCCCGTTTAACAAAGGGAATGGGTCTCTCGGGAATGACTACCGAGCTGGAATTTTCTATAGCAGCCACTCGTTTCTACTGTATCGATTTGGTATTTACCAGACCTAGCGGCATTCCCATTTACATTTCAAAGAGGATGCACGCGTAAAATCCAGCAACCTCCTTTCTGTCCTCACCCCAGCCTCCCTCCCCTCTCCTGCACTGTCTTCAGCTCCGGCACAACTGTGGTCTCCCGCTTGGCTAAAAATTAGAGCTGGAGGCAGAGGTTGGAAGGATTCGTTGGCCATTTAATGAGGAGCCGTAGACGGCCAGATGCCCTTTCGCTTACGGTGAGCACCATGTTGTAACAGGAGGCTGTGTCTGCCATCAGTCTGTGACCATTCACATGCAGCCCTGACTTTATTCTGTAACGTCAACACCGTGTCCAAGACCTGGGTCCCAGGGCGCCCCAGTCTGTGTCTTGACTTTCTCCCAGTGGACCCGTGTGTGATTCCTAGGGACGCGGACCGACACGTATCTAAAAGACAACACAAACGTGCGTTTTCCCCCCATCACTCGCTTTGCCTCTCCTGTAGCTCAGAAGGTGTCCCTCCAATGTTCTTTAATTTTCACGGTGGGGATCCGCAGAGCTGACCCGTTCAACAGTGCGACCATCCGTCGGTAGCCGTGCTTTTCCTCCTTCTGGGAATGGCGTGTGGCGGGCTGGGGTCTCCACTGAAGAGAGATGCCAGCAACGTTCACTCCCAACATAATAGCAGGCTTTCCGGCGTGGGGAAAGCAAGGGTAACCCGTCTCCTTGACTCTTATTAATACGCATAGCGATAGGAAAGGCTGTACCGTCACAAAAACATGCAGAGTAAGAGGGCTGCAGGGCACAGAGCCCTTCTTATTTATCGGAGCGCTTTTACAGATTTGCCCGCGTGTGCTCTCGTGAAGCTTGTAAAGAGGTCACCCTCGGTTCCTGCAGAGACAGTGGGAGGCACAGGTCGGACCTCACAGGTCTGCATAGAACGCGCGCCCAAGGTTTCAGGCCGTAAATTCAAAAGGCACCAAAAGGATGTTCCGTAAATGAGCCCAACTTCTGTGCTAAGCCTCCTTGCTGTACATCTCAGACGCTTGAGGGCTCCTTCGCTTCTCTAACTTCTGGGGCAGGGGCCAGTTCATTCCCGGGTACTGGGGGCACGGCCTCGAAGAGACGTCCGCGTGGCCGTCTGGGCTGGCAGCTGGCATGCTGTGGCGGCCCGTGCAGGGCCACCGCGGAGCCCCCGCCTGGTCCCAGACGCAGGTCCCAGATGTCACGGCCAGCCTCTCTCCGGGGCAGCAGACGGGGCTCCACACTGCTCCCCCACGCCTGGCTCCCGGGAAGATCATAAGTTATATTCTAAGCTGGGGTTGTGCTATTTCCTTGGGCTCAAACAGGAAAAGCAGGCCCTTTTTGTTAATTACGGGGACGGGAGACACCAGGTCGTGGATTTCCTGGAAATGGTTTCATTCCGAGAAGCGGAAGAGACAGGCCAGATGACGTCTCTTCCTACCGTCTGCTTTAAAATGTGCTGAGTGTTTGTGATGTTGCCGGTGTCTCCTGTTGGGCAGTCAGCAGGATGGTACAAAGGGTCTCGATTTTCAGGGCCCTATACCCGTAGTGTATGACGTGTTTCCTGTCCCACCTAACCTATTAGAGGGTGTTTAATCTTTGAGGAGGATCATGAGTGTGTGTGTGTGTGTGTGTGTGTGTGTGTGTGCATTGTCAATTTATGAAGTCGCCTAAGCATTCTGTAGTCACCCATGAGCACCTTCTGGTCCCCATCAGGGCCATGAATTGCAAAACTCGAAACTCGGAAAAGCACTCCTTGTCTCTCTCTTTCTGCTGTGTTTTCCTTCACTTCAAGTGATGGCACGGAATGTTTCGTGTGGACACAGCAAGCGAGAGCGTCCAGAGTACACGGCTGCTTGTGTGAGCCCAACGGCACCTGCGAATCTCCAGGCCAAGCAGCTTGACGTCACATTGAGGCCTTCCACTCTTGCTAATTCTTTCTACAAGTAAGAAAACGCCTTAAGGATACTTTCTATATTGCTAAAGGCACCTTCTGTCCTCCGAGGGTGCACTGGACAACCTTCTCTGTGACCTTCTGGAAACTCGGCAGCTGTGTTTGCCAATAGGGCTTATCTGGAAAAACATTTTCCCCTGGCCCGTCTCTTCTGTTTCTTGGAATGAAACCATTTCCAGGAAACCCATCATGGCCTGTCTCCTGTCCCCGTTATGAACCAGAAGGGCTCTGAGTAGTTTGATTTGCCAGGTGTGACTTGATATTCAAAATTTTTATTTCCCCTGGCTCCCCCTTCGATCGATAGATCCGTAATTGTTCTTTCCTCTTCTTTTGTCTGCATTTCGCCAGCACTGATGTGGTTGGCATTGCTTCCCTTACATGACGTGAACATTCTAACAGTTTCATAGAAAACAGAAAATTGCACTTTGGTTCGTTGTTCTCTTTGTTGCCTTTGCATGATTTCATGGAAGAGAAGGTTCAGTGTTAATTTTTACCATGTTATTTACAGACTGTGTCCCATCTTTCTAAGACTGATCTGTGGACACTGGAAAACCCGGGAGCCTGTACCTTCAGACTCACGGCTCTGCTCCCCCAGCCAGCTGCCCCCCCTCCCCGCCGGCTGTGATGCTATGTGGATCAGGAAATGGGGCACAGCGAGGTGCGGATGGGGGGGCCGAGAACCCAGGGTGGCAGACGGGCCCCGCTCCGAGTCAGGGCCCCGGAGACGTAGGGTCCACGGCAACCGAGACCGAGGTCCCATCGGGATGACCTTTGGTGATGCTGTACGGAGAGATCTCTTGGGGACTTAACACCTTCAGGCCTCTCAGAAGCAGCCTTTTAGAGCAAATATTAACCAGATGCACAACATTTCTGTATATTTTCTGCAGCAGCTTTGAAGGGCCTCTCTCAAGGATTATTTATTGTTTCTCTTTGCTTTTAAAACAATTGAAATGCAGAATCAGCAATTAATATGTTTCCTCTTACTCATAGCCAAATGGCGTCCCTCACACGGACCCTGAACTTCCTGCAATCAAGTCATCAGAAGGGTTATCTTTACTCTGTCATCCCCGCGCTTGTGAACACAGTCTTGGGGGCCGATATCTGGGGACCATGAAAAGCAGAGCAGAGAGGAGGCCCGGAGCCCTCGCAATGCTAAGTGCGCGTCGCGCAGGGAACGTCCTTCTTTAGAAGCTCGGCCCCTACTCCCGGGGGTGGCCGCCCGCCCTGGTTTGCCCTAAACGGGAACTGATTTCATTTACTGTCAAACACAAATCAAACACCCTGAGCTCTGCATGCTGGTGACTCTGTCCGCTCTGTTTCACTTATTTATAGGACTCACCGTGGGCACCATGAAAGCACGTTTAAAATAAAGACAACAGGGACAATCGATCACAGAGAAGCAAGGCTGCTGCTTCTCCTTCTTCTTCTGCTTTTGATATTTATGCATTTGTTTTGAGAGAGAGCGCACAAGCAGGCAGAGAGACGGGGAGACACAGAATCTGAAGCAGGTTCCAGGGTCTGAGCTGTCAGCCCAGAGCCCGACGTGGGGCTCGATCTCACAAACCACGAGATCATAACCTGAGCTGGAGTCGGATGCTTAACTGAGCCCCCAGGCGCCCCAAGAAGCAAGTCTTCTTAAACAACCTGGTCAGTGACTTCCTAGATACTCACCAGCCTGTCTCTCCAACAACACCGGGAGTTTGGAAGAGATTCGTGGGTCACTGTGGGCTGGGTCCCACCCGTGTCGCTCTCTGCACTGAATGGCAATGATAACAGGGGTCAGGCGGAGGCTCCCGGTTTGGGGGGACTGAACAGAAGCAGAGGTGGTGCCCTGGGTGCCCATGGGACGTGGCTTTTGGTAACACAGCTTCCAACTTTTACAGCTTTGCCTTAAAACCCAGTCCCACCCCCCGGTGATTCGGGTCAATGAGTCAAGACGGCAGATGCGTTTTCAAAGTCAGTTGGTTTAGAAATGCTTTCAGGGTGTGCCCCTTCCCTAAGTCTCTAACTCCCGAGCTGTTTTCTGGGGCTCTGAACAAAGACAACCTCTGCCCTCATTTGTTCTCTGGAACCCAAGCGAGTCTTTTATTTTATTTTTTTCCTTCAGCCCAATTAATTGAGCCCGGAGCATTTATCTTTTAATTGAAATGGTAGTTTTCATAAATATTCATCAATCGCAAGTAAGTTTCCAGGGTCAGCAGGCCATGTGCCAGGAAGGAACAACACGGCTGTTTTCCCTTCCCTGGGGTGAACTCACCCTCGTGAATCCCTAAGCAGCTTTTCTTATGAAAATTCAGTTCGAATTTACGGTTGGCCTGTCAGGGTGAGGTGTGTGCATGGGACCTGTGGGGACAGGGTGTCTGATCCGTGCACCTTTTCATCTCTCTGCCCATCCACCTGTGGCCCCCTCCCGGCGACATTCTACCCACACCCAGTATCACAGATTTACGTTTAAGGAACGATAGATACATAATCATAGAAATGTGGAGTTACCGATGTCATGTCAGAGGGAAGACATTCAGAGGACAGGGTGATCAGGAGGTTTAGACGTATACAAGGTAATAAAACACGATGTAAACTGTGCTCTCTCCTGGGGGTCGCTATCATGTTACGTCAGTGAGGATTATCAGAGTATCTATGCCCGCTGTAGTCAAATGCTTAATTCCTACACATTCTGCATATTCATTGGGAATGGGCTGTGGCTTTTCTCCACTTCTTGCTGGGGACCCGCTGGTGAAGCATCGCCTCCCAGGACCATTGCTGGTCGTCGTGCCGATGGAAAAAGAGAACATGGCAAAGAGCATGCTGACTCTTACAGCTTCGTGGTGCAGGTGACGGCTGTCATTTGTGGTTCGCGTTACATCGGCCAAAACAAGTCACAAGTGAGTTCAGGAGCGCAACGATTTGTGACCTTCCCACCGACAGCAGCCGTGTAAGGAGAGATACCAAACACGCACGAAGGATATAGAATCATTAAATGTGAATTGTCTCCTTTTTCCTGAAAGAAACACGGATGTTTTGGGGCACCACGAGAAAATCCAATGAAAGCTGACATCAGAAATAGAGCACACCAGAAGCTTCGTAGATCCTTGAGAGCAGGAACCACACCAGATTCGCCCCCGATTCCAGCGTCCCACAGAAGGCATGGGGTGTTCAGAGAGAAATACGGGTCTGTTGAAGGGAAAAAAGAAAATAGACGTTGATGAAGATGTTAATGACGAACTCAGATTTATCCTCTTGAAAGGAATTCTGTGCACCTAATTTGAAACGAAGGGCTCTTTTATTCTGGGATGAATAATCTAGAATCCAAGTCAATCGCTTCATTTTCTTCCAGAGTCGTCATAGGAGAAGGGAGGTTATTATCACTTCTCCTGGACTCTCCCGGCGAATCGCAGCCAGTCTGTCTGCCCCTGGGATGTGTGCGAATAATCGAAGAGGAGAGAAATGAAAATAGAACCAAATGGTTTCTGTGGTCTCCCCTTCCAGTCCCTCAGCAAGGAGCTGTGGTGAGCATGCAGGTCACAATCCTGTCCCATCTCTGGCTTTTCTAAGGGGACCACAGTGAAGTCATCTCCAGCCTCCTTCTTCACCAGAGAAGGTATTTCAGAATCACACAGGTGAGAAAACCAGACAGGACCGACTCGCAACGTGTGATCGATCCCGAGGGTCCGTGTGTTTGGGGTGGGTTGGCGAGCCCATGGCTTACAGTCAAGGGAAGCGGAGTTTCTCCGAAAGGAGAAAATAAGATCCAAACAGCAGTTCAGGCAGGAAGTTCAATTTAATTGATGTTACCAGTTTGAAAGGTGCAGTGGAGTGGAATCAGGAGAGGGGTTTTTGCGCTGTCTGGATTCAGATCGTCCCCGCAAGGATGCAAATGTGGAGTCAGCATTTTCACTAAGGAAGTCTAACGGCTGCATCTGTCCCAGCGGGTGATAAGTGTCTCTGCTCCGAGCTGCTACGTGAGTAACCAAAAAGAACAATGGATGGGGCGCCTGGGTGGTGAAGCGTCCGACTTCAACTGAGGTCATGATCCCGCGGTCCATGAGTTTGAGCCCCGCGTCGGGCTCTGTGCTGACAGCTCAGAGCATGGTGCCTGCTTTGGACTCTGTCTCTTTCTCTCTCTGCCCCCCTCACGTGTGCTCTGTTTCTCTGTCTCTCAAAAATAAATAAATGTAAAAAAAAAAAAAAAGAAAACAAAACAAAACAAAAAAGAACAGTGGAGACATTTGAAGGTTAGAGGGGTTCAAAGGTGAGGCGTTTCCTTTAAGCCAATGGAGCGAAGAAAGTCTGGAATATTGAACACATGTAGAGAAAAAAAGTTTAGGAAGTTTGGACATCCACAGCGTTCTGCTAATGAAGGATGCCTACGTACACTCGGTTTTAACTAACAGGTCAGGGTCTTTGGAACTAAGATACACTTTTGTGAGACACTCCATGTCTGTTCAACGTACTCCCTGCCTTGTCTTCAAGTGGGTGAAGGTTGACCTTTGCTAAACGGATACAAGAGACTCTTATGTGGTGAACAACTGAAATCAGAACTAATCACATTGTAGAGTATTTTTAAGTCTCTAATACATCGTTAGTCATTCTGGTGTTTAAACCAGTTGTCAACTATGAAACCCCCAACAACTTTTTCCCTATTGGCTAAAGGATAAATGGGAATCTATTTACTAGAGACCGAAGGGCCAGGGAGAGGGCCGTGAGGGATGATGCAGATAGCAGAAAGGTGGTCAAAAGCTGTGTATTGCATAATGAACTCACTCTCCAAACCTAAAAATACGCCCACATAATCATGCCGTGTTTTGTATCCGTTAGCGGTCGCCATGGCAATGCTGTGTAATAAGTAACCCCCACATTCAACAACCACAAACAATAAACACTTACTGTTATTCAGAGGACAATGCATACACCAGGCAGTTGTGCTGACCTTGACGGGTTTAAGCTTAGTGAGTTTTTGTGGGTTTGGGGGTTTCTCTTCCTCCAGTTGGCTGTAGGGAAATTTCAGACGAACTCAGCTGGGAAGACTGGCCGAGCCCCCTCATGGTCTCTCGTCCTGAGCAGGCTGGCCCGGGCTCACTCTCACGCTGGAGGCAAAGTTCAAGAAGGAAAACAGAAGCAGGCGAACCCTGGTAAGCTGGGCTCGGAAACGGCACCTTGCCACACGGTCACATAGACCGCAGCAGTCGTGGGGCCACACAAGATTCAAGGCTGAAGGGGTTAGGGGCGGCTGCGTGGCTCACTAGGTTGAGCATCCGACTTCCGCTCAGGTCATGATCTCACTGCTTGTGGGTTCGATCCCTGCGTCGGGCTCTGTGCTGACAGCTCGGAGCCTGGAGCCTGCTTCGGATTCTGTGTCTCCCTCTCTCTGCCCCTTCCCTGGTCCCACTCTGCCTCCCTCTGTCAAATATAGATAAACATTACTTTTTTTTTTTTTTTAAAGCAGAGGGGTTGTTAAATACTGATTGACTGATGGTTTCTTGGAGGGGGGCCATTACTCCCTCCGCCCTCAGGTCTCCTTTAGCAGCTGGACAGGAGGGGAGGTACAGACATGCACACAGGGCTGGGCGGTGCGTGCATGGGAGGTGTGTGGACTGGCATTTAGAGCAGCACCTGCTGCTACCCCTGCCTGACGACTTCCCTTGACTTCCCTTGACTCCCTTTGCTGGACCCACTTCAATCAATTTATTCCTCAGCGTGGACCTAAATTTCTGAGGAAGCCTTTCCTAAGCCCTCACATCCGACCCGTGCCCCTGCTATACTGTCCTGGGACACCCTGTGCCTCCCACCACAATGTTCATGACCTTGCTTGCTATTCAGCAGTCTGTTCATCGACTGTATTCCTCACCCGGCTGTAAGTTGATGGGAGGCTGGGCTTTGTTCAGGTTGTTCGCCGCTGAGTCTGGAACCTAATACGTGTTCAATACATCGCTGGTGTATTCTAAACAGCTTTAAACCATGACTTTAAACACAGTTTAAGCCCGATTTTGTGATTCCCCTGAGTTAGATTTCCTGCTGGATCCTGAACTAATAGCTCCCGTTTTCTCAGAGCGACATGGCAGGTGACCCATCTGACCTCCAGAAAGAGCCAGGTGCAAAAATCACCCTTCCGGACGTTCAAAGGGAAACTGGAGAGCAGCCGAGGAAAGGAAGCCGTAGTAAGAGAGAGCTTTTCAGCTGAATAATTGGATTTCCAAACACATGCATATTTTATGCCTCCTCGTATTAAATCATTCATGGAGGAAGTGTTGTTGATAAATAAAATAGTATATGACAACAATCAGCAGACACATAATGATTTTCTCTTTCACACTTGGTTAGGTAAAAAGTTTGCCATAATACACTGTCAGACCTAAGTGATTACTGTTATTAGGGGCAAAAATGTGTGAGCGTTCAGAGCACACGGTGGCTTTGGAATCGTCGTGATACGGAATGCGGGCTTGGAGTAAACCGTGCAGATCCGACTCGGATCTGGAACCCAAACCGGCTGATCACACTCGCCATTAGCGACTGCCCCACCTTCCACCGAGGGATTCTGGAAGCTCGGGAGGGGCACGTTTCTCTGCCACAGCGTGCTTTCTGGATTTGCCTTCCAAGACCACCATACACAACCCTCCCCTGCCCCAAAGTCTTCCGCAAGGGGCAAACTCAAGCATGTTGCCGGCCAGGCAGGTAGCCTCAAAGCTTTGAGTCATAGGAGGAAAGGACCCCGTGGGGGCAGGGGGACAGGTGTACGGGACCGTGCTTTTCCCGCCAAAGCTGCCTCCGCTCACCTGTGCCACCAACCCAGCCTTTCTCCATTTTCACTCCTGCCTTTCTCATGAGCAGAAGTTGGGGGGGAGGGGTGTGGGGCTCAGGCAACACTCTGCAGGTGCATGCAACTTCTCCTTATGTCCAGGACGGCTGGAGGTTCCATAACCTCACGCTGCCCGCTCCCAGCCGTTAGCAGCTTCTTGAAATGTGTCCTACCCAGTTCTGGGCGGTCATCCCTTCCCTGGTGCTCTGCACATCTGGAACAGTCCGTGCCGTCCGAGGCTCCCTGGCCCTCGATGGATTTCAGGGTGCAAAACAGCCCAGCAAGCTCAGCTCGGTGGTAGGTTAGACGTAAGCTGTGGTTTTTAGTTCGTCCACCTTTGGTTTTGAGAGCGGTGCTTTTCCCAACGTTCCGTATCACGGGCAAAGCAAAATCTGTTTAGTTCCCTCAAAGGAATTAAAAACGTGAGCGAGGTCTGAGCCCCAGCAAGGGTGAATATAAATTGTTGGGAGCTAATTGTAGCCATGAAAACCATCATTTTCAATCCGAACGGAACGCGACAGACAGGAAGACTCCCGAGTGAGTATCTCATTGCTCCCTGACAAACCTACACTTCCTCCATTCAAATTTGCATCTCTCTCTCCTTTAGAAAACATATTGTTGAATATTTTTAAACTTAAAAAAAGCATTTTAATACATAACAAGTTTTAGGAAAACATAGTGAAGATTAGAAAAAAATTGTTTTTATTATTAAAATCTTACTTTCCCAGGGGCACCTGGTGGGCTCAGTCAGTGGAGCATGTGACTCTTGATTTCAGGGTTGTGGGTTCGAGCCCCACATTGGGTGTAGAGATTACTTTAAAATCTTAGAAAAAAATAATACTACCTCTCCAAAGGAAAAAAAAAATCTATGAATAATTGGAGAATCTTCCCATGTAGCAATACATCTAAAAGTAAATGGTCATCGGGGCACCTGGGTGGCTCAGTCTGTTAAGCGTCCAACTTTGGCTCAGGTCATGATCTCACGGTTGATGGGTTCAAGCCCCACATGGGGCTCTGTGACAGCCCAGAGCCTGGAGCCTGCTTCGGATTCTGTGTCTCCCTTTCTGTCTGCACCCTCCTCACCCCACTCTCAGCCTATCTGTCTCTCTCTCAAAAATAAATAAACATTAAAAAAATTACAAGTAAATGGCCACCTATGGTCTTTAGAACACTTACGTAGTCCTCGATTTCTAAATAGTTTGGTTCCAAATAGCATTTCCAAAATAACATCGCTTTTACAAAAAAGGTACAAACTCAGCAAAGTGTAATGTAGGGACGTAAGAAATCAGCTGACGTTTCTGACTTCCTATGGATGAGTTCTAGGCCTGAATTTGGAGGGTAGATATACATTTACGGCGTGACCGGCACATGGCTTGCTGTAATGCGCTACTTACCGGAGCAAAACTGTGCCCAGATCTCAACCCTGTAACTCGGGCGGCTCTGTCTCTCCAAGCCATCCTATTTCCACAAGCCAGTCCAACACCTTTGGCATATGCCTCCCTGTTTAAAAACCAGTCATCGATTACCCAGTGGGTTCTCCAGATCCTCTACATCTGGGGAATGTGTTGTCATTTGCAGTGGTCTGATACCCGTGTGCCGATCAGATGGTCACATGGGCTGAGCAGCAGAGTTTGGGTTTTAATAAACTCTGGGCAACAGACCCCGATAAGCAGGGGGCTGCAATTTATACCCATTAAATTGTGATCGCCTTTCTGTCATTTGTACGTTGTCTTCCCCAATGATGATTCTCTAACAAAGCCGCTGACGGATAAGTTCTTAGAAGGTTTGATTTTTCCATGTCTGTCATCTTTTTTGTACTATTTGGGAAAGTTCTAATAAGAAATATAAGCACTATGGGGGGCCTGGGTGGCTCAGCCGGTTGAGCGTCCGACTTCGGCTCAGGTCATGATCTCACGGCTCGTGAGTTCGAGCCCTGCATCGGGCTCTGTGCTGATGCCTCGGAGCCTGGAGCCTGCTTCCCATTCTGGGTCTCCCTCTCTCTCTGCCCCTCTCCCGTTCATGCTCTGTCTCTCTCTCTCTCTGTCTCTCTCTCTCTCTCAAAAATAAATAAACATTCAAAAAAAATTTTTAAAAAGAAATATAAGCACTATCGACTTGAACTAAGAGCATGCCTTTTATTTTTATTTTTAACAACAACAGCAACAATAAAAGAGGAGAGCGCCTATGGAGATTTGGAGAAAGGAAATTATGATTCTACACAATTCTTGTAAAATTTTTGTCTATCAGATCCAGAGACATCATTAGAGTTACTGTTCTTTTTTATTAATGATTTTTTTAGTGAAGGTTATTGTTATTTTTCAATTTTATTTATTTTGAGACAGGAGGGTGCAACTGGGGTAGAGGAGAGAAAGAGGAGGAGAGAGAGAATCTCAAGCAGGCTCTGCACTGTCAGCGCAGAGCCCGATGCGTGGCTCGAACTTACGAACCGCGAGATCATGACCTGAGCCAAAGTCAAGAGTCGGATGCTTCACTGGCTGAGCCACCCAGGTGTCCCTAAAGTTACTGTTCTTGAAAAAGAAGAGGAAATTTAGAAACTCTCAAGAGCACAGAGGGGTTGTAGGCAGTTGTTAATCCAAGAAGTTAATGCAAAATCAGAGGAGTTGATCACACAGGATAATTAACGATGAGAAGTGTTTTCGTTTAGTAACTAACTTTCCATTATTTCCTTTTATTCTGTTTTTCCTGCTGTGGTTTTATAGTCCTGCCGAAGCGCCCTTGGCAACAGGTTGGTTTGGAGACGTTGTTAGGACAGCGGAAGGTGGTTTGCCCCCTTTTGCAGGCATCAGGGGTCACGTCTCCCTCTCACCTGTGTAACACCCCGATTTGCACCTGGAAGTTGTGCACAGATTTCACTGCCCAGCAGGTTCCCCATCATCATCACTGCCATCAACACTATGAACTTTCTTTTCCTCGGCTTTCCTCCCACGGTCCTGGCTCAACCTTCATAAACCACCGGACAAACTAAAGTCACACGAGTTCATCACCGCTACACTAATAATACGCAACGGCCGAAAGCATTTTAACAGCTGTGAGTACATGCGCTCAAATATATAAGTGCACACAGGACCTGCATGTGTACAATCAAGCACACGCCTGTCTGTATACATGATATTCACGCGTGAGTATCTAACACACATGTTCCAAATAGACGCACTCAATCACGTACATACAAAGCAGGGCATTTTTTGTACTGCCTTCGAAGGCTCTAAGACCAGCGTTGATCCACTCATTCATCAAATACTTCTGGGGCTGTCTGTATGCCAGCCGTACTGTCACATTGTGTGATGCATTATAAAAAGAGGCAAAAGCCCATTCTTTATGTCAATTAGAGTCAGTAATGATTTAGTGTGGTTGGATTTGGGGTGGGGGCATAAAGGAAGCAGAAAGCAGATGATGAAGGGTGTTCAGATGGCGAGAAGGATTAGGATTCCTAATGATAGTGATAAATAATCGTGACAGGAAGTGACGGTGGCCGTGATAATGATGATGATGCCATTCCTATGGAGGGTTGTTTGCACATACTCCTCGTCCCCAAGTCACAAGGGACAGGTCTGCTCACCATGGACTTACCTTGGCCACTAGGAGCTGGACCGGAATGCAGGGAGCCAGGTGGAAGGTATGTCGAGTTTCTGTCGGCCTCCTGTGCTCCTGTGCCCACCGCAAACCTGAGACGAGGGGCTGCTGGGACACCACGTCTGGAGGTTTCTTACCCCATCCACAGGGGCATCTTGCGTGTTCTTGAAGTGAGGAGGACATCCCACATTTCTTGAGGACCCATCTACTCACAACCGCCCTTCTCCATCCATGTGGAGGTCGGAGGAAGGGATCCAAAGAAAATCATCGTCCGTATCCATCCCTACAGGTCAGCAAGATCCCTTATGAAGTGGCATTTGCTTACATCCTCGTAGGATGCCTCGTTTTTCCCAGGTTCTTAACCATCAGTGCGTATTAATCTACCGCAAATATTTATTCTGGACCTTTTCCGTGTTACGCACAGAGGACGCACTATTAGCTAAACGTGTGTTCTTTCTCTATGATGCTTTCATTGTACAGGAGAGTATTTCGACACACAAGGGCCCGCCTGTGGACGTTTTGAATTAGTATGAAGCGGGTCCTGGGCTTTAAAACAATGCCTGTGACAACAGAGTTTTTCATCACACTGATGGTGCAGAAAATGGCCGTCCTGAAAGACGCTATTGACATATCTTAACTGTCAGTGATGAACAGGAAAGACCCCCAATTGTGTCTACCTAAACAAAAGTTTGCATCTGATGAAAATTATTGTTCCACGTACTGATTCCACATTTCCAAAACGAGGCCATCTCCTGGAATTGAAAGTTGCAGGATTCAATGCAAAGTGGTGGGTGACAGAACTCGTGTTTAAGTGGGTAATCTAACAGAATTTCCCCCTCTCTGAGTGTTTCCCCGTGCAGTCTGACGCCCCTTCCCTGGTGCCCACTGTCCTGTCTGGCACAGAGAATGTAATTAATAAATGTTCTTTGAATACACGTGTCAAGTTCAAAGACACCACTCGATAGGTGTTCAGTTTGTTCATCTGGCAGGTGTTTGTTGAGTGCTGAGGCAGAACTAGATGAACGGGACACGCTTCCGATACCCATCTCCCCTCCCCCTCGGACAACAGAGCGGGGTCATTCGGACAGACTCCCTTGTGGTTAGGTGAGGCCGTGTGAGTTGTTTGAGCGGATAAAAACATGAATGTGGAAGCTTTTATTTGCTTGGTCTTGACTCTGGAGCTCTCTCCCCTGCCTCCATGATTATAAAGTCTTGTCTTTAGATCGAGATTCATTCTCCTGAGTCCCTGAGTGAGCACAGTGACAGAGTCCCTTACCCCACTGATCCATGTGAGTCATTCAACATGACAGGAAAACACTCTCATTCTTACAAGCCACTGGGAGTTTGGGTTTGTTTTTGGTTTTTTTGTTTGTTTTGTTTTTAGCACAACCTGGTTCACCCCAATTAGCCCACCCTACGCTCGACTGAACACTATTACATGCAGAAAAAAACAAGAAGCAAGAGAGTCTCCACCCTAAGTGTGCTGAAAACCTAATTCAAATGCCTAGTAGGAACTAAGCAAGAGAGGTGGTCCAAGCAGCAGACTGATGTAGTCGAAGGCTGCCATCACAGGGCGCTACAGAAACCCCGTGCACTCATGTTTCCACTCATTATATTGTTTCTTTTCTTCTCCACAGCATCGGTTCTTCTTGAATGCCCGCATTCCTTGACATCATGGGACCTCTCCTTCGTCTCCACATTTATCATGTGTGCTACTGCCATGGTCCAGTAGAGGTACCAGTGTAAGAAACGCTGGTCCTTGGGGTGCCTGGGTGGCTCAGTCGGTTAAGCGGCCGACTTCGGCTCAGGTCATGATCTCGCGGTCCGTGAGCTCGAGCCCCGCGTCGGGTTCTGTGCTGACAGCCTGGAGCCTGTTTCGGATTCTGTGTCTCCCTCTCTCTGACCCTCCCCCATTCATGCTCTGTCTCTCTCTGTCTCAAAAATAAATAAACGTTCAAAAAAAAATTAAAAAAAAAAAAAAGAAACGCTGGTCCATCAACCGACGAATGGATAAGGAAATTGTGGTTTATGTACACAATGGAATACTACGTGGCAATGAGAAAGAATGAAATCTGGCCCTTTGTAGCAACGTGGACGGAACTGGAGAGCGTGATGCTAAGTGAAATAAGCCATACAGAGAAAGACAGATACCATGTGTTTGCACCCTTATGTGGATCTTGTGAAACTTAACAGAAGACCGTGGGGGAGGGGGAAAAAAAAAAGAGGTTAGAGAGGGAGAGAGCCAGAACATAAGAGACTCTTAAAACTGAGGACAAACAGAGGGTTGAAGGTGGGAGGGTGGGTGATGGGCATTGAGGAGGTCTCCTGTTGGGATGAGCACTGGGTGTTGTATGGAAACCAGTCTGACAATAAATTTCATATTAAAAAAAAAAAGAAACACTGGAATTCCATCCATCAAGTAACTCAATGGCTCGTATTTACACAGCAAATATTTTCCACGGCTGAGGTCCCCCGTACATGCACACACATCAACTTGGTACCAGGCAAAGCCAGAACCAGCAACAATGGTGATCAGTAGAGCCATAATCCAGTAATCTTCTAAAAAGCATTACTGAATTGAAACTGTGGGCTTTCTTGTATTTCATTGGATTATTTTATTAGCATTTGGAATTCAAAAGACATTGAGAACTTACCACCGAAACTTTACATGAAGCAAAGTTGAGGGGTCTAAATTGCACAAATAGATTCTTTATTTAAATGTGTGTGTGTGTGTGTGTGTGTGACTGACAGAAAGTATATCAGAACAGCAAGAGTGGTTTTTATCTGGGTGTTGTGATTAAATAGGATTGTTATTCTCTTTGTATTGTCAGTGTATTTCCCGGATTATCTTTAATAGGCATGTATTGCTTTTATGTTCAAAAGGAAGTTGTGTAAAATGCATTAACATTGTATTTATTAATATGTCTCCTACTTATCTGTGAGGTATCATGTCTTTCCTGCTGGAAAGCACGAGGGCAGAGCACCGTTCGCCCACTGCTCTCTAGAGCTGGCTTGACAAACAAGGTTGTTCTCAGGAAAATATCCAGTGCATCTGCAGCACGACCAGCCATAAAGAGAAACAAGGAATTCAGAAAACAGGTGCAGGTCTGAAAGGGACCCGTGGTCTACGTCTGATAGAGACACAGGAGGAGCAAACCCTGATGTGACTCACATGGCATTTTATCCCTCCGTCCATAACATCGTGGAAACACAACTAGTCATTGGGCGTTAGTTGTCCGTGTAGACAAATAAGTGTGAAACATTTAAAAAAGAAATTTACTCTTTTGTTAATTTTTAATATAGTTTATCGTCAAGTTGGCTAACATACAGCGTAGATGGTGTGCTCTTGGTTTTGGGGGTAGATTCCCGTGGTTCATCGCTTACATACAATACCCAGTGCTCATCCCCACAAGTGCCCTCCTCAATGCCCATCCCCCATTTTTCCCCTCTAACCCCACCCCCCAACCACCTGCAGTTTGTTCTCTGTATTTAAGAGTCCCTCATGGTTTGCCTCCCTCTCGCTCTGTTTGTAACTATTTTTCCCCCTTCCCTCCCCCATCGTCTTCTGCTAAGTTTCTCAAGATCCACATATGAGTGAAAACATGGTATCTGTCTTTCTCTGATTGACTTATTTCACTTAGCATAATACCCTCCCAGTTCCATCCACATCGTTGCAAATGGCAGGATTTCATTCTTTCTCATTGCCAAGTAGTATTCCATTATTTTAATAACAAACACAGGTCGGGTAGTTGGATTGGCCTTCGACCACTGCCTTGTGTCCCTCCGGGTTAAAGGGTGGTTCTTATACAGCAGATACCCCAGATGCTAGAGTTGAAATGTTTAGGGTATGCATTTTTAAAAAGTGAATGATACATTTCTTTTTATGTGAATAATGCCGATGGATAATTCCGAAGGTTGTTTTATAAATTTAAACTACCGCTTATTCATGTGTGCAAATTGTGCCTGGGTAACACATTGGGATATGAAACTGGCCAACGTGGCCCAGATCTACAGATTATACAGACACTTCTCACTTTGTGTTTCCTTTAGGCAACAAGTAGCCTAAAAGAATTACTTACCTGACACCTACTGTGTGAATTCGGTTAATTAAACGTATTGTTTTTGCCCTTACTTTTAAAGTCACATGTGGTTGACAGATGGGCAATTCAATTTCCTAGCTACAGCTGCCTTCATAAATCGCATACCCGACCCCACTGAAAAGAGGCTATATCATCTTTAAAATTGTTTCTGAATACCAATCACACTGTCCTCAAATGAGATAAAAAACTATTTAAAACTTGGAAAGCAAATGAGATTATTCATTAATAATCCAAAATTTTGAAAGAGCTATGCAATATATAGAAGCGTGAAACTATCTGTAGAACACAGATTTTATTTATTTATTTATTTATTATGAAAAAATTTTAATGTTTATTTATTTTTGAGAGAGAGAGAGAGAGAGCGTGAGCATGAGCAGGGGAGAGAGAGAGGGAGACACAGATTCCAAAGCAGGCTCCAGGTTCTGAGCTGTCAGCACAGAGCCCAACGCGGGTCTTGAACTCACGAACCGCACGATCATGACCTGAGCCGAAGTCGGATGCTTAACCGACTGAGCCACCTAGGCGCCCCACACAGATTTTATTTATAATACGGTTTTTTGGCAGGGAGTGCTTTTAAACTAGGAGCAGCGACATGAGATCATGGCTTCTAAGAATGAGTTCACAGAGCACATTGCCTCCTCCTTCCGTCTGTGCGGTTTAATGTGTAAATTCCATATGCATTTCCAATTATGGGGTTGGGAAGGACTCAGCTGATTCTCTAGGTTTCACAATTTTTAAAACGATGGAATAAGGCACAGTGTTACTCAGGTTGTCATCTAGTAATAGGTGGTGAGAAATAATTTCTGAATAATGACAATGTGTTAAGTTACTTATAAATGTCCTGAGTTCTTCTGAGCCATAATTTGGAAGAAGGGATCTTAGCTCTACCACTCTCCTAGCGGCTCCTGAGGGGGGTGCTCAAAAAACATGGCACCACCATTTGAGACCATAGATCTTCCCCATTCTTAGGAAACAGATCCTTTATACACTGTGACTAAGCTCCGATCGCCCCACAGTGCTGACTGGCTCAACAACACATCCTTTATAACCTTCTTCCATTCCCGCTCTCCGTCTCCACTCCCCTACAGCATTTTGTGCCAACACCTCCCAAAGAAACTATTTTCACTTGAACCTTCATTTCAGAGTCTGCTTCTAGAAGATGGAAACCTAAGACAAATCATACCCGTCGCTTGGCTAGTTATGAGAACGGAGCGCCCCTTACTAACCCAAGTTAGGGGGACATTGAAATTGAAAATACACACATAACCATCTAAGAAGTTATCTCCCTGATTCCGGAACAATCGAGCTCTTACCTCTTCAAACTTCTATACACTCGTGGTTTCTTTTAACAATCTTTACAAGTGATCGTCTACCACCTTCCTGGGGAAAATGGGGGTCCTTAGTACCCATTGTCTGGTTAAGCCGAAAAGAGTACCTTATATAATCCTGCTGGATGAGTAAGAATACGGTGGAAACATTCGGGCTCCCCAAATTGGCCCCTCTCGTGCACGTGCTCATTTGCACTCTCTCTCTCTCTCTCTCTCTCTCTCTCTCGAGACATTAGGTTTCTATTTTATTCTTATTCTTCTACAAGAGTAGAGAGAGAGAGAGAGAGAGGGAGGAAGATGGAGAAGTATCAATATATAGAGACATAAAGTAGAGTTGAAATCTATTGATCTCTTTTCCCCAACGGTGACCTTTCGCTGTGAGACAGTCACTATTCAGAACTTGATATATCACTCATTCTCGGACGCTTTTTTCGTGAGCGGTTCGGCCGCGCATAAAGACTTGAAACACCATCAACAACGTGAATTCACAGCGTCCACAAAGGGGAGACTCCAAATACAGAGTTGTAATAACCAGATGGAATGGATATTAATGTTTCATAAGGAGGCTTAATCTATTTCATTACATTTTATATTAGTTGTTCCAATAAATCCTTTCTCACCAGCGGTCCTGACAAATTTCATAGACTTTAATAAATAATCGGTCCATATCAAACGTGTCATAAATTCGTTGCAACTTTGGAAAGAGTCCCAGTAGTTACTTTTGGGCTGTCTTCTTGAAAACAACCCATGATTCACAATTAACCTTGGTTAAAGATGTGACAGGCAGTTGATTCCGTCAAATGACACGTTTTGCTTGGATGCAAAAGACAAGTTCCCTGTAATTATGGGTTTTGGGGATGCTAATTTCAGTAGAGGCTAGCCCCGGGCCAGGATATTGCTAAGAATATTTTCCATGAAAAATACTCTATGGAGAGGGAAAAAAGCAAGTTTAGAGGAACAACGGAAATGTCAATCAGAGTCACAGAAAGCTGAAGCTCTGTCATTTATTTTACTCGTTTTTTTTTTTTTCGCACTTGAAATTGGGTCACATCAAGGGTGCTAAGTGTTAATAACCTTTCACCTGTTGGGTGCACCTGTTCAGCAAATGCAATACACTGACTTCTCCTTAAGACACATCAGTGTCCTTCCTCTCGTCAAACTTGAAAAACACTACCAATTAAGTTTTGGCTTTTAATAAGCATGTAACATCGATGTTAAAAAAGGCTCAGTTCCTTCTTTGAACTCTGAGGCATTGATCACAAAATCTAACTGACATCATATTATTATTCTAGTGAGTAAGACAACAAATTAACACGTAGGGAGCCAAGGGAGGGTCGTACAGCTGACCCTTGAACAACACGAGTTTGAACTGCGTGGATTCACTTACGTGCAGATTTTTTTCCGATACGTACAGGACAGGACTGTAAATGTATGTTCTCTTTCTTGAGATTTTTTAAGATAACATTTTCTATATTTCTAGCTTACATTATCGTAGGAGTACAGTATGTGATACATAGAACACAAAATACGTGTTCATCAACTCTATATTATCAGTAAGGCTTCAACAGGAGGCTTTAAGTAGTTACGTTCGGGGGGAATCAGAAGTTACCCATGGATTTTCGACTGTGCGGGGAGTGGTACCCCAACCCCCAACGGTTCAAGAATCAACTGCATTTTGTCAGACTTTTATTTTTAATTTAAAGACCAAGCTAGGGTTCTTTTTTGTTTGTCTTGAACAGGTTTTTTTTTTTAATTTTTTAAAAAGATTTTATTTATTTATTTATTTATTTATTTATTTTAATTTTTTTAACGTTTATTTATTTTTGAGACAGAGAGAGACAGAGCATGAACGGGGGAGGGTCACAGAGAGAGGGAGACACAGAATCTGAAACAGGCTCCAGGCTCTGAGCTGTCAGCACAGAGCCCGACGCGGGGCTCGAACCCACGGACCGTGAGATCATGACCTGAGCTGAAGTCGGATGCTTAACCGACCGAGCCACCCAGGCGCCCCAGATTTTATTTATTTTTGAGAGAGAGAAAACACGTGAGCATGAGCAGGGGAGGGGCAGAGAGAGAGGGAGACACAGAATCTGAAGCAGGCTCTGGGCTCTGTGCGGACTCAGAGGCTGACTTGGGGCTCAAACCCACCAACCACAAGATCATGACCTGAGCTGAAATCAAGAGCTGGATGCTTAACCGACTGAGCCACCCAGGTGCCCCTGGATTTAAGCAGATTTTTCCCTTTCGTGACACAGAGAACTTTCTCGTAAGTCAGTTTTAACGCTTTCCAGCATTTTTAGGCAGATATGACAGCTTTAGGTTGAGACAGCAAGTTTCCAATATCCATTTTTGGAGTGTACATATTCACCTTTAATATACAAAACTACTGTGTGAAGACTATTCTGATATTTTAGAATAAGATACGGAATTGCAAAATCCCAACTTTGGGGGGGGGGTTTACACATAAAATTTTTGGGGAAAAGAATGAAAACATCACTTCCGAGCAAGACCACAGGGCACCTCTGGTTGTGTTTCCTCACAGGCTCTAGGAAAACTTGGTGTTCTCGAGGTAATGTTTTATTGAATAAAAACAAGGCTGTAAAGTTGTAGCCAGTGGAGCTGAGGTGATGTCGTCAAAGCCCAGCGGAAGCATCGAAAATAGACAGTTATGTTCTGAAAACGTGCATAATTTTTCTGTACGTTGTCTGCTCTCGAACACCTTAGGATACGCCCCCTGCTGAATCATCCCAGGTGATGTCGCCACACAGCCTGGAGCCTCTAGAAAACTCCCGTCTTATCGTAAATTTTTTTCTGATCTCAGTCTCCCTACTGTGGTTTCCTGAGACCCTCAAGGGTTTCCATAGTCCCGTTTGGAGAAGTGCTGTTTCAAAATGTACAGCTGAGGGGTAGTGAGTAAGTGAAAACGCAGCCTTCCGTTTAGAGTCGACCTTGGCCTTTGGGAGGCACAGGAGTTGGGCCCCAACCCCCCCTCCCCTGCACAGTCGAAAGTCCACGTGTAACTTTTGACTTCAGCAAAACTTAGCTGTGAACAGCCTACTGACAGGAAGCCTTGCTGATAACATATACTGTCAATTAGCACAGATTTTGTGTGTTGTATGTATTCTCTGCCCCGTTCTTATAGTAAAGTAAGCCAGAGAAAAGAAAATGTTACCAAGAAAATCATAAGAAAGAGGCAATACATGTACCGCACTGTATTTAACAGCCACAAAGTCTTCCCATCAGTGGATCCACACAGTTCAAATCCGTGTTGTTTTAGGGTCGGGTGCATGTGCTGTCCGTACACGTTTTGCCGTATCCAATAATTTGATGCCTACGATATTCCCGTATTCCTGTGAATATGCAAGGAGGAGATCATAAACCACTCCCTTGGTGTGAAAAGTGAGGTCCCGTAGGTAGCTTACCCGAGACTGCACACCTAACGTGTCTACACCAAGGCAAACCCCCCAATTTTCAGAGTCCAAATCTCTTTCTCTTCCCAACATTTATCTCATCCAGGACGGATGCTAAATATGTGGACGTGATGTCAGATCTCAAAATCGGAGCAGAACTGTAACAGAAAGAGCCAATTAAAGAGACACTGATGCGCACGTAAAAATGCAAGCAGCGAATTTAGACGTGCGTTCTCTTTTCACCTGACTTGAATAGCCCCGTCCTTCCTTTCCCTAACCTCTCTCGGAGCTAATTGATAGTCTCCCGAGTTGTAAAGTATTTCCTCCTCCCGTAGCCCTCCCCGTCGCCCACCACCCGTGACACACATGCCTCCTCCTGACACTTTTTCTAGCAAATACGTTTTCAGGTCCTGCATAATTATTCTCATCTTAGTTTACGCCTCCCTCGGGTCTTAGGGATGTCAGCCAACAGAGAATGAGATGCCCAGGAAAGATATTTTAAGTAACCTCCTTCCATATCTGACCTCTGTCACCTTTATTCGCGAAGAATTTAAAAAACCTAAGCAAGCAGAAAGCAAACATGTAATTCATAACCCAATGCAAATCCATTTCCTTTAACAAGAAATGGTTTAGAAAACTAAAATTTAGGAGGGGGATAATATTTAAAAATGATAACCCTTGGGTTTCCCGTTTTTTGAAGTGAATTTCTCAAAGGGTAAGACAAACAATGGTGTATTTTGAGGAACTACATTAGGCATTGCAGTTGCTAGTAAAGCTCATTGTCAAATAAAACATGGTGAGATGCTTAGTGCAGATTTACAAAGAAACAAATAGCTATACAGGGCATGGGATTTGCAATCTTTATAATCTTTTAGGAGATTTCTGAAACTGAAAAAAATTACATTGAACAAAACAAATCATTAGATTTGGACTGAACAAAAACCCTTGAAAGATAAGCTTCCTTTTAATAATGGGAATTTTCATCACGGTATATCACTGCATCCAGGGTGTAAATTCTCCTTGAGGACAGAGTTACATGAAAGAAAAAGTCTCCAATAAAACGAGTAGGGTTGGTCAAACCACTTGTCAACTGTCCCCCCACAATGTGAGTTTCTCATGCTTCCTATAGAAGAAATCATGCACAGGGGAACCGGGGAGGGGGGCGCAGTGGGAATGCCAGACCTTGGATTACCTTGTAAAAAAATCTGCAGGCAGTAAGGAACATCTGGGCCTGTAAATAACCAGGAGAAAATAAGTGGCTTTGTTGATGTGGAGAGATTTAAACGGGCATAAAGAGCTGCAAATAAGACAGGAAGGCACTCAAAGAATTTAAAGAAGGGCAAGGTAGTTAAAGTCAAGTGGAGAGGAAAAATATACCGGAGGCAGTGAGTGGTCATATTTCCCGAAGACTCTCTCCCCAATCTGGCTACACAGCAAAATTCAAATGAAATCCCTCAATAGGAATCTCTCAAAGGCAAACGAAGAAAAACGTTCCTAGAACCACATAGATGGAGAAGAGGAAGGAGAATTGAGAATTCTCCAGAAGAAGTGAATGTGAGCGAGGGTGTCTGGGTAAAAAAAAAAAAAAAAAAAAAAAAAAAATAGCAATAATAGTAGAAATTGGGAGGAGAAAAAACATGCCCCAGTGATGCAACAGAATGAAGAGCTTTTTTTGGACAAAAAATATATATATATTTATTTATTTTGAGAGAGAAAGAGAGAAAGAGTGAGCCGGGGAGGGACAGAGAGAGAGGGAGAGGGAGTCCTAAGCAGACTCCACGCTGTCAGCACAGAGCCTGAGGCAGGGCTTGATCCCACAAACCATGAGATCACGACCTGAGCCGAAACTGAGAGTCAGGCACTTAATCGACTGAGCCAGCCAGGCGCCCCTGTAGAGCCTTTTAAAAAAGCCTCTTAGGAGCCAACGTCGACCCACCAGGTTTGTGTTTAAGCTCATGAACTGTAAGCAAAATAAAGCCGTTTGGCTTCTCAGGCCCATTTATTGTTACTTTACACAAAATTGCAGTGGAATTGGTTACTTGCGCAGGGAATGTTAATGGGCCCTCAGCACAGCCCAGCTACCTGCCAGGTGCCGGACAAACGAGGGAAAAGAGGTCCTTCCCCCGTGGAACTCAGAGGAAATAAACGTTCCCGGGCAAACGTGTCATTTGCAAGAAGCAAATTTGCACATAAGGAACTTTGTGTCAAGGAAACGCCTTGAGAGCAATGGAAAGTGACAGCACCTGGGAAGCGAGATGAGGAGGTACAACTTCATCAAAACCGAAGGGAACGATCCAAAAAGCGTGCTTGTCCAAGGTCATGTAATAAAGGAACCAGCAGATTGGAGCGTTTGCTCCCGAGACATCAAGGCATCCAACACGTGTACCCAACCAGACAGCCAGTGTTTATAGGGATGGTCCTCAGTGACACACGCATACACACAAACACACTCACGCACAGTCCCCCACCTGCCTGCACACACACATCGTATACACCATATTCTCCTGAAAGAACACGAAAGCAGGGCACAGTTTGGGAGGACCTCCATAAAAATGGTTGGAATAACGTTTGGCTGCTTAAAGAGTATATAAAGAGTTGGAGTAGGAGTTTTTAACAACAATGGGTGTGCAAGGGTTTTCGTGGATTTAGTCGGTTTTGCTGCTACAGTAGTTGACATAAAGGGCGCTGTATTTCAACAGGGACGCCCTCCTTCCCCCCGGGGACTCGGCCAGTGAGTCAAGTGTATAAAGACACCAAGCAGGACATACCCATTCAGTGCAGGTTGCTCAGCAAGTGGAAGCAAGATCCAGAAGGGGTGGGAAATTGACCCATGGACTCAACTTCATTTTGACTTTGGGAAACAAAACCACAGTCTCTTGGCCAGGACACCAAGCCGGGCGTCGGGTCTCAACTCCACCACCCCGTGAGTGCCTGGATGTTCCCCCGGCTCCGCTGACACCACAGGAAGTACAATCGGAACGATGGCATGAAGGGGCTAAGGTCTTCACGGAACACAGCTTCAGATGAACAAGAATTCCGGTAGCTCAAGGACTCATTTACAGGGATGGACTTTCAACGGGGAGTGCGTTGGAAATTACGCCGAGAGTCTGAGCCAGAGGCGCGCCTGGGTGGCCCAGTCAGTTGAGGGTCCGACTCTTGATTTCGGTTCAGGTCATGATCTGAGGGTTGGGGGACCGAGCCCTGCATTGGGCTCTGCGCTGAGCACAGAGCTTCTTTAAGATTCTGTCTCTCCCCCTGTCCCCTGCCCGCTCGCCCTGTCTCCCTCCCTCTCTCTCAAAAAAAACCAAACAAACAAAAAAAAAACCAAAAAAACAAAAAAAGCCTGAGCCAGAGAGATGCCACTTGGAATCTGAAGTTACTAGAAAGGGCTCCCCTCCCCCCACCACTGCAAATTACAAAATACTAATCTTTTGCACCATTTCTCGCTGTCCCTAAAATCCGGAAGAGTGAACAGAGCTGACAACTGCCTTCATGAGACCCTCGTGAACCCACAGGGGCAGCACGTCTGCCCGTCCCTGTGCGTGAGGACGTGTACACGGGCCAGGTGTTGATGGCCCAGACGCTGCTTTGCTGTGGCTTCTGCATCCTGACCCTGGCGTTTCTGTCCCAGCACCTTGGTGGAGGTGAGCCTCATTTCCTGTGCTTGGGGTTTCTCCGGCTTCTCCTAACTCCTCTTTCATTAGGGGGGGTATATGGCAATCATTGTAAACTTAATGTGAAGGTTTGGCTTCCCATAAATTTTAACAGGTGACTCTTAAGACAGTAAAGGACAGGAAACTTTAGGGTAAAAAATGAAGTACACAGAGTAAAACAAAGTGAGACTCAGAATTTCAAATACTGGATACAAAATTCAAATAGTGGCTGGTTTATAATGGGCAAGACTGAATGAACTGCAGCTAATTGGATATTTTTTTTCTTTGATCATGTGTTTCTTCTCCCTCTTTATTCATTAAAAGATGCAGAGGTGCACGTGGAGAAAGAGCCAGGGAGAGGGAAGGAAGGAAGGAAGGAAGGAAGGAAGGAAATAAGGAAGGGAGAAAGGAAGGAAGGGAGGGAGGAAGGAAGGGAGGGAGGAAGGAAGGGAGGAAGGAAGGAAGGAAGGAAGGAAGGAAGGGAGAAGGAAGGAAGGAAGGAAGGAAGGGAGGAAGGAAGGGAGAAAGGAAGGGAGGAAGGAAGGGAGAAAGGAAGGGAGGAAGGAAGGGAGGAAGGAAGGAAGGAAGGAAGGAAGGAAGGGAGGAAGGAAGGGAGGAAGGAAGGGAGGAAGGAAGGGAGGGAGAAAGGGAGGGAGGAAGGAAGGGAGGAAGGGAGGAAGGAAGGGAGGAAGGAAGGAAGGAAGGAAGGGAGAAGGAAAGAAGGAAGGGAGGAAGGAAGGGAGAAAGGAAGGGAGGAAGGAAGGGAGGGAGGAAGGGCGGGAGGAAGGAAGGGAGGAAGGGAGGAAGGAAGGGAGGAAGGAAGGGAGGGAGGGAGGGAGGAAGGAAGGGAGGGAGGGAGGGAGGAAGGAAGGGAGGAAGGAAGGGAGGGAGGAAGGAAGGGAGGAAGGAAGGAAGGAAGGAAGGGAGGAAGGAAGAAAGGAAGGGAGGAAGGAAGGAAGGGAGGAAGGAAGGAAGGAAGGAAGGAAGGGAGGAAGGAAGGAAGGGAGGGAGGGAGGGAGGAAGGAAGGAAGGAGAAAGGGAGGAAGGAAGGGAGGAAGGAAGGAAGGAAGGAAGGAAGGAAGGAAGGAAGGAGAAAGGGAGGAAGGAAGGGAGGAAGGAAGGGAGGAAGGAAGGAAGAAGGAGGGAGGAAGGAAATAAAGAAGGAAGGAAGGAAGGAAGAGGGAGGAAAGAAGGAAGGAAGGAAAGAAAGAAGGGAGGGAAGAAGGAAGGAAGGAAGGAAGGGAGGAAGGAAGGAAAGAAGGAAAGAAGGGAGGAAGGAAGGAAGGGAGGAAGGAAGGAAGGAAATAAGGAAGGGAGGAAGGAAGAGAGGAAGGAAGGAAGGAAATAAGGAAGGGAGGAAGGAAGGGAAGAAGGAAGGAAATAAGGGAGGAAGGAAGGGAGGAAGGAAGGGAGGGAGGAAGGAAGGAAGGAAGGAAGGAAGGGAGAAAGGAAGGAAATAAGGAAGGGAGGAAGGAAGGAAGGAAGGAAGGGAGTAAGGGAGGGAGGAAGGTAGGAAGGAAAGAAAGAAGGGAGTGAAGAAGGAAGGAAGGAAGGGAGGAAAGAAGGGAGGGAGAGAGGAAGGGAGGAAGATCTTCCTTCTAATATATTGCCTTCAATTATGTCTATAAAGAGCATATAATTTTTTAGTTATTTAATATGAATCTTGCAAGTCATAATAAAATTTCTTTGTCTTGTAGAGAATGCATCTTTTTCTCTGAAGTTACTGACAGCTAATAGGATAAAATAGTAATAAACAGGGGCGCCTGGGTGGCGCAGTCGGTTGAGCGTCCGACTTCGGCTCAGGTCACGATCTCGCGGTCCGTGAGTTCAAGCCCCGCGTCGGGCTCTGGGCTGATGGCTCAGAGCCTGGAGCCTGTTTCCGATTCTGTGTCTCCCTCTCTCTCTGCCCCTCCCCCGTTCATGCTCTGTCTCTCTCTGTCCCAAAAATAAATAAACGTTGAAAAAAAAATTAAAAAAAAATAGTAATAAACAGAACACTGTGAAGAGAGTCGAGGTACATAGTAATTATTTTAATTTACAAGCTACAATAATCCTTTCACTTACTGGGTGAGCTAAGTATCAAAAGCCCTCTCTCATTTCCCTGCTGGGTTGATGGCATCTAGAAAATGAAAATATTGCTTAGTTTTAACAAGCTCATTAATCATGACGCAGCGTTAACATGTTGAGACCTAGAGATTAGGTCTAGTTAGCATTTCTTGGCATAAAATCCATTCAGGAAATACGTCTTTAGAATAAAAAGGCACATTATGAATACATCATGTATATGCTCAGACCTTCTGTCTCTGCTCCACGGACTTCAGGGAGCCTTGACTGAAATGGATTTGGGGCGGGGCTGGGGGGAGGTCGGGGCATTGAAGGGCGCAGGAATTATGCATCAGGCAAGTCCGGGTAGGAAAAAAATAAGTTAACATGTTTCACATTCCTGGTCTTGTTTCCCTCCCTCTCCACAAAAGGTGGTTTTATAAACACACTATACCTACTAGGGAAAAAATTGATTTTGTCATCACAAGCCCTCGATGTTGCGTTTTTATGCATTTTATGGGCAATTAGGAGGCACTAAAAGCTCAGAATGCATCATAATGGAATAATCAAGAAACTGGTAGTAATCATACGGGGTAGAAAATAAATTAAAAGATTGCAGTTTGCAACCCATTAGAAAGTTGTCTACACAAATATTAAATTATTCAGATAAAAACGTTTAATACTCAGTGAATTGGCTTTCAGTAAAATGTGAAAGTTAACATTCCGCCCCCCCTTCCCAAACATCACCACAATAAGAATATTGATTTTATTTTTAAGGCATTAACACCCAAGGGGCAAAAGGAAAAGAAGGTACTAGAAGGATACATAGAAGGGTACACAGAAGATACATAGGAGGCACACAGAAGGGGCTGACAGTGGGAGAGCTAACTCTACAGTCATGGGGAGGGACGGGGGGGGGGTCTCTGAGTTCAGCAGAGCCTCTTACCCTGTGTGCTTCCCTCCCTGCACACCGTCCAGGGTGTGCCACGTGCTGGCATCCCCTGGCCTCTCCCTGCTTTTCACCAAAAGCCAGGCGGCCAGTCCCAGACCCTCCCGGCAAGAGCCTGAAAGTTCCTGCCCCGAAGCCGTGCCCAGCCCAAGAGGGAACACCTAAAGTGGCCCACATCAGGGTTTCGGTGATAAAGCCGCCAGCCGATCACCCCGTCGTGATGCCGCCGGGCCTCTGCTGTGCTGTTACCCGCCCTCTGTCGGGAGCGGCGGAGGATCACCACACAAATGAGGAAATCCTACAACATGAATGGCGCTCTCGCAAAAAAATTAAACCTGGAATAGCACGACTTGGAAGAAAGGGAGACCAGGAAAGAAGAGGGCGTCCCAAAAGAGCAAAGAATCAAGACGTAGAAATACAAGCATGAAATTGACAGCTGTAGAGAGGAACCCTTAAAATACAGCAGTGGTAAAAAGTGATTGCCTCTGGGTTGAGGGAAACGGATAAATGATAAGGGATACTTAAAATACATATATAAGCCTGGGGGCGTCTGGGTGGCTCAGTTGGTTAAGCCTGGGACTCTCGATTTCAGCTCCGGTCGTGACCTCCCAGTTGGTCAGATGGTGGCCTATGTGGGCCCTGTAGTGGCGGTCTGGAGCCTGCTGGGGATTCCCTCGTTCTCAGCCTCTTACCCGCTTGCACACACGGTCTCTCTCTCAAAATAAATAAATCAACTTTTTTTTTCAACAGTAAGCCTGTTCGGGCTACCTTGAATCTTCTAGATATATGCGTGGATAATTTCAATTTTCAAAAAAGTACAATGAATCGGGCCAGCGTTTCTTTCTCGTTTTTTTCTTGACGATACAGATCCTGGCGTCGAAAGCATTCAACTGATTGCCAAGTGCCAAGGTGAAGGCCGGAATCGAGCTGAGCCTGTTAGACCCGCCAGGATCTATCCCACTGGCCAAGTTGGCAGTTAGCGTGAATCTCAGCGTCAGGGTCCCCAAGGCCACCCCGGCCTCAATAATTGGCCAGGAGGACTCACAGGACTCAGCATAGTCACAGTCACCTCATTGCTATGGCAAAAAGAAACAAACAAACAAACAAACACCGCAAAACAAAATTAACAAATGGAAAATGTGCAGGAGGGGAAGTCCGGAGGAAGCCAGGTGCAAACTTCCAGAATCTGCCCAGGCCAGTCACAACAGAAGCACCTGATTCCTCCAGCAACATGTGACAACATGTCTAAAATGTCATCTACCAGGGAAACTCACAAGGGACTCACTGCCCAGGGTTTTTAAATGGTGCTGCTCACGTAGGCACCTTCTTCTGGGCACTGCCCAAATCCCAGACCCACAGAAGGCAGGCAGGCTGTCAGCAGAAACCGTATTGTTTTGCCTAAATAATTCTGACACGGTGAGCCTTTCTGATCAGGGGATAGTTGGAACCCTCCCGAAATCCAGTTCTAAGAGGCCATCCGAGAGCCAACCTTGGAAACTGGCCTTTCAATCCAGCAGGCTCAGGATTGCTATGCTAACGCTTTCCTCACCCAAGATGTGTAAAAACCCAGAGAAGGAACAAACTTTCATTTCCATGGGACATACAGCTGCAGGAATGTGGTCCCGGAACTGGAGGCAGCCGTGCGTATTGCCTTCACTAAAAAAGTGTGTCTTTTTGGAATGGCCGCAACAGAAGAAAAAAGCCAAGGATGATAAAGGGGAAACCACATCCTTCTGAGCTCCTGGATACAGCCATACCTGTAGCTCAAACTTCCCTGGATGCTTGCTTTGTGAGTCAATAAATTCCCTTCTTCTGTCTAGACCCGGTGCATTTTTTTTTACTTACAAAAGATATATATATATTTATCCCATAGAGTCAGGATCTACTATTATTAATCATGGGATACTATGGCTCTTAGAAAGGAGGAAAAGACCTTGAAGAAAGGTTTGGAGAAGAAAGGAAAGAAGGAAAGGAAGGAGAAAGGACACGATTGTCGGGGATGAAAGCAAGGATAAAATTTAGGTTTCAGCTGAAATCCCAGAACCAGGGAGATTTCACTGGGCGGCCTGAGAATCTCCATGGAAACCTTATACTTCTGCCCCAAAGGACACCACCCATTAAATAAAATACACTGTCAGCTACACTGATGTGTCTGAAACTGAAATGCCACCGTTGAAGTCCCGTTGGTATTAGAAAAGGAGTTTTAATTGGATTATGAATGATACAGAGCTCGGTAGCTTTTCTGGGCTGATACCCTAGAGGAATCATTTCTAAAAACAGTAATGAATTAGATTTCATGCTTCAGGAGAACCCTTAATGGTGGATTCATATCAGATCTGGGATGGTGGGTATTTATAGCCTTAAAACAAATGACCTCCACATTAGACATTGACCCTGGATTTTTTTTTTCTGCCACACAAAAGAAAAAGAAGGAAATCTTTCTTCTTGTAGAAAAATCAAACAATTGATTCCAAATGAGCCGATGTTCGGGAATATGGATGTGGGAAAAGGCTGAAGGCATTCATATTTCCCAAACTTGAGAAACATTTAGGCTCCTTTCCAAAGGTGACCTAACGTTTTTGATATCCTAGGAATAATTCTCAGATTTCCAGTGTAGAAAATCCTGGAGTGCCAGATATTCAGGGCTGGTCTATGGCAGGTGTCACAGAGTGCAAAGAAAGAGAAGTAAGTTAGCATAGACGAGTGAGGGTGACCTCAGAGGGGTGAATGAGAAAGTTCATGTATTCAGGGCACTTGTCATTCACACCGAGTCACAGATGGGCCCAATAATGCCAGGATTTCCACAGAATACTAGATATCCATATTTTGTATGGAATCTCTGGATTTTTAAATTTTTGCGACGAATTCAAAATGTTTCATTGTGCCCACTGAAGAGAATACCTTTAACTAATATAATATTGCATGCTAACCGTGTTTCAATTAAAAAATGTAAAATAGGGGCACCTGAGTGGCTCAGTTGGTTAAGCGTCTGACTCTGATTTTGGCTCAGATCATGACCTCATGGTTTGTGAGATCAAGTCCCAAGTCAGGCTCTGAACTGACAGCGTGGAGCCTGCTTGGGATTCTCTCTCCCTCTCTGTCCCTCCCCTGCTCTCTCTCTCTCTCTCTCTCTCTCTCTCTCTCTGTCCCTCCCTTTCTCAAAAATGAACACATAAAATTTAAAAATAAAATAAAATAGAATAACTTTTAAAAATCATGAAATACAGAGACCACCTTTGCGGTCCAACTGCTTTTGAGAGATTGTAAAATTTCTTTCAGGGCTTCTTTGACACTAATGTGATTCTTAAAAAAAAAACAACCAATTTGGACAATGAAACCACATAATATCCTTCACTGTTGAGGGCTGTGTTATCTCATTGCATTAAATCAATAAAGCTTGGTTTCTTGTTGGGCTTCATCCTCCTCTGTAAACAGCTGATGGAGAGAACGCAAAGAGAATGTGATGTAGACTCAACTCTGTCATCCCAAAGGGAATGATTTGATATCAAATGATGGCACTGATTTCCATTTCGTCAATTACTGGTGAACTTAAAATTAATCTTACCCCCCATTGTAGTTCATCTTTTATGAATTGCTTACAGGGCGTACTTTGTAATGCGCGTTCAGCTTTTCAAATGTGGGGTTCATTGTTTCAAGCATTTGGAGTATGCTGGCTCAATTGCCTTCAGAGCCTCGCCAACAGCCTCATGAGTTAGACTTGATCATCACTGTCTGTTTTTACAGAGGAGGAAAGTCGGGCTCACGTGGGTGGACTGTCTCACCCACGTTCACGCAGCTGAATGGGGGGGGAGAAGGGACTTGAGCCCAGGACCCTAAATGTCAGGATCTTTCCTGGAATTTGCTGTGTCTGTCCTGCCCCTCTCCACCCGCAGTTGCCCAGGTGGCAGAGTGAGGGAAAGAGTAAAAGCCAATACCCCTGATGTCCCTGTCCTGAAGGCACTGGCAATGCATGTAAGCTTGATGAGAAATCACTGGGATCCGGCTCTTCCCTCTTGCCTTGGGGAGCCTGGATCTCGTGACCCTTCTGAGCCTCAGTTTCCTCGTATTTAACCTGGAGGTGGTGGTAACTTCCCTGCTTGCTCAACCAGGTGACAATCAAGTGGAAGCCGTGTCAATGTGAAAATGCTAATGGCATCAGATATGGTGTGATATCAGCAAAAAGAACAAATGTGGGAAGGGGAGTTCGCCATTACTGTCTCAGCAAGCAAGATAACTCCTATAAAAAGTGGCAAAGGGTGTGGAGTTCAAAGCCAATGGTGGGGTGCGTGTGAATTCTTACTTAAAGTGGATGATCATCCTAAGTGATTTTGTACAGATTAGAAATACTTTAAAAATAAGAAATCCTTCTATAGAGGCAAAATGCCTCCAAAGAATTGTGATTTTAACTCTGGGTTCTATAGCATCATTGTAGAAATAGCCTTCCCTTCAAAAATCTTAGTTCTTAAAGCAGTGATTCTCAACAAGGGGGCGATTTCCCCCCAGGAGAATTTGGTAACATCTGGACACCCTTCATCACAATTGGGTGGAGGGTGTTTCTGGCATCCAGGAGGCTGAGACCAGGGATATTTTAAACATCCTACAATGCATAGGACAGCCCCCATAACCAAAACTTACCGCACCAAAAATGTCAAAAGTGTCAAGGTTGAGAAAACCTGTTTTATATCAGAAATGCAGGACCCAGAGCCTGTGCCCTCTGAAGACTTATATTTCTTTTTTTTTTAATTTTTTAATGTTTATTTATTTTTGAGACAGAGAAACAGACAGACAGAGCATGAGCATGGGAAGAACAGAGAGAGAGGGAGATACGGAATCTGAAGCAGGCTCCAGGCTCTGAGCTGTCAGCACAGAGCCCAACACAGGGCTTGAACCCACAAACCATGAGATCATGACCTGAGCCGAAGTCGGATGCTTACCTGACTGTGCCATCCAGGTGCTCCTGGAGACTTATATTTCTGTGCTTTGTGTCAAACACCTTTTCTTGGCACTGGGAGACATTCCAACTCAAGAGCAGAACAAGCCCTGTGTCCCTGGGAACTTTTATAACCTAGTGCCCTCCACCTTCCCACCCCAGTGGTCTTTGGGACCCCAATCATACCCAAAGGACAAGGGCAATGCAATCACTATAAAGTCATTCACAGAGCACCATAATTTAGTCCACTGAAAATGACCAGGAATGAAACGGATCTGAATACTGCTGATTCAGGAAGGGCAGTGACCTACATGATTGTGGAAATGTCCACCTCTACCTTCAAAAAAGTCTCTCATTTGGAAACCTATCTGGGTATTAAGGATCAGGAACCTATTAATCAAGACACATTCCTGTTAAATAAAATGGAAAAGGTTCTGGCTATCTCACAAGAGATAATCCTTACATCTGCATCAACTGATACTATGTGACCGCAAAAATGCCCTGAAATTTGGTTTCTTTTAGCAAGGTTTGGTAAATTCTCAGCTTTAAATACATGTTTGCTGAATTAATGAATGACGCTTCTCCTATACCTATTCTCAAATATGCCAAATTTTTTCTATTTTTTTAAAGAGAAGTCAGAAATCAGGGTTGAAATGAAAAATCCTATATTTTTTAAATAATGGCAATAATGTATTGTATGGCTTAAAAAAAGCTCTTCTGGTCAGAGACAGAGTGAAAACTCAGTATTAAAGCGTATGTCCTTGTTTTGTTGGGTTTTGTTTCCCTCAAAACAAAGGACTATTACATGTAAACATTATTAGTTGCAAAGATTAACTTGCTTAATTTAATCAGGAAAGGACTTAGTAAGGAATGCTAGGAAGTTCAAGAATGATTCCAAGAAAGGGTAGAGGAAGTGACTGTTCAGTGACAGCCTGTGAAGTCACTCGAGAGAGCCAGGTTGGCCAAAGGAAGAATAGAGGTGGGCAGAACCATGAGATGGGCAGGACCACAGAGTAGGAGGGGCTATGATATAGGGGAGCTATAGTGTGGGAAGAGCTATGATGTGGGTGGAGCCATGTGTGGGAGAGGCTATGATGTGGGAGGGGCTACAATATGGGAAGGACTATGATGTGGGAGGAGCTATGGGTGGAAAGGGCTATGATGTGGGAGGAGCCACCAGGTAGGAGGAGCCACGGATGGGAGGAGCCATTGCTGGGAAGGGTTATGATGTGGGAAGAACCATGGGTGGGAAGGGCTATGAGTGTGGGCGGCGCTGTGATATGGGAAGTGTTCCAATATGGGAAGGGCTCAGGGTGGGAGGAGCCATAGGATGGGAGGAGCCGTGGATTGGAGAGAACCAAAAAGCTACAACACCTGGAAAGCCACTACCACCACCACTGACCCAAGAAATGTGCTGCCCCTTTGCCAGCCACTTCTATGACATGGATGCCCTGTGTCACTCATGTGTTCTAATGTAGCTCCCATATGAAAATTTCACACAGAAGGGCCTAAGTGTCAGAGCCCCATCACACGCCTGCATACTTGTGATGGTGAGGTTGAAAAACAGAGCTTCTGTGACATTTCTATGTCTGGAACGTGGATGCGCAATGAAGGGGGGTCCATCAACACGTAAAATGAATGTGTGTCCCATATGTCCACAATTTCTGATATTTTTTTCTTCTCCCAGCCTCTATTCCAGTAAGTGGAGTGTCTGACTGAGTCTCGGTTAATGAAATATCAGAAGAATCCCTGTGTGGCACTTCCCAGGTGTGGCTTCCAGTATCCTCCCAAGTAATCCCGCTCTTCCCTCACTCACTGGCCAAAGGCATGGAAGTCAGCCGATGCCTTTGAGATCCCAGGGGGATGGTGTAGTCACAAGACAGAGGGGCCTAGATCCCAGAGTGACTGTGTGGAGCAGAGCCCCTCACACCCCAGCAGTTAGAGTCTAAACACACTTCCTTCGGTTGAGTGGTAGGATGAATTTTCTGTTACTGCTGCTAACTCGCTTCATTTCATCCAGAGCATGATGATTAAATCAAGCAATAGACAAAGCTACAACCTCCAAAGAATTAGGGAAAATTGTGACATCATGGAAAAGACCATTTCTATTACCCCCTCAAGTTCAATCAGCAAAGTTGCACACAGTCTGTGGGGCTCAGCCTTTGCCATAAACCCTGTAAGACCTGTGGTGATGTTAACACTGGAGAAGCAATGATCACCAGCACGCATGTGACAGAGCAGAATAGAACAAAATGCTAATCATCTCAATAACCAAAGTGCCTGTGAAGGCTTTGTGAAATTTCCATTAAGAAAATACTGCAAACTCCTTTTTTATATGCTCTACTAGATACTATATTCTTTGCATATTTATAACCTTTTTGGTTGAAAACTAATATTTCTTTTCCTTCTTCATGGGTCATTTACCTTTTGTGTTAAACTGGGAAGGAACAAAACAAATGTCTAAGATGTTCATTTGCTCTAATATGTTACTCAACGCAAATACACACGAGTTGTAAATGGTGTGATTGTCTTATAAATGAAGTAGGTGTGAACTCCAAAATGTTTCTGTCCCTCGGGTCCAGAAAATGTTCTTTGAATATTTTGATAATTGACCTTTCCCAGTGATTGACGCTTCTAGTTCAATTGATCTATTGTTCCCTAGATACTTATCACTCACCCATCTTTTTATGTGCTAAAGAAATGTCACAGGAGGATGCAACTCTGTTAAATGTTACCTATACAGATGATAATGACTTTTTCTAGAATGGGAATGTCTGTAATATAAAAACTACCAGCTTTTCTTTCTTTCTTTCTTTCTTTCTTTCTTTCTTTCTTTCTTTCTTTCTTCCTCCTTCCTTCCTCCTTCCTTCCTTCCTCCTTTCTTTCTTTCTTTCTTTCTTTTTGTTTTAAACCACTAGCTTTTCTAAATGTCCCTAAAGTTTGATTCCTTGATCCATTTCTGTTTCTAGTAAAGGTGAGTAGAGGTGGCATTTTGGAATTATTTTGATTGATTGCCAGCCTTGACAGACAAGTGATTAATAGGCAAGTTCTGGATGCCTATTGATGGCGTGGGTGTGATTTGGGGCTCCCACACGGGGTTACTCTGTGACCTTTGTCAACTAACCATAGGTTCGGTCCACATTCCAGGGGATGCACTGCGGACCTCTCTATGGGGGTGTGGCAGAGAATTTGTGATTATCTTTGCTCTAACACATGGTGTGAGGGCTAAATGCCACCCTATCTTGTTCCATCTCCTGAGTACCTTTATTCAGTGACTTGAACAGTGGTGCATGACAGCCCTACCCATGAGAGTCCCGTGAGTGAACATCTCATATCCTTCTCAAAATATTTATTCTTTGCAAATGATTTCTCCCTGACTGACCATGAAAGAGAGCTGGAAATCACAAATTTCTAATCCCAAGTGTGGCAAGGTCGAGAGACATTTGTTATTATCCAAATAGATTCACACACACAGAATATCTTCTGGCTCCCAGGAAATCATGTCAGGAAATGGGATTCAATAAACTTGATGAAATAATCAAGCCCAGTTCCTGGCCTTCCCCCACCATCTTCCCTATGGGTTAAGGCCAATGTTGACATTCAATCAGTAAGGTTAAAGAAATGAGAAAACCCCACTTAGATTCAACTATTCAACAGGAAATATATGATGTCAGGAATATAAATGCACCAGTGACGTCAGATACAGAGCATGTGTGGGTGTTTCTCCTGGGTGGACTGTAGTTGGTCTGGGTCTCCATTGTCTCACTCAGAATTGCTGGGGTTTATAGTTCTTGATATTCTCTCCTCACTGCCACGGAAGCTGATGCCCTTTGAGCAGGCAAAGGTAGGCATGTTAGCTTTCTGAAGTAGGGGTATTGCAAAATTGCCTTAGAATTAGTGCCTTTGGATGACAATCAGAACCATGGACAGAGATCTTCTCCTTGTATCTGGCACGTGCTATCTGGTGATCGCATCTCTGAATATAAACATCCACTTAGTCATCCCATTCTTGTTGAGCTGTGGGAAACTTTCAGGAGAGCTTGGGCCCTTTGGCTTTAGGGACAGGGTGATTCTCTCAAGAATTCTGTGTGGCCTGAAAATCCAAAGGCATATTCCCATCCACATCATGTCTTTGGGGAGGACACTCCCCCCCCCCCACCATAGCAGACATAAAGGTTTGCAAGGAGTTTGGGTAGGTTGAGTCCAGCCCCAATACCAAGCTTGGGTCCTGAGTCATCACGATTGCCCTGTTACCTGGTCTCCGTGACTGGTTAAGGCAGGCAATCCAAGATACTCAGTGTTGAGCATGGCCCTGGTCATAGAGACGAGTCAAGGGTGGGCAAGTAACCTAAAGCTGGACCAATCAACTAGATCAAAATTTTTCTTGTGCCAAGGGGAGGGACACCCATAACAATGTGATTCAAGGAGGCTTAGGATTTAAAATGAAGCAGTAATGAGGATGAAGAGAACATGTGCTGGGCAAAGCTACTTTTAGCTTTCAATGGAGAGAATTACAGAGAAATGGAACCACACCTCTGATCAAGCATTCCCTCTGCAACCTCCACTTTTCCCCATCTGGAAAATGGGCGTAATAATTGTGTCAGTCAAAATTGGCTGGTTAATGCAAGAAATCATCACAAAATCTCAATGGCTTTGCACCAGAAAGATTTCTCTCTTCCTGGCAGTCTTATGTGAGTCAGTGAGGGGCTCTTCTCCGTGGAATCATTCGGGGGCCCAGGCTCCTCCTATGTTGTGGCCCCTATATCTCCTACGGGCTACTCAGAGTCCTCCACTGGATCATGTGCAGCCAACCAACAGTGGGGGAAGAGGGAAACCAATGGGCTGAGCAGGAGGTTTTATAAATCCAGAATGGAGATGAAGACGTCACTTCCACCCATGCTCCATTGGCCAGAAACCAGTCTTGTGGCTTCTGAGAAATATCCCAAGAGGAAAAGTGAAATAATTTGTTGACCTTGAAGCCATTCTGTGCCATAATATCAGCTGCTCCATGGGGTGGTTGAGAAGATTATAGGGGAGAGTTCAGGTCAAGGTTTCTTAGCCATAGCACTATTGGCATTTGGGGCAGACGATTCTTTGTTGAGGGGACATCTGCTCTTGTAGCATATTTAACAGCCTTCCTGGGCTCGACCTACCAGATGCCAGTAGCATCTCTCCAGTTGTGACACCACAGTTGTCTCCAGATGTAGCCAAATATCCCCTTGGGGGCAAAATCAACCTCATTTGAGAACTACCAATGTAGTGAGGGGCTCACCACTATGCCTGGCATGTAGCCTGAGAAATACTCTTGCAGCCATTAGATGTGAGAAGTAGGTTTGAAAATCTGTGTAGGGCTACTTGTAAGAGGAGACCATGCTCATCAGTATTAGTTATTATTCTGTTATCGTGGTTGCCATTGACTCGCCGTTGTTTTACACTGTGTGGCTGGTTCAGAAACTTTGTATATAAGCCACTTCCTATAGGGTCAGGAAGCAGTAACAAGAATATCCTTCCTTTCCTTCCTTCCCTTTCCTTCCTTTCTTTTTCTCCTTCCTTCCTTCCTTCCTTCCTTCCTTCCTTCCTTCCTTCCTGATATACTTTGATTCTAAGTATTTTCATGTTATTATTCCCTGGAGAGATTATTTAACATAGATACAGAACATTTCATTGCAACGTAGGATCTTTCTTTATAGTAACACCTGCCCTCTGATCATGACCCCAGGGCCCAGATTTTCTATTTCTCTAAAATCATTCATGTAGAGCTAGGATACAGACAAATAGATAATAGATAATAGACAGATAGATGAACATAGAGGCAACTAGATATTTCTGTTTTCTGGGGTAACTAACAGACCCAGTATGTTGAGATAGTAAAGAGGGCTCATTTCAATTGCTGCGTGATCTCACATCGAAGTACAATGGTGGTTGCCAGGGCCTGAGGGGAGGGGGCATGGGGAGATCTTGTCAAGGGCACAAAGCTTCAGTTATAAATAAGATGGGTAGAGGCTCCTGGGTGGCTCAGTCGGTTAAGCGCCTGACTTTGGCTCAGGTCACGATCTCACAGTTCATGGGTTCGAGTCCCGCGTCGGGTCCCGTGCTGACAGCTCAGAGCCTGGAGTCTGCTTCGGATTCTGTGTCTCCCTCTCTCTCTGCCCCTGCCCCCCTCATGCTCTGTCTCTTTCTCTCTCTCCAAAATAAATAAACATTAAAAAAGTTTTTTAAATAAATAAGATGGATAAATTCTGGGGATCAGCACGGACTACAGTTAGCGATACTGTGTTTTATACTTGAAAGTTGCTAAGAGGGTAGATCTTAAGTGCTGTCACCACACACACACACACATATACAAAGAAAGATAGTAGGTATGAGAAGCGGTGGATATTTTAATTACCTTGAGTGTTGCGATCACTTCACAATAGATAAAGTACTTTAAAAAATCAAGAAATTGTTGTTTGTGCGTTATACCTCAGCAAGGGTGGAAAAAGCTAAAAGCTTCCTTCTTTTCAAACACAAGTATCCCATTTATGAGAAGATGCCCTTTCCTTCCGCACACGAGAATAACCCACAGCTAGAAATAAGAAAGCTGATTGAAAAGCGTGCTTCACAAAGTTTGCAGTGTCCTCTGTAAGTCAAAGTTACGTGTAACTGGGCGAAACTTCTGTTGCCCAACTGGGTTTGTTAGTGGTAAATTAATACGTTAATTGTTGTTAACTTGTGTCTGTAACCCAAAGTGACTATAATTGGATGTCATATTTGATCGCAGCTGAAAACTGGAGTCGCGTGTCCTGGGGGACACAATGTCCTAGATGAGGTGCCTGGGTGAGTGTTTTCTGCGAAACATACAAGCAAAGCATCCTCTGTGGTCCATACAATCCGCATATCAGTGACGCAAAATAAGGCAGCTCAGCAAAGAGTGCTCTCACCTGACCAGACCACAACATTTGAACTTGGAAATCAAAGAAGCCATCGTCTGTGACCCTGCAGCCTCAGGGGAGTGTGCAGAAGAGGTGGGAGGCAGGGACACGTACGTCCTGGGCGTCCTGCAAGCTTCCCAGGCCCCTGCTGCCAGGACCATTTCAGCTTCACCTTTATACTCACTCTGCCTCTTATAACACATCCTCCTTCTGAGGCTTGCTAATGTGAGATTATCCCTTTTACGCACAACTATAGAAGGCTAATTTTTTTTTTAATTTTTTTTTTCCAACGTTTATTTATTTTTGGGACAGAGAGAGACAGAGCATGAACGGGCGAGGGGCAGAGAGAGAGGGAGACACAGAATCGGAAACAGGCTCCAGGCTCCGAGCCATCAGCCCAGAGCCCGACGCGGGGCCTGAACTCACGGACCGCGAGATCGTGACCTGGCTGAAGTCAGACGCTTAACCAACTGCGCCACCCAGGCACCCCTACATTTCTTGATTTAAGTATATTTATTTATCTTTGAGAGAGACACAGTGTGAGAGGGGGAGGGGCAGAGAGAGAGGGAGACACAGAATCGGAAACAGGCTCCAGGCTCCGAGCCATCAGCCCAGAGCCCGACGCGGGGCTCGAACTCACGGACCGCGAGATCGTGACCTGGCTGAAGTCGGACGCTTAACCGACTGCGCCACCCAGGCACCCCTATAGAAGGCTAATTTAAATGTCCCGTGGATCCTGGGCTCGTGTGAAGGCTGGAACCAGATGAATCAAGTTGATTAAAATAAAACCAGAGCCAGAGTAATTTTGCCCCAGGTCAGTATCATTTGCTTTCCTCTGAAAATCACACACGTGTTCACATTCCTCATGGCAATTGGTGCTTCAAACATTTTTCCTTATAAAACCTTAGAAATAAGGAGACTTTGTAACAGTTCTGTAGTTCTGTAGAGTACCCCGTTCCGAAGTCCTTTGAATAAGAGCTCTACCCCTCGGGGCGCCTGGGTGGCTCCCATGGTTCAGCGTCCGACCTCGGCTCAGGTCATGACCTCACGGTTGGTGGGTTCGAGCCCGGCGTCGGGCTCTGTGCTGATGGCTCAGAGCCTGGAGCCTGCTTCCGATTCTGTGTCTCCCTCTCTCTGCCCCCTCTCCCGCTCACATTCTGTCTCTCAAAAATGAATAAATGTTAAAATTTTTTTAAAAAATAGTAACTCTACCTCTCAGGGACATCTGACCAGTGGTTTGGGGACGGAGGGGCAGGAAAGACAAGACTGCCTGGCATCTGACCCGACTTTCTTTGGTGGGTCAGCCCCACGGTGTGAGTCTGGAGACGGGCACAGCTCCACTTCTGCTTGAAGAAGCCAAAAGAAGCCAGAAACAGTCTTTCTGCTCTGGGCCAGTCTGGGCACAGGAGGGAGAACAGGATTCTGACCCGTTGGATGCCTGGTCCTGACGTTTCAGTCCTGATGGAGGGACAGAGAGAGGGGGCTGGGAGCCGGAGGCCAGGGCTGCCCACACCAGCAGCAAGGTCACTGCCATCCAGCTCCTGTGATGAGGCCTCAGCTACCCTGTCCGCCTGGCCCAGAGCCACTGTCTGTCCCCGCTGGTTTCCCGAGTCACGCGAGCCACCGTGTCTCTGTTCTTCTTGCGGATTCCCACAGCCCCCACAGTGACTTCAAAAGCGCCCTGGCTGGTGCCTAAGAGAAGGTCGCTCACCCTCCCGGGTCCGGCCGGGCAGCCTCCTGTGAAGTCCTTTTTCTAGTACTTTCTCTCGCTGTTTACAGCTCTGCCTTTTGGGGACACCCACCTGTGCCCTCCTTCATCAGCTCCGAGGACCACGGGGATCTTGGGATTGCGTGTGTACTGGAAAGAGAGAGAGAGAACGAGAGAGCAAACAACAGATAGAGAAAGAAGGGGCCCAGGAGACAGGAACGAGGAGACAGAGAGCGGTCCGAGTGGCCCAGACAAGGCTACCCGGGCCCCTGTGAGCTGAAGCCCGTCTCTACCCCGAGTGGAGGCAGCGATCCGGCCGTCCGTCTGGTGCGCTCCCTTGACAGGTCTCGGTCTGAATGTGTCATCGTCCTTCACGTGACCGTCATTTTCCCTCACTGCGTGGCCCCGCCATGTCACCCACCCAGATCTCTCCAGACAGCGATCTGCTCCAACAGCAGAGTGGACGGCTTCCCTGGCCTTGCACGTTTGCACTTGTGAGTGTCTCTAAAGACGCCCAACGATATTTCCGACTTTTCCTATCAATGCTGAAATAATATTTTTTTTTCCAGAGAGAGGCACGGCTCACTTCTCTTCGGGCCTTTGTTCAAATAACAGCGCATCGACGGGCGTCCGTTTGCCAGTAACTCTTTAGCAATCCCTTCCGGGCCACCGGCTTCCCACATGCCTCCTTCTTGGGGGGTTTTCCCAAAAGCACATGTTGCTATCCGCCCCGCCATCCCCATTTGCTCGCGAATTTATGTATTCTCTTCCCTCTGCAGGCATCCAAGCTCCGCGAGACCAGGCGTCTTGTCTGTTCTGTTTGCTTTATAGACGCCTCTCTGAGCAAAGTCCGTCCCAGAGCAGGTGTGCAATAAGCATGTACCACCGAGCACATAAATATCCACCTGATACACCCGTCACACGCGGCTTGGGAGATCTGTCCTCCCCCTCCAGTCCTGCTTCCAGAAAAGGCTCCAAGTCAGACCTCCTTCTTCCTAGGTGTCTGCTGCATTTTCCAGCTCACTGGTGAAATCCTTTGATGCCTGATAAAAAAAAAAAAAACCTGCAGCTTCCACGAGGAAGGAGGGTGGAGGCTGGCTCGAGAAAGCGCGTCCGGGACGACCACGGGCAAGAACGTGCCACCGAGTGGCAAAGACGGAAGAGAGAGCAGGTTGACCTCAGGGTCAAAGAACCGGGAGGAAGTCCCGCAAATCTCCAGGCTGAGTCCTGAGGGTTCTACTGATGAAAATACCACCCTTGGTCCAAAAGCTCTGTCACCCGCTGGCTGTGTGATCAAGGACAGGTTAATCATTGCTCTGGGCCTCAGTTTTCTCATCTGTTAAATGGGAATAAACGTGGCATCCACTTCAGGGTGTTCGTATGGGATTATGTTTGTTCCTATATCCCTCAAATACGTATTTAGAAAGCACTGTTTTCCACCCACTGTCTCAGTAATGAGAGCCACAGCTGTGAATAAAACAGGATCCTTGCCCTCAAAGGACACAAATAAATAAATGACGAGGATGTTTCAGGTAGTGAGGTGTGCTGTGTAGAAGGATCTGGAGACTACTTTATACCGATGGCTGGTGCTGACGGAGACATCCCAGAGGGTATAACTGACTTTAAAAGAAATTGCCAAATAATTTTCACCCACAACGAAAGACGGCTCTGTTGATTCACATTTTTACTAACATTTGTTGTTGTCAGACTTCTAAATTTTAGTTATTCTGGGAGATATGCAGAAGTGTCTAAATGTAGGGGCCTGGGGGAGGTTCCGTCGGTTAAGCATCCGACTTCAGCTCAGGTCATGATCTCGCGGTTCGTGGGTTCGAGCCCCGCATCGTGCTCTGTGCTGACAGCTCAGAGCCTGGAACCTGCTTCGAATTCTGTGTCTCCCTCTCTCTCTCTCTGCCCCTCCCCTGCTGTGCTCTGTCTCTCTCTCTCTCAAAAATAAACATTAAATTAGGGGCGCCTGGGTGGCGCAGTCGGTTAAGCGTCCGACTTCAGCCAGGTCACGATCTCGCGGTCCGTGAGTTCGAGCCCCGCGTCAGGCTCTGGGCTGATGGCTCGGAGCCTGGAGCCTGTTTCCGACTCTGTGTCTCCCTTTCTCTCTGCCCCTCCCCCGTTCATGCTCTGTCTCTCTCTGTCCCAAAAATAAATAAAAAAATAAAAAAAAAACGTTGAAAAAAATAAACATTAAACAAATGTTTTAATAAAAAAATAAGTGTGTAATTGTAGTTTAAACAGGAACCCCCTTAGTGACTAATCATGTTAAATACTTTTTCTTATGCTTCTGGGCCATTTATATAACTCGTTTCTTCATTTTTAAATTAAGTTGTCCTTCATTATTGAGTTACAGGAGAATTTAATTTAATCTATCTACAACTTGTCAGATAAATGCATTGCAAATATTTTCTCCCAATCTGAGGCTTACCTATGCATTGTTATGACTTCTATCTTTACTCAACAGAAGTTTTTAATTTTTTAAAGGTCAATTATTTTATCTTATCATTAGCCATTTGGAGTCCCCATTAAGACACCCAAGGTGGCAATGGTTTTCTCTTCTGTTTGCTTCGAGAAGCTCTATTCTTGCGATTTGACACTTGGGTCTACGAATGTCACAGAATAAAGCAGTGGGTCATTTCAATTCCAACATTAACGGTAAAAACTGCACAGCTGCAAATTACCCCCCTCCGCATATTTTCACATTATGTTTGTGCAAAGATAGCAAAGGGAATGTGTCATGTAAAAAATGATTTAAACCATCTAATGAAGCAAAAAAAAAAAAAACCCATAATCACACAGATAACAAATTAAGACTCTATACCCCCTTCACTGTTTGCAAAATGCTTTATTCCTACAGGCGATGCAAATGTATACAAAGGTTTGTTTTTCCCTCTGCCTCCACAGAACCTAAAGAGACAGCTCACATTTTGAAATAAAATGAATATACATTTATACAGATATATAATGATATATAAAATGATATATATGTTATACATAACATGATATCTACGCTATGTATATAATGACACATACAATAATATATATAATTATGTATATATGTATATTTCGCCTGAAAATTTCACCTAATGTAGCAATGACATTTTGAAGGCATCTCATAGAACACAAAGAGAGTCCAGGCCTGTGAATTGAGAACATTGTTTCTTTCTCGGACTCAGAGGATAATTTCCCTAGCGGACTGTAAGGCCCTTGAATCATTTCCCCTCTGGAAATAGTAGCGACCCGGCCAGCTTGAGTCAGAGCGCCCTGCCCCAAGTCACTGAAGCCCAGGCCATATTCCTCTGCAAACCTTCCTCACTGTTGAAGAGAAAAAAAAAACAACTAAAAAGCAAACAGCAAATACACCAGCAGAACTAAAATATGTTTTATAAACTCATAAAGAGAGCCTTGGTGGGAACTACCAACTTGAATACGAAAAATCTAAAATGTCGTGCTTACAACTTTGCAAAAAGTACCCTTAAAATAAGAGATGATCATTCTTTCCCGAATGCCATTTTCAAATGTCCACGTGTCCCTCTCCTTTTGAAACCGCATTTACGGTGCTGCGCACGCGCCTAGAGAGATCTGGGAAGACCGTGCTGGGGTTCAGAGGAGCAGAACGGGATAGAGCAGTTAGCGGGAAATAATGGCACTGTCCCCTCTCGGTTCGTCCTTGTTGCTGCAGAATTTCATTCCTCTCTATGGCTGGCCGATGCTCCTCGTGTCTGCGTCACGTCTTCTTTATCCATTCGCCCATCGACGGACACTTGGATCTTGACGAGCGTTGAGAAAAGTAGAGGGTTAGTGAATCGTTATGCTGCACACATGGAACTAAGAGGACACTGCGTGCTAATTAAACTTGGGTATAACAGACACCTGAGTTCCTGTACAAAATAAAACAGAGGGCTGTGCAGTGAGGTGGATGGGGAGAGGAAGTGGGTTTGCAGATTTGGGAGAGCGCTTCAGTTCTTTTTCGTCTTCTTCTTCTTTTCTTTTCCGGCCAGCTTTTTAGAAGCACAAAACCCTGCCAGTTCAGACATTTGCCTCACGAAGAATAATCCCGTGGTAAGTTCCTGATGACAGGACGCCCACGGGCGAGGTGGGGCGAGGGTAGACGGGCAAGGATCCGGCTTGGTAAGCAGTGACACGAGGGTATAAGAAGCTATTCCAGCTCTGGATGCCCAAAGAGATGGCCCTTTCCATACTGAAGACGCAGGCTAGCACGTGTCAGTGTGGCGGAGAGGACGCTGACGGGCTCGAGAGGCGTACGCACGGCCAAAAATCCGGGAAGAATTTGGAGAACACCGTGGAACAGTGTCCCAGGTGGGACAGCACGGGGACCTTCAGGGATCCAGGAGCAGACCTCAGTTCTCTTGCATCGTCTCAGGTCCCCAGAGCCCTGCATGTCCGAGCCGCAAGCACCTGTCCCTCCCAGCCCCACACAAGCCCCTGCCTCCCCTCCTCCCACAAATAGAGGCAATCAAACCGCTGATTCAAAAAACTAAACAAAACAAAACAGGGAGCAGGGGCACCTGGGTGGCTCAGTCGGTTGAGCGTCCAACTTCGGCTCAGGTCATGATCTCACAGCTTGTGAGTTCGAGCCCCACATGGGGCTCTGTGCTGACAGCTCAGAGCCTGGAGCCTGCTTTGGATTCTGAGTCTCCCTCACCCTCTGACCCTCCCCTGCTCATGCTCTCTCTCTCTCTCTCTTTCTCAAAAGTAAACATTAAAAAAAAAAACAAAAAAACCCTGCGTCAACCCAGCGATTGCGGGGGACATAACATAAAGAAAAATTGCTTCAGTGGCTGGCTGCTGTTTGGGGTGAGTGTGTGTGTGTGTGTGTGTGTGTGTGCATGCACACGCATGCATGTGTGTGCATACATGCACATGCTCTGTGCAGTTCTCATAACACCTATGGCTTATCCCGAAATTTCAAAGTTCTGCACATAAAATGGAAAAAAATACCTTTTGAAGGGGCTAAATATGTATTCTTTTTTTTTAATGTTTATTTTATTTTTGAGAGAGAGGGAGAGAGCACATGAGAGAGGGGGACACAGAATCCGAAGCAGGCTCCGGGCTCTGAGCCGTCAGCCCAGAGCCCGACGCGGGGCTCGAACCCACAGACCTCGAGATCATGACCTGAGCTGAAGTCGGACGCTTAACCGACTGAGCCACCCAGGTGCCCCAAGGAGCTAAATCCGTATTCTGATAAAAATCTGCAATGGCTGGGTTTTCAAATAACTTAAGGTTGAGATTTTTCAAAAAACATGCATAATCTAAAGAGACGGCAACAAGACAAAACAACCCATCTCTTGGGGCGCCTGGCTGGTCGTTCGATGGAGCGCGTGATGTGCTTGATCTCGGGGTCATGGGTTCGAGCCCCATGGTGGGTGTAGAGTTTACTTTTAAAAAGTCCTCCTGTCTGCCTGTGTGGATGTTCTCTATTTCCAGAGCATTCTGTCTCAATTTTAAAGAATCTAGAGTCTAAGGATGGCCGGCCTTGTGTGCACGTGAAAAGTGCTCATGAAACAATCTGTCTTTTCCTCGGTAAGCACAGTATTTTCCAGGATGTGCTACCGGGTACCATCCTTCCTGCAGAAAACCTGAAGGGGTCTCTATTTCCTATTTGCTTTCTCTCAAGTGCGGTGGACCCTCAGTTTAAATTCCATTTGTGTCATTTGGTTAACGCACACTGTCCCTGTTTTCTGGTCTGTGATGCAGCAGCATACACGGACCCTGGCTTCTGTGCCGTTACCGTCCCGGTCGTCCTTGGTTTGGGGGTCTCATGGAAGCATCTCGATCTCCTACTTTGTGAGCCAAGAAATTCACAAGCCTGGGGTTTCCTCCAGAGACACGTGAGTCCCGCGGGCCTGCAGAAAACAAACAGACGTTGAGTTCACGAGCTGAGGCCATCACTGAAAAATCCTCGGGATCATAAATGTCTAAATGCGTCACTGAGCTGCCACTGAATAAAATCCAAGAAGAAATCTAAAGCATGAAGTTCAAGGTCCTCCGTATTTGCACTTATATACGCGTCCATGGTAATTCCTATAAAAGCCATTGAGTAAACAGAAATCGAACAATAAGCTCCACGCTTTCTCAGCATATACAGTCCTTGCCATGCACTAGTCAGTAACGATGACATATTCCACTGATGTGAACGACAAGGAACATATTTAAATAAGGGCATGGGGACACCTGGGTGGCTCAGTCCGCTAAGCGTCCGACTTCAGCTCAGGTCATGATCTCACAGCTTGTGAGTTCGAGCCCCGCGTCGGGCTCCGTGCTGACAGCTCGGAGCCTGGAGCCTGCTTCGCCTTCTGTGTCTCCCTCTCTCTCTGCCCCTCCCCTGTTCACACTCTGTCTCTCTCTCTCTCTCTCTCTCTCAAAAATAAATAAACATTAAAAACAAACTTTTTGAAAGAGGGCATTAAAGTATATGTTAATTTATTCCATGTCATACAACTGAATTTGGCTTTGACCTTTCTTAAGCAATTTTGAAAGATCAAGCAATGCACCCTCATCATTTTCAAGTGCGACTTACTAAGCCGCCCGTCAAGATAGTATCATTTAAGGCGTAACGTTCTGGAAAGCCAGTGCAGGGCAGGCCGTGCTGCGCTGGCTTGGGGCACGTGGGGTTTTCCCACCCATGTTCGAACCCCGTCACGCTCAGAAGTCACAATGCTCCCAGTACCTTTTAAAAAACGATTTACCAAAGTGTGGAGATGTGGAGGAGTTTTAGAATTGGCAATAATTATTGCAAGGAGACAGCAATTTCGTACCTACTTAAAGTAGCTGAAACGGAATTTCTAAGTGTGAAAAACTGTCTGCTCTGGGAAAAGTGGAGAAGTATCATCCTTCTGTCATGGTCGCGTAACTGTCGCTTGAACGGAAAACCCTGCTGCACAGTAAATGGCACGCGGACCTGGGACAAGCACGTGGAAAGCACATGAGAGGGAACGTTATCCGTGTCGTGGGATGCTACCCTCAGAGATGGGCACGAGGGAGCAGGGGGGCGCATCGAGAGCTGAGTGTGAGCAGCGAGCCCTGTAGACTGACGCCCTCTTGGGGCATGAAAGCTGTGACAAGGACAAGTTATCCCCACTGCCCAAGGTCAGGGGTCTCTGGGAATCACACCTCTTCTGGAGGAACGTGTAAGAGAGCCTAGGAAATCACGCTCATGGCTTTGGCGGAGATGGAAGGGCGAGGATCCTCAGGGCTGTGAGGCAGGACGGAGCACCCAGGGGACTCACTGCTCCTCAGCCAGCACGGAGCACGCACATGTAGGGAGCAGCCACGGGTAGGGAGCACCCACAGGTAGGGAGCACGCACACGTAGGGAGCAGCCACGGGTAGGGAGCAGCCACATGTAGGGAGCACCCACATGTAGGGAGCACCCACAGGTAGGGAGCACGCACACGTAGGGAGCAGCCACAGGTAGGGAGCACCCACGGGTAGGGAGCACCCACAGGTAGGGAGCACTCACATGTAGGGAGCACCCACAGGTAGGGAGCACTCACATGTAGGGAGCATCCACAGGTATGGAGCACCCACAGGTAGGGAGCACCCAAGTAGGGAGCACCCACAGGTAGGGAGCACCCAAGTAGGGAGCACCCACAGGTAGGGAGCACCCATGGGTAGGGAGCAGCCACAGGTAGGGAGCACTCACATGTAGGGAGGACCCACAGGTAGGGAGCACTCACAGGTAGGGAGGACCCACAGGTAGGGAGCACCCACAGATAGGGAGCACCCAAGTAGGGAGCACTCACAGGTAGGGAGCAGCCACAGGTAAGGAGCACACATATGTAGGGAGCACTCCATGTAGGGAGCATCCACAGGTAGGGAGCACTCACATGTAGGGAGCACCCACAGGTAGGGAGCATGCACAGGAAGGGAGCATGCACAGGAAGGGAGCACCCACAGGAAAGGAGCACCCACAGGTAGGGAGCACCCACAGGTAGGGAGAATCCACAGGTAAGGAGCACCCACAGGAAGGGAGCACCCACTGGTAGGGAGCACTCATAGCTCCTGTGTCTCCTCTACGTCACCTCACAAACAACACACAAGTGGAAACACAGTTGCTTCTCATCCCAGCTTCTCCACAATCCCCTACAACTTTGTCACCGGTGTTTGCAGCAAAAATACTTTCCTACTTTACTGCCAAAAGTGCACACCTGCTGAAACGGCGTGTATCGAAGCGTTTCATGACTGTTTGGTTTCACCTGCAAATGAAAGGATTTCTGGAGAGAACAATCCTCCTACATTTTTGTCTTTGGTTCCAACTGTAATATTTGTGTATTCTTCTTAAAAAGCTTGGTTTAATTTTGTGACAGTAATTTAAAATTTCAAAAATAATGCACATCTTGGTTTCGGATATTCAAAGTGCATGAATCATAACATTAAAAATGAATATGTAGTGTCAGAGAAGGAGACAAGGGTAATAAATCTGTTTAAAGGGTGGAGATTAGTCGTCCCCTCCTGCTCATTTCTATGCTGTTCGGCTTAGATATTTATGGGATGATAATGTGCAGACCCCAATGACGTTCCTGAGCGCCTCGGTGGGACCAAGAATCTTAATGGCCCGAAGACATCAGTCCTCACAATTAAACATCTGTTGCAAACGAGTTCTGAAAGAAGAGTGCAGTGCCACGAAACCAGCTTTGGCTAAAACGGATGTTAGAAAACAAATTGTAAACTAACATTTTATACTAATCGTTTACAGGTTTGTTGGGAATATCTAATGTTCAACCTCCAAAATATTATCTTATCAGTGTTAGCCAGAAAATATTTCCACTAGCTGTACAGAGAAAGATAGAACGTAGGACTCTGTTCATTTTATATTTTGTGCCAAAAATGGAATCTTAAATTTCAAAATATTTTTATCCACCACCCAAGTTTTATAGCTTGGTGGTTCAGCTTTAAGATCAAAGAGTAAAAGGTCCGACTTCCCTATATTCAGTTAGACATGTGCAGGGGCGCCTGGGTGGCTCAGTCGTTTAAGCGTCTGACTTTCAGCGCAGGTCATGATCTCACGGTTCGTGAGTTCGAGCCCCGCTTCGGGCCCTCCGCTATCTCCACAGAGCCCACTTTGGAACCTCTGTCTCCCTCCTGCACTCGAGCTCTCTCTCAAAAATAAGCACTTAAAAAAAAAAAAGAAATGTGCAGAAAAGTAATTTTTTCATATTTGTGGGGAAATACCATTTTCATTTGTGGTTAACTCAGTTTTTCCTACGAAATGAGGTCAGAGCTACAATGTCGGTTTGTTCTTTCTAACCACAGTCTTGCGAGGTCGAGCGGGCTGGTGTTACGAGTCTCATTTCATGGATAATGAAAGTCTCGAAGAGGCCACGGGTTCTGACTGAGTCACCCATCTGACAAATGGCTTTGGCTCCTTGTCATTGTCCACACCTCGTGGGTCCCAACCTTACCTCCGCCGATGGTACCCGTGGCCACATTCAATTACAAGACATAGTCAGCTGTGTTACTGAAATCTTCCTCCTTCACAAAAGCCAGTAGGTGTCCTGACATCAACAGCCGCCAGCCTGCATCGTGAACGTGTCTGAGTGTCACAGTCCACGTTTTATGTGCAGCCGATGACTTATTATGTGACAGCCACGTTCCAGAAGCTGGATCCCTTTCTCAAACTAATGACTCCCCTGCCTGCAAAGGCTCCAAACCCCAGTACGTGGTGTCGCTACTTTTTCTCCTCCGCTGCAGAGACCCGCCTCTATCTCTAATTTTGTCATAAGCCTATTGATATCATCAATATAAAACGCACCCATTGCAAGATGGGAGAGGACCCGTTTTCTACTGCCTGCTGTAACCAACTTCCAAAAACTCAGTGACTTAAATCAACGCAAGTCTATTTTCTTAGAGTTCTCGAAGTCAGCGGTCCAACATGGGTCTCACTGGACTAAAATCAATGCGTCCTCAGGGCTATGTCCATGGACGGTGGCTCTAGGGGACAATCCCTTTATTTCCCTGCTCTCGCTTCCAGAAGCACCCACGTCCCCTGGTTTAGACCCCTCCTTCCGTGTGCCAAGCCAACCATGGCGTGCCTCTGGGGGCATCCACCGTTGCACTCCTCCCTCGGCCTGGCTTCCACTTTCAAGGACCCTGTGACTCTACTGGGCTCACCTTCCTAGCATAATGCAACCCGAACCCACCTGTGCCACGCAAAGTAACATATTCAGAAGTTCTGGAAGCTGGGATGCAGGCATCTTGGGGCCTCAGCCCCTGCTTCTGTTACCAATGACAGTCCCTGCATACGAAAGGAATAGACAGAAACAGGCATGACCAACCCTGTGTCCGTGCCTCTCGCCCCAGTGTTTGGTGACCCCGGCTGGGCCACCCGGTGTCCTTTCCTAGGATTTTCCAACCTGGAACCCAGGGAGCCCACGCTCAGGGCCAGGTCCTCGCCAGGGGGCACGCATTTCTGACGTAGGAAACTGCCTCATTTGGTTTAGGCTGATTCAGGTTGAGCTTTCGCCCTTTGCGACCAGAGCCCTGAGAAATCCAGACGGAATGCCGCCATTAGTTCTTGGGGAACACCAGGGATCCTGGAGAAAGCTGGAGAAATGCTGGTCTGGGGCACAGAGACAGAACAGGTCCCCGTGGGGAATCCCATCGTGTCCCGGGGCGGAGAGAGACACTGGGTCCTCCTCACCCACAACCCTGGAAGAAGCTTGTGAGCAAGAAGCAAATGGTGTCTTCCATTCGGTTTCGAGACTCAAGATCCGAGGCAAACCACTGGGGGGAAACAGACATTAAAACCAGACCTAAGAAGGGTCCCAAGAACATTCCAGTCTGCAAGCCCAAAAGTAAGGCTCTGCGACCCTGGAAAGTTGAGCGCCAAGTTGAGCTAGCTGCTCACAGCATTGAGAGCGTGGCCTCCAGTTCACGGGTCCGACCCAGCCTTTCCCGGGGTCTCCTGTGGAATTCAAGCTGTACCTCCATTTGCACACCTGAAACACGGGGCCATGTTGGAAGGTCGTTGGTCAATTACTGGGCGGTTACCACTCATGCCCAGTGTTGCTCAGATGCGTCATCTAAGAACTGGCATGCCTTCGGTGCTCAGTAAACACGTTGGCTTTATCACGGCTGTTATTTCCCAATCGTCCCCGATGGGGACTGGGCTGAGCACACCCGTGGGTCTGGGCGTTTCCGTCCTTGCTGTTATCGACACCATATCTGCTCTGACCAGCTGCCTGGTGGGGATCAGCAGCAGGCCCAGTGTCTGGTGACCACCTCGTCCACATCGGGGGCTAAAGACATCGGGTTCTTTTTCTTGCACTTGCCCTCTGCTTACTCAGCAGGGCAGACACGTTCATTCCCCCAGGTGAACTTTTATTCCGCTTTGAAAATCAGATATTTGGTCCCAGGCACTGTTGCATCTCTCTCATGATGGCCACGTGCTGTGGGGTCCACAGACTCAAAACATCTGATTTCTTGAGCCAATAGCTATTTCTAAAGCCACCACACACACACACACACACACGCACCACTAATCAATTTATTTCTTTACAAGGTTTAGGAAAGTTTTCTTTTTTTCTCTCTTTCTTCCCCCTTTAATGCATTCCCCTACAATATACCTCTCTTTAATAGATTCTCTGAAATAACAGTGATGGAAGATATTATTATAAAAATGCATTGCTATTGCTGAGAAACATGTTATGACGAAGTTAGGAATCAAGGGGCTCCAAGTGCCTTTCAGCACAGGAAGCAAAGCCTGCTATAGAAGCAGCTGCACCGTATAACAGTGTAATATGTAGCCAGGGAGAGGGTGGGCTGCCCCAGCCTTCGGCCCAAGCAGCTCCCGGACCACGGGTGGGTGGGTCTATTGTCCCTTGCCTCGTGGTGGGTGGCTCTCACTTTGTCCTGGAGAAGAACGCAAGGTGTGAGCGTGTTCTGTGCCCGTCCCCGGCAGCATCTGTCTGCCAGCTGTCCCCATGCAGCCCCCGGGGCAGGGGTCTGCTACTTCAGGGAGTCCCGAACCACCATCGGGGGTCTCAGACACCTGCCCTGTCCCCAGGCTTTTTCATGGGCGCTGTGCGGAGACCTGCAAGAAAGAGACAGTCAGGACATGGCAACTGCCCTTGTGGAAGCATGGATGTGCGTGCACGGTGATTGATACGTAATATGTTAAGTACTCTGTGACCTTTGATGAGAACCGCCTTATTTTATCTTTCCAAACTCTACTGTAAAGTTACATCACACCCATGTCTAACAAAAATAACTCAGGGGCGCCTGGGTGGCTCAGTCGGTTAAGTATCTGACTCTTGATTTCAGCTCAAGTCATGATCTCAGGGTCGGGGGGGATCGAGCCCCATGTCAGGCTCTGTGCTCAGCATGAAGTGTGCTTGGGATTCTCTCTCTCTCCCCCTCTGCCTCTGCCCTTTCCCTGCTCAAGAATATGCTCTCCCTGTCTCAAAAAAAAAAAAAAAAAAAAAAAAGATAACTCAGATGCACTTGTGAAGAAAAAAGAGAGAACTCTAGTTTATTCTGACCCCTCCCACACCTCTTTTAAAGTAGGTGCTGACCTGGCTGGCTCGGTCAGTAGAGCATGTGACTCTTGATCTCAGCGTGATGAGTTCAAGCCCTACGTACAGCTTAGTGGCATAAATAAATATATAATATTTAAGAAGATAAAAAAAAAATAAAAGTAGGCACTGATCTCTATTGCCCCAGGCAATTTGGCCACAGCTAAGAGGTAAAGAAAGTAAGAAAAGTTTCTTTGTGGCCTTTTGAGCTTCTAAGAGTCCAACTCCTGGTGAGCCAAAGCTGTTTCCCTTCCGGCTTCCAGCTGATGCTATTAAAGAGCACATCTGCCGGGCCCCTGGGGGGCTCAGTCGGTTGAGCGTCCGACTTCGGCTCAGGTCACGATCTCACCGTCTGTGAGTTCGAGCCCCGCGTCGGGCTCTGTGCTGACGGCTCGGAGTCTGGAACCTGCTTCGGATTCTGTGTCTCCCTCTCTCTCTGCCCCTCCTCCACTTGTGCTCTCTCTCTCAAAAGTAAAAAACATTAAAAAAATAAATAAATAAATAAAAAAGAGCACATCTTCTCTGTCTTGCATAGAGCGGACCTCCCTGTGCACCTTCCCCCAGACCTGGGTCTTTTCTTCTCACTGGACAAACGCGCGCACTCCCCGTGGGTGCCCGTCCTGCTTTCTCTCAAAGCCCTCAGCACCCCAGAACAGCACGATGGGGAGGGCCATCTGCGTGAGGCGGTTTGCACACGCCGACGGTCATCTCACCCGGAGGCGCCCTCACTGGCAGGCGCCAGCATAATCCTTAGTCAAATAGCCCGGCACCCCGCGATGCGCGCAAGTTGACGCATGGCGTGAACCGTCACGGAAGGCAACCAGGAACGCAGCCACGGTGGAACAGAGCCCCCCACGTGTGGCCTCTCTCAGGGTATCGGCGTGTCCTTGTCACCACACGTGCAGGTGGAGGGCACTCCGGGTGTCTTGACTCCCGTCTCCCTTCTGCGGCGGTGACGGTGGCAATGGCCAGGAACCTCCGACGACGAGAACGCATCCGTGTTGGGATGCACCCACAGTCCTCTGCAGATGAGCTCACGGTGGTCTGGTCCAGACCCTGCCAAATTTTGATTTCCTTCCAAAGCCTGTCCGTTTGCTTTTACAAAATGTATTTAAGGCTCACAGGATACACAGATTGCACTGAGACCCGGGGCAGCAAGTAAGCTAATTCATCTTTTTTTCTCATGAAAAAAGCTGTCTTGACGAGCAAGAAACACATTAAGCTCAATTAGGGGACTCCTACGGAAAAAAAAAAAAAATGTGCTTAGCATGAAACACCATTATTCTGTATCAAAACTATCTACAGATGAAAGGACGGTCTTCTTTCGAAGTGTCCAGCCCTGAGTTAAGATTACAAGATGAAGTTACCTCTCCCCAGATCTACACTGGAGGATCTGCCTTGAAGTTGCAAACATGGAGACAAATTTAGAGTGAGCCTCTGTGCAGGAGCAGGAGAAAGGAGGAGAGAGAACTTGGCGTTGTTCCGTTTTTCTAAGACGAATAAACAGGCTGAGCCCGAGGGGCTGTCCTAGGAAGAGGAAAACCCGGGGTCTGTCTTCTCAGAGCTCCCCTCTAAGGTCTCTGCTACTAAAGAGAGAAAAATACAGTATGTTTGAAAAACAGGCAGGAGCCCCGAATATTGTGGTTTCAACAGACCCTCGCTGAGAACGCGACAGAACCACGGACCGGACCCTGACCGAATCGGGGGACACAGACCCGGCTCATTCGAACGAGGAGGGCGGGACGGTTGTCTTTATGGCAGGATGGAAATGAGCTGACATTCACAATAATGTCAGGTGGCACACGGATAAACATTTCATCTTAAGAGTCTTTTGTCCTTTTTTTCAATGTTTATTTATTTTTGAGAGACAGAGAACAAGCAGGGAAGGGGCAGAGAAAGAGAGAGAGAGAGGGAGACACAGAATCTGAAGCAGGCTCCAGGCTCCAAGCCGTCAGCACAGAGCCCGACGCGGGGCTCGAACTCACAAACCAGGAGATCGTGACCTGAGGCGAAGTCGGACGTTTAATGGACGGAATCCCCCAAGCGCCCCTCCCCCTTTTACATTTTCAAAGTTCCTTCACTTAAAGATAACTGTCAGGAAAATAAAAATACAACTGTTACATGCAACTCGTGGGCATCACAGGTGTGGTATTAAACACAGGTGGAAAGTGTCCCCCTGTAGGCAAGGACCTATGGGTCCGGAGATGAAGGGACAGCGTCCCACAATCCAGGGAGTCTCCTCATCTCAGCCATCTGCTCCCTGGGGTGGTCATCCCGGCTGCCCGGTCAGAACACATCTGAGAAGGGGCAAACTGACAAATGGACCAATGAGACCATTGGGACGTTTATGGACAATGTCAAGGATTACCGAGGTTGACACTGAGGTCACAAGCCTATTCTCCAACTGCCCCGACGTTCAGAGGAACCAAAGCAGCCTTTGCGGCGAGAGCAGCCGTCCTCAAACCTTCTGTGCCCTACAAAGAACAGAATAAGGTGCATGACCGCAGACACGAGAAATTTAATTAGGAAAGATTCTTAATGCGGCTACGTCCCTGACTTTCGTTCCTACCTTGACATTTTAAAAACGCTATGGGGGCACCTGGGTGGCTCAGTCAGTTAACCATCCAACTCTTGGTTTTCGGCTCAGGTCATGATCTCACGGTCTGTGGGTTCCAGCCCCCCGTTGGGGTCTGTGCTGACAGCTCAGAGCCTGGAGCCTTCTGTGGATTGTGTGTCTCCCTCTCTCTCTGCCCCTCCCCCGCTTGCGCTCTATCAAAAAATGAATAAATGTTGAAAAAAAAATTTTTTTAAAGATTTATAATCGAGGGGACCTGGGTGGCTCAGTCAGTTAAGTGTCCAACTTCTGGCTCAGGTCATGATCTCACAGCTCATGGGTTCAAGCCCTGCATCAGGCTCTGTGCTGACAGCTCAGAGCCCGGAACCTGCTTCAGATTCTGTGTCTCCCCCTCTCTCTGCCCCTCCCCGCGCACATGCTGTCTGTCTCTTTCTCTCTTTCTCAAAAATAAATAAACATTAAAAAAATTGTTAAAAATATAAATGAGGCACTTTTCTAAGGTGACGTTTGAGACATGAATGCCTCCAACTTCCACTTGGACGGAGAGGGGCAGACGAGCAGATGGAGATATTTGATTTAAGCGTCTCCTGCCACCAGACAGAAAAAACAAAAACAAAAAAACCAATCTAGCCCTCACTTGATACTTTGATTTAAGGAGCTGGTTTCTACAGAAGGAAGCAGTGCATGACTGAAGCAAAGAAATGAAGTTTCCGTGTCAGGTGATTTAGAGCAGAGCCATGTTCCGGTGTCTCCCAGCCGCCCTTCCCTGACTCTGATCTCGATTTTCATGCGTCGCGATGGCATCCGGAAATGGGTATCAACAGCGCTGCTCAAGATGCTGAGCGGCCAACCCCCACAGGGAAAACAAACACAGGGTGACATGACTTCAGGCGCTGTCCACACCTCGGCGCCTGAGGTCGGGTCAGAGGAGCACTGTCCCCACACCTGCTCTGGTTCCCTCCAGCCTCAGGGACGTGGCCCCGGCTGGTCCGGGTCTTGGAAGCAGAGGGCGAGATCCAGGCCCAGAGCCAGTCAGGGTCCTGATTGGTTCAAGAAGGGCACGTGACTCCTACTACCCAATCAGAGTGGGCTTCCCATCACTCCCGCCCAAGACCTCCCACCTAAGGGGGTCTTTTGCAGAGCTGGCGTCTTCCTCCACGTCTTTCACATTGTTATTTTAAAATATCCATTGTTATTTAAAACTATCCATCCACGGATGAGGGGATAAAGATGAGGCTTAGACACAATGGAATACTACTTGGCAATGAGAAAGACTGAAATCCTGCCATCGGCAGCAACGTGGATGGACCTGGGGGGCATTATGCTGAGTGAAATAAGTCAGCCAGAGAAAGAAAGATCACATGTTTTCACTCATATGTGGATCTTGAGAAACTTAACAGAAGGCCATGGGGGAGGGGAAGGGGAAAAGATAGTTACAAACAGAGAGGGAGGGAGGCAAAGCATAAGAGACTCTTAAATACAGAGAACAAACGGAGGGGGGATGGGGGGTGGGGGATGGGGAACATGGGGGATGGGCACTGGGTGATGTATGGAAGCGATGAACCACGGGAATCTGCCCCCAAAACCAAGAGCACGCTGTATACACTGTACCTTAGCCAGCTTGGCAATAAATCATATTAAAAAATAAAATTAAAAAAAATGAATAAACATTAAAAAATGTAAAGAAAGAAAACCATCGAAGACAAGCGAAACCAAAACAAAACAAACATGGGGATGCTGACGGTCGGGGCTTGTCTCGCCCGAGGCCACAGAGCCTCCAAATTGGCTGCCTCCAAATTGTCAATGGACCCGGATAAGTCAGCCTCTTATCCAATTTACCGGTAAACGCGAGGCGACGATCTTAGCAAGCGCGGGCCCCAGCACAGGGGCTGCTTAGTTTAAAATGGAATCTTCATTTAGGAAGTCAGTTCCATTTAGAGGCAAGAACGCTTTACCCGGCTTGCCGAGAGTCGAAACCACCACGCCTGCGTGGACAAACCACTGTGACCCATTTCCTGGCCTCATTTCTTCGCTGTCACTCACCTGTTGCGAGACCGATGCATATATTTCCACAGCGTGCCACACCTTCCAAACGTCTTGCACAGCTGTGGGTCCCACAACAACCCTGGGAGGCAGGCAGGGGAGGTGCTGTTGTAATGTTGTAGACGAGCACATTGGATCAGAGAGGTCGCCCGGCTTACCAAAAGTCACACCGCCCGGGAGGTACAAACCTGCCAAGGCAAGAGCGTCTGTAGGCACTCGTATCTACCCTTCCCTAGCACTTAACCTCTTCCTCGGCTTCTAAGCGGGCACTCCAGCCTCCCCACCCTTTGGAGGCGGCTCGTGGCCGTTGTTGGTCATGATTCCAACAGACCAGCCTGGGCTCTGTGGTCCCAGCTGGGGCCAGGCGGAGAGGAGTGGGAAACCTCGCAGATTTTCCAGAGGAGGACAGGGGTTCTATTCGGGGTTGGAATGTGCCCTGCTTGCGCCCTGACGCTTCTAGTCCTGCAAATGGGTATTAGCGTCGTTGGCCCCAGCCTCGGCCGGCGGCAGAACTCGCATTCAAATGCGCCCACCCCCCACGCTCCCATGTTCCCTGCCGGACAGTGAGATCGTGTAGGAAAGGGCAGGGGGACGTTTCAGCTTGTGCATAAGGCTGTTTGTCGGGTATCCCTTCTGCTCAGAGTACAACCAGGCTCATGACCGCAGCCGGCCAAGCTCTCTCTGACCTGCCCCTTGCCCGGCACACTGACCGGGCTCCCCAAGCCTCAGCCACACTGGCTTCCTGTGGCCTTGGGCAGCCCGAGGGTGCCCGCTGCACGTGTCTGCCTGGGCTGTCTGTGCTGTCCGCGAGACTCTCTCTCGGGTGCCGGCAGGACTCATTTCTTCAATTACAATCTCGATTCAAAGGTAGCCTCCCAGGGAGGGCCACCTAACCTCCCTCGGCAAACTATCGTTCTCACTGACATGACCCTTTTTCTTCCCTCCAGCTTATTTATCGCCGTTTGATGGCTCCACTGGCCTCAGGTCTTAGATACTAGTTTCAACGAATGGTCTAATTCTCTTTCAAAGTACACAGGGAGGAAAAAGCCCCCCTCCCCAGCAAACCTTCAAATACAAAGGGTGCGATCAATGCCTGGTGTGCAGGACTGCATTAATGCATGTGCGCCCGTTAATAAGCTCCCCTTAATGAAAATACAGCTGGTCCCCTCTGCATTTCTTCTAAGATTCTCACGTTGCCGACACAAGGCTTCTTTGCCCTCAGATAAAAAAGCAAAATGCTTCCAACTCTCCGTCCTTAAAGGGCCCACCGATTGCCGCTAACTTGATGATCTAAGGCTGAGTTGTTGGTTTGTATGTTTGTTTTTCCCAAGGAAACCATCTTTCTGTACCGGGAAACAATGAACCTTGACGTCTACATTTTTCGTAGCAAGCCAGCGAGAATTGGAGCCACTGAGGGTCTAAGAGTTCGGTTGGTTTGTTTTGAATCATCACGTCTGGAAGGATTTCAAGCTGGAGAAACGCGCCGTGCTGACGGATGAAGAGGTGTGGGCACACCCCGTTCTGGGGGACGGGGGTCTGGCCATGCCGAGGAGGGTGTGGCAACCACGTCCACCGATCCGACAATCTGGGTTCTAAGAGCAGAGGAGCAACCCCGGCACCAGCAGCAGGAAGGCTGACGAGAAAAGTAACTAGAAAACACCGTAAGTGTCCCAGGAGAAGATGGCCGGACGCACGTCCCTGTTCTAAAATACTGTGCAGCTCATGGGGCGCCTGGGTGGCGCAGTCGGTTAAGCGTCCGACTTCAGCCAGGTCACGATCTCGCGGTCCGTGAGTTCGAGCCCCGCATCAGGCTCTGGGCTGATGGCTCAGAGCCTGGAGCCTGTTTCCGATTCTGTGTCTCCCTCTCTCTCTGCCCCTCCCCCGTTCATGCTCTGTCTCTCTCTGTCCCAAAAATAAATAAACGTTGAAAAAAAAATTTTTTTTTAAAAAATAAAATACTGTGCAGCTCTTAATAAGAAGTCATATCTCGTCTATATGGACTGACTTAAAGGAAGAGCCCTGATGTCGTTTTGTTAGAGACGCAAGTCGCAAAGAAAAGTGGACAGAACGACCCCATCTCTCTTAAATGAAAATAAGAGCCAGAGTCCCTACACCTGTGCCTGTGTTTCACATGCATAGAGAAGGTTGCGGAGGGAGACCCAGAGGATGGACGTACATCACGGGGAGTGGGAGGAGGGGCCGGACAGAAAACGGTGGAAGGAAAAACAATTTACAAAGAAAAAAAGAAAAAAACAAACCCTCATGTGATTAACCCTTCCTGTGATTGACTGTGATCAACAGTGGCGGGTGGGGGGAGGGGTTGAGGCTGGACGTCAGGGCGGGGTCTTCACGGGGTCCGGTGGTGGGTGAGGCTGGAAGGCAGACGTGCCTCGTCGAGCGAGAATTCCTGGGCAGGCTGCACGGCTTAGGAGCTGGATCACACCTGCATTCGGAGACGGCCAGAGATGGGGCCCCATCAGCCTCAGTCATCTCCCCCAAACTGCGATCATTCACACACTAGGCTCACCTTTTTTTTTTTTTCCCTCCAGCAAGACAACAGGCCCCAAAATGGAGTCACTTATGCTAAGCCCCAGGTCACCGAATCAAGACTTAATTACGGTTTTGGCGCTCTCGGAAAGTGGAGCCTTTAAACCAGCCCCCCAGTCGGGAACGGTCCGATTCGCACTCGGTGGGTAACCGGCCTGATGGTCACCGCCGTCCCCTGAGGGCAAGCAACCAACCTGTTCCATCTGCTTGTTTGTTTTTGTCTTGTGTAACTTCCTTGTTCCTGCCCCCTTCTGCTTGTAAAAGTGTTATTTGGTACAGCTCCTCAGAGCTCCCTTCTGTCTGCGGGTTGTGCGCTGCCCTATTCGAACCGACGTGTGCTCACATACTCTTGAAATGTTTACTCGGCCTCTGTTTATCTTTCATCCGTCTAAATGATTATTATTTCCAGAATGTGGTCTGGGACTCCTACATGAGAGTCATCTGGGTCCTGGATACAATCGCAGATTCTGGGGACACGGGCAGACATCCTAAATCATTCCCTGGGGGGTTGGCAACTCGGCAATCTGCATTTAAAACTAGCTTCCTCGATGATTCTGCAGTTCACTCAGGTCTGAAAGCTTCTAGGCTGAACCGGCAAATTCTTTTCGGAAAGAGGGAGAGCCTGAGAGAGAGAAGCTTAAGCAGGCTCCACACCCAAGGCGGGGCCCGAACTCACCAACCCTGAGATCATGACCTGAGCCGATATCGAGAGTCAGATGCTCAACCAGCTAAACCACCCAGGCGCCCCTTGAACCCGCAAGTTATTTTTCAAAGAAATGCTGGGTTACTTTTTCTCAGTACTCGTAATCACTTAGAGCAACCTTAAAGAACGGTATTCTTTGATTCATTCAAAATGGAGCTTGCCAAAGGCCTGGGTCGTTTGTTTAAGTCGGGCAGGGTAATTAAGAGTTGGCCGCGGGCTTCTGTAAATGAGGGCTTCCGAAATGCTCCTGGACATCCAGGATCTATTCTAAGAGTCGCCCCTAGGGCCCCTGTAATACTATTCGAGAGTCGGGTTTCCCCCCACTCTTCTGCCGGGTTCTCTGTCCTGTTGGATACAATGTATTTCACTACATGGCTAAGCTGGCTCGGTAGACATTCAGTCCACTCCCAGGCCAGTGGAGGGGAGATACATGAGCCGCACCCCCCCATCCCACCTGCCTCCCCTGTGGGATCTTAGGGGAGGACGGTGAAGGGCCAGTGCCCCTGATAGACACTGAGGCTCTGCGCTGGTCTCCCAAGGAGCCCCCACCTAAACGCTGTGAATGAGCAGCTTGACAAAGAAATCCTCACCTCACGCAGCAGGGTCTCAGAGGAAGACCAGGGTCCCGTTCAGAGGGTTACGAGACCCTGAACCTTCCCAACTCCGGTGCCATCGAGCCAGCGACACAGGCACACGGAGAAGCATTTGTCTTCATTAATAAAGGAGATTAACCTTAGCATTTCTTGGCAGCTGTCCCAACAGACTGCTTGTTATCTCAGCAGGCATGTTTTTTTAACTGTTTAAAAATGGCAAACGATGTATCACAGCAGCTGCTGGAGTCTCTCTTTTGCGGTGACTTTCTGTACAACGCCTAGACCGCTTTCTTCTTGGGCTCCTCCTGCGGGCTGCCCATTTCTTCCAGGTTGGGGGGTGCCCCGTGACCATGAACGTAGCCGAACCATTGGTGCCGTATTTCTAACTCATGGTTCATGCTTCCCTCTCATGTCACAGAGAGAATAAACCAGTGGTCAGGGGCTCCCCTGGCAAAGCGACCTTGGTCATTTGTGCTGGTTGGTATTTCCACTGCCTCCTCCTACAACAAGCCACTCACCTCTCACGGGATTGTTACAATCTCCAGTCCATCCCCCCACGCACCCGCCAGGCTCCTGGGTGCGTTACTTACGCACGCATGAGAAGTCGCTTCTCCTCTGATTGAAAGTCCGTGGTATATCCCCATATTCCCAGAGAAACATCCACACTCTTGGTGTGGCCCGGAGAGGCCCTACCTGCCTGTCTGATCTCACGTTATCTGGCTTTTCCCTACACTCACTACATGTGTCTCCAGTTCCGAGAATGCGCTCAACTCAGCTCTTCCCTGTTTCTAGAAGATTTTCTCCTTAATGTTCAGGTTTTAGCTTAAAGTCAAGCTGACCTAGAGGAGAGAAGAATTCTCCGATTTAGCCTGCAGCCATTCGTGAGCCGTGAAATCAACTTAGTAGGTCCTCAAGAGATAATTTCCTAACACAGAACAGCAAGGTGCTGACCATCAGAAGTATGGATGGTCAGAAGTAAGTAAGTATCAGTATCAGAAGAAGTAAGTATCAGCAGCAAGGATGTCCTGCTCTTTGGGATGCAGAGGCCGTGATATACTTCCTGGCCCACAGCAAGGTTGGGTAGAATCAAAGGACTCAGACTGTGTGAGGGGAAATAACACGATTCGTTTCCAGCCAGAACATTGAAATGTCATGCAGGACCATGGAGAGCTCTTGGATGCTCCGTTGAAACATGGTCAATATTCCAGCTGAAGAATGGGTCCCGAGTGAGGATGAACTTTCCAGAGGGGGGCCAAGGCTGAACAAAGCCCCCGTCTACCTGTGACAGACGTGTTTGTGGGTCACAAGACTAATACTGTAGAGATAGCAAAAGTCATCACATTGATCTAGAGGTTTGGTGTGATCCCTATCAAATGTCCAGCGGGTTTTGCCACAGAGATTGGCAAACCCAGCACGAAATTCATATGGAAAAGCAAGGGTTATAGACTGTTTGGGCTCTCCCAAAATTGATAGCCTCCCCAATGTGTTGGTGTTGGGAGATGAGGTCTTTAAGAGAGATGAGGAGGTAAGGAAGGCGCCCTCGTGAATGAGTCAGTGCTCTTACACAAGGACTCCAGAGAGCATCCTTACCCCCTTCCACCACAGGAAGACACAGCAAGAGGGCTGTCTATGAGCCAGGAAGCCCCGTCCTCACCTGACACTGACTCTACCAACATCTTGGTCTTAGACTTCCAGTCCCCAGAACTGTGAAAAATACATTTCTGTTGTTTAAAAGCCACCCAGCCTGTGGCGTCTTGTCACAGCAGCCCAGACAGACTAAGATAGCAAGAGACCCAGAAAATGCAGAGCAAGCATTAAATGATGCTCACTTCCGTTAGCAGCATCAAAGTCACCTCCCTAAAGAAAATGGAAAGGAGACCAGCTCCTTTTCCGTAAAGTAATGGACACGGGGTTGCCACGGGAAGCTCCTGAGAGAGAGGAAGTCCGCAGAGAAGGTGTCCGCACGTCACCCAAGTGGGAGTGGCAGAGTAGCTGTCCCCCGGCGGCCTCCGGCCTGCGGACGCATCAGGCTCACTCCGAAGTGCTTACAAAAATCAGTAGCTAGAGATTTTACAATAAAAATCACGGATTTCAGGTTTCTCCTGGAAAATCAAAAACTTGGGAGGTCCGCGTGCCTGCTTGACCACAGTCAGTGAGGGCTGAGTAGCTACCGCTGTCCTTGGATGCAGCGTCAGTGTTCTAGAATCCCACAAACCCCACGTTCTCCAAGGGCCTAGATCCTGCTCCTTCGTGGATCGCTTTTCATGCCTGGCTCCTGTGCATCTGTGAGTATGCAGGTTCGGGAACAAGCGATCTCATTTCCAAAGATGCACGGAAACGACGCAGACCGCACAAAAAGACTTCGTCACAAAAGGGCTCCCTTAATAAGCAGTCACTCACCTCCAGGGAATAAATTCTATAAACTCTTACTCAGGCCACAACATGCAGAGAAACAGAAGGGACCCCAGTACACTGTGGTCTTGGGATTGCTTGTAGAAGTAGACATTTGTCAGCTCCTACGGGATTGTGCAGTTGGAAAGGTCATCAGGGTCTGATTCAGGAAACTCCAGGCTTCACGATGTGGCCATGGCCCCCACCTCCCGGATGTGAGACCCTCTCCTGGTTGTCCCAACACCAGCCCCATAGCTGAGCTGGGTGAGTGTCTGAAGTCAGGCCACTTACACTGTTTTGACCAATGAGGAATGGCTCCCAGAGATCACCCCCAGATTTTTGGGGGCTTCAGAGTCAGGTTCATATTTGTATTTGAGCTCACTCTGGGTCAGATACGCTGCCTGGCTTTAAAATCACAGTTTAGGTAAGTGTATGAGTCAGAATAATGGTTCCCCAAAGATGCCCGTGGCTTAATCCCAAGAATCTGGGAATATGTTGTTTTTCAAGGCAAAAGGTCATTAAATTTGCAGATGGAACTTAGGTTTCTAACCGGTTACCTTTAGGAAAAAAAAGATTATCCTGGGTTATCTGGATGAGCCCAACGTAATCACAAGGATCTTTGAAAGCAGAAGGGAAAGGCAGAAAAGACCGTCAGAAGGCGATACCTTTGACCTTGGACAATGCTAGCTTTGCAAATGGGGTCAGGGGTCCAAGAGGGAAGGAGGGCAGGTGGCCTTCAGAAGCCAGGAATGGCCCCGAGTCCACACCACCAACAACAAACGGGAACCTCAGTCCCATAATCTCTAGGAGCTGAATTCTCCAACAACCTTCGGGAACGGAGAGCAGGTTGTCCCGAGGAGAAACCCAGATCTGCCGGCACCTCGAGTTCAGCCTAACCTGCAAACCAGCAAGGTGATAGGTTCGTGTGGCTGCAGGTCAAGAAGGGTGCGGTCACAGTGGCAGCATGGGGGGCTCGGGCAGCAGAGGACCCCCCCCCCACCCCGTCTGGGCCACCAGCTGCAAGGCAGGGAGATGTAGCCACGCCCAGGCCCCCCACTACAGAACCACGGCGACACGGAAATGGTCCTGAGCACCCAGCCTCCCCGGGGGGGGGGGGGGGGGCGCGTGTGTGGAGGGTGCAGAGGTGCAAAGAAGTAAAAACAGACAGAAAACCTACTCCTTGATCTCAAAACACTTAGAATTGATCAATGGCCACACTTGGAAGTTTGCAAAACTGGCCACACCCTGACTTCTGTGGGTTTGCTGGTGTGACGCAACATTTCACACTGGGAGTCCAGACGTGACAAACAGCAGCGGCCACAGGACACCCCCGGCCGTGGTGGACCCTTGGAGAATCAGGCAACGCTGGGCCTCGACTCGCTGGTGCACACGAGGGTTGTGCCATCCCGTCCCGTCCCCCAGGGTTCTCACTTTTTATTTGCCCTCACGCCCGCCCACCTTGTTCACGGACACTAGGAGCCTGGTTGGTTGGAGAAACGCTACTTCCAGACCCCGGCCTGTGAGTCCTCAGCCCTGCTGCTGTCCCTGGGAGCTCTGGCGGCATAGGACGAGGCCACATGAAAACACGCGAGTGAAGCCCGAGAGCTAGCCGGCCCGCACGCTGGGCCTTCGAGTTTTCCTGTTCCTTTGCACTTTAAAAATCCAGACTGACGTCCTTCTCCTGAGGAAACAGCCCATTTTGCGGCACCTGGGTGGCTCAGGTGGTTGAGCGTCCGACTTCGGCTCAGGTCACGGTCTCGCGGTTCATGGGTTCAAGCCCCGCGTCGGGCTCTGTGCTGACGGCTCAGAGCCCGGAGCCTGCTTCGGATTCTGTGTCTCCCTCTCTCTCTGCCCCTTCCCCACTGGCGCTCTGTCTCTCTCAAAAATAAACATTAAAAAAAAAGGAAATGACCCATTTTAGCTGTGACACCCCATGATTCCAGGCCGTGGTCAGGCATCACCTTGTAACAAAGATGGGCGCCCATCGAAAACACCTTGACGGATGGTGATCCGATCGCCTGTTCCCTCATCCGGGGCAGACATCTGGCAAACAGACGGAACACAGGGGTGGTCCTTGCTCCACAGACCCGGCTCCCTCCGCCAGAGAAGCCAGCCTGGTTTTAAGCCTCACCTGGGCACCTGCAGGAAGTCAGATGCGGCCGAAACCCCCCAGGATGACTGCAGATCTCCCAGGCGTTCAACCGTCTTCTGTTCCATCAGGAGCCCTACAGCCTGGAGGCTGATCGCGCCAAGTTCCTGCTGCTCCTCCCAACCCCCCTCTCCCCTGCAGAGAGAGCAGGGCTCTATAATCGTCATCTGTGTGTGGGCTGCCTCGTAAGACAAAGACAGGTATTTTTTGAGCAGGAGAGAGGTTTCTGGGGGAAATCGAAAGATTGGCAAATCAGCCCCGAGGTCCACGGCCACGCTTGCATTTTGTTTGTGGGCTTGGTTTTTTGTTGTTTCTTTTTCTCTTGTAAGGACCCCTCACTCCTCTTCTGTGCTTTAGAAAGAGGCCAGCCCTTCTCCACCAGGCTCTAAAGAAACGTTATTTCCCGGAACGTATCAGTGGATTGGGCTCAGTCGTTAATTAGGGGATAATCCTTCTCTCTTTAGAGAAATTGCTGCTGAAAAAAGCAGAAGTCTGTCCCTGGGCAGAAGCACTTCCCAGGGTCTCAGCGAGCTCAGTGATGCCAAAAAGTGAGTGGAGCCTATTCCCCTGGGCTCAGCTCCAGTCCCGGGGCCTGGCACACAGGCCACCTCCCCCGCCACTTATTTGAAGGGACTTGGTGAGGAGTCATAGCCGAGGAGGAATACACTGAAAACGCCTCTGGAAGATGGAAAGCTGAGGAAGCTCTGGCCGGGGATGGAGGTGACGGGCTGGTCTTCGTGCAGGACTTAGGTGCGGTGAGTACGGTGATTGCAAATGCACTACAGCGTGCAAACGTCAACACTCTTGAACAGGTAAGTCAGGTAACAGTCGTTAGCAACCGAGGACGAGGTGGGTCATTCCATCCTCTTCTGAAGATGGGACTCGGTCTCTCGAAGCTAAAATTAGCCCGAGGCAATGCAGACGGTAACAAAAACAATACTTTAAATGATGGCTCCAGATACGAACTGTACCATCAGCTTTCCCCTCCTCCTCAACTGACCAGGATGTTCCAAGAGACACACGCCTCCATTTAACCACGAGGCTGGCAATAAGCAACAGGTGGTAGGGAACTGGGCCCCACGCTTTGGGCTCCGCACCGGGAGCTGGGCACGAGGGGCGACGGCACAGAGACCTCAGCCATGTGTTCACGCAAGGGGAAGTCGAGAAATGGGGACCCGGGGGCAAGAAAGTGAAGACAGGGCGTGAGCCCGCAGGTGGCTGGAGAGAAGGCCAGGGGTGCTGGTGACCCCCAGGAGGGAGCTTTAATGAAAGCACTCGCAAGTTGGCCGCACCCTATCTCTGCCAGAGAAACATCTAGTAAAAAAAGAAAAAAGCAACAGAAGATAAATCGAGCACAACGAAAACCGTCGTCTGAGCATCAAGCGACATCTTGGTAAAATTAAGCGAAGTTTGCCAGACTCAGGAGGGTGCCGTGCGTGGAGTTGTGTTACCGCCTTTCCCCGCATCCCACCCGGGCCGGCACCTGCGGGCGTAGAGCTGGTCTTGCTTCTGATTGGTTGGAGCTCTGACACCTTTGCCCACAAATGTCCTGAAATCCGCCCCTCTTATATATAAGCATGCAGAATTCAGGATGAAAGGAATCCCTCAGACTTCCCGTGTTCTGACTCTGTATTGAGCTTTTGCCCGTATCACTGCCTTTCGTCCTCGAAATTCACCACTGATGTATTCTGGTAGGAATTATTTTACCCCTTTCGAAAACCAAGGCTCCAAAGCCCAGGTAGCCTTCTTAAGATCACAGAGTTAGCAATCGGAGAGGGAGCTCGGCACATCGTATCCGAGGTCAGCACGCTCTGTCCACAAAAAAGGCTGAAAGGGCGTATTTTAGACGCGTGCCCTTGCACGTCTCTGTTCCAACTCGTCAGCATCGCTGCGGTCGTGAAAATTAGCCGTAGACAAACACAGCGCAACACACAGGGGCCAGGTTCCAATAAAACTTCCTTTACCAAAACAAATATTTAACGGATATGCCACCGTAGCTGCTTTTTAAAGATATAAATATCAATGGTCTCGATAGACCCTTGAAAAACGCGCCTGGGGGGCTCAGTCGGTGAAGTGTCCGACTTTGGCTCAGGTCATGATCTCGCGGTTCGTGGGTTCGAGCCCCGCGTCGGGCTCTGTGCCGACAGCTCGGAGCCTGGAGCCCGCTTCGGATTCTGTGTCTCCTCCTCTCTTTCGGCCTCTCCCCTGCTTGTGCTCTGTTTCTCTCTGTCTCTCAATAATAAAATAAAATAAAAAAATGTTTAAAAAAGAAAAATGTGTTGTGTCACGTTTGTGCCAAAGAAATACCCAGAATCTATTACTGACACTGACACCAGCCCCTCTCCTGAGCGTTTGTTAGCTGGTGTTTTCTCCCTCTTCTGTCTTGAGAGTAATATGTCCCCAAAGGTTTGTCTAAATGCAGGAATGGTTTCTGTCCGTTTTCTTTTCCACCTCGTGGGATCCAGTTCGTTCTCCAGAGAAACCATTTTTTAATTTCACGTTCCCATGTCTGCTGCTCTACTATGGGGACGTTGGCGTAAGAGGTTTACTGAATATAACCATCAGGTTCCATACACAGCGGCCATACTTAGTGGTGGGCAGCTGAATTCCACTGGCAAGTTTGAAGTGTGGCCACCCACTCTTGAGCAATTACATCAGAGAACATTTAGAAAGTACACAGTGTTTAATCAGGCCAGACAGAGATGGTTATTTCTGGTCATTTGCACAGTGTACCCACTGGGCATACACATTCTCCTTGACATTTTACAATCGCTCCCTTCAACTGTGAAATCACTTTTCTGTAACTCAGATAACAGCTGTTTGCAGAACACCTCACTCATTCTGGTGTCTAAGAGAACATAAAAGCGCCATCTGCCCGAAGTTGATTCTGGAAGCCCGTGACCAAACAAAAGACAGACCGGTGGGTGATATACGCCCCCTGCTCCCCCCCAAAAAAAATCACTGACTAACTTGCCGTGGGGAAAATAGAGACACAGGTAGTGTCTCTATGGCTTTACGGACTGACAGATAAGCAGAAATAAATTTCAAGAGCCTAAATCTTGTTTAATCAACAGAATCCAGTCATACTACTAAAACTTTCTTCCTGACGATGATCAGGGGCTGAACGTTGGAGAGGCTTTGGAGTCGTGCTTCTGAGTGTTAGTTCTGGAAAGGGAGGAGGTACAGGGGACACGGCTGACCCCAGCACACGATGCAGAAATGGCACCACAGGCACACGATGCTAACAACACCCTGTCCCCTTCCCTGCAGCCGAGGTTGGCATTGCTGATCTAGCCCAGCTTTCTTTCCTGGTGATCCCAGAGGAGACTTCAAAGTGCCACCAATTAGCAAGGTTTGTATACCCACCAGATAAGGCTTAACAGGACCGAGTTATAGAAGAAAGGAAAGAGAGGGAGAAAGGAGAAGAAGAGAGGAGGAAGGGGGGACGGGGGAGGAAACAGCCTAAGTGATCCTGGACAGGAGAAATGTGAACGCAAGTTGGTGTACCCATACTATAAATTAATATGCAGCAGTTTAAAAAAAATGAGATAGAGCTATTTACAGCAAGTAAATTCATCAAACACACGCATATTGTTGTATGTAAAGATGAACTCACCTAGAGTAACGTCCTTTATTTTAAAAATGTCCACGCGCCAAAAACATACCATATATATATTTTTTGCGGTCACGCATACATGAATGGAAATACGTAGGGAAAGTTCCAGAAGAAAGCCACACCAGAACACCAACAGCGGTTAATTTTGCAGAGGGAACCGGAACTTGAAGCGGCTGGTCAGCGGAGCCCTGACGGTTATGTGTAACTCTGTTTTGGTTCGTAAGCGGATGTATCCATTATTATTCTCGTGATCGATCTTTAAGTAAAAACTCAAACACAGTCGATAGAAGTCAGGACAAGAAACGAAGCTTTGGGGCAAGCCGTGGAAGGCAGAATAACGTCCCCCCAAAGACGTCCACGTTCAATCCCCAGAACTGGGGCACGTGGTGCCTCCCCGGCGAAAGCGACTTTGCAGGTGTGATTAACTTCGGGACCTGGACACGGGGGCCATTATCCCGGGTTGTCCAGGGAGGCACAAGGTAATCACGTGAATCCTTCCAAGCGGGACCTTCCCCAGCTTTCGTCCATCGTAGATTTGATGACACAGGAAGGAGCAAAGAGCCACTGGTTTTGAGGAGAGTGGGTACCGGTCTTTGTGGTCCGTTGTCCGTGATCGCTGCCGTGCTCGCTCGGTGGGCGGGTGGCTCACTGCCCTTCTTCATCTAGGGCTGGTCCGGGCACACGTGCCCGTCATCTCTGCAGATCTCGCTTTGTAGCAAAAACGTACATTGGAGCCCCTCAAAAGAGAACGTGGGGGTCTCCCTCTAAAACAGGGGCGGGAATCTCTCCCAACGGCTATTTCGGCGTGTTTATGAAATTCGGAGGCAGGTAACACACACTGAGTTTTTAAAATCCAGCCAACTTGGTCTTACTAAAATTTAACGAGTAGCCTTGGTCCCTCGGCATCATTTCGGAGCCAAGTTTCAAAGTGACTCTAGAGGTCATTTGCGGCGCAATCAACCACCCAGCCCGGCCAGCTTCCGGAATGCTCTGAGCCATGTTTCTGCACCTCAGTCCTTACACCTGCCTGGCGCCCCCAGGGCCGGGCTGGGCACCTGCTCCTGGAGGAAACAGAGGGGGTGGGGCAGGACCGGAAGTGGGGCTGGCGGGGAAAGTGCTGGCCATACTCTTCAGTCTCCTGGACCTCACTCCCACTTCTGCTCTGTGCTGCTCGGCCGGGGCACAGGACCAGAGCCATGCCTTCTCCTGGTGACCTCACGAGCCTGCCCTCCTCCTCCATGCAGCCCGAATCCCGCAGGAATGGCCAGGTCAGTTCCAAAACCAGTGAGGTCACACTCTGGGTGAGAGCCCAGCTCTGTGAGTTACATCACTCGGTAGCGTCTCAAAAAAAAATGTCAGGTCCATCACGGGGTTGGGGGGGGGGGGGGCTGAAGGATTTGTGACAGGTTCTGCAAGCATCATGTCCCCAGATGCTCAGCACGGAGGGAACAGCATCGTCCCCTGACGGAACACTGTGTGCACCTGTCACTCTGCCCACAGTGGCACCTGCACGGCCGAGGCTTGGACCTCACGGAGGACACGCCAAAGGGCCCGAAGACCAGACACAGAGTTCACGGGGGAAAGTGAGGAAAGGAGAGGAAAGCCTGCCCTTCAGAGAAGCCACTGTAGCACCTGGGGCTCCCCGCCCTGTGCCCCCCACCGCTGCCCTCTGCTCGGAGAGGGCTCTGCTGTCCCCTGTCCCAAATGGGAGCCCACCCTTCCCTCCAGCCTCCCCTCTACACTGGCTGATTTGTCCACCCTACTCCTGTCAGACGCGATTCTCTCCCCATGCACCTGCTTTCTGCTCACGGGCTCTAAAACAACATGCAGGTGCCCCCTCCCCCCCCCCGGGGGATCCCCCCCCCGAGACCCCAGCTCACACCCGAGACCACATGGTACCCGACCCCCTATACATGAGGATTTCTCCTAAGCACACGCACCTGCGATACAGTTTCACTTATAAATTAGGCACAGCGAGAGATTAACAGCAACGCTAATAAAATAGAACAGTTATAATGATATGCAGCAATAAAAGTTATGTGGATGTGCTCGCTCTCAAAGTATGTTATTGTACTACACTGCCCCTTCAAGAGAGACGGTAAATATTCCTGGGGCGGGAGGGAGGGGGATGACAGATGCACGTGACCCACCCTGGGGCTGCTGTTGTCCTTTCTGCTGTATGTCAGAAGGACGGTCATCTGCTACCCTTCCCTTTTTTCCAGGGGCGCTCAGGACGGCCAACAGAAGCAGGATGCTCTCTTTTATTGTTTTTTTTTTCAATTTTTTAACATTTATTCATTTTTGAGAGACAGAGGGAGACAGAGTGTGAGTGGGGGGAGGGCAGAGAGAGGGAGACAGAGAATCCGAAGCAGGCTCCAGGCTCCGAGCCGTCAGCCCAGAGCCCGACGCGGGGCTCGAACCCACGAACCGCGAGATCGTGACCTGAGCCGAAGTCGGACGCTCAACCGATTGAGCCACCAAGCACCCGGGCCCCACGACACAGGAATGATGCACATCTTGATCATAAGGGAAAAAGCAGAGGGGGAGTCTAGAGAACTCTGTGTGCTGGCTTCCTCCACCCTCTCCCTGCCATGACGGTCGCACAGAGCGCAGTCTTCCCCAGCCACAAACAGGCAGCAACAGGTACGTTATGCTTCAGAGAAGCCCAGTGGAGACTTGGGGCCTCGGCACCAAGAGTTTCTAGTGGCTCTTGGCCACGTAGACCCTGTCTACCGAGGTGTCCCCTAAACCCAGACTCCCAGGAGGAAGGCACATGTTGAGCATAAACCCTCTTTTTAATGCACCGTCTAGGCAAGATGAGCCGTTTTCATCAGCTAGGGAATGGTTGGCAGCCTCCCAAAACCCAAGTTCCCAGATGCCAGCCCAGCGCTCGTCTCTCCAGCAAGGACTTTCCAAGGGTCAGTGACCTGCCCACATTGTCCTACTTAATTAAGCGGTAGAGTCTGGATGAACCATTAGGTCTGATGCCAAAGTCCACCTACCAGGCGGTCCTTGAACTGTAACCAGATCTGAATCTCTGCCTTCCCAATGGTGGAGAGGATCACAGCGGGGGCGAACTGGTTGAGGCTCCACCAGCTACCTTTCCTTGCCACCCTGAAGTGGTCTCTTCCCAAGGCAGCTATTGCTAAGTAATCTGAAACATCTTTTCATTGATGGAACTATCCAACACGGCACCTCCACCAGTCAAGAGTGGACGAAACCAATTTCCATCTCCGATCTCCAATCTCAAAGTCACTGCTCCTTCCTCCTGGGGACAGAATAGTATTTCAGGTCTCTATAGGTCTCCTGTTTTAGGCACATCTTTGATCTCCAGATTCAGACGAATCTCCGGATTCTAAAGATTATATTTCATATTCAAATCTCCCCTAAATAGCCCATAACATCCTGACTGACTTTCCCCCCACCAAGACTATTAAAATCCAACTCAAAAGCTTGCCCCATTTGTCTGCAACATGGTTCTGAGTCACAGCGTCATTTGGATGGGCGATTCCCAAATTCAGGACAAAATAAGTTGGATTTCTTTTGATTTCAAATCTCTTCAAAAGATCAGGTGCTCTAGACGTTCTGCTCCTATTCAAAAGGATGGTCAGAAGTGATGGCTCCTTAATAGATGGGGAGGAGTGGGGCACCTGTGTGGTTCAGTCGGTTAGGCGTCTGACTTCGGCTCAGGTCATGGTCTTAAGGTTCACGGGTTCGAGCCCCGTGTCGGGCTCTGTGCTGACAGCTCAGAGCCTGGTGCCGGCTTCAGATTCTCTCTCTCTCTCTCTCTCTCTCTCTGCCCCTCCCCTGCTCTCTCTCTCAAAGATGAATATACATTAAATAAATAAATAAATAAATAAGGAGGAGAAAGCCAAATCATGTGACCTTTGGTAGAAAGGCAAGATATGACTTCCTGGCAAGTCATAACAAAGTGACTTAATTCTACCCTGCAGACATTTGCCTCTGCTCATGCAGAATTAGGGAATGCAATCCCCAGACACCAAGAGGGTGCAAGCCCCCAGTGCTACCAAACACATGAGGGCACCATAAAGCCAAGAGCATCACCCTTCCCAGGACTTCGGTACCACAGCCAAACACTCTAGTGTCCACTGAGTCACGTGTCAAAGCTGCTGCTTTCTCAGCACGAATGGACCCCGAGATTTCAGAATCAGACCCTACGGTCAAACGGGTCTTGAGCCAATGTCTTTCCACAACTTCCCCATCCCCTAATGTCACCACCACGTTCTGAACCCTTAGTTACAACGTCTGACTTCCTCTATCACAGGATTAGCCTGGTAGGTTTTCAAAATCGTAGTAACAAGGCACTGCCTAATTACCGCCTAATTGCAGCCATTTCTTTGCTGGGAAGTCACATATTGTCTTCCTAAGACATTCTGATAAGCCCATTCACACGGGATTAAATACTTCCAGCCCAAAATGTTTATTATGCTTGACAGACTGGTTACCAAGTGTAGGGAGTTGCAAAGTAGAATCTGAGAAAATTGGAGGCTTTAAAATTCACTAGAAAGATGCTTTTAATTATACCAGCATATCTAGGGTATATATATATATATATATATATACATATATATATATATATATATATATATGGATTGTGGTGCCATAGACAACATAATTTTTGACTCATAATGCTTTGATAGAAGAGCGTCAAGCCTACAACTTGTAATATTCCCATTTATAGTAAATCAGCCTTTAATAAAGTTTTCCTACCTGTTGTCCCAGCTGTATGGCCAGGACACCTGCACCAGAAGGAAAGTGGTGAAAATACACTGTTCTTGGGAACTCAGAATCGCGGAGTCGGGGGAACAAGCTGGGGCCTTGCTGCTAAGGCTTGGATTCTGGTCTTTCCGTCTTACTTCCGGCAAAGACTCCGTCCTCGACCACACTTCAGTCAGACTCCACTCCAAAGGGCTCTCTGTGCTCCTTCTCCCCTCAGTCTCTTCAGCCTTGGACTTCTGGGTCCCCAGTCTATGACTCCAGTTTATCAAGGATCTCCCCACCTTGATTTCTTAGTTTTGGCTGCTAGCACAAAAGTGCTGTTCAGGACCGAGTGGCTTGAATGGCAGATGGTTATTTCTCACAGGTCTGCATGCCGGAAGTCCAAGGTCAAGGTGAGAACCTCCTTCCTGGTTCCTCGAAGGCCATCTTCACGTTGTGTCCTCACACAGAGCAAAGAAGCGAGGGATCCTTCTGGAGTCTCCATCGTAAGGACACTAATCCTACTCGTGAGTCCTCTGCCCCACCTCCTAACACTACCACCTACGGAGTTAGGATTTCAACATAAGAATTTTTGGAGAGACGCAAATATTCAGTCTATGGCAAGGCCTGATTAAATTCCTCTTCTCTTATTTTTGAAAGTTTTTTCTTAATGTTTATTTACCTTTGAGAGAGAGACAGAGGGCGAGTGGGGGAGGAGCGGAGAGAGAGGGAGACAGAGAATCCGAGACAGGCTCCAGGCTCCGAGCCGTCCGCACAGAGCCCAAGGCGGGGCCCGAACTCACGAACTGTGACATCGTGACCTGAGCTGAAATCAAGAATCCGATGCTTCACCGACTGAGCCACCCAGGCACCCTTTGCCCTTTTTAACTGTGTCTGTGATTAAATTTTCCGACAATACTACGAAAACAAATTTAAAATGTGCCAATGCGTCTTCTGGACTGCACTTTTAAAGTTCAACACCGTCCTCCAAATGGCCAGCATAAGTAACAAGTTTGCTTTCCAAGACATTCTCTCCGATTTATATGAAATGCAAAGTACACATATGTACCCGCACGGCCCTCTCTGTCTCAACAGCTTTGCATTCAGCAGACAGTTTCTGAGCACCTACTGCGTGCCGGGCATGGGGACAGGGGCCCGTGCTATGGGCGTCCCCCTGAAAAATGCCCACCTGGGAGCGGTGCGCGATGCATCTGTGTTGACACAGGAATGCCCATCCCGAGGCCATCATCCCAGCCACTCTCATAGCTGCGCTCTTGTCTCTCCCGGCGTGTTTGGAACCAATGCCACCCACATCTCTAGAGAGAGAGCACATGACTCAGGACTGGCCAATCAGAAAATTCTACCTTCTGGCCGGCGTGACTGATTCAGGGACGGGTGTGAGACAATTCGGGAAAAAATGCCAGATGCAGGACTTTCCCCGAAACTGCTCCAAAGAGTAGCAAAAAAGAGCATCTTCCACTTCTGTGAGGATAGGAGTGCGGATCTGTCAGGGGTTGCTCCTGGAAGAGGGTTGGCCTGAGAGGGAAGCCAACACAGAGGACAACAGAGCTGAGAGACAATGAAGAAGCAGGTCTGATAAAAGGGCTCGAGGAGCTGGATTCAGCCGCACCTGAAGCTCCTGTTCTCTGAACTTACGAGTAACACAGCCAACCAATTCCATTTCTTACCATGCCACCGCGTGCCGATTTTATCCACTTACCTACGGCGAAATGTTTACCACCACAGCTTTGGCCAACCCCCCCCCTCCCCCATCTACCACAGAGTTGCCGTTTATTTTTAGGCTACAGCTGGGATGAACATTGAGGGCAGCTAAGTGAAAGAAGTCAGAGCAACGCAAATACTTTATTATCTCACTTACGTGGAATCTAAAAAACTGAACTCAAAGAAAGGCACCGGAAGAGGGGCGCCTGGGTGGCTCAGTCCATGAAGCGTCCCACTCTTGGTTTCGGCTCAGGTCACGATCTCACCTTGTGAGTTCCAGTCCCACCTCGGGCTCTGTGCTCACGGAGCGGAGCCTGCTTCACATTCTCCCTCTCCCCCTCTCTCTCTCTGCCCTTCCCCTGCTGATGCTCTGTCTCTCCCTCTCTCTGGTGAGCAAGCACAGAACAGCCGAGCTGGAGAGACGTGGCCATGGTGCGTTATCTCCTCCAAGCGTTCTGTTTCCCTCCAGGTGTCTTGCCTCTTGCCTCCTGACATAAGTCAGAGGGAGCGTATCTCCCTCTCTTGTACTTCTCAGAGGCCTATGAAGAACCTAGGAAATTAGGTACTATAGGCACTACCACAGTTTTTGACCCTCCTTAATAAATACTTAAACAACGACTTCTACAACGAAGACACTGAACTACCTCCCAGTACAGAAAATCTAGGCACAGGCAATTCTAAGTGGTGTTGTGTCTTGGCAACGAAGTCAAGGGACGGGGCCCTCTCCAAAGTTCATCGCTGGCACCCTCGACGGTGATTTCTCATTCTCATGCTCAGCAACTCGTGTCCACAACATGGCTGCTGCCATTCCAGCCATCACCACGCCTTCATGGGAAAGAAGAGGGAAGCTCCAGTTCTGCTTTTGTCAGGGAAGCACAGGCTTGTCAACAGTGTCCTCCAATGACTGTCTGGAAGCTGTGACAATCACTCTGACTCAGCTCTGCCAGAACTGAGTCGCATGGCCACCCCGCGATGAAAGGAAGTTTGGTAAGATGAGTGTCTGGGTTTATGGGCACTAGAGCGGGAGGTGGCAAGGGACAGGGCACCGACCACCTGTACTACACCCCTGCCAGGACGAAAGTCAAGAAAGCCAAGGACAGAAGATGGCTCAAAGCTAAGCGGCCATTTACAGGTGAGCTCACCTCTAAGAAAGTCATGCTTATACGAAGAAACTCATCCTTCTCATCAGGGCCCGGTCCTCACCCTTTCTGCCTCCAAAGCCTCATGCCACCATGGTGAAGGTCAGCCTGAGGATGAGTTTAAAAACCCAGAATAAGTCAGGAGCCCACAACATTCAGCTGTTATTCTCCAATAGAGTGTGGTCTCCATAGACCTGTCGCCTCTCTTACCTACAAGTATGGCGGCCACTTTCCCAGGACAACCACCCGCTACCAATGCTTCCAGGCCATTTCTGCCACATTCCATCGACCGAAACACGTCACGTGGACGGGCCAACATCCATACCTTGAACCCTCCAGTGGGAGAAATCGCAAATTCATGTGACAAAGGACGTCCGTTCTAACACAGAAAGAGAGTAAAGAATTAGGAGCGATAATTCAATCTGCCTCGGCGGAAAGGTTCTGAGAGAGGTTCAGTTTCTTGGTTCTGGAATATACTCTTTGGGGCAAGTGGATCAAGCGATAAGCAGAGCAACAGAACCATGAAATTGAAGAAGTCGTTTGGGGAAGACCTTACCCCATGAGGATGAGTTGGACTTTGTCCTGTAAACTGAGGAAGGACTTTCTCAACTTGACTCTTCCAAGGATAACATTTTCTCGAGTCTTCTGGGACCATCTCAGAACGGGGCCAATTGCCCATCTCTATAACGACTTAGTGGAAAGATACAGACCATAGATAGATATAGATATAGATATCTGCCATGTAGAAGGGTATTTAAAAGACCGTCATTCACTTGTAATTCAAAATGTTTCTAGATATTTAGATTACAAACAATTGTTCTTTCCCCCAAACACATTTTTCCCTGACTTTTTATCTTAGGATGTGCACAAGGGGCGCCTGGGTAGCTTAAGCGTCTCACTCTTGACTTCAGCTCAGGTCACGATCTCACGGTTGTGAGATCGAGCCCTGCATCGGTCAGGCTCTGTGGAGCCTACTTGGGATTCTCTCTCTCCCTCTCTCTCTGTGCCTCCCCCCCCCCCGCCCCGCTCTCTCACTCTCTCAAAATAAATCAACTTAAAAAAAAGGCTGTGCACAAATGCAGCACTCTGACAGACGAAGCATCCTTTTGTATAGCTCTTGTATTATGATGACTCCTAAACGTCTAAAATGGCGAGGGCCCAAGTTTAATGAGAACTTGAAGAAAGATGCCTGACGAGTTTTACCTCGCATCCATATCCCTTTCTCAAGAGTGTCAGACTCTCCTCGTGAAAATGCAAGCTACGGCACATTTAGTTTTCTCGCCAGGAAACATCTAATATCTGCGAAACGCACGCCATCAGTCAGGCTCTACGCGAGGCAGCGTAAGAGGCAGCAAAGTCCTTACCACGGGGTATCACCCAGATTTGGGTTCGGGAGCCATCAGCCCACGGCCGGGTGACACTTCGGCGATCCTGAAGAGCCATATTCCCTCCTCTGGCGCCCCAGCCACCGGGAACGGAGACTTGCTCCTGGGCTGGGGTGTGCCAGGTGCAAAGCATCCAAAGCTTCCATTCTCAAGAATGCCTCGTGGCCCAAAATAGCTGCTGGAGCCCCCTTGTACGGTCCACGTTTCAGCCACGACAGAGGGACAGTGAGAGCACTTTTCTTCACTGAATAACTCCCTGGAATCTGCAGGTGTTTCTGACCCAGCAGGACTTGGGAGCCAGACACGGGGCCTCCTCACGCAGCTGCCGAAGATCGGCGAGCCGGTGGTTTTTCTGGGTGGTCGAGCACCCAACTGACCATCAGGAGTTCTGTTCCCGAGGAAGACAGGAAGGAAAGGAGAGTGAGGACACGTCCACTCTGGGACACACACGGCCTATCCCCAGCAACATGGTGGGGTCCCTGCCCTCCTCCCCGAGCCCATCCCCCCACCTCCCATCCTCTCCTCTCACTCTGTTCCGGCCACTGGGCCTTTGCACTAACGATTCCCTCCACCTGGTCAGCCTCTGCCCAAATATCCACCACACTGGTCCCTGACTTCACTCAGGTCCCCGCCCACCTCACCCACAAACCCCCCGGTCACTGTGTCCTCACCTCCACTTATCCTGCACCCTGGTCCTGGCTGTCAGTCTTGTCATTCAAATACAAGAGAAATGGGAGGGGTCCCCCGCCCCACCCCCATCCCTGCCCATCCGGAACCCTTGAAAGGAAACAGCATTATTTTAAAACTGTAGAAAACATTTTTGAACATCCAGTTAGGCTCTTGGGGGAACCTGCAGCCTCAAGGAGGGTACCTCTCCCTAGAAGTCCAGCCTGTGCATGACTTTTGAAAAGCAAATGTTACTTTTTAAATCTGACTTGGCACGTGCCCCTCCTAAGAAGTTTCCTGTTGAGCGGAAAGAGCTTTAGAACAAAGCAGCTGGAGAGAGAGAGAGAGAGTGCCTGGAGAATTTGGCTTTGGGGCTAAGACTGGGGTAGCCTGCACTGCGCAAGGGGATTTAACCCCCGGGGTCTTGCCGGGCTCGGGAGACCCTCCCGCCCAGGGCCAGCAGCTGTCCTCTTGGGGCCAAGGTGGGCGCTCTGGGCCCCAGGGCTGGGAAAGGCTAAAGACCAGTTCACCGCTATGATTTCCAGTGCCAGTGTGACCGAAATGGGGTGAGACACAGGTGGGGTCCCAGGGTTTGGGAAAAGGGCAAAATCTGGGCTCCCCACTCTGAGTCCTATTGCCCCCCAGAGTATGGGGGCGAGCAGACTTTGTGCACCACCCCCATCCTGGTCCCCTCGTCTCCCAGTCGCCCAGAGATCGGCACTGGGTCTACGGGTGGCCTCAGGTAGGGGGACACGGGGTACGCAAAGCCCAGCAGGGTCCTCTAGTCCAGGGATGGGGCGTCCCGCACACCAGAGCCCCCAGTCCGGCCCCAAGTTCAGGTCCCTCCGCCGGGACGCCCCTGGAAGCCTGGGGAGACATCCCCGGAGCGCAGGACAGAACGACGCCCCTGCCTCAACTTCCCCTGCGGCGCGCCAACGCCAGGGGACCCACGTGCCAGGCGAGCCGGGCACCCGCGCGGTCCTCGCTGCCGCCGCTCCGCTCCCGCAGCCAGACCTGGTCCCACCCTCGTGTCCCTCCCGGCGGGGGCGCCAGGCCCGTCCCCACCCCTCGGACTGGCCACACACGTACCCTCCCCGCCTCGACCGAGCTGAACAGGTGCCGCGCACGCCACAGAGGCGAGCCACCCCTCCCGCGGGGCGATGCGGGGCGCGGGGCTGCTGTCGCCGGGGCTGTGACCTCTCGGCAGCCTGACCAGCCCCTCCGCGGGGTAATTCCGTGGGCCCGCCAGTCCCCACCCGCGACGCCTCCTCCAGGCAGGCGGTCGGGTGTCGCCCTTGTAAATCGCTCTGCTGTCTCGGAGGCTCGTCACTTCCGGAATGAAAACTCGCATTCATTGGACTCGGGGCACGAGAGGGGGAAGAATGAAGCAGAAACAGCGAGTGTGAACGGGGATCTACAGTCGCACAGGTGCACACATGCCTGTGTGTCAGGCGTGCGTAACGACCCTCGCCTTCCCCGCGGTTTCCACGCCTGCCTGGTCTCCCCGAGGTTGTTCAGCCTCAGCCGGGTCTGGGCCTTTCTATTCCCCTGGGATCTGGGGGGAGGGGAGCCAGACCCCTCCCCTCCGGGCTCCGTGCTGCCGCCCCTCCGTGCACCCCGCTCCCCAGGCCTGTGGCCCCCGGGTGGGCTTTCCTAGGCCTGCGCTCAGGGCCCTGCTGCCTCCCCGGGAGGCTCAGTCCAGCCTCAGAAGGGAAGCCCCCTGTGTCCTGCGTCACTGGGGCAAATGAGGGCGTCCTGAGCAGAGAAGTCTCAGGGGAAGAAAAGAAAACGTAAAATCTCGCGACTGAATGCGAATAAAAGCGCGAAATCCGTGCAACTGAAAACCCACGTTTGTGCCCCAAGTCAGGCACACAGCGCGAGGCACGAGAGCGGGACGCTCAGGATGGAACCTGGGAGAGTTCGGGACCCGGCCCGGGTTGAAGGCTGCCGAGAACACACTTCGGCAGCCCTGGGGTGGGGGGTGGGGGTAGCTAAGAGTGGGTTCTGACAGGACCGGGGGGCAGAGAGCTGTTTCAACAGCACACTATCATCGGTAATTTCCCAAGGTTCCTTTTATTCGCTTAACCCCGGTATGACCTCAGAAGCAGGTGCACTTATAGAGATGGGCTGTCTGGTCCTCCTGAAGTAGCAGGGATTCCCCCTCCCCCTCCTCCCCCCTCCCCTCCCCCTGCCCCCCTCCTCTTCCTCTGTCTTCTCTCCCTCACCCTCTCTCCAGCTCAGATACACGCACACAAACCCACAGAATGCTGAGCTCACCCCGGAGCCCATTATGCCCGGCTGATGAATGGGGCTCAGTTACCTTTCCCTCCTCCTAGAGGATCAAGTGAACAACAAAGCCGCGTAAAAGGCTGTAAAAACGTGCCCGGAGGTGCCCTGCTCTCCCTCCTCTTGGCAGGCTCAGAATCTGCACTTTGGACCCCCCGAACACCCCTTTTCAGCACCGGACGTCCCCCTCTCTGAGCTGCAGAGTGAATGCATGTCCTGATTCACAACCCCACGGCGAGAGTGGCACAAAGCATTTCCGCGTGCCTCACGCACAACGTGCCTGATCTATCTTTCCTCCAGATCCTCACCCCGCTGTGTCTGCCTGTGTCTCTTCCTGGGTGAAGATTTATTTTATCCTAAGCCCCATCCGATGAGATAACTACTATTTACTCAGCACTCGTTATGGGCCTTTCCTGGCTTCGCGGTGTTGTTCCTGCATTTGTTTACCTGCCTCTTATCTGTCCCCAAGGTCGCCCTGTCCCGCCTTCCAGGACCGGATCCAAGACCGCTTTCCCAGCCCCTTGAGCCACGCCAGGCACAGCGCGCGACTCGTGACCGTTTGTCGGATGGAACGATGCTGTACAATGACCTCATATTAGTCTACGTTACCAAAGAAGAAACTGAGATTCGGAAAGATGAAATAAAAACCTTCTAGCTTGTAACAACCATAATATTTCTGAGCGTTAAAGTGGATGCCCTTCTAAGCGTAAGGCTTGGATTGACTCATTTAATCCTCACAAAAGCCCTCGATGTAGGCGTTCTCCTTACACCCCTTCTATAAGCACGGAAACAAACTTTCGGGTAAGTTCAGCCCCCGGGGAAGCTGGCTTCTGAGCTCACATCCCGGAGGCAGCTGTCTGGGTCCTGACACTCATTCATTTGTTCCTCGGATACTGACACGCGGCCCACAGGCCGCAGGACCGCGGATGGTATGAAAAGGCAAAAGTAGGCGAAACCCAGTCTGCAGGGCCCGATCCTGGGTTCTGTAGCATTGAGGTCAGGGAGCAAAATGTTCCCTAGGACCCGATAGGAACCAGGCTCGGGTAGGCCCCCCGGGGGCTCTGGGCTGGCCCTGCCGCCTCCTCCAGCTCAGCTTCTCCGCCAGCAGAAGCGAGGGAAGGGCACACCCGCCGCGCAGCTGTCCGGGGGTGATATGAGGCAGGGAGGACAAAGAACAATGTCAGGAAGTGCTGGCTCCGTCTCACTGCTTCGCCATCGATTTCAGAACAATCTGGAATGTTTTATGGGCTGGTCTCTAAGACACGGCGGAGATAAAACTCATCTCTACTGTGGAAGGAAAGTTTTGTCAGAAATATCTTTCCAGTTATTAAGCCATTATGCCTCAGTTCCAGAACTATCAATCCATGCTCTGATGCTGGGGCCTGGGGCTCTGCAAACCACATCTCTGTTTCTCTGGGATACTAGGACTGGGGCTCTGCAAACCACATCTCTGTTTCTCTGGGATACTAGGACTGGGGCTCTGCAAACCACATCTCTGTTTCTCGGTGATACTAGGACTGGGGCTCTGCAAACCACATCTCTGTTTCTCTGGGATACTAGGACTGGGGCTCTGCAAACTGCATCTCCGTTTCTCTGGGATACTAGGACTGAGGCTCTGCAAACTTCATCTCTGCTTCTCTGGGATACTAGGACTGGGGCTCTGCAAACCACATCTCTGTCTGGGATACTAGGACTGGGGCTCTGCAAACCACATCTCTGTTTCTCTGGGATACTAGGACTGGGGCTCTGCAAACTGCATCTCTGTTTCTCTGGGATACTAGGACTGGGGCTCTGCAAACTGCATCTCCGTTTCTCTGGGATACTAGGACTGAGGCTCTGCAAACTTCATCTCTGCTTCTCTGGGATACTAGGACTGGGACTCTGCAAACCTCATCTCTGCTTCTCTGTAGTACTAGGACTGGGGCTCTGCAAACTTCATCTCTGTTTCTCTATAGTACTAGGACTGGGGCTCTGCAAACCACATCTCTAATTCTCTGTAGTACTAGGACTGGGGATCTGCAAACCCCATCTCTGCTTCTCTGGGATACTAGGACTGGGGCTCTGCAAACTTCATCTCTGTTTCTCTATAGTACTAGGACTGGGGCTCTGCAAACCACATCTCTGCTTCTCTGTGATACTAGGACTGGGGCTCTGCAAACCTCATCTCTAATTCTCTGTAGCACTAGGACTGGGGCTCTGCAAACCGCATCTCTGTTTCTCAGTGGTACTAGGACTGGGGCTCTGCAAACCACATCTCTGCTTTGCCAGCTCCCCTCTTTTGGGCCCTGCCAACAGGGGCCACTAGAGAGAGACTGTAGCAGCAGAGACGGGGAAGGAGACTTGCTCCTTCCGGACTCCCCCGCTGTCCCCCGCAGTGCCACCCCAGCAACGGCCCCGCACTCCATCGAGGGTAATGGGTTCTAATATCCAGCTTCTTTTCACACTCCCAGAACCAGCCTCATCACAGAGCTGACACCAGCCTCCCCTCGCAGGCTGCTTCCCCAGAGGTCTCGGTCTCTGCTCCGCGGGGACCCTCTCCATGCCCTCGAGATAACACCAACCGCTGGCTGTGCTCCTTCTGCTGGGGTCTGGGTGTCCCCTTTGAAGAGCTGCCACTCCAAGTTTCTGGGGTCCAACATAACCTCAGGTGTTTGGGAAGGTAAAGAAAACATTTCAGCGGCGCCTGGGTGGCTCAGTCGGTTGAGCATCCGACTTCGGCTCAGGTCATGATCTCACGGCTGGTGAGTTCGAGCCCCGCGTCGGGCTCTGTGCTGACAGCTCAGAGCCTGGAGCCTGCTTCGCATTCTGTGTCTCCCACTCTCTCCGCTCCTTCCCCGCTCACGCTCTGTCTCTCTCTCAAAAATAAATAATAAAAGCATTTAAAAAAGTTGAAAAGAAAAGAAAGAAAACGTTTCGCACAGACAGGCATCTATGCTCAGCCAGTGCTGGTTTCAGTTTTGTTCACTCAGGGCCCCTTTTTAAGAAGCAGCAAATTGCCAACATTTTAGACACATCAGAGTATAAAACATCCTTACTTAATGTGGAATATTTGTCGGAAGGTCTGAGTGATTTTTATGGTGAATTCACTGAAAGTGATATTAAAGAGGTTTGTAGAAAAAAATATATTATTCTTCCCATGTAAATACATCATAATCTATATTGGAATGGAGTGGGAAACTGATTGGAATATAAAATAATAGTCCATTAGCTCTGAAAAAAATGTATAAAATCACATAAATAAAAGAAATATGTTGGCTTAAGTGAATATTGGTACAAAACAGGAGAAGAAATGTCACAGAAAGTACTGGCAAATGGATTTTTATTCCTTATTTGTGGTGTTATAAAAGCAAATGTCAGTACTGCAGACTCAGAAAATATTGGCAACGAAAAAGCAAGTCACATTATAAAACTAAGTGAAGTAAGGACAAATGCTTCTATTTGCAAGCAAAGGGATTAAGCAACAAGAAAGCACAAATTTGACTGAATTCCCACACACGTGGCTGGAGTGCATGTTGACGAGCCAGTATTTCTGTATAAATCAGTGCAAAACGTACAGGAAAACATACAGTTGAAGAAACCCCAAGGTCATTCTCATACATGCAGGAAAAGCCAATATTTGTCTGGCTATTCACACACAAATAAGTGCCCAGGGAGAAAAATGAATTCTTTTTTTTAAAGTTTACTTGTTTTTGGAGAGAGAGAGAGAGAGAGAGAGCATGCGTGCGAGCAGGGGAGGGGCAGAGGGAGAGGGAGAGAGAGAATCCCAAGCAGGCTCCACACTGTCAGCTCAGAGCCCGATGCGGGTCTCGAACTCAGAACCTTGAGATCATGATGTGAGCCGGAATCAAGAGGCAGACGCCTAAATGACTGAGCCCCCCAGGAGCCCCAGAAAAATGAATTCTAATAGAAACTAGCTTACGCTCTTCTTTCTAGAATTTCCTGGAAATTCCGTTCCTCTCTGAGCCGTAGCTTGTGGCCGTGAGAAATTTAAATCTACTAAGGAAACAACCCGGTCCAACTACCTCTCATCATTTGCTTGGTTAATGCCTTGTTACTTCTGCAGAAAAAGCATGCTGGGACGGGAATCTCCAATCCGTTCTGTAGTGTTTGTATTTCAGTTTTCTGCCACTAGGAGGGAAGGACATTAGCATAGTCTGTAAGTTCTCTCTCCTCCCCCGCTGGGTTTTCCGCATGTTATCTTGGTGCACTGGACAAGGGGTAAATATGCCGCGTTGGGGTAAGGATGGGTCTTGCTTATTGGCAGATACGGTAGCTGTTTACAAAGTGAGCAGTAAATACACTATTCAAAATGGCGATCGGAGACCGAGGATAAGTATGTTGTGCAATAGATCGTGGTAAACTAGCCCAAATTTCTTTGGGTCAGCCTTGGTTAAACATTAAAGATAATACTGGGGGCTCTTTTCTTCTTTTTCTTCTTTTTCTTCTTCTTCTTCTTCTTCTTCTTCTTCTTCTTCTTCTTTTCTGATTGGTGAGCAGCAAACTTGAGAGCAACTTGAAGAACGCAATGCCACAGATAGTTTTAAGAATGAGTTGACTATTAGCTGTTGATGTGTGTTTCCTGTTCCCAGGAAACTTATGTCATACTTATGTTGGTCTGTATTTTGGCATCATAACTTTGAGTTTTTCTCTATTAAAAAAAGAAAAGAAGGGCGCCCGGGTGGCTCAGTCAGTTGAGTGTCCAACTTCAGTTCAGGTCATGATCTCACGGTTTGTGGGTTCAAGCCCCACGTCGGGCTCTGTGCTGACAGCTCGGAGCCTGGAGCCTGCTTCAGATTCTGTGTCTCCCTCTCTCTGCCCCTCCCCTGCTCATGCTCTGTCTCTCTCTGTCTCTCAAAGATGAATAAACTTTAAAAAAATTTTTTTTTAAAAAAGAAAAGATTCTCCATCATTTTGAAAAGCTTGTTATAATTGTTTAAATAAATGTGGGTCTTTATTTTTGAGACTCTGAATGTGTGTTATAGGAATCCACTCTTGGAACTTTCCAACTGTAAAGTTGGAAACCAGGTTCATCATACTAGGTTGGTTTAAACCCAGCAACTATTTAGTTAAGCCACTGACTCAGATCAGCTCAGATAAAAGACACGGGACAGAATGTCTTCCTTGACCTACAGCCATGAGTGATCTGCACAGGTAGGAAGCAAAGGTCTTGTTCTAGAATGTAAATATTCAGTCTATCTCCCCCATGAGCCTCAGTGACTTCAGAATACTTTGGACCTTCTCCTCACTCTTCAAGAAGAGATGATGAGGTTAACCTTCCATTTTTATCTGGTCTTCTGCTGTTCGCCCTTTCAGCTGCTTCCCTGACGCTATTACTGGGAGGTTCTTATTGAACGGTAGAGGTAAGGAATCTGTTTCTACCTTGTGTTTCTATTATTCGTGTCTCATTTCCCCTTCTGTGTTCTGTTGGCACAGAATCCATGGCAAGGTCCTCTTGGCATCTTCAACATTCTTAGGACAGTGCTCTGGACATAGTCAGTACCCAAACAGCACAACTTAAATGAATGGATTTCCTGCTACAAATTACTCCCTAGCGCCCATCTTCTATGGAATATTCTGTGGAATATCTATTATTTAATGGAATATCAGGATAACTCATCATGTAAAATGGAACTCATCATAAACCGCCCCCCCCCAACCTACTCATTCTCTAGGGTCTTTTGTATCAATGAATGACTGACTCTCCCCTGTATCCAAATGCTAAGAATCTAGAATTCTCCAGTGGGTGTGTGCTCTTCTCAGAACCAGGCAATCATGGCCTGCTCCTTCGTGGCCTGCTCCCTAAAATCCAGCCCTTCTGTGTAATTCCCAGTCCAAGCTAACCAAAGTCCCAAACCCTGGGTTCCCTAATTGGTTTTCTTCACAGCACCCAGATCTTAGCTACCATTCTCCTGTAGCTCATGATTTACTTTAAGGAAAATGGCCCGCATTCCTCAAGTGGCCAAAAGGTATGTCCTTCATTTGCTCTGGTCCCTGCTGACCCCCCTAACCTCCGCTCAGGCCATACTCCTCCTTATGGTTCACATGGCAACCACGTAAGCGATTTTTCAGTTCTCAACAAGCACTTGACTGTTTATCTGAGGTCTCTGCATCTGCTACCCCTTCTTTCTGGAATGTTCTGAGTCCTCACTTATCCAGTTAATCCCACTCATCAAAAGCTCACCCCAAATGTCACTCACTAAATGGAATCATCATGATTACATAAACTTGTTCAGGCTCTCTTGTCATATGTTTCCATCCCAATACCACTCCTGCATATTCTGATGAGATCTGTGATTAAATAGTTAATTTTGCAGACAGTTTTGTCTGTTTTATTTTTGGTGATTTTCTTCCCCACAAGCCTCAATGCGGCTAGAACATCCATTAAAAGCACAGTTAGACTTATTCGTTGCTGTTTGTATTCCCTTTGAGGTCCCCCCACCCCCACCCCCTCCAGATACACACACATCCCGGTTATTTATTTTTTATTTATTTCCTGGATATGTGAGACATTACCATGGCTTTACAGTCAGAACTGTACAAAAAGCTACCGTCAGAGAAGTGCCCTGCGCCTCCCTGCCCCCCTGGCCCCAGGCCCCCTCTCCCGCCACCACTTCCCTGCCCCCTGGGTTGGTAGCAGGTGACATTAGTTCCTGAGTTAGCCTTCCCGTATGTCCTTTTACGCAGACGTATGGAAACACGTGCGTTTTCTTCGGTCCTCTTTCTTCTTCTGTGAAAGGCAGCACACCACAGCTGGCAGCTGGGTGGACAGGGGCTGGAGGGGCCAAGCGGAGGTGGGGAGAACAGCCAGGATGCTGCCAGCTGGTCCCGGGGTGGGGGTGGGGCAGCAGGGGCACAGGTGCAGCCCCGGGGGGGGCCTGAAAGGAGGAAAGGGGGACGGGCTTGAGGACATCTGGAGGTGACGGTGCCATGACTTGGTAACTGAGGAGGGGGCACGGGGTCTTGTCGTGGATGGTGTTCTGGTTTCTGCTTTACAGACTTAGGCAAATGCCAGCACCACTCACTGAGACAAAGAACACTGTAGAAAAAGAAAAATCCGGGGGTGCCTGGGTGGCTCGGTCGGTTCAGCGTCCGACTTCGGCTCAGGTCATGATCTCACAGTCTGTGAGTTCGAGCCCCGCGTCGGGCTCTGTGCTGACCGCTCAGAGCCTGGAGCCTGTTTCGGATTCTGTGTCTCCCTCTCTCTCTGCCCCTCCCCTGTTCACGCTCTGTCTCTCTGTGTCTCAAAAATAAATAAACGTTAAAAAAAAATCCGATTTGCGGGGGGCAGGGGGGGGGCCAGATGGTCTGGTCTGGACAAGTTGAGTTTAAGGTGTCTTTGCGACATGGCTCTGGAAGTGGATGGGAGAACAGGCAAGACAAGGCACAGAGGGGAGGTTGGAGGAGGAATTCCTAAGGCGGCAGGTTCAGCCCTGGTCATCTAGACACTTCCAGCAGGAGAGGGGAGCATATGCAATGTTTTGTGTGCTATCGTTGAGAAGGAGACCACACGTATATATGGTTTTTAATGTTTGTTTGTTTATTTGTTTTTGAGAGAGAGAGAGAGAAAACACAGACGAGGGAGGGGCAGACACACACACACACACACACACACTGAATCTGAAACAGGCTCCAGGCTCCACACTGTCAGGCTCAGAGCCCAATGCGAGGCTTGAACCCATCAACCGCGAGATCGTGACCTGAGCTGAAGTCAGATATTCAACCCACTGAGCCACCCAGGCGTCCCGGAGACCATATTTTTAACCTTGCTCGCTCTCGTTAAGTCAATACCCAACTCTGAGGTCCGAGGGCCGTGTGAACAGGATCCTTTGTCTGCCCTACACATCTTTACTTCCAAGAAAGAATGAGGGTATATTCTATAATATAATTAGGGTGATTTTTTTGTCACTGAGTGATTAAAAAGAATCTACTGAAATTAGTGAATGGGAAAAAAAAATGCCTGAATCTAGAATAATAGAACAAACATGAGTGAAGTTGGCTCTTTTGGAAATTAATTATGGGTTAGGACAGGAATAGCACACACGTAGCTCTCGCTAAGCCACAGCCGCTCCATTCCTCTTACCCACAGAAGACTTTATTAGTGGAGCTTGATGCTTTCCCTTCTCAGAAAAATCTCAGCACAGCCCTGGGCAGTGAGACCATTCTTCCCGATTTGATAAATGCACTAACATGCCATCATTCCTCATGGAAAGGGTTTGGACCTGAGAGTCACAATCCTAAGTTCGACACCTGTCACTTGCTCTCCGGGTGAATGGACACAGGTGCAACTATCGTAAACCTTGAATTTTGTCGTTTGGAAAATAGGGAAAATAAGCCGTATCTCTGAAGACCAGGTGAATATAAATAGCTAAGTTCATAACCCACACAGGGCAACTAAATACATGCTATTTTCCCTTCCCTTTCTGAAAGGAGTCCTACGTGCCCTGAGTAGGACTCGCTTTGGGAAAGTGCAGTCGAACCAACCCTTGCCCACGAGGCAACCTAAGTTGGAGGGTTTCAACACATCCAAATCTACTTACCCCAGACAAACAAGTCTTCAGACACGTGTTATTCTTGGAGGAACCAATGTGGTTTGGGAGACTCAATCCACGACTGGAAAAGTGCTGGCCAACTCAGTCCAGGATAGCCACAGAACTGCAGTTGAAAATTCTAGACGTGCAATTTATGACTCTGCGCGGTACTATCTCGGGAGCCAGCCCTGCCCCTGGTACATTTGCAGCGAATCAATTGCTCCTTGGTGAGTTTCTCTTTTAGAGCCTATTTGAACCTTTTACCTCTGAAGACATACAATCAATCAAACACGAGCGATTGCTGGAGCCCGAACTGGGTATTTGTTTCTCATACATCAGAAGTTTGGAGGAATAATTTCAGTTCCAAGAAGAGCTCTCCCTGGCTTGTTCACTTAGAAGGTGTCCTTGAGTCAAAACGCAGGAGGCACTGGAATTCCGGAACGACGTTCGGTGTTTACGAGGAGTGCGAAATGACCTTTCTCGACTCATCCAGCTTTTAGGTGACAGGTGTTTTCTGAGGACCAATATTTTGTCAGGCCCTCCCTTACGTGTTTGGGGATGAAACAGACACTTGGTTCCTGCCCCCTTGTGGAATCTCCTGTCAAGTCAGGAAGCAGATCTTAACACATTTCTTAATACATCCTTCCATCCCATTGGAGATAGATTTATCAAGTAGACGTGCATGGTGTCTTTCTTACATGTAACTGGGGAACGTGTTTTAGTTGTTTTTTTTTTTAACATTTTATTTATTTTTGGGACAGAGAGAGACAGAGCATGAACGGGGGAGGGGCAGAGAGAGAGGGAGACGCAGAATCGGAAGCAGGCCCCAGGCTCCGAGCCATCAGCCCAGAGCCCGACGCGGGGCTCGAACCAACGGACCGCGAGATTGTGACCTGAGCTGAAGTCGGACGCTCAACCGACGGAGCCACCCAGGCGCCCCTGGTTTTAATGTGCATTTAAATTCTTTTTTCCATTGTGCTAAAATGTATGTTTTTGTTACAATAACGAACAAAGCTGCAGTTTGCGGAATATTTCCTCCTAAGATAACAAAACTTCGAAATAAAAACAACAGAGATGAGGGAGGGTGGAGAAGGCCAGCGCCCTGACTGTTCGGGGGGTGACGGTTCAGCCCCTCGCCTGCTCATGCTCTGTCTCTCTTTCTCTCGCACTCTCTCAAGAATGGATAACATTAAAAAAACCGAGCAGACTGTTGGCCTTGATTTCCTCCCATAGGAACATCTTCAGGACCGTGGGTGCTAATGTGTAGTTCAAAAGCAGTCCCTCTTCTCTGCAGTGTCAAGGAGGAAAGCTGAAGCTGAAGCCAGTGTCACCGCCCCTCACGGCCACACGGTGTCAGTGTTGAGGAGCCCGTCTGTGCAGATTCGCGAACAGAGCTTGTCAGCGGCTGCTTAGGCGTCAAAGTGCAGGATATAGTTGAGTGCCAAAACACAGTTCTTTATTCGTATTTATTTTTATTTTTTTCATTGTTTATTCATTTTTGAGAGAGAGAGAGAGACAGAGGATGAGCGGGGGAGGGGCAGAGAGAGAGGGAGACACAGAATCCGAAGCGGGCTCCAGGCTCCGAGATGTCAGCACAGAGCCCGACGCGGGGCTCGAACTCACGAACCATGAGATCATGACCTGAGCTGAACTGGTTTAACTGATGGAGCCACTCAGGCGCCTCCAAATTACCGCTCTTTAGAGTTCATGTACATTTTGGGCCATTTTCTCCAGATTACCACCTCAGTTCCATGGATATTGCCGGAGTCAACCTCATGTTGGTTTGAAAGGAGTCCTCGGACCTTGGATGACCTTTAGCTGAGCCAGGACACTAACCGGGTGTGCTTTTTCCAAAAGAGGTGATTTTGTTTCGGGTAAACGTTCCTCAGGGTAGAGGAAGGGGTGTATTCAGCTCTACCCCACCAGGAGGTCCTGGACTTTGTATGAAAATTGAGCCCTTTACTTTCCAGGGTTAATTCTGCGTACCAAGAAGGTTAGAGATTTTGCTAAGCCACTGGTGGGTACAAACTTTATGAGGGAGACACTCTATCCGTCCTTTTTTAGCCCAATCTTCTGATGACATAAATGGAGGATGAGTGAAGCTAGACGTTTGTTATGTGAGTATTTTAAGAAAATAGACATTTACATCAATAACCAAGAGAGATGGACGACTGACTCTTCTCTAAACACCGGTTAAGTCGGTGCCTTGCAAATGTGCATCTAAATCATCCTCGGCAATACTTTAAGCAACCCCAACCCCCACCCCCCGTCCTTGTGTTTACAGCCTTAAGTAAAACTTATTACCTGATTTCTCTGCCTGGATCTCAGGGGTCAAACTCCACTAGAGAAAGTCGCAGACAAGGGTATGTTGACATCGTGTTACGTGAACAAGTCCTCAGTGATGTGTAGAAACCCTGCCACATTTTCTTCTCTCTCTCTCTCTCTCTCTCTCTCTCTCAATTAAGCCCTTCAGAATGTTCTCCAGTTTCCTTCTACGGAACTTAGAGTTCTGCCTGTAGATGTTCCCAACCCCTGTCCCTCCTGGTAAAGCAAAGGGACTGTCCTTCTTTCTAAAGTCAGTCCCTTTGCCGTGACTGGCTCCCATCCCTCTCTGGAGCCTTCGACTGGGATCCAAATCTTCCTTTCCTGTGTCGCCAGCCTCTCAACCCTGTTCTCCCCTCTGTGCGCACACACGAGCACACGCAGGTGTCTCTATTCCAACAAACTATCGAGGAACAAACTAACAAGGCTTCCTCAACTCCGTACTGCCCTTCCAGTGCCTGGTCGTCACTCTTCCCCTTCAAAGCAAGACTCCTTTGGGTGACCATTTCCACCATCGGTCTGCATTGTCCAACCTGGCCCCCGTTTTTTCAGCCCTCATTCAAACATCCCTGCCGGACTTCGTACCCACTTCCTCAATCAAAGAGATGCATTTCCAAAGCACAGCTTCCAACCTACCTGTTCCTCCTTGAAACACTCCCTCCACTGACTTTCTGGATTCCATACTTGGTTGATTTTTGTACCTCCCTGTGGTTTACGATGTAGGTCTCAGCTACGACTGTGGGTTCCTGCCCTCAGCAATTCAACGTTGGAATCCAATTCAATGGAATAAATTCAATGTTGGAATTCTCCATGTGGCCCCAGACGCTCTTTCCCCTCTGTGTTTCAGCTCCAGATAACATCACCACACAGTTTACGGTATATCCCATGTTTCACCCCCTCGTGGGACTCTCAGCACAGAGCCCGACGTGGGGCTCGAATCCACGAACCGTGAGATCATGACCTGAGCCGAAGTTGGACACTTAACCGGCTGAGCCACCCAGGTGCCCCTTAACACAGGACATCAGTAGCATGATTACTTTCTTTTTTAATTGGAGAAATTTGCTTTCTTGGGCAAAATAGAAGCTTTTCCCAAAGACTAATTTCTACACTAGGATACAGAAATTATCACTATTAAAAAATAGTTTTTGATCTTAATTATACCTTAAAAAGCTTTCTCTATCTTGAGATTATATACACACACACACACACACATATTTTTGTAGTATTTTGTTGCTAATGATGATGAAGGTAATTAGCATGAATCTCTCTCCCCATGTGTTAGATACAGTGGTTCACTGAGTTATCACAATATTGTCACCTCCTATGTAGGGTTACTGTCACTGCTATATAAAAAACAAATGAGGGGCGCCTGGGTGGCTCAGTCGGTTAAGCATCCAACTTCGGCTCAGGTCATGATCTCACAGCTCATGAGTTCAAGCCCCGTGTCAGGCTCTATGCTGACAGCTCAGAGCCTGGAGCCTCCTTCAGAGTCTGTGGCTCCCTCTCTCTCTACCCCTCCCACACTCATGCTCTCTCTCTCTCTCTCTCAAAACTAAATAAATATTCAAAAACATTTTTTAAATAATGAAAAAAGAAAACAAATGAAACATGAAAGCTTTGAAAATGTAAGGCCCATGCTCAAGTTTACATGGTCACAAAAGCCGGGAGCCAGAATTCAGAGGCTATTTGACTCCAGAACTGGACTGGTTAATACAGAGAGTACTCACTGGCCGTTTGTCTGACCATCTCTCAAAAAATAAGATATAACATCCATAATGAAGGGGCTATGTCCCTGCATTGCCTTGACCGCAGATCTTCTCCCGGGTCACTGTCCAAAGAGAAGATTCTCTGACAAGCACTCACAATGACATCAAGTGAGATCTGCAGAAGGTGGTCCCACAGAGCACAGAGCCCTAAACACTTCACTTGTGGCCACACGGTAATGAGTCCCACCGTTACAGGCTGAATTGTGCGTCCCAGACTTTGACATCCTTCTCTATGCTTTGAAGAGCCCCGTCTTTACTTCTATGCGCTCTCATACATTCTTCGAGTAACCAATACAAAAACATCCAGCGAAGCCTTACCCCCTTCCTTTGGTTCTCACAGCCAAAACCCTGGACCGTGGATAGAGGCTTGGACTGCATAGAGTCCCTGAAGATTGTGGCCGTGGCCATAACCACAGAGGAGAACCCACATTTTTGCCAGATGGATCCACCATTTCCAGAATCTTACCAACAGCTATATTATTAAAGTAAAGAGTTAAGGGGCACCTGGGTGGTCAGTCGGTTAAGTCTCCGACTTTGGCTCAGGTCGTGATCTCACGGTTCGTGGGTTCGAGCCCCACCTCGGGCTCCGTGCTGACAGCTCAGGGCCTGGAGCCTGCTTCTGATTCTGTGGCTCCCTCTCTCTCTCTCTCTCTCTGCCCCTACCCTGCTCACACTCTGTCTCTCTCTGTCTCTCTCTCAAAAATAAATAAACAGAGGGATGGGGCTGAGGAGGGGCAATCGAGTCGAATAGGCAAGAGAAAAATGCGGAGCGTATATTACGGTCCTAACTGCCAACCAGGTCACACAGCGGAGAGTCAGAGGACTGGGCTGCAGGGACTGCTCGGGTCACACAAAGTCCCCAGTGTTCTTTCTGAACCCAAGTGCCAGGGAGTGGCCCTGGCAAGGATGGGCAGCCCTGTCTCCTCCGGCCCCTCTCCGTCTCCCTGAGCCCTGGAAGTGTGCCGTGCTGGCATAGGCTTTGCTCTGCATCACACAGGTCAAAAATAGAGAGAGCTTCCCTCCTCCACAACTGCTCTCTGGCCTCCCATCTCCCAGCGTGCACCAAATTGTTTTATAATTTCTCACTAGACAACAGTGAAATAAAGACATGCAATGAGGACCAGCTTTAATAAGAAGCTGCCCTCCCAAAGAAGGCTTAAATTACAGTTAAAACACAAGCAATCGAATAAAACCTGGGGAAACAACAAGGAGCAAAGAGAAGAGAGAGCTGAAAGGTCTTGTACAGAGAGCAGTGGCTCCCTTCTAAGAAGCTGATGCTTATTTAAAAATGTGAGCCTGGGGGTGCCCGGGTGGCTCAATCGGTTAAGTGTCGGCCTTCAGCTCAGGTCACGATCTCACGGTTTGTGGGTTCGAGCCCCATGTCGGGCTCCGTGCTGACGGCTCGGAGCCCGGAGCCTGCTTCGGATTCTGTGTCTCCCTCTCTCTCTGCCCCTCCCCTGCTCACGTTCTGTCTCTCTGTCTCTCTCAAAAATAAAATAAACTTAAAAAATATGTACATCTGATTTTTTTTTAAGAATCAATAAATCATATTAATGGGAAAACATTAAAATAATAACTTCTACTTAAATATCATAAATGTAGGGGCGCCTGGGTGGCGCAGTCGGTTGGGCGTCCGACTTCAGCCAGGTCACGATCTCGCGGTCTGTGAGTTCGAGCCCCGCGTCAGGCTCTGGGCTGATGGCTCAGAGCCTGGAGCCTGTTTCCGATTCTGTGTCTCCCTCTCTCTCTGCCCCTCCCCCGTTCATGCTCTGTCTCTGTCCCAAAAATAAATAAATAAAAAAAAAAACGTTGAAAAAAATAAATATCATAAATGTAAAACATAGCCTCCGGCCGACAAAAAGGAACGTATGATAGTGACATTTACATGCAGGTATGAATCTTCCAGACCTGCTATCAAAAACCCTCCCTATCATAACAGAATTCCATTAATTTTAACTTTATGAAACAGGCAATATTATAATACTGTAAAAAAAAAAGAGAAAGAAAGGGAGCTCAGGAATCCAACATTTGCATATAGATAGAAAAGAACTCAGATTCAGATTACTACTGAAAAATAATGATTTTCAATATTTCCATCTAATTTTCAGTAAATCATTTAGGAATGTCATTGTCATGTTATTTAAATATGTAGATTGATTCTTTTTTAACTTATCATGTAAAAACTAAAACGGAAATTGCTTTTTCTAAGAAGTAGCAACACGGTTGAGCCCCAAGAGAATGTCTTGGGTTTACCAAGTTTTAGTCAAGCCCAGACAAAGTCTGTAAACTATGTGTTTCCTTCCATTTATTTCACTACGTTTGACCCAAGTTCTTAGGCTTCTGCTCTGGTCCCCTTCAAAATCTCAACACGGGCTCAGGTGATGAAGAGTCCCACTCTGGGTTTCCACTCTGGCCATGATCCCAGGGTCGTGAGATTGAGCCCCACGTCAGGCTCTGTGCTGACAGCGTAGAGCCTGCTTGGGAGTCTCTTTCTCCATCGCTCAAAATAAATACATGAACTTAAAAAAAAAACCTCAACGCAAAATGAAAGGTTCTAATGATAGACACGTCCTTCCTGGAGGGAGGCTCATGGTCGGTGCTATTTTGAAAGCTCTCGGAGGTCAGGCCACCCCTCTTGTCTCCGTGTTCAGACACCACGTCAAGAAACGGTGCATCCTTGTTCATCAAACACCCTTTCGGATGGCTTGCTCCTTTCTTCTCCTTTCCGGGACCACTGGTAGGGCTTGACTACACCCACCTGTGCAAATCCACAAACGTACAAATTAAAACCGTGAGTGCACAGAGCACTCGAGGTAAAGCAAAGCCCATTCCTCATGTTTCTACGCGTAATTCAGTCTGGCAAAGCGCCCAGCACCTGCGGTGGCTGGAAAGGTGGCCAGATAGTTTTGTTGGAAAATCCCCCTCGCTGTCTGCCATTCTCAGGAACACAGAGACTTGCGGAATCTGGAAGAATCTAGGAAGCCTCCGGTCTCCAGTTCATCCTGGCTGCTGCCCTGGGGTCTCCCGTCCAGGGTCCACAGGGTCCCCTCAGAGAGAGCAGACTCCTGGTGCTTCTGCAGAAGGTCCTGATGCCTAGTTTCCTGAGCGGATTTGAAGCCTCCCCCATTGGATGTTCTTCCGTCTTCGGCGTGCCGGGTATGCATGGGAGAGATCCCAGATCCACCCCCTACGACCGCGGGACCACTTCCTGTAGTTACTCTGACCCCAATTCCGCCACTGCCCTGGACCCTGCCTCTCTGGGAAAATCCAGCCAATTGGAAGCAAGACTCAGCCGACAACATAAACCGTGGTCTCCCAGGATGGCACACGCTGAATCCGAGTCCTGGTTTCCTGCTCGAAGGCTGTGTGAACTTGCACTGACTCCTTAACCTCTCTGTGCCTCTGTGGCCTCGGTTGTAAACTTGGATTAATGACAGTACTCTGTCATCATGAGGATTATGTAAATTTACATTTATAGACTGCTTACTTCAGGGCTTGGGATGGCAAGAAATAGGTTCATTTTTATTATAAAATGCCTATAACCTTATTATGATCAAATGTTAACTTTGTTCAAAAATATTAAAGGTTTACGTATTTTAAAATCAATTTTGCTATTGAAATTCCTTCAGAAGAAATACCTTATTCGTTTTTTATTTTATTTTTGTTAAGAGAGAGAGAGAGCACAGGCAGGAGAGGGGCAGAGAGGGAGAGAGCGAGCGTGAGCAGGGAAGGGGCAGAGAGAGAGGGAGACACAGAATCCCAAGCAGGCTCCAGGCTCCGAGCTGTCAGCACAGAGCCCGACGCGGGGCTCGAACTCACGAACTGCGAGATCAGGACCAGGGCTGAGGTCAGATGCTTAACCGACTGAGCCACCCGGACACCCCACTGGTTTTGAGAATGAAAGTCTCTATCCCATCCTCTGGAGAATGTGTCAGGAGTGTGGCTGTTATGCAGGTGAGGGGGCCACAGATGGAGAGGCCTCTGATTCTCTGTAGCAGTGAGCACAGTCACGGCTCTTTGCTCCCGGGCCGTGTGAGCTTTTGGAATCTTCTCCTGGGTCATGCCGTCTCCTGGTTGCTGACGCTCGAGGTCCTACCGCCAAAATATCCCCCGCCTCTTACACAGATGCGTCAATGGGAAGACGTTGGGACTAATGAGCAGTGACACTTCCGGCAGGTGAGAGAGGGAGGGATGTCCTCGTTGCTTACCAGCCTATTTTACATGTTTTCTCTTATCGTGATGATGTATTGCTTATATAAAAACTTGGGAAACAAAAATCCTGTTGGCGGAGACATCTTAATGGTCACGCAAATGTTAACGGTGCTCTACTAAGGGGGAGCAAAGACACAAATTATGTTTATGGTCTCCTCTTACACACATGCATATGGAAATAATATTGGAACTTAATACTGCTTCTCAGTGGGAGGGGGGGCTACGGGGACTTCTCTTTTCTTCTCTACTTATAACGACAATTTTAAATTTAAATTCGGAAACCACAGTTCTTTGACGGTGGGGGTTCACGTGCTCTTTTCGTGACACGCTCCACGTTTTAAGCAAGGGGGCGTCACCGACGTCACTTACGGCTCAGACAGCTGGCACCGGCGTGAGGTCTGTGAGGTCAGAACCTGCTGAGAACTCCATGTAGCCCCAGAGCCGTCGGCCCCTTTCTTGCCTTCGATCACCGAGTTCCCCGTCCTTGACGTTCTCTGGACATTCTATCGCGTGCCGGCAAAAAAGCGCACAGAACTCCCGCTGTTTTCTCCTCAAGAGAAGAGGTGAGAAGCACAGCACCTGGGTGTTTTCCAAAGGTCATCGATGGCACAGCTCAAGCTTTGCACACGAGCCTTCCAGGGATCCGCCCAGCAGGCCCCGGGGTGGGGGTGAGGGTGGTGGGACGCGTCCGATGTGGAGCCCTGTTCAACGTGTGTGTGTGTCTGGCTCCGGGCTGAGGGCTGGTGGCTGGCCGGGGCTCCCGCAAGGGTTGCTCGTGGTCAGACAGGAGAAGGCTCGGGTGGGACCGTGACTCTCGCACTCCCCTGTCCCTCTGTCCGTGATCCGAGCATGTGGCCACCGGGCGCGAGCCCCTGTCTTTATTTTTTATTTTTTATTTTTTTTTTTCAACGTTTATTTATTTTTGGGACAGAGAGAGACAGAGCATGAACGGGGGAGGGGCAGAGAGAGAGGGAGACACAGAATCGGAAACAGGCTCCAGGCTCTGAGCCATCAGCCCAGAGCCCGACGCGGGGCTCGAACTCGCGGACCGCGAGATCGTGACCTGGCTGAAGTCGGACGCTTAACCGACTGCGCCACCCAGGCGCCCCTACGAGCCCCTGTCTTTAGACAGAGGCTAGCATTCCCCCCTAAAGCGATGCAGCGAGGAACGTGGGTGTTATTACGGTGCCCCCGGAATAAACCTGGCTCTTGCCCTCTGGCTTGTGGAACGTTCTCACCTCTCCCGAATCCCGCACGCCGGGCATCTCGCAGCCCTGTAAGCAGGCATTTCAACACAACGAGAGAAGGGCAGACTGGGAACCGGAACAACCGCCCGAAGGAAACGCGTGAGGGAGCTTGGCCACGTCACGTCTCACCCGCTTCCCAGGCCCGCATCCACACGGCCGGCGTGCGAACCCGAAGCGGCGCTAGGCGGATGGATTACGTTTCTTCCCGCTGAGTGCATGACTTCTGTTCCACAGGATGCGCTAACTACCTGCAGAGTCAACTAAGTCCAGGAATAAAATGACTGCGCCCCTGTCTCTTCCCGAAAGGGCACTTCTAATTTGGATAGAAACAATATGACTATTTTTTTGTATTCCAAAGAAAGCAAAACACCTCTCCCCTCCCCGCCCCTTCCTCCACCTCTGCTTCCTTTCCCTCCTTCTCTATAGTTTCGCCTAAAGACACTGGCCACGTTGTGCCCCAATGTGTTGGGAAAGAGACAGTTATCTTAAGTAAGTACTACATAGACTAGACCCGCAGATCCTTTAACCTCAGGATTATGGAGTGAGAAGGGGCTCCCCACCACCCTTCTCCCCATAACCTGTTTAGTCTTCAATTATCACCAGGTATATATTTTTTAAACTCGCCGATTCCCCCAAGCCCTGGCGTCTCCAACAATGCTCGTCTTCTCTGAGGGATTCTCAGAATTGGATTTGGCTTCATCGACCGCGGGCAGCTCAGGGGACCGTGTATACTTAGCCATAAATTAATGTATTTACAACTGCTTTAGAGCGATCACTGTGGACTCAATCTCGAACGCCTCGAGTTAGATTATTGTCACACACTCGTAATTACCTGGAAAGGCTCTTTAGCTGGCTTGCACTTCCGATGGGCTGCAAAACCCTGATGCCGCCTAAATTTTATCTACCACATCTCATGCATTTCCATCGCGCTGCAAAATGTCAGAGTCTTCTCCGTTCTTAAGCAAAGAGGGAGAAAAGTAAAAGAAAAAAAAAAGGAGAATGGCCTGATTTCTGCCTTTTTTATTCTCGCTCAGTGAAATCCACATAGCGACCATAACCCCTGCAACGTGAGAAAAACACAAGAACGTTTATTGTTAAAGACCCAAGCAGGGGAGTAAGAATGTAAACAAGGTTGGATTGATCTGGCTGGGATTACACGTGACCGCCGAGGAGGCCGGCCCCCAGGGAAGGCGGCTTCGGACACGCCAAGGGAGGCAGTTAGCCATCCGGCTGCTGGGAGTATAGACAATGCCCTTACAGCGCACCGCCTTCAGGACTCGGGAGAGCATCACCACCTCGGCTCCCGTGTGACGCCCCCACACACCCTGCGGGGAGCTGTGGGGACCGGGGAGCTGACCTGTGGTCACACAGCTGGCTGGAGACCTCGTATTTCCACGTGGGACAAGTCAAAGACGTGAGGGGCTTGCCAGGAGGGCCAGCTAAGAGGTGATGGGAGGCTCTAGCCTGCCTCTTCCATCTGGCTCTCCGGGGGGGGGGGGGGGGGGCGTGAGCGGGATGTGGGGTTTAAGTCCCGCCCCTGACTCTTCCCAACTCTGTGACCTTGGCGACTGTGTTCCACTGCCCTGTGCCTGGGTCCCCTGAGTAAAAGCTCCTATACTTAGGGTGTGCGTGGACTCAGTGTAACTTCAGGACACAGACAAGGGGTCCCGCTCACCGTGGGCTCTCCATGCAGGGCGCGCGGAAGACAGTTGCCCCAGGGGATCTGAGACCCTTGTCCTTGGAATGGGATAACGGCCTGCAGGCGGGGCCTGGACGGGCGTCTGCTGACCTGCTGTGAGTGTCAGTAGCTCACTGACAAGAGGGGATCTCTGTGTCTGCATTATCTGGGCAAAGGTTTCTGCTGAACGCCTGCTTGCCTAATGGTCCGTGCCAGGCAGAGGGTGCCCAAGTGGCCGGGCCCCAGTAAGAGCCCTGGGTGCAGAGTCACTAATGGGCATCGCTGGGCAGAAACTGGCATGCGTGTGGCTGCATTTTCCTAGCTGGGCTCGGAGAGTGTGCTCTGTGGGACCCTCATAGGGGGAGGGGACAGCACGGGGACCCTGCATGTGGACTCCCACAGCTCCGCCAGTGTCTTTGTTGAAAATCATACCTTGGGGCGCCTGGGTGGCGCAGTCGGTTAAGCGTCGGACTTCAGCCAGGTCACGATCTCGCGGTCCGGGAGTTCGAGCCCCGCGTCAGGCTCTGGGCTGATGGCTCAGAGCCTGGAGCCTGTTTCCGATTCTGTGTCTCCCTCTCTCTCTGCCCCTCCCCCGTTCATGCTCTGTCTCTCTCTGTCTTAAAAATAAATAAACGTTGGGAAAAAAAAAATCATACCTATGCCAATAATAATAAAAATGATGATAATAATAATAATAAATGTAATAGGGACAGCTCGGGGGCTCAGTTGGTTGAGCATCCAATTCTTGATTTAGGCTCAGGTTATGATCTCACTGTTTGTGGGATCGAGCCCCCCATCAGGCTCTGCCCTCTTGGGACTCTTTGTCTCTCCCTCTCTCTCTGTTCCTCCCTCACTCATGCTCTCTCTCTCTCTCTCTCTGTCTCTCAAAATAAGTAAACTTAAAAAAATAATAAATGTAATATACCTCAACTGGGAGTACCTCTCCATGCTGATTCCTGTGAGTCTTTCTAGAGAATCTCTAAAACTGGGGGTGGTCATGGGAACTCCTAAAACACCTGGGGACCGGTACTATTCCCCTGTGACCTTCATAAGGTCATGACCTTATTTTATTCTTTTCTGGATCTCTCTGAGTTTTCTCTCACATGTGCACGTACAACGTTATCAGGAACACAGCTTTCATGGCCAATGGTATATGTTCTAAAATACAAACCCGGGGGCGGGGGGGGGGGGGAGCTGCCTCCTATTATAGGTTATGAGTTTGAGGCAACACACTTTGTGAGTCTGGTTCTTGCAAGCCTTCCGTGAGCTATGTCTTGTGGGGTTCCGAGTGGAGAAATTGAGATGCGTTATATTTATCCTTACGCACAGGATGTGTCTTTGAAACTTGTATACAGGTGGTGATATCTTCCCCCATCCTGTTTATATACATACACTTGGGTTGAGTAGAACACAGGCTGTGTTTTGAAAGGGCGACAAGAGGATCCAGGGTTACCAGAACTCACGGCTGGAGCCCTGGAGGAGAGACAGTCTTCTAGAAGCCGAAATCCTGGAGAGACACAACTGCGTCCAACGTCTTGGCCCCAACTCAAAGAAGGGGCGGGGAAGAGACGCCCTGTTTGTCTCTCCTGCTGCTCTCCAGGGACTGCTTAGTACTTCCCATTGGCAAATCCAGTTGGAAGCCAGAAGATAAAGGCTTTCTAAGGCCAGGAAATAGATCCCGCTGTCAGTGTCAGGCAAATGGGGATTGGACATCCCCTGGGGGTCTGCCATTTTGATGGTAGGGAGGCTGGTTCCGAAAACCTTCTCTCTCCTCTGCTTCCTGCTTTCTGCTGGCTGAGGGTCCCCACAGCTGTTCAGCTCCTTACAGCCCCGCCTTCCTTGCCCGAATCATGGGGACACTGACCCCCGCTTTGCTCACGACTCAGTGAGTGTGAAGATGCCTTGGACACTGTCCAGGGCCGTCGGTACTGAGAAAAAAGAACACCACCTTCACAGGGGCCCCTTTTCCCGGGGTCCAAATCAGTCAGATGCAGAAATTTGCAAGTTGCTCCTAGCATGGATTGTACATTTCTGATCTCTTACATGTGGTTTAATGAGTTGATTTAACTTTAACTGGAAATTCATTAGGATGCATTTGCTCTAAGTAAATATTTAAATGAATACAACACACGCTAGGGAAAGGAAGGGGCTTGTTTAATTTTGTCTTGTCTCTGGGCGCAATCTTGTTTTCTCCATATAAGCTGATTCTTCCGGTGAGCACAGTATCTCCTGCTCTGAGGAAGCCACACAGCAAGTCAACCAAACCCTGCAGAGACCAGAGCATTTGTCAGGGGGCCATGAGACCTTGTGGTTGGAACTGGCTTCCTTACAAATGCGTGTGGTCCTGCTGCAGTAACACAGCCACACCTGAGTCAGGCGACATAAGATATTAAGCCAGGTATTTGCCCCACATTCCCCGTCCTTTTGCTGACAACCGAGCAGCGAGGGCATTTCTGGCTTATTGTCCAAATGGCAACACTTACAGTAGAAAGGCAAAGGAAAATCAGACAGCTCTACGGTCAGCTTTTGAGATGCGTAATAGAAATTTCAAAGTCAGGATAGAGCCAGAACTTTCCAGATGGAACGGCGGGGGGGGGGGGGGGGGAGTGGTAAAAAAAGAAAAAAAAAAAGAAAGGAGGTGGACTTATAAGAATTTTGCTCTCTTGCATTTAAGATTTTAGGGTTTTGGGGTTTTTTTAATTTTTTTAATGTTAATTTATTTATTTTTGAGAGAGAGAGAGTGAGCAAGGGAGGGACAGAGAGAGAAAGAGACACAGAAACTGAGGCAGGCTCCAGGCTCCGAGCTGTCAGCACAGAGCCCGACGCGGGGCTCGAACTCACAAACCGAGAGATCATGACCTGAGCCGAAGTCGGACGCTTAGCCAACTGAGCCGCCCAGGAGCCTCAAGATTTTCGGTTTCGATCTATTTACAGGCAAAGAAGAAGATGTGATTGACAGAATGAGCTTCTGTTCACCTAGAATAAAGATGCCCAGTGCTTGAGGACAGGTCAGAGAAAGTCTGAGAAGTAGCCAGCCAGCATATGAGGCGTTCTAAGTGGGCAGTGCTTGGGTGACGAATCCCCCAAGGGGTCTGGGAGTCTGTAAATAGAGGCCCCAGCACCCTCTCCCGTTTGCCAGTCCCGCATGGAGCCCCCCTCCTGGGCACTGAGAGCAGAGTGGTAATGGCACATGCGGGTCCCAGGCAAGGGACCCCTCTTGTTTCCCAACCAGAAGGAGGCACCGCATATCCTCCTGGGTGGCCGAGATTAGCCCCCACACACCAGCGACAGCCAGGGGAGAAGGCTGGGTCTCCTCACAGGGACTCAGCCCGGCACCGCATCCAGCAGCTGTCCTTGACAATTGTCAGACGAGTAGGACTGAAAATAAAGGACTCAGTCCTGTTTGACATACAATCAGAACAGAAATTCTCCCTTATGGGGACGTCCCTGGCAGCATATACTCTCACACTGCATCATATATTTTTCCCTTCTTTGGTGAAAAGCGCACAAAAGACACTTTATCAGAAAATGGGGAGGCTTGGACTTTGAATCCACTGGGCTCAGCTTCGACACAGCACAGGGGTTGGGAGAGGCGGGCAGCCAGACGCCTATGCCTCGGTCTGTCTCTCATGTTATCTGCTATGTGTCTGCCAACAAAAGTTCTTTGGTCAACCTTAGAGTCCCATCCTGACCCCAATATGGCCTTTGCATTCTTCCGTAGAAGACAGCAATTCTCCCAGGTAAGAATGGGGGAACTGGTGAGAAATCGCGTCCCCTAACTAGGGAAATTCACAGACCTCAGGCCCCTCTGCAGTTCAAACTCAATTCTTTATTTTTTTAAAGTTTATTCATTTATCCTGAGAGAGAGGGGGAGGCTGGGGGTGGTGCGTGGCAGGGAAGGACAGAGAGACAGGGAGAGAGAATCCCAGGCAGGCTCCGAGCTGTCAGCGCAGAGCCCAACGCGGGGCTCGAACTCGTGAACCTGCGAGATCACGACCTGAGCGGAATTCAGGAGTCGGATGCCTAACCCACGGAGCCACCCAGGCGCCCCTCAAACTCAATTCTCTATAAAAAGAGGCACTTGCTCATGAAATGGATCACCTTTGGGAGAGTACATGTCGCACGATGTGATGTCTACAGCTTTAGCAGCAATAATTATAACTCCTGTTATCCGGGCTTCACTCGATTGTGGGGGCAGAACTCTTAAGGAAATAAAAAAAAAAGATATGCAATCACTTAATAACAGAAGAGAAAAGTCGGACCGTTCTGCAATTCAGTTTTCAGGGCAAAGATCACTTCAGTTAAGTGGCCTACGTATTTCTTTTTGACGAAGGAGAATTTTTTTGCTGCCCAAGTTTGGGAAGAACGAGTAGGATTCAAAGACCGAGTATATTTTAATAATGCTGCCAGCACACCGGGCGGTTAGATTTATTCAACCCACCGAACAAATGTGATGTTAAGTGGTACTCACAGAGTGCACCGTGGGATAAAAACAAAGCCTGTCTTTTAGTCCCACGTGAGTTAAAGAAATGCGCGCTATAAATTAAAGACGTAGTTTACGGATTTGTGTCGACTCAAAATACAAGTTGACAGCCGATGGATTAACTTGACAGATGTGAGGGCGAGATTATATTAGCTTCACCTGGGGGGCAGAACAAAGGTGGCTATTTTAAAAAATAATAAAATTCAAAGCAGTGGCGTTCTCCCCCCCAAAAAACATCAGTCTGGCAGAAAAGCACCAACAGGAAGCCCACGGAACAGTCATCAAATAGCACCTGCTGGGAAGCCATCTTTTTACCCTGGGACACCCCCCGTCAGGCTCTGCGTCTGGAAAAACCACATGGGCTTGAGCCCAGCAAGAGTTTCTGCACCTGAGGAGACAAGGAGCAGTAACAGGCCATTTTGTGCCTCCCCTTTTCCTTTGGGGTTTCTCAAAGTCCAGTGCCTGGAGGGTTCCGGACCCGTAATATAAGCAGGTGAAACCTATTGGTGATGAGTGTGTCAGGCAGGGAGCACGCACTGTCGAAGGGAAGGTTAAGACCCGTCCTGGCCAACTGTCATTACAGAATCCAGACACAGGGGTCTAGAGCCTATGACCTCCACAGAATCTAGAATCTAGATTTGCATCTAAAAATACTTCTGCTTGTACCTTGAATCCAGACTATGGGTAACCTCTCTCCACCATCTTGTGGCAAAACACTTTTTCTAAGAGTTAGGGGGGCAAAATGGGGCGCCTGGGTGGCTCAGTCGGTTGAGCGTCCGACTTCGGCTCAGGTCACGATCTCATGGTTCACGGGTTCGAGCCCCGCGTCGGGCTCTGTGCCGACAGCTCAGAGCCTGGAGTCCGTTTCGGATTCTGTGTCTCCTTCTCTCTCTGCCCCTCTCCTGCTCGTGCTCTGTCTCTTTCTGCCTCTCAAAAGTAAGTGAACATTAAAAAATTTTAAAAAGGGAGTTAGGAAATAAAGAGATTGTGCTTTGTGCTTTCATGAGAAGGCTCAGGATGGCAGGCATCGTAATTCCCCACATCTTAGACAGCTCTGCTGTTTGGCCCAGCTGATGGTGCTCGGCAGTGGCATTTTTTAAATATATTCATTTATTTCGTGTGGATGGGGGGGTGGGGAGAGGGACAGAGAGAGAGAGAGGGAGAGAGAGAGAATTCCAAGCAGACTCCACTCTATCAGCTCAGAGGCCAATGCAAGGCTCGAACTCATGAACCGTGAGATCATGACCTGAGCTGAAATCAAGAGTCGGATGCTCAACCCACTGAGCCACCCGGGTGCCTCCACAGTGATATTCTTGCCCTCGGTCATCCGTGGGTTCTCTTCTGTGGGTGGACACAGGTTCCTGGGGTTTTTTTCTTTGTCCAGTCGGGTTGCCCTGTCTTCTAATTGTCGCCCGGTGTTCTCATCGAGTGTGACTTTGGGCCGGCCGCCCAGCTTCTGTGTCTCCTCAGAAGCCCCTGGGAAATTTGACAGAGATCTGTCTTAGGTAGATATTCGTGATATTTGTCTATCTGGAAAATATGGCAGATATTTGCTTAAGCCGTCCGAAATAACCGGACTCCATTCGGCTTTGAGAAACCACAGGTAACGAGTTTCTGTAGACACCTTTGATGGATGCTTTGTCAAATCCATCACCCCGTGTCTGGTGATCCTGCCTTATTGTTCAGCTCACGTCATTAAGGCTGGGATTAAGGCAACACCATACATGGGAGACAATCATGGCTTGGGAAGATTCTGCCCTCAGCTGTTTTAAGGGTCATGTGTTAAACAAAGTGCATTTTCCACTAGGCTCTGACCAAGACTGTGGGGATGGTCCTTTCTATTTAAACAATTGCATAATGTCTTTAAGTGCCTGGCCAGGTAATAGGGTCTAGTAATTGCAGATGATATTTGCAATCAGCTCTCAATTTTGGACCCCAGGAAAAAAGCTCTCCACAGAGTCTAGTAGAAGTTTATCAGCTTGTTTATTTTGCTAATGGATTTTTATCTCCAATCACCATCACTTGTAAGGAAGCTCACTCTTCATTAAGGGGAAAGCTGGTTGGGCAGTAACAGAAATATTGCTGTCCTTCTCTGTGAACAGCCTTGCCCAGAGAATTATCTATGGATTGCAGTATTTCCAGACCCAAGATCTTTGGTACCTAAGATTTGACGGGAGTTGGGGGGGGGGAATCATTTAAACATCCTTATGGGGTGAGGGGCGCCTGGCTGGCCAAGCCGGTGAAGCATGTGACTCTTGATCTCGGGGTCATGAATTTGAGCCCCACATTGGGTGTAGATATTCCTTTTTAAAAAACAAAATCTTTAAAATCTTTAAAAAATGATTACAACTCTTTTCTTGTGTGTGTGGCATTGTGGGTCCCTTTACACATCCAGTCTGCTGGGCCCCGATTGTGTTGGTCCAAAATTGACAATTGATCATGAACAGACAGAAAATATTTAGGAATTACATCAGATTCCTCCCTTAGGTTCTTGTCTCTCCATAAACAACTCCTAATTCAAGTTCGAAAGATGATTCACCCTCTGATGCAACAAAGTTCCAGAAATTTCTCGTTCAAATAAACGTTGACACAATGGCCTGCATCAGATGACAGCAAAAATCAGTGCCTGTGACGTGGATGAGGATGAACCACTGACATGAAGGACGTGGGATCTTGAGGCGACTGAGATGCATAATACCCACTTTGCAGGAATTAAAGCCAAGGGTATAAATGACCGTGGCACACAGCATGTGATCTCCACACGGGACGCGTTTCTCCGAATACATGCGAGTGCGTTCATTGTCTGGTCTTCTTCTGTAGCTGTACTTGGCGGTCGTTGCTGTAAATCGTCCCAGGGAAGTGAATTAGCACAATCTAATAAAGGAAAAATGAGCTTTCTCAAGTATATTCTTTTTTAAATTTTTTTTCAACGTTTATTTATTTTTGGGAGAGAGAGAGAGACAGAGCATGAACGGGGGAGGGGCAGAGAGAGAGGGAGACACAGAATCGGAAACAGGCTCCAGGCTCCGAGCCCTCAGCCCAGAGCCCGACGCGGGGCTCGAACTCACGGACCGCGAGATCGTGACCTGGCTGAAGTCGGACGCTTAACCGACTGCGCCACCCAGGCGCCCCTCTCAAGTATATTCTTAACAAAAGCCCCTCCCCGCTTCCCAACCATACAAGAGCATCCAGAAATGAGCACTCTCTTTAGGTACAAGTCAACCCCACTCCTGAGGAACCAACTATCCCAGGACAAAAAGGATCAAAAGCTTATGCCTCGTGCCAGCCCCGTGTTTCAGGTCTGAAGAGGTTTCTCGTGTGGAATCTGAGGGTTTTAAGACCTTCTACCGCTGCCTCTAAGCAGGACGCACATGCTCGTTCCAAGGCTTTGTGGACGAAGGACCTTCCCTCTGTCTGCATCCTCTGCAATCTCCCAATCACACAACACCCCTCACGTTCCTCCCAGCTCCCAACCTCCAGTGCATTCAGAGTCTGGAGACATTTCATGGGATCCTTCTGAGTACTGGGACTGAGCTACCCAGTGGTAGCTCCTGGGTTCTCCGAGCCAACAGGCCAGTGGTTTAGAAAATAAGAGGTATTTTCTCTAAGACGCACACTGGGTTCTTCTCAACAGGAGGTTTGGGGTGTGTTTTCACAAACGCTGTTCTGAATCGGAGAAGGCTCCCTCGCTCATGCGGGCACGTAGACCCACTCTGCCTCTCTCTAAAAAATAAACATTGGGGCGCCTGGGTGGCGCAGTCGGTTAAGCGTCCGACTTCAGCCAGGTCACGATCTCGCGGTCCGGGAGTTCGAGCCCCGCGTCGGGCTCTGGGCTGATGGCTCGGAGCCTGGAGCCTGTTTCCGATTCTGTGTCTCCCTCTCTCTCTGCCCCTCCCCCGTTCATGCTCTGTCTCTCTCTGTCCCAAAAATAAATAAACGTTGAAAAAAAAAATAAAAAAAAATAAAAAATAAACATTAAAAAAGTTGCAAAAAAAGAAAAAAGAATCAACGATCAGCGGATCTCCTTCCTGCCTATGAAGCAAGGCCACCACTAGGCAACCTTCGGATGGATTGATTTCCATTTGGCCCCCACACATTTCCTTCTCCCACGTCCTAAGTAGCTCTGTTTCCTGCAGACTCTGCCTCCTCCCCCGGAGCTCATGTGTCCGCAATGGATTTGCTCCGTATGTTTGTATGGAGCACATTTAATACTCCTCACACCTCCTGGATGAAACACTAATTGAAGCCTTTGGATGATGGTACAGTTTTGATGAGGTTGGCCACTCTCTCAGCTGGCTGGCTTGGAATTGGTCGGACAAGTTCAACGCTCAACAGCTATCTTCAAAGCTGGTGGAGACATTTCCCGAAGTCGGTGCTTTTCCCCAGGTATCTTTTGAAAAGGAAACAGTGCAGCCAATAGCCTCGTCCTCCCATTTGGTGGAGCTTTCCCAAAACGTACAATATTATTTTAAAGAGGGAAGACTTCAATAGTGGCGTCGGCTTATGGGTGAGTTGTGTGGAGCAGGAACTCACAGTTTATGCCTCAAAGAGGAATAAAAATAGAACAAACCACTTCTCAAAGTATATGAAGCCCCTGGAATCAGGAACGTTCTATCCACCCTGCTGTGCTCCCTCGTGAACTTTGGAGTCTGATTTAAAAGGTGAAGAATCTAAACGAGCAGTTCCTTTGGAAGGGAATCTCGAACTTGATAAACAATTTCAAATCCCTGAAAAATGTGCTTCTGAGCCACACACACGGAGGTAGGAGGGCGCCAGGCCGGCCCTCCCTGCATTATTGAGTTGAAGGGCTAACGATTAATTTCCATTCTTTTTGTCTCAGAGAGGCTTTTTTATGGGTCTGGGGAGAAAATTGCATTATTTGGCAACCAGTTCCCTGCACCCTGTATCATTTAGCTGGATCTTAGCTTGTTAGAAGCTAATGGGAAAACCTGAGCATGAATTTGATATACTACGGACCAACTTCTGGCATCTAATAAAAGCCACATCCGTAGAGTCTGTAGATGTGAAAAATGTGTCATCGGCCTCAAATACCCTTCCATTTAATCTACTGCATATCCCTAAATAAAATTGCAAACTAATGGGATTCCACCTCACACATTCATCACTTGGAAGTCAAGGGGAGGCAAGAAAGGGCAACATCTCCTTGGTGCACATGGGCCAGAGGAAACACATCAGTGAGTCGCTATGTAGAGAAGTTCCCATTAGGCTTTGCAGACACAAATCACGGCGAGCCTGTAACGGGGTCTGGGAATATTCAGAATTGTCCTACAGAAGAAACCCCTGAAGGAAGGACCTGAGGCTAGGAGGTCATTCTTACCACGTAAGGGCCTCCACGGGCCGTCACTGTCGCTTCTTGGTGACACACAGATATTTTGTGTGATTTTAATTCTAAAGGTAACTTTTGAGTTTATTGCATTTTTTAAACGTATTTCCCTTTTCTAAATTACAAAAGTCATACACCATTTATTCATGAGAGAGCCACCCTAAGATCATCTGTCACAGAGCCCATACTCCAGGTAGAAGCACGTTAACAATTTCTCACACATTTTTCCCAATCTCACTCACTCACTCACACTAAAACCCACCCACCCAACCATTTTCAGTGAAACCTCCCTTCCCTTAAATATTCACATAAATGTAATTTGTTTTTTTCTTGTCCAGTTCCATAGCTCACCTGAATGACTATTTTTTTTAAAGGTTCATTTATTTTTTGGAGAGAGAGAGAGCATGAGCAGGGGAGGGGCAGAGAGAGAGGGCGACACAGAATCCGAAGCAGACTCCAGGCTCTGAGCTGTCAGCACAGAGTCTGATGCGGGGCTCGAACCCATGAACCGTGAGATCATGACCTGAGCCGAAGTCGGACGCTTAACCGACTGAGCCCCCCAGGTGCCCCTGAATGATACTTTTATTTATTTATTTATTTTTAAAAATTTTTTTTCAATGTTTATTTATTTTTGGGACAGAGAGAGACAGAGCATGAACGGGGGAGGGGCAGAGAGAGAGGGAGACACAGAATCGGAAACAGGCTACAGGCTCCGAGCCATCAGCCCAGAGCCGGACGCGGGGCTCGAACTCCCGGACCGCGAGATCGTGACCTGGCTGAAGTCGGACGCTTAACCGACTGCGCCACCCAGGGGCCCCTGAATGATACTTTTAAAGTGTGAATTAGGAATGACTCTTGATTTTGGCTCAGCTTGTAATCTCGTATTTCGTGGGATAGAGCCTCATGTCAAGCTCTGTGCTGACAGTATGGAGCCTGCTTGGAATTCTCTCTCTCTCCCCCTCTCTTGCTGCCCCTTCCCTGCTCTCGTTCTCTCAAAATAAATAAGCTTAAAAAATAAAAATAAAGTGTGAATTACGGAAAAAAATAAACAAAAGATATCTTTTTCAATAAAAAATATACTTTGGTGCTACCTGCCAGAATATTGTCTTGAGGATTATAAAAATCTAAGGTGACTGTGAATATGAACCCCTCTACCAGGACCTGTGACTATCAGTGCCACTCCCCTGTCCCCCCCCCCCATACACACACACACACACACACACGCACACATTGTCTGCAAATATCTGGGGGTCCTACCTCCTCTAGGTCAACTCTGTACTTTTATCTCCACATTTTCATTTTCCTTCTCCCTTTGTTAATCCAGACACCAAACTGAGCCCTTTCTTCTGTTTCTGTAATGTCCAATCCCAGCAAGAATCTCAGAGGTTTAGTTCCCAAACAAGGGAAACTTTGCACCCCTGCCCAAGATACATTCGGAAATGTCTGGAGACATTTCTGCTTGTCGCGATGGGGAAGGAAGTGCCACTGACATGTAGTAGGTAGAGGTCAAGTGTGCTCTTAAACATCCTACGGTGCACAGGACAGCCCCCACCACAGGGAATGACCCAGCTTCAGATGTCAGTGGTCCCAAGGGGGATAAACCCGCATTCAGCCACCGTATGGGCACATCCGGGGTCGTGGGAAAGGGTCCTATCACTCAGCCTCCCTCCTGTCTTACGTCCTTCCCCGTCGTCCTCTCCACCCTTGTCTCCCTCTTCCCTTGACCTCGGGAGAGATGGGTCTTTGCTGTATCTCCTCAGTGAGCGTCATCTGTCCCCTCCTGAAAACCTGGTGCCAGCCAGCACCACTGAGAACCCCCAGCCCACAGGGAGGGACCAACACCAGTCCCCCACAAAAGGGGAAAACTTGCATTTCTGTGAATCCATAGTGAAGTTACATCTTATCCAAGTTTGAAGCATGGCAGTTGAACCATTGTCGATATGAAATGCTAATTCAATATTACTGTATTTGAATAATTGGAAGTAATAGATACCGCCCAAATTAGTAATAACTCATCAGGAGCCACATTATTTCACAGCTGGTCGGCTGGATAGATTGTAAACTTAGATAATGATACTGCTCCACTGGTGCTAATTCAGCCAGGAAAATAAAAATATTAGTGATCTTGAGCTAATTCGCCCTGACATCGGGACTTGGGGTCTGAATCAAAGAGGGGGGGGGACAGTATATATGAGTCTTTTTAGCAAATATGATCTCGGTTCATCTTTATGGGATCTCCATGAGGTGGATGCTATTTCGATCCTTATGGTACAATTTCACACAGGCTCGGAGTCGTAAGAATATAGCAGTTCCTGGGATCTCATCTATACAAAATTAAATATTTAAAAATAGACGAACATGGTGGGGAATATATTTTACACAAGAGATTCATTCCTGAAAAAAATGGCATGATTAAAAAGTTGAATAATTCCAAAATAATCCTGCAGTGACTGGTGTTTTTTATTCTTTTTTCCTGGCGACACGGGCACTTCCCAGACACATTTTGTGGTCCTTCCGAGGCTCCTGGAAGAAGACAACGTCAGCTCCTGCTTCATGCCAGGTGGTGAGTTGGACATCCCAGGCTGGTGTGTCCCCGGACAGCCAGCGGAATCCTAATTGCTGATGGCGTCCAGATGGGATGCTTCCTCATTCTTCCATCTTGTTTTTCTGCTCTTGCTTTATATGTCTCCTTCCTCTCTCCCCCCAGACACTTAGTCCTTGGAGACGTTGAGGACTCAGACTCAGGTCAGGCTGCCTGAGTTCAAATCCCAGATCTACTGCTCTCCAGCTCGGTGTCTTTGGGTAGTCAAATTATTTAGCTTCTCAACACCACACTTAGCTCATCCAATAACCAGCTGGTAAAGAGTGATACCCAAGGCCATAAGATTGGGCTGAGCATTGAATGCCCCAGCCTTTGATGATTCCAGCCACTATCTATTTAACAAACACATAGTGGGAACCTATATGTACCCTACTGATTTGAACAAAGGTCTCCGTCATCAAATGAACTTCCTGACCTCGATTTGCTTAAAGACCCAATTAATAAAAATATTCTTAAAGTGTCTCTCCTTCAAACAGCCATCATGACTCCTCTACGGGTCTTCAAAGTCACCCTCCTTTTTGTTCTTCTGAACAAATACTAGGACTCTCCTTGTTTTCAAAGGTGTATTTGATCTCTTTAAAAAACATAGATTGACCTCGTTTCAAATGCATATTAAAGTTTTATTTCAAAGCCAGTTTAACTGAGGAATGAAAAGCTGTTCCTCCCGTGAAGGTCACAAGGAACGTTCATGGTGATCCCATTCCTTAATGGGAGAAATTTGGGCCAAATTGAAGGAGAAAAGAAAGCCTGCAGTTTTGATGTCCTGGAGATCTAGGACACCCTTCCTTCTCGCAGTGCAGCCTGTAGGAATTAAAAGGTATTAGTCTTTAATTCTGCACCCCAGGCATTTATTTTCCCACAAGAATATAAATACCCATTACACCATTGATGTGACTTTGTGAGTGACAGTCTTGACCGCATCCCCTTGTCTGCTACTTTCCTTTCTCACCTCGGCTCTCCTCCAGCTTTCTCATGTGCTCCCTTTTTGTTTGTTTTCCATCTAATACATTAGATTATTTATAATCTAATCTCGCTGTGCAGCCAGCGCTGTAAGAAAAGGGCTAGCATTGATGTCAATAGTTCTGGACTCCCAGAACAGGAGCGCTCTGGCCCCTAACTACTGTCTCTGTGACATCACGCTTTACACCTGCTTTTCTTCTTTATAGACGTTAGTCCCTCACCTCAGGGCGTTCCAGCACCAACTCAGCTGATCTCCACCAGACGTCTATGAAGTAGGTGCTGCTAGTAATCCCATTTGGCAGGTAAGGGAAAGATGTTAGGATGCCCGCTCAAGATCGCACTGCTGGGAGGCGTCGTAGCCAGTATCTGAATCCAGGAAACCTGGGATTAGCGTCTGTGTCACAACCATTACCCCAAGCTGCTTCCATCAATAAGTTCATCAGAGACTTCTGGTTTCTCGTGGTGTCTGCTTGCTGTCCCTGGTGTAAATACCTCCTAATTCTTTCTAATTTTCTTAAATTTTTTAATGTTCTATTTATTTCTGAGACAGAGAGAGGCAGAGCATGAGCAGGGAAGGGGAAGGGAGAGAAGGAGACACAGAATCCGAAGCAGGTTCCAGGCTCTGAGCTGTCAGCACGGAGCCTGATGCAGGGCTCGAATTCACAAACCGTGAGATCATGACCTGAGCTGAAGTCGGACGCTCAACCGACCGAGCCACTCAGGCGCCCCTCTAATTTTTTTAAAGTTCCTTTTACTCTATGCCTAGAGCTGCTATGAATATTTTAAAACATGAACTCTGAGGCATGTACATGTATATTTATCTAGGGTAAATAGTGAGGGGTAGACTTGTCACATCATGGGGAATGTGTGTCTTCAGATTAATCAGATATTGTCACAAAATTGTACCAATTTACTCTACTACTCACGGAATGTAATAGTTCTAACATTTTCATGAAAAAATAAAATAAAACAAAGGAAACATATAAACAAAAGTATCCTCTGTCCCCACAGAAATGGGCCCTCTAACTTCTAAATCTGGAAGAAAACGTCAAGGCTACTGGAAGTGAATTAAGGGGAAAAAAATGTATCTATTCCTCACACCTTTACTCCATTTTATCGAACATGGGTAAGTGTTTTTCCTGGAGCAAAGCAAAAGAAAAGAAAAGTTGGGTTTGTCTGTTGCAACGTGTCAAACCACCCTAAAACCTATAGGCTGAAAAATAATGATTTATTTTGTTTACAAAGCTGCAACTCGGTCAACACTGGGCAGGGGTAGTTCACGTCTGCGCCGCACAGCATCGGCAGAGGTCACTCAATGAGGAGCTAAAGGATCCACTTTCAACATGGCTTACTCAGGTAGCTGTCTGCCAGAAGCTCAGCCAGGCTGTGAGAAGGTGGCCTCTCTCTTGTGTGTCCCCACGGGAGTCGCCATGGGCTCCTCACAACATGGCGCTTGGGTTCCAAGAGCAGGTACACCCAGAGAATTGGGAGGAAGCTTTTTATGACCTGGCCCTGAGCATCACATAGTATGACGTCTTCCATAATGACATGGTGCACTCAGATTCAAGGGGCGGGTACACAGACCGCACCTCTCGATGGGAGACGTATCAACCCCACTTTGAAGAAGAGTGTGTGGGATAGAAGAAATCACAGTGGGCATTTTGGAAAACGTAATTTGCCAAGGGCAGCATGGGAGAGTAAAGCAACCAAATACCCTCCCCTTCACCACCCTCTAGACACAATAGATTGAAGATCATTTTTGCATAAATGCCGAGCAAATCTCATGAGGAAGATACAGAAATCTCCATGTGCTAAAAACTAAGAAAAACTCTGAAAACTAAAGCAGGAGAATATCCAGGGGAAAACCAGAATGGGATGGGAAAATGTTTCCAGGTGACTTTGCTTCTCAAAAAATGTGTTCATAAACGTGTGGCTAATATGCGTTTGTGAGGTGGAGCCCCTGCTGTGGAACCCCCATTCCCTGATTCTCGGAGTCAAAGCCATGTGCTTTACTGTGAATCATTTAGCAGCGAGTCTTGGCCTGTCCATTTGGTCCATTTAGAGCCTGCAGCCCACGACCTTACACAAAAGATCCCCATGCTTATCTCTGGCCTGGGGTAATAAATATGACAGAAAGCCAGGGCGCAGTAGGACACACAGGTTAGTCCCTCGCTGCCTAGAGGATTAAACTATAGCCTGGATACATTAATTCATGTCATCCAAGGTCAGAAAGTAAGTGGCAGGTCCAGAGATATTCCATCTCCCACATGATTTCCGAGTAAAATCTGTTTCTCATTTGCATCCTACCCATTTATCACTTTATCTGATTAATTACTTAATTCAATGAACATAAGTACGATGTCTATGCTCTGTGTCCACGACATCAAGATAAATGAGACATAGTCCCATCTGTGAGCTATGTAGAACCAGCCTGCCATTAGAACATCATTTCAATTTTTTTTCTTAAATTTCAAAACTTGTTTTTCCTTTTTAGAGGTGATACATACCCCACAACCTGTGGGTATGTACCAACCTCCTGTGGGAAAGGTGACTTCAAATTAATCTGAAGTTAATGTAGATTTATGGTTTTATGATTGGTTTCTCTTTGATCTGAATGACAAGTGATCACTTAAATTTGCATGTAAGACGGATACTTGATTTCTAGCATTTGGAAAAATATAAACCACTCTCCTGTGCCTCAGAGGGCAGCTTCCCTCTGATTACAAGAGGCTGAATTCTTTCTAAAGGGCATTTTCAACGTGTGCCTACAAAAGTTGAAAATGATAAACCAAGAGAAGCCCCTGATATGGCTGTTTCACCTTGTGTAGAACTTTATTTTTAAACTTTACATTTGATCTATGGGACTTTGAGCTTTGAAATTGGGTTAAATATTGTCTATGGCAACAAGTAAGTGGAAAGGTTTACTGACTGATGTTTCTTGATCAGAGAGAAACAAGAAAGGCTCTTTGGGTTACACGACCTCATGGTGGATCACGTGTAAGATCAATACCAGGAAAGCCATCGGCCAGATCTGTCAATGCAAGTCAAAGAGAAAGCAGAGAATCACTTATCTCCCCCTTTCTTCCTTTGCTCCTTCTTCCAACTGTGGAGCCGCTTGTTCCCATAATACTGGAGAAGTAAATAGAAAGGAGAGGAAGAAGAAGGAGGAGGAGGAAGAGGAGGAGGAGGAAAGGGAGGAGGAAGAAAGGAGAAGAAAAAGAAGAAAAAAGGGAAGAGGGAGGAGGAGAGGGAGGAGGAGAAGGAGAAGGAGGAGGAGGAGGAGGAGGAGGAGGAAAAGGAGAAGGAGAAGAAGAAGGAGGAGGAGAAGAAGAAAGGGAAGGAGAAGGAGGAGGAAAAGGAGGAGGAAAAGGAGGAAGAAGGCAGCTTTGCCTTTCGTGCAGCTCCTCTGCCTAATGTAACTTTGGCTCTGACCCACGGAGTCACTGCAGGTGCAGTCAGCTCCCTTAGAACCCGTTCTCCTTTCGTGCAGGGATGGATGCTATGAAAAGGACGTTGCTTTGTTGTAGCAAGAGGGAAATCTGCCGCATTGTCCCCACTGAGCCTGGGACCGTCCCTGCGTTGACTATGTTGGATTTTCTACCTGTAGATGGTCTACTGCGTGGGCAGGGGTGGGTCATGGGTCTGGGTAGTTTCCGAGCAGGGCTTTGCTACAAAACGAGGGTTGGGGTGTGGTAGTGTAATCCCAACATACGCATGGACAGCCACAGGCCAAGATACAGAGGTGGCGCCCCCACCCCACCCCCAACCAGCATCCTTTGTTTCAGAGCTCTTGGTTGCTTTCCATAACTGACTACTGGGGCCCTCGTTTTTTCTTCTTTCTGCAATTTAAATTTCCACTCTTATGTTTTAAATCCACCAACAAAGAGTGAGCCCATGAAATCCTAGGTCCCCATCCTTGACCCCCAATAAAAGGAGAACCACAGGCCCTTGCCTGTCTCTCCCTCTACCTGTAATCTTGCTATGTGGCCCTGGCATGCCATGTAATTTCCTCATTTCCCAATGCTCATTGCTTTTTCTTCCTTGTTTCCCCCCAATGTTTCCTGATGGTCATTGCTGAGACCATCTTATGGTCATTGCATAAGAAACACAGGGCTGGTCCAGCCACAATACTGGTTATTAACAGGCCAAGACCCTCATACAACAGGTGTCCCCCATACCGAGAAATATACCTGAAGCTTTGCCACAGTGTTCAGATAGCTCATCTGTCTCATCCCCAAACATATACGTGAATATACTATTATCACTATTTGTTCACAAGAAGCTCCTTTGTTGTATTTTAGGCTATTTTTTTTCCTTTTCCTCCTTACCTCCACGTCCACTCCCTTTCTGTTCAGAGACACTAACATGTTTCGCAACTGCCCTGAAAAACACATCGAAAATACGTGGTAACTTTTTGGTGTTTTTCATATAAGTAATGATGCCCTAACTTTTGTTCTGCTTCTGAAACGTTTCCCTTAGCATGGATCTTGAGATCTGTGATGTCACACTCATCTGTGATGTCCCCAGGGTAAGCAGGTGTCCTTCAACCCAAAATGAAGTCTTGGTTCACTGGGGGACCATCATCACGTAACACCTTATGTTCCCGAGAACTGAGGGCCAGTAGTGGAACACCACCGGCCGGGGGGCAGGAGTGGATGCTCCCCTTCCATCCTGTTAACACGCAACACATTGAAATCAGCTCAGAAAAACTCTGATTCCCCAGCTCCGAGAAGAACACACTTCCGTCCATAATGTCCTCTCTTGCAAAATGTAAATATTCCAGGTGGAACATATATCCATCCTAAGGTAGTGTTCAGACCTCTTTTTCATTGGGATTATGAATGCAAAAAAAAAAAAAAAAAAAAAAAGGTAAGGCACGAGGAAGCCCTGACAAAGGCAGTGTGACTGAACCTGGGTCCTCGAAACATGTTGCCTTACACACCTGACAGCCACACTTGGGTCTGTGGCTAAGAACACAAAAGTGGGGCAAGCTATAGGAGATCGATTTAAATCATCTGAAGATGCAAAGAAGACATTTTCTGAAACTTCTTCTGAAATGGGATAAGGTGGGTTTCTGCCATGGTCTTTGAATGAAGGAAGCCCGAGGGCCATTAAACCAATTTTAACCAATTGCACTTACTTATATGAAGGCAAGAGAACTCTGTTACGAGTTGTCTTTTACGGATAAGGTGCCTTAACTAATGTAAAACCATTTGAGAGTGATAGATTAGTCATTAGCTCACTCTGCCAGAGGAAAATCCGTTCCATGTGCATAAGAACACATTGCTGGTGTTTTCATGTGTAAAATGGAATTCTGGTGTAGGTGAAACAGAAGAGGGGGGATTAACCAGAAAGTGCGACACATTCACTCTTCACGATACGCACGGGATGCCGCAATCGATCCCCATTTTCCTGATGGGGAAAGGGAAGCCCATTCGGTCTAGCCAGGGTCTCTCAAAGGTCCAGATGGACTGCACAGCCTTCATGTTTGAGATCCCTGGGATGTCAGAGACGAAGACGTATCAGAAAGTGCGACCCAAATGGTATTCTAGGTGTTTACATTTTAATAATTCATGCTTCCTGATAAATTCATAATAAAGCACAGCATATACATGCTCTTAAGGACATAAACTCAAGTTGCATACTGAACAAGCTGACAGAGACCCTCCCACCTTCTGACTTTGAGCTGAGGTCTGGCTTCCTTCCGCACGGTCACGGCCGACTTCTCTCCGCTCCGGCGTCCTGGAACGCACAGCTGAGGGTGTGAGCCCCCGTTTCAGCCCGGAGTCTTGCTCACAAATGACTTCAGCACGCCTGACCCCTCTCTGGGCCTCAGTTTTCCAGTCTGCAACAAAAGGACACCGGAACGTCCTTCTCCCACGAATTTAAGAAAACGCTCGAAACTTGTCAAATCTCCGACCACATTTGGCCTGGAGACGTGGAACACGTTTTGTCTGGTTCAACCAGGATCGTGGTAATTGCTAAGGCAACATTTTACAATCAGGCAAGTTCACATAATAGTCCGCATTTCGATTGTGTCTCAGAAGATGGATCCTGGACCTGCCTCCACGGTGAGAGCCGAGCACGGCTGCCTCTTTTCATCAGGATCTTCTGGTTTGCAAAATCCCTGCCACGCACTGTTTCTCCCTCACACTGGAACCAACGTCTGACGCCCTTTATCTCCACGCCTGGGCTGTCGTTTTCCTCATAGACAAAGGGAAAGAGAAACAGGTCTCAAACTCATGTCTCTATTATATTACAGTGCTTTGAGAAAAGATAAGGTTGCCGGAGCTCCTGTGACATTTGATTTCCCAAACTTAGGAGACAGGGAAATCGAAGGGACCCCATGCGAGAAAAAGTTTTTTTTTTTCTTTTGTTTCTTTCCTGGCTTCTATTCCTGTAGGACCTGCCCCCCCACCCCCGCCACTCTACACAAGCCTTGCAATACAAAGGGTCCTCTTGGTAAGGGACAGGGGTTAATGATTTCTCTAGAATGGACAGTGTCTAAGGAAGGACCGGGTGAGGACGATTAGACGAATCTATCATATGTATCTTCCAGACCAGCTGAGCTAAGTATCTCAACGCCAGGACCCACCCCCTGGCTCAAAGGAATAACACCTGGGTCTTTCTTCTAACCTGGATGCTTAAGGGGACAGGACAACCACCATCCTCAATAAAAATCCCAGGGCCCCAAATAAAGACGAGACTCTCTCCTTTCCTTTCTGAATCTCCTGGACACAGACTCAGTCCGTACATGCTCTTTCTGTATCTTCGATAAAGTCTGCTCTCACCTCCTGCTGGCTCACACCTGATTACCAACCTTGCAAAGCCAAGGACCCTCTCTAGGCTGGTCCTGCGGGACCCCCTCTGGGTCCTCAGACTGGCCTGCCTGCATCCGTTAGATCTAAGGGTAGGATGATACTCGCTGCCGTCCGGTAATCTTTCCACCTGCAAGCCCGAGAACCCACAGCTCCGGCCCTTAGCTGGAACCTGGGGGTCCACGTGCCCTTTCTTTCCTTGTCTTCGTCTCTCTCACCAAAATGTGTTCTTCTCACTCATTTACAATTAAACATGCAAATGTGTTTTTTGAGAGCTGCAGATTGGGGAGAGGCAGGAAGGAGATTAAAACACATCTGTTTTTCTCATAAGACGTAATTTTGGAAATTCCATTAAAAATCCAAATAAACAGAGCGCCGCATAATTATAATTTCAAACATTCACCAAGACCTAATTATCTGTCAAGCCCTGTGGTAGGAGATTTCCATGTATTATCTCATTTAATTGTCACCCACACTAAGAAGTAGGTATTATTATTTCCCTTCACAAGGGAGGAAACAGAAGCCCAGCGCCCAAGGTCACCTGGAAAGCAGGTGGTAGGATGAGATTTGGATACCAGTGTAACTCACTACAAGTTTGTCAATTCCTATGTGAGTCCCAGATCCACTGGGAGAACCACGGTCATCGTCTGGACCCTCAGAGTTCCCCGCAAGGATGCTTTAAAATGTCTTTATTTCCTTTCATTTCACCAAGACTTTCTTCCTCTTCTCCGTCTTTCTCTGTCTCTGTCCCTGTCTCTGTCTCTGTCTCTGTCTCTCTCTTTTTTTTTTTTTACTTCCAGTGCAGAGATGTGATTTTTCACACCTCTCACTGTGTGGCACGCAGACTTGGTCTGTGCAAAGCATCACTTCTGTTTTATTTCATTTTCGTCATTCACCCAGATTCTTTTCTACCTCGTGTCCAGCCACACACATAGCAACACATTTCCTTTGGAACTGTAGCCTTACTAAACATGTCCCATGTTACTGGCGTGTGTGTGTGTGTGTGTGTGTGTGTGTGTGTGTGTGCGTTCATGGAAATAAATGCAATTTGTCTTGAAATGTATGTTTTGTCTTAGTTTTATCGAGGTCATATTTTCTCACTGAGTCAGATAATTCTCAAAGGCTTATCACAAAAACAGCCATCGCTTGCCCATTCGTCTTTGACTACAGTCAAGCATTTATGTCTCATTCCTTTGGGATCGCCTCCCAACCTCTACGTTACATACTTACATTGGCATCGTACTATCTCACTCGGCTGTGGATGTTACCGATCCCTTCCCGCTGGAAGATGTGCATGAATCTCTTTCCCGTTTCCACCCTCACCACACACATGTCCTTCCCAGGCCCCCTCCTCTCCACAGAGGTAGACCATGGCCTCTGCCAGATCAGTATTCTGTGGTGGGAACAGATGGATCCCACCACGCGGAGAGCACACAGGGGCACCACTCAGAGCTGGCTCCAGCAAGGGAGTCAGTGACCATCACCCGTGTTCAGCCAAGAGGCAGAGAGAAGCAGGGCTGGGGGGAGGGGCTGCAGGTGCTCAAACCGGACATCTTTGGGTAACTAACTGGAAGCGGGACATCTTACGTGAGAGCTCGGGGGGCAAACCCTGGTTAGTCTTGAACTGGAAATGGGGATACAAAATTAGGGAGGCTGGAAGTCACTGACCAAGTCCTGACTTCTCCGGGCCAGTTGCTTCGGACATTCTGATGGCTTCTGGATGGGCTGCTGCAGAGACTGTGGTTTGGGTACAAGTTCTACTGTCGTTTATGGTCTGGCCATTGCCTGGCCATTTTGTTCAAATGCGTGATTATCTGAACCTTATTCCAACTGAGACTTGTAGTAGCCTAGGAATATTTTGCTTTCCGATGTTTAATTTTTCTCTCTTGAGTTGATAATTATCTGTGTGTGTGTTTGTGATTCTCTCTACACCGATCACGATCATTAATTTCCTTCAAACTCTCTGCCAGGTGTCTAACGCCTCTTTGTGTAGAAGAAACTCTTATACCTTTCATCTTCCTGAAAAATCCAATCCTGCTTTCTGCTGCTATCTGCCTGTGAGGAAGTGCTTTCCAAATTTTGAAAGAAATCGATTTATGTATTAAAGTGTGATAGGCAGTGACCAAGAATAGGGTAGAATAAAGACATTTTCCAGTGATTCAAGATCTCAAAAAAATTGTCTACTATAATTTCAGTGCTTTGCCAAAATGAGGGAATAAACCATGCAACAGAAATTCACAGGGTCTGATATAAAGGAGACTGGTGCAGGAGAAGAAGAAGAGAGCCCCAGAAAGATGGTGAAGGCAATCCAAAGTGGCCACTGTGACCAAAACGCACTTCTATTCTATTGTATAAACAACTACATACTGTGTCCACATTTTCACAGTAAACTGAGAACAGAATTCTGTATGATTTCAAACCAAATCCTTGATTGATTTTTTTTTTATTTTATTTGAGAGAGAGTTGGGGGAGGGGCAGAGGGAGACACACAGAGAGAGAGAGAGAGAGAGAGAGAGAGAGAGAGAGAGAAAGAATGTTAAGCAGGCTGCACACTCAGTACAGAGCTTGACTTGGGCTCAAACTCACGACTGTGAGATCATGACCTAAGCCAAAATCAAGAGGCAGACACCCAACCTACTGAGCCACCCAGGAGCCCCTCCTTGATGAACCTTTTTATGACACAGATTGCTTGGATATCTCAATAATCGCATATACTAATTAGAAAAGAGGACTATAGATATCTTTGATTTTTAATATTTCACTTTATCTGCCTAAGATAAACTGTGAAATTTCATGTTCTCAAGACCTCATTCTGACCCATTTAGAGCCATATGTTTAAAAATCCCAATCTGGATTATCTAGGAAAACATGAAAATGAAATTTTTTTAAAAAAAATTTTTTTTTTCAACGTTTATTTATTTTTGGGACAGAGAGAGACAGAGCATGAATGGGCGAGGGGCAGAGAGAGAGGGAGACACAGAATCGGAAACAGGCTCCAGGCTCTGAGCCATCAGCCCAGAGCCCGACGCGGGGCTCGAACTCACAGACTGCGAGATCGTGACCTGGCTGAAGTCGGACGCTTAACCGACTGCGCCACCCAGACGCCCTGGAAAACATGAAAATGAAATTAATTTTGGACTTGATTCTCTCCACGTCACTTGTTTTTCTGTTAGCAAAGGTTTGACAAATCCACAGCAACATTTACTTCCTTGCCCTGCCCCTTTGACAGCTCTGTTACCCACTCTGTGAGAATAATTTGCAGCTCGAATTTTGCCAGAGCAAACACTCTGCTGTAGGATTTCAAGCGTCCGTGCATCAATTGTGGGGTTTGGCAAGGACGGCCACAATGTGGGGGAGAGTTGGGGGATGTGAGTGAAAGGGAAGTTCTGATTTCTGGTCCCCATGAAGCCTCTAGGTTGAGAATCCGTGGATTTCCCCACAGCTTATCAATGACCAAAAGAATGCACGCTGTGAGTTTAACACCAGATTTTCATCTCATTTGCATGGGAGCTGAGGTCCCAAACAACTTCTTCTGTCTTTTATCTTTATCAGCACTTGAAAAGGATCCCAAACCCACGTCTTCACTACCTGGCAGGTGACCTACCCCCACCTTGGTGTGGTGCCAGTCGATAAATTACTGAAAATGGATGATGTGTATATGGAGAATGCTATATCCTTCTCTCTACTCATGGATAAGTTTGCAAATTTCCATAATATAAAGGTTTTTTTAATGTTTTAGGAATCAAACAAAATATACTCCTCGCCTCTCTGTGGGTTGCACCCACCATTTTGTGGCCCCTGGAAATGGGTCTCCTTCAGTGGCTTAGTGGCTGGAGAAGCAAGGGGACCACAGACCCATTCCAGAATATAAGGAGGATTTACTTCCAAGAAGCCTCGAGTAAGACCTCCACTTTGTCCACTTCCTTCTATAATCATATGAGTGTGAGCTACTTGGGCTGGGCACCCAGGACCCGTGTCTCTTGAAGAGACAACATGATGTGAAGGGAAGGTCATGGGCCTGGGGACAGAAGAATGGCTATAAGTTCTTCCACCTTCACTGCGGGTTGTGTGGTTTGAGAAGGTCGTTTAGTTCCAAACTCAAGTGTGTGTTTGTCTGCAAAAATGGCGTGACAGACAACCTATCGATGAAATAACCAAATGCTTGCAAATGGGCCTCACGTTACAAATGCTGGTTACTGTCATTCCATAAAATAACAACACATTGGTATGTGCCCGGCCTCGAGCTTGAAATCTGTGCAGACAGGACCACAGTCCTTCCTCCTGGGAAGAAACAAGTTGCACCCATATTTGTCAAAGAGAAAACTGGGGACCAGGATGGGGAAGCGCCTTAATCAAAGACATTAAACCGTGCTCACCAAGGCCAAGTGTGAATCTTGTGTCCACTCCTTGCCAAAGACCAGGCTTGAAAATCTGACTCTGGGCCAGTGATCAGGGAAGTGGGGACAGCAGAAAAGCTCAAGCGTCTGATTTCAAATCAAACTTTATCTACAGCATGTTGAGGATACAGGATGTGTGTTGTATTTCAGCAACGTTCAGGGCAAAGAAACTTCACCACGTCTACCAGCCCTGACAACTCAGGTCTACGGGGCTCCCACTTTGCCAGAACGAAGGAGAGACCAGTGGGCCAGTGTCCGGACAGGGTCCTACTGACTGCTGTAGGCAGGGCTGGGGTAGGGCGGTGGGGGGAGGCTGGAAACAGAACCCACAAAGCATGCAGTGGTGATTCACATGACAAGGACTGGACTCTTCATGGTTACAAATCTGGATAAACTTGATTTTCCATTTTTAAAAATTCTGTTACATTCTCTAGTATTTAATTAATTCTCTCAGCTATTCTCTTACATTTTCTATATATGCTTTAAGAACTCAGGCCCTAAATCTGTAGATTTCTATAAATGTGTTTATCTGCACACTCAAACATCACTTGCTTTCTTCACAAAGGCCAATTATATCCTGGAAGACAGCATTTTATAAGAACTTTGAAAACAAACAGAGAAACTTCGTATGTGGATTTCGTTGAGGTCTGATATGGTATGTCTGAATTTATGCCAGTTGAATATACTAGGTACAAAAAAAAATCACATTTCTTTGAAGTACAATACCTTTTATCTCTGAGGTTTACTTGAAAGCCTATTAGAATATAACACGCCAAATGTGGGGCTCATTAAATTGAAAACTGGAAATTTATTGACTGCATTAAATAATTCACCTTCATCAAGAGGAGAAGGGAAAACATCAGAAAAGGCTACGGATCTTTTCACTCTTGAAATGCGTGTGTTTGATTGTCTTTTCCAGATAAGCATTTGTATTTATGCACTTCTCTGTTGCCTCTGCAAAAAACTTTCTACGAATCTTTTCATTGTTTTCAAGTGAACAGATGACAAAAAAGCAAATGAATCATCTCCAGCCTTCTGAGAGGGGACCCATGGGCCCCAGATCCTCCTTACTCTGGCGATGGTTAGCCGTTCTCCAAGACCCACACAGACAGCATCTCCAGAATGTGACCTTCCTAACTGCCCGTCTGTATCTGCATACACGCAGGATTGTCTCCCACATTTGTGTCCCTGCAGAGTGTTTGCAGAGTCAACATTTACAAATGTATCATATTTAAGTGCTACCTGATAAAACCACTTCTTCTAAGAATCCCCTACAACTCCATAACAGAAACACAAAGCACACCGTAAAACATAACTTGACTTAAAAATGGACAAAGGGCCTGAACAGACGTTTCTTTGAAAAAGGTATACAAATGGCCACGAGGAAATCCAGAGCTGGGGACCCCACGCTGAGTCCTGGCCACTGCAGGGAGCAGACGTCCGAGTCCTGGGTTGGGGCTCAGTTCTCACTCTAGTGGTCAGGATCTCGGCGGCCTCATGTGGGATTGGTGCCTGCCTGGACCACCCACCCATTCACTAAAGCACATGTGTTGAGTATGTGCTGAATATTTCCAGAAGGTTCCTCAACAGGCCCACTGTTTACTAGGAGAGAAACTCGGAACACGTACAGCAGGTGGAATTGTTATCAGTGTGCAGACATTCACGGGCTCCTCCTTCTTCGAAAGGCCACCCTCAGGACTGCAGTGGCTCCTTTCTCCCCTCCCCACTACCCCAGACTCAGAATCCAGGTCTGAGTCGCTCCGTCCTTCCCTGGGCACAGAGAGTAGCAGCTGCCTTCCGTGTGGGATCCACCGTGAGCCCCATGTTTTCCAAGAACCTCTGTCCCAGGCTGGCGAGGCTGTTGGAAATGGCTAACCCTATTCATGAAACAAACTTTTTATTCCACCAGAAGAAATTGGAGTCTAAGTAGAAAGTAATGAGCTCAAAATTTAATGTCTAAGCACTTTATTTCACAGTATTTTATGGCAGAAAGGATTATAGTCTCTGAAATACGTCCCTACCTGTTACTTGTACTCAAGACTGAACTCTAAGAAAATAAGGAAATATACCAGAAGGGTATGACAGTTTCCACTGAAAAAAAAAAAAAAAAACCCACCAAAATCCTAAAACCATGACTTGTAAGCCTGTTTGTGACAGTAAAGGTTATTCAGCCATCCTTAATTCCAGACACTGTAATAAAAAAAAAGGCTGTGCGTTAGCAATCAGTGGGGATGCTTGTGTGTAATTAGATTCATCCATTCATATATGCATCCCAGTAACGCCTGTCTAGGGGAAGCATGACTGTTTTCCAATTCTGCTTTAAGCCAGTTCGTTTAGGTACAAACTCTTAAAAAGCATCTCGCTATTTGTAATCTTAAAACTAAATATGCAAAATAAGTAATTTTAGACACAGCTTTCCAGAAAGCCCTTCACACCCAACCTGACGGTAACCATGATTGCAAAATAGCATTTTACAATCTTATCAGCTGAATGAACAGAACAGATTTGAAAACATGCATAATTCTTTTACATGGCACACATTGTAACTCTGATTTCTCACACTGGGCTTACTTAATTTTCTAACACCAAGTGTGGATTCTAACATAAATTATATTTCTCCATATAACTGTTAACTCTAGCCATACCAACATTTTAAAAAGCTGAATGCAGAGTGTGTCGGGATTGTTATATCAACTTCAAGGACTAGAAGGCGTGTCAATATAATGATGCCACACACTGTAAAGGAAAGAATGGAAAGGATGGCATTTGAAGGAATAGACGTAGGTGGGAGATGAAAACCCAACAAGTTTCAGACAAACAGCCCAATAGTGCTGACCCCTTCGAGGTGCTCTGTGTTTAAATTTAATCTTAATTAGTTGCCAACATTTTTTTAAATAGCAAGATTACAGATAAGCATCAGTATTTCGGCTTTATTAGATTTTTAATCTAATTTTATATACTTACATAAAATGTACACGTGTTTATATAATGTATATATATATTTACATAAAATTTATATTTATATATATTTGTATAAAATTTATATTTATATATTTACACAAAATGTATATATATTTATATATATTATATAAAATTTATATTTATATAAGTTTACATAGATTTATTAGATCAAATAAATATCTACATTTATATAGATAAATATTATCTATAGTATTATATATATTATATTATCTAATATATATTATCTGTAATATATAATCTAAAATATATTATCTGAAAATATAATCTATAAACAGATTATCTATATTATCTCTATATACTCTAATATGTATCATCTATAATATATATATTTAATGTATATTATCTATTATATATAATCTAATATAGATGATCTATAATATATAATCTAAGCTATAGTATTTATAATTTATAATTGAATATATATTATCTAACAAATATAGCTATTTATTAAATTTGCTTATCCTTGACCTGAGTGCTGATTTAGCAACAATCAGCTGGACCTGAGTGGGCACTGTTCTTCCTACAGGGACGTTGGGTCCACCCCTGTCCCATGGCCTCCTAGACCTAGCTTCTCACTCAGGTATGGAAATTCACTGTCCCCGTAAGAGTTTAAATTGATATCACGAGTCTAGGATGTAAGCTCATTTAGAACCAAATCCAATACAGAATTTGCCTACAAATTAGCATCTATTATTAATCCACAGCATAGAATGTTTAAAGCATGTGAAAGTTTATTATCAGTTCTCATTACCTTGGAAACCAATAAAACCAGAGGCAAAACATACTGTCCAATCGCCCAGGAAAAAACAGCCACACAGCAGGGGATTTCTCAGCCTGGGAACATAACGCCCTCACACAGTGAGGTGTAAACTGAACTCCAGACCTATGTCCCCCGGGGACAACAAAGGAAGTAAACCTGAGGATCAGGAAGAAGGAGGGCATGTGAGGACCAGGGGTTCACAAAACATCATCAAAGCCCCACAGAACTGATGATTGCCCAGTGTTATTTTAAAACCGGGTGATTGCAATGGATGTGCCCACCCAAGGGTCCCTCCGAGTGTCCCGCGTGCAGTGTGTATTTGTCATACTATGGACACCCAACATAGCTTGAATACTGTTCGAATGCCTGGGTGACCTCCTGCTTTGTGAGCACTTCTGATCCCTGAGGGAGAAGCCAGAAAGTGTCAGCCTGAAGCCCTGACCAGGCTCAACCGCTCTCCAAGGTGCTGAATGGGGCCTGGTAAATACAACACACAGAAACACAGCTCCATCAGGGAGCAGACCCTGGCTTGATGTCCAAGATCAACGCATAGTTTTAAATAGATAACTGAGCATAGTCCCGGACATCGATTAATTGGAAAGCTAAGGAGAGACACCATCACTGAACAGATGAACAGGCACACCGATAAACTAAGAACACGCTGAAAACCTTTATAGAGACATACATTGCATGACATGGTCACTCGGCACTGGTGCTGAAAATACCTGCTCTTATGATCTCATCATGTCCCAAGCTTGCATTTTCCTTTCAGTGTGAACCTCCTTCTCTCCTTGACCAAGAAAGATTAAGGCAACAGGGACAGAAGAGTCCAGGAACCCTTCAAGAGGGTTTGCTACACGAGCATGGAACACCTGCTGTTTTAAGCTTCAACCCAGGAGCTTGGTTTGCCGTGCATTTGAGTAAAAGGTCTTCTTTTAGAAGCATGAGGCGTCTGGGGCTCCTGGGTGGCTCGGTCGGTTGAGTGCCGACTTCGGCTCGGGTCACAATCTCATGGTTCGTGGGTTCGGGCCCAGCATTGGGCTCTGTGCTGATGGCTCAGAGCCTGCAGCCTGCTTTGGATTCTGTGTCTCCCTCTCTCTCTGCCCCTCCCCTGCTAGCACTCTCTCTCTCTCTCTCTGTCTCTCTCTCTCAAAAATAAATAAAGTAAAAAAAAATTTAGAAGTATAACTGCATCAGGCAGCTTTTCCAGAATCTCCCATGCAATTCACCCCATCATCTTAATTACCAGCCCTTCCGCTGTTATCCTGAGGACAAAAGTACTTCCACAAAATGAACAGATTGTTGCCCTTCAGAAGCAAAACAGAAGCGTGCGTGTTGTCATGTGATTGCACTGACATGTAAAATTAGTGGAGTCAATGGTAAAGAAACTTCCAGTCATGTCAGGGTGAATGGCGGCCTCTCACAGAAAACGGATTTAATTAAAGGCTGTAACAGAGCTCAGGTTTACATTGGATAGCGAACCATTGCCCCGGTATTAGCTGTATTAACTCCCCATTTATTTTTGAGTGAAGCTAAAGTGTCACACACCTAATAACTGATGCCAACAATTCCTTTTTGCTGTTTCTCTTTGGGCAGCAAAGTCACATTTAACACTGATGCTGCACTCTGTCTACAGATTGTACCTCCCCCAGGCACCCATTTGAGTAGAAGTGCGTCCCCCCAAACAATTATAGTCCTTTTTGTTAATGGAATGTTTGTAGACTGTCAAAATCATGTTTAATCAGTATGAAACATGGTAATTTTTTTAAGATTAGAAGAAAGCCAATTCACTGCAAGTACAAACTAGAAATATTTGTTCACACTTTAGGGTGTCCTGGGTACCCTTCTTATTTTACTGAAGGACTCAGTTCCCTATGGTAAATACTTTGAGTTGGCCACCCTACAGCCACCCTACTTTCCTGTCTTCCTTTACTCTGGGCACTGGAAGCAAAAACACTTTTCCAGACTTCCTTGCAACGAAGCGTCGTGTTTGAACCAATGCCACAGAAGTGAAATCTTTTAGAGAAGGCAGACCTATCCAAGTAAAAAACAAAGCCTTGGGGCACCTGGGTGACTCAGTCAGCTAAGTGTCCAACTCTTGATTTCGGCTCAGGTCATGATCCCAGGGTTGTGGGATTGAGCCCCACGTCGGGCTCCATGCTGTCAGCACACAAAGCCTGCTTAGGATTCTCTCTCTCCCCCTCTTTCTCCCCCCCCCCCAATTCCTGCTTCTCTACAAATAAATAAATAAACTTTAAAAAAAAAAGCAACGTGTCTGTTGACAGTAACCCCTTTTACCTCCTTGAAATTTATGCGTAAAGCATGGAGGTGGGGTGCCATTTTGTGGCTGTGTGACCGGATTACCTGCTGAATTAGGGGGACAGAAGAGAGAGGAATTGGGCTTTCAGTGTCATTATGAGCCATTGCATCATCTATAAGCTGCCCACATCCAGATCTTGTCCTGTGGGAACATAACTCCTTTATAGGTTTACACCCCGTAGGGGATTTATGTTACTTGGCACTGAAAACAAACTCTTCCAGCACCTGCTCCCCTCATTGAAAGCCTTCGGTTTAATTCTTTACATAGGCTCAATAAAGAATTGCTTAAAATCATGCCTTTCTTATTATCCTTCTCCATGGCTACAAGAAAACTCCATTTCCTACCTACATAGGCAGTGGTAGATCCTGGACAGAAAATAAATTTCACACTCTGGGAAGCATAGGTGGAAACTTGGCTCCAACTTTCTTATCTGTGGCTCCCTTGAAGCATCTGCCAAGTGGATAGGAACTGCTGGGTTTCTCTGTGAAAGACTGTGAAGCCATCCGCAGGCAGGGATCAAGGATCATTAAAGTAGCTAAGTCTGCTAAGTACTTAGTCTTGCTCTTCTGAGCTTTGGGCATCCAAGTAAGAGAAGCTTTTCTTCATGTGATTTAGCTCAGAAGATAGGAGCTTACATGTTGGGGGACACATTCCCCTCCCAAGCCCTGGTCAGAGCCCAGTGCTGCAGACCTGTGCTCTCCTCCGACCCAGGGCGCCCTGGGGGAAATCAGAGAGGATTAGGCGAGAGCTGGTGACACTCCATGACTGCATGTGAACCACTGGCTGTGACTACCGTCTCACAGACAGTGTCTGATTTAAAATTTTTTTTAATCTTTTTATTTATTTTTGAGAGAGAGACAGAGACAGAGTGTGAGCGGGGGAGGGGCAGAGACAGAGGGAGACACAGAATCCGAAGCAGGCTGCCTGCTCTGAGCTGTCGGCACAGAGTCCGATGCGGGCCTCAGACTTGTGAACCACCTGAGCCAAAGTCAGATGCACTGAGCCACCCAGGTGCCCCAGACAGTCTCTGGTTTAGAAACTAAGGAAATACTCATGTGAACTTGGTTTCTCCCAGCCCCTGCAAAATGAGAGTTTTGGAAAACAGCTTTCTGCTGTCATGGACCAATTGTTCCCACAATTTTGTAAAATAACGTGTTTTTTTTTTTATTAGCCTGAGCTAGTAAAAATAGTCTCCTTATGAAAAATGTATGTGATCAATAAAAGATGAACATTTTTAATTCAGTTCTTCTAGCTCTTCTCAATCCTAATTACGATTACTTTTTGTATTCATGTAACGATTTTTATTTTCAGAAAAGTAAATCATGGTTTAGTCAGTTCAACATTGTTGAACAGCGATGCTGATCTTCCCCCCCCCCCACCCCCCGCCCTGTTCCGGTTTGCAAAGCATTTCATTAAAATGAGTTTTGCTCTGAGTTTTACCCAATGAATTGTATCTGTGGAGACAGAATAAATACACCACCTCCTCATTACCTATTTGAAAAAGTCTCTTGGCATATCAGTTTTTTTCTGGAAAACATAAGTGTTTCCCCACTGATAGCGAAGGAGGTCTGGATCATGGTGAACACCAAAAGCAGCCAGGAAATCCTTGTGTCATCTCTACTAAATTCTTCTTTATGATAAAAACACAAGGAAAGCATTGCCGTGCATAGAATACATAGTTCAAGTTTAATAAAGTGCCTTCTGAATCATTATTTGATAATTTTTTAAACATTGCAATAGTGTGGCCAGATGCAATGGTACTTTTCCTTAGCTTATTTTTCATTGAGATATTGTACACCGAGCCACCCCTTCAAGATGTGACCATTCAACAATTTTTAGCATATTCACGGTGACACAACCATCACTGAAATCAGTTTTCAAATATTTTCATTAACTCATATCCATTAGCAGCCATTCCCCATGACCACCCAACCCCATTACCACCTCCTTCCCAGCACATGGCATTTTTGTTCAAGCTCGTCTTCCAGCCCGTTGATCTCACGTCTGTCCCCACGCTGATGTTTCACCTGCTTTGGTAGTGTTGTTTTGTATTCAGCACGGAGACTGAGAAGTGTGAGTCTCTCAACTTTGTTTTCCTTTTTCCAAGATGGTTTGGCTATTCTGGGTCCTTTCATTTTCATGTCAATCTCCCAGTCAACCCCTCAACTCCCACAAAAGTCAGCAGGGCTTCTGACAGGGATTGTGTGTAATCTTTAGATCAATTTGGGAGCCACATCATCTTAACATTATTAAGTCCTTCAATCCAGGAGTATGGAATCTCTTTCCACTTAGGTCTTTTTAAATTTCTTTCAACAATGTTTTTTTGACTTCCGAGTATAATTGGCATCTCTTTTAAAACAATATTCCAATTTTTTTTGCTGCTGTTATAAATATATTTTCTTGATTTCACTCACAGTTTTCTCATCGCCACTGTCTAAAAATACAACTGGCTTTTTAAAGTTTATTTATTTTCTAGTAATCTCTACACCCAATGTGGGACTCGAACTCACAACCTCAAAATCAAGAGTCACATGCTCTTCCAACTGAGTCAGCCAGGCTCCCTAAGAAATACAGTTGATTTTTGTGTATTAATCTTTTATTCTGAAACATTACTGAATTAGTTTACTTTTTAGGTAGATTCCACAGGATTTTCTGTGTACAAGATTATAACATCCGCATGCAGAAACAGTTTTACTTTTCTCTTTCCCATTCTGATGTCTTTTGTTTTATTCCCTTGACAAATTGCCTTAGGTAGAAAATTAATTTCCTTCAACACTGTCTTGTAGTTTTTAAACTACAAGTTTTGTGTTTCTTTGGTTACATTTTTCTTTAGTATTTGTTCTTTTTGGTGCTATTGCAAGTTGAATTGTTCGCTTAATTTAGTTTTTGTATTACTCATTCCTTGCATACAGAAATACAATTGATTTTTCTACATTCATCTTATCTCTTGCAAGCTTGCTGCATTACTGAATTATTTTATTAGTTTAAGACTTTTTAAAATGAATTTCTTAGCCTTTTCTAAATACAAGATCGTGCCATTTGGAAACAGCATAGTTTCACTACTTCCTTTTCAACCTGGATGCATTACATTTCATTTTCTTGCCTAATTGCCTTGGCTGAAACCTCCAGTACAATGTTGAAAGGAAGTTGTAAAAGCAGACATCTGTGTTTCCCAACATTAGGTGGAAACATTCAGTTTTTTGCCATTAAGTTTGTTATGAACTGTGGGATGTTTGTAGATGATATTTTTAGGTCAAAGAAACTCATGTTCTTATTTTGTCAAGCTTTTTAGTATGATAGAGTTTCGAATTTCACAAAATATTTTCTGACTCCATTGAGATGATTGTGTGGTCATTGACCTTTATTCTTTTCATACAGTGTCCCACATCAATTGGTTCCCAGATGTTAAAGCATCTTTTTCTTTCTTTCTTTCTTTCTTTCTTTCTTTCTTTCTTTCTTTTCATTTTCTCTTTCTTTCTTTCTTTCTTTCTTTCCTCTTTCTTTCTTTCTTTCTTTCTTTCTTTCTTTCTTTCTTTCTTCCTTTCCTTTCCTGTCCTTTCTTTTAGAGATTTTATCTTTAAATAATCTCTTCACCCAAGGTGGGGCTCAAACTCATGTCTTAGAGATCAGGGGTCACATGCTCTACGGACTAAGCCAGATAGATGCCCCCAAAACAGCTTTCTATTGCTGAGATAAATCCCATGTGACCATGGTTTCCATACATTGCCCTTATTTCTTTATTCTTCTGGTGAGGGTTTTTGCATCTATATTGATAAGAGATACTGGTCTATAGATTTCTTTTTCAGGTGAGGTCTTTACAGGTTCTGGTATCAGCGTAACCCTGGGCATCACAGAATGAGCTGGGAGGTGTTCCTTCCTATTCAGGTTTAGATTGTGGTTTAGAGTCTTTAGGGGATTTTGCTCTTCCCTAACCTGCCCTTGCCGCTCAAGCTACGTGTCCTGGTGAATCTCGGTCATTGCCTCTTTGGGTACAGTGTGTGAAGATCACTTCTGACACAGAGAATATATCCTTATGACACCACAGCACCACTGAGCCCCTGAATCAACCTGCTATGTAGCTGACTGCCTATTGTACACAGGCCATACTATTGCATGAAAAGAGCAATTTCCTTGTTCTTTCTAAGGTAGTTTGGAGTCGGATTTCTGTTATTTCAGTTTTTTTTTAATTTGACATCACCTAAACTAATCAGAGTTGGTATTGTTTCCTCTTTTATAGAAAAAAAAAATTGCCTAATATAACCAAGGCTGGAAGTAGCATAAGTAGGAACTGACTGAGGTTCTGCAATGAAATCAGAAGGAATCTCCTGTATAAATGGTGACCAGCATGGAGTCAAATGCATGTTATGTGCTGATGGAATTTCTGGGAAGAAACAGCCAATTCAAGCTCACATCTCTCCATGGCAACCATTGCCTGGAGCTTCACCCAGCCCCCTTGTAGAAGGACCTGATGTCTTTGGTTCTGCACACTTTCCACTGTTCCCTATATATGCACAATAATCTCATTTCCTTCCTTGCGTTGCCTTACCTGGAACCTTCTAGCATTTGAGTTACCAAACGTATGAGCTATCTCAAGTCAGCATCCTATCTGCTTTCTCTACTTGGTTCCCACACCCTGATATCCTATCTGGGCTCTTCCTCATGGTAGGCATGAGAGGCTCAGACAAGGCCAAGGTGAAGGCCAGATGGATTCCACCCAGAGAGACACAATAAACCTCTTGTAGACTCAGTTTGTGACCTATGTGGATAGAGAACAGTGCTAGCTCCTGGTGTTCCTTGTCCCGCACCAGAAAGGATGACACCAAAAGGGACCAAAAGGTGACCGCCTCCTTGGGCCTAAGTTAGTCCTAGACTGCAGCTAAGTGCGTTGATGGTCCCTGTTCCATGCTTAGGGATATATGAAGCAAAAAGCCTCCTACCTCCTCAGAACCCAGGAGGCCAGGCCTCACGACAGCCTGTGGGGGGGGGGTGGGGAGGGTCTCAGCCCCTGCAGGCCTCTAACACTGTCGTGCTGTGGGAGAATTACAAGGAGTCCTTCTGAGCTCAGATGAGGTGTGGTCAAGCTTTTGTTTGTGGAGCCTCTGTGGATTCGTTCATGGATACTCACCATGGTGGGGCTGTTCTCCTATGGTACACCTGTTTGAAGATATGGTCAAAATATTTGTGAATGTCACATTAAATTATGATAGAGAAAAGGGTCACAATTTTTCTTTCAGGTTTCTAATCTAATTAGAAAGTTCACAGGAAATATATCATATACAGGTTGAATAGTTGCCTATCACTTCTGTGAACTGACCTTTTTGCCCAAGATTATCTCGCGGCTGGAAAAAAATAATACTGACATTTGGGCAGGAGTGTAATATTTGAAAAATTGCAAAATTTGTCAAGGGCCGTGTGTAGATTCTTTCCCCCTCCTTAATCTATTAATTTGTGGAAGAAAAGAACAAAGAACATTGATTTGCAATCTAGAGCTATTAGTGAAAGCCATCAATTATTGAACCTTTTCTATTACCCAGACTAATCTTAAACATCCAATCTGGACGCCTTCTACACTGTCATTTGGAGCTTTGTGTTCTGAGTCGATGCAGGCCTGGTCACTCACCACTACTCCCCGTTGCCAAGAAGTTGCTGGGAATTTGAACCATCTACAGAGAAGCGCTCCAGCTTTCTCTCCGGTGATGAACAGGAATCGATCTATGTCTCCAGGGAATCAGTGCAGGGCTTGGTGCAGTGATGACCACTGACACGAACATGTTATAAAAATAGTCTGCACCTCGCTGAAAGAGCGTGGCTTCTCAATTCTGACATAATCACTTCTCCCTCAAGTGAGAACTCTTTCTAAATTTCAGACCATTTGGTTTAAAGCAGCGTTTTCCAACCTGAGCAGTGCGGACGCAGAGCCAGAACGTTCTCTGGTGTGGGCTGTCCTGGGAACTGAGACACTCACCAGCATCCCTGGGCTCTGTGCGCTGGTTGCCAGTAGCAACGCCTCGTCTCCAGCACCTGCACGGTCACAACCAAAATGTCTTCACGCTGCCGAGTTTCCCCAAGAGGACTGACTTGGCCCCAGTCGAGAGCCTCTGGTTTAGATGCTCACTACTGATCTCGGGTTTGGAGAGTAGTCATTTCAGGATTATCACAAAGTTGAGGAACCATAGGCGATGTTTATCTTTCATTAAAGCAGGAAGCTCTTTGGCTTAGAAGCTGGGTTGTCAGAAGAAGGTTGCCAGAGTTTTTCTGCAAATAAATAATATTTCACACTGAATCGTGAAGAAAGGGGGTGGAATCAAAGTGACCGGTATTATTTCCAAGTAGAAGGTTAGGAGGTGAATTGAAAAGGCAGAATGCAATCGTACCAGACACACTACACGTGCTACCCATTTGGAAACGGACACCAGCTTGTACTGTAGCAGAGCCCCACCCTTCAGTGCTGGGAGACACGGATCTGAGCCAACAGAAGGAAAGGAAACCCAGGTGGCATGAGGCTCATCCAAGACCTGGGCAGAGGAAGAGCACATGTCCCTAATTTCTAGACTTTCTAGATCTCTGAAATCTCCAAATCCACAATCTTCCTGTATAGATCATACAGAATGCCATGACATTTGGGCACCCGTGATTCTCAGACCCTACGACACACGCTAGGGGGCTGCATGCAACCACAGCAGGTGTGTTTGAAAACCCACCGCATTCCCAGCGCCCTGGAAGGTCACTTGTATTTGACGTTGGTTTTTTGGACGGTTTTCGGTACCTGCCCCTGTGGAATATAAAACCTAAGGATTTGGTTTGTTTAAAATGCAAAACAAGACTGGGGCACCTGGCTGGCTCAGTCTGGTTTCCACTCAGGTCATGATCTCACGGTTCATGACTTTGATCCCCACATCAGGTTTTGTGCTGACAGTGCAGAGCCTGCTTGGGACGGGACTCCCTCTCTCCCTCTCTCTCTCTGCCCCTCCCCGGCTCACCCACTCAAAAAAAAAAAAAAAAAAAAAGTAAAACAAAACCGAAATACAACAATAACCACAAGAACAATCCTTATTCCACATCAAAGAAAAAGCATGGAGTTTACTTTGAATTTAAAAAAATGCACTTTTTTTTCTTATGGGTGTATTTATTGATAGGTTCTATCCACTAAAAAACCTTGATCCTCAACTTGACTCAGTATTTCACTAAGATACAGAACCATTTCTTCCTTGGACATTTAACTGGCAGAGAATACTAACTGTTGAAGTTCGAAAAACACTAAATTATCTTATCTCTGTCCATGGGGGGAAAAAAAATCAGTGGGCTTTCAATTCAAACTTGATTTTATTTTCATTGTGTTGGCAAACAGTACGTCCAGGGTTCTATTTAGGACTTCGGGAGGTTGAGTGGAGGCAACATTAGATTGGCTGGCCTCATTTGCGTATGTAAATCTAATTAGTTAATGGGACCGGTGCCCAGTCAGCAGCAAGAGGGCACGACTTCTAACTCGGGAGAAAGTTGTACACTTACTTCAACTTACTTTTTCTCCCGCTATTGGTTTTCTAACTAAATCTGTAATTCAAAGCCGTGGTTTAAATGCCTCACAGGGCAGAGACCAGTGGAGGGTAGAAAACATCCAGTAATTTGGGCTGATAACGCCCTTAATACGCCTGGAGGCTTTGCACGCCGTGCCTTATGATCGATTACGCAAGCTCATTCTTCCGTGCCTCTGGGCTCAGACGTGCAGCCCATGTCTTGGGTAGCAGGAGCTGGTCCCCACGGCCTTGATTCAGGAGGATTGCTGGAAACACTCAGCCACTGGGGCCACCAGGCCCACGGGGCTGTGCTCACGGCGCACAGACCACTCACTCGCCTGCGACAATTCAGTGCAGCTCAAATCCCAGGCCAGAAATCAAATCTTGAGGTTTTAAACTGACCTCTGCAGGCAGTGATTTCTCTAAGGGCATGTTTCCCATCTGCTGTCGCCCGTTCAGTCTTAACCTGTACAATGTTCAAGACAAAAATAGAGTTGATTGTCTGAATCTGAAGCCTGGGACATGTTTCCCATTCGATGCCAGGTCTCTGAGAGCCCTTGGGAAAACCGTGATATCTGGAAACGTTGGGACTCCCCATCTGCAGAGCCACAGACCCCAGGCCCAAAGGGACAGCGTCTGCGTCTGCTTGGCCGTGTGTAGTCCACCGTCCCCGAAACCTTTCCACCGCGTGTTTTGGGGTCTGGACAACTTGGTTTTACCCCTCTGGTCCCAGCAAGCACGCATGGTCACAATCCTTAATTCTGCCTACGTCTCCCAGGCACGTAGGTTCATATCCACCTGTCTTTTGAGCTCATCACCTATTCAGGGACAGTGTGCGTGCAACCCACCCTTTCGAAACATTACCTGAGGCTGCTGGTACCACTTCAGCTGCCGCCCTGCGTGGCTCGGAGCACGCGGTGTGAACCCAGACGCCCGGTTTCGCGTCCCAGCCCTAGCGCTGCAAGCCACTTGAACGCTGGCAAGGCCCTGCGTTCCTCTGAGCCTCAGTCTCCTCCTCTGCGCAGTGAAGGGGTTACTATTCCTCTCCTCCTGGAGCGGTGCTGAGGAGTAACTGAGACATTGCAGCCCGAGCACTTAGGATGGGGCTCAGAGTCCCGAGATGTCTTCGTGCCTCTCGATGCTGGTCCCGCTGCTGGAGCCATCGCGCTGATGCCACTGGCTCTTTTGTTTAGCAGCTGCGTGCACGGCGGGACCCCCGCTCTGTCCACGCCACCCTGATCTCCCCGCCGCTGCTGGAGTGGTGCTTTAAGCACAAATCGGATGCCGCCTCTTCGCTGTTCAAGAAGAACTTCCCTGTCTTCCTCCAAATCGCTGGAGTCCTCTGGCCCCCACTTCTCCCTCCTCCCCACCCCTGTCACGCCCACCTCGTTTTCCAGCTCCAGCCACGTGGACCTTCCCTGAGCTCCTGGTATTTGTCACGGTCCCTCCTGCCCGGGGGGCTGTGATACATACCGACCCCTCCACCCGGGACTCCTGTCTCCGTCCTCTGCTTCTTCTCAGGTTCCACATTTGCCACGAATGAGACCAACAGTCAACTGCTCGGGGAAGAAATCCCTGACCTCGCGGGGGAAATTCACATTTGACAGTGTGATTATTTAGTCCCAGTCTCCCCCCTACCCGCCCTGTACACTGTGTGCACCAGGAGGGAAAGCCTGTTTGCACTTGCTGTCTAGCTGGTACCCAGCTCACCGACAACAATCAATAATATTTGAGTGAGTGAATGAATGAATGAATGAATGAAAACTACAACTAACTCATTTAAATACCCTCCCTGAACTCACCACAAGTAGAATCCTATGACAAATCCCATGCAAAACAAATTGCCTACCTTGAAATTCAGGGTAACTTTGATTTTCAAACACTGGGTTTAGCTGCAGCGAGGTTTCCTTTGAGATGCCAATATTTTGAGAGACAGAGAAAAGTTCTAGTCATTGCTGGGGTTCATCGGCTCAGAATGACTTCCCGTTTCTTGGGGTCCGGATGTGTTGACACTCACGGGTCATTTCTTTTGCATCCAGAAGGTCAATCTTACTCAGCACCGGTGCCTCTGGGAAACCCAAGACCCCAGTTTTCTCCCTGTTGCACCTGCTCCCACTCTGCGTGGCTTAGAGGCCCCAGTGAAATCCTGAAATCCCAGCGACGGGAACAGAGACTTTGCAATTCATAGTGTGAGATTCTGGCTAAGAGCTTTTTCTCAGATAAAATTGATTTCTCCCTCTTTTACGGTGTCTTCATAGCACTAACTTTGATTGGTACTTGAGAATCTCTCTCAGCTTCCTTCTCTACAGCCAGAATCCTGCTTTCCTTCCCTAACCTCAGCAACCTATGTTTTGTTGGGAGCAACAGTTTTGTTCTTTTCTCTTCCTTTTACTTGAGGCTGTGGGTGGCTATTTCTGAATTAATATCATCAACTAGATTTTTCTTTCTTTTTTAAAAAAATGCTTATTTATTTATTTATTTTGAAGGGGGGAGGGTGGCAGAGAGAGAGAGAAAGAGGGAGAGAGAGAGAATCCCAAGCACTCTGCACCGTCTCCCTCCCATGAACCAAGAGATCATGACCTGAGCTGAAACCAAGAGTCAAATGCTTAACCAACTGAGCCACCCAGGTGCTCCCATGGACGAGATTTTTCTATAAGAAAAATATACCCTTTCATTATTGAATCACTGCAGTGAATCCCTATTACTTAGAGCAAATGTAATCTCAGTTAATAGGCGATCACACAATTCATCGCAGTTTGCCATGGATTACAGCTCCTGATTCACATCTGTTTCTTCTAGACTGAAAGTTCTTGGTGGTGAGGGATCGTGTTTTATTCACCTCTCTATTCTCATGGTGCCTTGGCTACAGTGCGCTATTTCATATTACTATGAAATACGTAATTTTCATGTTTCGTATTTCATATTACATATTATGTCTCATCAGCTTTATGGAGGTACAATTTACATTCAGTACAATTCAAGTGGTAAGTGTGTGCGTTCCAGAAGTGTTGACAAATATAATCAGCCGGGTACCAGGCACCATACAGAACGTTGTCACCAGCCTCAAATGTCCCCTCCTGTGCCTCTGAAGTCACTGTCCGTGCCCTCCACGACCACTGATTTTTCTTCCTATCCCTACATGTGGAATTTTACTAGAGTTCCATACAAAGGAATCCACACGTTCCGCAGCCTTCGGTATTTGATCTCTCTCCCTTGGCGTGCTGCGTTGAGATCATACAGGCATTTCTGTTTCGGGGGGATTTGCTCTTTTCAGCGATGGTGTGGTGTTCTGTTGTATGGGTACATCACAGTTTGTTTATCCTGTTTCCACAGATGGGTGGTGGGCTCTTTTCGGTTTGGGGCTATTTTAAACAAAACAGTTTTGTACATTGGAATCTCGGTGCAAACGTAAGTTTTTATTCCTTTCGCGTAAACCCCTCGGAGTGGAATTGCTGAGACATATGGTAAGTGTTTGCGTCACGTTCAAAGGAACCGCCGTACTTTTCCAAAGTGGCCATAACATTTTGCATTCCCTCCGGAAGCAGATGGATTTGGGTAGTTCCGCATCCTCACCGGCTCTTGGTAATTTTGGTCTTGAATCTTGGGAGCTTTGGTGACTGTGGAATAATAGCCTACCGTGAATCAAATTTACATTCGCCAAATTGCTAATGGCATTGAGTATCTCTTCTTGAGCTCATTTACCATTTATATATATTTTCTGCAGGTGTCTGCTAGGATCGTTTGCAAATTTTCTTTTTTAATTGGGATATCTGTATGCTTAACAGCGAGTTGTAAGTGACCTTTCTGCATTCTGGGTAAAAGTCTTTTATCAGATAGGTATCTCTCAAACAATTTCTCCCAATGCATTGATTGCATTTATAGTTTCTTAAAAATATCTTTTGCAGATAAGAAGTTTTTAATTTTTAATTTGTCAAAATGAACATTTTTAACCGTTTATGTTCTTTTCGTCCTATTTTGAAAAATATTGGCCCAACTCAAAGCCACTTACATTTTCTCCTCTGGGTCTCTCCAGAAGAGGTACAGCTTTAACTCTTCAATGTGATCTATGGTTCAGTTTTGAATTAATTTTTGGAAATGCAGTGACTGAAGGATCCAGGTTCTTTTATATTTTTTTAATGTGTTTTTACTGTGTTGTTTTTGACAGTCTTTGTTGAAAATTTGCCACTGAATTGTCAGAACACCACTGTTAACTCTCAGGGGGGTAGGTTCCGTCAATCAGCCTGTCAATCTGTATGCCAATCTGTATGTCGTGAGTACAGGAGCTCTATGTTATACTGTGAAATGAAATAATGGAAGTTCTCCAACTCTGCTCCTTTTTATTCTATTGTTTTTGTTGAAGGGGAGTAGATACGTCACCCCAAAATATGCCACCGTGGCAGGTGGGTTATTTCAAACTGAGACTCAGGAAGAACTTTTAACCTTATCCTCCTTAACCGCCTAAAAGGATTTAGGTAGGAAACTTGGATCAGGAAAAGAGCTATTACCAGGGGGTGCCTGGCTGGCCCAGGAGGACGAACATGTGATTCTTGGTCTCAGGGTGGTGAGTTTGAGCCCCATGTTGGGTGTAGAGCTTACTAAAAATAAATAAATAAATAAACTTAAAAAAGAGAGAGTGAGCTATGACCAGAGATAACTTTTTTTTTTTTTTTGTAAGTAATCTCCGTACCCGATGTGGGACTTGAACTCACAACCCCGAGATCAAGAGTCACATGTCCCCACCCACTGAGCCAGAGATAACTTTTTATATCGGAAAGAGCTGCAAATATTCGTTTACAAAACTCTTCCCAGCTTCCTGTGAATGGCCTCCCCCTTGAAGCCCCGTTGCTTAGCCCCTTCCCCCTAGCTCAGGATGGTATAAAATCCCCAATTACCTGATGCAGGGGAGTCTCATGTTTCTAAGGGACTCCTGTATGTACGGAATTGGTTTCTCTCCTGTTAATCTGTTTCTCGAATTTAACTGTTAGACCAGCCAAAGAAATCTTTCTGCCCCTCCATGGTCATTCTAGGCCCTTTGCATTTCTGTACGAATTTTAGACTCAGTGTATTTATTTATTCAGAGTTATAATATTCTGTTACCAGAAACATGCAGCTGGAAACAACACGTTTATTATTTGACCGATTCTGTGGCTCAGGAATCCGGGCACGGCTTTACCAGATCCCCTGCTTGAGGTCTCACCGGACCACAATGAAGGCAGCTGTCAGGGCTGGGGCCTCGTCCGAAAGCCTGACCAGGAAAGGATCCACTTCCAAAAACACTCGGTTGTTGGCAGATTTCGTTTCCTTGCAGCTGTAGAATTCACAGAAACTTCCTATTTCAAGCCAGCAAATGAACCAGAGCCAGAGAGAGACATTAGAACAAACCTACCAACAAGACAGTCTTTTTTTTTTTAATATTTATTTATTTTTGAGAGACAGAGCCTGAGCAGGGAGGAGCAGAGAGAGGGAGACACAGAACTCGAAGGAGGCTCCAGGCTCCGAGCTGTCAGCACAGAGACAAATGCGGGGCTTGAACTCACCAACCGTGAGATCATGACCTGAGCAGAAGTCAGATGCTCAACCGACCGAGCCCCCCAGGCGCCCCAAGACAGTCTTATCTTATATGTAATTCCAGGAGCAGTATCCATCATCTCGCCATAATCTGTATGTTAGAATCAAGCCGCAGATTCTGTCCCCACTCAAGGGGAGGAGATTACACAGAGGCGCAAATACCCGGAGCGGGGTGGGGGTGGGGGGGGCGCTTAAAATCTTCCCCCACATCCAGCTTGTCAAAAAGCTTGCCAGGATTTCAACAGGATTTTATTGAATCTATTGATCAATCTGGGGGGAAACGGGCATCTCAACAACACTGAGTGTTCTGGCCCCTGAGCATGGTGTATTTCTACATCACTACGTTTACAGTTTCTCTAAGCATTATTCCTTAGTGTTCCTTTGGGACCTTAAGCCATGAAGATGTCGGTAATGACGGTCTGTAACCAACCGCACAGGACTTTTTGAGTTTAAAAGTATGTTCTTGGTACGATTTTTTTTTTCCTTTTGGATCAGAAGGTATAAAGATGACGTTTAAAATTCCCTGCAGATATCTCTGCTACCAGTTTGAAGGAACTTCATAAATGTGAAGCCACCACAGAGAAGGCGGATGTGATGATAATGTTTTTACTGTCCTCCCCCACCCCCACCCCCACCCCTGAGTCTAACTTTGCCCGAAGCCTGTATTATACCCGGATTTTTCAGTTACCTAAGACAATTTACCTTTTGGGCTTTAACACATAAAGATATTGTTTCAGCACTGAACAGGACCTTTGCTACTTCTCAGGTCGTGTAAAAAGAAACTGATGTCCAGCAAGGTGAATCCTTGAATACCTAGAAACTCCCTCAGCCTGCCCGCAATGCTCTGTCCCATGTGATTTCTAGTACCTCAGAATATTCCTGAACTGTCCTGAGCAGAGATGGAGAAATTCAGGGGCAGTTGATTCAGCGCTCCCTGCTTTGCGGTTTTTGGCACTCCCCTCAAAATTTAAATTCAGGGTCTCTGACAATAATTGCTTCCCATAGCACCTGAGCCATGCTGAGGACGAGAGAGAAGAAATTTTGCAAGTAGCTTCCGAAGCAAATTGCATTATTAACATCATCATATTCTGCCTCCTCCTCCCAATGCTGAATTTTGATGGGCTCAGATTTCACTGTTTTAACCTAGGGTCTTTCTGGAACACAGGAACCATATAATGCATGTGAATTCTCATGGAATTTGAGGAAGGGCATAATAAGGCAAAAAGAACCAAGTTAAATCACTCTAGCTAAGAGTGAAAATACATTATTTTAGGTGCTGAATCTCTCTGATGCCCGGAGTTTATGTTCTCACAGTGGTGATGAGAGACCATAAGGCAAGCTATGGGCCAAGCACAAGCTAGTACAACCACCCCGCAACCCCCCACCCCCCAAGGTGGGATGTGTGTGACATTCCTCAGGCCTTCCTGGCTGCCCAAGAACAAAGGAAAGGACAGAAAACAAATGGTTAAACTGAGAGTTTCCATCAGTTTACAAATATCTCAACAGTAGCCTGATCAGGAACTCCCTACTACTTTAAAGATAACGCTTTGCTAGAGGGAAAACAACCTTAGCTTGACAATAGCTAGGCCTCCGGTAATCTGTGAGTCTTCTTTAGCATACGGAAATCCCTTTAAGAAACTTCTTGTTGACTTTACCTCCCCCAAAACTCCACAGTCTATAAGCAGTCACTCTGCACAACCCCAGTGCCGCTCTTCCTGCCCACAGGTCTTGTCCCTATGCTCTAATAAAATCGCCGAAGATGTCTTCTTTGCACCGAAGATGTCTTCAAGAATTCGTTCTTGGCCATCGGCTCCAAACCCCCACCAACACCCCAAAACCCCATCATTGGGAGGATCGGAAGAAAGAAAGAAAGAAAGAAAGAAAGAAAGAAGATAGGAAGAAGGGAAGGGAAGGGAAGGGAAGGGAGAAAGAAAACAGTTCATTTATATCAAGATTTGCCAAAAAGACACAAACTAGGCAAATATTGAGGTTGTCTCCATTCATTTGGCTGAAATGCACATGCAGATTTCATTTGCTTGTGTCCTGGGGTCTGTGGAGGCCGCCATATTGCCACCAGGCTTGGAAATGCTGGTTGGAGAACTGCTCATCCCAGATTTACACACGGCTAGTTCAAGAGTTCTTCCTCCTCTAACCTGCCTAAATCACCACCCTGTCCAACAGTCCATCTGCTCCTGTCCGCCATTCTCTTCGATACCATATTCAAACATACTCCGATCTCTACGATAACTTTGTGGTGAGTGCAAAGTCCCCAAAACCAAGGTGTTCTCTTTCCATTTAAACCCAAGACTACAGCCTCAGTGTGAGTCCTGCCTGAGAACACACAGTAAAAAATATCTTTCCATCACGACCCATTTCATTTGTGTTTCTGTGGAACTTGAGTGTTTTCTATATTTCAAGTGACAATACCTGTGTGCGTGTGTACATAGATGTGCACATACATGTGTGTGTGCTCACAATACATACATGCACACACATACGTACACACACATATAGAAAAAGCTTGGAGAGGCAGGAACACACTAGAAGGATTTGAGCATGCTCACACTGTGCCTTTCTTTCATTATCTAGCTGTGAATGGCATGAGTTGCCTGCATATTAAAGAACATTCTCGGGGTACCTGGGTGGCCCAGGAGGTTAAGCATCCTGCTCTTGGTTTCACTCAGGTTGTGATCTCAGGGTTCATGGAATCGAGCCCTCTGTCTCTGTGTCAGAGATTCCCTGCTTGGGAATCTCTCTGTCCTCTCTCTGCCCCTCCCTCACTCTCGCTCTCTCTCTCAAAATAAATAAATAAACATTTTTTTTTAAAAAAAGCATTCTCTTGTCAGTCACCTCCTCATATCCTTTCCCTCCCCCAACAACCTGGAGGCACAATGGAGACCCTGGAGTCTTTACTTACTGCTTAATTTTTCAAAACAATTAAATTGAAAAAGCACAGTCTTTTCATGAGTGTGTGGCTATAAACACACAGTTTAAGGATTTAAGAAAACATTATAAATCTGCCCAAAGTGAAACTCCATGGTTGATTACTTTCATTGTTTAAAAAATTAAAACCATGTGTTTTTAAAAGTGTTTCAAGCCTTTCCAACCTGTGTAGCGGTAGCCAAGCAGTAGCTGGTGTCCTACTTTCTCTAATTTTAGGCAGAGTGAAGATAAGGCAGAATGAGGGATTAAAATATGTTGAATGTTTATTTCATGCCAAAGTACTCACATGTATTACTTTATTAAATTTTGAAAATAGTCTCAAGAGACGGAGTTTTATCTGTATTTTTTAAATTGCGAAAAAATGTTTAAATGTTTGTTTATTTCTGAGATAGAGAGAGTCCAGACAGGGGAGGGGCAGAGAGAGGGGGACAGAGGACCCAAAGTGAGCTCTGAGCTAAAGGCAGTGAGCCCAACGCAGGGCCCGAATTCACAAACCTGGAGATTATGATCTGAGCAGAAGCCAGACACTCAACTGACTGAGCCACCCAGGTGCCCTTACATCAGGAATTTTTTTAATTTTTTTAATGTTTATTTACTTTTGAGAAACAGAGAAAGAGCACGAGCAGGGCAAGGGCAGAGAGAGAGGGAGACACAGAATGCGAAGCAGGCTCCAGGCTCTGAGCTGTCAGCACAGAACCCGACTTGGGGCTCGAACTCATGAATTGGGAGATCATGACCCGAGCTGAAGTCAGACACTCAACCAACTGAGCCACCCAGGCACCCCTAAATCAGGAATTTTTAAAACCTAATTTTAAATGACTAAGATGTACTATCCAGGTGGGTAAGTGCTGTTAAATGTTATAAAATTCTGCTGCTGCTTATGATGACCTAAAATTGGCAAGTCTGACTTCATTTGGTACCTTCATTTGGAAACTTCTTATGGCTTTGACATTGATTTTTATGTAGCATGTTTTTAAAGAGCATATGATGTAAATATCATAAGAACTAATGACTTATGTGTTCATATCCAATAGAATAGCAGGTTAAATTTACACACGAAATGCAAGAATTACCCCTGTTTTCCATGCACCTTCTTCTTCAATTGGGTTCATTGAAGGTTTTCAGTCTCCTACATCTTGAAGTTCAGGGACAGAATTGAAAAATTCGAATTACGTAGTGTATGTCAGAAATTCTATACAATTTTTTATCATTTGATCTCAACAACTGCGCAAAATAGGTACATGCAAACTCTTTATTAAAAGCAAACTTTAGGGGCACCTGGGTGGCTCAGTTGGTTAAGCACCTGACTTTGGCTCAGGTCATGATCTCGTGGTTTGTGAGTTTAAGCCCCGTATCAGGTTCTGTGCTGACATCTCAGAGCCTGGAGCCTGCTTCGGATTCTGTGTTTCCCTCTCTGCATCTCCCCCACTCATGCTCCATCTCACTCTCTCTCTCTGTCTCTCTCTCAAAACCAAATAAACATTAAAAAAAATTTTTTTAAGTAAACTTTAGGGGCACCTGGGTGGCTCAGTTACTGAAGCGTCAGACTTCGGCTCAGGTCATGATCTCACGGTTCATGAGTTCAAGCCCTGCATTGGCATCTGTGCTGACAGTTCAGAGCCTGGAGCCTGCTTCAGATTCTGTGTCTTCCCTTCTCTCTGCTCCTCCCCTGCTTGTGGTCTCTCTCTCTCTCTCTCTCAAAAATAAATACACATTAGAAAATACAGTAAACTATATTGCTGTATAACATGCATACCCAAAAGTGCTGAAAATGTAAGTATTCAAGTACATTAAATGTAAAGAATTAAGCCAAAGATGTCAGATGAGATTTAAAAATTATATGTCATTAACAGGAGATACACATGTAAAATTAGAACACAAAGAAGTTTAATGTCACGGGATGAAAAAAGATATCCCTCACAATTAAATCTATAGCTATATTAATATCTGATCCAGTAGAATCTAAACTAAGAAATATTATAGCTAGAAAATGACTCAGAAAGAGTTAGTCCTCCAGGAAAGCAAAGCTATTTGATATTTGTATGTGCCAGCAGTGCAGATTTTAACATAGGAAAAATTAATGGGAGTAAACAAGAAACTGGCAAAAACAAATCCTCCAGGAACCGAAACCCATTGTAAAATTGTAAGAACACAGTAACATAGCTTTAAAATACATAAAGCAAAATTTAGCAGAACTAAAGGAAAATATAAGCCATTGTACCCCTGATGAAGACTTAAGCACTCCTTTCCCGGCTAGTAACTGAAGTCCCCCCCCTTCAAAGGTGACTGGTTTGGGATCTCAGATGAGTTTGACCAGAACCCAGACATGCGTTCTGGCCGCCTTTTGCCTCCATATGCCCAGTCCAGCATCCCTGACTTTTTAATATTATGCCTTACTCTCACTTAGATTTTGTTCTCTCAAGTTCACTTTATTTTTTTTTTTTCAGGGTAGAATCATTGGTGCCTTATCTTTATAATTCCAGAAGCACATGCATAATACCCGGCACTTAATAGGTATTCAGTAAATATTTGATGCATAAAGAAAACTAGTGTTCCTTGCTAATCAGCTGCTGTAGTGGAGGGCTCACAGTGTTATAGTGGGAAGGATTCGGGTATGTTCATTTGGTGAGTCTCCTCAGCCATTTTAACACACTTGGGGAGAAATGGTTAGTCATTCTGGGCTATACTCAATACAAAGACTTGCGTGTTGGCTATTCCCTCTTTACTCATTCTTTTTCCAATTAAATACGCTTTTAACTTCAATGTCCCCCGGTTCTCCTTTATTTTCCCATAGCCTATGTTAATAGCATCTTGAATGATTTTCAATGTCCATATAGAAAAAAAGGAAAATTACTTATTTCAGAGCCAAATCATGATCCAAATGCCTTCTTTGATGAAGCTGTGTGTGTGTGGGGGGGGGGGGGGTGTGCGGGTGTGTGTGTGTGTGTGTGTGCAAGAAATATATCCAGTTTCATAACTTGAGTATCGGCATTTCTCTCTATTCAGATGGTTGGTCAATTCATAAATTACCAAATAACTTTGAACCAGTTAAATCATTTCCCATAATCAACAGTTGCTTTATAAGGAAACAATGGACCACCAACTATTTGTGCCGATCAACATGTTCTCCTATGTATCTTATTTGGTTGCCTGTGTTACACAAATACGTACTTACGTGGTCAGCCTGTAGCATTTTGCCATACTGAGAAGCATACAGTAATCATTCATGTTGAGATCATTTTCAGTCCTTGCATAGAACTGAATGATACATCGAAGGAAAAGCATAATTACTTTGAGAGTTGCTTGCCATTAACACATTCAGAAATCCTTCAAAGGGAATAACGGATACTCTATTTTAAGCAACACAACCCATACATACACCAAAGCTGTTTTCGCACAAGTTGAAAGGACTTGCATTTGTATCAACAAAGAAACACATAAAACAAGGACTCATGGAAGGATTATATGCTCTCATTCTGCACTGACAAAACGTATGACAATATCAGAGGAAACATGATACCGTTCCTTTTATTCATTTCAGATTTAAGAAAACGTTTAGAAAGACAGGGATCTGGGGCGCCTGGGTGGCGCAGTCGGTTAAGCGGCCGACTTCAGCCAGGTCACGATCTCGCGGTCCGTGAGTTCGAGCCCCGCGTCGGGCTCTGGGCTGATGGCTCAGAGCCTGGAGCCTGTTTCCGATTCTGTGTCTCCCTCTCTCTCTGCCCCTCCCCCGTTCATGCTCTGTCTCTCTCTGTCCCAAAAATAAATAAACGTTGAAAAAAAATTAAAAAAAAAAAGAAAGACAGGGATCTTCAGAAGATGTAACTAAGCAGTTATCAAAAATGGTTTCACTTTTTTCCATATGGACTTCCAGAATGGGCCAGGAGGACATTTACGATGGTGAGTTATATTCAGATTTCATCTAAATGTGAAATTATGGAAACAAATAAAATACATGAGTATTACAATGAAAAGATTTGTCACGGGGCGCCTGGGTGGCTCAATCAGTTAAGCATCCAACTCTTGATCTTGGCTCAGGTCATGATCTCATGGTTCACGAATTCAAGTCCTGTGCCAGGTTACACATTATCAGTGCAGAGCCTGCTTGGGATTCTCTCCCTCTCTCTCTCTCTCAAAATAAATAAATAAACTTAAAACAAAAGATTTATGGGGCACCTGGGTGGCTCAGTCGGTCAAGCATCGGACATCAGCTCAGGTCATGATCTCACAGTCCGTGAGTTCGAGCCCCACGTCGGGCTCTGTGCTGACAGCTCAGAGCCTGGAGCCTGCTTGGGATTCTGTGTCTCCCCCCCTCTCTCCCCCTCCCCTGCTCATGCTCTGTCTCTCTCTGTCTCAAAAATAAATAAGAACATTAACAACAATTTTAAAAAAAGATTTATCACAACATATAATATCATACAAGATGACACTTTGGGGGAATAATTATATAATTGAGTACAATTCTATACTATGCAAAAGGCAAATACTTTGAGCCTCTGAGCATTGATAAGAGTGTCTATTCTCATTTATTGAATGGGTGTGATGTGCTAACATTATTTAGATAGTTTACATGGAAGGTGTTAAGTCTTGGCAGTAACTTTACACGAGAGGTATATTTTAATCGCCGATTGAGGTGAAAATTGAGTCTCAGAGAGACTGCCGCTTACCCAACGTTATGCAGGTAGTACGTGAAAGGTGTGGCTATTGACTAGGGTCTGACTTGATCTGAAACAATCTTCCCCTCCAAACGCCCATCTGTCTTGCTTCCTTCAGTTCCCTGCTGAACTATCACTTTATGGGGGAAGACACTATAAACGCTCCAGAGAAATTTGCAACTACGTCCCTACCCCCTTCGCACCCAGCACTCCTGGCAGAGTGGGGCGGTTACGGGTCCTGTGCTTTGTCGTCTGTGGTCCAAACTCAATAGCTCCCTAGAAGACAAGGCTTTGTTTTGTTCACAGCGGTGTGGCCAGCAGGCACAAGAGAAATAGACCAGCATACAATCTCACCCTTAATGCTGTCTGCACCTGCTTGAGGAGTCTGTGTTTCTCTGATGACCCTTTTGAGTGGGACATAGGGTCCCTCTGAGGTCCCTCTGAGGATCCTTGCTGATACGTTCTGTGTATAATGGTAATTACAGCTGGCACGTACGTATCGCTTACTTTGTGCCACGCTGTTCTAAGTACGGGAACTGTGAACTCACACCCATTGTATAGATGAGGACACTAAGGGACACAGATAGCAATTAATATGCCTAAAGCCACACAGCAGGTGAGTAGCGTATCTGGGATTTGATCCGAGAAAACTTGGCATCGGGAAATAACAGCTTTCTGTTTCCAAAATCTGAAATGAGAACTTCTCAGGCCAGTGGTTTTTCTAATCGCAATGTCAGTGCTGGAATTTATTACACAATTTACTTGTCATTAATCACCACTCAGTCTGAGAATTGCCTGCTCGAAGTCATTTGCTGAGTTCTCCAATTGCTCACTGATACTTTCAACGAATCCATTAGAAAAGCCTTTTCTGTGCCTCGACTAATCCGCGCTTATTAATGAATAATTAGTGAGCGGTGTCTAACTTTCTTTCATCCCCACAATGCCAAACCAGGCAGAAGCAGGGACAACATACATGGGACAGAAGAGGTTATGCAAACCCCTTGACACATTAATGGAGGTAATGAAAAGATCTCACAGCCTTTTTTTAACCTACATCTCCCCACACTTCACCATACAAAGGCAGCGGGGAAAGGTTGGGAGTGATGTGCTGAGGGCAGGTCCCACCGACTTGCAGGAGCCGATCCCCGAGGACTTTGTGAGCTTGTTGTAAATACAACCATTTTTAACCACTTTAAAACCAAACAGTGTTCCAATCCCTGCAACTCTTCCCTAAGTGAAAGAGATCATTACCACGATTTCGATGAGCCGTGCCTGAGACGGGAAGAGGTTTCAACTGCATAAATATAAATCACATGGCGGGGAAAAATAATTTAAAAGCAGATCATGCATCGATAGAATAACAATCAACTCCACGGGAAGGACGGACTGAGTTATCCAATGGGTGAGATCACGGAATAAATACATCCTTTTGCTTGTTTCTAACACGTACAGGTTTGGGGATGTCACACAAGTGCCCGGCTTGCTGAATTTGATTAAGACATCGGACGTTTGGGAAATGCTGGTGCTGTTTCCCAATGAATGAGCTCACACCTTTGCCGGGGAGGCTGGCTGTGGCCCTCACCTGGCCTGTTTCACGTATCTATGTGCCCCCAGGGAGAGGTTTTAGCAGCCTCTGCGTTAGTAACTGCTTTTTCTTACTATGGTGTTGAGGCTGCTTCAGCCAGGGTCCAGTGCAGAGACCGCCCGAGACAGCAGCCTCCCAGTGGAAGCATCCCACCCAGCCCAGCCGGGAGCAGGGAGAAACGGATCCAGAAAAAATGCATCGGAGCGATGCAAACGTTGATCCGGGACAACCCCGGTTCACAGACCGGCACGCGGGAAACTTCATTACCCCGTGATGTTCTTCTGAAACAACGCACGGCATGAATCGGCAATTACGGTGTGCTGGGCGCTGTGCTAAATGACGCCTTACCATCATTTCCTGTATTCCTCTCAATACAGCACAGGGAACTAGGTGCTACCATCGCGTGTTTAAACACAAGAAAGAAAGGGCAACCCGTCGTACGGAAAACAAATCAAGTGGAGACACAATTTCTCTCGGCATATTACTTCTTGAACTTCGTCGCATAAGAACCCTGTGTCAAACGGTATCTGATTTCGCACAGAACACTCACGTGGTGATGTTGTTGTTGTTGTTGTGAATACCATGGATCTTCGTTTCATTTTTCTGCAGCGAAAATTGTGGTTTCCCGAGCGGGTTTTGTGATGGAGAGAGTGGGGTCACATTTTTTTAAAACTGAACATTCAAGGAAATGCACGTTAGCAAACAGAGGCCAAGCCTTTGATAAGATAGCAGGAAGAAAACAAAGTCCCTCTGGTCATAAAGATTCCAGCACTCACTGTTGCTTAAAGATGGGCTTCTTCGAAGCAAAGAGGCTCCTCTGGTCTGCTTTCTGCCCTGAGCAGTGTGGCCCGAGGTGCACGTAATGATCTCGTCAGGAACATGAACCAGCCTGCCGGGCATCGGGCAGAGAGGCGCCGGCAGCCCGTCGTGTGGGCGCGTGTGCGGAGGGAAGGCAGGGGTGCCGAGAGGGGAGACTGAAACAACCCCCTTTGATTTTCCCCCTCTGATTGGCCTCGGATCCCTCCTGACTATCCGATTGATTCTCTGATCAAGAAGACATTTTCCTGCCTGCGATCATTTCCCTCAGGGGGCATTTAAAGAGTGAAACAGTCCAATTTTACCTTTTTAAAAATTTTTTTCAATGTTTATTTTTGAGAGAGAGACAGAGACAGAGTGCAAGCAGGGGAGGGGCAGAGACGGAGACACAGAATCCAAAGCGGGCTCCAGGCTCTGAGCTGTCAGCACAGAGCCCGACTTGGGGCTGGAACTCACGAACCTCAAGATCATGACCTGAGCTGAAGTCGGACGCTTAACCGACTGAGCCACCCAGGCGCCCCTAATTTCATTGTAAACACTGACTCTGTGTCCCATGGTCTCACTCCATGCACGTCACTTTATTAAATTCCCACAGTGGGTCCATGAAGACAGGTCTATTGTTACAGCAGGAAATTAAAAGTATATATATCCTTCTGCATTTGATAGCATGTTATGTATTTTCCACATGTTATCTCCTGGGACTTTACAACAGCCCTTGCATTTAGGCAGAGAGGAAAATCCCTTCTGTGTGCACAGCCTCGCTATTTTCAGAGACAAAGAATCAGGCTCCAGGAGGGTTTAGGGGAGGGAATCGGGCTCAAGCCCCCACCGATCTGCTCCTAGTCAAGTGTCCTGCCAACCCTCTGTCCCAGCACATGGTACCCCGTGTCTCTGGGATGGGGGGAGTTTCCCATCATGCACCTGGCTCTGCTCCGGGTGCGGCCGGGCCATGAGATCCACTGGCCTGGGGCTGGGACGTGTCTTCCTTGTTCCACGGGGAACCGTACTTCCTCTGAGAGACTCAGCTGTCTCCGACATTCGCTGTCCCCTGGTAACAGGACTTCTGATTTTAACTTGACAGCTAAGGATCCACTCTATCAACATAAAGAGTGCGTTACGCAGCCTCCCCTATAACCACCTCCAGCCGGGGGACCAGGTCACAGACGTGATAAAGTAGAAGTGTCATGCGGCACTCCGAGGACAAAGCTGGCCCATGACATCGACCTACTCGCCTTGCTGTCCTTTCCTCCTTTTGCACACCGTGCCTCACAGGTGATTCCGGGAGCTGACGCCTGTCACCACGAGGTGACCTTGGCCAGAGAGGCCACACACAGCTGAGCAACCAGCTGGAAGAAGCCCGGGCTCCCAAAGCCTTCATGAAACACAAGCTCCCGTAACAGCCCCAGGCCGCTCACCATTGGACTTGTGATATGAGAGACAAATAAAATTCTCTCTTATTTGAGCAACGATTATTTTGAGTCTTTTGCTTGCAGCTAAACCCGTCACAAACAGATGCATTTGCGGTAGCCACACTTGACACATGGCCATAAAGTACTAGGTGTTTCAAGTAGAAGAATGTAGAACACGGAATCCCCGCCCAGCAGCAAGGCGCAGCACCTTAACGTAGGCGTGCGCCTGAAAGCATGCTTTTAATCTCTTTTTCCAACCCTTCTTACAATTCTGTTATTTATCATTGAATTATCAAAGCTTGAAACTAATTGAAAAAAAAATTTTTTAGGAGTCAGATTCGTATCAAAACTACCATCTCCAGGGGCACCTGGGTGGCTCAGTCGGTTGGGCGTTCGACTCTTGGTTTCCGCTCAGGTCATGATCTCACAGTTCATGAGTTTGAGCCCTGCGTTGGGCTTCACCCTGACAGTGCAGAGCTTGCTTGGGATTCTCTCTCTCCCTGACACTCTCTCTCTCTCTCTCAAAATAAATAAATAAAAACTTTTAAAAAATTAAATAATATATATATCATCTCCACGGCTGTTAATGCTGTGTTGCTACACTGATTATATCGGGGGTAAAAGTGGCTTCTTAATACTTTATCCTACAAGTCTAGACCTTGGGGTTCACTGGCCAAGGACACAGAGTCCAGGAAGCCGCAAAGTGGATTACCACAGACAACAGCCTTTCACATATTAACGCTGGTCCCTAGATTAAAGGAGACAAAGGATATCAGCATTCTGACATCTCCCCAGTTGGACACATTCTTCACCCTCCCACGGGACGGGAAATGTGTGTGTGTGTGTGTGTGTGTGTGTGTGTAAAGGGAGCACTGTATGCCTGCACTCCCGACGGGTGGGGGAGACGAGACCTCTCTGCCCTTCAGGAGATGTTGCTCAAAACAAAAGAAGAGCCAAAGACCATTTAGAGAAAGATAAGCAGGGGTGCCTGGCTGGGGCAGCCGGGAGAGCGTGGGACTCTTGATCTCAGGGTTGTGAGTTCGAGCCCCACGTTGGGAGTAGAGATTATTTAAATAAATAAAACCTTGGAAAGAAAGACAGGCAATGAGAGGGATCAAACATTTTAATTTGGTGGAGTATGAAATCCTTGATTCTGAGTATCGTTAACTTAAAACCAATTCGCGGACAGACTTCCTTGTGCCATTTGCATGGAGGGTAGGATAGTTGGTTATCTACTTCTCACATGTTTATATTTTCTTGTTCTTGTTATTTCCACTGGGGACGATTTTACTTTATTTACTTTAAGGGTCTCTGCCATCTCAACACTGACTCAAATGCAAGTGTTGCCACCACGGTCCTACACTCCCTGCCTCTCTTTGATGTGATGTGACCATGCCCTTGTGCCACAGACCTGCCCCCATCCACTGCCTTCAGGACGATTCGAAGCCCCGTTCTGATCGCGGATCCACACTCCCAAGCATCTGTCTCTTTATAGGGCTGTCGATAACTCAGAGAAACTTCTATCAAAGAAACGGAGGAGCTTGGCTAAGGGTGTGGATAAAAACCAGACCACGATGAGTAACTCCAGCATAATTCACCTCCATCACATGGTCCGTGGTCTTTAAGGTTTTACATCACACAGCACCTTTCTGTTTTGTCTGTTAGTCCTGGCAGAAGATGTTTCTTTAAGAAAGTCTTAGTAGGGCCAAAAAACAGCTCATTCCAAAGGCTTTTTGCACCCGGGATTTTGAACCAGCTGTGAGGTGATCTCCATGGCTCGTGCAAACACAAGGCTCTGAAGTAAATACTGGCTTCACTCCCGAGGAAGGGACGGTCAAAGTTTTCACGACGATGCAAAATCCCTCTGTGCTCATAATACTGGCATATTTTGGGAGCTCCAATATCACAATAGTCAGGCCATCCTTCTAATCTGAAGGAAGACGCTTGAAAGGAAAATGTGACCGGAAGATTTTTTGCAAGCTTTGAAAACCCCTTCTGGTTTATTTGCTGTTGTCCGTATCATCCACAAATATTTAGTGCGCATCTCCAAAAGAACTATTTTTAACTAATCAAAATATTATTGTCACTCCCTTGGGTAATTAACAACTGTTTGTTATTATCAAGTACATGCAGCGAGCATTCAGATCCTTCCATTCATCAAAGGTCGTTTTAAAACCATGGCTCTATCAGGGCCGGATTTAATTTCTGTTGTAGAGAAGCATGTCAGTCTTTCGTTCCGCATTGTCTCCACTGTAAAATAAATCCTATTACTAGGTATATCTTCAACTTAGTTTCCACGCCTGCCTTTTCTGATAGAGCTTGTTTTCTTGCAGAACACAAACTATGTAGCTCAATTTCCCAGACAAACCAGGCTTAGCACGGCTTAAAAGCTGAATTTGTTAGCAGCTTTGTTTTAAAAAAAAAAAAATGAAGGTATTTGAGTAGAAGAACTGAAAACAGCGTTTGCAAGAAAATGATCCTGAACAGCAACAAAGGTGAGAAAGACAACCGCTGGGAAGGGAATGAGGTCGTTAATAACTTCTTAACGTATAGACCGTCCAGGGCAACGCTGGGCTCCTTTGTCATCTGATTACCCCGGATGCTAATAGAAGAGGAATTTTGTATAAAATTGTCAGTGGCTCACACCTCTCGTAAAATAATCCCAGTTCTGTTATGACTATTACAGAGCGAATGGCTTGCATATGGGTCGTTGTCGGCAGAAAAAACGATTCGAGACACAGTCTAAGCTGCCTCAGCGAAATATTTTAAGCCACCAGGGAGCTTAGGAGAACATTCCTATACCCCCACGGTAATCCAGGGAAAGCTTGCGAGCAAACGGCCTGCGTCCCCATAGTTGGAACGGGAATTAAGCTGTCTCAGAGATTGCTTTACTGGTCATTTTTTGTGATACTTTGCAAAGCGGTAAATAATCACTGTGTTATATCCACTCAAGCTGTCTTCTGTTTCCGAGACAATCCGTCCTACTCCTGCCTCAGGACCTTTGATCTGGTTGCTTCTCTGCCTGGGACTCTGCAACACAGTCTGGCTCTTTCCTGCCTTCCTTTTTAGGTACAGCGTTCCTCGTGCCGCACCCCCCCCCCCCAGAGAAGCTGTCCCTCTTTGCCACAGTAGGATGGGCTGAACCCTTCCTAGTCTCTCCATCCAACAGACCAGTATATTAATGACCTCCCCGCCTTTATCACAATCAGAAAACTGCTGAATTATTTGTTCCCTTGTTTCATTCTCCGAATTTCTGCGTTAAAGGGCACAGGATTCTTCTAACTGTCACATTCACCACTGTATCCCCGGGGACAAGCCTGGAGCCAGGCTCACAATAGGTACCACAATGGATGGATGGATGGATGGATGGGGTTCAAGCCTGATTCACTTTATGCTGAATACCTCTCTGGCACAACCAAACAGCACAAGGCAGTTCTGGTGTAAATGGCCTTTGTGGATTTTTCCTAGAAACGCGCCTTAAAAATAGGGAAACATTTGCTCTTTAATTTCCAAATAAGGACACTTAAAGCATAGCGGCGGCTTTAAAACTAAGCCGGAGAGAGTCAACACTGTTGACTGAGTTCTGGCGCTTCTCGCCATCGAGGTGTGAGAAGTCACCTGTGTGTGCTCACTCTGCTTTGCTGGTAAGAATGCAAGTTCACGCATGAAAAGCCACAGTGTTAGGAGACAAAATACTGCCTTTAAATTTTCATATCTGGTCTCCTATCCTCACTCCAACTCAGGAACCGCTGTTTTATAGAAGGGAAGTGGGTTGGGTCCTGAGGAACCCAGGTATGTGCGGTCATAATCTAGGCTTACCCAAGTCCCCCGTGCTGCCCACAACCACCACCCTGCCCCCGGCCAGATTCGTGCTCCCCACCTTCCTACAGCTGCCTGGCTGGTGTAGAGCACTGCTTCCCGCTCAGGACCAGAGAAAACAGTGGGAAAGATGAGCTACAGCTAGAAATGCCACCTCACCACAAAAGGGTCATTTCCTTTAGAGACATTTCTCTGCCTCATTCAATCCAACTCCTTTGGGACCGACAAGGTCTCAGTAACACAGTCACAACACTGCCAGGTATTTTTACAAGATGTTTTGAGGTCAACAGCTCGGTGGAGACTTTCCAAACATTTTGGCTTGGGGACTGGACGTGCGAAATGGAGAGAAAGAGCCTATAGGCCGCCTGCACACTCTTCCAGCCGCAGGAGGTGGGCTGGAAACCTCCATTCTCCCCATCGTGTGCGTGTGGGTTTGTGCCCCAGGTTCCTGACTTGACTATTTTTTAATGTGCAAATGGAATTCTAGAATCCACTCATTGCTTTTTGCCCCTGGAAAAAGGGAGCTCTGACATCACTCACTGGGGTCAGTGTCCTGTCTCCTAGGACCACAGCTTTGAGGACACTGGACGTGAAGCTGGCACGTGCACGGACGCCGGCGCTGTGGTCTTGTTTGCCTAGCTGTGGCCGGGGTTATTAAGGTGTGACACTCCCCTCCTCCAGGGCAGACGCCCCTCCTCCAGCGCGGACGCCCCTCCTCCAGCGCGGACGCCCCTCCTCCAGCGCGGACGCCCCTCCTCCAGCGTGGACGCCCCTCCTCCAGCGCGGACGCCCCTCCTCCAGCGTGGACGCCCCTCCTCCAGCGTGGACGCCCCTCCTCCAGCACGGACGCCCCTCCTCCAGCGTGGACGCCCCTCCTCCAGCGTGGACGCCCCTCCTCCAGCACGGACGCCCCTCCTCCAGCACGGACGCCCCTCCTCCAGCGCGGACGCCCCTCCTCCAGCGTGGATGCCCCTCCTACCCTACCGACACCCCTCCTCCAGCGTGGATGCCCCTCCTCCAGCGTGGATGCCCCTCCTCCAGCGCGGACGCCCCTCCTCCAGGGCAGACGCCCCTCCTCCAGCGTGGACGCCCCTCCTCCAGCGCGGACGCCCCTCCTCCAGCATGGACGCCCCTCCTCCAGCGCGGACGCCCCTCCTCCAGCGCGGACGCCCCTCCTCCAGCACGGACGCCCCTCCTCCAGCGCGGACGCCCCTCCTCCAGCACGGACGCCCCTCCTCCAGCGCGGACGCCCCTCGTCCAGCGTGGATGCCCCTTCTACCCTACCGACACCCCTCCTCCAGCGTGGATGCCCCTCCTCCAGCGCGGACGCCCCTCCTCCAGTGCAGAAGCCCCTTCTATCCTACCGACACCCCTCCTCCAGCGTGGACGCCCCTCCTCCAGCGCGGACGCCCCTCCTCCAGCGCGGACGCCCCTCCTCCAGGGCAGACGACCCTCCTCCGGTGCAGACACCCCTGCCTGCCTGGAAGGCAGTGTCCCCTAGCTCCGGTGGGAGGGCCGCCTTCAGTTGCCTGGGTCGTGAATAACCACAGGTTCCACTTGTCACGAAGAGCTATGACTTACCCCAGAGTGAGAAGGCGGTGGATTTCATGCTATATGAACATAAAAATAGCGTTACAATCCCAGAGGGCAGTTACGGACTTGCTTTCAACCGGGAAAAGCCAAGTTCTAACCAGCTGCTGCGTCTCTCCCGCTGGGCAGAGACATTTTTGCACGAATTCCTAACACCGGTGCTGATCGGCCTGATTAGGCGCGGATATGCCTTATCACAGCAGTACAAGAGTGAGCTAAAACCTCACCCTGATCCCAATTACAACCTTTTGGAATTTTATTTTTGTTGGTTTCCTGCCAGCATGCTTTCTTTACAGCAGCAAGGGCTTTGCTCCTGGCTCTCGGTCTCTGGGCTGCAACACGGCCACAGTAGCCGTTTCTAACACCCCACGTAAGCGGTCAGTTCTCCAGGCCTCGGGAGAGGAAAGCAGAAAATGGGTCCTGTGTGTATCACTGTAATTCACATAGGGTGTGTGTGTGTGTGTGTGTGTTTTAAAGGCGCCTTAAGTTATGTATTATTTCAAGAGGGCGCCTGGGTGGCTAAGCTGGTTGAGCATCCGACTTTGGCTCGGGTCATGGTTTCAAGTTCAGGAGTTTGGGCCCACATCCGGCCCACGGATGTCAGCCTGTCAGCACAGAGCCGGCTTCAGATCCTCTGTCCCCCTCTCTCTGCCCGTCTCCCGCTTGTGCTCGTCGCCAAAATAAATAAATTTTCAAAACAACAATAATAAATAGCTAGTGATAAAAGGAGGAGGGTGCGTGGGTGTCTGTTTGGGGGAGTGGGTAGTTAGGGAGAAGAATGTGGTTTTGCTTATCCCCCTTCATCAACGCAACAGTCCCCTGGCTCAACCTACAGCAATAAACGCACTTGATCAGTAGGTTATATGCCCATGTGAGTTGGGAGGAACACGTCCTTCACGTCTGTAGGGCTTCGCCTTTGTAGTGTTTTATTCTCTAATGCAGGAGCTACCAGACTAGAACATTTGTTTCCATCAGAAAAGCCAACAACGACAAGCTAGGGGAGGCCACCTGAGGGTCCCCCCTCCCCCACCAAATCCCTGGAAACTGTGAGTGTGTTAGGTAATGTGAAAAAAAGAGAATTAAAGTGGATAATTGGCTGATTATCTGGGTGGGCCTAATCTACGAACCTGTAAAGACCTATAAAGAACCCAGAACTCAAAGAGGGAACAGAGGAGGGTCACAAAGAGATGTGAAGGCGGTTTTGGTTTTTGGAGATGGAGAAAGGGCTGCCCGCAGGGACTGTGGTCCACCTGGACCAGCCCGGAAAGGCCAGACGGCAGATTCTCCCTCGGAGCCTCCGGAAGAAAGCAGCCTTGCCCACGTGTTGATTTTAGCCACAGAATGTCCTGGTGTGCGAGGCTGTTACAGCGACGGGAGACTAGTACAGCAGGCACATGGTGAACATCTCGAGGAACTGGATTAGTCCAGTTGACTCTGATTATCTGTGAGCACCCTTAAGTCGCTCAGGACCCCAAGCTCAGGGTCAGTGCAGGCCTGAGGTTGACCTGGGGGCTGCCACTGCGTTTGTAAAACCCACGTGCTGAAAGTGGTTTCCCCTATCATCTATCTATCTATCCATCATCTATCTATCCATCATCTATCTATCCATCATCTATCTATCTATCCATTATCTATCCATCATTTATCTATCTATCTATCCATTATCTATCTATCCATTATCTATCTATCCATTATCTATCTATCCATCATCTATCTATCTATCCATTATCTATCTATCCATCATCTATCTATCCATTATCTATCCATCATCTATCTATCTATCTATCCATTATCTATCTATCTATCTATCTATCCATTATCTATCTATCCATCATCTATCTATCCATCATCTATCTATCTATCTACCCATCATCTATCTATCCATCATCTATCTATCTATCCATCATCTATCTATCCGTTATCTATCTATCTATCCATCATCTATCTATCTATCTATCTATCTGTTTGTGGTTTTGTTTTTTTTTTTAAATAGGCTCCATTCCAAACATGGGGCTTGAACTCACGTCCCTGGCATGCTCTACCAACAGAGCCAGCCAGGTGCTCCTGGTTTTTTCCATTTTATTTTTCAAAAATGTTTACTTATTTTGAGAGAGAGTGGGGGAGGGGCAGAGAGAGAATCCCAGCAGGCACCTACCTCACTGTCAGCGCAGAGCCCCGACACGGGGCTCGAGCTCATGCCCTGTGATGTGAGATCATGACCTGAGCCGAGATCGAGTGTGGGGCAAATAACCGACTGAGCCACCCAGGCACCCCATTTCCATTTTAAATAGATGTATCACAACCTACATCATATTCGGATTCTGCCTTTTCGGCCCAGAAAGCCTGAAATAGTAACTCCTTGTCCAGGTACAGAAAAAGTTCACTGCTAATCCTTGATGTAAAACAAACAAAACAACAGAAATATAACACATCCGTTAGCTTTTTTTGCATTTAACTGGTAGGAAAGCTGCACTGGAAAGTAGGTTTTTCCACATGAAATTTCAACTCTTTCTTCATTGTTCTTCCTGAAGATACTTACGTGCGGGAAAGATGACATGTACTGTAATTACAAAAATTTTTTTTTAAGTTTTTTTTGTTTTATTTTATTTTATTTATTTATTTTTCTATTTTGAGAGAGAGAGAGAGAGTAAGCACAGGATAGGAGCAGAGAGAGAGGGAGAGAGAAACCCAAGCAGGTTCCACACTGTTAGTTCAGAGCCTGATGCAGGGCTTGAGGTCACAAACTGTGAGATCATGACCTGAGCCGAAGTTGGACGCTTAAGGGACCGAGCTATCCAGCCACCCCAAAGTGTTTTTTTTTTAATTTTTAATTTAAAAAAATTTTTAATCTTTATTTATTTTTGAGAGAGAGAGAGAGAGAGCAAGCAGGGGAAGGGCAGAGAGAGAGGGAGACACAGAACCAAAAGCAGGCTCCGGGCTCTGAGCAGGCGTCAGCACAGAGCCTGATGCGGGGCTCAAACCCACGAACCGTGAGATCGTGACCTGAGCCGAAGTCGGACGTTCAACCCACTGAGCCACCCAGGGGCCCCCGCCAAGTTTATTTTTTTAAAGTAATCTATATACTCAATGTAGGGGATCAAACTCACAACCCTGAGATCAAGAGACACATGCTCTACCAACAGAGCCAGCAAGGTGCCCCAGACTCTAATTGTAATAACTGAGTTTTTAAAAATGAGAATGGCAATTGAGAAACCCGGCATCCTCTTGAAACTGGCTTAAAAAACCCCTCAGCAGGCTGTTTAGCCATGAAGTTTGAGATGTAGTTTGCTCTCAGAATTCACATTCTGCTTCTCCAATACTCATGATCCAGTTTTCACAGCCCAGATGAATGATGACCCAGCCCAGCCCCTGGACTCTGGATGGAGAAGAATGATGGTCACACATATTGATTTTCCTTCCCCCGTCTCCTGGCTGCGAGAGACGTCAGAAAAGATGGTCTTGTTTTCTTTTGCCCCTGCTGTGCTTGAGATGAAGTAAATAATGTGCATCTCCAGGGGAAAAGAGATGCGGTCACTGAGTTCCAAAATTATTAAATACGTTTGGGCAACAGATTACAGCTTCAGGTTTTGGGGGGAGACCTGGGAGTTTTCAGCTAAGGCCATGATGTTAAAACAGACAGGAGATGGAAATGGTGTTTGCTACCCAGCATAGAAGTTGTGAGTAACCTGGAGGTCATTTAATTTACTACTTATGAAGAAATGCATCTTTATGTGTTTTCTGCGTTACCTGTTTTCTTTTTTTTTTTATTTTTTTAAACATTTTTTTTTCAACATTTTATTTATTTTTGGGACAGAGACAGAGCATGAACGGGGGAGGGGCAGAGAGAGAGGGAGACACAGAATCGGAAACAGGCTCCAGGCTCTGAGCCATCAGCCCAGAGCCCGACGCGGGGCTCGAACTCACGGACCGCAAGATCGTGACCTGGCTGAAGTCGGACGCTTAACCGACTGCGCCACCCAGGCGCCCCTTGCGTTACCTGTTTTCTAAACAACTTTCAGAAGTGGAATATACATACGGTAAAATGAACCCATTTTAAGTATGGTTGGATGAGTTTTGACCCACCTGTGCCTGGGACTCGGGGTGTCGGTGCCCTGTCTGGATCACTGACACCTTCCCGCTTTTCTTCTCCCCTTTACGGTTCTCACGGTTTGTGGGTTTGAGGCCAGAGTCAGGTTCCATGCTGACAGCGTGGAGCCTGCTTGGGATTCTCTCTCTCCCTCTCTGTCCCACCCCACTTGTTCTCTCTCTCTCTCTCTCTCTCTCAAAATAAATAAATAAACTTAAAAAAGTTAAACAGCTTGACTTTGAATCTGAGAAAGCTTCATCCAGCTACAACAAACAGACAGACACAGAAAGTCCATCACTTTCTTATCTATTGGCAATGAACAAGCAGAATCTTAAATTAACAACAAAATGCTGTTTACATCAACACACACAAGAATGAAATTCTTAGGCATAAATATAACAACAGGTGAACAAGACCTATATGAGGAAAATTATAAAATGTTGACAAATGAAATAAAAGAACTAAATAAACAGAGAGATATTTCGGGTTCATGGAAAGAAAGATTCAATATTGTTAGGATGTCAGTTATTCCCAACTCGATCTATGAGATTCAATGCAATCGTGATCAAAGTCCCAGCAAGTTATTTCTGTGCTTATCAAACTAATGCTAAAGCTTAGAGAGAGAAGGAAAAGACCCAGAAGAGCCAAAGCAACATTGAAAGAGAGGAACAGTTGGGAGAAGATAGTTCTAGTCTTACTGTAAAGCTACGGTAATCAAGACCACACGGTAGTGGACAAAGCAGAGACAAATAGATCAGGGAAACAGAATAGGGAGTCCGGAAATAGACCCATATGAGTATAGTCAACTGATCTTTGACGAGAAAAGCAAAGGCAGTACAAGAGATTAAAGATAAGTGTCTTCAAATAATGCTGGGACAGCCGGACACCCGTATACAAAACAACAAATAGACACACAGATCTTACGTTCTTCATGGTGGTTACCTCAAATGGATCATAGACCTACATGTAAAACACAAAACTGTGAAACTTCTGGCAGATAAAATCTAGATGACTTTAGGTATGGTGGACAAAATCTAGATGACTTTAGGTATGATGGTGACTTTTTAGACACAACACCAAAGGCACGATCCCTGGAAGAAATAACTGGTAAGTTTCAGTCCATCGAAATTAAAAACCTTCTGCTCTGTGAAGGACAATGTCAAGAGAATGAGAAGGCAAGCCACAAATTGGGAGAGATTATTGGCAAAAGACACAGCTGGCCAAAGCACTGTTCTCCAAAATATACAAAGAACTCTTAAACTCAGTAATAAGGAGGAACCTGATTATAAAAAAAAAAAGTCGGGGCACCTGAGTGCCTCAGGCAGTTGAGTATCTGACTCTTGACTTCAGCTCAGGTCATGATCCCAGGGTCGTGGGATTGAGCTCTGTGTCGGTTTCCATGCTGAGTGTGGAGCCTGCTTAAGATTCTCTCTCTCTCTCTCTCTCTCTCTCTCTCTCTCCCTCTGCCACTCCCCCCACCCCAGAATAAAGAAAAAGAAAAATGGGTTAAAAACTTCAACAGACATCTCACCAAAGAAGAGATACATGTGGCAAATGAGCACGTGAGAAAGTGTTTCACGTCATACGTCATCAGGGAAACGCGATAAAACAACCACGAGCTACCCATGCACCTATCAGAGTGGCCAAAATCCAAAATGCTGATAACACCCGGTGCTGGCACGGATGTTAGAGCACCAGGAGCTCTCAGTCAGGGCTGGTGGGAATGCAGAATGGTGCAACCATGTTGGAAGACAGTCCGGTGGTTTCTTACAAACCTGAATAGACTCCTACCAAACAACCCAGCAATTGTGATCCTTGATATCTACCCACAGGCTTTGAAAACTTACATCCATGCAAAACCCTGCATGCGGATGTTTATAGTAGCTTTATTCATAATTTATGCCAAAGTTTGGAGGAAGCAAAATGCCCTTCAGCAGGCGGATGAGGTACTTCCAGACGATAGGATATCATTCAGCACCAAAACCAAGTTAGGTGTTAGTTCATAAAAAGACACAGAGGGAAACTTAAATGTGTATTACTAAGTGTGAAAGAAGCCAATGTGAAAAGACTAAACACTGTGTGAGTCCAACTCTATGACATTCCAGAAAGGGCAAAACTAGGGAGACAGTAAAAAGATTAGTGGTTGCCAGGGGTCGGGAAGGAGGGGATGAAAAGGCAGAAAAAAACGGGATTTTTAGGGCAGTAAAACTATTCTGTATGCTAATGCAGTAGTGGACACGTGTCATTATACATTTGTCCAGAGCCGTGCAAGAGTGAACCCTTGCACGTGTGGGGAGGCCATGCACGTGCGGGGACAGGGACCTTATGGGAAATCTCCGTTCCTCCCTCCAATTTTGCTGTGAACCTAAAATTGCCAAGAAAAAATAAAGCCTTGAAGAAATAAAGTAAATGAAAGATAACTATTATACATCACAAAACTGCCAATAGGCAAAGAAAAAATAAAGCCCTGTAGGGAAGTTGAGTTAACTTTCTAAGCCCTGATGGTTCATTCTTCGGTGTGTGCGCTGGAATCTTCCGTAGTATCGTCTGAAACACCCTTCAGACGTGTTTCATTCTGACATGTTTCATTATGATGTAACATTCCTTCACCGCTGATCGCTCTCTGTGTGGCTTTGAGCAAGGTCTCGTCTCTCCAAGCCTCAGTGTCCACGTTAGCAAAATGGAGGTAAAAATTGGGGCACACGGGTAGCTCAGTTGGTTAAGCGTCTGACACTTGATTTCAGCTCAGGTCATGATCTCACAGTCATGAGATCGAGCCCTGAGTCAAGCTCCATCCTGGGTGTGGAATCTGCTTAAGATTCTCTCTCTCTCTCTCTCTCTCTCACTCTCGCTCTCTCTCCCTCTGCACCACCCCTCTCAAAAAAAAGGGGGATGTAAAAATAGCAATAATGATCTCCCTAATTCAATCAAAGTCATAGTCAAATGAATAGAAATAATCGTAGACACTTTGTCTAGAACAAGTATTAACAATATGCAACTTAGACTTTTCTCCAATTGATGCTTTCACCCTCAGTTAGCAATCCTCTCTGGAGTCTGGAGTTTGCCCCCAAAGAAACGAGCTGCATGCACCTGCTGCACATCACTTGCAATGACACTTGCTTCTTCTTTGGATCTTCTGAGCGCTCGCCCATTCCCACATTCCTTGTCAAACTGCACGGCCTAATTTCTGCAATTTAGAACCTCATGAAGTCACCCAGAGGACACCCCCACGAGGCGAAGTGTGGGGACTGATTTCTTACGAAATTGTTTCCCCAGCAAGCCACGGATCTATACTGAGTGAGCACGATTGTGTTTCAGAAAGACACGATTCTGTAGCTCTGTTACATGCAGCCTCAGGGCTTGACACTTGAGCACCTGCTAGAAATACATATGTTTTCTGCTGGTACCTTTTAAGCTGTTCAAGCAAGTGACAGCCCAAACTTAGAAGAACACATATAGGAGAATGTTCACGAGAGAATTGGGTGTGAAATGCCAGCAACACTTAAATCGTCTATCTTCTAAGGGCTGCAGGCTCCTCTCTCCCAGAACGGAGTCTGAGGGGCTCACAGGCCAAGGAGAAGAATTCCCTGCAGGCAGCAGCATAAATTAAAGTGACTTAGCCCTTCCAACAGAGAAATCAATTCCTGAGATGAGAAAGAAGGTGACCCAGAAAAGGCACACGAGGCCAGCAGCCACAGAAGATCCGTGTGATGGGTCTTCCCAGATCATCTGAAGAGGTTTCCAAATCCCTCAGGCTGATGTACAAAGCAAACTGAATGCCGGACATGCATTTCTATTTTGAGATTTTTTTTTTCTTCTACGGAGAATTATTTTGGCAACGGCTGATGTCACAGAGACGTTACCATTTTTCTAGTTTTGTCTAGTTGATTTCTGGATCCGTTGCTCTAACACCGCTCTGATGGTGCAGATACAAGGTTGCAGAAGTGAGGCCGGACCAATGAGCAGGAAGTTTACATCTCTTCCACACCGACATGGATGCCTGTTCCCTATGCATATCGGCCCTCTTCTTTGTCTTCTATGTCTTCTATGTCTTCTGTGTTGCATTCCTCTCTCCGTGTGTATTCTACATATCTTTATTCTATACCTGCATTCGTATTTATGTTCTCTATTCTATACCTACAAATGTCCCCTATCTATAACTACATACTACCTTATATCATTTCTACATCTGTCTCTAAATCTGTGTCTGTCCATCTATATAAGTTTCTTTGGGATTTCCACTTTAGAAATCCTACTGTGGCCTCAAATGGGGAGCAAAGCCAAAACAAACCAACAAACAAAAAAACCCTTTTGGAGCCACATGAATCATCTTTCCAAATGAGACTTGGCCATGAAACTGGTAACAGTGTACGTTCACCACTTCAAAAATCAGCTTTTGGACATTTCCTACACCTCTGAGAAAAGACATTGGCAGCAAAAGTGATGGCGGAAGAATTAAAAGTAGGCCACAGAATTTGTCTTGTGCTGAGATCTGAACTTAAATCCAGTTGAGCTGATTCGTGTATTTATACGTTTGGGTGTTAGAGTTTCAGTCACACCCAGGGAAGCAGTTCCCCGGTGTCAACCACCCCAGAAGGGCCATAGCAGCTGAGCTTAGAAAGAACACCCCCCACCACTTGGATTAAGGCCACATCTCTGGACATGCTATGCAAAGCTCCCCATCTGTTAACTCACTTGTTAATGAGAGATTATGTCCACATGCACAGATCTCTGTCTCTACATGTTCCCACAATCCCTTCTGCACAGGGCAGGCCAAGGGATGGAGTTAAAGCACAGATCACAGCCTGCCACCGTCTTGCTTTAAAAACTCCGGTGTTTTTTAATTCTTTGCTTTAAAAGCTCGATGGCCAACAGATGCATGAAAAGATGCTCAATGTCACTCATCATTAGGGAAGAACAAATCGAAACCACAATGAGACACCACCTCACACCTGTCACAACAGCTAAAATCAACAACACAAGAAACAACAGGTGTTGGCCAGGATGAGGAAAAGGGGGGGGGGTCCCTCTTGCACTGCTGGTGGGAATGTAAACCGGTGCAGCCACCGTGGAAAACAGTGTGGACGTTCCTCAAAAAGTTAAAAATAGGGGCAACTGGGTGGCTCAGTTAGTTAATTGTCCAACTTCGGCTGAGGTCACGATCTCACAGTCCATGAGTTCGAGCCCCGCGTCGGGCTCTGTGCCGACAGCTCAGAGCCTGGAGCCTGTTTCAGATTCTGGGTCTCCCTCTCTCTCTCTGCCCCTCCTCCACTCACGCTCTGTCTCTGTCTCTCTGTCTCTCTCAAAATAAGTAAACATTAAAAAATCAAAAAATAATAAAATAAAATAAAAGTTAAAAAGAGAACTACCCTATAATCCAGCCATTGCACTACTAGGAATTTATCCAAAGGATGCAAAAATGCTGAGTCAAAGGAGGACACGCACCCCAATGTTTATAGCAGTGCTAGCGACAAAAGCCAAATTGTGGAAAGAGCCCAAATGTCCATCAACTGATGAATGGACAAAGAAGATGTGGTATATAGATAAACACACACACACACACACACACACACACACACACACACTGGAATACTACTCAGCAATCAAAAAGCATGAAATCTTGCCATTTGCAACAACGTGGATGACACCAGAGAGTCCAATGCTAAGTGAAATAAGTCAATTAGAGAAAGACAAATATCATATGATTTCACTCATATGTGGAATTTAAGAAACAAAACAGATGAACCTATGGGAAGGGGAGAAGAGAAGAGAGACAAACAAGCCACAAGAGACTCTTAACGATAGAGAACAAACTGAGGGCTGATGGAGGGAGGTGGGGGGATGGGCTAGATGGGTGGCGGGCATTAAGGAGGCCACTTGTTGGGATGAGCACTGGGTGTCGTATGTAAGTGATGAATCACTGACTTCTACTCCTGAAGCCACTATTACATCCTATGTTAACTAACTAGAATTTAAATTAAAAAAAAAGAAACAGAATGAAATGCAGACTCCTCGCTACTCCCAACCAGGCCCCCATGACTGCTGCCACTTCTCCTCGCCCTGTCTTCCTGCCCCTCTGGCTCTCTCTGCCCAAAAAGTACCGAGAAATGCTAGGGCCGCCAGACAAGACATCTCTGATGAGCACTTCGGCTGAGAGAGCCCTGCGTGAAGACAGGAAGGCTTTCCAGCGCTCGTCAGCAGCCGTGAGGAGGGCCCGAGTGGGATAAAGAGCTTATCTTAGGGGGAATGGCTACCCCCAGCATGTTCTCAGAGTTTCCGTCTGTTGTTCTCCAAACACTCATCCCTACGTGACACCATCTTGATGATTTATTTGTGTGTCACTTGCCTCACTCCTGGGAGCATAAGTTCTAAGGAGAACCAGGTCACGATGTCTGCCTTGCTTTGTGTTTTGACCCCAGACCCTAAAAGATGACACAACAAAGGCCAATGAATGAGTGCATTGAGTTGTCTACACACTTACTCTCCGAATCCCACCTGGATAAAGTCCCTGTGGCTCCCCATCTCTGCCCCAATGTTTCCATATTTCCCGACACCATCATTCCACAGACGCCCCTGATCTCAGAAGTGGGTACGATCCTTGAACACCTGCTTGGTGCCTCTGTCACCGGCACTTACTTATAAAGCCGACTCGTCCGGATTTAAATTCTGGTTCTCTTCACTTACTGCGTGACTTTTGGCAAGGTCGCCAGCTCTCTTCGCCATACTTTCTGCACCTGTAAAATAGAAGTCACAATGGTATTTACCTCCTCGTGTCACGCTGAGGATTAACTGAGCTAACACACATAAAAAATTAGAGTATTGTTTGACATAGACTCAAAGCTTCATAGGCATCAGCTTTCGAAATTATGATTATGATGTTTCAAGTCACTGCTTATCTGTGGAGTTTTCATTCTCTTCTACTAGACGAAAATCCATCTGAATGCAGGGACAGCATTTCATTTCTTTCAGGATACTGTCAGAGATACATTCCGGCAAAATGGAATCCCATATTACAGACACATTTCATCGTTAGAGCCAGCACACAAGAGGAAAATTATCTGTGGTCGAAATTACTCTTGGAAATCCTTTAAGCCAATCATACATTATCCAGTCCACGTGTATATGCGTATATAATGTGTTTAAGTAATAATCACACCCCTTCAAGAGTCAAGAGCCACTGAGCTAGAACAAGAATGCAACAAAAGCCAAAGTTGTATACAGACGCTTGGGCACTGAAGCCATTCTTTTTTCTTCTAAGTATTAAAGCCGGTGTTTTAATTATCCTATCGTGATCGAGAAGTGTGTGACACAGAGCACTATGGTTTGAATTTCGTTTAAAGCCATCAGGAATTCTAGAAGGAGGTACAAACTGGGAGAACGATGATGCTTGGAGTCTCTTACCCATTTCTAGAACCCAGAGAGTCAAGAGGAGTGAGCCAGCCAGAAAAACATTTTTTTGGAGAGGACTCAGATTGCCTGAGGGCGGCAAGCAAGGTGTGAGGTAGACAGAGGCGTAGCATGGTGGGGAGGTCCTCATGTCATACCTGGTGACGGGGCCGTCCCTTGGTTTACAAGGAAGAGCTCTTGAAACCATCGGGCGCCATGGTGGGGCTGACTCCTGCTCAGGAGGCATGCGGGGCTTGGGAAGGGCTGGTTTCCCACAACAGCCTCACTGCAAGGGGACTGCTCATCCTGGACCCTTACCGCATGTCAGAATCTGTACTGAGTACTTCGTGTGCTCCAGCGGGTGGAGCATACGAAGCGGGTGGGACGGGTGTTGGTCGTGTCCCCACGTTACAGGCAAGAAACAGAGGCTTAAGAGGGTCTATATTCTGTGCACGCCCTCCCAGCTAGTCAGTGACACCTCTGGAAAGTCACGTAACAACTATACCACTCTGTCTCTGGAACGTTGCACACGGTGATGCTTCTAGAATATGTGTGCTCCCGACTGACCCTCTGAAGCTTGGCATCTGTGTTCGCAACTCCTCAGATGCCTGGGCAGGTGAAATGAGTCACCAGTTCGTGTTAATTTTTACCAGAGTTTCGGGGAATCGGGCTTTGAACTCCGTATTCCTCAACTGGAATTTCCAGCAATAATTCCAGGGAAGAGATGGGTTCTGTTTTCTTACTAGAAATGGCTGTTCTTTTTGTTTAATTTTGTTTATATTTGAGAGAGAGGGAGAGAGAGAGAGAGCACGCATGAGCGGGGGAGGGGCAGAGAGAGAGACAGAGACAGCGTCTGAAGCAGGTTCCAGGCTCCGAGCTGTCGGCACAGAGCCTGACTCGGGACTCGAATGCATGAGCCATGAGATCATGACATGAGCCGAATGCTTAACCGACTGAGCCACCCAGGCACCCCTAGAGATGGCTGTTTTTGTAAAGCATGCACACAATAACACCAATCGACATCCATTGGGCATCAATCTTTATCAGGGATTTTACCGGGCGGTCCACCACTGAGTTAAAAACGAGCTTCCAGGGTTAGATGAAGCTTCACACCTAAAGATGAACGACGCACGTGTGGGGCGCCTGGGGGGCTCAGTGGGCTAAGCATCTGGCTCTTGATTTCAGCTCAGGTCATGATCTCACGGGTTCATGAGTTCGAGCCCCGTATCGGGCTCTGCACCAACAGTCCCATGCCTGCTTGGGATTCTCTCTGCTTCTCTCTCTCTCTCTCTCAAAATAAATAAATCAACTTAAAAAAATATGAAGGTACACGTGAGAAGCAGTTACTTCTTAGGATAATCAGCCCCAGAGGGCAGAGGGAGAGAAAAGAAAAGAAGGGGAGAGGGTCCCCTGGGCTGGACCAAGCCCCCTTGATCATCAGAAATTACCCTTGGAATCCATTCATTTCAATGTGAATTATTTATAGTTTGCGTGCGTTTAATTGTAGAGGCTCATTTAAGATGTTTGTTCCATTTTTACAATGACGGCAAGAGCAAACATCTCCAAGAGCAGTCATGGGGGTCGGTATGCAAATGTTAAATATTTATGGGGCTTTAATAATAAATCATTCTCTGCTGTTGACATTAATGACAGTCCTGAGGCACAGCACCCCCCTTGGCCTTAGGGACCCCGAAGGGACGTCTTCTTATTCTTATCCTGGAATTAAGAGGAACACTTACGATGGGGGGGGGGGGGGGAGGAGGGGACGCCCACCTGAGTGCAAAAATTCGGTCCGTGGAGATTTTTTCCTGATTAAATTTCTAGACAGCACTGCAGACGCACTGTTCATCCCCAGCTTTATTTCTTCCTCCTGTGTTTTCCCAGCTCGCTCACCTTCAGGACACAGCGTCCTCCCTCCCTGTGCTTAGCCACGCGGCATGGAGCACGGTGTGCATTTAGAAGAGCCGGCTCGACTCCGAGAGTTTATGAAGCCTTCTGGGTCAGGTGTTTCCTGGTGCAAAGGAGGTGGGCGGAGGGTGGGGGCTGGGGAGAGCGAAGGGTTCCATCGATCTCAACTCCTGGCTTTATTAATACACAGAGAAACCAGGGAAACTGAGGCTGGTCACTCAGCTTGCTGTCTCCAGCTCTCCAATGTTTTCCCAGGTTCCTCTCCTTTGTTCTTCCAGTGCCTAAAATAGATGAGGCTCAGACACTGTAGTTCCATATAACCCACCCAGGTGCCTCAGTGGAAAGAATTATAGCTCTTTAATCAGCCGTCTCTGTGGGCACAAAGTCAGCGCTAAGATACGTTAGACAAAAAGAAACAATTATTTCCTTTAATGCATCTTTTTAAAAAAAGTTAAAAAAATTTTTTTAACGTTTATTTATTTTTGAGACAGAGAGAGACAGAGCACGAACGGGGGAGGGTCAGAAAGAGAGGGAGACACAGAATCCGAAGCAGGCTCCAGGCTCCGAGCTGTCAGCACAGAGCCCGACGCGGGGCTCGAACCCACGAACCGCGAGATCGTGACCTGAGCCGAAGTCGGACGCCCAACCGACGGAGCCACCCAGGCGCCCCTGTTTCCTTTCATAAATCTTGATTAAAGTGTCTCTTCTTTTGCATCTTGAGGCTGTAATCTCCCTGTGTTGTTACGCTCCTGAAATGCCCACCTGCACTTCTGTTCTAACAAAAGTGGCGGGGGGACGGTGCTGGTCAAAGTAACTGTCAGGTGACCCAGAAGCCCGGTTGGGGTTGGGGATGATGGAGGAAGGAGTCTGGCTCTCGGTGGTCCCTGTGGGAAAGCTGTGCCTCTGGGTTGACATACGTGTGCTGGGGGCTCCACTGTAAGGACGGTCAGCCGTCTGCATCCGGAATTTGCTCTGACCTGTCGTCCCGGGCCACATCCACCTCCTTCTACCATTCTCTCTCACCGTTCTCTGCCTGTCCCTGCCCGAAGTCCTGGCGCCCTGCCGGGGACCGCCCCCGGTGCTGTGAGCCACACCTGCCCCTCTCACGCTCCTTCCCATTCACAGGTGGGCACCGTGGTGGGTTCTGTGAGAATTTCCGTGAGAACTGATGCTCTTTTGAACGCAAGTCGATGCCAACCCTGCGCCAGCCGATCTCAACACAAGGCGGGGACGCAGGGATGGCTAGGACCCAAAAGTCCACGAGCAGACGTGACTCGGCGACTAGATTAAGAAGGTCAAACACGGGGCGCCTGGGTGGCGCAGTCGGTTAAGCGTCCGACTTCAGCCAGGTCACAATCTCGCGGTCCGTGAGTTCGAGCCCCGCGTCAGGCTCTGGGCTGATGGCTCAGAGCCTGGAGCACGTTTCTGATTCTGTGTCTCCCTCTCTCTCTGCCCCTCCCCCGTTCATGCTCTGTCTCTCTCTGTCCCAAAAATAAAAAAACGTTGAAAAAAAAAAAAAAGAAGGTCAAACACCGCACCAAGGTGCTCCTTCTCATTGACCGTGTCCCCTGTAATGCTGGCTTTAGTTTCAGGTCCAACACACGGCCTTAGGCTTCCGGGAGCCGCAGGTTTTATGGAGCTTGTAAGAAAAAGTGTCCTTATCTGCTCAGAGAACCCTCAGGAGTCCTGGAATTCACACCTTTCGTAGCAGTCAGCTTCACAAGCCCATCCTGGGACTGCGGCCACTGTGGCCAGGGGGGAAGGCAGTGATTCGGGACTGATCGGGGCCCCAGGCGTGGTTCCCCCTTGGAGCCAATTAGTGCAGGGAGGAAGGAGGTGGAGATGTGATGCTCTCACTTGTCAGGAGGCTAGCCTCATTAAAATTCCCAGGTACGCAAGGGTAGCTAGCTACAAACAGAATTGGATGCCATTCGCTGAAGAAATGGGGCGGGACGTCAACAACGGTGTACCCCAGGGCACCGCTTTGTCCGAAGAGAGTCCGATTTTTCGTGGATGCGGATGCTTCCCTGTGCTTGCGGAAAATGACGCTCCACCAGAGCTCGACATACAGCCCGATTGGAATTGCCCACTTCTAGATCATTTCCCAGAGCCGTTGGCAAATTCCCTGCACCCACAACCCAGGTGAGGAGAGGGACCGAGGCGTTCCGCTCCTTCCCTACTTTGCACAACCCAAATTCTTCATTACACTCCTAGGAGACGGACAGTCCGCTCTTTTCGAGACTGGCAGGAACGTTACAGCTCACGAAGGATTCCTGTTTACCTGCCCTCAAGGGAAACGGAACGGGTGGCTTTGCGATTGGTTGGTGAATCTGAGACCCCCCCTCGAAGAAACCTTGCAGACCCGGTGTTGTGTTTTCTTGAATTTCCTTTCTTCTGTCGCCCCGACAACCGGGTATGAAACTAATTAGTTTTCCTCCTAAGGCTAGTGGTTTCACCAGACACTGACACGCCGTGATGAGCTAACACCTAATTAGAAAGACCTACATTCCGGAAGTCTCTACGAGTACCTGTCAGCTACATCCGTCTGTGTCTTGCCAGCTAGTGCAATGAGCACAGACGTGGACTTTTCTTGGAAAATTTATTGGGAGGTTAATCAGCAAAACGGATGTAAAAATGGGTTTTCCTTGATTACAGTCACTCCCCACGCGTGCGGCAGTCTGTCTAAACATCTGACCAAGCCCCGCCCTGCGTGCAGTTAGGAAGAAACATGGGACCAGCTCCCTAAACCATCCTTCTCTGGGGGGGACGTCTTCCTGCACAGCAGCACATAGAGGGGTCCCCTGACTTGTGCTCTGACTCGGCAGCCCGGATCTCATTTTCGGCTCCTCTCTGGCCTCCAGCTCGGTAGATACTGAGCACATTCCCTCCCCTGGCCTCCTGCTTTTGCTCTGAAAGTGAGCGGCTGGCTCTCCTGGGTTGTGTTTGATGTCAGAGCGGCTTACCTTGACACCGTCGCCCTCCCCCACCTCCCGTATTCCCGTGCTGGAGGGAGCCCTCCTCGTTAGCGTTAGCGATGAGCTGTTACAGCGCACTGCCTGCAGACGGGGAGACTGAAAGCCACCGTGTCGCCTTCCTCCTTGACAACTCAGCGCCCCCACCTGCAGCAGGTGAGGCCAAGGCCGGGGGACCAAGAACCAGACGCGCAAAGCCAGAGAATTCCTTGAGTGCCTTCTCAATAGGTTTTCTGAAAATTTCATAGAGTGATTCAGCTTTCAGCTTCAATTTTCTTTAATGTGAAATCGATTGGTGGGTTGGTGAACAACCAGCTTTTCTTTTGAGAAGAGGGCTGGCTCGTTTTCCTGGCTTCCTAGATGGCCCCGTTTCACTTAGCTCAAAAGCACATTACGCCATTTTAAGATCACTTCCCCAAATATCTAGCATTTATTGAACACATGCTAATTACAGGCTTATGTTATACGTAAACACGATTATCATCACATCCTTTACAGCTTAGATACGTATTTATCCAAAGCTGCATAAGGGAGGGTAGACCCCGGGCCAGGAGCCAGGTCGTCTGGTTCCCAAGGGCCATGCTGGGAACCACACTCCCTGCCCTCCACCCCCTCCGCACCTGTTTATTTCATGCCCACCTCATGCCTACCGTGCAAGGGGCACAGCTGCCAGATATGAGGTCATCGGCATCACAAAAACAAATCCCCAGGGAGACAATTCCCATCGGCCACCCAGGGAAAACAAACCTGTCCTTCCCAAACTCCATATGGTTGTGACTCGGGATTCAGTGTTCATTGGGACTACAGGGCAAGCCGCTCGTTTGAATGACCCCACCCAGACTCTCAGTGGTTGTTGGGTTCTGCCACGTCCCCTGGGGGGCACGGACCAGGCAGATGGCGGCACGCCCGGAGCCTGGGTGAGGAGGGCAGGGTTGGGTCTGGCCCCCGGTATCGTCACCAGCTAGACCCTCAGACCTGGCACTCATTGCCCACCTGCTGGTACTCACCGACTTTTGCCTTACATTTTCTCCTAAGCTCTTTTTTCTGGCTTTCCTCTCATGAAACCCAAAACCAGCCCTCAGGTGATGACGAAGGACCTGACAGGACCTGCCACCGGCCTGGACCACCCAGACCCTTGAGTCAAACCCCTGACTCGGAGCATCTGCGCAGATGGACCATGGAGTGACCTAGGAATGACCGACAGTCGCTTTCACCTCATTATAATACTAACATCTCCGCCCAACGAGGAGCCTCGGACTCATACACGTAACATACAACGTAGATGTAGGCAGGTTTCTTTAAGGCCCAGGTACGCCTGACTCGAGATAGGATGAAAAGGCTCCCCGATCCAAACGGCCACCTTGACCCTAAACAGAAGGAACCCATCCACCCTCTCTCGGGGAGTCATGGCTTTAGAACCCATTCCCTGTGAGCTCCTTATTGGCTGCAAATAAAACTTTTCTTTGTGCGAGATCTCCACCTGGTGACTGCTCACGTCCGTTCGGGTCCAGTGTCCACAGGGCTCCTGCCAGGTGAGAGACCCCTGCACTCAGCAGGGCTGCGGGGGGCGGGGGGGGGGGCCTGGCACGAGGCGAGCCCAGGAGGAGGGGATGAGTGGCGAATGAATGCTTCCTGCTTCCTCACTGAGCACAGCAAACCAGCATTTAAGATTCATTCCGGGAACTCCCCAGCAAAGCCATTATTTTCATTAGACTAGCTGTGAGCATCAGCAAATTGTATACTCGAACAGTTGATCTACATACGTGAAGTACAGAAAAAGTTGCCTAGGTGGAAATTAAGTGGCCTTCTCTTTGCTAATTTTTTCCCTCATTCATGTAAAGTGTAATCTCAATAGGAAAACCAGCTTAAGACTACTCCAGTTCTGCCAAAATGCGCTAAAATAAAATCCCGGCAATGATTTACAGATAAGACATAAGTCTGGGAAAAAAATGGACACAATTACTCACTAAAATGTTTCTTCCTGGGCGTCAAAGGACCCAAGCAGCCGAGCAAGCGGGCAGGGAGGAGGAGGATGTGGCTGTAAATCCTTTATCTGATAAAGGTTAGTGTCTACAATATGTAAAGAACTCCTGCATCTCAACAACAAGGAAAGCAAAGGTTCAGAAGGGGGCAAAAACCCTTGCGTAGGTCATTTCGCCAGAGAAGGTGGCCAACAGGCCCAGGAGAGGATATTCAAGGTCACTGGAGAAATGTCAGCGGAAACCAAAATGAAAAACCCCGCCCCCGGACCCGTTAGGATGGCTACTATTAAAAAAACAAACAAACAAACAAACAAACAAACCTGAAGGAAATAACAGTGGTTGGTGAGAATGCACAACAATTAGATGTTCTGCGCACCTGCTGGTGTGAGACGTGAGACGTGAGGCGGTGCGGCCTCGGTGGCAAACGCAAGGTACGACATGGACGAACCTTGAGGGCGTTGCGCTGGGGGAGTAAGCCAGACACGGAGGGCGAGTACTGTCTGGTCCCATGTACATTTGGCAGCTAGCGTCCTCAAGCGCCAAGAGACGGCAGTGGGCTAGAGCTGGCTTCGGGCGGAGGGAGGCGCGGGGAGGGCAGGGTGTGTTTAACGGCGCGGAGTTTCAGGTTCCCAAGATGAAGGGTAGTACGGGGAGCTGGTGACGGGGACACCGCCGTGTGAACGTGCGTCCTTCCTCCGAACCGGACGCTGAGAAACGGCTGTGATCGTTAACATTAGTCTTCTTGCTTATTTCTTTTTTTTATTAGTTTTTTTCATGTTTATTTATTCTGAGAGAGACAGAGAGAGACAGAGACAGAGCGCAAGCCAGGGAGGGGCAGAGAGAGAGAGGGAGACACCGAAACCAAAGCAGGCTCCAGGCTCCGAGCTGTCAGCACAGAGCCCCACACGGGGCTTGAACCCGTGAACTGCGAGATCATGACCTGCGCTCACGACTGAGCCACCCGGGCGCCCCTAAGAATGTCCAGCAAATCTTGAGCTCAGGGAAAGATCCCAACAAAAGGAGTTAAGCTTTCCAGGTGGTCCTAAGCCACTTCTTATGCATTTCAACCCCAGGATTGCTGCATATTCTGTTAGACATTATCAACAACACCAAAGAAATGTGGACGTGGCTTCCCGCTCTCCACACCTGCCCTATTAGAAATCAAAACCTGGAGAACAAACGGAGGGTTGCTGGAGGGGTTGTGGGAGGGGGGATGGGCTAAATGGGTAAGGGGCATTAAGGAATCTACTCCTGAAATCATTGCTTCACTACATATTACCTAATTTGGATGTAAATTTTAAAAAATAAAGAATAAAGTTAAATTACAGAAATCAAAACCGGGCGTGTTTTAAATATATCTTCATCAAGTCACTTAAAAAATTGCTGAACCCATTCCACCTCAACGTAAAGGACACATCTTAAATAAAAACGACTACATTATTCCAAAAACAAGCAGCGAGTGGCAGTATTTTGCATTTTTGTTAACCTTGCCAAGGCCCAGCTTTGTGGGAAAGGCAGTTCCTGCGTTCGCTCTGCAGTTTCTGGAAAGGTCTGTTGCACATCCACGAGAGAAGGAGAGGAAGGAGGGCCAATCAGCGATCAACGCAATGGCTAACATCCCACTGCCCTCAGCCATCAGCGACAGAGGATCGGCTTGGACCGTTCTAGCCTGCGAGCCTCCTGATGGTCTACCCTTGTTCCCCAAACCCAAGTTCAGCTGCCCATCCATGCAAAGGCCACTACTCAAGAGACAAGCCTTGACTGGAAAGGAATTTAGGCTTCACTCAGGAGGCTGGCCACCCTGGGAGAAGGCGGACTCCTGTCCAAAGCTCAGCTCCCAGGTTCCTGCCTGGCCCAGGAGTTTTTAAAGGACTTTAGGGCAGCTAATCTGTTACAGGAGGTCAATGATGCAGAGCCCAGGGTGCCGGTACTGGGACAAGTGCCTGGGGTGGACAGGAGACGGATGAGCAGGTGACGATCACATGAGATGGGGGTACCCGCGGGGAGTCCACATGGACCGGAAACTCCGGAGACAACGAGACAACAAGAATCTTCTAGGAGCTAAGGAAAAAGGTAGGTCTGAGGTCACAAAGGGGGAAATCTCATCGGCCAGGAGGTGAGAGAAGGTGTTTGGGAAAACAAGGTCGTTCAATTACTCAGACGCAGACGAGTTCTTGGGTTGAGGGGCCTCCATTAACACTTGTCGTGCGGGTGCAGGCGCTCCTTTCCGGTGCAAATTTAGGCACTTCTGGGGAGGCAGAGAGCCTTTCCTGCACCTTCTGGGTCTGGGTTACTTTTAACCTGAAGTACTCTTTGGGCCAAAGTGGCCCATTTTGGGGTGTCTCCTCCTGCACCCTTTCAAATGCATGACCTATGGATACACAAAGAAAGGTTCAGTTCATCAACCACGGGCTTTGCTGAAGCTTAAAGACGACCAGGCTGGCCAGAGGCACAGAGCCTGCTTCACTCTGATAAATCAACATAAAATGCTCAAATTTATCAGGGTCCCACGTTTCAGACGTCCGCACCCTCTAAGCAGATGACACTTTGTGAACGTGATGTAGAAAACGCTGGAGTTTGGAGCCGACGGCCAAGAAAGAATTTTGCAGACGTCTCTGGTGCCCCAAGGTGGTTTTATAAAGCACCGGGACAGGACCCCCCTGTGGGCAGGAAGCGTCGCACCGGGGCTGTGAGGAGTGACTGGTTGTATACTTTCAAGTTGGGAGGGGATTGGGGAGAGTGGAAGTCTCTAAGGAATTTAGAAGCAACCTTTCAGGACCTGGGGCTCCCTGCTGTTAGGAAAAGGTCATATACTAGCGTCTAGTAAAACCTCAGTCATGAGACCCTTCAGATGAAGATCGGTGGGCCCCAAGCTTGGAGGATGATTGCTAACATACATCTTGGGTGGAGGGGAGAGATGAAGGAGGTGTCAGAGTCATGTTTATATGTTAAAGGAGACTTTACAGGACCCTGGAGGTCCGGCTAAGACTGTCTTTGGCTCTGAGCAAAGTGTCATTATGAGGCAGATGAGCTCCTGGAGGGAGGTCACGCCCCTGCTTCAAGGACATGTCGATGGGCTGTAAGTTGTAAGGACATTTAATTTCTTTCTTTCGCTCTTCTGCCTTTGCCCCCTTCTTCACTCAGTATGAATGCCACCTGAAGGTGTGGCCTCTGCAAAGTTTCTTTGACCTAACCTCACACAGGCTCCCGCACCTTCTCCGGGGCGCATCTGTGAACGTCCTTCCGGTGAACGCCACGCTAAGTCAGTGAGACCAGAACCCCACCTCCGATATCTGATGGGGTTCCTCACCCTCCACCCCGACCGCCCAGGTCACGTCGGACCACCTGGCCTGTCTTCCTCAAGAATCCTGTTCGATGGGTTTACCTAGAATCACTCTCCTTCCACCCCCGGTGTTTGCTGAGTCATTTTCCACCCACTGCCCCCGACCCAACTCTTGGCCATCAGTCCCCACTTGCCCACGCTGTGCCGAGTTGAGCCCCATCTGTCCCCACCTGTAACATCCCATCACACGGGGACCCACACTTAGGGCAAAGGTCCTCAATCGAGTGGCCTTCCCATCGTTAACAAGTGGCATTGAAAGTTTAACACTCCTCAGCTCTAGCACACTTTCCCCTGTGGAAACGTGGGCTCCACATTCCCAGATTCTGCATTTCAAGAGGAGCCATACCTGTGTGTGTGTGTGTGTGTGTGTGTGCGTGCGCGCGTGCGCACGCATTGGTTAACTCTGACTTTGAACAAATGAACATCACGGGATAAAATCATGAAACCACGATGTGTGGCCTCCTGAAGAGTTCACAGATAATTAACCCTCACCCTTTCATCTTCTTCTAACCACAAAACGAAAGCATCTTGATCGGGCGAGGAAGGCAGCCCTCAGGCCTGGGCCCAATTTCTGCTCTCTGTGGGCTGGAGATCTAAAAACACACAATAAAACACTAGCATCTTCTCTCTTTGAAATCCCGAAATTATTCCTCTGATGTGTTTGTTGACAGCTGGTGAGGCAGAAAACAAACGCAGGCCTGTGTGCAAAGAAGCCGGAATTAGCATACGGGGAGCAGGTTCCTCAGACACAGAACAAAAGGCAGGCCTCTGCTTCCAGAAAGCTAGAGAAAGACCTCCCAGGGCAATGCATTCGTGCCCACTGGACCATTGCAGACAGGTACCAATTCTGTCTTTTCTGGAAGAACTATTAATACCCTTTTTTATTTTTGCAGGACAGGAGGTATTGTTTTGAATTAAAATGGAATCTTACAGTTAAAAAATATGACGCTGCAGCATTGAGTAAGTCTTCTTCATTTTACTATTTTTTCTTTCTGTCTTTAGTTTGAGAGAGAGAGAGAGAGAGAGAGGGAAAGAGAAAATCCCTAGTAGGTTCTGTGCTGTCAGCACAGAGCCCGACGCAGGGCTCGAACTCACAAACTGTGAGATCATGACCTGAGCCGAAACCAAGAGTCAGATGCTTAACCGGCTGAGCCACCCAGGCGCCCCACTATTTTTTTTTCTCACGGTCGTACATGTAACAGGTGCAGTTTCAGAGTCACTTAGGGGTTTGGGTCAGTAAAAGACTCTCCACTTTTTAAGCCCAAGGGGTTCATCCGATTACAAGCCCAAACTCGGGGACATTTGAGAACGAAGCCGCCTTGTTTCTTCCAGGGCCACAAGCCCAGCGTCGGCTGTGTGTTTTGCAAAACCAGCAAAGGACAAGCTTAGCAACTGTAACTGGAAACAGAATGTCAAGCCAGGGACTCCCCAGAGATAACAGGCTGCAGTTGCTCTCACAGTGGGGACAGATGCGCCCTGTCTCTCGGCAGAGCTGGGACAGTTCCCTGCAGAGATTTTTGTCAACCAAATGTGTGTACTGGTGGCAGGTGACAGGTACGGGGGTGGGGGGGGCAGAGAGGGCAGTAACGCGGCTCTCATATCCACCCTGTTTATCTCCATCTGCTGATAAAAACATTACTTCCTAATGGAGACTCTTGTTAGGCAGTTCAGATTTCCAAGTCTCATAGCGTATTAAGTTTCCACTATATTCCAGTTAAAACGAAGTGACAGGGACCCAGAGGGTTGACCTCCAAAGTGGTTGGCATGGCAGGAGGGCGCCCAGGTCACCAAGTCCCTGCTCCTAGCCGTTTGCTGCGGTGGACTCAGGCATTGGACGTCATAAGGACAAGACAGGAACAAGACAGAGGACGAATCAGACAGGGGCGGGGCGGAGCATTCCAGCGCACAGCTGAGGCACAGCTCTCAGAGATGCATCCCTCCGGGGGAAACAACAGCATGACCACCGAGCACAGCAAGTGAACAAATGGCGTGGAGCTGAGGGGCGGAGGGGATGAGAGCCCAGGGGACCATCATAAAAAACTTGGCCAACACAGAGAAGCAGAGGAAAGGAGGTGAAGATTGCCAGCTAAGCCAATCCCGAGGCTGTTCAAATTTTGGTGCAAATCCTTCTAGTCTTTTGTTCTTTGCAAAAATGCATTTTGGAGCCAAGAAAACGATCGTGGTGTAAATAGTGATTTGTACCATTCTTGACATTTATTATGCCGTGTGTATCTTTCTCTATTAGTGTATCTTTCAACAGTATTATCTTGTATTGGCCGATTAATGCTATATTATACAGATGAACTACGTGCTAGATAATCCAGAATCCATAAAGTCCAATACTTACAGGGTCCAGACAGGTAAGGGAATTGATTGAAATCATTAAGTACAGATCGATACAGGAAAAGGCTGATAGGGTTTAAAGAACGCATGTAATGTTTAACTACGGCCAGTCAGCGTCAGGTTTAGAAAGCAGTGTGGACAGAGTTCTGTTCTTTCCAGACAAATCAACATTCCAGAGTTTATTTTAAAAACCTGCTTATCAATATTGGCACATCACTGAATTTTTGTTTGAGTCCCTGAGCTGAACAGAGAGAAAATGTCTTCAGGCTACATCGTCCTCGAGACTTTCGGTGTGCAACCTCTCTATGGATTGTATCCATCCATAAAGGTTAGACATTTTAGTTCCCAGTTATCGTTATTCTAAACAAGGGAGAAAGGACTTATATTCGAACTGAAATATGTCCAATATGTGATTAACATATTAAGATTAATATAAATATAAGATATATTATATATATTTATTATATCTTACAATATATTTATATATTGTAAATTAATAATAAAAAATAAGCTAGATTAAAGCTTGTACTTCTTTTTATTTTAATTTTTTTAATGTTTATTTATTCTTGAGACAGAGATAGAGTGTGAACAGGGGAGGGGCAGAGAGAGAGGGAGACAGAATCCGAAACAGGCTCCAGGCTCTGAGCTGTCAGCACAGAGCCCGACGCGGGGCTCAAACCCACGAACTGTGAGATCATGACCTGGGCTGAAGTCGGACGCCCAACCGACTGAGCTACCCGGCGCCCCAAGCTTGTACATTTTTAAGGCTTTGGATACATATAGCAAAAGTGTCCTACAAAAAGTTTGTATTAGTAAATCTCTCCAACAGTTTTTACTAATATATAGTTTGTACTAAATATAGTCTTTCTTTCAACCCGGGCTATTAGCTGTTGGCATATATAATTTTATATATAATTAGAAATATTATTGGGGCGACTGCATGGCTCAGTCGGTTAAGCATTGGTCTCTTGATTCCAACTCAGGTCATGATCTCACAGTTCATGTGATGGAGCCCCAAGTCAGGCTCCTGACTGACAGTGTGGAGCCTGCTTGGGATTCTCTCTCTCTTCCGCTCTCTCTCTGACCCTCTCCTGCTCTCTCTCTCTCTCTCTCAAAATAAATAAACATTAAAAAAAATATTATCAGTATAAATGATATATTTGGAATATATTTGGATATTTGGAATGATCAGTATAAATGATATATATTGGAAAGATTGAAGTTTGGTTTTCACTTCTATTTTCTTCTTTGGTAAACCTTCTACCTGTATTCTTTGTTTTGTTGTTGTTTTTGTTGTTGTTCATTTGGAAGGGTTCTTTATATATTAAAGACCCCAACCAAGCATTTATATTCTATAGTGTATTTGAAAACACACAAAATTCCATATTAACACAGATGTGGTCATAACATTTTTTACAATGATTTTTTTTTCTCATTGGAAATGTTTCAAGATTTGAAACACATGGCATTGCGTTCCAAAACTCAAGAGCAGTATTTGAGAACCGGGACCACCGGCAAAGGATCAGAGACTTTCTTATTTACATACAGTCTTGTTACTTGTGCAGGATGAATATATCCTGTCTCCACGATAAGACAAAAACAAGATTCAACTCCTAAAAACAAGGCACTAGAAAAGGACAAAATCAGATTACCGTCTCGCTTCGCCCATGGCCCGACTCCGGATTCTGCGTCCTGCAATGAGGGCATACATCCTGGTGAGGCACACGCATTTCAGTCTTCGACGCCTCCTCTCAGAACAGCTGTTTCTACACGAACCAGACCCCTGGGAACAGTCGTCCGCCAGCACCTCCCTGCACGAGGGTGGGTGGGTTCTCTTCGCTTGTCTCCTTGTACGTCCCTGAACAGGGTTGGGTTCTGACTCGCCCTGCGATTTCAGGGCTCCAGGTCGAAATGTGCTACCTTCGTAGGCTCCGTCTGTCTCCTATCCTCCCAGGCCCTTTCCCATAGCAATTCACTTTGTGTCTTTAGCTGAAGCTATGCCCTGGTCCTTGTCCCAGAGGAGCCTGAAGCGCCAGGGGCCCCTGCATCACCGACGTGTACCTATTTCAGGCGCACTGGGTTTTGATGCAAATTGACTTTAGCACAGGAAGAGTTCTTTTAAACCGGGACCGATCCAGACGGATGCTTACAAAACCTGTGCCTGGGTTTTCATACGTGTTACTGACCAAGATGTTTTCCCCCGAACGCCACCAATATAATACAATCTACTTAAAAGAATGCAGTGTATTTCATCATATAGCGTCCCGTCCCGTACAATTGCTTTCCAAGCACTTTAAACAAAATTATCGTGTATTAATTGATGGGGCTTTGGGGTGATAGTGGGGTGGTCCGGAGCCGATGGCCAAGAAAGAATTCTCGAAGACGTGTTTGGTGCAAAAAGGTGATTTTATGAAAGCACGGGGACAGGACCCATGGGCAGGGCTAGGGTCGTGATGGGTAACTGATCACATACCCTCAGGTTGGGAGGGGGTCAGGGGTAGAGTAAGTCTCTAAGGAACTTTGGAAGCAAGGTTTCCAGGACCTTGAGGGGCCAGCTGTTGCTACACAAATGCCAATGATTGTCATTTAGTAAAACCTCAGTCACGAGGAGACCCTTCCGATGTGTATCAGGGGCCATGAGCTTGGAGGATGATTGCCCGCGTATGTCTTGGGGCCGTTGAGATAAAGGAAGTTTCCAAAGGACTTTTTATCGGTGAGACTAGACTTAGGGGATCCCGGGGGGGTCAGGACGATGTTAAGCCAAGATTCTCCTTTGCCCCCAGCAAGGCGTCCTCATCAGGACCGCTGAGCTCCCAGAGGGAGGTCAGTCTGCCGGTTTCCAGGACTTGTCAGTGGGCTGCAGGCAGTAAGGGGATGTCATTTCTCATTTGCCTTACTTTCCCACATCACCATGGCCGGGACTTACCCCCCTTCCCTTTGTCCTTGGGTAGCCAGGAGCGTTAGCCTGTACTCTGCCCTCAGCCCGCCCCACGCTCCCTTATCATTCATGCTTTAACCTTGAATATACCTCTTCTTTACCAAAGTAGATTTTCCTTCCGGTGGAAGCACCCAGCTTCGTAGGCCGCCACTTCTCCACCTTCTCCTCCAGCGATGTTCAGCCCCAGGAGACGGAGCCCCCAGGCGCAAGGAACTTAGACCCGTGTCAGACACAGAGTAACTGCTACACTCGGGTTTGAGGTTTCGTGCTACTGACTTCCACACCGAGCTCCATCACACTTGTCACACCGCTGCTCACGCAATTCTCTCTCCCAGGACCATTTTTGCCAGGCGTCCTTCACGATCTCACCTAGTCATGGTCTCCAACCGGAAGCTCCCCCTCCGACTCCAGCCCGAGTTAAGTACCCATCCAGCAAGCCCCAGAGATCCCTTTGCATAAGTCCATTGTATGCATCTAATTGTTTTGTTTCTGTGTTCTTTTTTCACTTAAAACATAAGCCCCTTGGGGCATCTGGGTGGCTCAGTCAGTCAAGCGTCTGACTTTGGCTCAGATCATGATCTCACGGTTCGTGAGTTCCAGCCCCGCGTCGGGTTCTGTGCTGACAGCTCAGAGCCTGGAGCTTCCTTCGGATTCTGTCTCCCTCTCTCTCTGACCCTGCCCCATTCACTCTGTCTCTCTCTCTCTCTCAAAAATAAATAAACATTGTTTTTGTTTTTTTTTTAAATTTAAGCCCCTTATGGAAAGGGGACGGATCTCATTTATTCCTGAATTCCCAGGGTCCATCCAAGTCCATGGATTGTAATAAATGTTTGGTTTCAACTGACGGGATCCATTAAGACCACTTTTTAAAGCTCTTTGAGCTCTGATATTTTATTCTACCCATTGGGTAAATGATCAAAGGAGGACTCATTATTTTTAATTTAAGATGTGTGAAATGTCAGACTGGGGGCTCGGGCTCTATTCACAGCGCAGTCAGTAAGAACTTCCTATGATTTATGGGATCTGCTGAGTCCCTGTGAACGAACATAATTCATCCCCACAAGCCCAGAGAACTCCAGCCTTCCACCAGATTCGAAAACCGGGCCGCTGTGCGCAGGCAAAGACTCGTTTAGAGTCTGGTAACCGGCATTTCTCTAGAGTGGCTCCCGACCGAATGACAGACATTCTCTCCCTGGGCCGGGCTGTCTACCGACACAGACGTTCCTGTGTTTGTGGGACAGGGTCTAGGTGAGGCCTCGGGAGGAAGCATTGTAGCCGGGGTATTAATCGCCAGCTACCGCGACACGTTCTGGAATCTCAGTAGCTCGACCTTGTGAAGCGGGGCTTGGTCTGGGCCCTGGGCGCCTGCCTCACAGCTGCCTTGCTCGGGGCACGAGTGACAGCCGGAGGAGGTTCGGAAGCTTTCAAGTTGCCCTTCCCAGAAGCGACAGGCCCCTTGCCCTTTCCGGAACAAGTCGCAAGCCCCGCGTGCGGTTCCAGGAACAGGTGAGACGCAGGGAAGCACATGGGCACGTGCAGGGCACCGCAGGCATCCACCCCAGACTTCGGAGACGTTACGCGACGCATCCTAACAGCTCATCTGAAACACGTCGTGCGTTTGGAGAAATCCCTTTCCAGTCTTTCCAGGCTCTAGCATCTGGAATCTGGGAGCTTCCGACCCTGGCCTTCCAGCGCAGACGGTCTTGGGCTTCAGGCTGTTCTAGTTAAGTTAATTATTTTTGGCAGAGTCGAATGGAGGGGTGCTGAGTGACAAAACAGCTTCAGACAGAGCCGGTGGCTGACCGACTTCGCCCTCTCCATTAGCTGGTTCCAGGTCGGTGGCCCGGATCCATTATTCTAATAAGCTTTTAATGACTGTTCCCCCGGATATCTGGGGGTGAGTGGCTCGGCCCACAGCCTTCCTTTCCTAGAAGACAAATCAATTAAGCCCCAGGCCTTCCTGCCCAGGCCTGTCTTCCCTCTTTTCCACCCCCACCCTTCCCGCAGCTTTGTTCCTCCCAGTGTTTTGGTCATTGTATTCAAATGAGATGCATTCTGCCTTCAGACGGTGCCACAGCTTAATGCCAGAGGCTATGAAACCTCTTTGGGCTCCAGTCAACACTGTGGGGGTCCCTGCTGGTGTTGAAGGACAGAAACCACCCCCCCCCCTCACTTCTTTGTTCTGTATCATCTACTTCGGGGCCCCTTTTTATATCCCGACGGGTTCATTTTCCCCCAGTGTGAAGTCACTTAGACGCACACGCGCATATACACACGCGTGTGCTTGTGTGGTACAAACACACCCAATGGAGGGCAGAAAGCATGTCCTTTACCCACCGCCGTGTTTCCTGAGGACCCCGCAAAACGCTTGGCACACAGAAGGAACTCGATCATCGGGCGAGTCTGCGCAGCAGTGACAAGTCCGAGGAGAAGAAGAAAAAAGTGTTATGTTGGTGATGTTTTTACAGCTTCTTAGCTAAAAATTGGAAATGTTATTAGGGAATGTTGGTGGGGAAATCAGTGCCTTCCTCTACGTGTGGAAACACCTTCATGGGTGGGTCACAGGTGGCTGGGGGGGTCCTGTGCGCGGGTCCTACTTAGGATTTCTTGATGGTTCTGGACAAGCTTATTCATTGGAGGTGGTGTTGATGAGGGAGCATAAGGCAGCCTGAGGACAAAGCACCCGCTAACAGCCCCCTCCCCTCCCCCGCCCCCAGTGGGACATGTGTGTGACATTCCTCGGGCACTCCTGGCTGCCCAAGAACACAGGAAAGAGGAAAACAAAGGGTTAACTGATAGAGATCACCGTCATACAGGACAGGAGTCTCCATCAGTTGACCACCGTCTTAGTAAATTACAAGAAAAAGGCAATCTTATCGATAGACTCATCTCCAGAAACCTATGGACTCCGTTTCCGGGAGCCCCAACATCACCCTCCCCTCCACCGTGATGTGGGAACAAAGACAAGAAGGAAATGGCAGATAAAATTAAATTTCTTATCACCTGCAGCCCATTGGCAAATACTTGTGGCAAATCCGGAGTCTAGCATTTCCCCAGGAACCCCCTCCTGACCTGATGTTAATGCCTCACCAGAGGGGAAACAACCTAAGCCTGATAACACCAACACGCCTGGCACCTTTTGCATTTTCCTTAGCATGTCAAAGTCTTTCTGGAGGCCTCCTTTTTGTCTTTTCCTCCCCCAACTCCATAGTATGTAACCAGTCACTCGTCAGGACCCCAGTGCAGCTCTCTCTGCCCAAAGTCCCGTCCCCGTGCTTTCATAAAGTCACCTTTTTGCGCCAAAGACATCTTCAAGAATTCTTTCTTGGCCATCGGCTCTGGACCCCCACCACTCCAAAACCCCATCCGTGTCAGTGGGGTTGTTAAGAGGGTTACTTACAGGGGCGCCTGGGTGGCTCAGTTGGTTAAGTGTCCGACTTTGGCTCGGTCGTGATCTCCTGGTCCGTGAGTTCGAGCCCCGCCTCGGGCCTCGGGCCTCGTGCTCTGTGCCGACCCCTCAGAATCTAGAGTCTGCTTCGGATTCTGTGTCGCCCTCTCTCTCTCTCTCTGTCCCTCCCCGGCTTGCGCTCTGTCTCTCTCTCCTCTCTCCAAAATAAGTAAACGTTAAAAGTAAAAATAAAAGGGGCTTCTTTCAGAGGCCAGTTCCCCGGGTTTGTATCTTTATTCTGTTACTTCTCTGCGACCTTAAATCATCTAAGCTCTCTGCTTCTTGGCTTACACGTGGAGTGGAGATCGTGATCTATTCATGGAGGGTGATGGTTAGATGGGCTAACTCACGTCGAGTACTTAAAGGAATACCTAGCACACGTCAGGGGCAGTGGCAAACACCTGCTGTCATTATCGTGATGATCGCTATGCACCACGATCCAAAGGTTATTAAGCCGCTGGGCATACACTGGAGGTGAGTCTGAAACCGTGAGTTCAGACGTTGCAAACATGTCCCAGGTCCCACTAGATGTGAATCCAGAACTTCGCAATTCCCGGACACTGTTACGCTTGCCGATCAGGGGTAACTGTGCAAAGTTGTTTAAAAGTCCACCAGGACGCAGGTCACAATAGACAACTGGATACAGATGGTTTAATTTTAAAATAGTGTGTTTACAGTATAGGGATGTGCTCAGAATATACTGAGGTCATAAAGCAGGATATAAGGACATTTTTAAAGCATTAAAATAAAACGTGAGTTAGCTTTTTAAAGGCATACATAGTGATATCAGCTTATATATGACTGACGTTAAAACGAGAAGTAAAATCGGGGCGCCTGGGTGGCGCAGTCGGTTAAGCGTCCGACTTCAGCCAGGTCACGATCTCGCGGTCTGCGAGTTCGAGCCCCGCGTCAGGCTCTGGGCTGATGGCTCGGAGCCTGGAGCCTGTTTCCGATTCTGTGTCTCCCTCTCTCTCTGCCCCTCCCCCGTTCATGCTCTGTCTCTCTCTGTCCCAAAAATAAAAAAAATAAAAATAAATAAAAACGTTGAAAAAAACGAGAAGTAAATAAAGTGAAATTTGAACAGGGGCTATGTTTGTTGTTGGGATTTTTTTTTTTTATTTCCTCTTTCCACTTTACTATATTTCAAAGATATTTCCACCATGAACATGAGAGTGTTCCTAATGAGAAAGAATTTAAAGTTACAAACAGAAGGTTCGTTAATGGATTCCACGTATCTGAGAATGCGGAAAAGCAGCCCGTACTTGAAATCAGCCTCCCACTTACCTGCTACAAGCCATTTTCAAACACTTTCAAGCCATTTTCCAACATTTTCAAGCCATTTTCAAACACCCCAAGGCCAAAGTAACAACAGAAGGAGAGCTCATGTGGCCAGGGAGCGTGGCTTGTTCTTTTTCCGGGGAAGGATACACAGTATCATCGCATTCAAAAATGTGTCTTTCGGGGCTCCTGGGTGGCTCAGTAGGTTAAGCATCCGACTCTTGGTCGGCTCAGGTCCTGATCTCAGGTCTCCAGAGTTCGAGCCCTGCATCGGGCTCTGGGCTGTCAGTGCAGAGCCTGCTTGGGATTCTCTCTCTCTCCCTCTGTCTCTGCCCCCTCCCTCCTTCACTCTCTCTCTCAAAATAAATAAATTAAGAAAATTTTTTAAAATATTTCTTTGCATTTCATATCAGAGCAAGGTATCAGGACCAGCTTAGCTGTAGCGGTCATTGCGTGCTGGTCAGTGGGCAGGCGGACGCAGGAGAAGCAGAGATAATTCCACACTTGCTTGCTTTCCACGAGCGAGTCTTTGCTTCTATCAGCCTCTGCCTGTTCCTGTTCTTCCTTCATCGAATACAGGAAGACGTCGGCTTGCAGAGAGCACACGTCCAAAGCACGCTTTCTGGTCTTATCTCAAAGCTCCAGGATGGGGGGGGGTGGACAGCACAGCTCATCTCAAGCATTTCTGGCAACTCAGAGGATGTCAAGCCCAACACCAGATGAGCCAGGGCAACTCTGGTGTACGAGCCGGGCGGGCGATGGCCGCTGAGCCCCTGGTGAGCACCGCGGAAGTGTATTGTCTTGCACCGGGAGAGGAACTGAGGCCGGAAAGACGTCAAGCTGGTGGACTGAGCAGCGGGGCAATGTCTACATAGGACCCCGATTCCGAGTAGAGCAGATCTGAGCTCAGGTTCCTTGAGCGCAGAGATACGGAAACAGAAAAACCACTTCTCGTCACGGGATCACGAAGTCAAAGTTCCTAGCACGTGATCGGGCCGACCTAGGTCATATGGTTATTTCGGGAGCAGTGAACATTGCAGGGGGGCTCCTGACCCCGATTTGCTTATGCAGCCCTGGCCCTGGGGACGGGCTCAGCGTTGCTGTGTCACACGGCTGAGTGGAAAGGACGGACCCCCAAGTAAAACAGATTCCACTAGTAACGAAAAAGGGAGTTAATACCATGGTTCCCCCAAACTGTAGCAGACTGGAATCACCTCCACCAAAAATACTGACGCTGGGGCGCCTGGGTGACTCAGTCCGGAGAGCATGTGACACTTGATCTCGGGGTCGTGAGTTCAAGCCCCACGTTGAGTGTAGACATTACTTGAAATAAATAAACTTTTAAAAAATAAAATAAAAGGGGCACCTGGAGTGACTCCCTCGGTTGAGGGTCCAGCTCTTAATTTCGGCTCAGGTCGTGGTCTCAGGGTCATGAGATCAAGCCCTGCAACTAAAGATTCTCCCTCTCCCTCTCTCTGCCCTTTTCCCCACTCATGGGGGCACAGGCCCCTGTTCTCCTTCAAAACAAGCAAATAAACTTTAATAAATGAATAGAATAGAATACAATAGAATACAGTAGAATACAGTAGAATACAATACAATAGAATATAATAGAATACAATAGAATACAATAGAATAGACTAGATGGGGTGCCTAGATGACTCAGTCGGTTGAGCTTCCGACGTCGGCTCAGGTCATCGAGGTTTGTGAGTTCAAGCCCCGCATCAGGCTCTGTGGTGACAGCTCAGAGCCTGGAGCCTGCTTCAGATTCTGTGTGTCCCTCTCTACCCCTCCCCTGCTCATGCTCATGCTCTGTCTCTCAAAAGTAAATAAACGTTTAAAAAAAGAGAATGGAATGAAATACAATACAATACAATAAAATAAAATAAAATAAAATAAAATAAAATAAAATAAAATAAAAATACTGATGCCTGGCTCCCACCACCTAGAAATCCTGAAGATATCGGTAGGGGAATCACCTTTATATTTTTGGGGTACTAGGGAGATTTCGTTCTCATCTCTCTGGGTGATGTGAATGCGCAGGGAAGTGTGGGAGCCACTGAGCGAATAGATCTGCCAGTCGTGGGGGCGACGTGGGAAGCTGGCCTGACGTCCCACGTGACCACACACCCGCCCTGATGTCGCTGACCCGCGCCTTCAGCCGCGTTCCTCGACCTTCACGAATGCATAAGTATCCCCCTACGAGAACCAACCCTCATCCCGAGTGTTCCCTGAAATTCCTGTGATAACATCAGCGAAACTCGGAACCCCCCTAAAATACGGAGTAGATTCCTCACGCTTATCGCCTTGATGGAAGTATACAACTAAGATAAATTTCTCAATTAAATGTAAAACGACTCTACACGGCAATTACAATTCACTTGAAGGACACTCATGTGATAATGATATTGGTTTTCCGGAAACTCGTCCACTGCTTACAATGTGATTACGCTAATGGCCGTTCCGCGCCTCGTCTGCTGCTTCCCGTGCGGCTGGTCTCGCAGAACTTGCATGTTTTAGTGACTCAGTCATCCTCCGGTTTTCCTCTAACTGAACCCAGCCACGCGAGTGGCCGGAGTAGGCGCCAAGAGGTCACTAGAATGTTCTCTGGCACCACAACGTCATCGATGTCTCTCCCTCAAGGTCATCATTTTTTAAATTAGTCTCAAGCAGCTAAAAGAGATACTTCCTGGTAACAACTAGGAAACGAAACACAGCCTCTTACTAAAACCACGAGCTGGACCCCGGCAGGTGGCACCCAGAGGCTGGAGTCGGGTTTCGTCGATCCTCAAAATGAGAACTTCCAAATACAACAATTCTTACAGTGGTCCTTCAAGCTGCTGTTTGAAATATACTTCCTTAGAAACATTCTTCCCCGGGGCGCCTGGGTGGCTCAGTCGGTAAAAGCACCTGACTTTGACTCAGGTCCTGATCTCCCAGTCTGTGGGTTCGAGCCCCGCGTCGGGCTCTGTGCTGACAGCTCAGAACCTGGAGCCTGCCTGGGATTCTGTGTCTCCCTCCCTCTGCCCCTTCCTAGCTCATGCTCTGTCTCTCTCTGTCTCTCAAAAATAAATAAGTACTTAAAAAAATGTTTTTAAAAAGAAACATTTTCCCCCAAGTTAAGACATTCTTCTACAAGTGTCCTAAGAAAAGCCCCAGACCTTTCCGAACACCTGTCACATTTTCTCAAATGCCCCACGTAATTAATGCTTCTTGTGTTCGTCCTTATGGACTTAAAGTTCCCGTAAAGATGACAACTGGGCCCTGTTGCCCTGTGGTTGGGAATGTGACCCCGTGTCTGATGTGCTTTGAATCCCATCCCAGTTCACCTACATGCTGAACCGTGTGACCTTTGTCAGGGGACTCGGCTTATCTGTGCCTTGCGCTCATCAAGCACAAAATAGTGGTAATAAGAGAATCCACCCTACAGCGTTGTGGCGAGATTAAATAAGATAGATCAAGCAGGGTACTTATCCCACTGCCCGGTAGGTAGTGTTTGGTCCGTGTGCATCAGCGATTATGAAGTATCATTTTGATCCCTCCCTGATCACTATATTAGTTTTCCGATGGCTGCATAGCTAATTCCCAGTATGGCACCGTGAAATCCGGGGTTAAAGTGAACACTCATTCATGGTCACACGATACTGTCGCTCAGAAGGGCCAGCAGGCTCGTGTGGGTTCCGCGCTCAGGGAAGCCAAAGTCACCATTAAGGTGCTGGTCCGGTGGGGATCTTTTCTTCAGCCTCTGTAGATGAATCTGCTTCCAATCACCTTTGGTTCTTGGCTAAAATCATATCCTTCTGGTGGTTGGACTGCTTTCCATTGGCCATCCATGGATGGCCTCATCCAACTGTTTCCCAGTTAGCTGTCCACCAGGGCCCCTCTCCACCTTCAAACCAGTGCCCGTGTGTCCAGTCCTCCCTCTGCATGCAACCTCTGACCTCCTCTTTTGCTGCCAGACACCGAAAGCTCTGCCTTTAAATGTCCCGTGTGATTAGATTAGACCACCTGGGTAATCTCCCCTTTTGTCATAGAAAATGCAACAGTTATGGGAGTGATATCTCCTCAAATGATTCCACCCACTCACAAGGGGAGGGATTATACAAGGGTGAGGGTCACTTATAATTCCACCTGCCACCACGCCACCTCCATTATCTCAACGACAGCAGCTAACAATTGTATCAGTGTGCTATTGCTGCGTAACGAGTTTCCCCAGCACAGAGTCTGTGCCAGGAACGGTGATAAGCACCTAATAGATATTAAAAATGTTCAGTCCTTATAATAATGTAAGGAGGTGGATATTATTCCCATTTTCTATTTCAGACAGATGAGGTGCAGAGAGGTTAAGGGCTCGCCCAAGATCATCACGTTTACAGTCTTGGCATTTGTAACTATGCTACCTGGGCTTGCTGAATTAATGTTGTAATTCACTCACACGTCCATTGGCGCCCCTGTGGTGGGGATTCTCAGGGTCCCACCGGCAATTAGAAGGTCCTACTTTGAAATGTCTGCACAAAGCACATTTGTTGCCCTTGGCAACTTTCTTCCCATAGAAAGTACTTGCATCGAGGAGCTTGCTGAGAGCCCGACATAAGATCGTAGTTTATGATGTGAAACACTTATCAAAAAGCATTTGGTCCTGGAATGATGAGAGAGCCGGCTTCTTTTCTAATTCCAAAATTCATTAGGGGCCACGAGCCCACCTCAAATTCGCCTCCGGAAGGAGGTTTGCCTTGGTGGCCTCATCATAGCAGAGGGAATTGCTTATTAATAACAGCAAAGCTGACTTATCATATGAATCCTTATGGTAATGAAAAAAACCCAGAAAAATATGGATGTGCTTTTCTTAATAATAAACAGTTGAACAGAGGGAAAAAATAAGCAGCATTTAAAAGTTGTAGCAATGCACATAGCTGGTTACTATGACCAGAACTGATATTGTGTCTGGTTTAACCCACTGGGAGGCTTAGGGATACAAGTTCAATCTGCCATAAACGATATTTATAAACGTCAATTACCAATCAGTGACACTATCATTGCCAAAACCTAATATTTTAATAGTGAATGATTAAAATTTACCAGTGAAGGTTTTGGCCAAAAGAACACACACACACACACACACACACACACACACACACCATAAGGCTCCTTCTTGCCCTTTTAAACACTCAGTACCTTCCACCATGTTTTCATTGTACCCGTTCTTAAGCCTCTTATAAACAGAATAAGACAGATTCTCAGATTCTGGTCTTTACACTGGCTTCTTTTGTTCAACATTATTTCGTGAAGATTCAAGCTGCTGTGTGTGTAGCAATAATTCTTTTTCTTTCTTCCTCTTAAACTCCAGCATAATATTTTAGTGTATAAATATGCCACAATATTTTTATCCACTCAATTGTTACTCATCATTTAGATTATCGCTGAACTTTAGATATTATGAACAAGGCAGCTACAAGCACTTTGTGTACCTGGGTTGTTTTTAAGATTTTATTTTCAGCGATCTCCACACCCAACGTGGGGCTTGAACTCCCAACCCCGAGATCGAGAGTCGCATGTCCACTGACGGAGCCGGCCAGGCGCCCCTGGACTCCTATTTTGATGGACATGTGTACTCGTTCCCTCGGGTAGGTAATGAGGAATAGAACTTCGGAGTAATAACTTCAGGCAGCTCTCTAGCATTAGCTAATGCGCTGCCTGGTTAGCTAGTTAATAGTGTCATGTAATTCGTTAACAGCGCGCTGTAGTTAACTAGTGAATGGGGCCACAGAGTTAATTCGCCAATGGGGCCACACAATTGACTAGCTAATGGTGCCACATAGTTCATTGGTTAATAGTGCCACACGGTTAACTAGCTAATAGTGCCCCGTAGTTAACTAGTGAATGGGGCCCCAGAATTAATTCGCCAACAGTGCGACATAGTTTGCCAAAGTGGTGAAGCCTCAGCCCCGGACTCCAGAGACCATTACAGTCGGTCTGACATCGTCTCTCTCGGCCTTTCACCTTCCTCGCTGAGCGCCACGTACGAGCCGGCCACTGTCCGTCTCTGACAGGGGTCAGAGGGAGAGACGGCCCCATCCAACCGCCTGGCTTTCCCTCGCTGACACTGGCGGCCGTCAGGCTGCAGAAATCAATCCTGTCCTCGTCGCCTCACCCCGAACTTCTCTCCCTGCGTCTCCCTGATGACCATTTTCTCGTCCTCGGCTTTGCTTCAGAGAACCAAATCCAAACAAACACGCGGGAAGGAAAAGTCAGAGAAATCGGCGTGTCCCTCGTTTCAAATATTCAGCTCCTGCCATCCCGCCACCTTGAGAATTTTCTTAACCAGAACCCAAAAGACCCTTGGGCAGATCATTCTGGGTCTACTGCACTGGGGGCCCTCCCACCCCCGGGGAGGCTCACACTGGCCACTGCACCCCCCGCAGCCCTGTTGTCAGGTGCACAGCAGAGCAAAGCTCGCCTCTGGTGCTGAGAAGGGTGCCCTCGGTTGGCTCCGGGACAAGTTAAGGACCCACGGTGCCTTCCTCTCAGAGACCAATCTGAACCTTCCACGGGAGCTTGGCAACGCAGCTTGAGCAGGGGACGCACGTCAACAGAAAGGAAACCCACAAACTCCAGGAGCTCACAATTGCCTTTGTTTCTAATGCTGCAAACAGGAAAAGGACGCCGGGTTTGGCAGAGGCCAGAGCATGCTAACACGTGTCATTAATTTGAACTCAGCAGAAAGGACAGAAAACAGCTAACGGTGGCTTCATCTAGCCGTTCGTTCTCAAATTGAACATCTATAATTGGATACATTAGTTTTCTGCTGCTGCTGTAATAAATTGCACTTAGTGGCTTAAAGCAACACAAATGTATTATCTTACCGTTCTAGAAGTCAGAAGTCTGAAATGGGTTTCAGGGGGCTTAAACCAGATGTCTGCAGGGATGCATTCCTTTCTGGAGGAGCGGGAGGAAAATCCCATTCCGGGTATTTTCCAGCTTCTAGAGGCCGCCTGGATCCCTGGGCTCTGGGGCCCCTCCTCCTCTCCAGAGCCAGCAACGGCCAGGCTTCCTCACGTTGTATCGCAGTGATGATTGCTCCGCCTGCCTTTTCCCCATTCAGGGACCCTGTGGTGACACTGGACCCACCCTGTGAATGCGGGACAGTCTTCCCTGAGGCTGCCCGTTCAACGACCTCACTTTCACCCACTGTCTTCATTCTGGCTTTCGGTGCACATCATACAGCATATTCCCAGGCTCTGGGGATGCGGACAGGTGCCTGTTTGCTGTGTTTGCGCCCACAGCAGTGGGCTCCCTCAGGGCTGACCTGGAAGGAGCTGGCGGTCAGTTCTCCCCTCCTGTCACTCTATATTCCTGGCACGTCGCCTGTTTTCCAAGGACTAGCCCCCCATGACCCCAACGTGGCTGCCTCTGGCGCTTGTGTCCTGTCCTCCTGGACAGCATACAGAGCAGGAAGGAATAGGAAGGCAGCAAGAAGGTGATGATTTTCTACTTTATTTTTAAGTTTATTTATTTAAGTAATCTCTGACCCCAACATGGGGCTCGAACTGACGGCCCAGAGACTGTGAGGCCATTGAGCCAACCGTGCGCCCCTGATGCTCTATTTATGAAGGAGGGGCGCGTTTCCCAGCGCCAGGGGGCGTACTTCCCCTCCTCTCTCATTGGCCATGAGCAGGTCACGTGCTCGGGGTCTAGACCAATCACAAACAAAGGAGCTCCCGGTGGGCCCCAATGGCTGGGACTAGGCCTCATTCAGGCCTCCAGGTGGGCTGGGGGCTCCCTGACCAGATCGGAGCCCTGGGGCTAAAAGAAGGGAGGGGACAGCAGCTGAAGGAGCAACACAGAGTGACAGCCACAGCGGGCTAACGGGTCCGAGGACTTTTCAGCACGGGCGGGAGAGGAAGATCCAGGAACATCTCTCTCTTTTTTTTGGCTTTGTCAGTTTTTTTTTTTATGGTATCTTTTTTTTTTTTTTTTAATTTTTTTTTTCAACATTTATTTATTTTTGGGACAGAGAGAGACAGAGCATGAGCGGGGGAGGGGCAGAGAGAGAGGGAGACACAGAATCGGAAACAGGCTCCAGGCTCCGAGCCGTCAGCCCAGAGCCCGACGCGGGGCTCGAACTCACGGACCGCGAGATCGTGACCTGGCTGAAGTCGGACGCTCAACCGACTGCGCCACCCAGGCGCCCCTTTATGGTATCTTTAAAAAAATAAAAATAAAATATAGATTAAGTTCAAAAGTGACCTCCCTCTCAAGGAGAAGGAAGTTGGGAAGGTCTGGTTTTTATGTGTGTTTTTATGTATGTATTTTCCCCCGAGGTTGAGCTCCTTCATTTTATCCAAGGGGAAGGACTGACCTCTTTGTCTGCATGAGCCATGACATCCGAGAGGCACATCAATTCATTAGCGGCAGAAGCTAGTTTTTTAACTGTCGGGTAACAGGAATAGATTTGGTAAATTTTGATTCCAAAGTGCAGAGACAGAACTTGTTCAAGGTCGGCTAGGAAATCGGAGGCCCTTCCGAGTGGTTGAGGAGAAAATCGCTTTGTGTTAAAAACGGTTATTTCACTGTCTCCTCTTTTGAGTGTTCTGAAATCTGGCGACCATTAAAGAAGTTGCAGGCGCTCACTCCAAACTGGAAAAAAAACAGCCACAATTAGAAATGTGGCAATTTAACAGCCATACACGAAGAACATAGAACTAAAAAATATATCTGTCACGGCAGCATAATCCTGTAAGCACATCTGTGTATCATGTATGAGCATTGCAAACGGAGTTGCCCTGTCATTCATCACCCATGAATGTTAATCAAGTCCCTGTGAATTCATGCTGGTCAGATTTACGGCTGCATTTCTGACTAGGTGTATAAGTAAATGGCCATCATACTCATTCATGCATTTCTGCCACAAACATCCCCTAAATCATGGAGGCACTCAGCAATGATTCATGCGTTCGGTGCTTTTAAGGGAAAAAAAAAAAATTGTGTCTCTGTGAGTCATGCGGCTGAGCGAGGGTGCATATAAATTAACAGGGAATAATCCCAGCAATGAAAAGCATCATTTTTCCATCAGACCGAATTACAATAATCAACAGGCAGAGAAGAGAATACGTCCCCGCAAGAAGACTGGCCCACAGTCTCATTTGGACTAAAGACGTTTGCCTTTTAAAATCGTCACCGCAGCTCTTGTAAATACATCGAATTGCATGAAACACAATCACTTTAGAAAAATCAGAACATGGCAGAATCTTTTAACAAGAAAGAAAATTCAAAGCCACCGGTATCCTACCACCCAAGAGGGTAAAACCAGAGGCTATTTGGTACTTTTTCCCAAACAAATATAAACCAGGAGCATTCTACATAGGTTTTTTTTTTTTTTCCAATAACAATGAATTTCTAAGTAAATTCAACTTCAAATAACATATCCAAGGTCCAGGAACATGAAATCTCAACCCAAATACGACACGGAGAAGCCGCAAGTCAGACGTTTCTCTGGCGGGGCCCACACATTCCGAAGTCTTGCCTCTGTGAACCCCGTCTTGTAACTTTTGTGTCTGAGATCAGTCACATCCCAGTCGAAGCAGTAATAAGCTTGTACCTCTTTGTCGCGCTGTTTTTCTCAGACCCAGCTTTGCACACCACCTTAAAATCCTCCACACTTTCTAAATATGTCTCCTCCATTGGGATCAATAATCCATTAGCCCATGGAATGGCCGGCAGCTTTAAATCTGGACAGTGCGCTGTCGTTTGAAGACTGGATGCGCTCTGGTTCCCACCGACGGCCAATGGGAGATGGTCTCATGCCGATTAGACGGGCATGTGGGCCAGGCAGGCTGGAGATAGGGGACATCAGCAAAAATCTTAAACGGCTAAGAATCCAAAGCCTTTCCCCCCACCAAAACAGGAAATCGTTGGAAGTTCTGGGACCACTACTCTTTCATTCTTTCCACAATTTATTGGATGTGCCAATTAGCTTTTCCTGCACAACAAACCGTCACAACCAAAGTAGCTTTATTTGTATTTCATTTTATTCGTGTTTACTTTTTTAAGTACGCTTCACACCCGGCACGGAGCCCAGCGCGGAGCTTGAGCCCATGACCCTGAGATCAAGACCCGAGCCGAGATCATCGTGCTTCTCCAGGGGTGACAGCCACAGGATTTCCAGGGCAAGAGAGGATAAGGGTCAAAGGCAAGTCCTTCCCAACCCTCTGTTTAAGTGATATGTACTAATTCGCCGTCAACCGCAGCCAGCCCAAGGCCACGCCCAGGTCCAAGATGTGAAGAAGGAGATGCCGCTTTTGTTGGGAGCCTGGGAAAGCCACTGGCAAAGGAATGTGAATACGCGAAGGGAACAGTTATGGTCACTTTTGCAACCTGCTTCCACGCGCCCTGACTCTGTGCTCAGCCTTGCGCGCTTTGACGACAGAGGACTCCAGCCTCCAAAGGGAAACATAAGGGAAAAGTAATCCCAGCCCTCGTAGCCTAGACAGGCAGAGCTTAAATAAATCCTCAAATAAACTGGTAAATAAATCCGCAAATAAACAGGTGCGGGGTGTAGGAGGAAGAGCTATAAAGGCCACTGTTGTGCTGGGAGACCAGAGCAGGATGGACTCCTGGTCCGTGGTCCCCAGCGGCGTGCGGGGCAGTGGGGACACCAGGCGCTGGGGTCCACAGCGGGCCCATCCCCCCACACAGAGCCAGATCTGTGACACCGAGCTTCTGAAGGACTTGTTCTCCAGGAGGACCGGTCAAGGTGGCCTCTCTGTGTCTCTCCCTCTCTCTCTCTCTCTCTCTCTGCCCCTCCCCTGCCGACACTCTGTCTCTGTCTCTCTCTCAAAACTAAATATTGGAAAAAAGAAAAATAAAACAATAAAAATAAAATAAAACGGGGCTTCTCCCAGAGCAGAGCAGGTAAGAGCGTCCTCGACCTCCGGATTGGGCTCAGGCCGCGATGCCCGGAGCTCGCTTTCTCCCGGAGGCAAGGCAGGTGGGAGCATTTGCACCCTGCATCCTCGAAGGCACCCATTACTTTGCAGGCGGCACACAGGTGCGAGCAAAGGGCATGACTAAGCTTTAAGGAACAAAAACAATTCATTTTTTTGTGGCTCTTGTGTCTTTTCATAAAAAGAAAGGAAGTTCCTTGGTGAACATTGCTCCCTAGAGAGAACTGTATGTCACCGAGTCTGGTGTCTGGCCAGCCTGGGGCACCCCGTACCTAATCCCATGGGTGAACCCAGCATGCCAGCCTCTCCCCGCTTCCTGCCCCCCCCCCCCCCCGCACAGAGCCACGCACTCAGGGTCAGGGTGCCCCCCTCTCCTCCTCCTCAGCCGACAGGATTCTGAAAAGCATCTTAAATCAAATGATATATTGAAACACCAAGAGAGCAAAGGCTCTGAGAGAAGCTTATAATTAGGACGGTGGTATAATTTATTGCCTGCGCTGGGACGTCTCTGGGAGTGGAAAAAGGGGGCATAAATAATTAGCTGGGACAACAGGCATAAATAGGGCTGCGGCACATGCGGTTGACAGGTGAGCCATTCAGTTACCTAGTTACTGGTACTTTTATGGACAAGAGTGATTCCATGCCCATTTAAATAGTGTTATATGACTCTAGATATTATCTCTTATTTAAAAAAAATCATTTATCTGAACTTGGAGAGCCACTATTAATAATATGGAAAAACAAATGCAATTTTGCATCAATAAACAAAATGAAAAGTGCCGTGAATCATAGAGGAGCATAGACTTGTTTGCAGAAGACACATCACGCCCCCCGCCCCACCGCCCCGCGCTTTCTGGTCGTTTAAGAAGGCAGAGTTGACGGCAAAGTTGCATGGAATCCAGGGCTCAGAATGTTTGGGGTGTAAGAACACTGTTCTGGTATGCATCGTCTTTCTCGATAATTGGGCTGAGTAGTACTTAGCAAGTCCCCTCCGAGTACTTGTACTTAGCAAGCACAGAGCAAGTTGCTTTGGAGTCGAAGAATACGGCTCAGCCGTAGCCAATGTTGACAGTGGGTGCAAATGACTGGGGGCTAGGGAGTAAGTACGGTGACAAACAGCGGTGGGTCAGGTAGTCCACGGTCTCCATTGTCCCGGCGGCATGGTGCTCTTGGCTGGGATCTCTACGGTCGCTCGCCTTTTCAAAAAGGGCGAGCAAGAGAGATTTCTGGAATCGCTAAGCTTGCGATCTTCCCGGGCTGTGAGTGGCTCGTGTGTCCAGCGGGAGGCGAAATGGAAGAGAAGCCCACGCGTTGGCTGAAAGCAAGCGTCTAAAGCTATCTCGAGAGCTGTTGATATATACTCTTTAAAACTGCCGTTCTCGGGACTCGAAAAGATAATGAGGTACCTGGGATTTCCAACGGGATTTGATTATTTGCAGTGACGGGAGCTCCCCCCGCAATCCCACCCGTACGGAAGTATCTGGAGCAGGTGGGAGAGGCTCACGAAGAATGATGCCCAGTGACCTAGTGTGGTGAGTTAACAGGCATCCAGATGAGCGGCTCCTTCGTGAAAGGAATCCTCCAACCATTGCTAGTATCTGGCTACAGGGCCAAAAAACCCAGCATGAATGTAGCAGTGACCATTTCGGGAAAAAAGGTGGCCCCGCTGAATGAACGCTCAGGCCTTGCCCCTTGGCTCTTATGGGGTTTCCCACAAGTTTCCCCACACAAGAGCCAAGGGGCAAAGCCTAAGCACTCAAAAAGAATTTCTCGACCGACTGTTGTTAACCTGAAATACAGAAGGTTATATAAACAGTATCAAATCCAAGTATGGGATAATTCAAATAGTTTGCCGCATCGTTTTTTAAGTATTTATTTATTTATTTTGAGAAACAGAGAGCAAGCAGGGGAGGGGCAGAGAGAGAGAGGGAGAGAGACAGAGAGAATCCCAAACAGGGATGCGGGGCTTGAACTCACGAACCGTGTGATCATGACCTGAGCCGAAGCCAAAAGCTGGTGAGCCACCCGGGCGCCCCCTGTTGTATCATTTTTAGTCAAAGCTTTATCTTTGTGGCTTTTTAGGGATTCCATTCTCAAACCAGAGGATTCATTAAGGGGAAAACTCTGGGAATTGTAATTTTCCTTTAATTAGGATTTTTCATGGGCTAAATTACCAATGTCTTCCAGGAGTTTTTACCTTCTGATTCCAGATTTCAGATATCCAGCTTATGCTAAACAACATGTTTCAGAGAAGTTCTGCCACCATAATTAATTATTCTATCGCCCTTTATAAGTTACTCCCATGTATAAAATGTGATATACTTGGAAATGCATATATATATATATATATGTCCTGGGAAATGTTTAAAACTTCCTCCAACACTGACATTTGCATGATACCAAAACAAATGTTCATCAACTGCTGAATGGATAACAAAATGTGGTGTATTCATGCCATGGAATATTACTCAGCCATTAAAGGGATGAGCCGTGAAGACAAGGCAAAGTGAAACAAGCCGGGCACAAAAGCCACATAGCGTGTGTCCCGACGTGTATTCCCATCCTGGATGGTCAAATCCAGAGAAACAGAAAGTAGGTGGGTCATCACCCAGGGGTGGGGTCGGGGCGAAAGACGGCTACTGGGTACACGGTTTCTGTTTGGAGTGATGAAAATGCTCTAAATAGGGTTTGGTGGTTTCCCAACTCTGTGAACATACCCATAGCTGGTGAATAGGGTTGTATATTTTATTTTTCTGTTAAGTCTAAAATTGTAATTCCAGCGTAGTTAACATACAGTGTCATACTAGTTTCAGGGGTACAACGTAGTGACTCAACGCTTCCCTAAGCACCCAGTGCTCATCACCAGTGCATCCTTGATCCCCGTCACCTGTCTCCCCATCCCCCACCCCCCTCCCCTCTGGAAACCATCCGTGTGTTCTCTGTAGTTAGGAATCTATTTCTTGGTTTGTCTCTCAGAGTTGTAGATTTCCAAAGGGTGGATTTCATGGTATGTGAATCCCACCTCACCGAAGACTTTGTTTCGCCCACGGGAGGCACTGATGGGCGGAGGACAGACTGAGAGAGGGGAGGAAGACAGAATTAGGTATTTCCTGCTTTGCTATCTCAGGCGGGTGGGGTTTTCAGCCTCAAGCCCCATCTCCCACTTGACATTCTAGCTCCACTGGGCGATCCTGGGATCCAGCGACATCACTTCCTTCCTGTGTCCTTCCATCCAGGAAACGCGCTGGGAACTAGCAATCGAACAGTAGAAACAGATACTGCCCTGTGCACGCGGGACCTAACGGTCTAATTGATCAGTGTCATCACATTTAAAATTAAAAGCCCAGTGGATGTGGTGCTCAAATGGCACCTGTGGTCATGCCGTCCTTTGACATTAAAACAAGAGGAGGACGTTCCCTTCTCCATGGTCTCGGGGACGCCCAGCGCCCCCAGGTGTTCGCAAAACCCCAGGGGGTTTGTGCCCATGTTCTAGAAGCCAGGGTCTCCACCGTCTCACGTATCTGAGTCCCCAGGCTGTCTTACTGTTGTTCCGGCAATGTTTCCATCGCTCCCTGCCCTCCACCCCCAAATCCACCGGAGTCACGTCCACGTTACACAAACTTGAGCAGAGCTTTGAGCAGCCCACGCCCCACCCCCACCCCCGCCTTCGGCTCCGAACGTCCTCTTCTGCCCCAAGTTCAGAGGCCTTCAGCTTCACTGCTGTCGTACCCTTGAGATATCCTTGACGGGCGGGTGGCAGGGTCTCACTTCCCACTGATGTCTCCATCCAGAAAGACCCCCCCCCCACACACACACAGAACAAGAAGTGATGTCACCAACGCCCGGCTCCGCGCGGCAGAGTTTGGTGAGAACGCTAAGAACCTGCTGAAGTTTGGCAGTTATCACCCTCTGGAGCTCCTGGGATTCGGCCCCTGTGATGCTCCCTGGCACGAACTCATGAACACACAACCCCCAATTCCGCTGAGATTACCCATGAAGGAGACGTTTCACGTGTGGACTTGGGAGTATCTTGACGATACTCAGATTTCATAAACAATCTATTTCGTTACCTTCCACACTGCTTGGCCTACTAAATCATTTGCAGCCAGCAGCCCTGACAAATCGAGGAACTTTCTGAAACAAAACGGTCAACGTCCCATCTGTCGTGTATTCACTCTTACCTAGGTGGAAGTCCAGAATCTACTTTTGTACTGTTTTCTTGCAAACAATCCATAATTCATAATTAACACCGCCTCGGAATACGACAAAGTGCTTGTTGCTGGCGAGTGGAATTGTTGGCGTGAATACAAAGCAAATGTTTTTTGTTTTTTTTTCTTTCTCTCTCTCTAATTACAGGTGTTGGTTTTCTTGTTTCCTGGGCGCTGGTTTCCAGAGCCATGGAATTGCTGATGGCAGTTTGATATGGGAAAAGAATGAAAAGCTATCCCATGATGGGTGGAGGATAGAGTTTAGAGAAATAAATGAAACGTGTGATTAAGTCATGGAGAGCTACAGGGAGAATTCATGTTGCTTAATTCAGCAAAAAAAAAAGAAGAGTTTGTGCCCTGTGGTGTGGTGATTGGTGGCAATGTAACTTATGGGAAATAACGTAAAATCTGCATGTTTATTTTGCGCATACGGGCAGGTAAATTGGAAGTTCTGGCAAATCCACAAGTTCCTAAGTTTTTTGCGGCTGTCTTGAGTACACGCGGGGTATACGGACGTCCAACCTTCCCTTCCAATGAGTCTGGCAGCCAGCCGGGGTGACAAGCAGGAACATAGCGAACACAGCAGCAGGTGCAATGCTGTGAGAGGCCCCGACGCGCTCCCGGAAGGGGACGCTCCACATCCTTGAAGAGAAGTGGGAACATCTCCCAAGTTTTGACTGTCAAAGGAAAACGTTTATTTAAGCCTCAGAGAAGGTGACAAGCATCCCATTAGGAAACCGGTGCCCCTACAACCAATATTCCACATTAGAAAACAGAATATTGACTTCTAACATTTTGTTTGAAGAAATAGAGTCATTCGGGAATGACTACACCCAACACTGTTCCGTGTTTAGAAGCTATGGCATGCTCCGGCCAGGTGATTCTTCAGATCTGGGGAACGGGACAATTTTAACACGCATACAAGTGGTATCACCACTCAACAGACCATTTTTGAAGCACCTGTGAATACTGCGATCAGTATTGTATTTCTTTAAAAAAAAGGCACCAAAACGACTCTCTCGTTAAATGTATTAGTTCCGGCGTTCCTGGGAACAAACGTGAGGCTGGGATCAGCCCTGACTTCCCGGGTCACCGTGAGCTGTGGCATCATTCCTGTGCAGCCGTGTCCCCAGCTGGCCCCCCTGAGAGCTGCGTCCCAAGAGCTGCAGGGCCAGGGCGGAGGCTGGGGCTGAGAACTCACCCACTGGCTGGCGGGTTGTGCTCCACGAAGCTCACTCACCCTGCACACTCGGAGGCGCCCTCTTCTCCATCGTCCTCTCTACCTGGTGGGGAGGGAGGCTGTCCTTCCTCACTCCCTGATGGAGGAGGAAGGTTTCGCTCCAGAGAGGGTGAGGCCGCCGGGGGCTCCAGGCTTCTGTCTGTGGGCTCCCTTTCACTGCTGTGTGCTCACAGATGCCAGAGCCCACCCGCATGAGCAAACATCGGACATGCCTACCTTCACCCCACTTCCTGGTACTGAACCCCCCCCACCAGCCTTCCAGCCCATCATCAGTGGATTCCTTCCGAAATCAGGCCCACCAAACTCTAACGGAGGCCCAAAACATGCCATTCTTTTTTTCTTTACCCGACGGGCTGATTTTTTTTATTTAATGGTGAAAGGCCAATACAAGATTATAGAAACTGGGCTGTATTTCCGAGGCTCACATTCTCTGAATTAATACTTTAAAAAAATTCTTTTACCGTTTATTTATTTTTGAGAGACACAGCATGAGCAGGGCAGGGGCAGAGAGAGCGGGGGACCCAGAATCCGAAGCAGGCTCCAGGCTCCGAGCCATCAGCCCAGAGCCCGACGCGGGGCTCGAACTCACAAACCGGGAGATCATGACCTGAGCCGAAGTCGGACGCTCAACCGACTGAGCCACCCAGGCGCCCCTCTGAATTAATACTTTTTAACACATGACAATAATTTTTACGTGCTTGCGCTAGCTATGTATATAATTCTGCCACTTAGATATTGATTCACAGCGTATCAATAAAAGCGTTGCTGAATTTACTGTATGTTGCCTCACTGCTGGAAGTTCCTACACGGCACTCTTAAAAATCCATCTAAAAAATGAAACATGTAGCCAGACATCCAGATGGTTGCTCCCAATTTTCCATCCCAGGGTGAAGATATCTGCAAATACCCCAGATGTTTGCACACTGCCAGCACCAGTAGCTGAAGCGGCCTGGGATTGCTCATGACACGTTTTCCCCGAGTCCCCCAGATTTCATCAACACGGCCATTGCCTTTCCGCCTAACTGCTCTTTGTCGTGGTTTTCCTTCCTTTCTTTTCTTTCTTGTTCTTCTTTCTTTTGGAAACAAGATAGCAATCACCGTGGAAGTAAGATAAAAACTGAGTTTCTAAGTATAAAGGGCAAGTTTTGGGAAAATGAAAGCAAGGCTATATAGCTTTAGAGAAAAAGGCTAAAGCCGATGGAGTGAAACAGCGGGTGACTTCAGAAAATGCAAATAAATGGCTGTAAAATAGGGCTTGGCTGGCTTATTTCACGAGGGTAGATCAACCGTATTTAAAATGCAACGTTCCCTTGCTGTCTTCTTCTCTTTCTCATAGACCAGAGGCTGAAACAAAAAGGGGAGGGAGAGAAGGATGGAGGGAGGAAGAGACGGAAGGAAGGGAAGGAGGGAGGAAGGGAGGAGGGAGGGAGGAAGGAAAGAAGAAGGGAAGGAGGGAAGAGAGGAAGGAGTGAAGAAAGAGGAAGAATATATATAAGTCTGAGATCTCTGCTGCTTTAGAATGCTGCGGACGGACCCTGAGTTCGTTCATTCAGACAGAATCTTTCACAAAACCGGCCAGCGGTGTGTGGCAAAGCTGGGGGGCCGGTGCAGGGTGGTCCTTTCCCTCCCTCCCAAATGGCTCCTGCCATCACTTTGGATCGATCTTCCCCATAAGGCATAAATCCAGAAGGACAAAGAGAAAGGAGACTTCAGCAGCAAAAAAAAATTGGAAGGTAAGCTAAACCATGCTCCCACAGGGAAAGGCCTAGCCGTAACGGGTCTATTCCAAAGCGGCCCCCAAAGGTTCAGGAATCCGAGGCACCAGGTGTCTCTGGGGCAGCTGCACACGCAGGGTCAACGACAGAGCTGGGCTCCGGAAGCTTGGTCCTGTCTAGGGCGTGCAGCTGGGAGGTGCGCTCTCCACGACGCAGGCAGAACAGGTGATTTCTTCCTGCAGAGGCCAAAACGGGAAGCTCAGGGCACCTGAAGGCGAGTATCACAGTTAACAGCAGCAGCCGTGTCATCCCCAACCCCAAGGAGACAAGGCTCACCTCACCGGGCTGGTTCCAGAGTCACAGTGGCCAGACCACGCCTTCCCGGCAGGTGCTCACAAGCTCCACCCAGCGGCCAGGCCACGCCTTCCCGGCAGGTGCTCACAAGCTCCACCCAGCGGCCAGGCCACGCCTTCCCGGCAGGTGCTCATAAGCTCCACCCCTGAGGAGTTTAACCCGCCAAGGGGGCGAGGCACGTAGAAACTGACCTGGGGGTTCTTCAGTGAAACAGTCCAGACCAGAAATTATTTTAATATAGGGGAGACCTGAAAAATAGATAAATGTCCCATAGGAAAGCATTATGTGCTCAATTTTTTTTTACTGTTTGAGAGAGAGAGAGAGAGAGAGCCCAAGCACGGGAGGGGCAGAGAGAGAGGGAGACGGAATCCGAAGCAGGCTCCAGGCTCTGAGCTGTCAGCACAGAGCCCAACGTGGGGCTCGAACCCGTGAACCTCGAGATCATGACCTGAGCCAACGTCCGACGCTTAACTGACTGAGCCACCCAGGCACCCCTCCTCAATTTTGAATGAAGGCTTCAATCCCTAGAATGTCCAGGCATTTTTAAACGATAATCCCCATCACCCCAATTCTACTTAATATGGGCTGAACACTGTTTACGGAGACGTCAATGCTATGCAATATGAATCACCCAATAAACAGGTTTCTAGATGCAATAGAATAAAATATCGAACGCTGTTCACCAATCAAAACCCTTATAAAACCTTGTAAAACCTCTGTCAAGAAAATGCACCAAACTCACTTTATGACCTGCTCTATTAGGTATCAAAATGTTTGCATATTTAAAGGCTTTCCTGGTAGAGAAAATCATTTCTTTTTCTTTATGGGTCATTTAGTTTTCTGCATGTTAAGTTAACAGGAGAAAAAAAGAAGCTGACATTTATTCTAATATGTTACTTGATATAAATATGTATGAGTCTCAAAGACATTCCTCCCAGGAAGGCAGGGTGTGTGAACTCAGAATGTTTGTTCCCTGCAGGCACCAGGAAAGGTTGTTGTAATATCTTCATAACCCACCCTTTCCCAAAAAGGTCAACCCGGAAGCCCCTGTGGGTAAAAATTCTAGTTCAACTGTTCTCTCTCAGGTTAGCCGGGTCTTAATCTCTTACCCCATTTTAGGAACCAAAGGACCATCTTAAAGGGTTGAAAAACATGTTAAAAGGTCACATGTGTAACTGTTAATGTCACTTTTTAAGACTGGGATCCTTTACAATCCATAAAAGCACTGATTTTATTCTCTGATCTTTTGTACTTGGGCTGGAAAGGGAAGTGATGGTGGCATTTTGAACGTCCTCTAAGTGATGAGCGTTGGCCTCAAGACAGGCTCATGATTAAGATCTTGGGTTCTGGATTTGGAACCTGGGTATAAATCCTGGCCTCATCACCCTCTTGCTCTGTGACCCAGGGGGACTTATATATCCACACCTTCTGTCTTCAGAGCAAGGGACCCTATGTGGCCTCCAGTCCTGTGAGATCCCAGGGTCTTTCCAGCTTTTTGTGAAAATAGACCTCGGGGCACAGATATCGTGGTGGATGCAAGTTCAGGCCGAGGTCAGTGTTCGAAGTTCCCTGCTCCTTCTGCTCTCCTAAGCTTACATGAGCCAAATTGAGTGATATTTGGGGATGACTATATCTGAACAAATTGTTGAAATATCCCTTAGTCCCAGGACAAATTAAAAATGGCAGCCATTAGGGGCGCCTGGGTGGCTCAGTCGGTTGGGTGGCCGACTACAGCTCAGGTCATGATCTCGCGGTCCGTGAGTTCGAGCCCCTCGTCGGGCTCTGTGCTGACAGCTCAGAGCCTGGAGCCTGCTTCGGATTCTGTGTCTCCCTCTCTCTGCCCTTCCCCCACTCACACTCTGTCTCTTTCTCTCAAAAATAAATACACGTTAAAAAAAAAAAAGAAAGAGTAGGGGCGCCTGGGTGGCTTAGTCGGTTAAGTGCCCAACTTCAGCTCAGGTTGTGATCTCACAGTTCGTGAGTTCGAGCCCCGCGTCGGGCTCTGTGCTGACAGCTCGGAGCCTGAAGCCTGCTTCGGATTCTGTGTCTCCTTCTCTCTCTGCCCCTTCCCTGCTTGGTCTCTCTCTCTCTCTCTCTCAAAAATAATAAACATTAAAAAAAAAATTTTTTTAATGGCAGCCATTAGCCTTACGGAGGGTCTGGTCAAACTGGTGTTTAGTCTCTCCCAATCTGCAGAATTTCAGTGTCCAGAAGATGGAAAAATGTATCTTTGGAGACTGACGTCTGTATGTCATAGAATTTGCTGATACGCATTCCACAGGAAAATAAAACTGGAATTGTATGAGAGATTAAATCTGTATTGTACTAATGAGCACTGTTTAATCCGTCATCGGCATGCATTTTCTCAATAGGCAAGGTTTTTACAACATTACAGAGGAAAGTAAAAAGAAACACCACCAAACGAGGCTGCGTTGCCTTTGGGAAATGGTCAAGCCAATGGCCATCCTCAGCTGAAAGGCTGTGTGTCACCTGCCAGGCTGTTCACGGGCAGGACCGGATGGATAGCGTTAGATTTGGAAATTTACCGCCACGGACTCCCTGAAAGGAACCTCCCCACTCTTGCCACATGGTGACCTCGTCTCCCGGTCGCAAATGATGGGTCCAGAATAAACACCTGACCTCAGCCAGGCCAATGAGATTCTCTCTCCTTCAAAGTCCATCCATCAGTTTCCCGGCTTAGTTTGTACCAAGGACCCCGGAGGCAGCTGAGAAATCCTAACAGACAAAACGGAATGCCAGCACGGAAAAAAAATGGACAACGTCAACAGTAATGGCCCAGACTCCTTCAACATACGCCACATCCCTGACCCCCGTTCTCCGCGCTTCAAACATTGGTCGATTTAAGCCTCCCAACAACCTGCCGTGTAGGTATTTTTAGAACCATTTGACACATGAGGGAACTGAGGCACGATCTGGAAAGGAAAACACCAGAGAAAGAACAAATAATAGATGCCATTTGGTCCCAGAGAAAGAGAACGATTAATCAGCTGCTAACGATCCAAGGTCTCCGCGGGATGAAATTGATACAATCACGCTTGGCGTCTGGACAGTGTTCCGGGCGGTTGTCCCTGGAAGGCAGATCCTCGCCCCCCCCACCCCCCCCACCCCCCACCCCCCTCACCGCAGGCTGAGAGGGGGTTTGGTGGGGGGCTCCAAGCCCTCTGGCCACACGCGGGGCTCTGTGAAATGCTCTCCGCCTCCCACCCCTGCAGGTCCTGAGGAAGGCGGCTGACTCACACCCTGGGGGGGGGGGAGGGGGGCGGGGGGATGCCCATCCCCCTCCCCAGCTGGGCACAGGGCAGAATTTACACCGCACGGCCCTTCCTGTGCGTCTGACGCACGAATGCCTCGCCTCACTGCATCTGGGAAGTCTGCCTTTGAGCCTTCCCTGCACATCCTGTTCATTTCGCCAGGGCCTTAGCGCCACCTCCCCGCTTCCTGGAAACCGACCCAACGCCATCCAGACAAGATGTCACGAAGGTGTCACTTGAATTAACTGTGATCCCGGAGCTCTAAAGGTTGAGAAATCTTGCTGCCGAAGGCGATTTCCTCTAACAGCTCCATAAAGTGGAGGGCGGGATGGATAGCTGGCCGTAAAAGGGCCAAGCGGCAGGTTGAGGGATGCAGGGGAATGATGCCTGAGGGGGCCCCGAGATCTTACGCCACGGGGAGGGAGGGATTTCTTGGGGACCAAGTGGCTCCCCCGAAGTCCATCTTGCTGAAGAAGTATGTCTCGAGCAAAGCCCTCTGGAGGGCAGCAGGGGCGACACTGACCAAGCTTCCAGTGTTTTACTGAATCTGTGCACCGACTGTTTACTGCGAGGCACAGGTCTGGGCACGCGGACGTAGCGGGGAGCAGCGGACACAAACAGTCCTGTCTCCACGGAGCCTCCATTTGAGAGAAGACAGAAACGCCAGTGAAGCAGCAAAACAGACTGTCCGTCAGATGGACAAATACAGACAAATACAGACAAATAGAGCCGGGAGGGGGACTGGGATTTTTGCGGGTGCAGACTGAAACTTGAAATGACGTAGCTTAGGAAATGCTTCCCTAAGAAGGTGATCTTTGAACACCTGGCGGGTAGAAACACAGAAAGGGCAACTAATAAATACGATCACGAAAAAAATACTGAAGATGATCATGAAAACAGCAATAATACCCGTGAACATCTGTATAGTACTTACTCTACACCAGGATGCGTCCTCACAGCTTATCTCAGTGATTTTTCACGTACAGGTGAATAAACCCACGGGCAGAAGTTAAGAAGCTCGTCCAAGGTCAGCCGGGTGTTGCCCCAGCCGGTCTGGCCCTGGTGTCCGGGCTCCCAGCACCGTGGCCGATGGCTGGCGGTCCCCCGGGTCATACTGTAGGGAGTGCATGCGATTGTGTGCCCGGCCTCCTGTAGACAGGGCTCCCATCGCCGCAGTGGCTCGGAAAGTCATTTCCTTCTTGCCCTCCACAGTGGGACAGGTGACGGGAATAGGACCCGCGTCTCAGGGCTGTGGGGGAGCCAACAGGAACGAGAGGTATAAAGCTCTGGAAGGAGTTGGGGACACGTGGTAACTGCTCACTAAAGAACGTCAGTGTGATGATCGTTACCTTTCAGTTGGGGGGCGGGTTGTGGGGGAAATAACCAGAGCCAACACGAACCGCCACCTCCGGGGAGGCTTCCATGATGACTTTCCTACACTTCTCATTTGGTCGGCATGAGGCTGTCCCTCCAGGGCAGAGACACAGGCCCTCCTGTCCCCAATCTCCACTGGGGACTGACGGGAGGTCCAAATGGGAGGAAGAGTTAAGGAGCGTGGCGTCCTGGGGCCGCTGTGTGGCTCTGATCACAGGCAGGAGAAGGCGGGGGTTCGGGGAGTTGATATTGGAGACAGCATCCGGATTCCTCCAGCTCCCTCCGCGAGGAGGATGCATACGTCCTCCGGCTTGAAAGTCCAGCACGAAGCCCTGTGGCCTCTGGGCGGACTCGCTTGGCAAATACCCACAGAAAGAAAATGTTCGCCTACAGCGGGGCCGGCAGGCAGAGAGAGGAAAGCTGGAGAGGCTCACCTTTAGTGTGAACAGTGCGGGACCGTGAGGACATGTGTTATGGTCCCGGGGAAAACCCACTTTCTTTCACCTGTCTGCATACACACTCGTGAGTAGTCCCGGATCTCCCCAGCAGCAGCCTCTGAAAAGACAGCCAACGTTATTGACTGGGAAACTCCAAGCCCAACCACCGACAGGCACGTTCGAGGGAGGAAGTGTCTCGTGCAAGGACCTGCTGGCGTGGCCACCCTGAACGATGGAGAAGCAGCCGCCTCTCCGCGGCGCACAGGGGGGTTGGGGCGAACCGTCAGCCCGTTTTTTCTGTAACTGACATGCTCCGCTTTCCGCTCTTTGTGACTTCTAGGAACGGGGTATGTCATTTGAGCCGATTGCCTGGACGCATTTCCCGCTTTACCTCTCTCTGGGGCAATATTCGGAGTGAATCGCAACCCGATGGCCAGTTGGGTCCTTCGTCGCCGAACGAGTGTGCTTATACGGATGTGAGACGGCACCACTGGGATGCCTCCTCTCTGCGCTGTTGTGGATGTGGAGAGAAACAGCATCGGTTGTGCTCTTTATGTTCAGCAAACGGCCTCGCAGCGGCCCCCGGGCACACATGTGGGTTCAGGCTAGTGTCCCAGCCTCCCAGCCTCCGTGCAATTCTGACCCACGGGCTTTGGACGTGTCCCACGGGACCCGTGAGCTATCTGCCTGTGCCGATCCAGCAACACGCACGCACAAATCTAGGATGATCGCAACAGCCAGACTCAGGATTCGGGACAGCTGGTTTACCGGCCGTGCTGTGATGTGGCCCCCCCGGGGTCCCCTCTGCCGTTGGCAGTCGTGGTGGCTTTGCACCGGTGGGGCGTCTTGCCGTTGGAGTTAAACACAACTGAGCCAATCAATACGCTTATTGTTCTGGGGCCCAAGTGTCTCCAACTCATAACATTGCTTTCGCTTCTCCTATCAAACGAGGGTGTTATGAGTTTGCACGGCCCTGCCCGGGCAGGATGCCCCCGGCACTGCGGGAAGACGGAGGAAATAAGAGCCACGTTCTCGGAGCACTCCCTTGACGTGCCTTTTCATTTCGCCAGTCACACCCCAGCAGCGCCGCGAATATCACGCGCTTCTGCGAAGCTCCATAACCCATCCGATAAATGGCAGGAGGCGCCTCCCCTCAGCCCTTCTCGCTTAGGATCTTCTCGAACACGTTTCTCCCCCAACTCTTCGCGCCGCGAATCCGCTGAAGTACAAACCTTTAAGAATCTGAAACTCACCGGGAGCCGTCCTTCGCTGGCGGCCCAGCAACCGCTGGCTCTGGCGGTTTCCACTCTGTCAGTTTAACCTGGACGTGAATGCAGGTGTTTGTTGCAACCGCCACTAAAATAAAACTGTAAACCTCTCCAAACAGACTGGGAGAGCCCGCCCGCGGAGCGCGTTCACGCCGCTGGCTCGCTTCGTGTTCTTCCTGCCCGGCAGCTGGGCGCAGGGGAGGCCACGAGGCCGCTCACCTCCTTTCATCGGAAAGGAAAGCCCCTTCTCCCACAGTCTCGTCTGGGACCAAAACCCAGCCCGGGGGGGCATGTGCTCCCATCAAATAACAACCAGATCACAGGACCCAGGCAGTCTTAACGTGGTCGTTCGCTGGCAGGGAAAACAGACTCCTGCAATAAAGAGAAACCTTCAGAAGTGACGGTCGGTCTGCGGGCTCATCACCTCTGCTCCGTGAGCCCTGAAGGGGTGCTAGCCGCCTGGCACCCCTCATCACAGGAGGGAAGCATTCCGGGGTCTGGGAAGAAAGTGGTCACCGAAGCCTGTGTTCCGGGCGGGGAGAAAAAGGCTGTCCGTGGAGCTGACGAGGAATAAGAAGATGTGGTTGTCGCTCTCTTTCCTTTTTTCTTCTTTTTAAACTTTTTATTTCCACCCCTCGCCAATACCCCACTTAGCCTGAGGTCAGACAGAATTCTGCGTGGCAACCGAGCAAAACAGGCTTTCTGGACGGCAGACGACAGTCAGCAGACTGTGCTCAGGCTTTTACGGAAGTGCGAGGTGGTCTCAACTCTGCAGCGAGAGCAGGGAGGCGCAGCAACGACCCCGGTGGCAGCAAGGAGGGTGGCCGGTGTGTGCACTGTTACGGGCCGGGACGAGACAGGGACTGTTTTGCAAAGCAGGTGCTCGTGAAGTATTTTATGGATGAATGGATGAATAAGTAAACAAAGGCAGTGTGGTTCCACATTTATTTTTATTGTTTTCTTCCCTCGGCTCGTACACGTCTGTGTTACTTTTCTTACTGGTGGCTCAGCCCCACCACCGTCTTCCTCTTCTAAGCCGGGGCACTCCATTCCTGCATCCGTTCCCAAGGCCACCATCCGGGATGCCCGGTGCATCCTCCACAAGCTTCCCTCTCCCAGTTCAACCCAACCCACGCTTGTCTAGGATCTTAGCCTTATTCTAAGCTTCTCACTCCTGTAAAACTCGCGGTTCAGTCTATTTCCTCCGCAAATCCAAACCCCCGCTCACGCACACGCTAGAAGATTATATCTACAATGAGGATATGTATAGATACATTTACATAACTTATATACTTTCATATTTATGTAATATATGATTATTAATTAGTATGCTTATATTATATGTTGTATATAAATACATTTTATATATATGTTATATTACATGCATAATTAAATGCATAATACATTTTATAAATATATAAATTATATAAATATAAGGTAATATATAAATTACAACATATAATGTATTATTTACAATATAACTATGTAAATATAAGATAATAAAATGATAAAAATTAAAACATAAATGTTAAATTATATCTATAGCTATATTACACGTAATATATATTTTATATATAAATATATAGATAATATCTATTTCAAACATATGTTATATAATCTGTATAATATATAATAAAATAGATATTATCTAAATAAATATATATCTATAGGTATATTATATGTAATATATATGTTATATTATATGTAATACATTATATATAATATAGCTATAGATGTAATTTTTAGCATATATATTTTAATTTAAAAACTTTTCTTAACATTTTATTTAATTTTTTGAGAGAGACAGAAAGAGACAGAGCGTGAGCAGTGGAGGGGCAGAGAGAGAGAGGGAGACACAGAATCCGAAGCAGGCTCCAGGCTCTGAGCTGTCAGCACAGAGCCCAATATGGGTCTTGAACCCATGCACACACACGAGATCATGACCTTAGCCAAAGTTGGACGCTCAACCGGCCGAGCCACCCAGGTGCCCCTATATTTTAATTTTTATATTTATCATTTATATTTATTATCTTGTATTTATGTATTTAAAATATATATATGTAAAATAAATATAATCATTTTTGTTTTATCAGAGTCCCCGCCCCCCACCCCAATTTCTAATCCAGAGAATTTTTCCCTAGATTCTGCTTCTTAGAGATAAATCTTGAGCAGTTTCGAGGAGAGTTGGAATTTGTATTGATTAAGGGAAGCCCATGCTGGTGGTACGCACGACAGGATAATCAGTGGAGATATCCATGAATAAGAGGCTAAATGTATTTAGCTGCAAGTAACCAACCCAGCATTCAGCAAACAGGTCCTCTAGCCATAGGGATACTTGGTAATTTTTCACTAAGGGGTCTAGAGGTGAACTCAGGATTGGTTCAGAATGCTGGAGATGTCAGCAAGGTCCAAGACTCTTTCCTTTTGTTGTTGTTTTTAAGTTTATTTATTTATTTAGTAATCTCTACACCCAACATGGGGCTTAAACTCACAACTCTGACGTCAAGAGTTGTGTTCTCTTCCGACTTAGCCAGCCAGGCATCCGGTTCCAAGGCTTTTTTTTTTTTTTGTACTCCCGTTTTCCATCATGGGCATATTGGTTTACTCAGAAGATGTGTACCTCATAGGATCAGGATGGCTGCCACAGCTCCAGGCATCAAGTCCTCATATCTCAATCTTAGGCATCAAGTTCCACAGGGCACGGTGTCTGCTGGGAGAAGAGAGAACCCCTGCAGGCATCCAGCGGTATCAGAAACAACGTGGGGAGTGCACACTTTTGAGGTCTCACCTGATGCGCCAGACGGCCTGAAGGGTGCCAAAACTGAAGCTTCAGTAACTGATATTTAATGCCACGGTTAACAACATGGCTCTCTTCCGGTACCCGCCGGGTCGTCCTAATCACATCGGAGTCTCCGTTTGCTACTCCTGAGTCTCTAACATCAGCCTGACATTTATTACCCTCCCTTACCCACGGAGAGGAAGCAGGACTCAGACTTCAAGTCTTAGGTGGACATTAGCATCTAAATACAACGGTTTGCTGTGTATGATGTATAACTGCCTTCCTCTTACAGCAAGGGATCGTGGTCTCCCATTTGCAGTGAAGACGTCCTTTCCGTATGAAATATACGTGTTTAGGTTCAATAAACGTGTCTGAGCATAATAATTTTAAGTAGCACTGCTATGATTATACGTTGCATTACAGCAAATGTTCCATCACAGTAAATAAGGCAAAAGTCATCTATGTGGCACAAAATGCTGAAAATCAGGAAAGGTCTGCCATCGTCGGGCAGAGTGTGAGAGGGAGCACAGGAGCGGAAGGCTCTTGGAGCACCGTGGGATTTAGTCAAGAAAACCAAAATCAAGGGGCGTCCAGCTTAACTTCCCAGGCAACATCAGCGGGAATCCGAGGTCTTTGCCAGGACTGTGTTTGCGCCCACACCACCCTGTTACCTCACAAACAGCCACAACAAAGTCTCCTGTCGCGATGAATTTCATTGACGAACATTTGCTACTCCATGGGGAAACCCTGTTTCCGAAAACAAGCTGATGATTAACAATATATCGATTTCTTGACTTGAACCTCAGCGCTAACATACCAGAGGAGTCCACGAGCTTGTGGGTGTCTGTGTGTGTGTGTGTGTGTGTGTGGACACATCTAAGTACAAAACCACAATTTACTAAAGTCACGGGGAGTAGAGCGATACTTCATACCCTCCGAAACTTTCCGTTTTGACCTAAACATTTCATACGCGCTTGTCATCATGAAAAGTATCAATTCTCTTCGCTCCGAATTACAACAGCGTTCCCTGGAGCGTGGGGACTCCCCACGGGTGGGGTGCTGTGTGACTTCACGCGATCCCCACACGGGACTCTAGAACTTAGAATCACATGGTGAGAAATCTGATTTCCTTTTCAATTCTCTTTCAATCCCTTCCATTACAACAAGGGGGGGGGGAAATGTCATTTTGAGGACAGAACCCTTTACATTTGCTAATACCCAGTTGAACCTGGAGAGAGACCCGGCCTTGAGCCCAAAACCTTTTGCAGGAGTCAGAATCTAACTAGAAAAGTGCGTGTCTACACCTTTTGTTTTACTAGTTATCGGAGTGCGTGTCTATACCTTTTGTTTTACTAGTTATCGGAGTCCCGACCAAAAGTACCATAATAATAGAGATTTTTAATTCCTCATGCGAGGAAGGCCGGGGGCGGGGGGTGCAGGGCCACTCCGGGCTTTTTCAGCAGCTAGCAAATGTCAGAGACCTTGGGCATTTCCACTGGCCTTTCCTGACCGACTGCGTAATGAGTGACTTCAAGCCCCAAACCCTCAGACATTAGCCTTGGGAACATGATGAGTCAGGTGGTTAAGGTCACCCCTGGAAAGACACGTTTATCTGGGAGCTCTCCTCGCTGGCTCTGAGCCCCCTGTCTCGGGGCCCAGGACTGTATCTCATGCTGACCTTGGTCCCATCACATGCAAAGCGGGGAGTGGAGTCAATATGGCTCAGACTGACCAAGATTCTGCGATCCAGGCAGGGTCAAGGCTTCCTCGTGACCCCCGGGCCGACAGAGCTGTGTTTATCTTGCCCGTTGTCCCGTCCCCACCGGAAACACACCGACTCCGTCCCAGAGAGCACAGAACCTCTTCTGTCCCCAGAGCCCTCCTGGGCACCGCACTCTGGACCTGTCGTTGCCGTTAGTATGGAAAGTGCAGCGCAAACGAAGGCATCCCCAGGACAAAACGCAGGGCTGGCTCCTGACCTAGGACAGGCTGTGCACAGCTTGAGAGCCAGGACAGACAATTTCTCACTGCTCCCGGGCCCGACACTCCTGTAAAAGAGGAGTTTTTCTGAAGAACTGACCGGTGTGGGTGGGTCTGAGCGTGGCCCTCAGCACGGAGTCTCACGGCTTTGTTTTTCAAAGTAAACTCCAGTAAGGACTCTCAAGCCCACCTAAACCTCTTCGGCGCTGGATAATTTAGGGGAAGTTTTTTTTTAAGATTGTTACAATTTGAATCACAAAATTTCAAAAAGAAGCGTGACTTTACTGCGCATCACAATGGCTAAGATCCCTCTAATGAGGCTGAACAGCATTGGAGAACAGCCCTTTTAATGATGACGTAATGATGGTAATGAATCCTCATTATCCTTTTGGGTCAGTAGAAATGGGGGCTTGTTTTCATGTGTACTTTCCTTTAAGGTATAACGTGCCCGTTTTTTACTCAGTTGGTACCATTCACTCGGATTGGCTTACCAGGCGTGTTGTTGAACTTCATAACATGACTCCATGAATTCTCAGGAATTTAATGTTGGAGGCACCTTAACTCATAGGCCGATGACATCCTGAGCAACAGGCAGGCGATTATATTTTAAGAGAAAAGTAGCCAGCTCGCAGGCCGCCACCAGTGAGCTCCAGTTATGCCCCAAGCTTTGTGCTGAAACTCACGGCCATGACAGCAATCACGAGAGGGGCTCCACTTGACAGATGGGAGCTCAAAGGACATTGAGGGGGGGGCTTCTGTAGAGCTTTTCCTCCCTTGAATAAAAAAAGAAAAGGAAGCAAAAATTTTTTTGAAGAAAGTGAACAAAACAAAAACCATCTGCCTGTCTTTGAATGGAAATAAGGTAAAGATATGATTGATGCCAGGAGCTCTGGCAGCCATCTTGTGACCATGAGGACAGGAGGCTCAGGATTAAGCTATATGCAGTGTGTACAGCAGAATGATAGAGTGAGCCGGGGTCCTTGGAGACCAGGGAGAATTGCTGAACCAAAGCTGAAAGTGCCCATCTTTAGGCTTTTGGGTGTTTTAAACCTTTTTTGTTTATTTTTTAAGGAAAATGTTTTGTTCTGTTATTTTAGAAAGATACAGCATATAAGCAGTGGGGAGGGGCAGAAGGAGAGGAAGAGAGAGAATCCAAGCTGGCTTCACGTTTAATGCAAAGCCCGTCACGGGGCTTGATCCCATGACCCTGTGATCATGACCTGAGCCGAAATCAAGAGTCGAACGCTCAACCGACTGAGCTACCCAAGTGCCCCTAAACCTTTTTTGTTTAAAACCTGGTTGAGTAATCTGTTACTGTTACAAGGCAGCATCAGAAGATTCACAAAGGAGCTGATCTAAGTGTGAAATTCCAAAATCTTTGATTTATGTGAGGGAGACAATCAAAGGGCTGGAGGCAACTTTTCCTGAGACCCTAAAAATGCAAAATATAGAACACTGTCCGTGTCAGGTAAGCATGAGACCAGCCCAGTACAACAGTATCGTCTTTCCCAGAATGAATTCCAAATGCTGTCTCCCCGCTGCACGCCTTGGTGAGTGCTACTGTGTGTTCTCATGACACGAGTGGATGGATACCCCGGATGCTTTTACTCACGTTTCAGAACTCTCACCTGGATCTGTAGAGGGGTCACTCCGTGAAGACACACTGATGGACGCAGACAAAACCAGCGATGTGAGGGACTCAGTGGGTGCAGGGGTCTGGCTGACCTCTTCCTGCCTCGTGTGGCGGGTGCCCAGACCCTCTACCACCAACTGTTGGAAGTTCCTATGAAATATACACACGGGGGCACAAATAAATGGAAAAATGCCCCATGCTCATAGGTGGAGTTCACAGACAAGTTCATATCGCTATAATGCCCACATTACACCAAAGCTCTCTATAGATTCAATGCAATCCCTTCCAAACGTCCAATGATATTTTCCACAAAAATAGTAAAAACAGTCCTACCATTTGTAAGGAACCACAAAGGGCTCCGAACGGCCTAATTACTCTTGAGAAAGAACAAAGCTGAAGCATCGCACCTGATTTCAAAATATATCACAAAACGATAGTAATTAGGCCAGTAGGCTACTGGTATAAAAACAGAAATATAGACCAAAAGGACAGTATTGAGAGTCCCAGAAATAGACTCAAGCATATGTGGTCAAGTAATACTTGACGAGGGATCCAAGAATACTCAATGGCGGAAAGAGAGTCTTCAATAAAGGGTGTTGGGAAACTCGATATTCATATACAAAAGGAGGAAACTGGAACTCTTACACACCCACAAAATCAACACAAAATGGATTAAAGACTTGAGGGTAAGACTTGAAACCATAAAAGTCCTAGAACACAGCATAGGGAAAAAGCGTCTGGACTTTTTCTATATGAAACCAAAAGCACGTGCAACAAAAGCAAAACTCAGGAAGTAGGGCCATATTGGACTAAAAGCTTCTGCACGGCAAAAGAAACAATCAAAAATGAAAAAGCAAACTAAGAAATGGAGAATATATTGGCAAACCATATATCTGATTACAGGTAAGGGATTAATATCCAACATATATAAGGAACTCATACAACTCAATAGCCAAATCACTATCACCACCATCATCATCATCCAAGTAAAAAATGGCTAAAGGGTATGAGTAGACATTTTTCAAAGAAGACATACCAATGGCCAAGTACCTGAAAAGATACTCAAAATCAATAATCAGGCAAATGCAAGTCAAACCACATGAGATATTATCTCACGCCTATTGGAATGTTTATGATCAAAAAGACAGATTACAAACGCTGGCGAGGATGTGGAGAAGAAGTAACCCTGATGTTCTGTTGGTGGGAATAAAAATTGTGACAGCCACTAGTCAAAATAGTATGGAGGGTCTCAAAAAATTAAAAATAGTATTTCTGTATGTATCTCTAAAGGAAATGAAATCACTATCAAAGGGATATCTGCTCTCTCATATTCACTGCACCATTATTCCTGATAGTCAAGGCATTGAGGCAACCTGTCTACTAACAGATGAAAAGATAAAAAAAAATATATGGCAGGTAGTCCAACGTCAGCACAGGTCATGATCTCGAGGTCTGTTGGTTCAAGACCCGCATCAGGCTCTGTGCTGACCGCTCGGAGCTTGGAGCCTGCTTCGAAAACAAACGTACATTTTTTTCCGGTTCACAAATCTCCATCCCTTCTCAGGACCAGGCTGACATAAAGCGCAGGCGTTTCCCGAGTGGGAGCCCCCCGCCCCGAGCTGAGTCTCCCCCTGCAGCCACGGGGGGGGGGGGCGGACGCCCCCCTCAGACTGCCACGCCCCTTCCTTCACCGCCCGATCAGAGTCGCGATTTCGTCAAACAATCGCTGCGGGACAGGCCGGGAGGGTGCGAGGTGGGGCGCTTCAGTGGGCTGGGTTTTAGACGCCTTCACCGCAGCGGCCGCCGTGAAAAGGGCTGGAAAACGCCGCCGACCGACCATCTCGCAGCCGAGCGGCGGAGAGTTGCCTCCAGGGGCCTCGGATGGTGCGGTCCCTCCGGCCGCCGCGGGGGGTCAAAAATAACTCACTTCTTGCCCGAGCGATGAGCAGCGGCCAGCCCCGCGCCAGGCGTCCGGCAGGGGGCAGCCTCGTGGCTGGGCTCCCGGAAGCGCGTGCACATTATCAGTCCGACGAGGCGCCGATCCATCCGGAGCCGCCCCCAGACCCGGCGGAGCCCACCCCCCGGAAGGAGCGCTCGGAGCCCTTCCTCCTCGGCTCCGGAGGTCGCGCTAACCGCGCCGCAGCCAGCCGTGCTGATGGATGAGCGCTTATCTGAGCCGGACAGCGGCTCGAGCCTGCGGTGTCGGGACCGCGTGAAACACCGCCGCGCCCCCCCCCCCCCGCCGACCCCAGTGCGTCTTCCCCCGCCTCCTCGTGGGGGTGGGACTGGTGGGGTCGGCACCCGCTTTCAGGCAGAGCTGACGGGGTGGGGGAAGCGTCTCCACTCCAGGCAACCTGAGGTTTCCTCTGATTTGCATCCGTGAGAACAGCCCCAGCCCTCCCTCCGGCCAAAGCACTTCGTGGATGGCACCGGGGTGGCGCGGAGTCACCCGTGGGCTTCGGCACAGCCGTGCAGCCTCGCTCTCCATTTAGCATCTTGCTCCGGTCAGTGCAATGGTCGGTAATGACCCGGGAGTCTGCGGGCTTCAGTGCTGACCACGGATGTCTCAGGAAGGCTGGGCGAGTTTACACCTGCGGGGTCTCCCCACTCACCACGGAAACGCCAACTGCAGTCCGACCTTCCCCAAGGGCCCTGGAAACGTCACAGGAAATGAGTGTGCGATGCACTTTAAAAATTCCAAGTAGCTGCAAGATTTGAACGGACGCTTCCTGCGGACCTGGGGTTGTGAGGCCCGCCCACCCAGGGAGGGCAGAGGCCAAAGTCAGCCTTGTTGTGACCTCTTGGGGCCAGGGACAGCCGGGGACGGCCGGGGACAGCCGGGGACAGCCTAGAACAGAGAAGAAGACGCAGCTCACGATTCTGACATCGTGATGCTGTTCCTAACACACATCTCTTCACATCTCCCTGCAAATCCACGCGTATCTGACACACTGAACATAAATGTAGAGCCTGTGAACAGAACACGACTTCTCTCCCGGCCCCTTGAAACGCACTGACGGGGATCACTTCCTTCCCGCTCCGGCACCGAAGGCCCAACAGCCCTCCACGGCCTTTATGTTCACAATTACAGCGTAGACCCAACTTGGGTTCATTTAGATGCTGATCGTCGTTTCCGTGCAACTTAAACTTCAGGGGAAGAAGGCAGAGTCCGTTGCAGCTTAATTTCCCACCGATTACACTAGAAACAGGACAGAAGACAAGAACGAGACAAGCAAAAGCAAATAGCAGAGAACTCGGGGCACTCAACACATGTCACTGTTCACCCCATCACTGCAGGGCCCCGCCAGCCCCTTGCCCGGGGAGTCACAGCCTTGTCCGGGACAGCAACTCACAAACAGCCGTGGTCCCTGGGCCTCCAGCCTCTCCAGCCTCCTCCAGCCCCGGTAGAACACTTTCCTGCAGTGACCTGCGTTTGGCAGCCTGGGGAAACGATGACACCACAATGCAGGGAGTTCGGTCCAAGGGAAGACGGGAGATGGGAAGAACCGGGGGGGGGGTCAGTCCCCTTCCTGCCTCTCCCCCACGGGCCACTCTGAGCCATGGCTTCCCCTGGCATCCCCTCCGGGAGGCCCTGCCCGCCGGGGGAGCACAACAGAGCAGCTCACGTGCCTCTTGCTGCTGGCGGGGGCCCTGCGCGGGCATCAGGGAGCAGGACTGGGTGTGGGGCACACAGCACAGCACCTGGCGCTCAGGCCAGGACCACGGGGAGGAGCGCGAGGCAAGCTGCAAAATGTAAAAGGAACAAAAAAAAAAAAACCACCTTGCAATGGAGATAAATAATATTTTAAGGCGATATTTTTTAATGGCAATGTTTTTTAATCACCAAAATTGGCCCAAACATATCTATGAGGGACAAAGTATCAAAGAGTTAAACAAAGGCGGAGAGGGACCCTGCCCCTGCCCCATCCGCCCCCACCTACCCCACCCTCCCCCAGGTCATACTCGTCCCCACACAAGCCCAAACACAGCAGGCTGGGGCTGAGCTGGAGTCCGTAGGACACACACACACACACACACACGCACACACACGCACCCAGCACGCACTCCCACATGCAAACCCATCTGTGAGTCAGATTCCGCTCAGGAAGAAGAATGTGAACTTTCCATTAGAGCAAATAATGGGTTTGCACAGTTAATCAGCCTGAATATTATTCCATTATCCACTCATAATTAGACCTGGCTACTGATCTAATTACCCAGGTCTCAGATCTCACCTTGAGCTGTGGAAGCCATTCTGCCATTCCCAGCGTGCTATGACACTCTTCCTGGCAGTGAGGAGAAAGCCACTAGAGCTGGGAGACCTGAATCAGCCTAAAAGACCCGACGGGGACCTGCAGAGAGCAGGGAGCCCTTACTTTCTATCAAACCCTAAGTAATCACAGTACGTCATCACATGCTGAGCATTGGCCAAAATTAGAAATAGTGGGTTGATTCCCTGAAAAATGGAAAAGCTTGTTTGTCGTTCAAAGATAGGGAGTTATTTACAGTATTAAATTCATCATCTTTTTGTATGCTGTGGTTTTAAATTTTTTTAATGTTTAGTTATTTTTGAGAGACAGAGAGAGAGAGAGACAGAGCGTGGAGAGGGGAGGAGTAGAGAGGGAGGGAGACACAGAATCCGAAGCAGGCTCTGGGCTCCGAGCTGTCCGCACAGAGCCCGACGCGGGGCTCGAACTCACAGACCACGAGATCATGACCTGAGCCGAAGACGGACGCTTAACCGCCTGAGCCACCCCGGCGCCCCAGAAGATAATTTCTTAAATGCAAATACTTGTCACCATACATGTTAACATGCCCTGTTCTTTTTCAGCATCAATTTTTTTTTTTAGTGATCTTGTTTCCTGCTTACGGTGAGCGTCGTAGGATCATGCTTGCATTTTGTGTTTTAAAAACTACATACAGGTAGTTGTACTGTTTATTGAAACATTCTTCCAACACCACAACTCCTGATGACTAACAAAGTAGTTTCTGATCACTGAGTGTCAGGAGACTGCGTGGCAGGGTGGAGGGAGCGAGGGGTTTCTGCTCGATGCCTGAGCTGTCATGAATAAGGGAAATGAGTGGGGAAGCAGCAAAGTGGGGATTTCAACAGCATCATCTGCGATGCCTTTTCTAAATTTACGCCCAGTGACATTCACCCCTTTCAGTGCATCGTTCTGTGAGGTGTGACAACTGCATTGTCTTAGAGGACCACTACCCACAATCCAGCATGAGAACGTCTGTCCGCCTGAGTACTGGCACACAGATGCTAATGTTAACGTCCCCAAAGTGGAAACAACCCAACAGGTGGATGGACAAAAACTGCTATGTTCATGTAACAGACGACCACACAGCGATGGATAGAAGCACACTGTTCACGTGCACAATGTGTGTGAATCTCAGGCTTGTTAATTACACCGGATGAGAACAATTTTAAACAAATATTTTATTCTATCGTTCAGTTTATATAAAATTCGAGACAAATCATATCCAGTGTTTGCTTGGGGATGGAGTATGAGAAGGATAAGGTGCATGATGAAACATTTGAGGGTGCTGGGATGGATATGTTCATTTTTGTGCACTGTATCGAAGGTTTTGCGGATGCATTATGTACACCAAAACCTCAGATCTTACACTGAAAAATATGCAACTTATTGTGTGGCTATCATACCTCAGTAAAGCAAGAGAATGAAGGAAGGGACCATAACAACAAACAATATAGAGACACAACCAAAAAGCTGTTTTAGAATGTTCCACCCAAAAACAGCAGAAAATAATTTTATTTTCAAAAGCACATGAAATATTTGTCAATTTCTATCATAATCTTGACCTCGTGACAAATGTAGACATATTTTACTGAAGTCACGTAAAGTGTGTTCTCTATGATAGAATGAACTAACGTCAATAACAGAGTGACATGTGAATAATCCTCGAATACAGAATTATTTATTAATTAGTTAATTATTAATTAATATTAATTTATTAATTATTAAAATTAAAATTGTTAATGTTTTTATTTATTTTTGAAGGACAGAGAGAGACAGAGCATGAGCGGGAGAGGAACAGAGAGAGAGGGAGACACAGAAGCAGAAGCAGGCTCCAGGCTCCGAGCTGTCGACACAGAGCCCGACACGGGGCTTGAACCCACAAACCGCAAGATCATGACCTGAGCCGAAGTCGGATGCTTAACCGACTGAGCCACGCAGGCACCCCTCAAATACAGAACTTAAACAGTAAACTTCTAATTGGCTGATGGGTTAAAGAGTAAGTCTCGGAGAAAATTAGAAACTATTTTCCTAATATTTTTAGTTGAATCTGCCTTTTTAAGATAATCTGATGATCTCTGGCTTTTATTTTGGGAGCTTAGAGTGTCTACATGAATTTCAACAATATAGGGAATATATTCCAATATGTTGGAATAAGGGAGTATATTCCCTTTTTGGGGCCCCTCGATGGCTCAGTTGGTTAAGTGACCTGATTTTGGCTCAGGTCATGATCTCCCAGTTCATGAGTTCGAGCCCCAAGTCGCGCTCTGTGCTGACAGCTTGGAGCCTGGATCCCGCTGCAGATTCTGTGTCTCCCTCTCTCTCTGCCCCTCCCCTGCTCTCGCTCTGTCTCTCTCTCTCTCTCTCTCAAAATAAATAAAACATTTTTAAAATATTCCCTTTTCTCTCTCCTTTGTTGTAGGGCCTCCAATTATATGTGTGCTTGGCCACTTGAGAATTTCTCGCTGTTAACTAATGCTCTGTATTGTTTTCAGATTTCTTCACTCTTAGGGTTCCATTTTTGAACAGTTTGTATTGATATAGCTTCACTTTCATTAATCTTGTATTCTCCCTCAACATCTATGTCAAACCCTGCCTGATGTATTTTTCATCTCAGATACTGTTATTTTCATACCTCAGATGTGATCTGAAAAACAAAAGTAATTTTACTTAATATGTTCCATTTTTCTTATAGTTTCTTAGTTGTATGTAATAAAGTTACAATAATTGTTTTACTATCTCTGTCTACTAATTCTGTCATTTTGAGTCTATTTTAAATTATTGATTTTTTTCATTTCTTCAAATTTACATTCTATTATCCTGTTTCTTGGCTAGACCTGAAATTCTGAGGATGTATTTTTAATCATTTTATTATTGCCACATCTTTTGTGCTGACAACTCAGTCAATTTACCAAGAATCACTTCAAAAGTCACCAGGTCCGCTCCAATCACATCAGAATGCCGGACGGTACTCGGTTGGAAATAATAATGTCTATCTCAAATGCTCTGTGAAGTCCTCTTGGAATAATAACACAGCGTCTCCAAATATTTTGGATGGCCCGCTACGTTAGTGAAAAAGTTGTGTAGCGTTCCCGAGATAGTGATGATAGTTATTAGTACCATCCTCTTCCCTGGGGAGAAACATGATGAAATGCTAATTCCCGACACCCTCTGTTTATGCAGCAACACGTGATTACCCCTGCCCTATTAATCGTGAGCAGGTGGTATGTGTGTCGTAAGGTGGGGGGGGGGCCCATGGCGGGAAGCTAGCAGACATAACGTCTACGGCATGTGGTTAACCACCAGCACCCAGCCTACCATGGGTTTCATCTCCCACAACCTGCCCCTTTGGGACGGCATGGATTTCTTCTTGTTCTGTTAACCCAGCAGCCATGCTCCCCACTTAGGACCTTTGAAATCTTTCTTCCTTCTCTCCAGAGCAGTCCTTTCATCCAGACATCCCCCGGCTTATCAGTTCATTTCTTCGAGGTCCATGCTCAAATGTCAGTTTATCCGTGAGGTTTCCTGATCATTCCCTCTTCAGTGATTGTGTCTTCACTACAAGGAACCTTCCCTGTACCGTCCTCTCCTTTGTTTCCCTTCATATTTAGCCGCACCTGACCTCAAACACTTGTTAATTGTTGAAATGGTTTTCCTCCCCTACATGTGTGCACACACATAACTATATAAACTCCAGAGGGAACGATCTTTCCCAGCATGTCCTGATTCCTGGGAAAAGGACCGTCACGTGGTAGGGACTCAATACCTGGCTGTTGTAAGAAGGAAGGAGAACATAAATTAATGAACATCTAATACAGAGACTCAACTCACGCCCCAGTGACTGAGCCGACCTCCCTTCCTCTCCCTCTGCTGCCTCCAGAAGAGACACGAACGTCGTATTTTATCACCTCCTTTGACTATCAGTTGCCTTTCTTTTTTTTAAACAATTTTTTTAACGTTTTTGTTTATTTTTGAGACAGAGAGAGACAGAGCACGAACGGGGGAGGGGCAGAGAGAGAGGGAGACACAGAATCCGAAGCAGGCTCCAGGCTCCGAGCCATCAGCCCAGAGCCCGACGCGGGGCTCGAACTCACGGACCGCGAGATCGTGACCTGAGCCGAAGTCGGACGCTTAACCGACTGCGCCACCCAGGCGCCCCTCCGTTGCCTTTCTAAGAGCACTTCTCCCCAGAAAGCTGAATGAAAGTAAGGGGGCTGCAGTCTCCATGAGAAGCTGGGGGGACGGGGTTACCGCAGCACTGGATTCCCTACAAGCAATTTCAACAGCAAACTGTCGATTTTGCCGCCCGTCTTCTGTCAGCCTGCAGTGCCTTGACCCATTTTATACCATTTCATACATACAGATACTGTCCTTGGTGATGTCAGTTCAGGGCTCTTACTCTGCTACACAAAGAAAGTTGTGTGTGAGGTGTGCCCAGGGTCACCTTTTTCGGCAGACCCAGGAGTATTTTGTGGCCGGACTCTTGCCAAATGGTGAGGACACTGGGGTTACGAATAACACCACCTTGAAATATACAGATATATGTATATGTAACATATCTGCATCAATCAGTAAGTCGATTTTTGGATACAGACACGCAGATCTAGACACACATGACATATAGGGAGATACAGACGATCTATAGATTCAGATGCTGATGCAGATGTAGATATTACCAGGTCATTCTTTCTACAGCATTTTGATCTTGATGGATTTGATAAAGAGAATAATTTATTGAGAAAGAGTACTTACTTCCTTTGCAAAGGTTGTCAGAAGTAACAGAACTACACGGGCAGAAGCCCCCACGTCTAACCACGTGTGCCCCTCCCAGCGCTACCCCTCATAAAATAAATCTGGGAGTGGGGTGGCCCCAGGGCACTCGTCTCGATCAGGAAACAAGGAGAAGATTCTGGAGGGCGACGGCTGCGGTCTAGTTGCTGCAGTCAAAAGGCATCAAGACGCAGAGCCCCTGTCACTCTGTCCCTTCCTCAGATTCTCATCCGCCAGGGGTCAGTGTGGGTGGAAAGACACGGAGGCCTGGCCCCCACTCGGCTTCTTGGAAGGAGGTAGGTGTGCAATCAAGTTCTCACCCACGGCTTGAAAGGACAGCTCCCTTTCTGTGCAGTATTTTATCGCTCCCTAGGTAACCCTGTTCAAAGTACTCTCATCTGGCCTACTTTTAAAAAATTAGATGTCCTTCAAATCGCTTTTAATCTGTAGAATTACTCTCCACCCTTTAAATTCCCTTAAATTGATCTGTTGAAGAATCTGAACTTCGTGACCTATGATATTTCCCAGACCTGCAGTCTGCCTTTTCTCTTTTTTTATATTTCCCGAAGCCTGGCACCTGGGTAAGACTCGGGTTTCCTGTATTTGGAATAAGTATAGTTCATGTTTAGCAAAATTCAAGGTGCAAGTTTACCTGCTTTTTAATCTCAGCAACCAATGATGCTTAATGGCTAAATTTATTCACTCATAGCAAGCTATGAGATGGGTATGTAATATATATGTGCTAATATACAATAATAAATAAGGCATAAGAACGTATTTATAGGTTTGCAAATAAAATATAGAGTATATAAATAGTATATGCTACTTAGCATAACTATATATTGACATATAATCTATCTTATATTATTTTATATCATATTATATAAATGTGTTACCTGTTATATATTATGTTAAAATTAAATATAACATAGAACAATGGGGCATCTGGGTGGCTCGGTCGGTTGAGCATCCGACGTCAGCTCAGGTGACGCATGATCTCGCGGTGCGTGAATTTGAGCCTCGCGTCAGGTTCACTGCTGTCAGCGCAGAGCCGAATTCAGATCCTCTGTCTCCCTCTCTCTCTGTCTCTGCCCCTCCCCTGCTCTCCCTCTCCAAAATAAACATTTTTAAAAAATGAAACATAACAAGGTGATTTCAGCAAGTGTCACATGATGAGAAGGAAATAAAGCCAGATGACAGGATAACGTGACCAGTGGCAGTCAGTGGTGCTACCTGGGAAGGCCTTAGGATTCGTGGCATCTGGCTTGAGGACTCAATGGCATTGTGGACCGGCGCTGCAAAGCTCAGGAAGAGGCTGCTGCAGGCAAATAAAACGGCAAACAAAGAGATTCCAGGTGTTGGCACGTCCCCAAATAAAACGGAAAACAGACGCTGACGAAAGAGGCCAGGGTAGTTAAAACACAGTAAGAAGGCAAGACAGAATTTCATAGTAGGTGACATTTTGTCTGGCCGCGGGGTGATGGCCTCGCAGGTCACACCCGCTGTATTTCAAACACCGTAAATGCCTCAAGCCACAAAGTCAGCCTGAAATGAAGCCTGCCCTACCGGGGCACACTCGGATTTAAAGATGTTCCTACTGCAACATGCCTTCCAGCGTTCCAGTAGATTCCCCGCATTGCACACATGAAATCTGTATAACTTCCCACCGTCCGTTTAAAATACTGCTCTTTACGGGGCGCCTGGGTGGCGCAGTCGGTTGAGCGTCCGACTTCAGCCAGGTCACGATCTCGCGGTCCGGGAGTTCGAGCCCCACGTCGGGCTCTGGGCTGATGGCTCAGAGCCTGGAGCCTGTTTCCGATTCTGTGTCTCCCTCTCTCTCTGCCCCTCCCCCGTTCATGCTCTGTCTCTCTCTGTCCCAAGAATAAATAAACGTTGAAAAAAAAATTAAAAAAATAAATAAATAAATAAAATACTGCTCTTTTGCAGAAAAGATAGTGTGTACTATTTTATCCGGGGCTGATCTTACAGGGGAAGTAGTCTGCTGAGTTTAAGAACCATTGATGCTACGTCTACAGAGAGAATCAAGAGTAGAATTATTAGCAGAGCAGAGGGGAAAAAAAACCTGTCCCCGTTACGAGAAAATTCCAGATGAATTTGCCCACGTGTTTCCTGCCCTTGGAGTCTTCAGCGTAGTCCTAGCATCCTGCACGTAAAATGCAAAGACGCCTTCCACATGTTTGTGTATTGCTAAAGATGCTATTCATTCCTGAAAAGAAAAGAAGAGAAAAGGAAAGAAAAGAAAGAAAAGAAAAGAAAAGAAGAGAAAAGGAAAGAAAAGAAAGAAAAGAAAAGAAGAGAAAAGGAAAGAAAAGAAAAGAAAAGAAAAGGAAGAAAAGAAAGGAAAGAAAGGAAAGGAAAGAAAGGAAGAGAAGAGAAAAGAAAAGGAAAGAAAAGGAAAGGAAAGAAAAGAAGAGAAAAGGAATAAAAGAAAACGAAAGAAAAGAAAGAAAAGAAAAGAAAAGAAAAGGAAGAAAAGAAAGGAAAGAAAAGAAGAGAAAAGAAAAGGAAAGAAAAGGAAAGGAAAGAAAAGAAGAGAAAAGGAATAAAAGAAAGGAAAGAAAAGAAAAAAGGAAGAAAAGAAAAGAAAAGGAAGGAAAGAAAGAAGAGAAAAGAAAAGGAAAGAAAAGAAAAGAAAGAAAAAAGAAAAGAAAAGAAAAGAAAGAAAAGAAGAGAAAAGGAAAGAAAGAAAAGAGATAAAGGAAAAACATCAAGGGGTTTCCATTTCCACCTTTTCTCAAAATTTGTGCAGCTATGAGTTTAAACTCTAGTCCTTTCTATGGCCATGGCCTCTCCACCCATATATTTTGAATGTATTTCCAAAGCATCTCTTTCTACAGCAGTATCTCTGGGCCATGGGATCTGAGCTCATCCACTCCCACCTTTTGGGCTCTGTGGTCTTACAGGGAATCTGGACCCCCACCACGAGGCCTCACGAGGTCACAGGCTTGCTGTCCTCTCGAGGGAGCTGAAGCCCCTGCCTCAGTCCCGGCCACTCGGCCCTGTAGAAAAGACAGGGACCTGACTTACACATTTTCCAATCAGTAAATTGACAGCTCAGGCACTGAAACGGTGGATTAATTCAGGGAAAATGAGCTATGGCCCCAGAGTCCCAACCACGGGCAAGGACTCTCATACGTTCTTTTCCTCGCGCCTCGGTTTCCGCATCACAGGATGCAATGCCTGTTGGTTTCCAATGGACTTGTTGGGAAAAGAGAAGAATACGAGACACAGACACAACTCTGCTGCCTAACTGGGTCACATGGAACCATTACAGCAGGTCAGCATTTACCGACGTTCCGTTGGACCGTTACCCACGCTAGATCGGAGACCAGTTCAACGCCACCCTCCTTTCCCACCGAGCTTTCATTTGCTCTCCAGTCCTGTGGCTCCTTTCCTCGCTGGGAATGGATCAAGCGTTAGCAGCAGACGTGGTGGGGGTGCCGGGACCACAGGGTCCCTTCCCGAGGCGTCCGTGCAAGCCGTGCATTGCCGGCTCTTCCAGAGTCGCGGTCACGCTCGGCCTCACACCTGCGATCACACACCTGTGATGCAGGCACGAGCACTCTGCATCAGCCACGTGTCCCTCCCCACCCCCCCCCCACGGTCCCCATTCTTGGGGAGGTGGCTGTGTGACTCAGCCCCTGCTTTGCTGAGACGATGCGATCAGAGAAACAGAGTCATGGGACGCCTTTTCCAGTTACTGAGACCTGAATGCAGAGAAATTGAAGCCATTTTCTGAAAAGAGCAGGTGGCATAACCCTGTTTCGAAAGCGTACATATTCGCTTCGTGTCACTTCGTGGCCCATCTGGGGGGGCTAAGGGCTATGCTTGGTTTTGGAAAAGCATGCGGGTCTCCTGGATTCATTCTCTAGACCAGAGTTTCTCAATCTCACACAACTGGCATTTGGGGCCAGGAAATTATTATTTGCTTCATTTATTTTATTTTATTTGAGAGAGAGAGAGACAGAGAGAGAATGCCAAGCAGGCTCCGTGCTGTCAGCACAGAGCCCGACGCAGGGCTCGAACTCACAAACCACGAGATCAGGACCTGAAGCCGAAACCAAGGGTCGGACGCTTAACCGACTGAGCCACCCAGGCGCCCCCAGAAAGTTACTTTACAATGTTTTTATTTATTTTTTTTAAATTTCTGTTAGGAGGGGGCGGGGTGCGGGGAGAGAGGCTGGCCCGTGTGAAGTAGGGTGTTAGCAGTCTTCCCGGAATCCAGATGCCCACAGTCCATGCCAGCTGCTCCCATGCCAGTCCTGACAATCTCAGAAGTTTCCAGATACTCCCAAGTGTCCCCCCCCCGCGGGGTCACCCACCAGTTGTCCCAGTGACTTTGAAAGGGCCTTGGCTTGACCAGTGTCTATCTCCGTCAGGGTGGAACCCTAGCAGGACCACTGAACGCCGATCTCTGGGGCTCAGGACCACGCCACCCATGACTGTACCTTGTCCCTGGTTCCCGACACATGGTAGCCCACGAACGAGAGAGAAAAGAACTTGTCACCTTCTTGCCTGTCAATGTGGTAAGGCTCAGGCTGGGGCGCAGAGTTCCCATCCGTGAACATATGGGGGGGCACTGAGCTCCTCTGAATAACTCTGTCATGTGGGTCACGGCACTGACTCAGATGACCTTCCCATGCTCCTGCCGACCCCTGCTCCTTAGCGCCCTTCTGCTAGGAGATCCCAATCCCCCCCCACCCAGAGCCCCCCGCGAAGCCAGGCTAGGCCAACACTGCTCCAACAGCCCGTCTTAAGCAATGGCCGTTTTGCACCATAATCCTAACCTGGAATCCTTACCTTGCTTAGAATTATTTATGCTATCCTTTCACCAATATTTTTTATTTAAAAATTTTGCACAGATCTTCACATTTTTTGTTCTCTTTACGCTTTGAGTTTCTACCCTCTGTCTTCACAACAGCTGCCTCTTGCACGTTCGAAACCAAAAAGTTTAGTACTTTTTGAAAATACCCACGCTTTTTCTCCCTCCAGGCACAGACTGTAAGGTTTTCTTTTTTTCCAGACTCACGACTGTGATCATTTTACAGATGGATTTCTAAGTGCAGGGAAATAGAACCATCATTCTTTTTCTTTCCCCCCGGGATATTGACAACTTTGATCAGAATTTATTTCCTAGATGATTTCTCTTTCATGCACATCAATGGTAATTTTCAAATTTAGTTTGGATAATAACATGTATTGATTATAAAGTGACTGCATAAATTCAGCCAGTTTAATTGGAATTTTATTCCCCTCCCATGAGGGTCCTTTGCTCTTTTCCCATAATTTTCCAACTGTCAGAGGACAAACTAAGCCTGCCAGGAGTTCACACACTTCTTCCATGCAAAAAGAAAAAAAAAAAAGTTGCTAAAAGATGAGCCTCCTTAACAATTACCGGTTAGATTAATTAGTGGTTTAAAAAGCCCCACTGAGATGTTAGAACCAGAGTCCCTGGAAAGCAATCTTCTGTTTACATATGAGAGTTCCACTGGATGTGATTATCCTGTGATCGCTCTACAAGCATCCTGGGACCGCACGAAAATCGTGCCAGTTAATTATAAATGAGGACACTAGGGACTGACAAGCAAGCAACGTGGTTCTGAGAATCCGTACGCGTTTCTGAGTTTTCGTGTTAAGTCTGTTTCGCGTTACTTTTTGGAATTTCTATAAGAGACATTTAAAATTACATCCCTCTTGAACTTGAAGTTGCATAGATATGTTGAAAGAATTTTATGTGCTTCTGAGTTTGACACAGGGACAGATTTTAGACACAATCTGGTTACACACTGTGAAATCTGTGTGTCTAGCCACGGTATATGTATTCTTTTCTTAGAACATCGATTCTGGGGGCGCCTGGCTGGCTCAGTCGGTTAAGCGTCCGACTCTTGACTCTGGCTTCAGGTCATGATCTCACAGTTCACTGCACTGACAGTGTGGAGCCTGCTTGGGATTCTCTCTCTGTCTCTCTGTCTACCTTGCTCACGCTCGCTCGCTCTCTCCCTCTCTCCCTCCCTGAAAACAAATAAAATAAACATTAAAAAAAATCAAATCCTTAAAAAAAAAAAGAACATCAATTCTGTCCTTGATGTGACGGCCAATTGTGTTTATAATATAAGGATGAATTTTTCAAAACACGATTGTCCAAGGATAAGAGACTTGAAAGAGGAAAAGAAGGCAAGTCAGGCTTTTTTGGCTACTTTCTCTAAACACGAGTGTAAAGCTTGGAGCAAACTAAATCAACATGGACACCCTCTATGGCAAACTCCACCAAATAAACTATGTATGTAAATCGAACAGCTCTAAGGAAAGCCTGAACACTTCTACCTTTATGCGTGAGTGAGAACGCCAAAGGCCGGGAGAACCCCATGTTCTCCGGGGGAAACAATGCGCGTGCCCGCCTGAAGCACCCGGCAAGGATGCCCCAGGGGAGCTTGAAAGACGTGGTGGCCTTTTTATAATCATTTGCTTAAGTTTTAAAAATGGTGAGAAATGTTAGCGTGGACGGTTAGTACGGCAATCTGGAGCCTGTCGGTCACGCCTGTGCAAGTAGGTGAAAACCACATTTCCTGGTATCAGAAACACCTGCTTAGACAAAATGGGGAAAATCCAATCCTTCGGGCCTGGTCTAGCAGGAGCCTGGGCCTGGTGCAGATCCGCCCCCCAGAAAGCAGACGATAGATGGACCTGTGACAGGCATGTCTCGCGGAGACACGACAGACTGGGGAAGAAGCAGCCAGAAGCTTCAAGAATCACCGGTCCTGGACGCGAGTGCTCCACTGACCTCCTTTGCAGGATGCAATAGCCAAGAATGATCTCAACGGATCAGGGACAAAGGGACGCTGGGATCCCACCTGCTGGGGGGCTTGGAGAATGTCCTGGGCAGCCACCATCTCTCGAGACGATGGCTCGTTTATCTGCTCTGTGAGGCTGCAAGGCAGAGACAAGCCAACCACCAGCTGCCCGCCCTGGTCCGCAGGGCTGGAGGCCTCTCTCCTTGGCTCACAGATGGCTGTCTTCCCACTGGGTCCTCACCTGGTGTCTCCTCTGTGCCTAAGTCCCCTTGGGGTCTGTGTGTCCAATGTCCTCTTCTTAGAAGGCCACCAGTCACACTGAATTCATTCCCACCCCAACGGCCTGTTTTTATTTGAGGCCCTGTCTCCACATACGTCACATCTGAGGAACTGGCCGTTAGAGCCTCAACTATGAGTTTTGGGGGAACACGATGAGACCCACGGAGGAGACGATAACGAGGATCACCACGTGCAGGACCGCCGGGCAGGAAAGCCGAAGAATGCGGTGTGTGGATAGAAGCAGATGATGTCAGAGAGACCGGAGAATGCTGTGCTCCTGGCCTCGGACATGGAACAAGGCGCCAAGTGCAAGTGGTCTCGCAGCTGGGAAATGCAGGCGAACAGATTGCCCGTGGCGCCTCCGGAAGGAGTGCAGCCCTGCTCATAACCTTGATTTTACGCCAGTAGCTGCCATTTTGGACTTCCAGTCTCCAGAACTGGAAGAGGACAGAGTTTTGATGTTTTAAGCCCTTGAACCTGTGGCGATTTATTACAGCAGCAATAGAACACTAACGTGCGGGTCCAGTGCCCCCATCACCAACAGCCGCTAAGCAGATACGTCTGCAGAATTCTCTCCTCCAAACGCAGTGATTGGTCCAAAGGTGGGAACATGAGCCAATCAGGGTCCTTCCCCGGGCTGTTCTGTTTGGGGCCGAACTCCGGGCAGGTGCGGCTTTCCCTGTGCGGGTCTAGAATCGTCCAAAAGTGTATTTCCTATGGCTTAGGAAAAGCCCGTCTGCAGCCTAGAGGCAGAGCTGCTAGAAGTGAGGAAAAGGAAGAGGACCAGGAGGAAGAAAAGGGTTCCAAGTGCTGCCCGAGCCCCGGGGTCCAGCTGTTCTCACACCCTGCCTGCCCTGCCTCTAGTGTGGTTAAATGAAGCTTTGCCCCTTGTGCCGGTTTGGGCTGGATTTCCTTGAGTCCCGATCAGAGTCGGAACTAAACTGTGTTACAGTGACAGGTGGGGATGCTGAGCATGTCCCCTCCCCAGTTTAAAGGTGACTAAGTCTCACTGTGGGACCCCGTGCCTCCTGCGGGGGCTGTAGCTACCCTGACTGCTCCCCCCTGAGTATGCTGAGCGAAAGGCTGAAGTAAATGCCGGTGACACTTCCACACGTGTCTGGGGAACCGAGGCCAGCGGCCAAGCTGTGGGCAGAGAAACGTCAGAGCTGGGAATGGAGACGGAAACCCCCGCCACGCAGAACCAGGAGCTCATGCGAGGGACAGAACGATTCGAGGCCAAGCTGCCTGACTTCACACCCCGTCTTCACACCTTTCGACAGAGGCGCTTGGGCAGAACATTCCGGCTCGCCGCCCCCAGACCCCCATCTGTGAAACGGGGCTAGTAAAACACCTGTTGCCTGAGATCGGTGCGGTGGTTAAGGAATTTACACGAAGAGATCACACAGACAGAGGCACACGGCCAGCTCCTGGGGACGCCCAGCCTCTGTGACAAGTGTCCTCGCCTCCTGCCTTCTCACTTGATACACCGCCTCCAGAAGGCAGGTGGCCTATCCCTAGGGCCTCAGGCTGGGCCTGATCAGAAGTGAGGCTCCCCGCTCCCTCCGTTCACAATCTGAGCCACTGCCAAGCCCAGGGATGATCGTTTCGGCCTCCCCCGCCTTCTCAGACAGCACCTTCCCCAGGAGGAGCTGGAAGGCACTCTTCACGTAAAGCCTTCCCCGTTTAATTCGCTCTGTGGTCGCACTGCGGGAGACCGTATTCTGCCCTCCATCGGCTTTTTCTCCTGCCTTGAAAATCCGAGACTGTTCCCGAGGCCCTCCTCGTGTCTGTCATTATGCCCCCCGTGCTGGGGGATTCGCTGCTTCCAGACGCTTGATTTCCTGAGCCGACAGTGATTCCCAAAACTAGGGAGAAGGGAGCGCTTACCTGCGACGGTGTCGCGAAAGGCTGCTGCTTTTACTGCTAGCATGTTTACAAGGCACCCCTCTTCCGTGGGTTCTCTGACACACTGGTTGTGGAGACACCGTTGTGAAAGGGACCTGTGCTTGCTGCAAAGCGTTTCACGGCAAAGGCAGAGAACACCGCAAACTCAGAAACGCAGCAGTCGACCTGAGCCACCCTCCCCGCGTGGGGGACCACCCCTCTCTGACTTGATGTCCCGCGGTGACATCTGGGTTACAGCCAAGGCTCTCAGTGCTCCTGGCGAGTTGTCTGGGCAAAGGGGATAAACAGGAGAACAGCCTCTGAATGGGACGGCCTGGGTCACCGGCCCGAATCCCGTGTCCCGCCAACACTTTGTTCCTCCTTCGCCTGACTCTGCCGCTCTGTGAGGCCGGACCTCCCACTCGCGGACCCCCTCATTGTTAAATAAGGACACAGATACACATCTATCTCGCCCTGCCCCTCCCCCGACAGTGCCACCGGCTCTAAATGGGCCTGGAGCGCGGCATTCACCCTCTGCAAGTGATTCCGGGCTCGAGTCCGCCCCCTCTTTTCTCAGGACGTGCAGCATCACTTACTAGCGACACAGAAGTGACAGCGGGACGGGCACGTAGCCTGGGTGTATTTCAAGCCCATGCCCGCCTCTATTTCCAGCTCACCCTTTTTCCCCCAGATAGAACCAATTTTTCTGTTTCGTTTGTTTATTTCGAGAGACAGACAGCACGAGCGGGGGGAGGGGCAGAGAGAGAGAGAGAGAAGGGGACAGAATCCCAAAGAGGCTCAGTGCTGTCAGCACAGAACCCGACACGGGGCTCAGATCCACGAGCCGTGAGATCACGACCTGATCCAAAATCAAGAGTCAGGCGCTTAGCAGACTGAGCCACCCAGGCGCCCCAAGATAGAACCACCTCGTACGGCTGAACCGCTTCCACCGGTGGGGACACGGTGGCCACTGAGTGCCGTCTCTGCGGCTGTGTCCACCTCCCTCTGGCTCTACGCCTTTTCTTGACTCACACTCCCCAGCCTGCCAACTTCTGCGCCTTTGGACAAACTGGTCAGAGCCTGCCTCAAATGCAGGGATGGGCGGGGCCTTCAGCAAGTTCACTCCCAACGTTAAAGGTGTATTGGCAAGTAAATCAGTGTTTTCGACACTGGTGAGGCCTTTATTAACCATCGACGTCTGTTCTAGAAGATACAGACCTGATGCACGTATCCCATGAGTAGAGGAACTGTGACTTGCTCATTGGTTGATCCCTCTTGGGGCATGCCTCGGTGGTTTGCTCTTAGAAGCAGACAAAGTAGGGGCGCCTGGGGGGCTCAGTCGGTTAATCGTCCGACTTCAGCTCAGGTCATGATCTCACAGTTCGTGGGTTCGAGCCCTGCGTCAGGCTCTGCGCTGACAGCTCGGAGCCTGGAGCCTGCTTCGGATTCTGTGTCTCCCTTTCTCTCTGCCCTTCTCCCCTGCTCTGTCTCTCTCTCTCCAAAATAAATAAACATTAAATTTTTTTTTTTAAAGCAGACAAAGTAGTTACTGCTGAATAAAGAAAGCGATGAATGTCACAGAACAGAAAGGAAAGATGGAGACTCAGTGAATCCGCGCATGCGTGACGGCTGCAGGAGAAACAACAGAGAGAAATCACGAAAACAGGATTTCTTCTCTAAATGCCGCCAAGGGCAACGTCAGCCGCAGCGGCATCGTTCTGGGGTTGAGGAGGGAACAGCTACATGCCAAGTTGAGGACAACCCAGAGATTTCCAAATCTTATCAATACCGGGGGAGTTTTCTAAAACTCCATCATTTCCAGGGCCCCACCTCATACTGACTGTTGGCTAAATTAGACTCGTGAAGGGATGAGGCCATGGAACTTCCATTAAAAATAAAATAAGGCTTTGCAGGTGGCAAGCCATGCAGAAACCCTGGCCTAGTTGCTGAAACCACAGTGCTGAAGACGGGATGCTCGTTCCCATCACCGACTAGCTGCCCTCTGAAACAATCCCTTCTCTGTGCCTTGTGAAAGGCAACAGTGACGGCCCCTTGCTTCTGTCGCATCCATGACATCAGGATGGAAGGAGTCAGTGTGCCAAGTCTTCCTCATCGAGTGCAGAGAGGTACAGAGGAAGGCTGCTGTGGTAACTGACTGCAGGCAATCAGCCCTTTCCAACGAGCTAAGCGTCACCCCGATCCCTTCTGTCGGGGGCCAGGGCCCCATCTTTGCGTCCCAGGAGGGTGTGGACATGAGGAAGTGGAGGGAGAAAACCAAAGAGGAAAGGGAGACCCCACCCCGGGAAGCACTGGGTTAATTCCAACCAACCCCTTTAAGTCTGCAGCTGGCCTGACGGTCACCACCCCGGCGATCCCGGCACCTGCCTCCCGTGGGCACTCAGCCTCCTCTCGGGACACCCTCTGGCCTGTTCTTTCCGACTCCGTCACTTTCGACCATCTTCTTTGACTTCCAGCTGGAGCGTCTGGAGGGGCCACAGGCTTCCCTCTGGCACCCCGCACCCGGCGGCAGTGTCTCTGCTCCGCACAGCCGGGCGTCGAGGCATCGAGGGTGGGGTTGCCCAGGTCCCAGGGCACGTGACCCCGTGAGCTCCCGTCCCCCGCGGGAAACACCTGCCATACGGGCTTCGGCGGCGACCCCCGCAGCCCCACCGGGGTGCAGCCCAGCCTGGTCCTCTGGCTTCCAACTGTCCTTCCTGTTTCCTTAATTTAAAAAAAAAAAAAAAAAAAATCAGTTGACTTCTCTCTCCCGTTCTTGAGGAATACTTGAATGTCGAGGGCTGGGCGGTTTCACGTCCACCTATGTGTTAACACGGACATCTTGGACTCCGGAGACCGAAATGCGGTTCAGGAGAGTTGGAGACGTCAAGGCAAGTGACGAGCCAAGTTCAGGAGTGGCGGGGGCGGGGGGCAGCGGCGAGGTGCCCCAGCGGAGCCCCAGGTGCGGAAACCCTCCCACGGCGCCCCTGAGAACCGAAGTGGCAGCTATGGCTATGGGGACACGGGGGCCCCACAGGTGGTATCGGGGTGTGCGACCTCGGTTACGGGTGTGAACGCAGGCATCGGGGCTTCCCTTTGCAGCTGCTGGAAGCTTCCGACTCGGGGGAGGGGACTAGGCAATGGTGCCGAACCACCACCGGGCCACATCCTGCTCGGAGCCACGAATGCAGCCGGCAGGCTCGACCGACACAGGGCACCGGAAAACCAGGAGCCAGACCACGGTCTTGTAGTTTGTGAGTTCGAGCCTCACAGCCACCAGACTGTCAGCACAGAGCCCCCTTGGGTCCTCTGTCCCCCTCTCTCTGCCCCTCCCCTGCCCTCAAAACAAATGAAAAAACACAAAAACCCAGAAGCCCAGTCTGGCCTACCCCACCCTGGACACAGGGAGCTGTGACCGAGAACGAGGTCACTATATACAGACATGGAAAGGGCTCCAGGCTGTGCTACGAAGTGAAATCGGCAAACTGCAGGAAGGAGGCTACGTTCTGCGTAAGAACCAGGGCCTGGGGCTGGAAGGATAAATGTTTTCCTCTACTCGCATAATCAAACAAGAGGACTGTGTATAAATTAATAGAAACAATTTCCCTTCAGGTGGGAGGGCACGAGATAGAGATAAATGGGGCAAAAATGAGGCGTTTGCAATGTGCGTTTTATTTTAGTCTGAGCCAGAAATTTTAAATTGAGCCTGAAAGGAACTCAGTTTTTCAATCTTCCCGCCTTGAGGGCACAGATCACACTCTTAACCGTGGCAGTGTCGGGACACAAAACACGAGACTTTTCCTGGATAGACTCACTCAGGGTTCTCTTCCTACCGTGACTGCAGTGTATTCCTCTCGTAACATCTTTAAAATGTTCCCCTTAAGGAGCAAACGTCTCCTCAGTTCAAGTAGTAAAACTATTTTCTCAGGTCTGTTATTAGTATACTTCTCCTAAAGCGAAGTTGCTGAATAATTCCAAGCGCTGTCAATATATATATCACCCTGTCACTTGCGTCTTGTCTTATCGCTTCCCCACCCCCCCCCCAGCCCCGTGTCCCGCAGTCACGCACGTCGACCCACTAAGCACGGAGGAAAACAGCTGTATTTAGACCATACACATTTGCTTCTGGCTACTGTCTCTGCAGGGAAAAAAAAAAAAATGTGGCTTAAAGACACGGTCTGAGCAGAAACTGAAAGGCAGGACGATCCAAGTGCTCGAAGCTGTGCCTGACCGTTTAATGTACTCTGGCCAGTTAACTACAAGAGCTGGGTCCCCGGGTACTTTCCCGGCAGCCCGCGGAGCCCCCAAGTGACCCCGGAGAAGTGGTCAGTTCCCGGTGAGCCAACATGCGACAGAACATGTTTCCGCTTTCAAACAAAGGACCACATCTTGGACGTGCATATGCTTATGAAGGGGATCACGAGGGGGGCCCCGGGGGCGGGGGAAGGGGGCTCTGTCGGTTAAGCGTCCGACTGCGGCTCAGGTCTTGATCTCGCCGTTCGTGAGCTCGAGCCCCGCGTCGGGCTCTGGGCTGTCGGTGCAGAGCCCGCTTTGGATCCTCTGTCCCCCCGGTCTCTGTGCCGCTCTCTTTCTCTCTCAGAAATAAAGAAACTTAAATAAAAAGGTGGGGGGGGGGGAATCACAGGGAGCCAGCCAGCGCTCCACCAGAATCCCTCCTCCGCTACAGCGGCTGGGGGGACCAGACAGCCCTCCCATTTCCCAGCCCCCCCAACGCGTTGGCCTGGGCGCGTAAGTCTTGCCGGTGACGTGTGAGAGAACGTGGTACGTGCCATTTGAGAGGCGCCTTGTCTCCTTCGTGCTCTGTCCTCTCCGCCAGCCGGACGCAGCAGGCGATGCTGAGATTCCCGAGAAATGGCCCAGGCGAGGGCTCCAATCTCTATGTGCTGGCGAGGCGCCCACAGTCCAGAGCCGTGGCGGGAGCAAGTTCACTGCTGCTGTGCTTGAACCACGATGCCCCCCAGGTTCTATTTCTTACAGCACGCGTTTAACCAACACGCTGTTTGAAGTGATGCGGTGAAAGCACCCAACACTCATCACGCGTCCACCGCGGGCCGGGCGTTGCTTTAAGGGTGCCGCTCACATTATTACGTTAAAATTTCAGGAAAGCTCCACGTGGAACTGCCATCTCCCATTCGTAGATGGGGAAACCGAGGGATAAGGGGAGTTATGTACCTCGTCCTCAGGCTCAGGTTCTGAGTCACCAGTATGGCTCAGTAGCTCACGCTTTAAATCTCAACTCTGGGGGCGCCTGGGTGGCGCAGTCGGTTAAGCATCCGACTTCAGCTCAGGTCACAATCTCGCGGTCCGTGAGTTCGAGCCCCGCGTCGGGCTCTGGGCTGATGGCTCAGAGCCTGGAGCCTGTTTCCGATTCTGTGTCTCCCTCTCTCTCTGCCCCTCCCCCGTTCATGCTCTGTCTCTCTCTGTCCCAAAAATAAATAAACGTTGAAAAAAAAAATTTTAAATCTCAACTCTGTATGCAATAAATACGGGTTCATATTTACAGGTGGAGGGTGTCTAAGAAAGGATAATGCAGGTCATACGGAACAGGAAAGTGCAGAATGAACAGGGACGCGTTAAGCGCCTGGTTGCTTTCTGTGCACTGCGTCTCTGAGTCCCTTGCGGCACTCCTGCGACGCAGGCATGATCAATAGTCACATGTTACATGAGACCGTCAAGGCTCGGGGAAATCAAATAATTTTCTGCCCTGAAACTTGCAGCCATTGGCAGCGTTGGCCTCTTGAGACCCCGATATTCACACCCTCTGAGGCTTCCCTCTCTACGCGTACGGCAGAGCCAGACCCGTCTGGACCCCAAGCACAGACCACTGTCACCCTCCGTGGATGCGGCTTCCCTGGGGCATGGGCTTGCCTCCCTCAGGGATCTGGGCCCCGGGGCCTCAGATCGCCTGGCTTCTCTCTGACAGTCATTCCCTCCTTGTCCGCACTGTCTGTTGGGGCCACGGAGAATATGGGTTCTATGGACAGGGCTGTCCTCCCAACGTTCATCTGTTGGAGCCATAACACCCAATTCGAGTGCATGGAAATAGGGAACTAATTAAGGTTAAATGAGTTCAAGATGGTGACGTCTTAGTCCTCGTGGGAAGGGACACAAGAGAAGCCCCCCCCACCACCCACCATGTGGAGACACATAGAGAAGGCAGCTGTCTGAGAGCTCTCACTGGAGACCCAACTGGCCGGGATCCCCATCTTGGACTTGGGGCCTCCAGACCGTGAGGGATAAATGTCTGTGGGTGAAGCCGTCCGGACTGTGGCGTTTTGTGCTACAGCCCGGAACCGCCTGAGACAGCACACTAGACGGGTGGAGGGAACAGAGCACTTTTAAAGCCCTGGCCAGGAGGTGGCACAGACCATTTCCTCTCTGCTGTCCCCTGCAGGGTTACACCCATGCCCACGCCTCGATGCAGGGCCCCCGGGAAAGGTGAGCTGAAGAAAGGCACTTGGGGACTGCAGCCCATCCCGCCGGCCGCTCACCCTAGGGCAGACGCCTGGGGCAGCCCAGGAGGGAGGGCACCTGCTGCGGCAAACAGAACATGGGGAACCCGGCGACCCAACAGCCCAAGTCGATACATGGTCAAATACAAGAGGGCGGGAAGTATGCTTCCTGCCTTTCTAACAACCGGTCCCCAAAAGTACAGCTCACCTTTTCACTCGATGATTCAGCAGTGTTTCAGCGAGCTACTACATGGGGGCAGATTCTGGACAGAACGACACAGACAAGACCTCCCGCCCTCGTGGGGCTTAAGGTCTGCTAGAGAAGACAGGCATCAAACAGGGCACACACAGAGGCGGTAAGTCAGTCACTGGCGGAAGAGGTCAGCAAACGGCACAGAACTGCCTTTGACCTCCAGCGGGTCCTACGCTTTTCAGTCCAGACTCTCACCAGACCTAACGAAGGTGCCCAGTCAGCATGGATTCTTGGAAACCAAACACGACCCAAATTCCATGTTCAAACAATATACGACCGAGTGTATTACAAATACAAACACCTATGCATACGTATGCCTTAGACATGTACTTGAACATTCCGTCCGTGTTATATGTCTCCCCTGTGTCAGATAAATACGCTAAATATACACTTCGTGTGTCGTCCCCGATACACTGTAAACTAAAAACTTTACTGGAAGTCTGTTCGAAATGAAACTCCCTGCACCCAAATGCTCCCACAGGGACAAACGCATACATATTTAACGTTATTAAAGCTTCAGTCATCTGTGTGCACCAGAAGGTACCAATGTGTGGGTCCCCGGACTAATTTTGCCTGATACTTTGATTTGCTTATATTGGGCAGTTCAAAAGTACTTGAGCCAATATTTTTCAATTGGCAGCTTTCACTTAAAAAGATTCAAGGTCAGTTGGGCATCCGACTTCAGCTCAGGTCACGATCTCACGGTTCGTGGGATGACAGCTCGGAGCCTGGAGCCTGCTTGGGATTCTGAGTCTCCCTCTCTCTCTGCCCCTCCCCCACTTGTGCTCTGTCTCTCAAAAATGAATAAATGTTAAAAAAATTAAAAATAAAATCAGAAAGAAAGAAAGAAAGAAAGAAAGAAAGGGAGGAAAGAACACAGTGAGATACCATTCCAGCCTCACCCTGTTGGCTATAATCAAAAAGACAATGATGGGACGACTGGGTGGCTCAGTGGGTTAAGCATCTGACTCTTGATTTCGGTTTACGTCATGATCTCACAGTTCATGAGATCGAGCCTCGCATTGGGCTCTGTGCTGACAGCACAGAGCCTGCTTGGGATTCTCTCTCTGCCCCTCCCCTGTTCTCTCTCCCTCAGAAATAAATAATGGGGTGCCTGGATGGCTCAGTTAAGCGTCCAACTTCGGCTCAGCTTTTGTGAGTTCAAGCTCCGAGTCAAGCTCTGTGCTGACAGCTCGGAGCCTGGAGCCTCTCTGGATTCTCTGTCTCCCTCTCTCTCTGCCCCTCCCCCACTGGTGCTCAGTCTCTGTCTCTTAAAAATAAATAAACATTAAAAAAAAAGACTCAAGATGCTAGCTCTCTCTTGAAAAATACAGAATAACGGGAAATGAACTCAGCAACCCCGCATGGCACCAGCCGGCTGGGACTAGGCACGCGTCTCCGTTTATGCATTCGGGCCCCTGGGCTCGAGAAAATCTTCACCCCTGAGTGGATTGTCTGCTGTTTGTCACCCTGCTGGCTCTTGTTTCCACGCCCCCTCACATGTGCGGGATGACAGGTAGCCTTACAGGGATGTGATTGAGAAGGAAAAAAGTAGGGCTGACACAGAACTCTGAAGAAGTCAATAACAGGTCTACAGGTTTAATGCGCAAAAATCAAATCAGTGCAAAATGGTCCGTTCATCTACGAGTGCTCCTTGTCTCCTCCCGTCGGCCGCAGGTTTTGTGATCTCTGCTCAGTACTCGCCTGCCGGGACTTGGGACAGCGGGCCAGGCACTGAGGAAAGTTAGCGTCAGTGACAAAGAGATGTGGAAGAATGGAGAAGAAGATCACACAGCAAATTACTACAATTACAGAAGTAGCCCAGGTACCACGATCTATGCCATCAAGCACTAAAATCTATGGACACCGTCCGAAGCTTCTTGAAATTTTCAAATGATCCAATTTCTGGGATCCCTGGGGGGCTCCGTCGGTGAAGCAACCGACTCTTGGTTTCGGCTCAGGCCATGATCTCGTGGTTCCTGGGTTCCAGCCCCGCATCGGAAGAGATTCTCTCTCGCCCTCTCTCTCTCTGGCCCTCTCCTGCTCGCACTCTCTGTCTCTCTCAGAGTAAATAAATAGACTTACAAAGAAAATAAATACAATGATCCAATCTGTTACCGAGATAAACAATGATGGTAAAGAAATCCCCCGAACAACCCACATGAAGATCAGAAGGGCCTCGTGGCTTTCGCGGAGAACCGCACGGACCCTGAGATTGTTTGTGATTTGACCAGGAGGCTCTGCGGTGACGCCCGCCAAGGTCAGGGGTGGACCACACAGGCGCGGGAGGTGATGTGGGCATTCCTGGGTTTCCAGGAAACAACCCACAGCCCAATTACACCTCATCAGGCCTTTCAAAGGCCAAAGGCTGTCGGGCGGCCGCGGAAGACCATTCGTAAACCGTCCGTGTCCCCGCTAGACCACCCTCTTGACTCCCCCATCCCTTCCTTTGATGGCAGTTATTTCAGAAGGAGGGAGACACATCACCAGCCACGTAAATCATGTGGCGCTGAAAAGGTCACACTAACAGAGCCGGGAACTGCCTTTTAGCGTGCATTTGAAGGATTTAAAACCTCATTACTGTGTCCAGGATTGTAAAGAGCAAACGATAACAGGACTTTCAGTAGGAACCGAGAGCTGAGTAGCTCACCGTTTTCCTGATGTATTAAAAGCGTCTGATGCTGGTAACGCCGTGCCCACTTGCCACGGCCTCAGGTGGGGGGCCGTGGACACCCCCAGCGAGGAACCACTCGCCCCGCGACCCAGAGCACGGTGCTGGGAGTAGTCAGGGGTCACGGGAACCCGTCCCAGACGCCAGGACTCAGAGTTTCATCTCGCCAGCACCGTGCGCGCTCGCCTAAGAGCAAGAAAGGTTTTGTGTTGATGAAAACACCGGAGGGAACTGGATCACGGGAGTTCTGCCCCGCGCCTTCCCTGTGTCCCAGAGTTGCATCAGCCGTTTCTAGAACGTCCTTCTTCCTGAAGCAGACAGTGATACATTCAAGTCACTTTATTTGAAGGGGTTTCTGATTCTCGCTCACCCCCGACATGTTCCATATAGGCTCACTTCCCCGCCAAGTTGTTGATTCAACACATTTCTTCCACCTTGACTGAGGGACAACCGACAAATAAAAAGCCTGTATATTTAAGGTACACAGCGCGATGATTTGATATATGCATATGTTGTGAAATCATCACCACAATCCAGCTAGTTAACGTGTCCAAGACCTCATATAGCTTGTGTGTGCGTGCACGTGCGTGTATGTGTGTGTGTGCGTGGTCGGAACACGGATCTACTCTCTTGGCCAGATGCAAACACCCCGTGCAGTGTTGGTAAGTGTAGTCATCGTGCTACACATCAGGTTCCGAAAGCTTCCTCGTCTTGTCACTGAAAATTTGTACCTTTGCCAACATCTCAAGGCATTTTCATTACACCCCATTTTTTTCTTTTCTTTTTTTTTCTTTGGTAGCAATCTCTACACCCAACTTGGGGCTTGAACTCATGACCCTGAGGTCAAGAGTCGATGCTCTACTGACTGAGCCAGTCATGGAACCCCAAATATGCCCCATTTTTAGCACAGGATCAGAACTAGCTTTGGAAACCTTAAGGCTCTTTTTATACAAAAGAAATGAAAGTCTTATTATAAGATGTTGCATTCGATTGCGTTACTATGAGACGGGCTGGTCAGAATCCATGACTGTGTTGTTGTGCACAGCCCAAGAAGTTATCCTCTCAGAATAAAATTTAAGAATCCCTTCATCTGAAGACATCCAGATGGCTAACAGACACATGAAAAAACTCTCAACATCACTCATCAGGGAAACACAAATCAAAACCACAATGAGATACCATCTCACCCCTGTCAGAATGGCTCACATTAACAACTCAGGCAACAACAGATGTTGGTGAAGATGCAGAGAAAGAGAATCTCTTCTGCATTGTTGGTGGGAATGCAAACTGGTGCAGCCGCTCTGGGAAACAGTGTGGAGGTTCCTCACAAAATTAAAAGTACAACGACCCTACGACTCAGCAATTGTACTACTAGGTCTTTATCCAAAGGGCACAGGTGTGCTGGTTCGAAGGGGCACACGCACCCCAACATTTACCGCAGCACTATCGACAACAGCCAAAGTATGGAAAGAGCCCAAATGTCCATCAATGGATGAATGGATAAAGAAGATGTGGTATATACATATAATGGAGTATTACTCGGCGAACAAAAAGGATGAAATCTTGCCATTTGCAACAACGTGGCTGGAACTAGAAGGTATTATGCCAAGCAAAATTAGTCAGGCAGAGAATATCATGTGACTTCGGAAGATACAAAACAGATGAACATAGAAGAAGGGAAGAAAAAATAATATAAAAACAGGGAGGGGGACAAAACACAAGAGACTTAAATACAGAGAACAAACTGAGGGTTGCTGGAGGGGTTGTGGGTGAGGGGATGGACTAAATGGGCATTAAGGAATCTCCTCCTGAAATCATTGTTGCACTACAGGCTAACTAACTTGGATGTGAATTAAAAAATAAAAATAAATTAAAAAAAAAAAGAATCCCTTCCTTTGCAAAGCCACGATATGGGAAAACCTGAATTTGCATGAGCAAAAAAAAAAAAAAAAAAAAAAAAAAAAAAACAAAAATCCAAAAACCTCAATTTAATCTATCTGTAACAGAATTCAATTTACAAAATGCCATTTATCCACATTTTTTTCAGGATCACTGTCTAGGAATATTTTATGAGATACCGTTGGACACATAAGCAGGAACCAAAATTAAAAAAAATCCCTGTAGGGTCCAGGCAGGTAACAGAGATCAGTGGAGTAGGTCTGGTGTCGATATTAGAGATATGCCATCCACTGTGGCTAGCGGCAGTGAGCAAACTCCTACCAGGAGGGCGGCCACTGATCAGAGGGACCCAACTGTTGCCAGATGGGAATGCTGACAGAGCGTTTGTGAATCTTCAGAGTTTTCAAGAAAAACAAAACAAAACAAAACAAGAAATTGAGAATCTCCTCATTTTTCATGATCGGTAAAAAAATAACCAAAGGTTTTTAAAGCAAACAGTGCAAATCTTCTGCTGTATTTGCTTCAAGAACCATCATTTTGTAACCCCTGATCATGTAGTTCTGATTCCACCGGAAAAGCATGGGAGTGGATGTGTTTCATTTTTTTCTACTAGTTTGTGCATTTGATTGTCTTATATATGTAAAAGTTGGGGCGCACATCTTGGCCTCGTTTGCATCATGCCGCAACCCGTATTAAAAGCTCTTTCCGGCTCTATTCTCCGCCGGAAATGGGAGATGGGTTTCATCAGAGGCAGCTACAGCGAGCTCCGTCTCGAGAAGGAACTCGCTCTCATAGGAAGCAACCCCAGGCTGATTCGTTATGTCTACCGCGAGGACGTGCTAGAGAATGTGGTGGCATGCATGTCTCATCTCTGTCATCCTGGGCTCACAAACCAAGTCAAAATTCCGACACACATTTCCAAGTTTTCGAAGACCTCACTTACATGTATAGCCTTATAGAAATGCCTCTTTCCCCAGTGTGTACCTTATACAACCTCCCTTCCCTGCACACAAGTAGCCAAAAATGTTATTACATAACGTGTTCCTACATAGCTCCAACTTTTGATGTGAGTTCTGTTGTCTGAAATGCCATCCACTCTTACGCTCGTTTGTCTGGTCAAGTCCCACTCAAATTCACCATTCAATTCAGACAGCACCTCCTTTGCAAACCTTCTCTAGCTCTGTCGTCTCAATTCTTCTATGTCCCATTATGCTTTGTGCCCACGTTTATAGGGAAGCTTTTCAAATGGTCCTATGTCTCTCCTAATACGGCGTGAGCCATTCAAGGTCATAAATCATGTCTTAATTACCTATGTTTTCATAGCATCTAGGCAGCAACAGATCCTGTGCTTGGATGGATGGATGGATGGATGGATGGATGGATGGATGGGTAAATTGATGGGTGGGTGGATGGGTGGGTGGATGGATGGATGGATGGATGGGTGGGTGGATGGGTAAATGGATGGGTGGGTGGATGGGTGGGTGGGTGGATGGATGGATGGATGGGTAAATGGATGGATGGGTGAATGGGTGGGTGGGTGGATGGATGGATGGATGGATGGATGGATAGATGGGTGGATGGATGGATGGGTGGATGGGTAGGTGGATGGATGGATGGGTGGATGGGTGGGTGGATGGGTAAATGGATGGGTGGGTGGATGGGTGGGTGGATGGGTGGGTGGGTGGATGGGTGGATGGATGGATGGGTGGGTGGATGGATGGATGGATGGATGGATGGATGGATGGGTGGATGGGTGGGTGGATGGATGGATGGGTAAATGGATGGGTGGGTGGGTGGATGGATGGATGGATGGATGGGTGGATGGGTAAATGGATGGGTGGGTGGGTGGATGGATGGATGGATGGATGGATGGGTAAATGGATGGGTGGGTGGATGGGTGGGTGGATGGATGGATGGGTGGATGGATGGATGGATGGGTAAATGGATGGGTGGGTGGATGGGTGGGTGGATGGGTAAATGGATGGGTGGGTGGATGGATGGATGGATGGATGGATGGATGGGTAAATGGATGGGTGGGTGGATGGGTGGATGGGTGGATGAAGCAAATACCCTGTACTACACAGAAATGCAAATCAAATGGCATATTTTTAGATCAAATTTTCCCAAGCCGGTTATTCATGCGGTACTCTCACAATTTCTGTCACGTCCACATTCTAGAAATTACTCACGATTTTTATGTGACACTGAAAAGAATACAGCACAGTGTGGTGATTTAAGTCTGAATAGTGAGGAACTCTGTGGGTGATTTGTGTGACCCGATCTCTCTATCCTTCCATCTGCTGTGCTGGAAGGCCATGCTTACACGCTGAAGTTTTACACCCATGGGCACACCTGCCCACATACCTATAATTCCAGCAATCATTTCCCTTCGTCATTGATTTCATGTTGTACTTACACTAATTTGTGACACATAGCCAAATAAACATTAAGGAATACAACACAAGCGTGTCCCTATACCACCAAAAACCACATTATATACCTCCAGTGGCACATGCACCATGCTTGGGGAAACAATGATTTAAGTGATTTGTTCCCCAAAGCACACCATTTGACACATCACACGGATGATCCATCCATCATTCTGAAGACGCCATTGACTTGGGGATATCTTCTTTATGGACAATTAAGCAGAAGCCACAGGAATGCGGCATTTCCTCCTTGGTGAGCATCGTGAAGATAGCTCAGACAGATGGTGTGGCACACAATTCTTATACCCTAAATACCAGCCACTTAACAGCCGGTGCATAGCAGTTTCGTTTTAACAAAACGGCAGCCTGCATCGTCCTCTTTCCTTCCCTTACAAATGGAATTAGGTATTGATTCTCCCTTTTATCACAGAGACGTACAGTTTAAGATCACAGTCGTTGTTTCTAATGTATAGACACCCATGCCTCATGGTCCCTGGGCATCCTTGTTGAAGGAGGTCATCGGCCCTGCCTGCCACAAAGAAGCCAGCTGGCCCACGAAATGCTATGCTAGGCAGGCAGGCGAGGTGACGTCAGGGCCCAGAATAGCCTGCAGAATGCACAGGGATAGGGTTTCCTCGGGGCAATGGGTGCTGCTGCTTTGGGTGATTCCGTGTATCTAGATCCTGTGTACCCATCCGAGGGCTTCTCCCTTTGTCCAGCAAGAATCCATCCAGCCGTGCCCAAAGGATGCCAAGGAAACGCACCCAGGGAATGCAGGCATTCTCCAGATTCATGGCGCCGACCTCATTCCACCCCGAAACCCGGGGCTGGCTGCCTGGTGCTACATTCTCAGCTGCTTGGTCTCTTCCTGTCTCTCTTTATCCTAATAATTATTATAACTAAAATAGAAGCAAAACACCATCATCGATACAACCTATTATGTTTTAAGGTGAGTTCGCTTAACCACTGTGGTTATTCCTAAACCTTATTTGTGTGCTGTTCTCAAGAACTTTTCCATACCCTGATACTACCTTTTATTACTTAATGCTTTTTAAGAATTCCCTTTAAATTGACTTTGTTCTTTTTTTATTTAAGCAAATGCTAAAGCACTTACCGGTGAATGTCTATATTGAAACAACTACCCGAGTATTATTGTTAAAAAGGATCGTGGCATCCTCTAAAACCATTTTCAGCTCGCTTTAGAGAACATTAAGTTACTTCATTTGACTATCAGGGAGTCTTTTGAGAAGTGTGTTAGCTATTAATTTATTTCCCATCATTGCCAAACTCACCCTTTATCGTTGCATCAGAAAAGTGGATATGGGTCCTATAAATATGTTTCTATCGCTAGCAGGCACAGCGAGAAGCTGTCTAGTGTGACTAGAAAGGCATTATGGGGGTGATGAGCTCTGCTCCTTGACATAAACAGAGGCCCTTCTGCATCACCCCTGTGGGAGTCACAGGGTGTGTGGGGGGGGGGGCGGTGCTCAGGGAGAATGGAAGCAAACACAATGTGTGTTGGGACGCATAGTCTTTTGTCTCTGGCCCTAGAGTCTCATGTCTTCTGTGGGCATTTATGAAATTGGGGAAGATAAATTGCTATAGAATCAGTACACCGGAGTCTCAGATGCGTTGTGATTCTTGACAGGAGGATGGAGAGAGTCTAATGAGGGCAATGTTTACAGAGGAAGGTCTTCTGGGGCTTCTTGGCCTGGCGTGGGGAAGGCCAGCATGAACCCATGATGACTGGTTCCCATTCTGTTGGGTCTTCAACCTTTCAGGGTAATGATCCCATCAACACTTTTTCATCCCCCCGCTTAAGTGTTCCAATGGGTTCCTCTTCCTTAGAGAGAAGAAAGAAACCTTTCAAGGATTTCTTCTTCTCTCCAATCCATTTCATTTGTTTCGGGGATTTTCTTAAAATCTTCTCCCCCTTAAAATTCTCCAGCGCTTCCCCAGTGGTGACAGGATAGAGCCCGCCCCCTCACCTTGGCTGACGTGACCATCCCAACCTGGCCCGTATGCCCTCCCCGTCTCACCTCCTGACCCACCCCTATAATCTGTGCACCCCTGCAAGGGAGGCAAGATTTTATTCAAAAAAGAGACTTTTTTTTTTCACTAACTACCTATTTAACTCTCCTATAACCATTAATACCAAGTTCAACCTTTCTCCAAGTCACCAGGATACAGTTTGGGACGAACCAATTCTTGTTTTCCTTTTCTTCCACCTCTGAATTCTCAAAGAAGGGTCGGTTAACTTAAGAGTCAATGCCTGTGTGTCCGAATTTCCCAAATCAGTGGCTAAGCTTGGAAACAGCGTCACATCTTCAACTTGTTTCTCTGAAGCCAAAGTCATTTTCGATGGCTGCCTGCCGACGCCCCCACTTTCTTCTGGCCGTGGACCACTGCACAGAAGAAGAGCGGGTACATGAGCCCAGCCCTGGGCAGTCCTCCCCTCCAGCAACCGGCCCGGTGGTCCACGCGGCTCAAGAGCTCTTCCCTAGGGAGCTGTAAACTGAAACTCGCCAGAAAATGTCTTTTTTCCTCTGATTACAAGTCTGTGCAAATATGAGTCTAGTTGTGCGTTTGGCCTCAACGCCTTCCTTGCGGAGGAGCTTGTCGGGGGAAATAAAATGCACCCACAAGAGAGAAAGGACCCTGACATGGGTCATTTTCTTCTGTCATCACAAGGACCCCCGTCTCCCCCGTCTGAGGGTGGAGAAACCCCTCCTTGCCCGTTTGTTTTAGGAAGTCGGCCAGACCGCTCTTGCCGATTTTTACTGGGAAGCCGGACTCATTCACGTGTCCTTCTCATTCCGAAGGCTATTCCGATGCTCCGCCCTCCCCGTTGAGGAGAATAAACACTGTGAGGAACAGATGTTGGCAGTACGAAGGGAGAGGGTTTTGCTTCAAGTAAATTGATTCTCATTTGCACACGGCCTGCACTGGGGCAAACGCCAGATGAATTTCTTCCATCCGCTATCGGCCGCTAGTCTTGTAATCATTACAGCCTTATCTTTGTGGTTAAATCTTGCAACTACAGAGTCCGCCGGACTTGACTTTCTGAAATAACTCTATTAAGGATGCGTGTTCTATTCAGACTAGAAATGGGGGCTTATTGATTTAACTCTAAATATCACACTCTTCGATGACAGTGCGTGTTTACTTTTCGGCAGCATTCTGGGCTTTGTGTTGTCTGACAGGCATCGGTCACTAAAATTCTCTAGATTAGTGCAAATCACTGATTTTTTAGTGGACCAGTGAACAGAGCAGGGCACAGGTAGATTCCCACTGATCCGGACAAAAGGGATGTCTTCGTTAGCAGGGAAAGGCCTCTGACGTTTTTGTCCGCTTGTCTCGTTTCAGCCTACAGTAAAATGCAAGTGCTCCGTGGGAATGACCCTACGTGCGTTGGGGTGGTCCACGAGGAAAGCATTTGCTCTTTCCTAGTCTTTTCGAGGGAATCAAAGTCTCATTCCAGAGCCCTGGCGAACCAAAACATTCATGGCTACCCCAGTCCTTCAGCCTGCAGGGCAAAACTTGTTCAGCCCAAAATGCTGGCCACGTCCCACCATCTCCATGCCACAAAGAGCCCGGCTTCGGCCACTAAAAACAGCTTTCAGGAATGCTATAGAATCTATCGTGGCCTGCACCACGCTCCCAACAGAACACGGATCCCGGAGTAAGGGAAATCCCAAACCAAGATCCATTTCCATTAGACATGCAGCCTCTCTGAGCCTCTGTCTCCTCGTCCAGAAACGTGAGACAATCTCACTCAGTATAAAGAGCTCGTGTTGTGGCCCCCCCAGAGTGTTCTAGAAGAGTGTCAGGCACCTGGAAGACGTTCAATACATTTGAGTCTCCCTTCTGTCCTGCTTCAGAATGAAGGGGAGAGGGGCTAGAAATTTTTAAACAAATAGTTCTTTTTTAAACAAATTTTTCAACGTTTATTTATTTTTGAGAGAGAGAGAGAGAGAGACAGAGCACGAGGTGGGGAGGGCAGAGAGAGAGAGAGAGAGGGAGACACAGAATTCAAAGTGGGGCTCGAAACCATGAACTACAAGATCATGACCTGAGCTGAAGTCAGACGCTCAACTGACTGAGCCCCCCACGTGCCTCCAAATAATTCTTAATAAGAAAACTGACAGTTGATGGGGAGTGGGAGGGAGGGGAGGGGGAGTGATGGGCATTGAGGAGGGCACCTGTTGGAAGGACCACTGGGTGTTGTATGGAAACCAATTTGACAATACATTTCATATTAAAGAAAAGAAAAGAAAAAGAAAAAGAAATAAAACTGACAAATATTCATTTGACTTTATTAAGTTTCTGAATGTGTGATGTGGACCTAGATCATTCACTCCAGACAACAGAGAAGATGCTGGGCGTCTGTCCAACCGCAGGAGGCTGACGGGATACGTGCAAGTGTAATGGTCTCTCTTCCTAAGATCACAGGATGGCATCCGCTTACGGGGGAGATGAACCTTCCTTGCGTTCTAAAGATGCTTCGGGCCATACGAACTCTTCTGCGTGAGGTTAGCTGATCCAAATACAGCCACCACGTTTTAGCAGAAGAGCAAAGTGCAGGCAGAGATGTCCAGTGGTTTGCTAACGGCAGGGAGGGGGCATCAACAGGGCAAAGCAGGAGGTGAAGCATCGTCTCCTGACACCGTGATCTATTGGTTCTTCTCCACCATCCATCCCTTTATAAATCAAATACATCCGTATGAAAAGACCGTGTAATCACAGTGATGGTTGTTAACAGTTATGAATGGCTTACCATATGCCAGACTCCGTAAGAGGTATTTTTAATATACTATGGCAATGGTTAATTTCATGCGTCAACCAGACTGGGCTAAGGGACGCCCAGACAGCTGGTGAAACATTATTTATCGGTGCGTCTGTGAGGGTCCTCCTGGATGAGATTAGCATTTCAATTGGTAGCATTTCCCAGGCCTCTGGCTTGCACGGGGCAGATCAGAGAACTTCTCAGCCTCCGTGACGTTAAGAATCAATCTCTCCAAGCCAATCTCTATATATCTACACATACCCTCTTGGTTCTGTTTGCCTGGGGAACCCTGACATAGCTGTTTGGTTCAGTGTCACAAATTCTGGTACAGACCCGATGCGCTAGACCAAAGGTTCCCTCTGGCCAGTTGCAGCTCTGGTAAAAGACTGGAGAACCGTAGCTAGCCCATAGCATCGTGACCACTGGCACGCAGGGCTGCCGATGGGGAGTATGTGAAAGGCACGCCCCGCAGTGGCTTCTCGGATAACGAGTGTCCCGTGTGTCTGTGCACAACTGTACTCAAAAGGGAACGAATCAGGAGTGTAGCCCCCATAATCACGGAAGGGTACGCTCAAAGGATGTTCGGCGATATTTGATTTATTTGCCGTGTGTGGCAACCTGTCTATTGGGAAACTGCAAGGTTGAGACCCTCGGTTGACAAGAATGGCTGCTGGCCAGAGAAAGTGTAGATGTGGCCTTCGTTCAGCAGATCACAGGTCAGTGCTTCGATCCGGAAAAACACAAAACAAAACAAAACGATCACGTAGGGACTGGACAACGTGGTTTTAGCAAAGGTCAATAACATAGAGACATGTGATTCGTCGGCACACTTACTGGTCTGGGGACGTGCGACCTTCCAGAAGGCCGACTCAAGCCACGAGCAGGACAGACTTGTTTCAAACGGAGGCACACAGCCCTCACCGGGGTGGCCCGGGCCATTAGCGGCCATGCTACTTCAGAGGCAAATTCGATCCAAAGAGCAGTGTAGGAGACGGCATTCAAAAAGAAGGAATAAAGGATACGGATTGGAATGACCATTTGCTGCCCGCTGCTCCTCCCACCTGACAGGAACCAGAAGAGAGAATTTCTTCCCCACTGAATGGCTGAGCTGTGTGAATCTGAAATCTCCTCTTGCTTGTATAATTTCAGGGGGTTCTCGGCTCAGCTACGATTTCGATTTCCTTCAGCTCCTAAAGCCAGAAATACCTTCTAGGTGAGGTGCGTCAATAAGGAGCCACCAGGTCGCTAAATTCCCTGCCTATTTGAGGAGGAGGGAGAGGTGCTCTCTCCCGTCTCTGCCTACATCGGTGGCAAATGCTTTTTGACTAGGCAGGCTTTCAGGATCTCCTCGGTGGTATCCCAGGCATTCCTCAGCTCCTAACCTACGCCAATGTATGTTCAGTCGTCTGCCAGGCTCGAGAAAGAACAAGACACATTTTCATCTCTGACAAACGGTAACTTTAAACTCTCAGACCTTCCTTAAAACAAGTCATTTTGTGGACGACTCAAGAGCAAGAGAATAAACAAAATAGAAGTGTCCCTGCTCTGGAGCTCACGACTCAACTGGGTCCCCCGCCATCCGGGTCACCTGGGGCAAACCTCCTTACCTTCTCTGGGCACCAGTTTCCCCAACTAGGAAACAGGATCCACAAGAGTATTTTCCCCACGGTGTTGTCTGAGGACTAAATGAGTTAAAATATGAAACACGGAGCGTAGCGTCGGGCATGCCGGCATACATGGAGTGCCTAATCCGTGCACACCATCGCGGATACCGTTGCTTACACGGGTAGTCTCTGTGGCCACCTGTGCCCAGCCAATCACATAATACTCCTCACTACTGATCACTGAGCCAAGAACAGAACTGAAGTCACCCAAACTCCAGACCCCTACCCTGATCTCAGAACCAGATGCATCATGATCTGGAATACGTACGCCTCCCTACGAGGTTACACCGAACCCCTCAGGGTCAAGGGCGTCAGCACTGGAAGTGATACGGAGATCCCAATGTCCTGGATTTTGAGTTGATGCTCTGGAAAGGTGAGTTTTCAGGTCTTGAGAGGGGTCGGTGTATTTTGTTTGCATAGGGGAGGAGTATAATCTGGGGTCGGAGGGTAAACTGGGACACAGATCTTCGACACTTCTCCCCCTAGCAGGTGGGGAATGGTTCCCCTCTCACTGAGTGTGGGCTGGATTGAGTGAGTCCTTTGTCTTGGAATACAATATGTCAGAAGTGACAGTGAGTGTCCATGAAACTAACACATGGGAGTCTTGTGAATGCCCCCTTCCTCCCTCTCTGTCTCTACCTCTGTTTCTGCCTCCCTGTCTCTCTCAGATCACGCACTTTGGGAAAATCCAGCTGTCGGGTCTCGAGAACATTTAGGCGGCCCTTGTGAAGAGGTCCGTCTGGTCAGGTGAGCTGCCCGGGGCAGTGAAGTCATTCCCAGACTCCGGACCCACCGGAAGTCTGTTTTAACACCTGCATGTTTTTTCCCCGAGTAGCTAAGTTTTGGGTGATTTTTCTATGCAGTTAGGTACTCAGTAAGTATTTGGTGGTGTCACATATTTCTCCAGGAGTTTGCAAAAGCCTCTGGAGATCTGCCTCGGAGCCTCCACGTGGAAGGCTTTCTAGCAACGCCCGCTGACTGCGTTCTGCCTGAAAGAAGGAATACCCACGGGCACTCTTCGCGGGGAACTTCATCGACGACCATCATGCTTGGCCTGCACGGCCTGGCACCCTTACTGGCTGTCTTCTCCACCTGAGCCCGGGATAAAGTAGTCAGGGCTGACCCCTCCCCCCGGTCCCGTGTCGGGACACACAGCCTGGGTGTGGCCAGCTAGCATACTCCACCTTGTGTTCACGATGCTGCCGCTTTGCACCGGGCACGAGGACAAGCGGTTCCAGGAGGAAAGTCTGGGAACAAAGGCTGGCCTCCTGCTGCACTGAAAGCTAGGATAATAGGCCCCGGAAACCACGGAGGCCACAGCACAGGAAGAGCCTGACTGGGAATGAGGACAGCACAGAGGAAATCGGGATCGAGGGAAGGAAAAGAAACCAGGCCCTAAGAAAGCCCTCAATCCAACTTCTCGATAAACCTTACGAGTCCTGGGGGTGCCTGGGTGGCTCAATCGGTTAAATGCCTGTAATAAAAATAAATGTCTGTAATAAAAAAATTAATATTTTTAATGTTTATTTATTTTTCAGAGATGGAGCATGAGAAGGGGAGAGACAGAGGGAGACACAGAATCCGAAGCAGGCTCCAGGTTCTGAGCTGTGAGCACAGAGCCCGACACGGGGCTGGAACTCACACACCGTGAGATCGTGACTTGAGCTGAAGTGGGACGCTTAACCGACTGAGCCACCCAGGCGCCCCTGAGGGTCTGATTCTTGATCTCAGATCAAGATCAGGTCAGGATCTCATGGTTCGTGAGACGGATCCTTGCATCAGGCTCTGCATTGACAGGATGGAGCCTGCTTGGGATTCTCCTATTCTGCCCCTCCCCTGCTTGCATGCTCTCTCTTTCTCCTCTCTCTCTCGAAATAAATAAACATTCTTAAAGAATCTTATGAGCCCTTGTAGGCTACAAGATCCAACCAGTTTCCTTTTCAGCATAACCAAATTTGATATGAGTTTTCATTGTCTGTAAGGAAAAAAAGTCCAAATGGTGTAGGGACGTGTATGAGAGCTTCCAGATCTCCCGCCCACACCTGTCCGCATCTTCTCCGCCTGTAGTGATGCCTTTGTCTCAGAGCATCCTCCCTCTGGGGGGGGTCCCATTCAGAAAACACACCGCTGGCATCTCACCCTCTGTACCCCCAACCTCCAGGAGCGGGGCCTGAACCCATGTGATGCAGACGCGATTTCAGAGCCAAAGTCTTTCTCTCTTTAGAAACCAGCTTCCCGCACATCTCGAAGCAAATAGCGGGGCGATTGTGATTCTCCACGGGACGGCTCATCCAGAAGACACTACTGCCTTAAGCACTCACAAGCCAGACTCAAAAACCAAGCGCCTTCCTCGGGCAGGGGAGCTTTAAACATATTAACGTCTTTTTATCACATCTTTAGCATCTCATTAGTGCCTAGTCCCGTGGAAACCACAGGCCCGGCCACAATTATCACAGGGACAAGTTGGCGGGCACTATCTCTGTGCCACTATGGGTTTGCTTATATATCCTTTTCAAGAAGGAAAAGAGTTAAGGGCCTGCTACTGATGTGTGGCTGGCTTCGGCGAGGGGGGGGGGTTCTGGGAGCTACAGTAATGTAATTACTAGCCCATGAAAGTAAAAACCCATCACGCCACTGGAAAAAGAGGCCTAAAAAGATTACCACTCTGGAAATACATTTTTCATCCTTCCTGCGAAGATCTTCAAAGAACCTTGGCAACCAAAAGGAAGCATGCCTCCGAGGGGATGTGGCTACACACAAGCGTGTTACAAAATTCGGCAAAGCTCATTAGCAGCCGAGTGTCCCCTGTGGTGGGGGAGGAGTGGGAACGGCCCCTCTCAGCACGTCCTCTGCGACCCCAAAGCGGGAGGAAGCTGTGATGTGCAGGCTCAGAGCCAGCATGGTGGGGGGGACACCTAGCTCTAGGGGCCCACTGGCTGGATGACCTGGGACAACTTATCTTACGTCCTTAAGGCCCCTGATTCCTCATCTACAAAATTTAGGTAGTGGCATTCCTCATCCTGAAGTCCCGTTTGAGGCATAAATAAATGGGCGCTGCTAACGTGCTCAGAACAGTGCTGGGCCGACAATAAAGCTTTGCCGTAACACCCGTTATCGACGTCCTACCACCAAGGGCTGAAACCAGACGGGTTCCGCTGTCGTAGCGCCCCGAGTTCCCGGAGCGTTACGCTGCGCACGGTGGGATGTTCAGCACCTGTGGGAAGGCACGCACCGCACGAGAACCAGAGAGAACTTGGATCATGGTACCTAAGCAGTGAGGTCCAAGCCCCCACCCAGCGAAAACCCACTTGACCGCAGAGGCTCCACATGTCTATGATGACCTCCAGGGAAAAGGAATTCATAAACGTTCCAGCAAACACTAGGCACGGGACAGCTCATACACGGGACAGACTCATACACTGCACCCCTGGGTCTCCCTCTCTCCTTCCTTCCTTCCCTCTTCCCTCCCTCCCTCCCTTCCTTCTTTTCTCCAGCTATTTTCACCGAATACCTGCAGTGTTCCAGGTGCTCTGCTCTGCCAATGGGGAATCCACTATTTCATGCGACACGGCCCTAGAGCCCATGAAGTTTACAATCAGGTGGATGTTAAAACATATATACATGTCAAGACCCACAAATCCATACGGCAGGTCATGGAGGTCCATTTGCGAGGTCCTTTTACAAATGCAGTCTTACTTTATTCTCCCCTACCTGGGACTGCGTTACTTACACACATAACACGTGGCAATTCAATTATATATGCTCAGAAAAAAAAGAGAGAGGAAAATAAAACATATCTGTGGCTCCCCGTATGCCCCTTTAAACCAGACTTTGACCCGTTAAGAACCCAAAGAGATTAGCAACGGCCAGATGCAAGGAGAAAAGAAAGAAAATTAACTCCTGGGTTTCTGAGTTTCAAAGAGCCCCAATCCTTGTGATCGAAATTTCCTTCGGGGGATCTCAAAGGTTTTTTTCCATCACTGGCAGGTTTGCCTTACAGGCTCGGATGGCGGGCTAATCTCTGCGCAAGTGGGATTCCACTGGCCCACAATCGTCTCCACGCTGCACAAGGGATGTCAAGGCATCACGAGTTAGCACAACTTGCCCAAGTTTGAAGAGCTAGAAAGTGACGAAGTCCTATTGGAAACGGCTGCTAAAACTCTGGCCACAGGATACGTCACAGGGACGAAAGGTGTGCACCCAGGACACAGTCGGTGGTGGGGCGAGAGTGTGGCAAATCACTATGTTGTACACCTGAAACTAACGTGACCTTGAGTGTCAACCACACTTCGCAAAAAAACGTAGCCATCGTGAGACACTGATTCTGAAACGTCTAGTCCTTTATAATGAGCTAAAACGTGTTTCCTTTTAGTTTCCACTTAAAGACTCAGAACGAAAGAACAAATCTACTCCATCATCCCCACAGTGGCCCTTTCCATACATAAAAGCCACCAATGCCCCTCCCCCCACCTCCCCGGGGGCCCTTTCTTCCCTCCTCATATGGCTAAGCTCTCCTATCCTTCAATTATTTCTTCAGTGATCTGATTTCAAGGACCTCAGCAGCCTGAACTCCCTCTGGAGGAGTGCGTTCCAACTGGCTGGTGTTACTTTTAGCAGCTGGAATGACACAGTTCTAGGACAGAGGGAGAGTGAGGTCTATCATCGTTGCCCGCTTTTTAAAAAAATTTTTAATGTTTATTTATTTTTGAGAAAGAGAGAGACAGAGCACGAGCAGGGGAGAGGCAGAGAGAGACAGGGAGACACAGAATCCAAAGCAGGCTCCAGGCTCTGAGCTGTCAGCACAGAGCCCGACACGGGCTCGAACTCCCAGACGCCGAGATCATGACCTGATCGAAGTCGGAGGCTTAACCCACTGACCCACCCAGGCGCCCCCCACAGGATCTTTCAAGGGCTCTCCTACAAATGGAAAACCCCATCGCTGTGTTACATACACGCAGAGAAGCAGATCTGGAGGTCAGATCTCTGTAAGTAATACATCAGAGGCAGGGGCTGGATTCTGGCAGTTGGGGTCCTGGTCAAACGCGATGATTTAAATGATTTTATTTATTTAAAAATAAAAAGCAAACAAACAAAAAGCAGGAAAAGCACTCGGTAAGAAGTTGGCCAACTATGGAATTGTTTAACACTGGTAATTCTTTTTTTTTTTTTAAATGTTTATTTATTTTTGAGAGAGAGAGACAGAGAGAGACAGAGCTGGGGAGGAACAGAGAGAGAGGGAGACACAGAATCCGAAACAGGCTCCAGGCTCTGAGCCGACAGCACAGGGCCCGACGCGGGGCTCGAACTCACGGACCGTGAGATCATGAGCTGAGCCGAAGTTGGCCGCCCAACCGACCAAGCCACCCAGGCGCCCCAACACTGGTAATTCTTAAAATTATTTTACATGAATTTATCTTTGCCTTGGGGTTTTATTTTTTAATTTTTTAATGTCTATTTATTTTGAGAGGGGAGGGGCAGAGAGAGAAGGAGAGAGAGAATCTCAAGCAGGCTCTGTGCTGAGCATGGGCTCGATCTCTTGGATCGTGAGATTGTGACCTGAGCCAAAACCAAGAGTTGAGCACTCAACCGACTGAGCCACCCAGGCGCCCCTATTTTTTTTTTTTTTACTTTTAACATTTTAACATATATTAAGATATGTAACATGTACAAAACTCAGGTTTCTGGATTGTAGACTCAGATCGTGGCCAAATTTAGAGTGTTGGTTTTTAAAACTTTTTTTTAATGTTTTATTTATTTTTGAGAGAGAGAGAGAGAGAGAGAGAGGCAGAGTGCAAGCTGGGGAGGGGCACAGAGAGGGAGACACAGAATCCGAAGCAGGCTCCAGGCTCTGAGCTGTCAGCCCAGAGCCCGACACGGGGCTCGAACTCATGAACCATGAGATCATGACCTGAGCCAAAGTCAGATGCTTCACCGACAAAGCCACCCAGGCGCCCCGGGTGTTGTTGTTTTTTTAAGTCTAAAGGATGAATTAATTTGAAGAAAAACTAGCGCGTATAAAGACACAGTGTTGTGTGCAGTTGGCCAAACTGTGAAGATGGCCTGTGAACGCACTTTGGGAAAAATCTCTCCTGGGAGGGTTATTTCTGCAGGCGAGCAAGGGGTTTATCCCAGGAGAAGAGAAGGCTCCCTCTGGAACCCGGGAGGGTCCCCACTGTCAATCACCCATCCCCAGTGTGCTCATCCTGGGACAGAAGGGGGGGCAACAGAAGGGAGAGAAGGGAAGATGTACAGGCAACAGAGATAGACAGCTACAGACTGTTGCGGGGGGAGAGGCTGGGACTTGAAGGCCGAGAGGGAGGGAAAGGCAGAGACCTGAGGGGGAGGGAAGCCGGGGGCGGGGGGACGGGAAGGGAGGCAGAGAACAGGCAAGGGTCACCTGTGGTCTAGGCCACCTGTGCTGTCCCCGCCACATGCCCCCCCCCCCCCCCGCCGGCCTCACGGTCTCTCCTTCCTTCCACGTTCATTTCCACTTCCTTTCGTGCGCCCGCGGTGCTCGTCAGCTAGCTGTGCTTTGTCTCCACGGCGCCCGGTTAACGGCCTCCCTTTGTTATCTGAGGAATTCTCGCCCAGCTTGGGCTGGATTAAAATTTAATAAAACATCCGGTAGCCACAGGACTAACAAGCAGATGACAGCTGTTTAATTAAAACTTAAAACTTGATTAGATGGCACCACTGAGGGAAACACTCCAGAGGGAAAGCACAAAACTGTTAAAAAATCAAGCCTGAAATAAAGACTTTAATAGGTAGTAGAAAGTGCAACTCGGCCGGGGCCACGCGGGATCATAGAGGGCTGGTCTTGGGCTGACTTCCTGCCCCTGTCCGGGCTCCAGCTCGGCCTGCCTCCTGGCGGTGCTGGAACTCTGGTGAGGTTTAGGAGTGTAAACGAATTCTGTGTGCCCAAGCACAGGAGAGGGTCTGAAACACAGAGGGTGCCTGCAAACAGAGCACAGAACTTTATGGCAACCTCTCCCCTCTCGTGGACTCATGCCTGGGGTGGGGGTGGGGGGGGGGTCCAGCACAGGGGGTGTGGGGGAGGGCAGAGCACAAGTCCCCTCCTTGGCCCCCGACCTTCCACGGTGACCCAAGACCCAACATCTGAGATGCATCGCAGAAGCGTACCAACAGTTAATGCCCATTTGCGGAGTACTGTTTAAAAAAGAGGGGGGATCGGGGCGCCTGGGTGGCGCAGTCGGTTAAGCGTCCGACATCAGCCAGGTCACGATCTCGCGGTCCGTGAGTTCGAGCCCCGCGTCGGGCTCTGGGCTGATGGCTCGGAGCCTGGAGCCTGTTTCCGATTCTGTGTCTCCCTCTCTCTCTGCCCCTCCCCCGTTCATGCTCTGTCTCTCTCTGTCCCAAAAATAAATAAACGTTGAAAAAAAAAAATTAAAAAAAAAAATAATAAAAATAAAAATAAAAAAGAGGGGGGAAGAAAGGAAGAACCCTATCCTTTTGGGAAAATGTAATGGAGAATTTTTATCCGTTCCCCTCCCCCAAATCAACTTAACCTCTTTTAAGTGTATTTATTTATTTGAGGGGCGAGGGGCAGAGAGAGGGGTAGGGAGAGAGAATCCCAAGCAGGCTCCCGCACTGTCAGCACAGAGCCCGACGCGGGGCTCGAACTCACGAACCGTGAGATCACGACCCGGGCCGAGATCAAGAGTTGGTTGGACGCTTAACCAACTGAGCCACCCAGGCGCCCCTTAATCTCTTTTTTTTTTTTAAACGTTTATTTATTTTTGAGACAGAGCATGAACGGGGGAGGGTCAGAGAGAGAGGGAGACACAGAATCAGAAGCAGGCTCCAGGCTCCGAGCCATCAGCCCAGAGCCCGACGCGGGGCTCGAACTCACGGACCGCGAGATCGTGACCTGGCTGATGTTGGACGCTCAACCGACTGAGCCACCCAGGCGCCCCTACATTTCTTTTTTTTTTTTATTTTTAAATTTTTTTTTTTTCAACGTTTATTTATTTTTGGGACAGAGAGAGACAGAGCATGAACGGGCGAGGGGCAGAGAGAGAGAGGGAGACACAGAATCGGAAACAGGCTCCAGGCTCCGAGCCATCAGCCCAGAGCCCGACGCGGGGCTCGAACTCCCGGACCGCGAGATCGTGACCTGGCTGAAGTCGGACGCTCAACCGACTGAGCCACCCAGGCGCCCCCCCTTAATCTCTTTTAAACGCGAACATGACAAGGAATAAGACGCTTTGACAATTATGTTTCCAGACGTGAATTACATCCAATTCCATTATAAGTCGTGGAACTATTTCCTCCATGTTGTACTCGCCAAAAGGAAACACGCGGTGTTAGAAGGAGCCCGAGAGGATTCATTTCAGAAGAAGCTAAAGAAGGATTTCTTCTGATGCCTTGCTTAAAAAAAAAAAACAAAAAACAACGACGAGGACAGTTAGGACAAGGATTTTTCTTTTGTTTCTTCTCCTTCAGTAAGCGAGATCAACTAACTGAAGCAGCTTACTGTGTCAGGCAGGTGCTTTGCTAAATTATCACGATCCGAAGAGCTTCTCCTGTGCCTTCGGCATACACACACCTGATACGTCGGGACGCGGGCGCACGGCACACAAGTGCTTCCTGCAAGGTTGCTCTCACTTCCTGCACCAGGTCAAATCCAAACGCATCGTGTCTCTGACCGAGCCTCCCCAACAGACTTTCTTGCGGGGACGAAAGGGCTCTGTCACCCGCGCTTCTCAAGGCAGAGCTGTGGCTCCTGAGGCACTGAACATGTGGCCGGCGGGACCGAGAACCTGAATTCTGAAGTTACTGAAGTGCGGGCAGCCACGTGTGGCCGTCGCCCTGCGTGGCACAGTTGTATTTGTGTCCATTTGTTTCGTAAAGCGGCGCAGAAAGTGAACGGTCCCGTTCCTCGTTAGAAAAACGCAAAGATGTCACTTACGGCTTATCGAAAGAAAAGCTTCGTCTTTCTTATCCTTTAACCAAACAGGAGGAAGCCACCGGTTCTGGCGTTTTATTTGCCTTTCTGATTTTACAAAAGACTCTTAAAATGCAGAAGGAAGGACTGTCCAATGCAGACGTCTCTTCCTCTGTTAACGGGAGTCACGGTATTTAGCAATCTGCAAACCCGTGGCGATCTTAAAGGGGGCACGACTGCTTTCCCGGGGTCGTCCTTGGATTAGGGTGCGTGTCTACTTTTACACGAGAAAAGGACCTTCAGCTGAGCCTTGTCCAAGAAGCGCCTTTTTCCCGTTCGAAGCGGACAATCACACACGCCACACGCTCTTCCCGAAAAGATGCCACCCGCTGGGATGTGAAGGGGAACAGAAATCGAAGGTCTGAAATACCTTTGTTTATGATAACCCTGCTCATTGCCGTCCTGGAGACGTCGCCCTCTGGAGCTCCCCACGGGGTGGATGCCCCACTGTGCCAGCCGCCGCTAGAGACTGACAATGAGAGGAGACCGTGAACTGAGCACAGCTGGCGGTTTCTGCTAAGTGCGTACCTCACGGACACCAACTCTTGCCAACTCCATTTGAAAGGGGGCCCCCCAGGCGAGCAATTTTAGTTACTTGTTGGAAGCCTGTCCTGTTACTGGACAGACAAGACAATGCATGTTCTCACTTGCACTTTTTTTTCTAAGTTTATATATTTTTGAGAGAGAGAGAGAGAGAGAGACAGAGCATGAGCAGGGGAGGGGCAGAGAGAGGGAGACACAGAATCCGAAGCAGGCTCCAGGCTCCGAGCCGTCAGCACAGAGCCCGACGCGGGGCTCGAACCCACGAACCGCGAGATCGTGACCTGAGCCGAAGTCGGACGCCCAACCGACGGAGCCCCCAGGGGCCCCTCTCAGTTGACACTTCAACGTAAGGGCTTGTGCTCAACACCGGGAGGCAGGTGAGGCCCAGCTCAAGGGCAGATGTGGCTGCGAGATCGAATGACTTAGAGCGTCTGATGTCCACTTGCCTCGTGTTCACACTGCCGCCCCTCGCGTGGGATCTAACTGCCTTTAAAAAAGAAAACACTATCTGGGGACGCCTGGCTGGCTCATTCGGTTGAGTGCCCAACTTCAGCTCAGGTCACGAGCTTGAAGTTTGGGGCTTCAAGACCCCCCCCCCCAGGGCCTACGCCGGCAGCTCAGAGCCGGCTTCGGATCTTCTGTCTCCCTCTCTCTCTGCCCCTCCTCTGCTCACACTCTCGCTCTCAAAAACAAACATTAAAAAAAAAAAAACTGTCCAGAGAAAGACTACGGGGGCTTCATACTCCCCGGTTTCAAGCTAGATCACAAAGCTGTAATGGTCAAAACGGCACGGTCCTGGCATGAGGACAGACGTAGCGCAGCAGAACAAAACAGACGGCCCCGACATAAGTGGATACACGGTCAGCCGATCTTCTACAAGGTGGGCGGGAGCACACGGTGGGGCAGGCGCAGTCTCTTCAACCGACGCCGCCGGGAAACCTGGATCCCACGCGCACAGGACAGCACTGGGCGCCTATGGAACACAGCACACAGTCAATTCAAAACGGGTGCAGGGCATAAACGTAAGGCCCGGGATCGTCACACTCCTTGAGGGGAACGTAGGGCCCGTGGGAGGCATCAGCAAGGTAGAGAGCCGGGTGGTCTGTCCACACGGACGACGGAGACAACAGACGAGCGGCTACGGCCCACGCAAAGCACGCTGGGAAAGCTCTGGGAAGCAGCACAGAAGCAGAGCAGAGTGCAAAATCGGAGGATGGCCGCGAGGAAGAGCGAAGGCACCCCATCCCCCCCCCCCCCCGTCCTTGGCGACAGCGCCACGACGGCCCCCCCGGGAGGGGTTTCACTGCCCAGGGAAGACAGCAGGAGAGCCCCGCCAGCCATCCCCCCCACCCATGTGTTTGCCCCTCTGCTACTGAGAACCCCGCAGTGTTCACCCACGCCGAGCCCAGCCGCCTGGAGTCCTCCCCGCCTGGAGTGCTCCCCGCCTGGAGCTGTCGCTGCAAGGAGACCTGCCCCGTGGGGGCCCCCGGGCCGCTGCACCCCAATCTCCAGGCTCAGAACACCGGGGCGGGGCCGTGTGCCAGACCCGGGCTGCCAGGTCCCCAAGGCATGGCTCTGTCCTCTCATTACAGGGCTCAGGGCCAAGCTGGGCTGTCAGGCGCCCCGCCATCTGGGTCCTAAGTTGGGGCTTCCCTGCACCCTGACCCCTGGTCCCCACAAGTGGCTTTAATGGGCCATCACAGGGCTGAGCTGCTGCTGTTCCATGAGCTTGATCTTAAACGTTTTTTTGGTTCTTTTCGCTGTGTTTTGGGAGGGAGAGGGGCTCCCTTCTTCCTTCAGAAGCCAAGTTAGATACATTATGAGCAAGTTCATAGATGCTTGCGTGGCCCAGGGCGGTTGCTACTTAAGAGTCCGAGGCTGAAAAGTCTGGAGGAGGAAGGTGTCTTTCTTTAACGGAGCACAACCAACCCTGTGGGGGAATTTCAGACCGAATTCCCCCCGAAGGACCCCGCAACAGGGAGCTGTCAGATGCCCGAGGAAGGAGCTTTCCGGGGCAGCCCCCTCACCAGGTTGGCAAGGGTTTCACAGAGTGACAACCCCCTCTCAGGGATGGGAAGGAGTCTGCGTCCTACGTGCTGCTCGTGGGAACACTAATCCGGCAAAAATCAAAGGAAATTTGGACACACGCTTTTTGATGCTGCCGTCCGATTTCTAGGTGTGATACAACTATGGGCACAAGTAATGAGGAACCGTGTAAAAGGTTGTTTACCGCGTCATTGTTTGGGGAGGACCACAGGCAAGCAAAATAAAACCAAAACCTGCAAATAGCTCGAACACCCAAATGAAATGGAAGGCTGAGTAAATTGCACTTACTGAAAAAATGGAATATTATAGGCAGAATGTTTCACGTCTATTCGACTCACCTCCGGGGGGATTCTTGCAATGTAAATGGAAAATGTTAAGTTGTAAAGAAATTGTGTACAGAACGAGCCCGTTTTTGTAAAGACACAAAACGACCGACCAGAGAAACAATGCCACCCTGTGACTGCGTGCGTGGACGTGTGTGACCTAAAGAAAGCTACAGAGGATACATACAAAGTGGGGACATACTGAATATTCTGGAGACACAAAAAATGGAAAGAATAAAAACAACATATGAAAAGAAACAAACCACCTGGTCCACACTCCCATTTCACAGAGGGGAAACTGAGGCCCAGAGACAGGGAGGGGTTCTGCCAAGGTCATGCAGCAAGGCAACCTGAGTCCAGGGCTGGTGGGGGGCGGGGGGCGTGGAAGAATACCGCCAGTGGCTCTGGGCGACAGAGGAGGACGTCCTCCCTCAGGGGGGGTCGGAAGCAGCCAGCCTTCCGTGGGCGTCACCCTGGTCCTCAGACCTTCCGGACGCCTCGCCTCTGCCAAGCGACGCGCCCCTTCCCCAGACAAGACCTCTCGCCCCCGGCAGGTGGCGACCACAGCACTTGAGCAGGGGAACTTCCGTCTTCAGGTGACCTTCCCGGAGCTGGACGACGCACCTGGAGCCGGGAACGGACCCCACGGCTGGACGAAGGGCAGTGATGGTCCCCGCGTGAGCCTCCTTCCGAGAGCAGGAGGCCGCGGCCGGGGCCGAAGCGCTTGGTGGAGGCCCGCGCTTTCCAGAGCAGGGACCACTCTGAGGAGCCTGCACCCCCACGTTCCGCAGCCTGCACTGGCTCCCTAGTGCCCTCACCCGCAGCAGCACGGCCCGGGCCGCCGTCGTTCACGCCCCGCGTGGCCTCCGTTGCTCACCTCGCATTTTCCTTCCAACTGATCTGCGGGTTTCTAATTTAAAGAAGAGTACATATTCTCAAATACAGCGTCCTGTTACATTAAGTGGGAGATGTCGGCATCCCTTAGTGACCCATAGAAGGAAACCTGGAGACGGTGTCGCGAAAGAAAGACGGCCCTGTGAATTGAATGCGGATTCTGTGGCTCCCAGACAGAGGCTGAAGAGCTCGTCTGGGTTGAGAAAGAGAGATCGGCGGTGGGGGTGGGGGGAGTTCCGTACTTTCCATTCAATTTTTCTGTGACCCTAAAATTGCTCTAAAAATTAAAATCTATGAGAGAGAGAGAGAGAGTCCTGAAAGGGGGGAACCGTCATGCAGACCCTGATTCAGCGCAACCGCTCTGCTGTCCTACTCAGGACACCGTCCGGCACCCTCTCACGGTGGTCTCGGCCCCCACAGAAAGCTCAAAGGCCGTGCGTCCTCAGCATATTCGGTTCCTTCAGCAGCACGCTGATGGGGACACAAGGGTCCCCACTGTGTAAGCCCATCCTGTGTGCCACCCCCGCGGGAACTGTCTCAGCACACCCCCTACCCCTGCCACTGGCCCCACCGTGAACACAGACACTTTACACTTCCCCGGACGCACCAAACACACCCACCTCAGGGCCTTTGCACCTCCTTCCCGGTACGCACGAGGACTTACTCTTTGACTTCCTCCAGCTCTCTGCTCAGACGCCGCTTTCCAACCCGGCTCTCCATGATCCGTGATGGCTCCCCCAGAGCGGCACCCTCACCCCAGCCCTCTCTCCCACACCCCCTGCTTCGTTCTGACTTACAATACTTAAAATATCCTGTCGCTACGTGTATGTATTTTTGGTTCTTTCTACCCTGCCCCTCCCCACTCTAAGCGTTATTGATCGGAAGACACTGGGGAGTCCAGAGATCAATTTCATAATCTTGGGTGCCGTAAGAATGATATTCTTATGCTCACAAACTTCTAACGCCAATTCAACATTTCCTTCAAGGATTCTGTTATAAATACAGGCAACAGACCACAGGAGCATTAGCAGGATCTGCGACGTGATCACGGGTGGAGATTACGGATATTTTCATCTCATGTTCAAGTCACAGCAGATGTTTCCAAATGTCAATTACACCCAGCACGGCTGCAAAATTATAGCGGCTATCAGACCTGCCACTTGATCTTGTTACGAAGGTAGCGATAAAGACGTGCCTATGTTCCTATTCCGTGGTTTTTGAGAACTACATCTCCGCGTAATGCACTGCCTTCACAATGCTACGTATTTTAAGCTTTTACCTAAAAGCGTTAACGGGAGTTGAGACTACAGGCTACGCCACACAGCCGAAGGGGTCTAAGGCTCACACCAGACTCCACTGAAAGTTCCAGGGGGACCGGGGCCCTGTCGTGCGTATTGCCTTACTCCCGTGCCTGGAGCAGTGCTTGGCACAGCCTAGGAATCCACAAAGAGTCCACGGAGTCAACTGACTTAAGAACTTCTGTGGATGAGGAAACGGAAGCTGGCTCGGAGGAGGCGGGACAGCCGGAGGTAACGCAGCCCCACGCGCGTGTGCACTCTCCCAGCCCCAGCGGGCACCTCAGTCAACACGGTGGATCCCCCTCGTCGTCTGCCGGGGCGGCGGCGAATTTTCCTTCCTCCCTTCTAGGTTCCCCGGCTGGCCTAATAATTAAATTGACACGAGGCAGATTAACAGGAGAAGAACAAATTTAATTTCATCTGTATGGGAGACTTGTGAAAGATAGGACACTGAGGGCCAGTCGGGCAGTTGGGGCTCACGTTGCATCCCGAGCAGAGGAATGGAGAAGGTCTGGGTTTCGTGGGGCAGGAGGGAGGCTGGCAGGACAAGGCGGAGCACGTGTGTAGCGATTAGGTGTTTGCACGCCGCCCGGATCCGACTTCCAGAGAAAAAGTTGTCTCCGGGCATCTCTCTCTTTCTGGGCCGGGCCCGTATTCCCATAGGTAGTTGAGGGGGAGGGAGAAGTTGTTCTGGAGTCTGCCGGGGGTTAACTGCTTGCAGCTCAAAATAATCCACATGCCAAAGTGGCACATTTCGGGGTCACGTATTCTGCCCCCGCCTCAAATCGAACTACGGCGTCCACGGAGCCACGCCCGGGAAGGCAGAGAGGCTGGTCTGCTGGCGGGAGCACATCTGTGCCGGAAGGCTGCGGTCCAGACACCCCCAGGGGCAGACCCCGCCCCCTTGAGCCCCTGCTGCCACAGCTGTGCCCAATAAAACCGAGATCTCAAGGGGTCTCCCCCAGAGTGAGACGGCTGCCGTCCGGTCACACTTCAATCACCGGTTACGCTGCCCGGCACAGTAGGACCCCTGTGACCCCCAAACCGGAAACATCGTCCACAGCACCAATGACCACGTAGGGGAGGAAAAATAATTTCCCCTCTGCCCTTCTAAGTTCTTGGCCGAAACCCTCATGAAAGAAAAGGTTAGCGGAAAAAAGCAAACAGAAGTTTAATCACACGCATGCCTCGCGGAGAGGGAGAGACCCAGGAAAAGGGAGTAACTCCCAGAAATGGCCCAAGCCATCACCTCCAACGTCATTTGCTGCTAAAGACAGAAGAGGCTGGGTTTGCAGGGAGGAGCCAGTTGGGGGAGGGGGGGGCGGGAGGGGGCTGGGAACACACTGAGCGAGGGTAGGGTCCTTGTGCAGATTTAAGACCGTGCTTTCAGCACCGACGGGAGCTTCTAGAGATTTAGAGTCCCCCCTCTCCCCGGTGCACACAGGTACAGACAAAGGGTGTCAAGGCCTCCCGCAAGAGGGTACAGGGCAGGCCGGGGGAGGGGAAGCCCTAACTAGGCCGGCCTCGAACACCACGCAGAACTTGGGAGGCGAAATCCCCGCGCTCCCCCTGTGCGGCACGGCTCTGTGATCCGTGAGGTGCCTTCCCGGACAGTCTCACGGAAGCCCCGGGAGCCCATCGCCTAGCGCGGGTGATACGCATCTTGACGGGAAAACGCTGCAAAACAAAAACCAAAGGGAAAGCAAAGCGAAGCTGTCACCACGAATGTCACTGTGGCATTCCCGAAGTCCAGGACCACCGGCTCCCCTTGTCGACGCACGGCCGAGAGACTGGTCCTGGCAAACACGAATCGATCGATCTACACATACTAAGTGGCTGACTTGGGTCTATAGGAGGCACTCACTCCCCGCTTGAAGGACAAGCAAATAAACGTGTACGAAATCATTAAAAAGTCAGCTTCACATCGATCCCAAATTAATTTCTCGCTGAAAGCGTGGGTGCACTGCATCTCGATTCTCCTCTAAAGATCTCACTGATTCAGGGGGGCTCAGAGTGACGGGGCTGGGAATCCGGGCTGCTCAGGACGCCCACCTAAACAAGCTCAGGGCTTTGGCTCTACGCACCCTTGAGCTCTTCCTGCCACCAGCCTCTCGCGGGGTCGGGGACTCTCGAGAAGGGTCCATGGGGCCCCTCTGAGAGGAAGGGGACCCCGAGCTGAGACCTAAATGGGCAGACAAGCCCACCTGGAGAGTCCCTTCGGGAGGAGGGTCTCCCAGGGACCAGCTAGTGCCACGGTCTGCCAGCCCCGAGCCTGGGGTGTGCACAGCAGAGGGGCAGAAAGCCATTGCCTTCTAACACTTGACAGGAGACCAGGCAGCCTGTGTCAATATAATGGTCCCCATGGGCCAGGCAGATGGGAGAAAGGATGGGGCTCCAGGCAGGATGGGGCACGAGAGAGCATTGTGAGGGGGACGGCGCCTGGGGACAGTGACTCACTTCCCTTTGCAGAAGGGTTATCACCTGCCTTCTGCATATGAGAGGCTCTGAGTAGATCACCAGTAATGACACCTGTCCAAGTGCACGGGACAAACAGAGTAACGCCCCCCAACATGTCCACGTCTTACCCCCGGAACCTGTGCATCAGTCGCCCGGTGGAACCACAAGGGTCCCCGTCCACGGAAGAGGGAGACACGAATGCCAGTGTCAGGGGGACATGGCTTGAGAAGTCCTTGAACAGCCACTGCGGCTCGAAGATGGAGGGCGTCACCAGCCCGGAACGCGGGCGGCCTCCGGAGGTTGGAAAAGGCCAGAAAAGGGATCCTGTGCTGGAGCCTGAGAAGGAACGGGGCCCTGCGCACCCCTTCGTGTGAGCCCAGCGAGGCCCGTGTGGCCCCTCCGCATACGGTGAGGCAGAATTGCCCTGTTTTATGCCGCTGTCTGTGCTGATCTGTTATAGCAGCAAGAAGAGATGGGCCCAGCCCCTTACGTCGGCGGTCTTCCGGCTCTGCCTGACCCAGAGCATTTCTGTTCTTGTCTTTTTTTTAGGTTTATTTATTGGGAGAGAAAGAGCGCTCAAACAAGCAGAGGAGAGGCAGAGAGAGGCAGAGAGAGGGAGAGAGAGAGAATCCCAAGCAGGCTTCACACCACCAGTGCAGAGCCCAGCGTGGGGCTCAGACTCACGAACTATGAGATCACGACCTCAGCCGAAATTAAGAGTTGGCTGCTTAACCGACTGAGCCCCCCAGGCGCCCCGATCCCCACGACATTTCTTAAAGAGAGCTGAGGGGGAGGGCACTGGCCCAGATCGCAAGTGAACAAGGCATCTCAAGAAGGAGATCCAGTGGTCAGAGTCGTCAAACGCTCGGGGCAAAGGACCGTCATTTCTTCCCTACGCGGCTCGCAGGTGAAAGTCAAGTCAGGGCACGCGCAAGGACGCACTTGGGAATTACGAATCGCCACAGTCACGCGGAGTTGGTACTCTCAGCCGGCCGCCTACACCGCGTTCACCGGAGATCAGAAGCCGCCCCTTAAGCTCTGCCCTTGTGATGAACATCACCGCCAAACACCAAACAAAACCGTCCAGAAGGAATTTAGACAAATGACAGAATTAGAAAGCTCCCCGAGCCAAGGGGAAGCATTGGCCTTTTCGGTTCTGGAACGAGGGCCAAAATTAATGCCCCTCGCAGGAAGCCAGGCGTTGCTAATCGAGACGCCTGCGTGTTCAGGGCGATGTGGAGGGAAAGACACCCTTCCAAGAGCATACGCACCCATCTTGTGACTCCACCTGCTACAAGGCCATTGGTTCAGAGGTGCCAGGTGTTCCAAATATCTCAAGCCAGAAATCTCAACATCACGTGAAATTCCTAAACTTCGGTCTTGAAAATGCATGCACGAGACGCAAATATTTCGGACGCTTCGGTTTTGAAAATGAATGCACGAGACGCAAATGTTTTGAACGGTCAAATAAAACATGCCCGTGGGCCACGTGCGTCCGAGACCCCGAAACGCACATCACGCGCGGTGGGGCAGGTGCACCGGCTCAGCGCTCCATGGTCCACGACGTGGTGCCCTGTGCAAGTGATGCTGCTCACTGCGCACCAGGCACTCGGCGGTGCCCTCTGGGGCAGCACCACCCCCATAACCAGACGGCAGTAGTGAGGCTCAGGGAGACTTGCCTGGGGCTCCCGGCCCGTGGGGGGCAAAGCAGAGGTGGGAATCTGCATTTTCCGGAATCCGGACCCGGCTGTCCGAGCAGTGGTGCTGCCCGTGTCGCCTCCTCCCGCTTCTGCTCCGGCAGGTCAACTCCTCAACCTCACCTGCTCAGAGACAGACGACAGCCAAAGGGGCGACCGGACCCGATGGCTCCGTCGAGCCTTTGGCACGTCCGGGCAGGCGTCCCTGCTCCTCACCTGCCTCTCTGTGCCGTGAGCGCACAGACACCGCCAGTGACGGAATGACAGGGCCACAGCCGACGTGCTGGCAAAGCACCTGCTCCGTGTTAAGTGAAAGCTGTTGTTTCCCCTCCAGACGTCTCTGTTTGGGGGTGTATACATCCGCCTGCCACAGTCAGAGATCATGTTTAATTAAACACGGCGGGCTGGCTCACGGCACACAGAGCGTCACCCTCGCCCGCCTTCCCGCGGGAGCCCCCAGGAAGGCGCGGGCCAGCGCGGATCCGGGCCCTCTGTCCGGGAGGCAAGGCCGTCTTCTCTCTCTCTCCTCCCATCCCTCCTTCCTTCACAGAAAGAACCGGGAGCGACAGAGGCATCGCGGGCTCTTGTAACGTCTCCAGAAACTCCCAACACTTATCACTTATCTCCAGCAACGGCTCCGCCGGGAAAAAGCCCGGCACGCTGCCTTCGGGTCTCACCGGCAAGGGTGCGCGGTCACGTACAGGGATCGTCCTGCCCTGCTGGGTGCCTGCCACCTGGAAATGCGACTGCTTTTATCTTCGGAGTCACCTGGAGGGAGAATGAAAGGGAGCTGGGAAGCTGTGGGCGCACGGTGACACGTGGAACCTCTCTGTTGAGACCAGAGGCTTTCCAAGACTCATCCCAAGCCGTCTGTCGGTCACAGAGTGGAGTTCAGCCCCAGAGAGGAAGACATGATAAGAGCGCTCTCGTTCTCCGTGTTCCTGCGCCTGGCTATTCTCCAACCGTTCTGCGCACGCGGGCAGCACCTACCAGACTGAAGGCAGAAAGGGCACCGTGTCCCTCTTCGTCATTCCTCCCAGGCATTTATTACAAACCTCCTTGACTTGTAAAAACTTAAAGGATTAAAAGGCATTTATTACAAACCTCCTTGACTTGCAAAAACTTAGTTAAAGGATTAAAAGTATTAACTGGCTTTTCAGAGTCGTCTATTTCTTCAAAGAACTTTTTCCTAAAGCTCTGTCCTGAGACCACGCTGTTCAGGAGGAGGTGACAGAGTCAGTGGGAGAAGGAAGAAACGCCCCCTCGCCCCGCCCAGACTCCAGCTTGTGTCCAGAGGGAATGGCCTTCCTTAGGGCACTCTGCAAAGCTGGCCGTCCCCTGTGCCAAACGCAGAGTCCGTGCACCTGTCCCTTCGCGCTGGAAGACGTCTGAGGCGCCGCCCAAAGACTCTGGCCGAGGAATTCAACAAAATAGGACGACTTCAGCAGCGATGTGGTTTGATTGTTCGCAAGCAAACCCCCGGGAGGGCACCTTTCTCCAGAAGATACCGCTGACGATGAACAGCCGGCGTCCAGACGGCGTGTGTCGGCAGTGTCCTAACCACCTACGTGGACGGGGCACTTCAAGTGTGGCCATCCACACGGGAACTGGGAACTAACACCGGGAAAGCTGACACGCCGGCGTCGGGCAGCCTCTCCAAGGCTAGAAACCTGGCAAGAGGCAGAGCTGGTGTTCGTTCGAGGCCAGTTAGTCTGCTTTCGGGGCCTGAGCCTCTAACGGCCCCAGAGAGGCCCCGGGCTTTGCTGGAGCGGCTAACGCAGAGCTCTCGGAGCGCTGGAGCAGAGACGACCGCCAAGACCAAGGCCAGGCCACCGGTGTCCACTGTCCCGGGACAGGCTGAGCGCTGGAGCTCCGTGAAGACTTACGGACGCCGTGAGATGCTTCCGGTACCTTCCGGCCGGGTGAGGGAGAGGGCGGAGCGGCACAGGCAGACGATCCAGGGAGCACCCACACCTCCCATCACAGGATTTAGCTGGGTGCCCGGACCGAGCTCTGGCTGAAAAGCTAAATAAACAATTAGGAGGCCACTGCGGGCAAACTGATCAGAGCAGCAACAGTCCCCGCCCTCAGGGAGGGGACAGAAGGGGTCTCCAGACGGCTAATGTCTCCAGGGACCGAATCACCCAGACAAAGACTGCCTCAGGCTGCAGACGGTTATCAGAAGGCACCCGGGGCTCTACAAGAATGACTGCCGCCGCCCACTGCCAAGGGAAGTCAGTTCTCCATCTGCCAGCCTCTGTCAGGACCTCAGGCTCCTCTCGTGATCTCCGGGCAACTCTCCTCGAAGGTGAGCCACACAGGTGCTGAGCAGGAAGGGGGCCGCTCACAGCTGCCGGCACTGGCGACCGTGACCTCCCAGGGCCGTGCCGCACCTCCTCGGATTCGGAGACCGTTTCACATCGACCTTTCGGAGGACTGGGGTCAGCTCAGGGGTCCCGTTCCAACGTCAATAAAATAAAATAAACACATTTTTAAAAAGCCAGGCAACGTGGGTGTGTTTTTGAAAACATCGGAGGCTCTGGCCGTGCTGGAGTCCCATCCTCACACGGAGGCAGTCAGCTGGTGCCAGAGCTGACGCCCCTTTTATTTACACAGGGCCGTGTTCCTTAGTCAGCCGGTCTCTGCTCCTCCCCAGTTTCTCCTACACCCCTTCTCGTCCATTCGCCCACAATACGCACCCGCGTCTCGGGAAATGACCGCTGAAGACTCCTGGACAGATGGCGTCTGAGGCCCTGCGCTGAGCCCCGTGTCTCACAAACGTGGGACCCTCTGGTCGTGCCCCCAAGGGCGGACGACGCAGAAGACAAAATGATCCCCCCAGAAATCAGGAGTAATAAACAGGCAGCATGCCCACTGGGTGAGTTTTCCTGTCCCTCCAGGAAGTTCAGAATGGTGACGGCCCCCTGGAGACACTCTCTCTCCTGAGTCAGGAGCGGCTTCCTTCCACCACAGACACGTCGCTCCTCCGTGCAGGGGTCTGTCAGCGCATCGTCATAAAGACCGTGTCCGATTCAGCACACTCGGGGGCCGGGCTCCGGGTCCCTGCTTCCTTAAAACTTGGTGGGCCAGAAAAACAGAAAAGTCAAAGCCAGCTTGCTTTTAGCAACAAGGACGGCCTGATCATGCTCCGTCCAGACCCACCACCCAGAAGAAATGATGCTGCTTTCACACGGCTGTGTCCGAAACGGACACATTGACGAGGCTCACAAGAGAGAGTCAAAGGGCAACTGTGCCGCGAACATGAAATCACAGTGGGCAGGCACGGTCCCTCTGAGCTCAGACTCGGTTCTGTCCCATTAGGTTTCCTACTGCCTGGGCTGCTCCCCGTGCTAATTGAAATTTACTGCTTCCTTCTGTAAACTCCCCTCCCCTCCTGGAGAGAAAGCAGGACCTTCTAATCAGTCACTGCTTAGAATGATTCGCTTTATCGGCCAAGAGTGAAATTCTTCCAGGGCCAGAGACGGTTCAGGGGAAAGTGGGGAGACTGAGAAGCGTGCCTGCATCTCTGAGTTTCTTGGAAGCGTCCCTGCTCCTGGTGCCACCCATAATAAAAGCTCCAAGGAAACAGCAGAATGAAGGGACCTCCAAAATGGGAAAGGACACCTACGTGAAACTTTAGTAAGCATCACGCTCCGTGATGAAAGACAGAGTTGTTTCCTCCTGAGATCGGAAACAAGGCAAGGATGTCCACTCTCACTGCTATTATTCAAAACTGTTCTGGGGATCTCAGCCCTGAAAAAAATAAAATTAGAATAGAATAGAAAGCATAACATCAAATAAGGAAAATAGGTCTGGAGGTCAGAAGGCGTGAAATTGTCCCTACTTACAGGTGACAGAAAATCTCAGGGAATCTACAAATCTAAACTTTTTTTGCAAGATTTTTGCCAGGGTATGGATACAAAATTTCAAAATAATCAGTTGGATTTACGAACAGCGGCCAATTGGAAAATAAAGTTTGAAAAAAGCTACAGTGAATCCCAAACATAAAATACCTAGGGATAAATCTAACGGACACATTTAAGATTTGGACACTACAAAACGCTGCTGAGAGAAAGGAAATAAGCTTTACATAAGTAAAAAGTTATACCACTGTTCACAGATGGAAAGCCTCGGAATGATTACAGTGTTCATCCTCGCCGCATTGATCTAAAGTCAATGTAGCCCACGTCAAGATTGCAGAGGACGTTGGTAGAAATTGACACACCAGTGCCATCCATGGTTTGTGCAGAAATTCAAACAACCCAGAATAACCCAGTATTTTTTTTTTTTAACTGGAGGACTTAACATATCTGATTTCAAAACTTACCGTGAAGTTACAATACTCCAGACAGGTTTGTTTGCAAAACGTGGACGTGATCATCAGTAGCGTGGGATGGTATTCAGAAGTGGAACCACTTGGTATATGCTGTTGATGTTTGACAACTGGGACAAGACGATTCAATGGGGAAAGAAAAGCTTTGTCAACAGACGTCAATACTCAACTGGATATCTATTTAAAAGTGAACGCCCTCCTTATCTCACACCGTAGATAAAAAAAACTACACCCACTGTATCATATAACTAAATACAATCTTGTAAGTTTATAAAATTTCTGTAAGAAAATGTACGACAAATTTTAGCAAAGTTGACTAGGGTAAACGTTTCTTAGAAGAAACACTAAAAGTGTGAATCACGAAACACAAACATTTTGGACTTCATCAAAATTTAAAACTTCTGGGGCGCCTGGGTGGCGCAGTCGGTTAAGCGTCCGACTTCAGCCAGGTCACGATCTCACGGTCTGTGAGTTCGAGCCCCGCGTCAGGCTCTGGGCTGATGGCTCAGAGCCTGGAGCCTGTTTCCGATTCTGTGTCTCCCTCTCTCTCTGCCCCTCCCCCGTTCATGCTCTGTCTCTCTCTGTCCCAAAAATAAATAAACGTTGAAAAAAAAAATTAAAAAAAATTTAAAACTTCTGATCCTTGAAAAACACCACTAAGGAAACAAAAAGGGAGGGGTGCCTGGGTGGCTCAGTCCGTTAAGCATCCAACTCTTGGTTTAGGCTCAGGTCATGATTTCGCGGTTCAGGAGTTCAAGCCCTGCATCAGGCTCTATGTTGACAGCGTGGGGCCTGCCTGGGATTCTGTCTCTCCCTCTCTCTCTGCCCCTCCCCTGCTCATGCTCTCCCTCTCCTTCTCCCAAAAATAAATAAATAAACATTACAACAAAAAGGCCAACCACAAGCTTAGAGAAAATATTCACAACACACACACCAGATAGAGACCCTCTATAAAGAGTTCCTATAACCTAACAATGACAAAAAACCCGCAAGCAGTTCACTATGAAAATGGACAAACAATTTGAGAGGACGTTTTACAAAAAAAAGGAAACATGAGTTGTCAATGAGCACAGGGAGAGATGCTCAAAATCTTTGGACAATAGAGAAATGCGAATCAGTACAAAAATGGCAAACCCATCACAGTGGCTAAATTTACAGGCAAGATAAACTGACCATGGCATCTGTTGGCAAAGTGAAATCACAAGCAACTTTCCCAGGCATTGCCGAGGGAACAGTGGGTGGTACAACACCCGTGGAAAACAGGTTAGCATGCTTCTAATGTTAAGCGCATATAAAGCATCCTACCAGCTGTAAAGACCTCTTCTAGATACTCACCTAAGAGCAAAAAACAAAAACAAAAGCAAAAACAAAACAAAACAAAACAAAAACTCAAAAAAACCACACATGCTCACAAAGTCTTGTGCCTGGATGTTCTGTTCACGGCAGCTTTACTTATAAAACCAAAAACTAGAACCAATTCAAATGTCCATTGGCAGGTGAATAAAAAAAAACAAAAAACAAGTTTTTGGATGTCCAAATAGGGAGCGTAATCAGCAAGAAAGAACACTCACTGTGCATGAGGGGCGCCTGGGGGGCTCAGTCGGTTGAGCGTCCGACTTCGGCTCAGGACATGATCTCGCGGTCCGTGAGTTCGAGCCCTGCGTCGGGCTCTGTGCTGACAGCTTAGAGCCTGGAGCCTGCTTCGGATTCTGTGTCTCCCCCTCTCTCTGACCCTCCCCCGTTCATGCTCTGTCTTTCTCTGTCTCTCAAAAATGAATAAACGTTAAAAAATAAAAATAAATAAAAAATAAACAAAATTTTAAAAAAAGAACACTGTACATGAGCCTCAAAGCCGTTACAGTGAGCAAGAAGAAGGCTTGTAAATGAGATTCCAGGATGACCCTCTGCATAAAATTCCGGGAAAAGCTAACTAGTCTCACGAACACGTGCATGTGTATACCGATGGTGTGCAGGCATGCACACACACACAGAAGACATAAATTTGAAAGAGACAGCTAATTGCAAATAAACTTTTGCAATTAAGTTTGCAATTATACAACTAAGTTTGCAATTATATGTGACAAATACATGTGATAACACTATCACATCGTATCATACTATCGTGTATCATATACCATTGTATCGTGCAATATATGACATACGTCCCCTGAACCACAGAGAGTTAACTTTCTATTTATAAACACAGCATTCCCAGAATGTAAACATATATATATATATAATATCGACTTAAATATCTATAATATAATCAGCATGACCACACTGAGGAGAAGAGCTACCTCTGGGGAGGAGGAGACCGGAATGTGGTCTGAGAATTGAGACCTTAAGGCTCGAATGGCTTCTGCGATGTTTTAAACATGACAGCCTTTAACACGCAGCGCTAAAGAAAGTACAGGAAATTTGGCAAGATGTGAGGCCTTGACAAACAGAGTGGCAGGTGCACGGGTGTTTGCTGTACCCAGCATATGCATGTCTGTACACAGGAAACAGTGTGTTTAAAAGGAAAACGCTGTTGGGGCGCCTGGGTGGCTTAGTCAACTGAGTGTCCGACTTCAGCCTGGGTCATGATCTCACGGTTCGTAGGTTCGAGCCCCGCGTCAGGCTCTGTGCTGACAGCTCGGAGCTTGGAACCTGCTTTGGGTTCTCTGTCTCCTTCTCTCTCTGTTCCTCCCCTGCTCACGCTCTCTCTCTCTCTCAAAAATGAGCTTTAAAATAAATAAATAGCTAAATAAATAAAAGTAAAACGCTGTCATCCCGACTCTTATCTCGTCACGGATGCCGCTGCGGAAACACTCCAAGAAACCCCCAGAGTCTTAATTCATCGCCTAACATCTGGACCAACCCTCCACCAACCCTCTGTTTTACAACCCCAGGAAAATTATTTGGGGTTCCTTCTGTTTTTCTCCTTCTCTCCATTAAAGCAGGATCCACCTTGCGGATTGGCTCGAGTGACCTCGTTTTTGCTTAGCTAACACTTCTCCGGAGCCAAAAACAATAACTCTCGATAACGAGCAAATGCTCGGGAGCGTCAGTTTCCTCAGCTGCCAAACCCAAAGCCATTTCTCACACTAATAGGCTCACTGAATGTTGCAGAAATCACCGTGACAAGCCTGGGTACCGCTAAGACAGTTGACCCAGTTACATTTTTTTCTTTCTGTCTCTGTCTCTGGCAACATCCCAAAACCCTTCCAGGAAAGGGAGGCACAGAACTCATCCTACACCGATTCTCTAAAGGCAGGCTTGAGGACTCGTCCCTCTCTCTGTTTCCCCCATTACTGTCCAGAACGAAAGCTCTTATCGTGCCTAATAATTTAAATATCCCTTGCAAGCGTAGCTATTTCTGGGCCCCCTAACCTTAAATCCGTGCTTAGCGACTTAACAAAGCAGGTGACAGACGCTGACGGTGTTCGCCATGAATGGGTGTTGGTCCGTTAATAGTTCTCCTCATTGCCCCCCGGGGTGGATGGTTTTGGGTTTGTCTGAGCCACGAACTAGAGAATCTGCATTACGATGTGTTTAATTTAAAGATATTTTGAAGAAATAACGCATTCCCACACAACTAGCGTTTCCAAAAGCGTACCGTGGTAAAACGGTGAAAACCCTGTCTCCCTGCGGTACCCCAGGACCCCTCCACCCCAGATGCAGGTCAACAATGTTATTCTATTTCCTTATCAATCCGGCAAAGATACTCAGTGCATCCAAGATGAATGAATGTGTGTGCTCCTCCTCGTCCCATTTTCGCACAGGTGGGGTCCCCTGTGCACAGCCAGAGCTCTGGTGGTTCTCGGACGGCCAAGGGCAACCCCGGCCCGGAAGTGACGCGCGACACGTCCGCTGCAGAGTCACCGGCCAGCGCACGTCGCTGTCCCATCGGACCACAGGGGGCCAGCAATGCGATCCTACCGCCTGCCCGCATGTCGAAGCACCAGCAATGGTGGGGCGCACAGCCTTGCGAACAGGAGGAAGTCAAGGCTTAGGGGAGCCAGGGCGCACCCCCCCGCGTCTGCAGGCCGGCTGGCTTCGCCACAGAGCCTGTGGAAGGCAACCAAAACTCCAGGCCAGGCGGTCAGCGGGGGACCAAACAGCAGCTGCTGACCTGCCCCGGCTTCTCAGGAGCGACGCCTTCACGCACAGAGGACCACACTGTGGTTTCCTTTCTGGAAGGGTCAGAAGACCCTTTCTGAGTGAGATCTTCCTTTTTTTTTTTTTTAACGTTTACTTATTTTCGAGAGAGACAGAGAGACAGAGCGCAAGCAGGGGAGGGGCAGAGAGAGAGTGAGAAAGACACAGATCAGAAGCAGCCTCCAGGCTCCGAGCTGTCGGCACAGAGCCCGACGCGGGGCTCGAACCCACAAAAACTGTGAGATCATGACCTGAGCCGAAGTCAGATGCTTAGCTGACTGAGCCACCCAGGCGCCCCTGCCCCCACGATCTTTCATTTAAATTTTAGGCTCTTGGCAGGCAAGTTAATGCCACTGTCCCTTAACAGAGACAGAGACTTCCAATGTCCAGAAATAAACAATGGTAGAGCCAGTATACTCACATCTCAAGTAGCCAAGTATGAGGCTTGGTCCCTGCATTTAACTGGTATCCATGCCTCCCATGCAACAACCTTCTAGAGCAATTATTAAGCACCTACGGAGTAGCATCACCAGCACAGAGGAGGGCCGTAGGACCTGGGCCCTGTCCTGGAATCAGCGTACTCTCCAGGGTATGAGGTTTGGATATACTGAGGTCTGAGAGCCTGCTGAGGCTGTGTGTTCAACTTATTGAAAGCAAGGACTAGACCAAGCTCATGGCCAAATCCCCCACAGTGTTGGGAGGCAATTAGAGCTCGGTAACTACCGGTTACTTTCAAAATTTAGAGAAATCCATTTAGGATAACCGTATGGGAAGCATCATCACACCAGAGAGAAAAAATGGCCTAATGGCCGCCAGCAAAGCCAGCAATGATATGTTAACGTTTTGAAGGCAGGTCTTGTGACAACAGACTCAGTACTGGTAAAGAGAGTAAAAATGACCTTTCCCTGGGGGCATCGCAAGTGGCAGGGAGGCCCAGCTCTCTCCCAAAAACCAGAGCTCCCAGCACTGCAGAAATACCAGTGATCGCTGGTGATTATTTAAATGCCACTAGAGCAAAGAAAGAAATCAAATATAAGACTGAAGATGTGCGTACGTGTGCCTACGTGTATATACATGCACAGACATATATGCATGCCCACACACATGCATGCATACACACATACATACATATACACACCTAGTCGGGAGAAAGAACACAAGCGAACTATTCAAAACCTGTAGTTCGGAGGCACCTGGGTGGCTCAGTCGGTTAAGCGTCCGACTTCAGCTCAGGTCACGATCTTGCGGTCCGTGAGTTCGAGCCCCGCGTCGGGCTCTGGGCTGATGGCTCAGAGCCTGGAGCCTGCTTCCGATTCTGTGTCTCCCTCTCTCTCTGCCCCTCCCCCATTCATGCTCTGTCTCTCTCTGTCTCAAAAATAAGTAAAATGTAAAAAAAAAAAAAAAAAAAAAGAAAACCTGTAGTTCGAAGAAAGCACACATCCCGTGCATGCCCCAAGTGCAAAGACACTGGGGCGACACAGATAACCTAAATGGTGCCTCCAGCTCCAGGAAGCTGAAGGATTTAGTGAGGGCGTCACAATTAGCCCACAGGTGGCATGGCATTCTGAATGCCATTTGAGTAAAAAAATCAAATCAGAATTCGTATAATGTTCAATTAACCTGGGGTCTCTCCAACACTTCTCATCTGGGCAGAAATTCAATGGAAGGGATTTGCTCGCTCTTGTAAACCCAAAGTGTGTAAATAGTCCTAGGTGATGAGCTCTCCTTCAGAAGAAATGAAATACTCTGTCTCCAATTAATGAAAATCCAATATTTCAGTCACATCTCCTACCGGGTTCATTGTGTTAATTACAAAAGCCTCAAACTCATTTTTAGAGGACAGGGTTTCTCAACCTGGGCATTACTGATATGATGGACCAGATAATTATTTTTTGTAAAGCGGGGGGTGAGGGCTGTCCAGGGGCACCGTAGGATGCACAGCAGCCTTTCTGGCTTCTACCCGCTAGATGCCGGTAACATCCCAGTGTGACAACCAACAGTGTATCCATGCGTCACCCAATGTCCTCCTGGGGACAAAATGCCCCCAGTGTCAAACCACTGGCCAAGGATAATTACTCTAAGGCAATTCAGTCTAACCATGCGGTTAGAAAGAACTATGTGTCTGTGACTCTCTTACTTTTCCTTTCCCGATGGGATCCATTCCAGCACTCCTGCAATATTTTATGTGGAAATGTGCCCGTATCCTCCCTGGCAATAGTTTGATTAGGAAACACTCATTTTTTTCCCCCAAAGGGGTAATTAAGAGTGAAATGCACGTATGAGGCGACGGCAAACGGTGGCGAAGAATGGTATCTGCGGCTTCTGTCCCTGGAGACCTACTCACGGGTCCGGTTACGGGACATGAAAACCAAAGTGGTTTGGGGTATGCCCATGACTTGAGGAGCTGTTTCCCTGGGCTCCGGGACAGGGATTTGAAAATGAGCTCACTCAGTGTTCTGGAACACTAGAAATGCGGCTTTCAGACACAGCATCAGTAGTGCATTTCCAGACATGACAGATGCCAGGTGGTGACAAAGTCTAGATGGGAGTCGGTACCAGGCCCCAGAGGATGAAGGCCACTAATGAGTCCCAGAATGAAAGGTGATGTCCCTTCTGATGGCTGAGCTGGCCTGACTCCCTCCACTCTGCACTAATGAGGGGCTGTGGGCCATTTAATGGCCACTGGGGAGACTGACCTCTGCCATTATGAGCAGGCCCCACTCTCCTCACCATTTGCCACCACAGGGGAAGGCCAAAAACACACTGGAAAACAAGCAGAGCCTCCTGGTTGGGGGGGGGGGGGGAGGTTATTATCTGAGGCCAATATCGCAACAAAGAGTCAATTTCTACTTCAGCTCGGAACATTCAAGGTCAGAGCCCCGGGAGCTAGTGTCTTTAAAAACTCTGCTGGGCCCCAGAGCAAAGACGTGTCCTCTCTCTGATCTGGGCAGATTGACTTGCCCCAAAGAAGGGGGTCAGAGTCCAGAGACCACGCTCTTCGAATACAGAATCCAAACACGTAGTCTATTAGGTGTCACCTTATGAAGGGAGCATAATGTTTGAAGTCAGGGCGGTCCTAGAAACTCCAGGTCAGGACGCCGATGATGAGACAAGATACCGAAGACACACGATCGCCAGTGCTGGACCCATACGAGCATGCGCTCAGGGCGGACACACATCCCATGGACACACGGTCGGCAACGAATGAGGAGGGACCCTGTGCCAGCTTTGTTCCGGGCACTGGTAAACACCAGTGACTAAGGCAAGGGTGGCCCCTGTTCCTTCTATTTTAGTGAGGGAAGGTAATTCATAGTGACGGTGACCGTCGTGAGTGCCCCTCCCCAGACATCTCCAGCTCTTAGCCTTCCCGGCACACGACAGGAGTGGACTTCCTGGCCTCTGTGCACGGACCATGCTTCCTCTGGATTGGAACTGCATCCAGTCTGGGCTTGCTTTTCTGCCGGCACAGAAAGAAACAGAGACTCTGTGTACTTTCAGATGGATCAGCCCTCCAAAGCAGGCGTTAGCACGCAGGGGCACGGCATCCTTCCCCCGGCGGTGATTCAACTCGCCACCCCTTGCCTCTGCTGGAGCCATTTGCCAGCGCTCCAGGAATCCCTAGCAACCAGGAGTAGGGGAAACTATCGTGCCCCTGGCCCCGAGTTTCAAGAGCATTGCCGTCCCCTTCAGGCAGAGCACTACCTTGGGTATTTACAATCCTCTGGCCCAAGCGAATCTGCGAGTTCCAGGTTCGAGCTAAAAGAGGAGGAAAAAACTCAAATCTCCATAAAACATCCCCAAGTATTTTGACCTTGAATTCCTCCCCAGACCACCCCATTCATCGGGTATTTTGACCTGGGTCACAGGGTTATCACTGAAGACGTGTCCCAAGTGTAGGACAAGATGACTTTGATCGCGTGTCTCTTTGGGTGGCTCACATCCCAAACTCTTGTCACTGTGGTTCGTATGTGGGTGGACTAATGAAAAGAAAACATACAGAGGGGTGCCTGGGTGGCTCAGTCGGTTCAGCGTCTGACTTCGGCTCAGGTCATGATCTCGCGGTTTGTGGGTTCAAGCCCCACGTCAGGCTCTGTGCGGACAGCTCAGAGCCTGGAACCTGCTTCGGATTCTGTGTCTCCTTCTCTTTCTGCCCCTCCCCCGCTCATGCTCTGTCTCTCAAAAATGAATAAACATTCAAATAATTTTTTAAATAAAACATAGAGGATCTCAATTGCTTAATTCCAATATAATTATATCACAAATATATCGGGTATATTAATAAATTCCAGGAACATATTTATTTGTTCTTATCCATGCAGAATAAAAGAGATCTCAACCCAAAGTGGTGAGGACAGGTAAGGGCCCAGAGAATAGTCTCCAAATGTAAACATATATACATTTGGGGGGAGCATAAAGCCAAGGACAGCGTTTACCTTCCCAGGAACGCGCTGGAAAGTCCAGGCTTTGCTCTCAAGCCTCCTCTGGAGCTAATCCAGTCAGGGGACAGCACTAAACGTCTTCTCAGAACAAGTACTCAGAGCATCGAGACGGGACCTCAAAGTCAAGCAGTCCCTGAACACCTTGCACTTGTGCGGGGAAGAGGGCCCTCCTAAGGACTCCTCCCCCTCCTAAGGGGAGTCAAGTCTTAGCAGCCAGAATCCGTGTGAACTCCTCTGAACCCTGAACGCTGTCCTCTGAGCTCCTCTGCCCAAGACCAACCGGGCTGGTGTTCCAATCATCCGCAGGCATACGGCCTAGTCTCGGTTATCTCCGTGCGGGACGGTCATGCCATTTATTGCTAATACTTGCGGACGACCGCGCGCAAAACACGATGAAACACCCCCAGCCGAGAATGGCCATTATGCGTAACAGACTGATTAGCAAGGAAGGGGAGCTTCAAACTACATGCGGGGTAAATGGGATGTTTTAATTTTACACCAACTGATCTACCGTCATTTTGTTTTCGGTGCAATGGCTTGTTACACATATAACTAATAATGCTAAATACTGAAATGTCAAGCTTCAACTCTTAATAGCCTCATTTGAATGACATTTGTATTTATTGCCCCTCTAATTATTTTCCCAGCCATCGGAAGCAAGACGCTTCCCTACACGATAGTGAGCCAGTGACCCTAGCTCCCTGCCCCAGGGATAATTAAAATACTCTGGCCCTTGCAAACTCAAAATGATTGCAGTAGGGAGCCTGGCCGTAGACTTTCTGCTACAGCCTACATTTTGCTTCCTTTCCCAGGTCACACTTCGAAAATGTATTCAGAGGGGTGCCTGGGCCTCTGTCCAGCTTCACGTAATAAAGCCCACCACTGTGATCTCCCCGTGTAACTCTCTAGAAATCAGTTTAGACTCATTCGCGATACGCACACAGTTCCTGAGCGCCCAGAGCCAAATTCGTCCCGCCTTGGAAGCAGGCACCAGTACTGAAACTACTCCACACGGGAAGTATATTCCGTTTACAAACCGTGGCTCAGGCACAGGTGCTGGGTACGTGAGCTGGCGCCTGATTACCTCAAATCCCAGCCCTCCCCTCTTCCACACAGTGTGGGCGGGGCTGAGCCTGCCCGCCAGGTGCAGGAGGGGCACGTGGCCTCCACCCTGGCCACCAGAACATTCTACCCATGTGGGCAGAGATGCCCAGCAGACCCCATGGGGCAGGGAGGTATGGGCAGGATGTTAAGAAAAAAAAAAACACTTTCAGGAATTGTAGGTAAAGAGCACCTCTCTGTTCTTCTGGGATTTGGAGCTACCGGGAGCTGAGGCTTGTAGGTGTTGGCACATGAAGAAAGTCGGCCAGAGATGAAGCCAATACAGGGAGCAGAGCCCAAAGATGGTCAAAAAGTTGGTCCTGATGCACACGTTTTACAGAGCCTGGGTCCAGTGATGCCTCTGTTTCGGTTTTTTAATAGGCTTTATTTTTTAGAGAAGTTTTAGGGTCACCCCAAAATTGAGCAGAAACCGAGATTTCCCACGTTCCCTCTGCCCCCAGTCCTGCACACCCTGCCATCGACAGCCCCGCCACAGGGGGGACATCTGCTACAATCAATGAACCCACAGTGACACACGACTGTTGTCACCCAACAAGGCTCACGCTCGTATGTTCTGTGAGTTTGGGCAAATGTGTAATGACACAGGTCTGCCGTTATAATGTCCTACGTCTAGTTTCATTGCCCTAACGACTAGTTTCATCCCTCCCCACTAAGCCCCGGCCACCACTGAACCTTTTCCTGTCTCCAGTCATGCCTTTTCCAGAATGTCATAGAATTGGAACCATTGGGTACGTAGCCTTTCCATATTGGCTTCTTCCACTGTGTAATAGGCATTTAAGCTTCCTCGCTGTCTTTTTATGGGCTTGATAGCTCATTTCTTGGTATCCCTGAATAACATTCCATCGTCCACATGGACCACAGTATGTTTACGCATCCACCTACGTGGTTGCTTCCAAGTTTGGGCAATTACGAACAAAGCTGCTATAAACATCCACCTGCAGGTTTTTGCATGGATATGTTTTTGGCTCCTTGGGTGCCCGGGATTTTTAGTTCCGTGAGCTTGTACTTGTCTTTATTAGCCAAGCCATTAAGGTGAATCCCGTGTCGTTTGTAAACACAGGCGTCCCGATTCCATCACTACTTTCCAGATTATATGCGATTTAGTCAGAAACAACCTGTGTGGCCTCAGGTGAGTCGCTAAACCTCACTCCGCCTGGTTTCGTCCTCTTTAAGGAGGCCTAAGAGTACCCTCGCTCGGCCTAGCACAGCATCGTTAACCTTGGTGACCAGGGGACCGTGTCAGCACGTGACGCTCTCAGCAGGCAGCACCCCAGAGGCTAAACAGGCCCCGCCCATCTGCACCCCAGCCCTGAGCCCAGATGGCACACGGGCAGACGTGCCCTCTCCGTCACTCCCAGGTCCACTCGAGGGGTCTGGGCATCTGGATCGAGGCCTGTCACATGTTCCACGACGAACCAGACTTCTGGTATACCAGACCAGCCTAAAACCAGCTGGGAGTGGGGCGGGGTGGGGGTGGGGGGGGCAGGCCAGATGATCATGAGTTAGGTCCCCTCTTGCTAAAGTTCCCTGAGCCAGTGACTGCCACGTTGACTAGCACGGATACAGACGGTTACCATCACGGCAGAAAGTCCTAGCGGTCAGGGCTGCTCTCGAGCCTGACGGTGTCCCCTCTGCGACACTGACCAAGCTTCTCTCGCTACTTCACACCCGCGGGCATACAGTTGTTGTTCAATTCGGTGCCGGCTGTTCAGGGGGCACCCACGGTTAACGGGACATGGTCATCGGCCCTGCGCGCGTGGCAACCACACCACAGTGTGTTTCTCCTAATACCGGAGGAAGGAAACGACCACGCAAGGGGTGACGAGTCAGGAAACATCACGATGAGTGGCATAAAAGAACGGAAGAGGAGGCTTTCTAAAGCAGTTCACAGAGGAGCCAGCTTACGGCAGAGGCTGGAGGCGAGCCGGAGCACGCACCTCGCAGGAGCGCTGCCGCTGACGGCTGGACTTTTCTCGCACATACGACTCTGCGGGAAGGGATCTCAACATGGAGCCTCGCTTCACAAAGCGCGTTGAGACATCGCGTGGGACACCATAAAGCCTGTCTCTCGCGTCACACGGTTTCGTGCCTGCAGGCGGATGGGGACTCACCACGCGTGCGGCGTGGGTGAGCCCCGGGCCAGGGTCCCTGGACGCTTTGCCATCAGACCGGTTCTGATCCAAACCCGGCTCTGTGGGAACCGGGGTCTCCTCCACGCCGTGCCCACCCGGACCCGTGTGTCTTCGCGGCCAGAGTTGCCTTCCCTCCCACGCTGGTGTCGATGGCGTCCAAGTTCATACCCCTCTTTTCAGAACACTGCACGTTCTACTCTCACTTGGAGGTGCCCGAATAAATTACAAAAAGCTTCAGACTCCAAAGCAATCGTGTCCTAATTTTCAAAGTTTCTCAGAAAACGAAACCTGGGTGAGCCCTCCAGATAGCAAGGTGGCTCGACTACTGTCCTGGGGGGTGGCTGAGTGTCCCTGTCTCTCTCCACCTGCCCTCTGGTCCTCTTCTGGGAAGAGAAGTCTCTGTTCATTTTCTTTTTCTTTCTCAGTAAAACATCACTTTTTTTTTTTTCTAGAACCTTAATTATGCTTCTTCCTGAAATACATTGCATTTAGCTTTGAGAAACGTGAATTCTTCCAGTGTTTCAGTCAATACTGATCAACAACTGTTGATCCACAACTGTAATTCACTAGGTACTCTGGATTTTAATTCTTTCTAAGGGGATAGGGTGGATTTTTCAGAACTGCCAAACTGCTAATCCAAACCTAAAAGCATAGAGTTTACGGGCAGTATGCTGGACTCCTTCATGAAATCAAACGTTTTCATAGTAAGGCCAAAAGTACACTGAGCTCCAGAATCTAAGAGGGCAGAATTCCTTGACCTGGGTTTTCAACTAGAGTCTATATGCCTCCAATCAAATCCTTTTTTTTTTTTTTCTTTAGAGAGAGAGAGCGAGCTAGTGTGAGACAGAGACAGAGGGAGAGAGAATCCCGATATGGAGCTTGATCCCATGACACTGGGATCACAACCTGAGCCAAAACCAAGAGTTGGATGTTCAACTGACTGAGCCTACCAGGTGCCCTCAATTCTTTTGTTCGGTAGGCTCCACACCTAACGTGGGGCTTGAACTTGTGACCCTGCGATCACGAGTCCTGCGCTCTACTGACTGAGCCAGCCAGGGGCCCCTCCGGTTGCTGAGAGAGAAAGATTCCGATGGATTCTTATTTCCCTGAGGCCAGTGTGGGTCAAATAAAGACAATGCTTAAAGCGGAACTCTTTTAATTTGCTGAAATGGGAAGGTTTTCTCTCCGGCAAACAGTTGCGCTAAAGGGAAAGCTCTAACGGCAGCTGCTGGGATGGCTGCTACGCCGAGTTAAGAGGTCTGAGCGCAGGAACCCTGTACGAAACGGGTGCAAAGTCAAGAAGGAGCAGTAATCTCTTCACTTAGCCGCTGGTGTTCGAGCGCTGAGGTCTCCCGGCCCCGCATCTCTCTCCTCCCACCCAGAACTGGGGGGGGCTGGTTCTCCCGGGTGCACGTGTCAGACTGTCACTTGGCCCCCTGCCACGGTTTCATGGCAGCTGCCTCCGTCATCTGCCCGCGTCCCCTCCGACGGCTGCCGTTTAAATGTTCGTTGGTGCCCGCGAGCGTCCTCCAATGCTGTCTTCTGCCTTCCAGACAGCTAATGAGGAACAAGTGTGAATTCATCTCTTCGAACCTGTCTTCCACCTTTCGAGGAAACTCTGGGCTTGGGGCGGGGCGGGGGGACTTGATGGCGAAGGACTTGATTTGTGTGAGACGCTGGGGCACCGTCTCTGCTCCACCAGCCCGATGCACGATCCTGTCTGCGAGGTGTTGCGACGCTGGCGTGGGCCTTTGTGACCGATTTCTCTGTGAACTCGCACACAGAGGTGGAGACCAACGGGCCACACGCCGCCCCTGGATACGGACTCGCGAGCAGGGGTCCATCGGTCTCCGAGCTACTCGTGGAGCTTTTCATGCAAGACCGTAACGCATCCACCCGCTGGCGCACTCACCCTTTCGTGGTGTCATCTTCCCGAATGTTCCTTAATCCCTGGCTGTTGCCTCAAGGTCTGTGGAAACACTCTTGCACGAATTTCTGGACTGTGGTTTTCTCCTTTGGTCTTGTAACCGAGGATATGATAAGATCACTAATTTTTAAAAAATAGATCCTTTGTGAAGTAGAAAAATGTTCTTAAGGTTACGGGATCCATTAGGTTTAGCATTTTAGGAAAACACCAGACCATTTTTAGGAAGTGGCTGTGCCATTTTACATTCCCAGAAGCACTGAATGGGGAGAATATTCTGGAGAATTCTAGCACCTCCACGCACTGGCCAACAGTTGGTCCGGCCAGTCTGTTAGTTCAGGCACCGTAATGCGTGTGCAGTGATCCTTGCTGTGGTTTTAATTCACGTTTTCCTAATATCTCGTTCTGTTTAAGTTTCTCACTGTTTGCAGCAGGAGAGTAGGCTGGACCCAGTTACATATATTATACACGCACACACACACATATACACACGTACACACACACGTACATATATACTCATACAATACACATATATATACACAGACACGTGTACATATATAAACACGCATGCACACATATATACACACAAATGTATACACACATACACATAGATTCACATACGTATATACACGCACATACGCATATAAACACATACATACACACACACACACACACACACACATACACATATACACATACACTTTCTGTATTATCTACATATCCCCTGCCCTGGAGAGTCCCACCTCCCTGGAAGCTTCTGGAGGAAGCCCACAGGTGTGGCAAAAAGCATGAAGTTTGGAATAAGACTCGGGTTTGAATCCTGCCTCCATCACCCAGTCCCCGTGTGGTCTTGGAAAAGTTACCCCGTCTGGAAACGGGAAATAAGAGTAAAGCCTGCCTCGGCAGGTAGTTGCGGGGATTACGTGGGATCATGTACATGAGCCAAGGGCAGACCAGACGGCACGCACTCTGAAAATTCCACACGGTAGCACTTTCCCCGGTGGGCACGCATTTCAGCTTATGTGACCAGCTGCGGACATAAGATCTACCGTGCCATCTTTCAGCCGAGCAAGATGGTGCCTAACAACCCAGGAGTCTAAAGGATAAATCCACCTGTGGTGGTGATTCCCAGCAGTAGGAGTTCGGATGATTTCTACCCAAAGTGAGGCACCAGGCGTGTGTTGTTCCACTCAAGCTTGGGGAACGAGCTTAGTGATTCAGGCCCGTGCAGGTACCGTTTCCCAATGCGACAGAAGGGGTACAGCTCGTATGACAACTGCTGTCTGTGGAACTCACCACAGCCCAGGGTGCACGGAATAGAAATGTCCGAATTATAACTATGCTACGAGGCAGAAAATGCAGACACAATTATAGCTCTAAAATCATCAGGGGCGCCTGGGTGGCTCCGTTGGTTAAACGTCCGACTTCGGCTCGGGGGTCACGATCTCGCGGTTTGTGAGTTCGAGCCCCGCGTCGGGCTCTGTGCGGACGGCTCGGAGCCCGGAGCCTGCTTGGGATTCTGTCTCCTTCTCTCTCTGCCCCTCCCCACTTGTGCTCTCTCTGTCCCTCAAAAATAAACAAATGAAAAAAAAGTTTTAAATCGTCTTCACGCCTTCTATCAAAGAGAAGACATCAGCACACTCATTGCTGAAATGACACAGGCGCGTCTCCGCTCTTGCCCCTGCACTGGTTGCCTCCAAGAGATCATTTGGTTCAGCCAAAGACCTCATGACGGCTCTTGCAACTACCTACCCTGAGAGGCCCAAATCAGCCTCGGAGACTCGCAGCCACGTGTGCGCGACAAACTCCACCCCAGGTCACGGCCCGGGGCTGTGGCCGCCACGTTTACTCTCGGTACCGGAGGAGGAGGCTCCATCTGTCCCACAGAGACATTCCGTCTCGGAAAGATCCCCGAATGCAAAGACTCCGGGAGAGGAAGGACGGACAGAGGACCTAGTGTCATTTGGAGACACTGACTGTGCTGCCGCTCGACCTCATCTCGAAGTAGGGAAACAGACCAAAGTGTTTTACATGACCCAGCCGTGCAGGAGTGTGCCAGCCACACCCTGGAGGGTTCTCCCAACAAGGAGAACAGTCAGCGGAACGGGGTAGAAGGAGGGCCTCCCGTGCAATTTTGTGTATGTTTGGGCGAGAAGGTGACTCCGCTTCCGCCCAATTCATTCTCCGTGAGAAGGGGCATTTGGGGAAAACAACCATAAGCATAAGAGAAACTGACTTGCAGAAGCAAAAGAAGGTTGTCAGAGGAAAACGCAAACCTAACAGGTGTCGAAGGACACAAATCATTTTGTTTCTAGCCGTCCCCCCACCCCCGCCCCCCGTGAGGTCCACCCCCGGGGGCCCATCTTCACAACACACAACCCATGGATTTCCAGCTACAATGCCTCTGGGCTGTTTCTTGCTCTCCAAACTTTAATAACACTTAAAGATGCCCTTAAGATAGAACTCATAAAGAGCCTTGGTGCAGTCGCCCGTGTCCAGAGAATGAGGAGAAACAAAGAAATTTGCATTTAGATCCATTTATGCCACCCATCACGTGGGGCTCTTAACCGTGCCGCGGGGCGTCCCTAGCTCTAACCAGCAAACCGGGATTTTTAACTTGGGCTTGCCTTCCAGGAATGGTGATTGAAAGATAAAATACATTGTACTTTAATGCTGGGGGCTCAGGAAGCCATCCCTGTCTCGGCTACTAACTACTGCTGGAAAATGTTTCCCAGAGCGAACTTGGCCTCGCCGACCACAGAGAAAGCCTTATGGGAAACATGGGTCCAAGTTCACGGTGGGAGGCAGGGAAGACGACACTGAGTTCTTGGTACTGGCACAGTGACACGCAATTCCCGGATGGAAATAACAGAAGGAATAACGTGCCCTTTACTTCTGCACAAACTCCTCGGCTTCCAGACAGCTGTTTCATTAAACAGTTGCAGTTCGAGTATTTCTGCTAAAAAGTGACAGGCAATGAAAGCAAGCCCCACAAATCTTAGCATTTCGAAGGAAAAATACAGCGGAGACAAAACAGGGACAGCAGCGTTGGTGAGATTCAGTCCCGACTCGCGTGGCCTCGTGCAGGTCGTGATGCTTTCCCGTGGCTTCTCGTGGAGAGGGAACCCCTGTCCCGCTCTGGCCGGCAGAACAACACCTAAAAGGTCCCTGCCGTGGTCCCCGGAGCTATGGACGTGACAGGTGACGTGGCAAAACGGAAGGAAGGTTGCAGATGGAATTAAGGTTACCAATCAGATGACCTTGAGATGGGGAGATGACCCTGGATCACCCAGGTGATCCCAATGTCGTCCTAAGGTCCTTGAATGTGGGGGAGACAAGAGAAGTCACAGCGATGCAGTTTGACAAGGGCTAGACCCACGACCCAAGACGCCAGCTTTGAAGATGAAGAAGTTGGGAGAATGTGGGCGTCCTCCTTCTGGAGGACGGGAAGGGCAGAGAAATGCGCCCCCCTCCCAGAGCCTCCGGAAGGACACAGCCGTGCTAACACCTTGAGTTTAGGCCAACGAGACCCCTATTAGAGCCCGTCCTCCAAAACTGCACGGTAGTAAATGCGCGTTGCTTTAAGCCTCTAAGCTGGTGGTGACTTCTTACGGCAGAAGAGGGCATTGACACATCCATGCATCCCCCTCACGAGAGCCTGTGAACGGCAGGTGACAGTGTGCCCCAAGGTGTTGTGAAGGGCGGACAGCACCGAGTGGAAGGTTCTTAAATACTGGCATAAACTACTATCCGTTAGGGACCAGCACTCACTCGGCTATAAGGACGCATCTGTGCACCTCTACAGTGAGGGACGTTATGTGAGAAGAGAGAAAATCCTACATGACTATGAACAGCTATAAGGATTCTGAATTTGACTGCGGGCCCCCTGCACACACGTGAGCCCAGGAGCAAGCGTGACCTAACGCTGGCCAATGGGTTAGTTACTAGGATTTCTGGTATATTCTCTCTCCTGGATGCTAAGCTGGAGGAGGATAAATAACCCACAGGTGCTGGTGGCTGTGTCTTTCCAGACACAGAGACACTGCCTTTAAGGGAAGCCAGCCCAGAGGGCCGCAGAGAGCCAGAATCCTGGAGACATTCCTGGGGCCCCTGAAACTGGTGCGGCCCCCTCCCCCGGTCACGAGCACTCTTACAGAGCTTCCCTCTGGGGCAAGCGAGATGAGCAAATATGAAAAGCTCTTTTTAGGAAGAACCTCCTTCGAGAAGGACGTACCAGGGCTGTCAGTTAACTTCAACTTTCTGCGCCTCAGTCTCCCTACCTGTAAATGGGGTAATAATACTCCCCACCTTGTCACAGTGTTGGGCTGATCAAAAAACTCTATGAGCAAGAGGCACCTGATCGACACATAGCAAGCCCCGTGTGCGTGCTCTGAAGCTCCCAAAATTACGGGGAGGAAAACAAAACAAACAACAACAACAACAAAAACCAGGAACCAGCCTCCAAATAGTCACAGTTACGTACTTCAACTTAACAAAATGATTAAATCATGTCATTCCTCAGCCAGAAATTTACTTATTTTGAAGGACAGGTCCCCCGGGGCTGGCTTAGTCCATGATGCTGGAGTAGGAGAAAAAGTTAATCGCGTTCTAATGGTATCAACTTTCTGTTTTAAAAACCGGGTTCTCAAAGGAACCCTCTTGCACTGTTGGTGGGAATGCAAACTGGTGCAGCCACTCTGGAAAACAGTGTGGAGGTTCCTCAAAAAATTAAAAATAGACCTACCCTATGACCCAGCAATAGCACTGCTAGAAATTTACCCAACGGATACAGGAGTACTGAGGCAGAGGGGCACTTGTACCCCAATGTTCATAGCAGCACTCTCAACAATAGCCAAATTGTGGAAAGAGCCTAAATGTCCATCAACTGATGAATGGATAAAGAAACTGTGGTTTATATACACAATGGAGTACTACGTGGCAACGAGAAAGAACGAAATATGGCCCTTTGTAGCAACGTGGATGGAACTGGAGAGTGTGATGCTAAGTGAAATAAGTCAGGCAGAGAAAGACAGATACCATATGTTTTCACTCTCATGAGGATCCTGAGAAACTTAACAGAAACCCATGGGGGAGGGGAAGAAAAAAAAAAAGAGGTTAGAGTGGGAGAGAGCCAAAGCGTAAGAGACTCTTAAAAACTGAGAACAAACTGAGGGTTGATGGGGTGTGGGAGGGAGGGGAGGGGAGGTGATGGGCATTGAAGAGGGCACCTTTTGGGATGAGCACTGGGTGTTGTATGGAAACCAATTTGACAATCAACTTCATATGTTGAAAAAATAAAAAAATAAAAAAAATAAAAATACAAACCCGGTTCTCATTTATTCGTCTGCCGAGGGTTTACCTCGCTACTTGCTTTCTGCTCCTAATTCACAAAACAGAAATAAATTAGTGCAGATGTATTAGACCATGGTCCCTTAAATTGTCCCCTTTTAAGCTGAAGCAATTAAACTCATTCATGTTTATGGAAGTTGTTAATACACCCATTTATCAGAGATGTGACTTTATTAAGTGTAGGCAGTAGCTTCCATGCAATTCAGTGAGGCTCCTGTCTCCCGTCTGCACGCCTGACTTGACTTCCTCGGCGAGGCCGGTGACAAGGAAGAGGAACAACAAGGCAGATTTCACCCAAGAGGCGTCAAACGGCAGGACCTCGACTCTCTGGCGGCTGAATAATTGCCCTCACTCGTGGGCTCTAAACAAACAAAGCCACAGAAACAGGGAGTAAACTGGGGGTCCCCAGAGGCGGTGGAGGGGTGGGTGAATGCGATCAGAGGGCACCTTCCGGTTACAGGGGGGAATGAATGCATGCTGGGGGTGTGACCATTCAGCATGGTGACCACAGCTCACAACACTTTCTTACGTATTTGAAAGCTGCTGAGAGAGTAGATTTTAACAGTTTTCAGCGCACACACACACACACACACACAAATTGTAACGATGAAGGTGATGGATGTGTTAACCTCACCGCGGTAATCATTTGGCCATACGGTGCCCCCCCACTTTACCTGTGCAGGGTCTATTCCCAGACCCCCAGCAGATGCCTGAACACGAGGGGAACCGAACTCTACAGGTACTATGGTTTTTCCTACGCATACAGACGTGCGATAAGGGTTAGCTTATAAATCAGGCACAGTAGGAGATTCAGGAATAGTAACTAATAATGAGGTAGGACAACTATAACAATATACTGTAATAGAAGTCATGTGCATGTTCCCTCTCTCTTGCTCGAAATATCTTACTATTCCGCACTCACCCTTCTTCCTACAATGACAGTGTGGATGACCAAATGCCCATGTGACAAGCAGCAAGGTGAATGATGCCGGCATGTGACATAGCGCTAGGCGGCCACTGACCCCTTGATGCATCAGAAGGAGATCATCAGCTTCCAGACCACGGTCGACCCCAGGCGACCGACATTGTGGGAAGTAAAACTGCAGATGGGGGGAGGGGGGAAGGGTCTACTGTATGTACGTATATAAAATCGCTATGGCTTATACCTTAAACTTACACAATATGACATGTCAACTCTAGCTCAATAAAGCTACAAAACAAAGCAGAATAAAAAAAGCAGAATGTCAATTACCTACGGGGCACCACTTGAAATTATGGTTCTGAATTCTCTTCCCGGTTCACACGTTCCCGCACGGCCTCCTAGCCACATCACAGTGAGATGTCGCAGGGTAGGATGATGAGACCCATTTGTCCAACAGCTGACTCGGGCTCCACACCTTGGAGACACGGCCTTGAAGACAGCGGTGGCCGCTCTTACGGACACTGTCTTCTTTGCAGTGAGACCTACACCCCGGTATCCACAAGGTGTGGCGGTGACCAACGCCATGAGGAAGGAACAGTGGGAGCAGCTAGACGGTCGTGGAACTTGGGACGGCCGAGATGAGAGGGGACAGCCCCTCCACACGACGCTCCACACCCCCTCCCACATTCTTCCAAAGACCAGGCAAATACAGGCGCGTGTGAATCCGCGGACTGAACCACGGCGGGCCGCCAGGGCGCCGGCACCATTTCATGAAAGAGCCCCTCGGTTGGCGACAGGATCTGAAACGATGGGGACCAGAATCTAAGTTCTGCACTTTTCATATTCCGAACTCACAAAAAAATAATAGGTAAATGATATCCTTCAAGTTCCACCCATTTTCTTGGCAACCCCTAGTTATAAGGAGAAACAACACACAAGGATCTTTAAGAAGGTTCGACCGCAAGAATTTTCTTGTTCTGTTGTCCAGTGGCTGGTCACACTGGGTAACTGAGAGGGGTGGGGTGTGTGTGGTCAGATAAGGAAGGATGGAAATGCAGTCCACGAAACGGGGCTTAAAAATACCTGTACACTCGCACACGCTCCTGGGCGTGCACTCACACACATGCCTACTTAGGGATGAAGCACTTGGGAGGAAAACTAAGGCCAGGTAAGGACAAGAAAATGAAACCCATGAAAATGGATAATCTGGGCTATCACTGCCCAGCGTGGGGAGAACATGAGACACTATTTTCAAGTGCCCCGTGCAGAAATCATTGAATTCAATTGCTTGATGTCCCTGTAAGAGATCAATGAACTTTTACCCCAGGTTCTGTACTCATTACTCCCTGCTTCTGGAATGTTCTTATTCCAAAATGTCTAAAGCTGACTCCCTTCTTATTCAAGTGTCTGTTAATACGTCGGCATGCTTAGGAAGCTTCCCCTGGCCATCCTTCCTGTAGTGGGAGCTCCCAAGTATTTCTCAACCAAATCACCCAAACTCATTTGCATGAGTGTGTGTGTGTGTGTGTGTGTGTGTGTATATACACACTTATATATTTATATATATATATTTAAATATTTAATATAAAAATACATATTTTATATTATATATAAGTATATATATACTTATATATTATATAATATATAAAATATATTTTATATTTAATATAAATATACTATTTATATTAAATATATATTTATAACTTATAATATTTATAATATAAAAATATATATTATATATTATATTATATATATGTAATATATAAAATATATAAAATATATTTTATATTTAATATAAAATATATAAATATATATAACATATATATAAAGACGTACATATGTATATATATATAAATATATAAGCAGCTTGAGCTATCTTAGGCATATGGTCTGTTTTTTCCTACTAGGAGGGAACCTCCTGTAGATCAGGGGCCTCGTCTAGCCCCGTTTTGCTGCTGAACTCCCAGTGCTGAGAAGAGAGCCCAGACCACCCAGACAGATCTGTTGAATCAGTGAACAAACCGGTTTATGTCACGGATGAGGAGATGGGGGCCCACGAATGATAACTGTCTTGACCTGGCCACAAAGGTCACTAGTGGCAGGGCTGGGACCCAAAGGTATGACATTGACAGTTAACGTTCTGGAACGTGTGGACTCTTGGGGAAATAACCCTCTCGTTTGGATTTTTTTTTTTTTTTTTACATTTGGATTCTTGATGCTTGTAATAACCTGAATACTGATGATGTGGAGACATAGAGAGATGTCAAAAATGCATTTTTTTTTTCACACCATCAAGTCTTGCCACCCGGGAAGAAATTAACATTGAGGATTTTCTGAATCGCTAACATTTCACCTCCACAAGAGGTATGAGGAGCTCTCCTCTCCCACAAACGACATTAGCAATTTAGAAAATGATTTAAAATAAAAGGGCATTTCCGAATATTGCCAATAACAGTTAGCAAATCTCATTAATGAGATACTCTGATGTGGAAATCACTACAATTCTTTTTCACAGCAAAATACTGTAATTAAGCCATTGTGTGTCTGTGTTATTTAGCAAATGAATAATTACACTATGCCCTTGAGGCTCACTGCTCCTTTGGAACATCAGGCTAATACCCTTGCAGACTTGTCTGGAACTCAATTTAACGAGAAATATATTCTGAGCCACGCTCAAGGCAACTGACTGCTTTATACAAGGAGATATTAGAGCAACAGCAAAATTACCCAGCGTGCCGCAGGCCATAAGGCACGAAGGACGACTGATATACACCGAGACTGCACTGGTTTCTTAAACACGGAGTGTCGTTTGGGTTAGACGGAAGGAATAGTCCTGCTCTGGGAAGTGGGCTGTCTGTGGCATTTACAAAAAAGTCACAACATCAGCCTGGAACAATGACAACGTCGCCAGCGAGACAGCAAGACTGGATTGTATTCATTGTAGTGAATAACTTGGGCCGAGCAGCCTGTAGATTGACCCCAAAGGGAGGAGTGTCCTTCAAACCCGGGGCCAATGATAACCGAGCAAAAGCGGGGCCCCCCAGAAGCTCTGTGGCCACCTGGCAGCTGCTATCCCCCCAATAAGTCAGGGCTGCGGGCTGAGAGGTGTGGACACCGAGGCGTGGTTGAGTCCTGTCCAACAACGAGCTGTGTTATACTTGGAGGGGGCGGATTGACTTAATGAGAGAAAACAACAGGTGGTCAGTCAATTTTGCAGGTCAGCTCTCAGCCAGTAAGACGCAGGAAGGGCACACACGATGACAAGCGGAAGCTATGGACTGTCTGCTCTCCTACGAGCTCCGGAGAGATCGGAGCTGAGAACCGTGCCGATGGCGCGCCGTGTGCAGGAGAAAGCTTGGTCCGTCTCAACTGCAGACTCATCATCGTGCCCCAGCTTTACACGCGTCCTCCAGCTAACGCTGCCGCACTGCACGGTCACGTGCGAAGGAGGTACAGCTGACCCCCCCGAACGGCACGGCTTTGAACCGCGCGGATCCACTTACGTGCGGGGCTTTCTCCATAAACACGCTACTGTGCTGTAAACGTATGTTCTCCCCCTTATAAATTTCTCAACTTCCCCTGGCTTGCTTTATCGGAAGGGTGCACCACCTGCTACACACAGCGTACGAAATATGTGTTCATCCACGGTTGCTGTTATCGGGAAGGCTTCCCGTCAACAGCAGGCCAGAAGTAGTTCAGTTTCTGCAAAGTCCAAGGCTGTACTCAAATTGTTGACTGTGCAGGGGGCTGGTACCCTGCACGCCACCCCCCTGCAATGTCCGAGGGTCAGTGCATGGAGCCCCCTTAGGTCTTCACCAGCCTCCCGTGGGCACGAAACTAACAGAGGTGGAGGTTGATGGACAAAGAATAAACCCTCCCCGGAAGGCCGGTCTGACCGGTTCGTGTGCTAGCTCTGTAACTCAGCATCCGTCCAGGCGGCAAGTTCCAGGGACCTGGGGCTGACAAGTAAACCACAGGGCCACCAGGTGGCAGTGCTACACAAGGAGTCCCTCCGGGAGCAGCTGGGACAGGATTGCATGTGGACACGTCCCTCACAGCCTGAGACCTTCCAGAGGCTGGAGGGAAGGTAGGGGAGCCAGGGAAGTGCTGGGGGAGAGGGGGGCCTGGGAGGAGCTCACCCCAGCACAGAGGTCCCCCCCCACCAGTCAGAGCTGAGGAGGAGGGACCTGTCCTAGAGCAACCCCCTCCCCCAGCTCTCAGACTACAGGGCAGGAAGCGAAAACCAGAGGGTCTGAAAACTCTGCATAATCCCCCAACGGGTGTCCAGAAAGGCCCTTCACACAGCCACGGGGGACTCAGCTCCTTCCAGGAAGGGAATGAAAGGTCCACCATGTCCGTGATGTCCCCCACTGCCCCCCCCCCCCCGCTCAAAAATTTTTCCTAAGCCATAAAGGCAGAACGTTAATCTGTAACAAAGCCGGATGTGAGATAAACGGACAGGTGCAGGATAACTTCTGCACATTTAAGTGTATGTGAGATAATTCATAATTTAAAAAATAAAATGAAAGGGGCGCCTGGGTGGCGCAGTCGGTTAAGCGTCCGACTTCAGCCAGGTCACGATCTCGCAGTCCGTGAGTTCGAGCCCCGCGTCAGGCTCTGGGCTGATGGCTCAGAGCCTGGAGCCTGTTTCCCATTCTGTGTCTCCCTCTCTCTCTGGCCCTCCCCTGTTCATGCTCTGTCTCTCTCTCTGTCCCAAAAATAAATAAACGTTGAAAAAAAAATTTAAAAAAAAAAAAAAAAAAAAAAAAAATGAAAACAAAATTTGGGGCGAGGAGAAGGCCTTTTGCTTGCAAGATGATGCAGGACACACCGTTGAACCCACAGCAGGGTTGCAAGGAGCTATCTTTTTTGTTTTTATTTTTTCTCTGTTGGCCTCCCATTTTACTTTGTGTCTTAGCAGTGGATGGTTTTGTTTGCCTCCCTGGCTCTCCAAGGATAGCACCCGTTCAAGACGGGATGCGTGGCGTGTCCCTATCGCCACGAATCCTTGTCAAGTTTCCTATCGACCCGTTGCTGGAAACGCATATGCATCAGCTTCCGTGAAACGGCATCACCTCCTGAAGTCTTAAAAATATACTAAATTCTTAGAGAGCCTTACCAAGGGTGAATGGAGTTGAATCTTACAGGAGAGTTTAGGGCTCAGTATGCATAAGGTAAAAAAAAAAGCCATTATTAAAAAAGCACCTTTGAAGATGCCTTAAGCCAGACATAAGGCACCTAATACATAGCCTCACGTGAGGGGGATGCCTGGGCCCTGAGCTTCCCGAGCAAACGGAGACCAACCCAGAAGAACGGCTTCACCCCACCGCCCCCCCCCCACGCCCCGCAGCAGGTGCCTCTGGAGTGGAACACAGGCAGGATTATATTTAAATTATGATTTCAGCCTCCCTCTTTTCCACAGTGCTTCAAGGTGACCTTGTGTGTGCTCGGTGCGCGTAGCAGGGGACTCCTCTGCGCCCCGTCTCTGCCAGAGGTCGGGACCGGGCACACCGCACTCCGGGGCCGAGAAGGCGCTGCAGAGACAGCCCCCAGGCGGAGGAACGAGCCTGCCTCTCTCCCGGTGAGCGGATCCAGGCTATGTGGAGGCCTGGAGGTTCAGAGGGAGCGGGAGACCTGTGCACAAGGCCTCTGCATCTGGTCGGCGGGAGAAAGCACAGAAGGTGAGGAGAGAGCCCTCGTGCTGCAGAAAATAACACCAGGATTCCGGGGGAGCCTCACGCGTCCCGCGGACTGACCTCCCTGGACTGGTCACTCGGCCTTCACGGGAACTCAGGAGTCAGGTGGCCTTGACACTGTCCGTGTGGACGGCCACCTCACGGGGCAGGCCCCAGGGAACACCTAGGCTCCGAGCTCCTGCCGTCCCTCTCCCGGCTCCCAAGGCTTCACACGGCCTGCACGGTCTCGGCCTCCAGGTTAAACTCGGTATCCGCAAGTTTAACAGGACAAAGTGGGTGGGAGCTTTGAACAAATGTATCTCAGGGCTCTGCTCTTCCACCGAGCCCGAGAGACGCTCGAGCTCCGCTTTCCGGGGAGGACCACTGAGCTGTTCACTCCGAGCCCGGTCCACGGGGAGGTGGAGGCAGGCTCCGCGGGGTGGCTTCTGGCCACGCAGATGTAGCTCGCTCCCTCTGAGAACTGCTTCCCGGTGACACAGATGGGGATCACTCAAGGAGCAAGGCCCTGTCCGTGCCACCTGGTAGGCCCAGGACACCGACACGTAAGCGTGTCTCATACTGATGGCTCCTGTTTGCCGATTTCCTCCCGTAACCCTTGATCCCATTCACGGAAAAGGAAGCATCCGTCCTCACGAGCCAAAGGACCACAATTTGCGCTGTTCTCTCTTTTTTTAAAAAACATCACAGCTCACTCAGTCATGTGGTCCAACAAAATACGGATTTTTTTTTTTCATTTTACAAGTATTTATTCTGTGCGGGAATACAGAGATGTCGATAACAACATTGTCGCTGAGGCAACAAATTATGACGTAAGATAACCGAAGAGCATCATGGTGGGGGAGGGGGGGTGTGGTTCAGGGTAATTTTCACGCTGGGGGAAAGGTTTTCCTCCACGGTCGAAACAAGATGTGTGAGCACGACGTCCCCTCCTGCTGCTAGAGCTGTGTGTCCCAGTGATGTCTGGGGGCTCTGCGGTCACACTGGGATCGTGAGGGAGTCGGTTCCCTGACGTGGTTGAATGGGAAGACCCAGGGAAGCCTCTGGATGTCATGATTTTGCTGCAGAGTCCCCCCTCCCCCACCACCAGTGGAACCACCTACCTCTGGACGTCCTACGGTAAGAGAGAACAAGCCACGGTGAATCAGATGCTCTCCCTCACGGGGCTGGAAGCAAACGACAGCACTACAGGCTGTGTCCCCCGTATTTTTCGCTTGAGGTTTGAACGTGCTCCAGGACAGAGATTTCCAGACGCCCTGCGGTTGAAGTGAGCTGGCCGACTGAGAGTCTCTCCCAACGGCTGTGGCGGACGGGGATCTTGGAATGGGCACCACCAGCCCGCTCGCCCAACTTTTTCCCTTTGGAGGAACCCTTGAGGAAGAGGCAGGAGTCGGCTCCGGACGAAGTCTGGCTCATCTGGGCTTCCAGGAAGGCATCACCCCTGCGTCCCAGCAGAGGTGAAGGCAAGCCCCCCCACCCCGTGCGATTCTTCATTCGCTCACTCACTCGTTCCCACAGTGACTTTCTTTCCAGCACTGTGGATTTAAAGGTGTTTGGGGCGGAGAGAACGGAGAACGGAGACCGCAGCAAAGTATATGCGACCAGCGCCGTACCCCAAACAGAGGGCGCTGAGAGGCGTTAACGTTTTAGAGCGGGGGAGGGCCTGGTCCAGGGATGCACATTGGCCGGACCACTTCTGCAGCCCTGGAAGATGCGTGCTCATTAGGACGGGTGGACAGAGGGGCGCCTGGCGGCTCAACCAGTTAGGTGTCCAACTTCGGCTCAGGTCATGATCTCGCGGTTCGTGGGTTCGAGCCCCCCGTCGGGCTCTGGGCTGACAGCTCGGAGCCTGGAGCCTGCTTCGGATTCTGTGTCTCCCTCTCACTCTGCCCCCCTTGTGCTTGTGCTCTGTCTCTGTCTCTCAAAAATAAATAAGCGTTTGGGGTGCCCGGGTGGCGCAGTCGGTTAAGCGTCTGACTTCAGCCAGGTCACGATCTCGCGGTCCGTGAGTTCGAGCCCCGCGTCGGGCTCTGGGCTGACAGCTCGGAGCCTGGAGCCTGCTTCGGATTCTGTGTCTCCCTCTCTCTCTGCCCCTCCCCCACTTGTGCTCTATCAAAAAATGAATAAATGTTAAAAAAAATTTTTTTTAAAGATTTATAACCGAGGGGACCTGGGTGGCTCAGTCAGTTAAGTGTCTGACTTTTGGCTCAGGTCATGATCTCACAGCTCGTGGGTTCAAGCCCCACGTCGGGCTCTGTGCCGACAGCTCGGAGCCCGGAGCCTGCTCCGGATTCTGTGTCTCCCTCTCTCTCTGCCCCCCTTGTGCTTGTGCTCTGTCTCTGTCTCTCAAAAATAAATAAGCGTTTGGGGCGCCTGGGTGGCGCAGTCGGTTAAGCGTCCGACTTCAGCCAGGTCACGATCTCGCGGTCTGTGAGTTCGAGCCCCGCGTCGGGCTCTGGGCTGATGGCTCAGAACCTGGAGCCTGTTTCCGATTCTGTGTCTCCCTCTCTCTCTGCCCCTCCCCCGTTCATGCTCTGTCTCTCTCTGTCCCAAAAATAAATAAATGCTGAAAAAAAAATTAAAAAAAAAAAGCGTTTAAAAATCAAAGGACTGCTGCGTAGCAGGTGCCACGCTGGCCTTGCACATAAAATGCATGTCTCGCACTTGCCTCATGAATCATTTCTATTTTCTCCATTGCAGTCTTCCAATCTGCACTGAAAAGCATGAGCACAATAATAACCAATTTGAAAAATGTTGTCGAAATCTTTATGGCAACCATGAGCTCAAGTAACTTTCGCCACCTTAAACAGAATTAGGTCATTCCTGGATAAAAAGGCACAGAGAATCAAAGCCTCCCGCAGCAGTGCAGCCCGGTAATGGAACAATCCGGAAGCCCAGTGACGGAGCCACGTGTTACCCAGTCAGCAGACAGTCACCGCTTCCCAGGCGCACACTCGTTCATCACCACATACATACGGGCTCCTGCTGCGTGAGCGCCCGGGTGATCGCCTGCGTCTGGGTGTTGGGGTGATGGCCCCCACGGGTGAGGCTTAAAAGGGGCTGTGGACGTGCTGCTACTTTCTATTTCCCCCGGGACTTCCCACAGGTCCTCACGCCGTTGTTTTTACTCCAGCGACTGTCTTCATTATGCTAATTGGACGTATCCATAAAATCATTTTGTTCCTAAAAAGGTACGATCAGAGGAGAGCTGGTCACTGGTGAAAGGCGATCCTCACATGTCCCCTTTCCTCCGGGAGATACGGGGAGGGGAGCAGGGAATGGCTTTGCCTTTGAAAACTAAGGTGCATTTACCAGCACCCAGAAGGAGCTCTAACGTGCATTTTGCCAAGCGCGTGTTACTTCTCTGTTTCACGGACATGCTGGGAACCAGGGTGCTGTCTGCTGCGGGGACCGTGAGCGATGGAAACGGGGCAGATGTGTCCGGGCAGGTGTGGATGGGACCTGGACACGGGGAGGGGTCCCCACGAGGTGGAGGGGGCTGGGGAAGCCCAGGGGACCCAGGAGGAAGCGGGCAGTCCTGGCCACACTGGGAGGAGGGCAGGAGGGGGCACACAGTCCTCAGGAGGAACCAGACACGGCCCACCCCTGCTCGGCGTAAGGTTTTCTTTCTTTTGTTATTTATTTAGAATTTGTTTATGTTTACTTATTTTTAAGAGAGAGACAGACAGAGCGTGAGCAGGGGAGGGGCAGAGAGAGAGGGAGACCCAGAATCCGAAGCAGGCTCCAGGCTCCGAGCCATCAGCCCAGAGCCCGACGCGGGGCTCGAACCCACAGACTGTGAGATCAAGACCTGAGCTGAATGGACTGAAGCTGAATGAAAAGCAGTGCGAGGTTTTCAAAGCTCACTTCCTGAGGACGATTCCAAGTAGCTGGAGGCTCCTGCCACTGGGAACAGACGCACAGGGGAGCTCAGAGCCCGGGCTGCTCACGTCTTGCCCTGATCCTAAAACAACATTCACATCGCTGATTTTTACTGCTACTCCTAAATTTATGATTATGTTATTATGATCAGCAATCTGCTACAGGACATTGGCCATCTCTGTGCCACCCACCATAAGCCAGCGTGAATTCACCACCTAGGACTCACCGGCACAAAGGTCAAACCAGTTCACGTCTGGGTCCCCTGTGCAGGTCAGAGCCACAGGGTACCGGGTTCCACCACCGTCCGGGCCACGCTGGGTGAGAGCTCTCCAGTCAGACCGTCCGGTGCCCCGCTGGCGACAGGAATGGCTTTTGCCTACAAACCCCGTGAAGCCTCGTGTTGTCTGGGGTGCTGGGTTCTGGGCGCTAGGGATGTCCAGGGAGTCCTGAACTTGCCCACGATGGGGAAAGGATGCTGAGAAGTCCCAGAGCCCAGACAGGTGTCCCTCCCAGCCGGACCAGGGGCAAGCATCGTGTCGTTGCCGTGGACGGCTGCATTCTCTGGACGTGACCAAAATGCCCTCTGGGCACCGCTCTGGGGTCGACCTGCCTCCCTGCTGATGGTGATAAGGACAAAGGCAGACACCGGCCCCCACCACCCTTTTTCCAACTCACGGCGTATTTCATTGAGACTGAGCAAAAGCCCTCATTGCCTGAGTGCATACATCTTTCTCCTTTGCACGTAGAAGTAACGTGCAAAAAGTGCCTGTAGCCTTTGTTTTTTTTATCTGGTTGCTCAGTAGCTGAGCCACGCCTGTCCCCGTACCTCGGGAAAGGGATGACAGGGGGAAGCAAGCCAAGCAGAAGTCTGAGATACCCCATACTGCAAACACGACTCTACAGAACATGCCATTTCGTCCCAGGCATTCTACATCTGAGAAACCTAATAAGGTTCATTATCCTTATGAGTTGGCTTCAGGAGAAAACAGTTTAGGCTTGGCGGTATTCGTAGCCTTCACTACAAAAAATAAAATACCCACAACTGGGCAAAACATGTCGGTGACCTCCCTCCCTCTGCACAGACACGCCTGCTGCACACGTGACCTTCTATTTAGGTCTCTGAAGGACACTCCTTGCACATGCACTTGTTGGCCGAGCCCCTCAAGTACGAAATCACGTAAGGACGGGAAAGCTGTCGGTGGCAGAAAATACCCGTTGCCGAACCGGTGGCCAATAAGCTAGTCTCACGGGAAGGAGCGACAGCCACCGTCACCAGTCACGTCAACATCTTCGATGCCTTCGTGGGCAGACTGCAGCCAACTGTCAGACGTGAACTGGGGGGTGGGGGGGGGAACGATAGCAGAGTGACTCGGTGACACTGAGCCAAGATTTCCTGAGACAAGCCCAAGGAGGAGCGGAGAATTCCTGGGGTCCAAGCAAAGTACAGACAATGAAGATGTAGCAGGACTCAATCATTTGTATAGCAAACGCTCGCGGTTATCAACTGCAGAAGACAGAAGGCAGCAAAGGCGACTCGTGTGCCCCAAAGCGACCGTTCCGGCGTGGGCGGAGGATGGCCCTTCCCAGCATGCAGCAGCGGCTCTGGAGGTGTTCGGAAATGACACTGACATCCTGCCCTATGGGAACGGAGGCCCCTCCTTGCCTGTGCTTTGACCTCGGCGCTGGTTGGCCACACAGCTCTGTCCACGCTGTCCTTCCGAAAACAGTCATTTCCTTCTCTTCACTCGGTGTACTGCTGTTCATCCTTTCAGACCCAGCTCAAGGGTTAGACTCCAAGAAGCATGGACTCCCATGGGTCCACAGAGCTCTGGCCTACCTCTTTCGTGTCGGTGTACATTTAATAGCAAACTGTAGTTCAATACTTAATCACTTAATTGGTTATTTAACACCCCTCCCCTCAAAACTCCGTAATTCCTCTAACATTAAGGATGTTTATCTTGATCGCTACTGTACTTCCGAGCCCTTGGCAACTGGAGCTATACTGCCAGTAAGAGTTTACTTGATTATCCAGGGAGTGAGCCCCCCAGGCTGTTGGGAAAGTAAATGCTCACTTTTCCAGGTGTGCCAGCCCTGACCAGTGAGACACAACCCGGTATTAGATGGGGGCTTCTGGTACCGCTTGACTGTCCTGATAAAAGAGACCAGCATCGCTGGGTTCAGCGTCTTCCACCCTACTTCCTGCCTTGAACACGGCTGTGATGCTTGGCATTAGGCAGCCATGCTGTGACCACGAGGGAAAGTCAGGGACGATCATATGGTACGAGGGCCTACTATTTTTGAAAACCCAAACTGATGCCAGCAGCTGCCTAGATCCGGACATCTTGCTGAGCAAGTGAAACAAAGCACTATCTGAAGTGGGTTAACTTACCTGAGTTTCCTATTACCTGCAGTGGAAGCATCTCTAACAGATAGCAGTATGTGTTGGGTTAAGATATCCCAACGCCCCGAGATTTAATCACCTGAAATTAAAAAGGAGATCCGATATCTCTCACACTCGGTACCGCTGAAACTGATTCTAAGGCAATCCACAATCTGATAACTGGTAGAGAGAGAAGAGTTGAAAAACACACAGTTACAAAGAAGGCGTTTTAATTTATATGCTGGTCTCACTGAAAGGCAGGATCTCCCTTCCTCTGCCTCCAACAGTACTACGAGTAGTTCACCCACAACAAGCAAAACCTACTAACCATGAGGTACAGCGAGTGATGTATGGTTTTTAAAGCAGGCACCTGCGGCTCCTTTATTCCCCGATGTTAATTATGCAAGTAATTACGTAACCAATCGACATCCGCGTACTTGAATCTTGATCATGTCTGTTCGTTTTCTTTAGCATTAAAAAAAAAAAAAAGTCAAAGAACAATGTTTCTCTAATCTATGACTAGCTATATTTAACTCCAAAAATATCCGTCCTTCAGTCACACGGAGCACTTTTTTTTTTTTAATATGAAATTTATTGTCAAACTGGTTTCCACACAACACCCAGTGCTCATCCCAACAGGTGCCCTCCTCGATGCCCATCACCCACTCTCCCCTCCCTCCGACCCCCCCATCCACCTTCAGTTTGTTCTCAGTTTTTAAGAGTCTCTTATGTTTTGGCTCCCTCCCTCTCTAACCTCTTTTTTTTTTTTCCTTCCCCTCCCCCATGGGTTTCTGTTAAGTTTCTCAGGAACCACATAAGAGTGAAACCATATGGTATCCGTCTTTCTCTGTGTGACTTATTTCACTCAGCACAACCCTCTCCAGTTCCATCCACGTTGCTACAAAAGGCCATATTTCATTCTTTCTCATTGCCACGTAGTATTCCATTGTGTATACAAACCACAATTTCTTTATCCATTCATCAGTTGATGGACATTTAGGCTCTTTCCAGAATTTGGCTACTGTTGAAAGTGCTGCTATAAACATTGGGGTACAAGCACTCCTGTATCCCTTGGGTAAATTCCTAGCAGTGCTATTGATGGGTCATAGGGTAGGTCGATTTTTAATTTTCTGAGGAACCTCCACACTGTTTTCCAGAATGGCTGCACCAGTTTGCGAGCTGTAATCATCAAGACAGCATGGTATTGGCACAAAACCAGACACATAGACCAATGGAACAGAGACTCCAGAACTGGACCCACAAAAGTATGGCCAACTCATCTTTGACAAAGCAGGAAAGAGTATCCAGTGGAAAAAAGACAGTCTCTTTAACAAATGGTGCTGGGAGAACTGGACAGCCACATGCAGAAGAATGAAACTAGACCAGTTTCTTACACCATTCACAAAAATAAATTCAAAATGGATAAAGGACCTGAATGTGAGACAGGAAACCATCAAAACCCTAGAGGAGAAAGCAGGAAAAAACCTCTCTGACCTCAGCCGCAGCAATTTCTTACTTGACACATCCCCAAAGGCAAGGGAATTAAAAGCAAAAATGAACTACTGGGACCTCATGAAGATAAAAAGCTTCTGTACTGCAAAGGAAACAATCAACAAAACTAAAAGGCAACCGACTGACTGGGAAAAGATATTTGCAAATGACGTATGAGACAAAAGGGCTAGTATCCAAAATCCATAAAGCACTCACCAAACTCCACACCCGAAAAACAAATAATCCAGTGAAGGAATGGGCACAGAGCACTTTTTACAGTCATTGGAGGCGTCACTGGTAAAGTACACATTGGCATCACATTCCAAGAGCTATTAATAAGGCAAGACTTGGCCGTTTTCGCTCCGCTCAAAGTTCATTCCCCACATCCCAACCTCTCGGCGATGGCTGTATTTTTAGCCAAGCTCAACCACTGTGATCACAGAATCAGGATCGGAGACTGAATTTCTTACAGAAATCAAGAGTGAGCGGGAGTTTTCACGTGCACATATACACACAGGCTGTCTTTTTTTTGTATCTGAGTTCAAATATCACACCATATTCTGTTCCAACTGCAATAAAATTTCTGACACGACATCCGTTATATGTGAAATTTACATACAAATGGCAAGTTAAGTAGAACCTGGCTGCTGTTTCTTGGTCTGTGGTTCTTCTGGTCAGTAAATCCTATTAGGGGCTTCATTAGCCTGCTTGGCGAGGGAAATGCTTTTTCTGATCCTGTGACTTGAGCTGTGCAATCCGGCCCAGCTGCAAAATGGAATCTAACTCCTATGGCTTTTTTTTTTCCTTCCAGCACAAAGGCACCAAAATTGAGTTATTGAATTTACGCTGTAAGCAGAGCTAGGAATATCTGCCCAATCTCATTTCTCATTAGGCCGCAAATGTTCTCCTTTCTTCCCTCCATTCCAGCACATAATTAGAACTGGCTAGCCAGCACGAAGGTATACGAGTTGACCAATTAAGACCTGGAAATTCTGCAAGCGGCCGTAAGGCCGAGCCAGAGGAAAGGGAAGGGGTCTGCAGGAGCAGTGGCATCAGGAAGCCGGGCGAGAAAGCCCCACAGAACGTCCTTAGGGACGGAGGCTCCCTCTCTCCCCCTTTCAGGCCGGATCCCAGCAAGGAGCAGGTCAGAGTCGCAGAACCAACAAATGACAAGCAGTCCCCGGTTACCGCTACCCGTCACGACCGGCTGCCTTCCGTTTCTAGACAAGGAAAGAAAAATCCTGTGTTGAGAGGAGGTGAACTGAGGTGTGCACCCTACCAACCCTAAAAATAACTCACATACTGGAAAACTCCCGTGTGCCTCGGTGGAGTTCAAGTTTAAGAAGTTATTTCAGATTTCCGTTTATTTATTTTTTTTTGAGAATTAAAAAAGAACTATTAACGCATTAAAAAAACAACAACAATAAACCCAGGAGGTGTTAACATAAGTGACATATTTATGGAAAATAACTGGTTTTTTTTTTTTTAAATAAAAAAATCTGTGCCAAGAGGGGCACAGTTTCACATTTTTGCAAATCTCTGATGTCTGACTCAGGAGAAGACAATTGGATTCTCACACAAGTTTCTGCATTCAGTCTGTTGCAATACCACACATCATGCAGCTTCTGGAAAATTCCACTGTATACACGAATAATCCAGAAAAGAGAAAGGAAGTAACATGCGGCTGCTGATAATAACGGTGATGGTTAAAGAGTCTTAGGAACCCCAGGGGTCCCTGGAGCCCCACTTTGAGAACCACTGCTTTAGATCAACAACATTTCGTGGATGAGCGGCATCCTTTGGGCCCAAAAGGCCAGTCACCAGCACTCTGACGTCCACTGGGTTGGAAAGCCCTTCGCAAGAGGCTCTGTTTGGTTCAGGTTCCCATCACACCCTCCGCCACGTACCTTTCACCCAGTCCTCCGGAAACTCTGCCGAAAGAGGGAAGTGGCCCACTTTTAGCATCTCTAAATTGGTTCCACCAAACCTTCGTGTAGGAAGACGTAGAAACTGAGGCCCAAAGAAATCATGTTATGTCCCCAAATCTAAGCCCTGGTGAGCGGGACCAGAAGACAGGCTGTAAAGTCAAGAAGGTGATCACGGACGAGTCCCCAGCCCTCAAGTGCCTTCGTGACGGTTTGGATGAACCAGGTCTACGGCTCACATGTTAATCTGCTCCGTCTTCCCCAATGGACTGAGGGATCCCGGGATGTCAGACTTTAAGGGAGAAGATATTCCAGAGAGATGAGTCTCGGGGAGTCAGAGGGTCTGGATACACCTCTGTTTCCTTGCTAACCATTTCTTCCGCAGAGATCCTAAAGGAAAGTCCCTGATGAGGAAACCCAAAGTCCAGAGCGGGGTCCCCTGTGTCACCCACCTGTCAGGCGGAGGCACCACAAACCGATCCGTCCCACCACGACATCTGCCCTCCCGAAATCTTCACATTGGCGATAAACGAGCACAAACGAAAAACAGGAGAGTCCTACAGGTGGGACACAGAATGGGAGTCCTGACCTCAGCATCTCAGGTTTGATGGGGCTCGTCAGATCCCACGTTATTACTTCCCACCACAAGGTCGCACAGCACACGAGTTCACTGCTGGCTCTGAAAGGTGAAGGGGTGTTTGTCCCACAAATATTTACATGGTAAGCCCTGTCCTTGGTCCTGGGTAAAGCTGAGGAACTCAGGCACGGTCCCTGCCTGCACGACGCTGATGTTCTAGTGAGGGTCATGGATGCTAAATAAATAAGCAGTAAGATAACCCCACGGGCTAATAAATACAGTGCAGAAAACGAAGCTGGGTCGTGGGAGAGACTGCCTCGCATGGGGCCTCTTTGGCCTGGAACAACAGGGCTCTTAAGAAAGGGGGTGTCGAGGGGCGGCCGGGTGGCTCAGTCGGTTAAGCTTCCGACTTCGACTCAGGTCATGGTCTCACGGTTTGTGAGTTCGAGCCCTGCGTCGGGCTCTGTGCTAACAGCTCGGAGCCTGGAACCTGCTTGGGATTCTGTGTCTCCCTCTCTCTCTGCCCCTCCCATGCTCACGCTCTGTCTCTCTCTGTCTCAAAAATAAAGAAACGTTTAAAAAAAAGGGAGGGGGGTGTCGGGGCTTGTAACCCTCTGAGGAGGAGAAGCCAGGTCCACAGAGGTCCAGGCACACAGCGCTCTCAGCAGACGGCAGAACGATCACAAACCACCTTGAGATGGGAACCAGCGTGGAGATTCACGGAACCCCTCGGAAGTCCACGTGGCTGGACGGCAGGAGCAGGGACATTGCAAGAGGAGGTCGGAGAGGATGGTGAGGTTTCGGAGAAGAGCCTGAGTTTGGGGGTGCTGAGTTTGGATTTCCTCACAGTCCGCCATGACTCTTCCATTCCAAATCAAATCCTCCTCAAATTCGCAGAGAGAAGAACTGGCCCTTTCTACTTTATACCCAAGCAAAATTGCAAATGCTCGAATCAGCATTAAATCAGATCCCAAGCAATTCAAAATGGTCACTTTGCTGGCTCAGTGAAACTTCTCTTTCCTCCAGACAAACAGCTCCTAACATTGATCCTGACGCCCCAACCCCAAGGGCGGGTAGAAAGCTCCTTTAGCTAAACCCGGTGGAGCCCAAATACTGCATAAAAGTTTTTATTGCCACTTAGAGGGGAAAGCTGCAATGTATTTATTAAATATGAATGCAAATGTATTGCCATGGTAAGAACAAAACTCACCGCTAAGGACCCTGCAGGTTGGTGCAAGATTTTTAATATAGTATTTCAAATGTAATTCAATTCAACAAATATTTAATGAGCTCTAACAAGCTGCCAGTTCTGTGCTGGGGATGCGGAGAGCCCCAGTCCGCAACGCTCGGCAAGCAGCGTGTAATCAAAGTGACAGACACATTTTCAGACAGTAAGTTCTGGCGTTGTGAACAAAATGCAGGCAGCAAAGAGAAGGGTGTGATAAACATTTGCAAGGAGCTGCACGGACCTAGACCGCGCGGATCAAAACGCATGCACTTTTGCATAATTAAAGTACCTCATTCTATAATTAGGGATTATAAATTATAATGGCATGAAATACATTCTCTTCTTCCTTTCTCTTATGAAGTGATCCCTGAAGTCATCTGTCTAAATGACAGTGAACAGGAGTCAACCTAACCCACGACACAAGTATTTTAAAGCTGGAATGGGGCGCCTGGGTGGCTCAGTCGGTTAAGCGTCCGACTTCAGCTCAGGTCATGATCTCACGGTTCGTGAGTTCGAGCCCCGCATCGGGCTCTGGGCTGACGGCTCAGAGCCTGGAGCCTGCTTCCGATTCTGTGTGTCCCTCTCTCTCTGCCCCTCCCCCGTTCATGCTCTGTCTCTCTCTGTCTCAAAAATAAATAAAATGTTAAAAAAAATTTTTTTACAAGTATTTTTAAGCTGGAATTGTTGGAGATAAAGGCACAGCCCATTTAGAAGGGATCCACTGTAAGCAGATCCCCACACAACATGCCTCTGGTTGCACTGAAATCGCAAAATGTGCCCTGTATGCCTGCTTGGAGCTGGCCCTTTGGATTTTTTTTTTTTTTTTTTAAAGAATTGCTTACTGCATAGGGTCGCGGCAAAGAAACTATCCAACTATAAAATGTGGAAGAGCTAAACTGAACCAGCTGCCTAGTCATGAGGTATTTTTACTAAAAAAAAAAAAAAAAAAAATAGAATAGATCTACTTGGCAGACGAGTCGGTTTGTTGTTACTATTACTCTAAGTAAAACACAAAAGCAAACCCAAAAACCTCTCAAGTGAGCAAAGCCCCACAGGGAAAACTGAGAGATCCTTTAGACCCTCGAGAAAGAGCCCAAGCTACACTTCTGCCTTTGCACAGGGTCAGGCTTCTGTCAGCATCTCTGACGCGAGGAGACTTGAGTTAGACAGGTGGCCCCGTGTGGCTCGGCAGGGCTCCTGGGTGTCTCTCCGGGCTCCGAGGCTCCTTCGGATGGATCCCCCCTCACACGGATGGCCTGTCGACGGCTCTGCCCCAGGGCCTTTACACCTGTCGGCCTCATGCGCCCGTACTGCTCTGCCTCGGACTCGGCGGCGGGCCCTGCTCCTCGTCCAGACGTCTCCGCGAAGCCTTCCTTCCTAAAGCACGATTTCTGACGCGCTCTCCTCACCACCCACGTCCTGCTGACAACGCTCGCTTATTCCCAGGGTCCACATCCTGCACCGCCTAGGCGGCGACTTTCCCGCTACAGTGCAGACACCTCGGGAGCAGGACGTGGTCAGCCCTGGTTCTGCTGGGTCCCTCGTGGCCTAGAAGTGAGCCTTGCGCCGTGGGAGGCCTGAGCCTCCGGACGCGGCGGGAGAAGAAACCAAGGCCGAGTCCCCAACGAGCGACTCATCCAGAGCTGGGGAGCCAGGGGAGCTGGGGATCCCACCCAGACGGTCCTAGCCAGGAGGCCCCACTGCCCCCACTCACACCCGTGGGAAGCAGCTCAGGGAGAGGTTAGGCCACCAGCCTCGCTGAGCCAGGGGCGGCTTCTTCTGTCCCCTGGGGGGGGAGGGGACAGACACACACGTGCTGTGCTAGCAGCAGGCTATCCGTCTGCACGGGGACGGTCAGGAGCTCCGGTCAGAGGTCGGAGGACCCCAATTTTCCCTTCACCCTAGCCACGCACAGTGCCTCAACACTCTGATTAGCCCCTGTGACCGGCAATGCCCCGCACGATGTCCGTGACCTAATCCCTGCGACCTGTGAGGCCGTTACCCTGCCTGGCAGAGGAAGTCTTGCACGTGGCACTAAGGTCAGGGGCTGGAGACAGGCAGCCTGTTCTGGACTATCCCGGGGGGCCCCCATCACCTGAGCCCTTAAAAGTGCAAGAAGGCGGCAAGAGAGTCGGCCGGAGACGGGTAATGGCAGGAGAGGCGGGAAGCACGACGGGGACTCACCTGCCATTGCTGCTTTGAGAGGAAGGGGACCACGGGCCCAGGAACGAGGGCCTCCTCCGCAAGCTGGGCACGACCCTCAGGGGACCGCCAGCAAGGGAGCCGGGGCCCCAGCCCGCCACCGTCAGAAACAACCCGAATGCGCGACCAAACGCAATTCTCCGGAGCCTCCAGAGGAAACGCAGCCGCGCAGAGACCTTGACTTGAACCCGGGGCGGCTTTTCACCGACTTCCAGCGTCCCAAACAACTTCTGCTGTTTGCAGGCGCTAACTTTGCGACCGAACGGCAATGCAGACTGAGGCAGAAAACAACGTTTTGCCTACTCGACAAGGAGTCCCACGAATGGATCGGCTCACGTTGGCAAAGGCAGCAGCAGAGGCTGCGTCGGGTGTCCTCGTCAATCAGACGCACCTCGACTGGCAGGAGCAGGGACAGCAGACAGCGCCCTGGCTTCAACCTCAGCTCGGCGCACTGTGGCCGTCAGCCGCAGAGACGCACCCAGCCACGGGCACCTGTGTGACCAACAGGGGCATCGAGAGAAACCCCATGGAAGAGCCCTCGGTTTTCTTTCTGGGAAACCAATCTGTTTCGATTTGGTCTGTGTGGTTCGGAGTGAGGCCAAACGTTCCAGGGGTGGACATGTGACCGGGCAGAGCCAATCAGAATATCCCATCCTCCGGGTTACAGTCATTGGTTCAGGGGTGAGCCTCTGGCTCAGATCAGACCAATGACAGGCAGTCCTGGGATCTTCGCGGCATCCTCGGTGTTTAGGACAGCAGCTGGCACATAGTAGGTGCGCAATAAACGGCATTTAATACGTGAATGAAAATTAATGTGCACTGCTGTTCAGTTGCAAGCAAATCAAACTTTCCAAATGTATGCTCTTATGTTGGCAATGGTGTAAGTAATGTTTGGAATCACTATCGCTGTAAGCGTGCTTACTTGTTTTTTGGAAACACAGGATGTTCCCCTTGAGGGAGCGAATGTTTCTACCAGGACAAGCGTGATATTTCTGTTGCTTCCTGCCGTAGCCCCAGTATCTAGAATTCCTGGAACACTGTAGCCGCAGGAAAAGCTCATGGAATGAATGAATGGCGCTCTCTATTCCTGGCCTCAGTACTGTTGCTCTCCCTGGGTTTTACGTTTGGAGTTGTCTGGGAATTTAGTTCAGATTCTGATTCTTTGACTTGGGAACAGTGAACACGCTTATATACAACACCCTGAGTCTCACGGAACCAGACGCAGGTGCCGACAACAACTCTTCGGGCTCTGAGAAAGCCCTAGCCAGCTGGTGGGGGCCACTGATGCAAGTTTCAGGTCAGTGGACCAAACAGGTAATGTGCAGCACATGCTAAGCTGAGCCACAGCATGCGTTAGACCATCTATGTCTCCGATCGCTTCAGGAAAAGCTTCTTGTCTCGTTTCCCCTCAAGGGAAATGCCCCCTTTTTCCCAAAAGACAAGCAAACTTAGATAATAATTCTGAGAGAAAAATGTACCAGACTGACCACTGTAACCCATCGCCTAATTGCCATTTTAATTACTATATATATACACCAGGCAGCTAAATAGTGCAGAAAAACACAACACCCGTGCCCCCACCCAGCTCGGAAATAAGACGCAGATGTGCTGAAGTTCCTGGGGACCCCCACCTCACCCCACCCACCTCCTGCCCTCCCCAGAGATAGCCGCTATCCCGACGCTTGTACGATTTCCACGTTTATATTTTGTTTCATACCGTCACTGCCTAATTGCATGTTCATAAAAATGTACGACATCGTGCTCCGTGTTTCAGGCTGCATACAATGATGCCTTGTTCTAGGCATGCCCTGGCAACTTGCTTTTTAAGTTTCTTATTCCATTTTAAGTTTTAAAGACTTATCCACGTTAAAACGCGCAGCACCAACTAATGCTCATGGCTGGTTGGTGTTTCCCTGTATGAATCCAGGAATGTGTGTCTGCCTCTCATTTGCGGCTCACGTGCCTGGAGATACTGCCTCTCTGAGCACGGCGGACTGGTGGGAAGTCACATTCTGGGGATGAAAAGGCTCGGCTCAGACTCGCCTTCTTTAGCTTGGCTCCCTTGTGAAAGCCACATCGCCTTTCTGAGCCTCTATTTGCTCATCCAGAAAATGGGGATCATAACCACAAGGACTTCTACGGGCTGGGGTGAGGAATGAAGTAATGCGGCTGGGTGAAAAGCAGTCCCAAGTCTTCAAAGTGCTGAAACAGGACGGAGTTGAAATTCCAGGGACTGGAATGTCCAATCCCCATGTCCGAATGCCCCATGAAAAGCAGTGGACCTGCACCTGGTTGCATTCATCAAGCCAGCCCTACTCATCTGCCAAGCCCCCTCCTCCAGGAAGGTTCCGCTGGGTAGCCGTCGGGACTGCACGGCCCTCTCTCTTCTCTCAGGTCATTTCCTGTCTGCATCCTGTTTCTCCAGGACTTGAACAGCAGTGTGCATATTGAGATAGTCCCTCGCTCAGAGGGTCTATGTCCCTTGAAGCCCGCCACACAGGCCTCCATAGTAGATGCTCGGCTAAATCATGCGAACGGACAGTCTCCTCCAATGCGGCACCCAGCAAGACAGTTCTGGTGCCTTCTATGGGATCTCATTAGTATTGCTTCACTTCATTCTCTAATTCTGAAAACAGAACTACCGAAACGGAGTGCTGTTTCTAGACTCATTTACTCAAAAGTTGCACTTTGGCCTGGGGAAAAATACCTGTTAATGTATGCATTGGCCTTCTCTCTCCTTCCATAGAGACTGTGAGTTCCATGAGGGCCAGGACTATTTCTCAGAAAAAGAGAGAGAGAGAGAGAGAGAGAGAGAGAGAAGTGGGGAGGAGAGAGAGAGTGGAGAAAAGGGTGAAGAGAGGAGGGAAGGAGCGAGGAAGGGAGGGAAAATCTAACCCGGATTTGCACATAAGACATGGCCAGAGATACCTGTATGATGGAAAGTATATTCTAGCAGCCTGTAGGAACTATGCACACAGGGGCACAAACCCCACAGCACTGGATGGGGTTTCTGGAGTCAGCAGCCGGGACCTTGGGCAACTGGGGCTGGCCAGCAAGGGGCCGCCGTGGGTATGTCTGCGCCTGGATTGATTCTAATCTCTGATGATGAAAACATCGTGGGCCGGTTCTTCCTCGGCCTGATGTGGCTTCCGGATCCACATGTGGTTCTGGCGGTGCACAGACGCGACCTTAAATTCCACCGAGTCACAGAGTGAGACAATCATGTCCAAGTTCTCCCGCAGCCCCACTGATCTGGACCTCAAGGAGAGTCTCGGTTCAGGGCTAACCTGCATTGGTTCCTCTCCTTTCCAATGGAGAGAGAACAGGCCTCAGCCCACGTGCTTCTTCGGCAAGTGACTGGGATTCACTCGCATGCGCCCAAAGTCAGTCCTCACTCTTAGCCCCCCTGCCCCCGTCCCACGAGCTCCCACAGATCTGAGCGGCCTCTGTGACAGGGGAAAGGGCTGTTACTGGGATCCAGGAATAAATTTTCCCAGGGCCTCCTTCAAACTCTCTTAGTACCACGATCAACCCAATTCTAATACAACAGCGCCCAGCCCCCAGCACCACACACCCTCCAAACAGTGCGTTACCCCCACTGCTGGAAGTTTCCCAAGGCACTGTCAGAGTTCGATACCAATACTGAGCCTGAACCTAATTACACGTCGCTGAAAAAGAAATTCAATTCTTGCTGAAATTGGGGCTTCTCAAATTCAGACTGAAATATCTCGAATTCAGACTGAAATAGAACGTGACGTGTGAGGAGAAAATTCACAAGAAAAGATAGGAAAATGGCTCTTAAACATGCAAAAAAGTATCCAAACGCACTCACAGTTAGGTGAAAATTAAAACAACACGGAGATCCCATTTCTCACCTAACGAACAGGCAAAAATTACAAAGCACGCGAACACACGTTGCTGGCGAGGCTGTTGGGAAACGGGCACTCTCGTATGTGGATGGTGAAGGGAGACTGGCCCAGCCCTTCTGGAGGGAAACGTGGCAAGTCTTAGGTAAACTGCTCATGCACTGATGTCTCGACCCAGAGACCCCACTTCTAGGAAGCCGCCTGAAGATATTCCCCCAAACATATAAAAATACATGCACACAAGCTGACTCCTTATGGCACCGTTTGTAGCCGCAAATTACCGGAGATCATGAAAAATCTCCAGACAAAGGGGAGTGCTGGAATAACCTGTGGTACATCCTCAAGCGAAGTACTAGGCAGCTACAGCAGAGGATGGGGGGTGGAGGGGTGGAATTGGGGGAGGCTGTGCCCGTCAGGAGCTGGTGCGTATGAGAAGTCTCTGTACTTCCCACTCAGTTTGGCCGTGAGCCTAAAACTGCTCTAAAGACCAAACTCTATTTAAAAGGAAGAGGGGAAGGAACGAGGAACTGAATTGGGAGTAATTTCCAGGACATGCTGTCTATAATACACTCCCGCACACACATCTGCTCGGTGGTGCAAAATGCTCATAGGAAGGATAAACCAGAAATGAAAGGGATATCGGTGGTGTGGAGAGGTGGGGAAAGAAGGGGGTGGGGGAGCAGGGGGTAGAGATGAAACGGAAGGCACATCCCCCCGAGCAGACGTCGTGGGTAGCTTTGACTCAGAACTTCAGATATCCTAAAAATAAATACATACACCATTTTCCAAAGTCAGGATGTAGGGGCGCCTGGGTGGCTCAGTCGGTTGAGCGTCCGACTTCGGCTCAGGTCATGATCTTGCGGTTCATGAGTTCGAGCCCCGCGTCGCGCTCTGTGCTGACAGCTCGGAGCCTGGAGCCTGCCTGGGATTCTGTGTCTCCCTCTCTCTCTGCCCCTCCCCTGCTCATGCTCTGCCTCTGTCTCTCCCTCTCTCTCTCTCTCTCTCAAAAAGGATAGATAGATAGACAGACGTGTGTGTGTATGGATACGTGCACACGTACATTTCCTAGCGCCCTCTACAGAGCGGGCTTAGGCACACCCAGGGAGCCTAGCGCTGAGCCCAGTGAAATGCAGTGCTGGACCACACTCCTTAAAACCCCTGGCACAGCAAAGGAATGTTCTCCATTTAAAGTAAGTGGGCACACAGCCAGCCAGATTTGAGGGCAAAAGGTTCAGATTGGATCTTCTAAGTAAACCTTTAAATCCTCCGGGGGTCTCATATGCAGAAAAGTTAACGCAAGGAAATACGAACCTTACATAAAGTTTTCTTTAACTATAGCCAGGCTCATTACACCTCCCAGAGGTCAATTTACAACAAGCTTCAGGCGCGTTCGCTTTCTTCAGGACTGGGGCCCATCCCCCTGGGAATTGGAGGTGGTTTATACTTCTGTTTCGCTCTGCCTCAAGCATAACGTAAGACACATTTTGTCCGAGAGCTTATATGGAAAGTCATAAACATCAGGTGGCAGGTCCTCGTTTTGTCCCAGAACCAGCTGACCACAAAATGTTCCATCAGGATTTAGGAACATGTTATGAAGCCACAGGGACGTGTATTGATAGAACGCCTCATGCCCGGACAAGCCATCGTCCCTCTGTTTAATCTCAAAACCCACCACCGCACCATCAGTCTTTTTTCCATTAATAGGTGCCGCGGCTGCTTGTCCACATACTGAATGAGAAATGAAGCTGTATTTGCTCCAGCGTTTTCTGAGACTGCCTGCACCACTCCGCTGTAGGAGGCATGTCCTTAGAGGAGAGCGTGACAGAGCCTTCGTGAGGCCCGGCTAGGAGCGGGCCTTGTCACTGCCCTCCTTACGAGCCAGGAGCTGGGGAATGTGCAGGTGCATATCAACCCACGCATCTATGTGCACACACAACCATCCACCCATTTATCTATCTGTCCATCTGTCACCAGAGTGATTCGTACTGATACCTCCGATTTAAATAAAAATAAGTTCAAGGGTGCCCGGGGGGCTCCGTGTTTGAGCATCCGAATCTCGCTTCAGGTCAGGTCATGATCCCGTGGTTTGTGAGATCGAGCCCTGCGTTGGGCTCCACGCTGAGCATGGAGACTGCTTCGGATTCTCTCCCTCCCTCCCTCTGTCTCTCTCTCTCTGCCCCTCCCCCGCTTGCACACGCATTCTCTCAAAATAAATAAATGCACTTAAAATAAAAATAAAAATTAAGTTCAGAGGTTCCAAAAGAGAGCTAGAGCCCGCATCCCACCGTAGGAATGTTCTACACATCAATCGTTCACCCGTTAGAGACCGCGCACGGGTTGTTTCCGGGGTGGGGTGACTGCCAATAAAGCTGCTGTGAATATTCACAGACAGGTCTGGGTGTGGGCGTAAGTTTGCATCTGTGCCCATCGCCCAGGACTGCAGTAGCTGGCCTGCCTGGTAGACGGATCTGAATTTTTAAGAACCTGCCAACTTTTCCCAGACTTTTCCCATTTTACATTCCGCCCAGCAATGCGGGACGGATCCAGTTTCTCCGCGTTCTCCCCCGCATTTGGTAGTGGGTGTTACGTGTCTACCAATGTTACCTTGAAGTCGGCGGGGAGTTGGTCACGGAAGTTAATTCGGGGACTCCGCAGGGGACCCGCGGGCAACGGAGGCTTGCTCTCGGTTGGAACCTTCATGCTCACGCGAGAAGCTGAGCCACCAAGAACCCGGGTGCCAGCGGTTCTCCTGGGCTGCCATCTTGGATCCGGGGCCTTGGTCTTCCCTAGAAGCCCCGCCTCCAGACCTTCATTAGCATCCCATTGGGCAGATCCGTGTCACGTGACCACCGCGAGCTGCAAGGGTAGCTGGGAACCGTGTTCCCCCCTCAGCGTGGCACGCTGCTCTGCAAACGAAGTCCGGAGGCTGGAAGTGAAGAAGGGAGACGGCTTACTGACAAAGGAACTGAGCGTCAGTCACGTCAGTAAATAGCCCTCCGAGGAGGTGATCACCGAAAGAAATAAAAAACAAAACCGATAGGGTTTAAAATGGCTCCCCTTTAGGAGCAAGGCTGGGATTAAGGAGAAACCAACAAGGACAATTTCGCTTTTCGTTATATGCCTTTCTGGATGCCGGATGTTTGGTTCTTAATAAACTGCGTATAGTCCCGTGAGCTGAGAGAACTTACCAATACTTGCACTCCACGCGGGTTCCTTGTCCTGCTCCCATGTGACAACTGCACTTGGCATTATTTTTCCAGTGCTACAAGCACTTTCTCTGATCTGGCCTCCTCGCTGACTTAAAATGGAACCTCTCAAAAGGTGTTTCTTTTTTCTATACAGTCTCCTTGAACAAGGTGAGCTATTTGCATGTATGAGTGGGAGGGGAGTATAAGACCGTTATAAAGAAAGAATTTCCAAAATAAGGATGGTTTTACACACTAAGCGTCGACCCAGTGGTGCAATGGCTTTTTTGAGTCGTAGATATGAAAGATTTGTTTTGCACCTGACCCTGGCAACTTATTTTTTTTTTTTTTGTAATAAGGTATATAGAGAAGCCTGCCTCACAGAGGATAAGTTACCCAGACATTATAAGCTGCACTTTGTTTAAACAGCTTTTAAAGCCTGTTCTTCTCATGTGATGTGGGGCTCAATTTCCAAAGTCTGCAAGTAGGGGATCAAAATTACTCTCAAAAAGTATCTTAAATCTACCATTAAGGACAAAACAATTTCAACTCTTTTTTTTTTTAATTTTTTTTTCAATGTTTATTTATTTTTGGGACAGAGAGAGTCAGAGCATGAACGGGGGAGGGGCAGAGAGAGAGGGAGACACAGAATCGGAAACAGGCTCCAGGCTCCGAGCCATCAGCCCAGAGCCTGACGCGGGGCTCGAACTCCCGGACCGCGAGATCGTGACCCGGCTGAAGTCGGACGCTTAACCGACTGCGCCACCCAGGCGCCCCAACAATTTCAACTCTTAATACATCCAGCATAACCAGTTTTTTTGCTAGTGTTGTGCCAGACCGTTGTTTCTTTGACCCATCTCTAGACGAACTTCAGTTTAGGCAACACTTTTATACAATAAAAAACATAGATACGCAAGTGAATGTGTGTGCACAAATACACACGCACAGACACACACACTAAATCTTGTCTCTAAAGACTAGACTAATAATCAAAACCAACAGAGGAGGAGAGAGATGGGCTGGGCTCACTCCAGGCACACACATATTACGCAAATGAAACAGACCAGAAAGATAACCCCCTTTCACACTACCACACCTCTGCGTATGAGAGGCCGTGTTTTTTCTGGAGTCTGTGGCAAGGGGCACGATTATAAGCTTTAGGGAACACTATTGGAGAGAACTGAGTGTATGAAGCTGTCAAGGAACCTGGCAAGGAGGGTAGATTTCTCTGGAATTCCGGGCTGTGCCCGCAGTCTTCTGAGAAGCAAATGCAACTTTTCAACATCGGTTGGCAACACGTCCCAGTGTTCTACCAAGTGCTCTAGCCCAGCTCAAACAGTTTCAGGAAGAAGAGAAAAAATGATCTCCACTAAGGTGGACTTGGCTTTTGACAACCGAGTCCAGAGGCTGGGGGTGGAACCAGTGGCCCCACAAGCAAGACACAGAAATGTGTGCACCTTACGGACAGTTGAATCCATGAGGTCCTGCAAACCCTCACCCCTGCGAGGCAGCAAGAAAGAGGTATTGTTGCTTTTTCTCCTCCTGGGTGTGCACCCCAGGACCCTGGCATAAGCTGTAGGAGCAGGCACCATCCTTGAGGAGGTGAGACCTCACTGCTGCCCGCTCCCAGACCACTGGCACCTGTTCAGGGAAAGGGCCAGGGTGCTCCTGGGGCTGAGAGACCACCTCTCCCCGCCCCTCCCGCCAGGCGGGGGCAGTGACCCTGGCCCCACGTGCGCAGAATAAGAATAGCAAGACTCATAATGCCAGCTGATCTCTGGAAAGCTCCAGGCCCTTGCTATGTGCCCAACGTGCCCCTAAAATCCCCTCAACTCCAAAAGGCTCATTCCCTCCGTGGAGGACGGGACAGCCTCAGGTATGGGACTTCTGGAAGCCCAGTCCTGTAAGGTAGACTCACACCTGCTCGCCCCAGACCCCAGCGTCTCTGAGCGCGACCATCTGTACTGCAAGACACCCCCGAATCACATCGGACTCAATCTGGGGTGTCGGGGGTTGGGTCCCAGATTTCTGCCAAGCCAGAGTTAGCTGTGAGCTGCCTGGTGAGAGCGCCTTCTTCGGTGGTCCAAGCTCAGCTCTAGGACCTGGCGTGGAGGGAACAGATGCAAAAACCCGCGACCCGCGGGGGCTCCCCAGTCCCAGTGTGACGAGCTGCGGTACGAATGCGGGGGTCAGGATGTGATCCTGTGCTTTGCGGACGGAGGTTCACGTAACTTGCCCCACTTCCTGGAGCCTAAGTGCCACAATGTGGTCGGTGTGGAGTGGGGGTAGACCCCAGGGAAACCGTTTGGGGGGGGACAGTAAACCCTTCCCCTTAGTCATGCCCCCTCCTCACTTCTGGGAACAGAAGCTGGTCTGGTTCCAGGTGCTTCCCAAGGTTCCGGGTAAGGGTTCTGAAGATCCTGGAACGGACTAATTTGTCCCAAACCCCTGTCCCCATCCAGGGGAAGGGCCGCCCTGAGCCCCGCAGAGGCACTGCTGGTGGCATCAGCGCCCCCGCCAGAGTTCCCCAACAAACCCCAAATTGGGGCTGCCCCGCCCGCCGCAGGGCCGCGCGACAGACGCCCGCTCCAGCTTCATCTGTGCCCAGCAGCGCGCCAGCGCCAGGCTCCGCGCCGCGCACATCCCCGGGAGGTGGGCCTGGAGCGCTCCCTCTGACCCCAAGTTTTCGCCGCCCGCTCTGTACCTGCGGGGTGGTCCTCGCTCCAGCGGCTCCAGCTCCAGCAGCTGCTGTTGCTCGGATCCCTGCAACTTTTCCCCAGCTTCCGGGGCCGCCCCGCCTCCCGCCTCCGCCCCGCCCACCTGCGCCCCGCCCCGGCCCCGCCCGGGTCCCACCCCGACCCCGCCCACCTGCGTCCCGGCCCGGCCCCGGTCCCAGCCCCCGCCCCGCCCACCTGCGCCCGAGCCCCGGCCCCGGCCCTGCCTCAGATTTCGCCCCGCCCACCTGCGGGGCGCCCCGCCCACCTGCGTTCCGACCCGCCCCGGTCCCAGGCCGCCCCGCCCACCTGCGCCCCGCCCCTCGGCCCCGCCCACCTGCGTTCCGACCCGCCCCGGGCCCAGATCTCGCCCCGCCCACCCGCGCCACAACAAGGCGACCCGGTCCCATCCGGGTCCCAGATCTCTCCCCGCGCCCCTGTGCCCAGTCCCTAGGCCGGCCCCACGCGAAGTGAAGGTAGAGAACGCGAGCCCTCCAGGCGCGAGGCGCGGCGGGGAGAATTCCTCTAGGCCGGGTGCAGTTTCCGATGATAGCAGAGAATCACTGTCTTGAAGGAATGATGCTAATTCCCCGTTGTCCACTTTGCTGTCTGCTGCAGACAGGACCCAGGGGAGAAGTCCGGGGGGCCTATTGCCTGTGGCGCCCTATAGCGACAGGGACGCTTATTTTTGCAGTCTAAAGGGCTGGAGGATTTTCGTTGTTGTTGTTTAATCATAGGAAATATTTTTGGCCTCTCACGATCAGTGGGAAATAAAATAGATCCCATAATTCCTGGCTGAGGGCTCGGGGCCCGCTTCACCGTCCCTCCTGTCAGAAGAGGTAATATTTTAAAAGCCAGAAAATGTGTCCCCTTCACTGTCACTCCCTGAAGTGCCATATTTTTGCAGGTTTATGATTTGCAGTTCCCCACACTCATCATTTCTTTCCTCTCCCGGGAGAATATCACCCTCCCAGCTGGAGAGCCAAATGCAGATCCCAGATCCACTACCAGGGGGAGTAATCCCGGAGGTCCCCGCAGGCAGTGGGGGAGTGACTGACTGAGAGAAGCCCACTCCCTCCCCTGTAGGTAAAGACTTCTATCCCCCAGCCATCTATCCCCTAGGAGCTGGTATTACATCTATTAAATCCATTTAATCCTCACGGGCAACCCTGGGGTTTGCTGTTTTTCTTATCCCTTTCAAAAGGTCAGGGAATTTAGATACAGAGAATGTAACCCCTGTTTACAGAACATTTGTTGAATAGGCAATTCACTGTCTGTCATCCTGTTTATTTATTTGGGCATTGCGTATAGTCTGTCTTCAACTCCTGTGTCTGCCTTTCCTCCCATCCCAATTGTAAGCTCAACATGGATACCTTCGTATTTGCCCCCCTCCCCGAATTCTCAACAACTTACACAGTGTGTCTCAAGTAAACAATCGTCAAATGGATGGATCTTGTGCATTTGCATACATAGCATCAGGGCCCATTCTACCAATGAGGGAATCTAGACGGAGAAATGGCAAGTGGAAATCACCTAACGGTAATATTTACTGAGCACTGGCTTCAAGTACAACATTATTCTAAATGTAATATTTGGGTGAAGCCCGTCTTCATGAACACCTGCATGCGTGGGCTCTTGTTATACCCATTTCACAGGCAAGGAACTGAGATTTGAGGAGGTTCAATAAATTGCCCAAGGGTAATGCTTGTGTGTGTGGGAGCTGGGCTTCAGACAGAGCTAGCCTACCTTCAGAGCCCACGTTGGTAACCCCTTCATAGGCTCCTTTGTGCTAGGAAGTGCCTAGAAATCCCACAAAATCCTTTGCACCAAGTATCTTCATGACCTGTGTCGACTCTCCCTTCCTGGGTCACCCCTCTGTGTTGGGTCTTTTCAGCCAGATTTTTCTGCCTTGAAGAAAAGGAGAAACGGTTTCTCACTTCTACTGTGCAGTGCGGGAAAGCATCCCCAAGCAGTTTGTTCTCAGGGGTTGAAGCCTATCCTGACATCAATCCTTGTGGACATCCCTGTCCCCACAAGGGAAGCTCACTCGGCCTCTCTGAGTAAGACTCGGGCAGCTTTTGTCTGAGCAATCAGCTTTTTATGATCGCCAACCAAATGCCCTCCCATTCCTCAGCCTGTCTCTGCTGGGTGACTGCTTAAAGCTCAGGGTTTTGCCAGTTTCAGAGCACCAAATGTCTACCCACGACCTTCCATTCTGGGTTCCAGGTCAGGAAATCACCCATCTAGTGTCAAAGATTGTGTAATAGAGCTTTTGTGACAACGGAGTTGAGTCATCACCCTGACGTTCCCCGTATCGTGAGAGCCAACATTCATAACAGTGAGGCCCTTCTGATGAACTGGTCTTCAATGCATTAATTCATCGAAACCTCACAACAACCCCACCAGGTTACTGTTTTTCCTCATCTTTTTTTTGAAGGGGAAAGAATGTAGAGACAGGAGTCTTATTTGTAACAACCGGCAATGAGAAGGCCCGGAGTTCAAACTCGGGCAATTTGGTCGCAGAGTCCGCTGTGAAACCACCCCACTGGCCTGCGTCTCTAAAGTTCTTCCTTCAGGCCAGGCACCTGAGCTGGGAAAACCTCTCTTCGGTGTTTCCCTTCACTTCCGTACTCCCCAAACGCCTCTGGCTGCCAAGGGCGTGCGTGTTTCTCCCACCAAGCAATTCTCCAATTCTCCGTTGACCCAGGTGGATGTGCGTCCAGTCCCGCACGGCAAGGGCTCAGTCCCACAAGACCGCCCCCGTCAAGACGCCCATCACAAGTCCCGATTGTCACCTGTGCTACTGGCCAACCAGCTCCTCCTCAGTGGTTCCTGAAACCCTCTCCGAGGAGTCGAAAATTTCCCTGAGCTGCTGCTCCCAGAACTCAGGAAGACAGTAACTTACTAGGTTACCAGTCCATCACAAAAGGCCACAACGCAGGGCGACCGGCTGGAAGAGACACAGAGGGCAAGGTAGATGGGAGAGGATGAAGAGTTTCCACGACCTCCCAGGCGTGCCGAAATCCCAGCCCCTCTGTGTGTTCACCAACCCAGAAACTCTCAGAACCCTTTGTTCTAGGGGCTTTTATGCAGGCTTCTTCCCACAGGCATGATAGACCATCAACTCAATTTCCAGCCCCTCTCCCCTCTCTGGGGCGGAAATTTCTAGGGTTCTAATCATGGCTTGGTGTCTCTGGTGACCAGCCCCCATCCAGGGGCTCACCAAGAGTCACCTCGTTAGAAGAAAACACATCCGTACCCAGCAGGAAATTCCCAGGGATTTAGGAAGAGGGAGTCAGGAACTGGGCACAAAGACCCCAAAATTTATATATCTAATTATATCACAGTATCACAGGAAAGAATCCTAATCTATCCAAAAGTACTGCTTTTGTAAGCCCATTTTTTCTCTCTCACACCCTTGCATTTAATGCACCTCAGTGCCTTAGCACAACCACGGTGCTTTGTTACAACCGCCTTACTGATTTTGCAATCAAACGATGATACCTGTTTAGTATATATCACACGCAGAACCCCAAATTTGCAGGTGGAAACACAAAAGGAGATCGTGTCATGAAGGACGTAGTGTAACCCCAAGGGAAGTAGACAGAATAATGCCCCCCAAAGGTGTCCCTGTCCTGATCCCTGAAGCTAGAGAATATGGTTCCTCTCTTGGCTAAAAGGATCTGCACAGGAAATTAAGATTGAGGACCTGAAAGCAGAGACGTGGTCCCGGATTATCACACGGGCAGTTGCAAGTGGACAGAGGAGGGCAGGAGAGTAAGAGTGCGGAGTGATGCCATGACAGGAGAGGATCCATCCAGGAAAGACTCTAAGTGTGAAGGCTTGTGCAGTTGGTGGCTTTGAAAACGGAACGGCGGCGGAGGGGGAGGGGGACACAGGCCAAGGAACGTGGAGACCTCTAAGAGCTGGGACCAGCCTTCCTTCAGCAAAGATACGGTGACTTCAGTCCTAAACCACAAGGAACAAGAGACAAACAACAATGTGAACGAGCGAGGAAACGCAGTTTCCGCAGAGCCTCCGGAAAAGAACACAGTCCCAATGACGCCTGGCTTTCAGCCTCACGAGACTCCCAGCGGGGGAACAGCCGAGCCCAGCAGACTTCTGAACTTACAAAGCTGCGTGACAATGAGTCTGTGTACAACAGAACACAAAACCCCCTTGTCCCAACGCACTGTCTTTATTACCCAGGACAGGCTGGGTCACCCCGGGGCGAGAAACGACCCAACCATCTCAGTGGCGTGAAGGAACACAGTTCGGTCCTCGCTTTTGCTTCGTGTCCCCTGCACATCAGCTGAACGCTCTGCCCTGGGTCCTCCTCTCTGGAACCCAGGCGGATGGAGCAGAGAATGTGCCAGGAGGAGAGGACATCACGCGCTGGCCCTTGGAGCTTCTGCCCTGATGGGACCCGCATGGTTTCCACTCACATTTCTTTGGCCAACAGATGTGGCACAGAGAATACTCAAATGTTGTTAAAATCACTCTGCACGCGTTTGTTATTGAGCACGTGCTAGGAGGGAGAGAATTGCACACACACTATGTCATCCTAGTTACTGTCCTCTCTGTCCCGCTGGAGTGATCGCAGAGGCTTGAGAGAAGTAACAGGCACCCTCTTGGATAAAGCATTTGGAGCTGGGTTGTTTGGGTTTTTTTTTTAATTTTTTATTTATTTTTGAAGGAGAGAGAGACAGAGGGTGAGCGGGGGAGGGGCAGAGAGAGAGGGAGACACAGAATCGGAAACAGGCTCCAGGCTCCGAGCTGTCAGCACAGAGCCTGTCGCAGGGCTCAAACTCATGAACTGCGAGACTATGACCTGGGCCGAAGTCGGACATTGAACTGACTGAGCCACCCAGGTGCCCAGGAGCTGGGTTTTCAAGTAAAAGGGCAGCGAGCATCGCAATGCCCCGGGGAGTCAAAGTTCTGCCTCCTTGATCCCTTAACTTCACGTAGTACATTCCAGACCCTCCAGGATTTCCTGTGTGCCTCAAGAGTAGCCGTTCTGTTCTATCTTGAGCCTAACCATGCCTGGTTAGTCTTCGTCCTGTGCGCATGGCCAGGGTGGATGCAGGTCCCTGAACTTGAGCTTGGTTGATGACACTGCTGGTATTTGGGACGGTACAACCAAATGACAGGGGGAGACATGGGTTGTGATAGTAACACGGAGCTATTTCATCAGCCGTGCGTCTGCCCCCCTTGTTATCCGAGATACTAAATATCATCCTTCAAGCCACCTCACTGACTTTTCTGTGATGCAGCCCAGTCCGCAGACGCAGGACTATTTAGACCGAGGCTCAGCCCAGCTCCGCGGCTCACTGTGCGTGTGAGTTTGAGCGGGTCACGAGTCCACACTGGCTCTCTTTCCCTTGTGTCTGTAAAGTGGCTCTCTAACCCCAGACAACCTCTAAGCACCGTGTGAGTTCTAACATTTTACTCTCTCAGAGTTTAACTCATTCCGTCTCCAGGATTAAAGCACACTGGATTTTTCTGTCATCAGGACCCAATTTGGAGGGAGTCGAGGTGCAAGAAGGAGCAGCTGTCGTTCTCCGGGACCTTTAAACAAGATGCCTCACTTAACCCATTGGAGTAACCCCAGCAGGTGTTATGACATGTCCCATTTTATAGACATTATCATCAAGGCCCGGAGAGGGTTAGTCAATTGTCAAAGGGCACACCGCTGGACAGTGCAGGACTGGGAACCCAGGTCTGGCTGAATCCCAACACCTGTAGGAAACTCCTGTTTCCCTCCCTGGGAGAGCAGAAAAGGGATGGCCTTTCTCTAAGACCTTAGTGAGACTTGTTTTTTTACACTGTGGCCATTTTCAGATTTCACTGTATTTGTAAAGTTTTTGCACACCCAGATGTTTGGGATGACAGAGAATTAAAGAGCCTTTGACATCTAGGAAGATTCCCAGTCCCCGTGTGAAATGTACATTCTTGCAAGGAGACTGAGTCACTACGAGACACTCAGCCTGTCTACACGGCATCCACTCCCTCCTCTTCAGAGATTGGACTCGATATAATAATTCTCATCACCGCTAAATTCAATCAGGCCGTTCAGCCTCCTGATAATATTGCCAGAAGACGCAATTCATAAGCTCTGGAGAGGTGACTCAGGACTTGATTGATTTAATCCGGTGAATAAATCACACTGTCTCAGTGCCTTTGTAAGCGGGATCCATTTTGTTTGGCTTTTCCATAATAAAAAGAGGCATAAGGCTCAGATGGAAGTGTCTAAGTAATTTTATTTTTTTATTTTTTTTCAACGTTTATTTATTTTTGGGACAGAGAGAGACAGAGCATGAACGGGCGAGGGGCAGAGCGAGAGAGGGAGACACAGAATCGGAAACAGGCTCCAGGCTCCGAGCCATCAGCCCAGAGCCCGACGCGGGGCTCGAACTCACGGACCGCGAGATCGTGACCTGGCTGAAGTCGGACGCTTAACTGACTGCGCCACCCAGGCGCCCCTAAGTAATTTTAAATATGTGTTTGAACTCCTAAGTCATGAATTCGTCTTCTTCGATTCACCCACACATTTGCCAGGAACCTTATCACAAACATGAGCTAGATCCTGAGAGAAGTCAAGATGGCCACAGAGATGATACGGCTACAGCAACTGTATGTCTTGCTCTGGAGATCCTAACCTCTCCTTTGGCTCCGGTTTTGGGAATCCAGGACATCTGGCTTCGACTTGCATAGATATGAAGTAGGAACCCATAGACCACTCGGAAGATATTTTCTCCAATACTGCGGAATACAGCAGAAACTTCAGAGTTGAAGGTCCCAGGTTCTGCAGAAAGGTCCAGAGATGCCTCTTTAATTTCACCACCAAAACAAAACCCGAGGGCCCTTTCTCGAACACAAAGGGAAATCATTAGATCTCGTCACCCTCCGGAGCCTGCTTTAATGAAATGAGAATCAGATCAGACTCAACTTGCCCTGACAGGTCAGGGGCAGGAGGAAACTCTATCACCTGTGCGACCTCGTTAGGCTCTTCGCTGGCGAAGGGACAGAATAAGGTGACGCCTTTTGCTGTGAGGGTCGGTGCTCTGAATTCACATGCACGCGGGAAGCGGAAGAGGAGACACGGAGAGGCGTCATTACCACGGGCGAGAGGGAGCTGGGTGGTGAAGCTGGAGCCCCTGACGCCGATGAGAAAGGCATCCTCCTTCTCACTTCTCCTGGGTTGTCCCCTTCGATGCTGAGAACCCTGGAGCCCAGGAGAAATCGCCTCTGGCTGCCTGGTCTACCTCCGATTGAGGAATCATGGGTGCACTTGGGAGGGATTAAAACATCCGTGGAAGATCGGAAAGAGCCACATCCAGGGTATCTGGTGGGATTTGGCAGAACGAGCAGAACCGTTCACTAGAGTTAGCTTGAACAAAGAAGGGCTGCTCGACTCGCATAACAAGGGCGGTGGAGGTAGGGAGCCCAGGGTGTGTGTCGTGTCCCAGTTTTATCGCAGGACCCAGGGCCGGTCCATTTTGTGTTCCCATCGCCATCAGGGCCGTTGCATCCTGGTGGCAACGTGGCTGTTGCACCTCCAGGTGTGACGCCCGTGGCCCGTGCAGGTGGCAGGGGGAAGGGCCAGAGGGCAGCAAGCCTGCCTCTGCAGGAGCCCACATCCAGGAGGGAGTAGATCGAGAACACAGGCGTTTGACACAAAAATTCCCAGTGCTTACTTGTGAAGTCGGTTTTTGATCCCAAAGACTAGGAAAGACTGGGTGGAGGAAAGGGGGTCAGAAGGAAGGACAGGGGCTGAGACTAGAAGGGGAGGGATGGGGGGGGGCGCTGGGGATGAGCCCTAAGTCATCTGCCGCACATCGACCGCTCCATTCTGGACTTCCCTTGAGTGGGGGACTTTCTGTGGATGTCACCCCACACAGACGCAAACAAACACCGGAAACAGAGTGCAGGGTCTGGGCAATCTTGGGGGCATGCTGGGGGTGAGAAGAGAAAAACACCTCACCCACTGACCAAAGTGGAAATTTTACCTCAGCCTGGACAGGGCAGGGGGGCACCTCCACAGCTACGTGTACTTTGCAGGGAGATTTCACCTGCCCCGAACAATGGCGATGTCAGTTACCACGGTTTTTTTCACAGGGTGGTTTTGAAGAAAGAGAAAAGCCAAAGTTCACAGAAAAGTCACAAGTGCTGTTCCAACAGAAGATCTCCATTAAGGAAATTTAAAAAAAGAAAAAAGAAAGAAAAGGCTGGTTCCGGGTTGCCTGGATGGCTCAGCCAGTTAAGCTCCTGGCTCTTGATCTCAGCTCAGGTCATGATCTTATGGTTGGTGAGTTCAAGCCCCACGTTGGGCTCCTCACTATCCGTGTGGTACCGGCTTGGGATTCTCTCTCTCTCTCTCTCTCTCTGTCTCAAAAATAAATAAACTTTAAAAAAAATCTCCTTCTTCCTTACTGTCGACAGAGGTTGATGAGGTGGTTCTGAGAAGATCGTGCTGACTTTAGGGAACAGTGATTACAAATCACCATTAATTCATCCTAAACAAAGCCTGTTCACTCAAGTAGGTCAAATGGCTTTCATAAAATCTTACTCCGTTTTTAGAAAACCCTCCGGTTGTACAAGAAATAACGATTCCAGTGTGTAATCCCTGGGATCTGGGTAAGTAATTCTTTTTTTTTTTTTTTAATTTTTTTTTCAACGTTTTATTTTATTTTTGGGACAGAGAGAGACAGAGCATGAACGGGGGAGGGGCAGAGAGAGAGGGAGACACAGAATCGGAAACAGTCTCCAGGCTCCGAGCCATCAGCCCAGAGCCCGACGCGAGGCTCGAACTCACGGACCGCGAGATCGTGACCTGGCTGAAGTCGGACGCTTAACCGACTGCGCCACCCAGGCGCCCCTGGGTAAGTAATTCTTACCGGATGAGAATTTTAATTAACGGGAAAAGGTTCAAAATGTGTATCAGTATTCTGGGACAGTGATCATCCTGGGTTGTCAGATGTGGGCTCTCCGGAAGGTCCAGAGGCACAGAAGGAAGGTGGGAAATCAAGCAGGGGAATTAGCATTCTTGACACTGGTAATAATGTTAAAGACAACCAAAATGGCAGAGTAACTTTCCGGCCTGACTGCAGATTCCTTCTCTGCTCCCCAAAACGGAAACACAACAGCCATGAAAATAGATTTGACCATTCTTAGTCTTTGAATTGGCGTCGCGGGTGATGAATACTCTCTCTTTTGTCTGATGCTGAGACCTTGGCAACTTTATCAGGTAGCAGCGATTCATAACAAATTGCTCCCCCCAAGTCCCGTCTCCTTCCACCTTGTGACATCGGCTCTCAGTCCAGAAGCCCGTTGTCTAAGAGAGCCCCGCAAAACGATGCCATAAAGGCAGGCAGCTGTGTGTTCCTTCCATACGGAGGCTTTTGACACTAAAGGGGCAAGTTACCTGCTCCCTCCCACAGACCACTGTACAAAGTGTAAACAGATGTAGGATGATCACTGTAGACACTTCTCTTCAAAAGGAAGGAAACCGAGAGTCCCTGATCTACTGTAGTAACTCAAAAATAGAGCCAGGAAAACACTGGAAGTTTCTTGATATTAGAGCTCAAAGCTCTGGGAATAATTCTCTCATGACTCTCAGTTTCACTCTCTGAGTGGAGAATACATGAAAACAAAACAAAACAAAACCAAAACCAGACATGTTATTTGTTGCTGAATTTTTTTTTCTTGGCTGGTTTCCTACCTGTAGAATTTGGGGGATCCATATGCTTTCTTGCATTTTATTGTCTGTATTTCTTTAAGTTCAAGCGAGTGGTTTTTCCTGCTGATAAAATTCTCTCAAACTCTTTGTGGACCTCCTGTGAATCACACTGGGGCTCACGCCATTTGATAAAAGCCACAACAGTGAGCCTCTTTGATATGATATAATCTTACACACTTTGATTGTTCTATTTAGAGGCAGATGTGAAGTCTCTCTACAGAGCCTTTTCTGAACGATTGAATAATTCTCCAAGGCACCCTCTTTGAACTTCCTAAGATTTTAACAAATATCTTACGATCAAACCCTCACTTTCATTTCAAGACAACATTTTCCTGCTAGTGCTCTGGATTTCTTCCTTGCTTGGGAATCATTTCTTAATTTTAGCGTCGTTTGCCATTGGGAGAAGCTGAGAATTTTCAAAACCACTGACTGTCTCTTTTGTTATTGGTCTTTTTCATCACACACTGTACTATAAACAGCACTTTCAGTGCTTTGCTAGAGAACATCCTAGGCTAAATCTCCAAGTTCGTTGGACACAGTTTCTACTTTCCAGAGTATTGCAGGTGCCGTGAGGTTTCTGCCTCTACATAACGAGACCCTCTCTGTTCTCGTTTTTTAGTATGTTCCTCACCCAGTGGGAACCTTCCCTGCCATCGTCCTCAGCATCGAGAACCAGATTTCTGCGGTCATCTCCTCAGGCGATGTGAGCTTTCTCTGACAGGCTTCTTATCTTCACGGACTCTGCCCATCGCCTGGCTCCAACCCACCCCTGAATTCGTAGGTTTCGGTGGGGACAGTACTACACTTACAAGTACTAAAATATTCATTTCGTGATTGTTTCGTAGAAGCAGAGCACAGAATGGGGTGTGGGGTCCGAGGGGTGGGGGCAGGAAGTAAGAAGATGTCGGTCAAGGGTACAGCGTTTCAGTTATAAGACGAACCAGTGTCCGAGATCTGACGTCCCGCAGTGTGACTATAGTTAATGGTACTGGATTGTACACTTGAAATTTGCTGAGAGTAGATCTTAAATGTTCTCAACACACACACACACACACACACACACACACACACACACACAACAAGAGGAGGAAAGGAAAAGTAAATGACAACCATGTGAGGTGAACGGATACGTTCGTTAGCTGGATTCTGGTGATTATTTCACAATGTACGTGTATATCAAAACATCAAGTTGTACGGCTTAAATATGTACAATTTTTGTTAATTACACTTGGATCAAGATGGAAGGAAATTACCTCAAATTATAATAGCTTAAGACGGCAACCATTTATCATCTCTTGATTTCTGTGAGACAGCTTAATTGGTGGCCTGTGACTGAGGTCTGTGACAAGGGTGTAATCAAGCCACGGTCCAGGATTCAATCACCTCAGGACTGGATGAAAGGTCTGCTCTCTCGCTAGAGTTCTGCTCTGAGAAAAAGCAATCTTCCAGTTCCCAAGCTGCCCAGGGAAAAAGCTCCCGTCGCAAGCCACTGATGTCGCTGGCCAACAGCCGGTAGGGACTTGCCAACAGCCGTGTACAATTAAAACTTGGCTCGAGACAGAGCTGGAAGGTCACACTCGGAGGAGGATGGGTTCACTTGGCCACTGCAAGGAAGTGTGGTTGCCTGAGATTTCGTAGCAGATGAAAAACAATCAAATGACACTGGAACGAGGGAGAAACAGAAGCAATGGAGTTACTGGGGCCTCCCTGCCAGTGTCCCGGTGTCCTCCCCCAGGGGACCGGAGCCTCTCAGGCCAGAGTCTCGGGCTGCTCCCCTATCGCAGAAATGCATGGAGTATAAAAGAAGCATTATGGGCTGGGGTCCTAGTAGGAAACAGGTGCACCATCCAACCGGCTACTTTGAAGACAGTTAAATCAAGGCAGGAGCAGTGTTTACTTACTTTTTTATGTTTACATATTTATTTTGAGAGAGAGAGAGAGAGAGAGCAGGGGAGGGGCAGAGAGAGAGGGAGACAGAAAATCCCAAGCAGGCTCTGCGTTGTCAGCACGGAGCCCGACCTGGGGCTCGAACTCACAAACAGTGAGATCACGACCTGAGCCGAAATCAAGAGTCGGATGCTCAACTGACTAAGCCACCCCGGCGCCCCAGGAGCAGTATTTATTACAACCGAATAAATACCAACTACAGGGCTAGCGAGAGTGGAGAGCGTATGTGCCTCCTGTGTCTCGAGAGGAGGAGGGAGGAGGAGGAGTTTCTAGAACCAGGAAGTGGTGGCTGCAGGGGTGAGGCCATCTGACAGTAGCCCTGGCCTTTGGTAGAGGGACACAGAATGCCCCCCTTGACCCGAACGGAGCAAACTGGAGACACCAATCCCGGCGGCCTGGCCGTCATTCACTGGCATGAGAGGCGGAACCGTCCAAGCTTCGCCGTGAGCGTGGCTGGAAGTCAAGGCTCCTGGGGAGAGAACAGAGCCCCCCTGTCGTCCAGGGTCAGGTGATACCCCTGCACCCAGACCCACCTCCACCTCAGCCCGTCTCTCCTGCACCAAACACACTCGGAAAATAAAAATCATATGACTCCCAAAAGGTCGATCATTGCTTTCCTGCCTAAATTATTCTGACTGACGTATTTTGGTCATACTTTTTTATGATCCCAAACCTGGATTTTGAAATATCTAGTGTCTGCCTTTAAAAAAATACACACCAACAGGGCGCCTGGGGGGCTCAGTCGGTTGAGCCTCTGACCTCGGCTCAGGTCCCGATCTCAGGGTTCATGGGTTCGAGCCCCGCGTCGGGCTCTGTGCTGACAGCTCGGAGCCTGGAGCCTGCTTCAGATTCTGTGTCTCCCCCTCTCTCTGCCCCTCCTCTGCTTGTGCTCTGTCTCTGTCTCTCAAAAATAAACAAAAAAAATTTTTTTAATAAATAAATAATACACACAAATCTCATACTTCCTGAATTCACTACTGTCTTTAGAGCATATTTCCAATGAAAATTTGAGTCTGTTGCCACAAACCAAGCATTTTCATCAAGTTTTAATAAAGGCTTAAGAGGACATTTGAGATCAATGTGTGAAGGATACTATTTTCCGAAGCTTGATGACTGCTCGTGAAATCAGGCAGTAGTGACAGGAATTAGATTGGGAAAAAAAAAAAAGGTTGAAATTTGGTGTGTGCATAACTGGTCTGGAAAGACAGACTCAGTCGCTTAAGTGTTCAACTTCAGCTCAGGTCATGATCCCACGGTTCGTGGGTTCAAGCCCTGCATCGGGCTCTGTGCTGACAGCTCGGAGCCTGGAGCCTGCTTGGGATTCTGTGTCTCCCTCTCTCTCTGCCCCAACCCTAGTTGCACTCTCTCTCTCTTTCTCTCTCTGTCTCTTCTCTCTCTGCCCCTCCCTTGCTTGTGCTCTGTCTCTTTCTGTCTCTCTCTCTCAAAAAATAATCATAGGAAAGAAAGAAAGAAAGAAAGAAAGAAAGAAAGAAAGAAAGAAAGAAAGAAAAGAAGAAAAGAAAGAAGGAAAGGAAGAAAGACAAAACCTATGGCATGACGGCCTCTCTATGCTTAGTGTTTCTTTACAGAATGTCTTGGGGTTTTGAGTTTCAATTCAGCAGACTAAATAAAACAAATGCCTGATTAGAAAGCATTTTCCTAGACAGCGCTCTTTAAAAAAGAGATGTTTGCAACAAAAACACTGATAATCAGGCCCACGTCCCTGTTGAAATCAATGAGAAGAGAGATCTCTAATACTCGCATCAGCAGGGCATGGGCTGGGAAGCTAGTTTGAAATCTCCAAATGTTTTCATAAATGCAGGGATCAGACTCTGGGTCACCCATATTCTCCCTAGTTTTAATTTATTTCAAAAAAGAATTATTCCATCAATTCAGAAAGCCCTCATGGCTTCAGATACTCCTTTCCTGAATTGCAGCACGCACGGTTAGGGAGCTATTTGGTGCCGTGTCCAATTGTAATTATCCTTGAATCAGAGATATCATTTTAGTCTGGAATGAGCGTATGCGCAGTAAGATGAATGAGTCCCCAGCTGGGTCCAACTTTGAAAAGACTTTCAGCGTGGAAGCTTGCATTCGGAGAATTAATAAAGACGGTGATGGTTTATTCACATTCCAAAAGAGACTCCCTTTCTTTCTTTCAGGGTGAGCCCTCCTGGTCCGCAGCATTGTATTTCCTTACAGATCAGGAGCTATAAAAGTCCGGCCCGATGCGGATGCTCAAGTGGTGCTGAATGGAATTTAAAAGCCAGGTTGTGGGAGCATATGGCAAATACAAAGCTAACGTGTTAAGTTTGCGTTGGAGATTCAAAGACAGAGGCCACATTGTCCGCTAACGTGAAAAGAAAGGAATGGGATTTATCAGAATTATGTCCCAAAGCTGTGTCTGTGGCATAAAATGCCTTTGGGCTTCTCTTTGGAAGGAACGCGGATACTCAAAGGAGGTCTGTCTCCGGGCATTTTTCGTTGTTGCCCACCCCCCAAAACGGAGAAACGGGTGGAGAGCCTGGGGAAACTTCCACAAGGGTCTAGGAGCACAGACAGCATATAGGGTGTGGCTCCACAAGCCCCTCCCCCTCCATCCTTTTGCCTCCTCTCCCCTCTTCCCTCAGTCCGACCCCATGTCTGATCCTCTACCTGTATCGCTTTTCCTTTGGTCAGGTTGCCACTTACCTATTATTTCACACATCGTCCACGAATCACATGTCAGCAAAAATCACTGTAGTAGAAATGTCCCCCATGCTGGAGATGACCAAAAGGCCTCCCGAAGAGGGCACGTGCCCTCCATTGGCACAACACACTCAGTGGGTAAGGGGACCGCCAACGTGGCTTCCAGCATGATCGTGCCATGATTGTCCCTTCTAAACCGTAATCTGATGCCGTATGAAGTGAGGATAGTCTTCATTTTGCTGTATATTCAGGCACGGGAGGAAAGACTATAAAAATAACCTTATTTTAAAATGTTAAGCATCCAAGTCTCCATTGTGGAAGCTATTTCAAGTTTCCCACACACTCCCAAAGAACTCTCTTCTAGACTGGGGGACGTGGAAATAAAAGGAGAGTAGACAAAGCTATGCAAGTAGGAGCCATCCAGGGTCGTCTGAGGAGAGGGTTGCCAGATTTAGAAAATATAATACAAGGCACTCAGATCATTTTGAGTTTCAGCGGAACAACAAATGATTTTAGTGTAAGTATATCCCATGCGACATTGGGGGTATACTTATACTAAACAAAAGTCTTTGTTGTTTATATGAAATTCAAATTTAACTAGGTGTGCTATAGTGTGCCTAACAATCCTACTGAGGGTTAACTAAGGAGTTGACAAACATGTGTGCTTAGTAAATGCTAGTTTCCTTTCATCCATTTAGTATTCCTTGCAGGACAATCTGGAAGTTTATTTCCTAGTCTATAAGACATAATAGAGTAGAAAACACAGTCGTATTTCTTTAAGGAGATATTTATGGGAGGGGAATCCATATATTTTATATCACACGTGGATGGAAAATGATTTTAAAATGGGATTGTAGGGAAAATGTACAGTGTTGCTTATGTAAATACAATATGCTATATATTGTATATAAGGGAACAGTTCTGGATTTGAAATAATAGTCCGCTAGTGCGGAGAAATTATAAAATCACATAGTCAAAAGAAATATATTGGCATCAGTGAATGAATAAACCGGAATACGGCACCAGAAATACCACAAATGTGCTAGTAAATCGGGTCTATTCCTTATCTTTATTATTATGAGAACAAATGCTAGTCTGGTAGTTCATAGAATATCGGTGGCCAGAAAGCAAGGTACCATATAAAATAAATGACAGTAGCATGAATTCCTATACTGCATTTGCAGTCAGGGTAAGTGAAGCAACAAAAACAGCAAAAATATAAATTTGAATCCATTCCCACCCAGGTTGTCAGATTAATGTGGACAAAACAAATATTTCGGCAAAAACAGAAGAATACACAGAGGAAAACAAAACAAACCTGATGAAATTCCAACGCTAGACTCATGCCTGCAGAAAAAAATAGTTTGCTGACAATTAGTAGAGGAAACACAAGGGAGAAAATGAATGGAATCTTGGGAAAACTAACTCGATCAAGAACTCACTGCAACTTCCATTATTATTTGAGGCATACACGGTGGAAGATTGTGGAATAGCTATAAATCAGACGCGTACGGGTAGTGACCCAAACCTCATCTCTAACCGTCTGGGCATCCCAGTTCTTATTATCTGGTTGATCGAAGACAAAACGTAGACGCAACAATAAGGATGATAAGTTAACCACCGATTTCTTAAGTCGGCCCTAGTTAAAATTATGGACAAAATCACAACAATTTCTAACAACTCTGAAAGCAACATTAAGAGGTCACATTAATAGTCACATAAGAGTGACTATTTAGATAAGTAAAGGGAAAAGCAAGCAAATATTTATACTCCATTACCATTGAAGTCAGATTAAATTTCTTTTTTATAAATTAGACTCATCTGTATCACGTCATCATTAATCCGAGTTTCTTTTTTTTTTTTAATTTTTAACGTTTATTTACTTTTGAGACACAGAGCACGAGCAGGGGAGGGGCAGAGAGAGAAACACAGAATTGGAAGCAGCTCCAGGCTCTGAGCTGTCGGCACAGAGCCCGACGCGGGGCTCGAACCCACGAACTGTGAGATCATGACCCGAGCCGAAGTCGGACGCTTCACGACTGAGCCACCCAGGCTCCCCAATCCGAGTGTGTTTCTATTATAGAAAGGCAAATGATTTTCTTGCAATACGGACAAATTTATTTAATGAGTATATGGACTTCATTTCTCTCTTTCATAATTCTCTTATTCGTTTTCATGAAAATAATTATTTCCCTTATTACATAAATGCTATTTGCGTTTCATTTGTCCTCGTATTTCTTAAAGGCCAGTTTCGTGACTTAGCATCCCCCAAAAGCGGCAGGGAGAGAGCTCTCTGGACACAGGAAGTTTTCAGAAATGTTTTTTGAGCCCGTGCGCGTTGGTTTTAGTGCACATCTCTTAGGGGAATTACGTCATAAGAGGATATCAGCTGATCTAAGAGTATCTCTTCCTGGGTTCCACACCCTTCTCCTCCTCCAGGGTTTCCTCTGGTGCTAACTGCGTCGCTCTCTACTCAGCACTCAAGCCATCACTCTGGAATCCACTCACGGATCCCCTTCCTCGCCCAGTCCAACCACATCCTGCTGGCTCTACCCTGACGACATCATTCAAATCTCCCCACCTCACTGTCTCCAGTCCCAGCTACTGGAACCAAATCCACTCCTGCTTCCGTTCATCGATTCCCCTCACATTACGGAAGAGGGACTGGAGGAACACAGCAAGATCCCATTGCTTGCTCTCTTGCTGGAAACCCTTCAACAGCTCGCAGTCTGCTTTTAGGGTAAAGCCTTTGCCTCTGAGGCCCCGTGCGGTCCAGTCCCCAAGACCGTCTCACTCCCTCCCTACTGTTGAGTGGAGAGTCTAAAGGAACTCCAGAAAAGCATGGATAACAGCAGCGAATTAATGCAACAAACATCCGTTGAGTATCTATCACATGTCTGACCTGAATCCGGGTGCTCGAGATTCATTGGAAAGCAACTCCAGAGACATATAGTCCAGGACCCCCCACCTTACCTCACCTGTGTGTTACTCTCCTGAAATACCTCTACTATTCCAACGACCGTGTGTTAAACACAGAGGTGCCATTAATGTCGATGGGAAGATTTTGGAACCCATTCCAAATACCACACTTAGCACCTACTGATTACCATAAACAGTAACACAAGGCACTTTTCCTTCCAAATGACTCTGTAATTGTCTCCATTATCTCTTTAAGTACTTTAGAGTGATTATATATTTAAGTCTGTGTTCACAATCAAAACATAAACATCATACACAACGTTCGTATGCTTCAAGCTCTCAGGTCATCTCTTTCCCCCAAAGACAAATAAACCCAGTAGAACATTAAAGAAAACCCTTGAAACACACAAAGCAGATAATCCCCCTTGGCCGCGCAGGTGCACATCCCCCTATGAGGAGCCATCGGACCACCAGGGCTCTGACAGTCACCTCGCAGCTCCACACTGCTCTTGTCCTGGGTTGGGGGGCGGGGGAGGGGGTAGGGACACCCAAAGGTACCCTCAGAATGGGTGTGAGCAGATGTGTGTGTGTGTGTGTGTGTGTATGTGTGTGTGCCTGCGCCTGTGTTTCTGTCCGTGTGTGTGTGCATGCACTTCTGTGAGCGTGAGGGATGCATTAGGAAAGTGACCTCTCTCAGGTAGAATGTGAACGTTTTGAAGCCGTGACTTGCAACCAAGAAATCGTTTAATTGCTCTGTAAACAAACTGGCCTTGGAGGAGGAGAGAAGAGGGGAATGGGGGAGGGAAACAAGAGGGAGACGTAGCCAGCCAGCAGGCAGGGGCTGGGTTAGAGAGGAAGGAGGAAAGACGAGGTTGGTTTGTTGGCCATGATGTGATGGAGATTCCACTTCTCTCCAAATACTCAGGGAAATACACTATGCATACAAACGACGATAGTTGTTTTTCTTTCTTTTTCACTTTTGCCTTAAATAGAATTTGTATCTGCTCGGCTGCAACCCGGAAGGAACCTTGAAGAAGAAATGTTTAATATAAAGATGTATTAACTATAGGGGTGCCCGGGTGGCTCTGTCAGTTAAGCATCCGACTCTTGGTTTCGGCTCAGGGCACGATCTCGGCTCAGGTCATGATCTCAAGGTTTCGTGGCTTCAAGCCCCACATCGGGCTCTGTGCTGACATTGTGGAGACTGCTTGGGATTCTCTCTCTCCCTCTCTCCCCCTCTCTTTCAAAATCAATGAATACACCTAAAAAAAGATTTCTTAACTATAACAGGAGATGAGAAATGGTGGGGAGATGGGGGTCATGGTGGGTTGGCTAGGAACAAGGACAGGGAATTGTGAGGAACATAAGAATAGCGTCACTACCCTCAGGGCTGAGACAGAACCCACTCATCACCACCGCTGCAGATGAGGTCTTGCTGGAGAGGGCACAGCCAGACGATATCCTGCTGGTGGAATTTGCTGGAAATCTATCCCCTGGATTTCTTGGGAAAACAGTCCTCTAGGATGCCAGGGAAAGCTACTCACCAGAGGCGATCCCCTACAAAAGCACAGGACAGGGAAGCTGCTGGAACTTTCACCACGGTGACCATGGGCCAGCAGCCGCCCCGGGAGCCTGGTGCTTCAGGGGTTAGAGGTGCCTCACAGCAAACCTGGCTGAAGGAGCTTCGGGGCCGCTGCTGGCCACCATGAACTGCACACAGTGGACCGGGGCCCCATACATTTCTTCCTCAGTGTCCCTCTAGCGCCCTCTGCTGCGAAAGCTTCCATGTCAGCTGATAAAGGAAAAAACAATGCAAAACACAAAGGGCTGAGATCCATTTTCACAGGCTGTGCTATAGCGGGGGCTCCGGAGAGACAGAACCTATTGGACATGCGGACATACGTAAGAGGAGATTTAGGGGCGCCTGGGTGGCTCGGTCGGTGAAGCGTCCGACTTCGGCTCAGGTCATGATCTCACGGTTGGTGCGTTCGAGCCCCGCATCTGGCTCTGTGTTGTCAGAGCAGAGCCTGCTTCAGATCCTCTGTCACCGCCTCTGTCTGCCCCTCTCTTGCTTGCTTTTATAGGAGATTTAGTATAGAAACTGGCTCTCCTGGTTATGGGGGTGGTCCCAGGAGCTGAGAAATCTGTAAGCAGCAGAACCAGAGAGCAGGTGGTACAAGCTTGAGAGCCAGGCGCTGGGGTTTCCAAGGGCGGGGGATGGGCGCCCCAGCAGGTGTCCAAGGGCGGGGGATGGGCGCCCCAGCAGGTGTCCAAGGGCGGGGGATGGGTGCCCCAGCAGGTGTCCAAGGGCGGGGGATGGGTGCCCCAGCAGGTGTCCAAGGGCGGGGGATGGGCGCCCCAGCTCTAGCAGAGACACAGAGCTCACTCTTCTTCCACTCTGCCCCGTTTGAGCCGTCTGAGGACTGGGCGATGTCCGTCCACTCTGGTGACGATGATCTTCGTCCCTCAGCCTCCTGAATCAAACCCTAATCTCCTCCAGAAACCACTTCACAGACACACCACAGGTAACGTCCCCCGGCTATCTGGGTGCCCCTTAGCCCGGTCAAGGTGACACATAAAAGGAACCATGAAACAGACCAGGCCAAAAAGGTGAATTTAGAGCTGAGAGGAAATGCGTTTGGGATCGGCACGGGGCTGTCCCCGTGAGCATCGGTGGAGCAGAAAACAGCAGGAGAAGCTTGAGGAGAAGGTGCGAATCCACCCAGACACAGAGCTGGGGGTCTGCTCTGCGGCGGCAGCCCACGGGGCAGGGGCCCTTCTGCCTGCCATGCGCACCCCGGGGCCGGGCACGGGACCCGCACAACAATTCCCAGAACGAATTTTAATTCCCTCGGCAGAAATGCAGGGTGAACACAGGGCACCCCCCCAAAGATGCGGAGGAGGAAGGGCATGTTGGTTAGCTAGCTAAGTTCTGAGGGTGACACTGACTTTAGCTGAGGGGGATGTGTGTGTGTGTGTGTGTGCACGTGTGTGCGTGTAGAAAGAGGACGGGCCTGGGGTGTGTCAATTAAAACATAAGTCTGCTATCTTTAAGTAGTATAGTTTTAGGTGTTTTTATCTTTTTACAATGAGTAGATACAAGTTTATAATTTAAATTTTTTTAATGATTATTTATTTTTGAGAGAGAGAGAGAGAGCATGAGCAAGGGAGGGGCAGAGAGAGAGAGAGGGAGACACAGACTCCGAAGCAGGCTCCGGGCTCCCAGCTGTCAGCACACAGCCCTACGTGGGGCTCGAACCCACGAACTGCGAGATCATGACCTGAGCCGAAGTCGGACGCTTCGCCCACTGAGCCCCCCAGGCGCCCCACGATTGTACAATTTAACCATAATGCCCACTGAATTAATCAAAGGAGACACCGCAGCCTAAGTGACAAGTGGCAAAGAACAGAGGCGATATGGATCCTCAGGTGACCCACTTTGGCCCTGCAGGGACCTTTGCTCCGCGGGCCCCAAGCCCGGATGCCTGCCGGGAGCCCTGAGAGGACTCAGAGTGAAGGACGCAGGACAGAACGCACGTTGCTTCTTGAGTGCTGCCTGTCCCGGGGGCTGTTCCTCCGACAGCAAAAGCAGAGCGCCTGGTTTCCGAGTGCGATCACCGGAAACCCCTCTCTTGGGCCATATTTCACCGTTATGACCCCAACCAGCCTCCCACGTAAGCGGTCCTGCCAGCTGCTCCCCACACTGGAGCTCGGACGTCCCGATCGATTCTCCAGGGGGAGGCCCTGATGGGCTCCGAGGACGTCCCCCCCAATGATAGTTATTTTCTCAGTTATTCTGCCCAGGAAACAGCACGTCCCCTCCGGCTTCTGCGAGAGCCGGAGATGGGTGAGTGGTGACGAATGCCACGGGGGAAGAAACGCAGGCAGCAGCTGGGAAGAATGATGTCCGCACCCACCAGGCGCCAGAGGAGGGGTGGGGACCCCGGGGCGGGCTCCCTGCAGGACGGACACTCCACGGACACAAAGCCCTCCCCCCGTCAGAGGGAGACAGGTGCACCTGCTGGGAACGCTGCGGTGCTGATGCAGCCTGAAGGGTTTGGATCGAGGTCCAAGACCGCAGAGAGGGGCCGAGCCCCGGTTAACCGCACAGGGGAAGGGAGCTGAGGTTCCTCCCAGGACTTGCTTAGAACAGAGCTAGACGAGAGGGGGAGGAGAATTGTCACCTTCGTCATCAAAGGGGCCCACGTACCCAGAAGACGGAGAAAACGCCGAGAAAACAGCCGGATGCTCAGGAGGGTCGCCGCCCCACATCGGCGAGTCTTTTCTTGTGCGGTTTTATATCTGTAGCAAAATGTGGGTGCGTGTGCCTCATCCGCGGAGGCTCCTTAACCAGAGTCTTCACCCCCGGCAAGAGCTCAGAGGTCGCCTGACCCCCCGGGCTGTCCCTGAGTGTCGTGCAGCCCCATCAAGCGGCATCTGTCATTCGTGTCCCCAACACGGGGAAGTTCCCCCAGGGCACACGCAAGCGTGGTGGCCTCTGCACAGAGGTTCCTGGATTCCCTCGGAAAAGCCGATGCTGTGGCTCCGTGGCCCTCCAAGCCCACTGAATAGCAACGGTCGTGCGCCCTCTGCCTCCCTGCTGTCCGCATTTCTCCCCGCTGTCCCTGTCATAGGAGCTGAGCATCCGGGCCATTGACGATTGCTGTTATTCCCACACAGCAGAGCTACGAGAATGATAAAATACATCTTGTGCCAATGGCCCTATCCTCAGAAGAGAATAGGGAGGGGCCCCTGCGGTTCAGGTGCAACGGAAAGGAGGGGATAACTCCTCCTTCCTGTCCCCTGTGCCCGTGGTGTGTGTGCCACGAGAGGCGTGTTCTGTTCTACTCATTCACCCGCCAGCCTGGCCTTGAGTGGTTTCTTCGTGGGCTCCTGCTAGAAGGCGCTGTATGAGGTCAGGGGGAACAGCTATGCGGGGGAAGGCACACCAGCGGACCGGTCGATGGAAGTAATAAAGGTCAATACAGGGAACTATAAAATCAGGCTTGGAATCGGCCGGTTGAGAACGTTCAGAGGAGGCTGGAGGCAAGTGAGGGACCCGCTGGAAATGGTGAGACTTTATCTCAATGGCCTCGAAGGAGCCACAAGACTGGGTTGGGAGCAGTGGCTTTGTCTCATGCCTTCCCAGCTTCTTTTTCATAAGGCACAACCAGAAAGGCATCTTATGCTGGGACACTCGACATACACACGCATACACAGTTTAAATGAAAATTTTATTAGGGGCGCCTGGGTGGCTCAGTCGGTGAAGCGTCTGACTTCAGCTCAGGTCATGATCTCACGGTTTGTGGGTCCGAGCCCTGTGCTGACAGCTCAGAGCCTGGAACCTGCTTCGGATTCTGTGTCTCCCTCTCTCTCTGCCCCACTGCTTACACTCTCTCTGTCTCAAAAATAAATAAAGATTTAAAAAATTTTTGTTTAATTTAAAAGTGCAAATTTCGTTAGGAAGAATATGTTCGGTTGGTTGACCATCTCACTCTTGATATCCGCTCAGGTCATGATCTCATGGTTCTTGAGTTCGAGCCCCACATTGGGCTCTGTGCTGACAGCACGGAGCCTGCTTGAGATTCTCTCTCTCCCCCCCCCCACCCTTCCCCCACTGGCTCGCTCTCTCTCTTCCTCAACATAAATAAATAAACTTAAAAAAAAAAAAGAATATGTAACTTTGTTCCAAGCATGCACCCTGATATTTTCTTATCCTGGTCCACGTATTTAAAAAAATGATAGATGAGGTCCCTTAAATTAATGTCATGGCTTAGAGTTGACCCCCCGTTTAGACCTAAGATAAGGAACAGCCACTGAACTTGGAAATGGAATATTTTCTAGTTTAGACACACATCAGATCTAGCCACTTTCTCCTCTCTCCTTTTGTGAATTAGCACCGTCCTGAGCTTTCTAGGACCATTCAGGTGGGAGACTTAGGTCTGAAGCGTTCACTGCTGATTCGCTGTATGTGTACCTGAGACCTGTCAAAGCTGCTGGGCCCCTATGCGCAGAAGTCATTTCCTGTCTCAGGGTGCCCAAGGAATAGGCGACTGCTCTAGTCTAGCCGAAGCACGGGGCTGAAGGCTCTTCGCCTTGCCTTAACGGGGAAAGCAGCCCCAGGCCACCTTTGGATGCTGAGGTTCCTTTCAGGGCCACTGTGAGGGACATCATCAGCTCCCCCAGGCCACTGAGCCAGTCTCCAGCACAGAGCGACCCCAAACAGGGGCTTCGGTAAGAGCGACAAGGGTGCCTCCTCCCTCTTCCAGATGTAATGAGCATCCATCAGACAGGAGCACGTGCAGGTGCGAGCTCGGACCAGAAGGGACTGGAGTAAACAGCTTGATTGGACATGTGACTGCTTGAGACATTGCCTTCCAGGCTGCCTGGGAAGGAATTGTTAATTCACAGCTAAAACTAAATAGGAAAAAAATCAATGCCGGAAATGTTGGTGCGATTAATTAAGCCTTCATGAGGAAACAGGGCGGCACGCCGTCAGACGTGGAGCCTCCCCGACCGACCGCATCAGGACCTGGCTTCTAACCCAAATCTCAAAGCCTGAGACAGGCTAGGCTCCGGAGTGCTGGGCTGGGGCAAATGCCAAGGGCAGGTTGACATCACCATGTGGAAGCCTGTGGGTGTGCAGAGAGGTTTTACTTCCCACTGCCTTTGTCCCTCGGCAGGATGCAGTGTGGGATGCTGCTGGGTCACATGACCATGCCAAGCCAATCACCGATGCCAGCTGGATAGAATCGACTGATTGGCTGGACCTGGGGTCAGGTTCCCACCCTGGAGGGCGGTTGCAGTCACTGAGATGGGGGTGGTCTGATCATGGAAAATCAGGGAGATATTTCCAGAACCAGGGCGTAGGAACCCAGGGGAGAAAAAATAAATAAATCACTTCAGTTACACAGGGTGTAGCGTGCCCGCAAATATTCCCAGATTCTCGGGAGCACCTCCTAATCCTTAGAACCTAGTTTCTGGGTGTTCCCAGTACATGCTAGACTAAAATATAACATCATCGTTAGACTGAAAAAATAACTTGCATACATTTATCCTGCACAGCACAACATAGCTTTAGGAAAGAGATAGCACATGCACGAAATGACATATGTCCACACACGGAGACAAATAATGATTCTCCTTCCCTCCATCTGTCTGTCTCTCTCTCTCACACACACACACACACACACACACCAGCAAATTGAGAAAAGCATATATTTTGCAAAACCAAATACTCTCCCCAGCTCTGACCCTGGTCTCCGGGGACACCCTTTATTCAGGAAGTGCTATTTAACCAACATACGACTCCTTCCCTCCTAACTCTTGTTTCTGAAATGCCTAATGCGATTAGGAGTTTATAAGAAAAGATGTTTCCCAAGCCTCCTGCACTAATGGACCTTTCAGAATGTTAATTGCCCCAAGTTGACATGTGTCCTTGAATCGAGGGGTTTTTTTTTTCATTATTTTAAAATGCCTGTCAGTTGTGGGAAGACAGTAATTCGTTCAAAGAGGCAGACTTCTGGCAAGCATCGACTCACAACTGAGTCATCCTTCCCACCGACAGCCTGTCCTCCAGGCACCGCTGTTTCCAGGAAGGCAAACTTCCTTCATCTGCTTCCAAAATGAGCTCATTCCTGGCCCGCTTTAAGGATGCCGCGCTCTCTCTCTGACTCCATGTTGCTTCCCTGGATGGGGCGGACGGTCACAGCACTGGCGGCTACGTGGAGAAGGCTGAATCGGATATATGGGGCATCTGGGAGTTAGGGTATCAGAAACCTGGGTTCTTTGAGTTCGCTAAATAAAGGGCGACCATATAATTACAGCCAATCCAGGACAGCACTGAGAGTGTGACCCCATCTTAGGACAGCGGGTACGTGTCAAGACTGTCCGGGGCAAAACGAAATGTGTGGACATCCTACTCGGCAGTGTTTCTGAACCCCACCCCCCCACCGCCTTAGCTCTTACGATCCATTCTCCATGGATGCCTCTCCTCTTTCTATGATTATGTCCCATCCAGGCCCAATACCACCCTTTTCGTAAGGACTCCTGGTCCCCGGTTGGTGTGGGTCTAGTGATGTCTGGTCTGGTTCTTCAACTTGCCCAACCCTTTTGATACCAGAGTTGACTTTGTTGACTTTGATCCCCTTTCTGTTGCTACTGCCAACTCAAATCAACTTAATAAAAAAAATAATGAAGACATTAAACAGCCCATATGACTGCAAACTTCTGAGTATTGGTTTAGGCACTGCTTGATCAAGGGACTCAAAGACTGGCATCTCTCTTTCTCATTAACTCTTGGCTCTGTCTTCCTACGATTTGGCTTCCGTCTCAGGATCTCTCCTTTGGAAAATCAGAGCCGTGCACCACTGGGATCTCATGCCTACTGAGTAGCAGCTGTCTCCTTTGGATGGGACGCGCGTTCCCTTCCTCACTGCTGTCCCCACCTCTCCTGTTGGGGATATCCCGGGAGAGGAGTGCCGCAGAGGAAGAGAAATTGATGATGGGGAGGCAAAAAGAGCAGATATCAACCACGTCAGCCTACCTTCTGCTGAAAATACGGCCGCTTGGGTTGGAAGGAGTTTTAACAAGAAACAAGCAAGCATGTGTCCAGCTGGCCTGCATCTGAAGTTCCCTCCATGACACTGTGCTCATTCCTCTCCACCTGACCGAGGGAAGCAGTTGTCATTCGCCAGCTTCCTTTTTTGAAGTCAGCAGATGGCAATGGAATAAACTTTTCTATTAACACTAATATTCTCCTGCCCAGTCCCTGGTAATTTTCTTTGCCAGGAAACAAGTCAAGACGCACATCCAAATGAAACACAGCATGCTTAATGAGACTGGTCTCGCTGAACAATCAGCATTCGTGGCAGATCGTGGCAGAGATGTCTTTATGTCATGATACGCTTTGGGCTGTCTGTGTATGAACAGCATGGTTCCCAAGGCTTCTAGAACCAGTGCAATCCATGTGTGTGCATGTGTGCGTGTGCGTGTGCATGTGCGTGTGTGTGTGTGCGTGTTTCCTTCTTGTAACTTCATCCTCTCTGACCACGGCTAAGAGCTGTTCATACGGAACAACAGAAAAGGTGAAAGGTAATGTTTGGGTTACTGGAGTCCTTAGAAAAATGATCCTTTCTCTCTCATTATGCATTTTAATTTCCTGAAATCCACTTAGTGGATGCATTGAGGACTTTAATGTCATGTTCTGGTCATTCACACATGACCTTCAGCCGCTGGAGCAAAGAAGAGGTATCCGTCTGTTTTTCCACTTCCAAGCCTGATATCTGTCAACTTCCTTTGCTTTGTCCTTGCGGGTTTGTGCCGCTTCCCATTTGCTTTAGAAGGTGATTTTATAAAATGGCTGTCACTTTAACAGCACTTCTGAGGAAAGTGAAATGAATCAATACAAATAAATAATTGTGTTTACCCAGAACCTATGTGAACTTTCTGTTTGGACATAGAGAGTAGAGAGATGGCGAGGACAATTATATTGACAGCTCAGTGCTGCCCCTGTGGGTCGAGGTCCCTCTTTGGTCCCAAGAGAGGACCGTCCTCAGCAGGTTGTCTAGTGAGGTGGGTCCAAGCGCCTACTGGTTGGATGACTTTGAGCGAGTTGCTCAGCTTGTCTAGATTTCAGTTCTTCCATCTGTAAGATGGGGATGATCATAGTATTTTCTACCAAATTGGGCCATTGTGGGGATCAAACGAGCTAACGAATGGAGAACAACCCCTGTGGTGGTATTGGCATGTGCAAATGCCATTTTTGTATTTTTTACTATTATCATTATTATTCAGGTGGAGCGAGGGTCCCATCCACACAGACTCAGGGGCACTTGTGTAGTTTGTTACCCACCACAAACCAGTTTTGCCAAGAGAGGGAAGACCAAGCTAGGGTCCACCCGTATCATCCTAATTGCTCCCTCTTCTTTCCTAGTCCGTTAATTCCTGACCCTCAGGACATGAATTAGGGGAGCAGTGTCTCTCTTTATCTTTATGGCCTTGTTTTCCTTGGTTGGTGTCACACCATTAAGCCAAATGCACATCTTGGCCTTTAGAAATTCAGCATACCAGAACCTTAATATCTCTGCAGATGGATGAGGGCAAGCGTAGTCAAGAAGATGGCTTAATGTGAGATCCCCCTTCCATTAGCTCAGGAAGATAAATGACACAACTCAATTGCCACCCGTCAAAGGGGCCATTAGCATTTCCTTTATTTTAGAAGTATTTCGGGCACTTCACTGCGGTTGGCCAGCTGGGTATTTTGTATGTGACATCCTCACAAGTGTTGCTCAGTTGTCTGGAACCAGACCAGGGAGTGACCACTGAAAAAGCGTCATTGGACTTAGAACAGTGACCAGATTGGTTTAAATGGTTCATTTGACATTTAAGACTCATCCATTTGAGCTCCTGCTACAGTGTTGTTACTTAAGTTATGAGGTCCCCTGCCTTTTGCTAAATGTCAACTTATTCATGGCTCAAATTTAACTTCAAAAAATATTTTAACACCTACTATGAGTTTTCATTTAATTTATTCTTTTTTCATTTTTTATCCTTCTATGTATCCATCCATCCATTCATTTATCCAACAATCCATCTATCCATCCATCCATCCATCCATCCATCCATCCATTTATCCATTTATCTATCCATCCATCCATCCACCCACCCAACCATCTATCCATCTGTCCATCCATCCACTCCCCCATCCATCCATCCATCCATCCATCCATCCACATATCCATCTATCCATCCATCCATGCATCCATCCATCCATTTATCCATTTATCCATTTATCTATCCATCCATCCATCCACCCACCCAATCATCTATCCATCTGTCCATCCATCCACTCCCCCATCCATCCATCCATCCATCCACATATCCATCCATCCATCCATCCATCCATCCATCCATCCATTCATATATCCATTTATCATTCCAACAGTCCCCATCCAAGTGCCTTTGTCATTGCCTTCTCTGGGAAATAGTGGGATGAGCCTAACCTCAAAGAACTCCTTAGTAAGGCAGACTTATGCACAGTTAATTACACTCTTATGTGATAAATTATACTCCTTGTTTCACAGAGGCATGAACAGAGAGGTTAGGTGTGTTTAGAGGCAACAACTTCAGTCCAAAAGAGTCAGGGGAAGTTTTTCTCAAGATGCTATGCTGGTACGGTGTATCTCCTCTCTCTATGCTCTTCTGGAGGAAGTGACCACAATAGGATGGTTAGTGATCGACCTTCCCAATTCCATCCTGTATGTTATCACCAGTTCCAAGATGGACTGATTTCCCAGGTATACTGTCCCTTAGGAGCTCTATACCAAGAGACTCATGTAACATGAGAGCCTACCATTGGGACAATTCCAGAGATGAGCTTTTAGGCAGGTGGGTCTGCACAAAACAGGAGTGCTGAAGAGGGATGGGAAGGTATTGGGAGAAAGAATATTTCCTTTTGAAACGAAAAAAATTAGATTGTTCTGTTTTTGTTTTTTCCTTGACAAAAGGCCTGGCATTGACAAAATGATCCTTGGGCATCACGGGGTTCCGATTTTGAAGAGATACAGGGAACTCCAATGGATCAGTTAGAAATTATTTGCCTACAGCACCCAAATAACCTTGGCTTAAACCAGCAGTGGCACATTTTTCTCCTCCAACAAGAAGTCCAGAACCAGGCCATCTGGAGCTCGTACGGCTTACAGTGAACGAGTAGGGACCCAGGCTTTTTCCTCGTTGTCCAAGTATATTTCAAAGCTGGCATGCCCCAAGCAGGAAGAAGGAGGCAATCAAGAGGAAGAATGTCTAGATCAGGAAAGCCAATGGCCTCTCAGGAATCCCAGCACACTCCCATTCTGCGTTTCGGTGGCCAGCTTTGGCTCACATGGTCACGCCAGGCTGCAGCGAAGTGTGGGGAGGTTCTCTCTCCAATCTTCTACAAAAAAAATAAATAAATAAACCAGGTATGAAGGTGGTTCAGAATGGGTGTTGAGACAGCCAGCTTTTGCTATCAGCCATCATTATGAAGAAGGAAGTTGGGGGACCAACAGTAAACGGAGCCCTTCGGCCATTCCAAATGCCACTTGCTTCTCCAGTTATCAGGAGCTTAACCACCCTTGAAGGCAGAGACAGCAATATGGCTTCTCATTGGCCAGAAACACCTCACAGAAAAGTTTCTTTGAATTGTTGGCCTGATCTGTGTCTAATTTTGTGTTTGTTTGTTGGTTTGTTTGTGGAATTTTTGAAATAGTTGTTGACATACAAAGAAAATTTACTGTTTCCCTTGAAAAATTGGAAAGTCTGACCCTACTGGCCCCCACCTGCCCCCATGGCAGCAATCACCTGGAACAGAAGATCTGTTGCCCCTTTCAATGGGGTTCCCCACTCAACAGCCCCAACACCCCGTCTTGTCTCTCATGCCCAGACTGCTCAGTACATGACAGGCTTAGTCCCTGAAAACCTTTCCATGTGCGACCCCTTCTCGTGTTCACTTATCAACAATATTTAATCATCTATTATGTCCCAAGCTTATGGTGCTGAGCCCCAGAAATGAAGAAATGGAGGGAATTTGCTCTTTCCCTGAAAGAACAGAGTCAACCACAGACAAATACAGCAAATAATCAGTTCCAATGAAGCGATATGTGTCTCATACAGAAATGGCTGCATAGCCTGAAGAAAAAGGGGGTCTTAACACAGGCTGTGTTGGTCAGGGGGAAATTCTTAGGGTAAGTGATGCCTGTAATGAGCAGAAATGGTCCAGGCAGAGAAGTTAGGGCCCCAGTCCACGTGTAGGGAAGGGAAAGATCATGGCTCCTTCAGGAGACCTCAGCATTTAACCATCTAACAGTTCTTTAATTTTGTGAATGCTTAGTGGCTCAGTCATGAGTTTTACACTTTTCTTGCTCATTATAAAGACCTGATTAAACCCTTGATTGCCCAATGGTCTTGTGTATACTTATCTCAGTTTTGCAACCCTGGACTGCCCAGTTGACTACAGGTTCCACATGGGAAGGGACAACACTAGAATGTCAATGTCACATTACCCTCAAATGTCACGATACGTTCTTTTGACTTACTCTCAACCATTTGATAACGTAAAAATCATTCTCGGTTTCTGGGTGATACAAAACTAGGTAGCAGACCAGATTGGCCCTTTTAGTGACCAGCTTATAGACCAGTTTATTGACCACCGATCTAATCCATACAAGTTTATGCTGAGCTCCTGGAGCTCAGCTGTGGAAAGGCGGTCACCTGTTGAGTGCAGACATTCTGTCTTTCATTAACAACAGCTAATAGATATGGAGAAATCAATCTGTTTTAACTTAATCTAATGTGGTCATTAAAGGCTGCTCTCCTTTTATTATCTAATACAGAAGTGCAGGCAATAAAATTCTACACTGGCTCCATTAGGAAGCCAAAGAATTAAATAACTAGGCAATCGATGGAATAATTAAAAAACTTTTCCATTATGCTATGTAGTGCCCATCAAGAAAGGGTTGGGTTTCATAATTCAAACGCCCTCCGCAAATGTCATTACTCAGAGCCAAAGGTACCTACTTCTACAGATGTGTAGGCAAGATCGGGGGAGCGGCAAGGCTCACCCTCAGTGGTCCAGGGATCTGGGGAGCGGGTGGCAGTGCTGAGATGCCACGAAGCATTTTCATTGTTCCGCAGAACCTTTACTTCTCATCATCTCTGAAAACGAATTTGAACTCCCTTTCAAATTATCCCTGAAAAGGAGCTCACAGACCACGTACCGCTGTGGTCTCTGATTACCGTCATTTCTTCTGTGTATTCCTTTCTCCTTCTAGCATCATCCCTGTGAGAACAGGAGACGCCTGTCGCCAGGACAACCCCATGCACGTGATGCTTCGTGCTGTGTCTCAGCCCAGACTCTTGGCTCTGGGGTTGAGAGAATGTACCAATGCCAGCCCTCTGTTTTCTTCTGCGGACCCCTCCCCACGTCTTCCTGTGGGGCACGTGTGTTTTCTGTGCCCCCTGATGTAACACTCCTCAGTTTAAAACAAAACTGGAAATGCCGTCTATTCAGTTACACTTTTACAAAGATGATAACCCAGCACGTTTTATACGTTCATTCCATGTGACAATACACTTCCTCTGTTTCAATCCAGCCCATTGTCCTTCTGGTCAGTGATCCCGTCAGACCACAGAGGAGATGGCTACTCAGCTGGGACCACTGTGGAAAGCTCACGAGGAAGTGGCATTTGAAGAATCACATAGAAGGTAATAATAATAATAATAGCAGCAGGAAGCATTCATATCACGCTTACTGCAAAACCAGGGCTGTTCAAATACTCTATTTGGGAAGGTATTATTATCTGCACGTTACAGATGAGCAAATTGAGGCACAGTAAAGATTGTTCAAGTTAGAAAGATGTGGAACAAAATAAGGTGCTGAGATCAGGATATTCAGGGAGCTTGAGACCAGATGAGCAAACTTTTTTTTTTTTAACGCTTATTTATTATTGAGAGACAGAGAGAGACAGACCGTGAGCAGGGAAGGGGCGGAGAGAGAGGGAGACACAGAATCCCAAGCACGCTCCAGGCTCTGAGCTGTCAGCACAGAGCCCGACGCGGGGCTCGAACCCACGAACCGCAAGATCATGACCTGAGCTGAAGTCGGACGCTCCGCCAACTGAGCCACCCAGGCGCCCCACAAGCAAACTTTTTTAATCCAGGTGAGTGAGAAGCATACTGGTGGGGGCAAAAGGAAGGTTGGAACCCACTCTTATGGGAGCCTTGGATAGTGGTGTGGTCATTTATTTTTCTACTCTCCTGATTTCTCTCCTAACTCCCAGGTCATGAAATACCACTTTATAACCCTTGGTGTGCGCCATTTTCCCCATGTTATAACTGCACAAACCACCTCAGTTCTTTCTTTTGCCTTCAGAAAACACCTCTCTTTTTATATTTATTCACTCATTAGCATGATTATTTGATTAATAAATAATTGTTAATAAATCATAAGTAAATAAATAGCATATTTTACAACTGAGTAAAAGCCTACACGGACACTACTTTTCTTTCTATTCCAGAATAGACTTCCTCTAATCGATAGCACTTTTCCCTTACTGGTATTAGAAAGGCTTCCTAATTCCCAGTATTACCTGCTTACCCGAGCTAAGCAGTGTTCCACTCACTCTCCATGATGCTTCCGCAACGTGAGTGGTATTGTTATGCCATTTTGCAGAGAAAGAACCATGGCTTAAACTTCCAAAGAGCCTTGGCCACGTTTCCAGGGCCCCTTGAGTCATAGCACCAGGATCCTGAGATCATTCGACTGTCCCGTCTAGGCTGATGTGTTTCTAATTCTGCTTATTTATTTTTCAAGTCACCGTCAAAAGAGTGAGCATGATTGCCATAATTAAATGTTCCTTAGTGTCCTCCCTCCTTATGTAGGCTTGACTCCATTCTTCTGCAATGCCTCTTTTGTTTCCAAGCCCCACGTTAACTTCCCGTATCTTCCAGATGGAATTATTCTGTTTCCAGCCACATCCTTCGTAACCCAGGCAGCTGTTTTCAGAGTGGTCTCTTGACTTCCAGCATCTTGTTGGAAGTAAAAATTCTCAGGTCCCAGACCCACCCGGTCAGAAACTCCAGGGGTGGGGGCCGAGCTGTCTGTTTGCACAGACAACCCTTCCAGGTAATTCTGATGTTGGTAACCACTGACCTACGATACCTTCCCGAGGTGGGGGGGTAAAATAACAACATGCCTGAAAGCGTGTTATGGGTTGCTTCTTCACAAAAGCGTCTGTACGCAAGTTCCAAGATGGCAGCCTTGGGAGTGATGATACTCTGGTGACGTCAGGGGCACTGTTATCTCTAGCTGGGATCTCCTTCTGCTTTTGTGTGTCAAAGGTGAGTCCCTGCATTGATCAGACTAAGTTGACACAGGTGCTATAGTGAATCCCTTGCACACACAGACATGACAGTCGCAGGCAAGTCGGTAGGCACGCCTGTCTTGATAACGTTCATTCATTGCAAGTGGATTGTCTTCTCATCTCTCATCTTGTAGGAAGGAGCCTGGCTGATGAGGACTGGGGCTGCCTGCGAAAGAGAAGGGGAATAAAGCAAGTGCTTTGCCCTGCTAGTAACAGTCCAGAAAACAACAGGGCCCGATCATTGCCTCCCAGTGTCACCTTTCCTTTGAGGCTGGGGTTGTTGACGTCATCACCAGGCGGCCGTGGGCGCTCTGGTTCTGCAGAACCTCTCGAAGCTGTTGCCTGGCCAGGCTGAATTTGGGCTGGTCCTAAGCAGGCGTCTCAGACCCCTCCTGATTTTCCTGGCCTTGTGTGCACGTGAAAGACTATGAGAAAAGGCAGGGTAAGTCTGACTGCCTAGTTTTCTCTCCTATTTATACTCCACCATGCTCTAAGTACGCTATAATCGTTGGAGCTCTCGTCCGCAGAAGGGAGGCTACACACAAAGAACACTGTCCCTAAGTAGCAATTATTCTCTGGTCACTCAGCTCCCTGCAGGGACCAAATTGTTTTGTCACTTCTCATTAGGCGTCAGCTAATTAAAAGCACACAATTAGCAATCATTTTAATTATAAGTTGCTCTCCCAGAAAGGACTTAAGATACAGTTAAAATGGAAGCACTCAGATACACAGATCGCCAGGGAAACACAAAGCAACGAAGAAAGGGCTCCCTCCCCCCCACCCAGAAGTCATTATACAGAGAGCGGGTTGCAGGTAATTAAAGAGAAAGCCGGTGTTTCTGGCCATCGGCTTTGCTTCTAAGAGGTGAGTACTTCTTTTCAAAATTCAGTGCCGATTTTAAAAATCAATAAATCATTATGCTCTTGTGACAAACAGAATAATTTATCATATCGGAAAATTAAAATGAGCAATGTTGACTCTCTGCGCATTTGGAGTCAGGAACGCATTTCCTAAATCTGCTATCAGAGTGGCTCTGCTATCGTATCAGGACTCCACTCATGTAAATTTTAGGAAATAAATACCATTTCAGCATTGTAAAAAATAAAATAAGCTCACGAATCTGACATTTGCATATAAATAGAAAATAACTCGGGTCCTGACTACAAGAAGAAATGATTTCCACGTTCTTATATATAATTCCCAGTAAATTCGCCTTTACAGATGTCCTTGTCATGTTATTTCAAAACGAAGGTTAATTTTTGTAACTTCTTTTGAAGTTGCAAAAGTGAAACGAGGTCTTCCAAGAAACAGTTGAGTCCAATGGGACTCTTTTTTTCTCCCCAACTTCCAGCCAAATGAAGAGAACGTTAATGGCGATCATTTCCCATCTCACTGGGTTTTACTGGTTACACTTGTGGTCATTGATTTCCACCCTCACGGTCATTAAAATCCAAACATCCCAGATGCCAGGAGTGTGCCTGTTCCTCCTCCTTCCTTTAGGACAACTGTCCTTGTGTTCTTTTAAAACCTCTCTGTGGACTGGCATTATGTGCTCTCAAGCCTTTAAAGACTTTGGAGCAGAGAAAGATTTCCTTGTTTATCAATGTCAACGCGACGGGACTGACAGAAAAATGTGTCGACAAGTGCAGTTAAGTATTTTGCAGCCAGGACAGCATCTAGATGGTCTTGGTAGGATTAAAAAATGGGAAATTAGAACTCCTGGGGGCAGTTCATTCAGTTGAGTGTCCAACTCTCCATTTCAGCTCAGGTCGTGATCCCAGGGTCGTGGGATGCAGCCCCACGTTGGGCTCCATGTTGAGTGTGGAACCTGCTTAAATTCTCTTTCCCTCTCTCTCTCTCTCTTCCTCTCTGCCCCTCTCCCCAGCTCACGCACACGTGCGTGCTCCCTCTCTCAAATAAAAATTTTACATTTTAAATTTAAAAAAATATATGGAAAAGGGCATCTGAGTGGCTCAGTTCGTTAAACGTCTGACTTTGGCTCAGGTCACGATCTCACTGTTCGTGAGCTCGAGCCCCGCGTCGGGCTCTAGCCCCACGTCGGGCTCTGTGCTGACGGCTCAGAGCCTGGAGCCTGCTTTGGATTCTGTGTCTCCCTCTCTCTCTGCCCCTCCCCTGCTCACACTCTGTCTCTCTTTCTCTCAAAAATAAATAAACATTTAAAAAAAAAATTTTAAATATGTAGGAAATTAGAGCAGAGTCTTCAGAGGGCTCGAGTCCGGGCTGGGCCCTGCTCCATCTGTCTGGTTTGGCAGGAATCAATCCTGGTCATTTTCAAGGGACTCTTTCCCCTTCTGTCATGGAACTGTCTAGATTCCTGGAGCTTGATCAACCCAGAATTGAGGAAATCCTCTGGGCCTCCGTCCCTCATGGCTGCCACTCTTGGGGGTCCCCTGACCTATGTCCATACGACCCACTCAGAGACGTCAGCTCCCCACCTTTGAGCCACACTGGGGCTGGAGACGTGAGGCTCGCCCTGCCTGGGAAGGTTTCCCAACTGCCTCCACTTGAGTCAAGTTCTGGCCCTTTTGAGTGCTATCCTTGAGTGACAAGATGGGATGACCAATCATCCCAGTTTGCCTTGGACACTGCTATTTTAGCATAGAACATCAGAAAGCTCCACTTTCCAGCAACGCTCCCGTTCTGGGTAAATCAGGACAACTGGTCAACCTAACCACAGCTCCTGCATTCTGCTCCGCATTGGGTGACTTACTTTAGAAACCCATTCACTGGGCTACACCCTTCAACCAGGAAAATCCAGTTGAAAATACTCATCACCAAACACCCAGACTTTTGAAAGTCAAACTTTCTTTTTTTTAATTTTTTTAACGTTTATTTGTTTTTGAGAGAGAGAGAGAGAGACAGAGTACAAGTGGGAGAGGGGCAGAGAGAGAGGGAGACACAGAATCGGAAACAGGCTCCAGGCTCCGAGCCGTCAGCCCAGAGCCCGACGCGGGGCTCGAACTCACAAACCGGGAGATCGTGACCTGAACTGAAGTCGGACGCTCAACCGACTGAGCCACCCAGGCACCCCAGAAAGTCAAACTTCCTTATCTCTTCTCTGACACCAGGAAAATGTAGATCTCTAGGAAGAGAAGCCCACAGTGTGAACTTTTTACCTTGAGAAAGGAATAAAATCACACGTCCCACCCTCTGGGGATCGACCTTCTGCTAGAAAAGAAGGCACAGTCATTTTCTTGACCGAGTCATGTCAGCACCCAGGGTCTTTCTCTTTGGAGGTGGTTTTCAGCCCAGGGCATATGTTAGAACTATCTGAGGAACTTGAAAAATTCCCCCATGCCCAGACCCCACCCCTGTGCAATTCAATAAGAATCTGTGAGGTGTACCCTGGGCATCAACAGGGTGAGAAGCTTCCACTTGTCAGGGCTGGTGGACAGAAGGTTTTGCTTTATTTCAGTTAGACTTACAAGAAATTCAATCAACAGATAAAAGCGGACAGCGGTTTCTATGAACCATGATCCTTAAAGTCTGAACTACTGACCCATGGAGGTCAAGGCAATGGAGCTCATGTAAAACAAAAATCTACCCTGTATGCCGAGATTCACTGACAGTGAGGATCTCTCCATTCATGCCACTTTCGTGCTCCCATTCGGGGCTGTCGAATCTCACAGTCTCAAGATTTGGGGGCAGGAAGAAGTCCCCCCCGCCCCCATCGTCTTCAACCCAACGGAACTCCTATTACCAACATTATTAGTAATAGTCGTAGTGTCTTACTTTCCTGACCCTCCTTCAAAACCTTGCTTAGCGACATCAGACGAGGTAAATGGCGTGATTACTGCCTTTTTAAATTCTAACTAAATAATTCAGAGACGTTTGGATAAAATATATGATACAAAATAAAACTACCTGGGAAACGTTCAAGACCATCTATTATTTAAAACCCGTGTATGTGAGCAAGCATAATCATAAGAGTGTGCCGATCTGGGTCTGTTCAGATGTGGCCACTAATGAGAACAGGCTTCGCAGGTGTCGAGTCTTGAATTAATAACTCGTCAGCCAGAAATTCTGGCGCAGACCTTCCTTTCCTGGCGGGGGTGGGGGGGGTGGCCGGCACCTGGACAGTCCTTGAGACCAGTGAGGGCAGCCCCCAGTTGGGAGCCCCGATGTCCTCCTTGCCTTCTTTTGTGTGTATAAATGCCAAATAAATTTAATCAAAAAAACAAAAACAAAAAACCAAGAACATAGATTAAAATGCACCCCCCCCTTTTTTTTTTTTTTGCATTTCTTATTTCTTCCAATTCTGTTCGAAGCCTCTACAGTGGGGGGACTTCAATACTGGATGGGCAGTGGCCATCCAACGTCCCTTGCTGCCCTCGGCCGCTGTGTCCGGGGCGATAAACCATGGCTGAGGCTGAGGACTTCTTTGACACATCGCTCCGAGTGAGTTCACAGACACAAGGGCTCCCCGTTCAGTGTTCCTCTTTGGCCTTCTCTCCATGGTCTGGAGCTCCTTTGATGGCTTCTATTATGGAAACACCCAAAGGAAGGCAGGGCACACCTGATTTGCAAATAATCTCGCTGCATCCAGGATCTAACTCCTGTGTTTGTCTGGGACCTCCCGGGGTTGGCACCGACGGCCCCGTGTCCCCGGGAAACACTACGGTCTCAAGCACACCGGGTGCTCGGTCCCCATAGGTTTAGAATACTTCTGTTTCAGCTTTCACACAGCTGGACACAGAGAGGTAATGCTCCCTGCTTACAATTCTCCTCCCGAAGGACTGGAAGACCGAGAGGATGGAACGTGAGATGTTCGCAGGACAGAGCCCGACCTGCTTTCGTGCAAAGCCACTGTTACGATGCAAACAGGCGCCCACGGCAGTTGGGTCGGGGTCGTTGAGGGAGACGTGGTCACCAGCCTTCCAGGCGAGAGGTGAGTTTTGGAACTACATACCACAGCCCTTTTGCTGTTGCCCTAGCTGAAAATGAAATCATACCCCATCTGAGCCACATTGCAGTGAGATTGCGCCGAGGACTGCTGTCAAGACAGTGAAGAATATTAATTCAACCATGTTAACCAATTGTGGCGGAGATCTGGTAACACAATCCAACATTGACCCCATCCGTTTCATGGCCGTTCCTTACAGCTGTCAACAACACTTAGAAATATTACAGGGAAAAGGGAGGATCCTCATCACCTAATAGTTATCCGAGGAAAGGTTTAGGGGATCATTTTTACGCTACCTTTTTCTCTCCTCCTTGACCCCTGTTTCCAGGCTGCTGGAGAGTGCAGAGCACTAGAGGTTTTCTAGATGGTTGGGGGATGGGGAGGGGGGGATGAAATCCATAGCAGCAAGTGATTCAGAGTTAACTCGTTGGGTGTCTGGAAAGGGCTGACCAAACGCAGTGCGAAAAATTAGCCCCAGTAAAACAGCTATAAGATTTGACTCAGCACCGTAACCACGCCAACCGACCAAGAACAATAAATACCACAAGCAGCCGAGAACGAGGCAGGTTACCATATGCACAGACCTGGAAATACCATTTCCTTTCCTAACCTCATCGTTATCGTTTCAATTAAGCCAGCTCTGAAATAAAAGTCAGTGTATTTGAAAAGGATGGGTCCGCCATAGAAAGTGGGGGCAAACGTTAAGCCTGAAATGACGTTCTGTTTCTTGGCATCAAAAAAAGTTACACGAGGATGGAGAAAGAAAAGTAATCCAGACTGCCGTTTCCCCAAGTCGAAGGCGACGCTCAAGGTCCACGGTAGTTACGTTCTAGACAGTCGTGACCAGCGCTGAATTAGCAAATACTTAGCGATTTTTTTCCAGGGGAAATACAGATAGAGATTTCTGGGTGTCTCTTATTGAGTTTTATCAGCTGATCAAAACGACCTTTTTTTAATGTTCCTTTATGATTAAAGACGCGTTATTTAACGTATATTGCTGATTCACGAATGCGGAACTCAGGGCCAACGTTAGAGCTAGCGCTTGAGGGAGTTTTTCTAGAGAACCTTCTCTGGGAGGCGCCTGGCAGCTTTCTTGTGTGCGGGGTCACTAGGCAACACGTCAACACTAGCTGGACAAGACATCCCCAACGGCATAAAAAGGCAAAAAACAAAAAAATAAATAAACCAGAACCAAAACTTGGCACTAAGCAGATCGTGGAAAGAGCACAGTGTTGACAGTCCGAGAGTTGAAGCCAAAGGCTGAGGGTGGCCTTGCTCGCCCTCAGCTGGGAACATCCACACGGGCCACTTCGATGTTTTCTCCACGCCACACGTGTCCTCGAATAACTGTGAATGTGCCGCGAGTATTGATAATAAATGTCCTAAATCCACTGAATTGATTTATTTACCTCTGAACAGTCACACTGTCGCTATCTTGGGAAGAATGTGCAAAATCCATAAAAAGGCATATGGCGCAGTGAGGATGCTGTTGGGAGAAGGTGCCCGCGTCTTTCGCAGCCCTGGAGAGAGCGGACTCCCCCAGCCCCACCCCCAGTTGTGGACAGGGATCACTTCTCCCCTCCCTGCTTGCCAAATATGTCCGGGCTCAGACTCTCCACAGGCCACACTCCCTTGCCTGCCACCGTGGAAGCCACGCTTCATCTGTTTCAATTTCTGGCTTGTACTGAGGGGAGAAAAGCAATCTATCATCCCTTAGGGGGAAAAAGCCACTTGGAGGAATCTATTTTTGTACATTCCAAACAGGACTGCTGGTTCTTGATGAATATCAGATAATGATAGTGGGAGGGAGGGAGGAAAGAAGGAAGGAGGGAGGGAAGGAAGGGAGGAACGGAGGGAGGAAGGGAGGAGGGAGGGAGGGAAGAAAGGAAGGAAAGAAGGAAGGAGAGAGGGAGGGAGGGAAGGAAGGAAGGAAGGAAAGAAGGAAGAGGGAGGGAGGAGGGAGGGAGGGAGGAAGGAAGGAGGGAAGGAAGGGAGGGAGGGAGGGAGGATGAAAAGGAGGGACAAAAGGAAGAACAAAGAAAGGGAGGGACGAGGGAAGAGTGGGGAAAGAAGGAAAAAAGAAAGAGCAAGAGAGAAAGCCCTCAGAGTGGCCCGTAACCTCTGGACACCCAAGTAGTCGAAAATTTGCTTACTTCCTTTCTTATATGGGAAAAAAAAGCCACACACGTAACTTTTCACATAAAAGTTCATTGAAGTCACAGTAAGGCGAGCACAGAGTATGAACATTCCCTTGGAATTTCATCACATTATTTTGTGGCCAAAATAGCTTCCTGAGATACTACCGTTTTTCAATGATCTTCTCCTGTCTCCCCCTTTTGGTCTCATTTTCCTGTCCAGCAGAGTCAGCCCTTTGTTCGTGGCCTCGTGGAGGAAGGGGGCTAGTGGAAAACAGAAGCACTGTATCCTTTCTGGGGGGCACTTGATTTATACTAGGCTGGTCCTTAGGGCATAATGAAAGCCAGCACGGGGTAGCATGTGCCATGCGCTGGGCATTATTCTAAGTTCTTCGTATTCTGTTTCTATTTTATTTTAGAGAGAGAAAGAGAGGGAGAATCTCAAGCAGGCTCCACACCAGCACGTAACTAGACGCAGGGCTCGATCTCAAGACGCTGGAATCACGACCTGAGCTCAAATCGAACTCGACGCTCAACTCACTGAGCCACCCAGGTGCCCCCTAAGTGACAGAGCCAGGATTTGAACACAGGCCCTCTGGCTTCTGAGTCTCACCGCACCCCACCCCCCACCCCCCACCCCCTGCCCACCAGTGCAGGGTGACAATGCTGTGATGCCCCCCTGCACTAAGATGCTTTCCCCCAAACCTAAGTAGAGTTAACCGTAAACTACCACGGGAGCTACCGGATTCGAGCAAATTATCCGGAATGATGCGGAATTATTGTCTTCTGTTTCTTAATCGGGAGGTACAGCGATAAAGCCTGTTGACGAGGTCTCCTTCGTTGCAATAAATCAATCAGCTAATGGCCGACTTTACAAGGATCGTCGGTTTTTCAGAAGGCAGCATGTTGGTAACTACCTTCTGTGTCGCTGCTGTCGTCGGGTTTCGGGACAAAGCAATTTCTGCGCCAGCGTGGTCTGCTTTGATGGAACGTTCTTCCTGTTCTAGTTGCCTTAACTGTCCTGTGGCCGCGTTTGCTACAGGAGCAGCCCCCATCCTTACAGAACGCAGATCCGCATACTAAAAATTCGACGACGCACACATCTAAGTGTTAAAAAAGCGAACAAAAGCACATTGTAAGCTTTTGCCAAGCCCGGCCACGTTTTTATAAGGAGCCTCAGAATCAGGGATTGAGTGTCTTCGGGCAGCAACGTATTTTAAGTTTGACTGACACCAAAAGAGTCTTAAAGGCAACTCTTTAAAATCGTTTTTCTTCCCTTTCATGTGTTTATACCCTTTTAAAATCAAATATCCCCAATTGCATCTACGTATATCTCAACTTTCTGACAAGGCCACTTAATTATCAGCGAGGCACTGACTGGAAAGCTCCCCCCGCCACCCCCCCAGCCCTTATCAGCACAGACGTTGCTTTCTTTGTGTGGCCAGCAGCCTCTAAACAGCTTTTCAGAGCTAAATCCCAGTGCCAGGCGATTTTCGTCTTTCTGAAGGTCGCCTGTCATTGTGACTGGATTATCTGGCTATTAAACTGTGGTCCTTCCAGAATGCCAACCTTCCAAAGAGACTGTGCTAGAAACTCGAGAGATAAGCAAACAAGTGACTTTCTATAGGTACAAATAGGCAGACCCCAGCCTCACTCCCAAGAAAGACCGGCATTCCAATGTGCCAATGATCTAATCTGCAAACAGGTACTGGGCGCCCCCTCCATGCTGGAAACTGCCGGAATATTAGCACCAGGCAGGATGACATTCTTATAAGAGGATTTTAAATATTACGCCGTTGAGTTACGTTGATTTTTTTCCCCCTTCTAATTGTAGTTGGAGAATTGGGGAAAGGGGGATAGAACAGACAAAGACTATGTGTATTGCCCGCTTGTCATGGAGCGGGGCATCCGTACAATGTGAATTGTAGACAAATAGAATGGAAAGTCAGGAATACTTACACATGACAAGATTACAGTCGATGGTGGTTTCCTTTTTCTTCTTTTCTCTTTTGGCTGGCTGTTGACTCTTACTGGCATGGTTAAAAAGCAAAATGAAAGTGTAAATATTATTTGTGTTACGCATCACGCTTCAGCTCTAGTAGGGTAAACACCCGGCCAGCAGTGGCTTCAGCGAGAAGGACGTGAATTGTTTTCTCCACAGAGAACTTGGGGTTTTGTGATTCTGGGGCCACGTTCCTGCTCTCCATGATATCTCTGGGATTCATCCTCTTGACTGTCACTTCCTGGGGATAATATGGCTGAAGAAGCCCCAACCGTCACACGTGTGTGTGTCCCCATGCAGGAAGGAAGTGGATAACAAAGCGGCTTTCATCTGAGAACTTCCCCAGCAAAGATTCCTCCCCTGGCTGCAACAGAGGCCAAGAAAATGAATGTCCGCTGAATGGGACCCGGGTGGCCCCAATTATCTGTGGCCAATCAGAACCCAAAGACTGTGAATGGGTCGCACCTCAACCAACTCCAGGATTTTATTGACAAGGCAGAGGGGAGATTCACTGATGGGCGGGCAGTGAGCCCCTGACTCACCACCCATCGCGTCTGCAGCCCCAAAGATGACCCTGCTCTCCTGATTCTCACTGGGGCTCTCCTATGATGCGCTACGCCCCTAAGGGACATGACCCAAAACCTTTGATTCTGATTCTGTTGGCTCAGCTTTCAACAATCGACACAAGGGTGCATGCTAGAGGCCCACTTGTTCAGAGGCTGAGTCACCAGGAGCGAATCCAACGCTTGCTATGCTGAGTGTTTGCTTCCTAATTTTGATCAGGGGATCTTCCGGGATCTGCACAAGCCTTCCCGTTGCTTGTGGAAGGCTCTGTGAATTCTCTGGCAGAGGAGAGCCATGCATCCGACCAAGCCGAGAGCGTTCGGCAGGAGAAATGAGAGAGAGCAGTCAGTTACTCTGCTCAAGGAGATCCTGCAGGGAACCGTGCCTCTTTCACAGGAGTGTGGGGGAAGGAGAAATAGGGAACCGCAGGGCGGAAATAGCAACTTCTGATCGTTTCATCAGCCAAAGCCACTCTTGGCAGAGATGTTCCTGATGAGTCATCCCCGTGAGGGATGCCTCTGCTTTGCGCTCAGGTTTGGGATGTTCTGTGAGCGAAGTCTTCTGTCGAGTTGTCTGAAGTTTCTGAGACTAAGCACTTCCCTCCATAGTCTTCTGATCTGAGGGCAAAAACAGTTCTTCTAGGGGGTGGGAAGGATAACACATGGAGAACCTGATGACACATCCATCGGATGAGGCGAAACAGGCTTTATTCCTGGTTAAATGACGAGACAGAGCATCCAGGATACCACGGAGTGATTCAAGAGGCCACGTTTTGTACGCTGTGTGGTTCCAGAGGTGGTACAGATGTGAAAATGGGGCACCCTCAAAATTGGTCAATAAACCCTCCGAGCCCGCTGTTCCTCCGAGGCCTCGGGCGACTGGTTGCACAAGAGACCTCGTAACCTAACACACATTCTGTCTTGCCTTGACCCTAGCAAGACATCCTGAATGCTTGGGGCGCCTGGGTGGCTCGGTTGGTTAATTGTCTGACTTCCACTCAGGTCATGATCTCATAGTTGGTGAGTTTGAGCCCCGCGTCGGGCTCTGTACTGACAGCTTGGAGCCTGGAGCCTGCTTCGGATTCTGTGTCTCTCTCTCTCCCTGCACCCCATTCACACTCTGTCTCTCTCTCTCTCTCCTTCAAAAATAAATATTTAAAAAAAAATAAAAAATAAAAGACATTGTTGTCAAGGTGGTGTTCCCCTTGCTACAGTAATTATAATAAACACTCAGCTTTGCTTCATGAGCGTGTGTGGTGGTATTTCTGGGGTAGTTGGTAGTTGACATCAGAAAGCCTAGGATCAGAGCACGGCTGCCCGTGTAAGATCTCCTGGAATCAGGAGCGCACTCTTCCTTTTGAGATCGTATCAACCCTACGTATTTCAGCCATTGCTTTACGGCTTTGTATTTGTGTTTTCTCATGTCCTCTGTAGAAATCTGGAATCCCTGTTGATGGTGGATAGGAAGAGACAGTTACAACGCCGGTGCCCAGAGAGAGGAGGAATTCCAGTGAATAAAGAAACAGGCTTTGAAGGACCTGAGAGAGCGAAGCCCCTCAGGGATCTATAGCCTGTAACGGTGAATTTCAGTCAAGCTATGATACCCTGGATGTCAAGCCAGCCTGCACCGTGTTGACTCCTAGGTGCTCTCCTTCCACTCTCCCGCAGGAAACTGAAGACATCCCTTTGTGGTAACTCCACGAAGGGCATGCGGCTCTAAACCAATCTCAGCCTGAAGAGGAAGTACAAAGAGATGTTTAACCTTTGAAAAGGTTAAATTTTCCTGGAAGTGATGAGTGTTCAGAAGATTCTACAAGGTAGAAAAAAAAAATAGTACCTTCGTAATGCTGAAGGCTAGAGAGAAGACTAGAAAAACCGATATTTCATTGGAACAGATCACTAATGATGGAACCCCGGGCATCTCAAGAGGTCACCACATAGCTCATAGTAGACCCAAGACCCAAGGAGAAGACTGAGCCTGCCTGGGTGGAGGAGGTCCACCATGCGAGGTAGATGCAAGAGGGGCTTCTTGTGAATAACGTGCTGGAGTTCAGGAGTGTGTCAGACTCCCCTCTGGTCCAGCCGTGCTCATCCTTGGCCCCCGGAGGTGTTTAGATTCATGACCACAGACTTCGGTAAAGAAGCAACCCTTGGCCACCCGCTGATCGGTCCCACCAGCAGGTACCTCCAGGTTGTTTCGGTCCACCCCAGCGGGGGTCTCACCCAGGACACAGACCTAAGGGCTGCGGCCCCATTAGGCATCTTCTCACACTTTCCGCGTTGATGGATGACAGTGCCCTGTGGGCTGCCCTGCCAATTTGGTCTATAGATTTACTCAGTAGCCACAGATACTGCCAGGGTAGTGTCGCTTCTTGGGTCTGATCATTCTCGTGTGTACACGGTTGTGCATTTGCTCTTTTTTGTTTTATTTGGGTGCATCGGTTCCTGCCTGGTGGCACGTGCTTATGAATCCACCCCAACTCAGAGAACAGCGGTGCGTCCCTCCCCCACCAGCTCCCGGAAGCTTCTCTACGGCAGGTCCGTATTGCCGTTATAACCGAGCTCAGCAACTTACACATTTTAAGGCTGTATATGGAACCACTTGTTTTTACTCGTGGCGGAGTTTCCTGTATACGCAAACGTGCCGCGCGGATTGCGATCTTTGCTTCTGAGGTGCATGCCGAATCCCTCGTCACTGGCCTTTGAACTCTTCTGACTCTTTGAACTCAACTGAGAATCTCTAAAGGACGTGGTGTATGTGGGAATTCTTCGTCTCTTCCTAACTTACTATTTAGTACTGGGTCCTGAGTCTCAGCAGCCACCATATGCAGCCCGAGCGAGACCCGATTTGTTACACTCTCCAAAAACTCTTGGGACTTTCTTCACTCAGTATCGGAACATATACTGTGTTCGATAAAAATACCAGCTAGCGCTAGTATTAATGACGTTGAAGTCACTCATTGATTCATTCGGCAACTCCGCGTTGCACATCAACTGCGCCCAAGGCCCTGTGTTTACCAGTCAAAAGAGAAGGCATTTTTTTGTTTCCACTAAAGTTAGTCTAGTCCAGCTTTTGAGATCACAGGCTATGGACAGATGCTTGGGGCAGGACAAGGCAAGTTTAGACATGTCGCACGAATACCCACAGCTTCCCTTTCACGCATTTAATTTTGGAGTTATATGACAGTAGATCAATTCTGGTTTCATCTGTGTTTATCCGGGAATTTAACCCATCAAGGGACTGGGTCACCCCTGGGACAACAGGAAACGGCACTTGTCACCAGTGTTGCCTCCAGATGACAATCGATATATTGCCAAGCCAGAACCAACAGTCACAGCTCCTGAACCACCAACCATATGCCTCCAATATTATCATTTTTAAAAATTCCAATAATGGTAATGTTCACTGAAATTTATTACTAAGTGCTAACTCCGTGATAGATGCTTCGTGTGTATATCTTATTCGATCTACAAAGGCCCTGGTGAGGAATTATCTTTATTAAATGTGTGAGGAAAAAAGAGGTTTGGAGAGATTGATTAACTTGTACAAAAGAAACCATAAGTCAGCCCTGGAAATGGCCAGACTCCAAATCCTGTGCTCTTTATATGGAGATGTTGTTTTTTTTTGTGGGGCTTTCCCCTTTTTCAACATTCTAGGTAATAAGATTCATACTTAAATGACTGAATTTAATACTACTAAGTCTGAGTTTTAATATTACACGGAGAGAAAGCTTCCCAAAGAGGAGAAAACAATAAAAATAAAACCTTATCTTGTTTGGTGCTTCCTCCTTCAGTCTCATCTTATTTTCCATTACGGTTTCAAAGAGGGAAAATAGATTTCCCAAGCTTTTATTTATTAATTTTGTTTTGATATTGACTCCCCATGTGTATTATGCAGAAACTGTGTCCACATGTGCCTGTCCCACCATTTCACTGTGTCCGTCATCAGCCCCCGTCTGAGCTGCTGGAGGAGACAGGCCATCGTTGCAGGCTTCACAGTGAATTGCTAGATGTCCACAGATCGGTTGCAGAATCACCCGGAAATGCAAAGGCAGACTAGAGTGTCCCAAGCCCGTCTCTCTTCCCTGTGGCCCAAGTCAAGAGAAAGTGGAAAGAGTATGTGGAAAGCCCCTCTTCTGAAAATACAAAGACCCAAGTGAGGGCAAATTTTTTCTCATTCAGAAAGAGGTGACCTTCCACTACCTTCATAAAGGAGGTACCAACTTTCTCTGCCCAGAGATGGCCAAGAGGATTGATACTGGTTACCAACTGAAATTTAAATACGGCATTCACCTCTGCCACCATCGCAATGCCACGTGCTTCGGGACCTCTTCAGGGGCAAGACAGGCTTAGACTTTACTCATAGGATGGTGTTGACGACTCTCCAGTAGAACATGCTTGAGACAAAACTTTGATTGATTGATTGATTGATTGATTAAGGGAGAGAGAAAGAGAGAGAGAGAGCAAGGGAGAGAGGCAGAGGGAGAGGGAGACAGAGAACCTTAATCAGGTTCCATGCTCAGCATGAAGCCTGACTCAGGGTTTCATCCCACAACCCCGGGATCATGGGATCATGACCTGGGCTGAAATCAGGAGTTGGATGCTCTACCAACGGAGTCACCCAGGCGCCCCGAGACAAAACTTCTTAAGCAAGTCTTTCTGGGATACATTAGAGCAAATATCTTTGGCCACCCTATTTATCTACATCCCTCCTTGGCCAGTGTCAAAGCTTAGTAGCATAGACTTCCAAGATGGTGAGTACCGTGTATTCACCTCCAACTGGGAAAAGCAGCTTTTCTGATTTCTCCTTAAATCATACCCTTTAGGAGGCTGGAGGGTAGCGGGAGGAACGCTCAAAGGGGCTAATCATGGGAATGTTCCGATTCTAATTTCAATCAGCTATAATTTATGTGGCTGTGAAGGAAAATTTAAATTGTTTAATTTTGTGGGTAAACACCGATTTTTAAGACCATTTAATAACATTTAGCCTCATCGGCACACATAAGAGGAATAATTTTGCATTGATAATATCTAAGGGGCTAAAGTACACTCAGGTTAAAAGACGCTATTTTGAGGTAATCATAAGTAATACCGACGACCGAAAATGAAGTCATATTTCATTGCACCTCATTGTTAACCTTTCTTTCTTTTTTTTAAATTTTTTTAATGTTTATTTATTTTTAATTTCATTTTTTTTTCAACGTTTATTTATTTTTGGGACAGAGACAGACAGAGCATGAACGGGGGAGGGGCAGAGAGAGAGGGAGACACAGAATTGGAAACAGGCTCCAGGCTCTGAGCCATCAGCCCAGAGCCTGACGCGGGGCTCGAACTCACGGACTGCGAGATCGTGACCTGGCTGAAGTCGGACGCTTAACCGACTGCACCACCCAGGCGCCCCGAATGTTTATTTATTTTTGAGACAGAGACAGAGCATGAACACGGGAGGGGCAGAGACAGAGGGAGACACGGAATCCAAAGCAGGCTCCAGGCTCCAAGCGGTCAGCACAGAGCCTGACGCGGAGCTCGAACCCACAAACCGCGAGATCATGACCTGAGCCGAAGTCGGACGCTCAACTGGGTGAGCCACCCGGGCGCCCCAGAACCTTTCTTTTTTTAATGTTTATTTATTTTTGAGAGGGAGAGTGCTGCTTGGGGAGGGGCAGAGAGAGAAGGGGACAGAACATCCCAAGTGGGTTCTGCACTGAGAGCGGCAATCCCAACTCAGGGCTCGAACTCACGAATCGAACTCACGAACCAAACTCAAGAACTGTGAGATCATGACCTGGGCTGAAGTTGGATGCTTCACCGACTGAGTCACCCAGGCGCCCCTCGTTGTTCATCTGTCAAACAGCTGCTTACGGCAGAGGGACATCCCAGGGGGCGACAGACCTTCCGGTGAACTGGCACCCGCTTCCTGGGTGTATGTCACCGATGCACTTACTCGTTCGCTCTTTGGATAAAGGTGGATTTAGGACTAAGAGTCAGATATTTCGTTAGGCTCATTCATATTTGTTTTCTACATTCACAGATGCTGGCATCATCACTTTACAGGAGAGAAGGCTGAAAATTACAGAGTTTAGGTATAATTACCCAGGAGCACTTCCAGCATGAGATTCAAATCTTGATCATTCGTTGGCTTCCTGCCACCAAAACCTCCAAAGCCAGCATCCACTTGCTCTTTGCAAAGGGCATGAAAATGGAGACACAGCAGGCTGTTTTCCCTGGAAAGAGTCCCTTGCTCTCCTCCCTCATTCCATTCTCTCCTCTTCCCTTTATTGTTTCCCTCTCCTTTCCTCTGTTGTTCCGTTTCCCCCGTTTAAGCATCCATGAAATCAGTAACTCTTTAAAGCCCAGCTGAATGTAGCTCTTTATGAGTCTTCCTTCCTGTTGAATTTCCCTTTTTGGAAACACAAGTCGGAATGATCAAGAGATCATTACTGTTGATTTTCTGCTTACATGAAGCAAAACATCTCCACTCGCTGAAAGCCTTATTTTAAAATTCTGGGTCTACTATATAGTTGGTGATGTGCTCCTGAAGAGGAAAGCTTTAGTCTAGGGGTACATATTTGGCATTTATTATCATAGCGTCAGAGGTTTAAAAAAAAACTTAAGAATGGGGGCGCCTGGGTGGCTCAGTCGGTGGAGCGTCTGACTTCAGCTCAGGTCATGATCTCACACTCCATGAGTTCCAGCCCCGCGTCGGGCTCTGTGCTGACAGCTCAGAGCCCGGAGCCTGCTTCAGATTCTGTGTCTCCCCCTCTCTCTGCCCCTCCCCTGCTCATGCTCTGTCTCTCTCTGTCTCAAAAATAAAAATAAAAACATTAAAAAAATTTTTTTAGGGGCACCTGGGTGGCTTAGTCGGTTACGCGTCTGACTTCGGCTCAGGTCATGATCTCACAGCTTGTGAGTTCGAGCCCCACGTCGGGCTCTGTGCTGACAGCTCGGAGCCTGGACCCTTCGGATTCTGTGTCTCTTTTTTTCTCGGCCCCTTTCCTGCTCACGCTGTCTCTCTGTCTCTCAAAAATAAATAAATGTTAAAAAAGTTAAAAAAAATTTTTTTTTAACATGAAATGAGGGGCGCCTGGGTGGCGCAGTCGGTTACGCGTCCGACTTCAGCCAGGTCACAATCTCGCGGTCCATGAGTTCGAGCCCCGCGTCGGGCTCTGGGCTGATGGCTCGGAGCCTGGAGCCTGTTTCCGATTCTGTGTCTCCCTCTCTCTCTGCCCCTCCCCCGTTCATGCTCTGTCTCTCTCTGTCCCAAAAATAAATAAAAAACGTTGAAAAAAAAATTTAACATGAAATGAATGAGATACCAAGAGACAGTGTATGCATTGAGAAGGGCATCTGACTGAGGCCAAAAATAACCAACAAACCAACCAACCCAAACCGAGCAAAACCCCGGGAGCAGCCTCACATAAATGATGGAAGGAGGTGGTCATGGAACCACACGGGGGCCAGAGGAGGACAGGTGATGTCAGAGCAAGTCCTAGGGCATGAGGATTCCCATGGAGCACAGAAGAGAGCTACTCTGCTAAGTTTAAATGATCAAGGTCAACATTTAACCTCAATCATTGCCTCAAAGCAGCCTGTCTGCCAACCACCAATGCCCGTAGACCCCGGACTCTGGCTTCCCACGTCCGCTCAGTCAAGGAGGCCAGCACTCATGGGGAGTGGCTGGTTCTAAGCCTGGGGACAAAAACAAAGTCAAGAGGGTTCTGCAGCTTGTCAATCTCATCAGAAAGCCAGAATATTTTTTAAATCTTAACGGGGATTCTAAAGGGGAAGAGAATATTAATTAAAGGCTTTCACTGGCCCAGTTATGAGAATCTTGAGCATTTAAAAACCAGAGTACTCATGGTAATGGTTCGGGGTTACTTGAAATGCATTGACTTTGTGAAAGGCAATGAGTTAATTATATTCAGAGAAAAAAAATTGATTCAAAAGGAAAAATATAGGATATTTTAATTTAAATAAGTACACGGTATTTGTGTACGCATTTACGTATGTGCGAGTATGAATTTCATTTACTCAGCTAATCATATGGCTGCATATGCGTGTGACTAAATTAATTACATCAATTATACGGTGTTTTAGAACATGCTAAAATGTAAGTACAGTAATAAATTTTACAGTCATTGTAATTTTTATGTATTTGCTCTTAGAGTCTATTAAGTGATTAGAAAAGAAAAGTTGCTTAAAAATGCCATTCCGTTTCTCTAACGAAATTTAACGAATGTCGTACTGCACGTCCAAGAGCTTAAAAGATGTTTAAGTCATAGATGTACACGTTTATGCACATATACACACCTCTATATTTTTATTTTTATATATAATCTGGAGCGTCTGGGTTAACAGAGGCAGGGTTTCAGCAGAAAATTATCCACAATGGCCAAACAGGACTGAAAATGTTCCCTTGATGCACAGGGTGAGAGGGCAAAGCAGATTTGGTTGATTGAAGGTTGAAGACGGAAGGAAGCCGGGGAGGTGAGTGTCCTTGGAATGACCCTCAGCCACTAAGACTAAAGAGGCAGACAGAGAAGCGTGTGGATCCCAGTGTGTGTTCATGGAAATGTCTGGAACAGCAGCAGCCCTGGGGGAAGGAAGAACTTGTGCGTTGATCTAATCAATGGCACAGGGCCTTGGGCTTGGAGATCCCCCACGCGGAAGCAGGCGCCTCTCTATTCGCCGACATGAAGTCACTTAAATAAGCCTGACAAGGCAGTCCAGGTGGTTAAGAAAAATCAGCCAGTGTACCTGCTTCTCAGATTCCCTGCCCCAGCTGAAGATCCCCAACCTCCAAGGAGCCACATCTCACCCAGGAGAGGTAACTTCATTGGAATGTTAAAGACAATTTGTTCACTTAGTAAATATAGGGTGCATGTATAAATACGTAAGTTAGTTTTGCTTATAAAATGACATTTGAGTTGCTTGAAAAGAAAGCAGACAGGTTACATTTACGAATACGCAAAGAAATTTAATTACCTGGTCTTTTAAAGAACGCTTTAACATAAATGTTAAAATGGATTAGTTTTGTACGTAGGATATGAGGATCTGCGCGTTGAACTGGAAAGGCTTAAGGAAAATCTTGGGTTGGGGAATGTTACTTTACTATTTTGATTATTAGTTGAAAACCAAGCGACCACAGATGGGATTTTCTCGGCAGGAAAATCACCCTCAAGGTACGAGCGCACACGGACAGGGAGGACCCGTCACTCGGGACAGCCAGCCTTTACCAACGTTCCCAAAAGGACCCGGGAAACAAGGAAGCCGGGGGGTGCATGCAGGGGAAGGGACTGCAGTCTCTCCCACCCCTGTTCTGTCCAGATCATCAGAACGAGGAGGCAGAGACTCCTGGAGCCCTCCCTGTCCAGCCCAGCAGCCTGCCTTCGAGGAAAAGCATGGGCTCTAGGTGGACCACATGGGCTCCTCTCAGGCCCCATCCCCACAAACTGGGTGCCCTTGGGCAAAGGACTTACCCTCAGTTCTGCCTCTGGAAAACCCAGCTAAAGAAAGAACCAACCTCACAGGTCCATTGTGAAATTAAACGGGAAAAATAAATTAATTGTGGCGTTTTCGCATCGGTCCCAGGCACAAAGGGCTCAAAAGTCGGCGAGGCCAAACGGGAGTGGAGGGGCCGTGACCCAGGGAAGGAAGGAGGGAAAAGAGGGCTTCCAAGCCCCTCCCCCGATATCCTGCATCCGGGCATTTCCATGGCACTTACTGTGAGCCGTTCTTGGCATTAGGTACCGCCCTCCCAAAGACCCCATGAAATGGACACTCTGTCTCCATATCGAAGATGAAAACTCAGAAGCTCCGAGAGGTTGAGGGGGGTGCCTGAGGTCGCAGGGACAGCCGCTGGTCATGGGGATGTCGTGCCTTGGCTAGCTGGCTCCAGTCGCCGTTCTCAACCACTACCCCCCAGGCCGTGTGAATGGGGCGCTTAATCCTCTGAGCGCCCCCATGAGGTGGGTGCCTGCGCGGTCCCCGACGTGTGCACGGAGAAACCGAAACAGCAGAGGCTAACTGGTTTCCAGGAGGAGAAACCCTCCCCGGGGCCGAACATCACCGTTGTGAACAGCACTCGCAGGAGAAATGCCCAGCGGTCACCTTCATGCATCGTGTCGTGGGCGCTGCTCTAGCCACTTTCCCTAGTGTAGATGTAATAACTTACTACGTACCTCCTTCCGATTACTCCGGGACATAGCTTCTATATTACGTCGCTTGGGCACATGAGGCCACGCGGGCCCAAACATTAGAAGTGGCTGCAGTGGGTCGTCCAGATGGGGAGGACGAACTGAGACGTCACCCCAGGGCCGGCTGGCCTTAGACCCTCCCTCTGAAAGCCCTGTGCCACACACCCTACCCGCACACGCGCACACACGCATGCACACTCTCACACATAATGGAAACACACGCACGTGCCCGCCTACACACACCCGTCATCACACAAGATCCGATGTCGAGCTATGACCTTCTCAACCGCTGCTCTCGCACCAAGTCGTCCACCCAGAAAAGTTTAGCATCTGCCCTCTTCCGTCCGCACCCGTCAGGGCAGGGGAGGCTTCAAATTGCTTCCGGAGCCGCTTTTCACTATTCCTCACGCAAGGCGAAACCTCAGCCAACGGCAGCCGGTTTGCCACCAGCATCTGTGGGATGTGGATTTGCCGTTTCTTGTTTCTACTAAAATGAAGTCCTCCCTGAACAGGCTGGGACACGGGGAGGGGATGAACTGCTAACATCCACAGCGTTGTAGGATTTACTAAACAAAAATACGGGAGCAGTTCAATTTGAAGTTCAGATAAGCAACAAATATTTTTTTTTAGTTAAAAAAAATTTTTTTTAACGTTCATTCATTTTTGAGAGACAGAGAGCGACAGAGCGTGAGCAGGGGAGGGGCAGAGAGAGAGGGAGACACGGAATCCGAAGGAGGCTCCAGGCTCCGAGCGGTCAGCACAGCGCCCGACGCGGGGCTCGATCTCACGAACCGCGAGATCGTGACCTGAGCCGAAGTCGGATGTTGAGCCACCCAGGCTCCCCAACAAATAATTTTTCGCATAAGTGTGTCCCATCCTGTATCTTATCCTGTGCCTGTACCTTTAACCTAAATACATCCCCAGTTACGTTGTTTGTCTGGTAACCCCGACGCTGAGCACATGAACCGAAATTTCACACACGGCAAGGTGACGGCTCCCACTTACTTCCCGAATTTTGTGTCAGAAATGGAGTCTCCCAAGTATATTACTTCAACATCAGAACCATCCGACTTGCCCTGTTGGTCAACTTTAGGCCACATTCCTGTTCTGCCGATTACAGGGAACAAACCGCCAGGAGCTCCCGTCCCCAGAGCAAGCAGGTTCCTGCCGCACCGGGGGAGAAACTCATCTGTTGTCCGCGTGATTGGCTAGAAACCTGTCCCCACTTTCCATTCTCCCTTCCTGCGCGGCAATAGTAAAATACACTAAATTCAAATACTTAGACGCCTCACCCTGCTGTGGTTCATCACGCTAAATTAGTCCTTTAGAAGCAGGGCGACTTGTTCAGGAAATGAACTATACCTTTGAGGAAGTGAATGTTTCTTGATAAGACACCTCACATTTCCTGGTCATAATTATAATTCCCATTATAATTATTCACTTGGTTGTGTGAACAGAACTATCCCATTATGTAAATTGTGTGCAATTGCTTAATAGCATAAGAGAAGTTTTAAACCATCTGTTTTTCAGAGGAGAATTGACCTGATCTAAATATTCCTTTTTGACAGAGGCAACTTTTTCTCAGCCAAGAATTCGGAGGAAGTGGCAGGTTGAAAAAGCTGAATATGTATACTTAATACTCCTAGTACCAAGTAGAGCAGCACGTTTTATTCAACTCACCGAACAAATGTGATATTAAGCGGGCTTCAGCAAATATATCTTGGGATAAAAACAAAGTCTGTCTTTTAGCCACATATGATTTAATGAAATTCACCCACCACTGGTTTGTTATAAATTAGAGATTAGTGGCGTTTTGGGGTCTGGTTTGAAATACAAGGTGCCAAAGATAAATTAACTTTACACATGTTCGGAGAAATTGTATTATGCTCACCCAAGAAGAACAAAAGGGAGGTAGTTATTAAGGAAAGGGATAAAAATTGGAGACGGAAGTTATCTAAAAGAGGCAGTGATCTGTTCGGGTGTTACCGACAAGAAGCTTCGAATCCGCACATCCCAGGGAAGCCCCATCAGGCTCCAGGGCGGTTGATACTGTGGATATTAGCCAGGGCTGAGTATTTCAAGAGCTTCCACAACCTGAGGGATCGAAGGACGAGCAGCAGGCCATTTTATACATTCTCCAAGTCCTGGGTTCTCAAGTTCGCATGCATAGAGACGTCAGGCCAGAAATTGGAATAAGGACTCCGGATCTTTCCAGCCCCGGCTGGTTGCTTCTGTGTAGGAATATTTCTTCTGGCCTCTGGCTTCAAGAGACTCCAAAATCTGGATTTTTATGTGAAAGTTTCCAAAGCTTTAGGTACTAATGCAACCAGTTAAAAAACAAAAACAAAAACATACTGTGAAACAAGAAAATAACCCTGCAGATAGACCCAGGCTATCAATCATTAAGTTATTACCTTGACACAAGCTCACGGTAGAAAGCATTTTGTACACAAGACTTGGGAGATGCTGTACTTACAGTGTCAATGGGGGGGGGGATTCACAATTTCCTTGTTCTAGAAAGCTCTGCTGTAGCACACAGCCAATTAGCATTGAGTGCCATAGGCTGGGTGCACGAGTTCTCTTCCTTGTTCCGTCCAAGGTTCTCGGTTGCCTTCCTTGTCTCCTCCCTGAGTTCTAATACTCGCCCCCATTTTCCTTGCAATATGACTTTGAGCTGATTTTCTAGTTTATCTGGGTCTTAAGTGTCCTTGGAGAACAAAACAAATATTCATCCAGGGCAGAGGTTTGGAAGGGACCCCCAAATTAGATTTCGTTCAACCTGGAAAAGCACAGAAACGCTACAAATATTTTCAATACCCTGTTGGTAGAATTTCCCGCCCCCTTGGTCGACGACACTGACTTTTGTCCAGCCAGCCTCCTTAAGGCCAGAATTAACCACACACAGCGTATTGGTGTGTTAGAGGCACAACGGGCTGGGGGTCCTGAGGATTCGGTTCTCGTTCTGTATCCCAAACCACTGACTAGGTGTCCTTAGATCGTTCTTCTTCCCCTAACTAGTTGCACCCAATCACTGTTTCCATTCACAGCCACGGCTGAGAGATTGTGGCGTTCTCTCTGAATCCCACAGCGGGGTGGGGTTGCAAGCATTTAAGCTGCACTCCCCAGCTTTTCAACCAAATGCTAATCCAGGCGGGGTGTTCTGAAGGTATTTTGTAGACAAGACGACTCTCCATAATCAGTTGATTTTAAATACAAGAGATTCTGAGAGATCAGCTGGGTGGGACCGACCTAATCCGCTGGAAGACCCTAAAAAAAGCAGAGCTGAAGCTTCCCCACCTGTGAGACAGGAGCGTCCCGCCATGCCCGACCGTTCCAGTCTGCCCTTCCTATGGCCTGCCCCCCGGATTTGAGATTTGTGCAGGCACCCCCATAATTGCATATGCACATTCCTTGGGAGAAATCTCTTAACATACACTACCTAGTGCTTCTGTTCTCCGGCCGATGTCTGTCATATATATTTGCAAAGGATCACAGAAAGAAAGCGTATCTATAGTTACTTAAAAAGTAAGATTCGTATCACGACGCTAAAGCGGAAGTGGACATAATTCGATGAGTCGGGCCGTGATATGAGGCATGCATGAGTCGGGGTTTCAGCAAGAAACAGATAAGACACTCAAATAAGGATTGATCAAAGAAGGGTTTATTTACAGGGCACCGGGGGGGCTCAGCTGGTTGAGCGACCGACTTCAGCTCAGGTCATGATCTCGCGGTTCGTGAGTTCGAGCCCCGCGTCGGGCTCTGGGCTGACAGCTCGGAGCCTGGAGCCTGCCTGGGATTCTGTGTCTCCCTCTCTCTCTGCCCCTCCCCTGCTCCCACGCTCTTTCTCTCTCGCTCCAAAATAAATAAACGTTAAAAACTTTTTTTTTTAAAGGATTTATTTCCAAAAAGTAAAAATGAATAAAAACGAATCACACAAGTTTGGGTGGGGTGTTCAGAACCCCGAGAAAAAGCGCTAGACCCTGATCCAGCCGCAAGGAGGTCGTTCAAGTCTGCCCCCTCGTGGGCTTTCTAATTCCTGCATCTCCAAGAAGGTCCCTCCGTGGTCACAGGGAGAGGTGGGGGTGGGGGATGGGAAGAGGTGATGGCGTTCAAGTGTGAATTAACAATCTCAGCATGAAACTCCTCGTCTCCCCTGCTTCACTATCAGTGGGGTAGAGCCTTCGAGGTTCAGCTGGGGGCTTAAGGGGCATCTAACCACACACACTTGCCCCCAAAACCTGTGCTTGTTCTACAACGGAGCAGGAGTTCCTACCTCACCTTTGCCTGCACCCCTCCCCTGAGAACGAGGCTAGAGACAGAGCAAGCGCTCACAAGGGCTGCATGGGTGGCTGTCTCCGCATCCCTCACCCCTCCAGCGGCTCCAGGAAGGCCGTATGTAAATGACTTCCCACTATGGAAATGGGAGCCTCAAGAGGGTCCCTGTAGATGGGTCCGTAGATTGTGTGTGTTTCTTCGCGGCAGACTGGGACGCCCCAGTTCAAAAACCTGCTGGCACCGACTCAAAGTGTCATACCGCCAATTGTGTTAAACCTAGCCCCCGATAAGTGCCTTTTCAGCTGTTGGCAGCTTGCCTGCTTTGCACACCCCGCAAAACCGCACCGACATCTGCCTGCGGCAGATAAGACAAACCCCGTAGCCGCACAGACTTCAGGCAGCCGCTGGCCTCTGGAGCTCCCCGAGGAAGACTCCCCCCGTGCTGCTGAGCCACTGTCACCTGCACGCTCGGTCCCCTCTGCAGAGCTTCCTCGTTCTCCGCCCCTCCTGGGTGGTGGCCCTCTGGCCCTCGTATCACAGCGTCTGGATGGCCCCATGCAGTGGGGGGCTTTTGCTTGCAAACCTGTCCTGGTCACCTGAACAAGCCCATTGTGTGCTAGTGCCACCTGGTGGTCGAATATTTTTCCTGGCTCAGCCCCCAAGTCCTTTGGGCGCGCTACCCCTCGTTGCAACGTCCCCCAGTCTGTCACTGCCTAAGTACTGAGTGCTGTCCCACGGTCCCAGTGCACCGAGCGAATTCTCAACCTGTGCCTGTCGTATGAAACGAATGGATGGCTGGGTAGATAGGTGAGTCTCACTCTGCCAGTTGATAATCGCCGTGAGACCTGGATCCGCTGTCTTCATTCGGGTGTCCCCAGGGACAACCTTCTGCCTTCACCACCCTCCCACCGGCCGATTGCGCACAGTCAGTGCCGAATGGATGCTGTTGATTAATCAACAAGGAGAGAAACCACACGCACCCGAGTGTGAGCCTTGATTCTCGGGGAAAGATGAACGGGGATGGGAGCTACCTTGCCTGAAGCCAACACCAGCTCTAAATTCTAAACACAGATCCAACCACCCACGTGCCTGTCTCTGTCCTGAGGCTTCATCAATTCCGGGAAGCCTGTCTGTGCCTCCAGGCCGCAGATTAAGCCTCTTAATTTGGTACAGGCTGAACCGATGGGTTAGCTGATGCTTCTGAGCTCGAGGGGGTTCCCACCGTCTTTTTCCAGTACCCCGGCTGCCCACTTGGGCGTCACCTCGGGGATTTCTTTGCAGCTGCCGGTTCATTATCTTCCGATTTGACACATACGGAGTAGCGCCCGCCCCATACTGCGAAGAAAGCTTCCTTGAAGCCAGTCGGAAGTTTCTTTAGGTTTCCTGTTCTTCCTCCTTCCCCGCCAGCCAACCGTCCTGAAACTGACGTCATCCTGAAACTTACGAACGCTTCACTTCTAGCACTTGGGGAAAAATGAAGGAACACTCCCCTTATGCCCCGGCCTTGAATTACTCCCTAATCACAGAAGGCAGGATTCTTGTAAAGGGGAGGTTGACTATGAGGACACAACTGTATGAAGCCCCCGTAACCGGAACAGCCCGCTAATGCTGTGGGAAAATGTTTCCGGGCAGGATTATTTCCCATTGTCTAAGGAGGCACTTCTGAAACTTTGCATTTGATCAATCAGGCTTTGTCTTAAGGGTTAGGCAGTATCCGTGGCCAGGAAACCAGGAAACGAACAGAGGTTCTCAGGGTCTGAACGCCCTCGGGCAGAGAGCGAAGACGAAGTTGTCCTGTGGTGTGGGACCCAATGGTGCGAATGGCCGCCAGGGTCAATACCAGGAGAACCACTGCCAGCCGCAGACACAGGTTGGAGCCAATGAGAACTTGGAAGATCGTTGCAGGTGCCACATCCCTGCTTCACCCAGTTTCCACCTGCGGATCTGCTTATACTACACGACGCGAGAGAGTCGTTAAAAATAGAAGCATCCCCGCCTGGTTCTAACTGGTGCCACCCACGAAACTCCCCGCTCTAGTCTCTGGAGGACGTGGCTTTGATCTAACAGAGCCGTGCCCTTGAAGAAGCCTTTTCTGGCAAAGGCAGCTTCTGGCTCTGACCCACAGAGTTCGTGTGGGTGAAGACCATCTTCCTCTCTATGAACATTCAATATGATGACCACGGGAGGTCATTGTTTCTCCCTTCAGGATGAATTAACAATTTTAAGGAGATGTCACTTTTGTCTTTGCATAAGGAAGATGGGCTTCCTCATTCTCCTTGAACTCTGGGACCCTTTCCCACCGTGTCTGTGTGGGATTTCTTTATTTAACGCTCCCCCACTGCAGGAACACAAGAGAACCATCTGGATGGAGAGATTCTGAGAGGGGCTTTGGCAGGAAGCGAGGATTTCACAGCTCCACAATATACAGGAATAGACTCAGAAGAATCCAGAGTCAACGCGAGAGTCATACAATTGCTAGGTATCTTTTTTAGAAACTGGCAGCGTTCACTTTAATGTGATGGGTGACTGGGGATATAGGAAGAGAGGAGAATGAACTCACCGTGGCTTTTGCCTCATTTCACCTAATGATTTCGGCATAAACCTTTCATCGAAGTTTATCAAAAGGGATTTCTGGACCTGCCATCTTATCTCTAAACAGTAGGCACACCATTCACACCCCCGGTGGGACAAATTCCGGATCGCCAGGTGGCCCGAGGAGGAAAGAAAGAAATGAGCGCACGGAATTCCGATGAGACGCGGCCTCCTCCTTGGAACAGATGCTTTGGGCAGCCATGCCTTTCAGGGGAAACTTCAGTGGGTAGGGGGGCTTCAGACCTGTTCCTAAATGGAAAGAACGTGTGTGCCTTCTGGCGCCACAGTACTTGTCACAGGGGATCAGGCGTGCGCTTGTGCAAATGTCTTAGTGGCTTGCGTTCGAGGCCATATGGCACCCGCGAGCCAGTGGCCTTTTCCTGGCACTGGAAACAAATCTGCCAGCAATCCCGATTTTCTAAGCTTTACTCTTCCCCCCCCAAGTCTTGTTCGAGACCCTCAAAGACCCAGAGAACTACGGGACTCAGTCCCATCGTGCTAGTCGCAAAGGGGGAGGGAGAGTTTGCTGAGCCCCCAGTTTTCGTTTGTGACACAACGACGAGCAAGTGGATTGGTATCCAGTGTGAGAATGTGCGTTCCCCGGTCATGACCCCCGAGGAAAGCTCCCAGTGCTACGAGGTACCGTCACAATGACATTATTTTGAACAACGAAGTCTGGTCTGGGGAAGACGCTTAATCCCAAATCAAGCTTGGTTTGGAAACGTAGGAGGTGAACAGAAACCAATGGTGAGAGAGAAAGAGAGAGAGAGAGAGAGAGATTGGAGTCATTAGATACACACTTTGTTATTATCCCCGGAGGTTCAACCTCGCAATCTCAAGCCTTAAGGATTTGCTCTGAATGTACAATTTCAATATCCCATGAAGACACTGTCCCGTGATTGGCTGCACTGGGGACATACCCCCGCAGGCACAAGGAATCAGTGACCACTGCCCTCGTGGGATGCTAGTGGGCGCCGTGGCTGTCCTGCAGCAGGCTCTGCACTGTCATCGAGGAGCCCTGACGCAGGTCTCGAACCCACGAACCGTGAGATCATGACCTGAGCTGAGGTCAAGAGTCAGACGCTTAACCAGCTGAGCCACTCAGGCGCCCCTCTGCCGGATCTCAGGGCCGTGAGCTCGAGCCCTGCATTGGGCTCCATGCTGGGAGTGAAGCCCACTCAAAAAAAAAAAAAAAAGAAAAGAAAAAGAAAAAACAAATCAGATGGCTGAGACTCAAAAGTGAAACCTTTCAAAAACTCTGAGCTCAAGGCATCTGAGGTGCCGATGAAGACAGTGCTGTCAAAGGTGCTCATGAAGAATGTTCATTAAATTCATGGCATGTGAACGTGTAAATCAATGCTCTGCAGACATATGCTGACCTAACTACATTATAAAAATGTGCATCTATTTTATGTGTATCTCAAAAAGTCTATATATTTAAATCTGCAATAAAAACCTTTTAAAAAAGCTTTTCCATGGAAAACCATGTCTGGTCCCCTTAGGACTGGGGCGCCTTCGAGTGATATTTTGATAATATCTATGTGCCCCCGTTGGAAATGGGTGATATGTGAGATAGCACATACAAGGGACAGAGGAAGCTGGTGAAACGTGAGTGTGACCCGTAGACTAGATTTGACTCTCAAAAACGATTCCTTTGCTCTTCTCAGGTGGTTTGTTTTTAATGTTTATTTATGTATTTTGAGAGCGATCGAGAGAGAGATCGATCAAGCAAGCAGGGGAGGGGCAGGGAGAGAGGGAGACAGAGAATCCCAAGCAGGCTCCACGCTGTGAGCACAGAGCCCGACGCAGGGCTCGAACTCACCAACTGTGAGATCATGACGTAAGCTGAAATCAAGCAGACCCCACCCTCTGTAGGTGGGGCTTGGGCCACTCAGGGTAGCCGACCGTCTCCCTCAGGTGGTTGACCTGCCCTGGCTCCTGTGGGCTTTTGGATTTGAGACTCCTGGTGTGGCCGTACTGTCTACCCCATCTCCAAGGAGACGGAGCCCTAGAGGACCTGTGGGTTTCAGGGCCCACTTTAGAAACCTGTAAGACCCGGTACATAGGGCTCACTTGATCAGCTATGTGTTCACACCCATCGCTTTGTGGAATCTTCTTTAAACACAAAGGGACTTTTTGCCACATAAGAATGTCGTCCTCAGGCTGCCGCACTGGATTCGTGTGACATTAGAACCACCGATTCATGGAAAACCTGTTTCTTTTTCTATTATTTCTTGTTTCCCCTTCATTCTCCGATTCCACTCTTATTCCGTTGACCTTGTAGGCACCTGACCTCATAGGCACCGGACTCACATACTTCTATGTGACGAGAAAAACTCACACGTGTCCTCATAAAATAGGTTGTGCTATTTTGTGAACGGACGTCAGTCACCGAAACACAAGTCGCTAGACCCCTACCTCACATCCCATTTCCAATACCGTCTTCACTGTCTATAATTTGCCATAAACACTTGCAGGCTGCTTGCTTACACTTGAACACAAACCGATAAGTATCGGAAAGACTTCGCCAATTATTTCCTGAATCCCGAGCAAACGAGCATTGAGACTGGAATGTCTGCCTGAATTCAGTTGTTTTTTTTTTTGGTGGGGGTGGGGGGCTGCTAAGCTCAGCTCAGAAAAGCCTTCCTCCCCGGTTCTGAAGGGCGCTTTTTATTCGAACACTTCCTCACTTCCTGGCTTTAAATACTCAGAACGTGTATCCTCTCTCCAAGGCAGTGTTTTTGTTCATTGTGTATCTGTTCCCAGGACTGACTTTCCTTCCCTCTTGACACAAGCATCCTGCAAGACCCAATTTAAAATTGACCTTCCCAGAGCCGGGAGGGCTCAGTCAGTTGAGCATCCCACTCTTGATCTCGGCTCAGGTCATGAACCCAGGGTTGTGCCATCCAGTCCCCAGTTTGACTCTGTGCTGACCGCAAGGAGCCTGCTGGAGATTCTCTCTCTCCCTCTCTCTTTGTCTCTCTCCCCCACTCTGTCTCTCTCTGTCTCTTAAAATACATAAATAAACATTTAAAAAAATAAAGCTGATTTTAACCATAAAAAAATAAAAAGTAAAATTTGGGGCGCCTTGGAGGCTCAGTTGGTTAAGCGTCCGACTCTTGGTTTCGGCTCGGGTCGCAATCTCACGGTTCCTGGGTTCGAGCCTCGCGTCAGCTTTTTTTTTTGTGCTTTGGGCTTCGTGCTGACAGTTGGGATTCCCTCTCTCTCTGCCCCTCGCCCACTCGTGCGAGCTTGTGCTCTCTCCCTCTCTCTCAAAATACATTGTAAAAAATAACTTAAAAAATAAAAATAAAAAATAAAATTTACCTCCCCAAACGCCCGGGTCATTCCCACATCCTGGGGAACTCCCACCCCTGAGAACCTGTGGCCTTAGGCCTTCACCTCCTGCGTTTCCTCACCTGTGTCTGCCTTGGATGCAGGCGGTCTCTACACATGCCGTGTGTCCTCTTTCTGGAACACGAGAAGGTCCAGGATGGGGACTTTGTCTTCGTGAAGCTCTGATCCCTTGGCCAGGCAAGGACTTACCTGGAGACGTTCAGGGAAATTTTGCCAAAAATTAAAATCATGCCCATGAGATGAGAGCTATGAGGCGCTCACACAGAGCCACACGTGTGCAGTCTGTCCGCCACGGCGCGGTATCTGCTTACGGACTGCGTTTGGTGGCTTGAACAGTCCAGGCGTGCAGCTTGAAGTCACAGTTTAAATCAAAGTGGCGGGGCATTGCTTTGCTCCGTAATGGGCTCACAAAGGGAAGAGATCACCAGGAGTAAACCCTGAGAACAGCGATGTGACTGAACCTTGGTCCTCAAAGCGATTGGCCAGACATTTGACAGAGCCACTATTTTGTCTGTGGCTAAAAATATAAAAGTGGGGCAAGCTATAGGAGATCGATTGTAAATCATCCGACGCTACAGGAAAGACATTTTCTGAGATTCTTTTGAGACGGGATAATATATGTTTCTGCCATGGCCTTTTAATACAGAGAGAAAGAGAGAGCCTTTTTAATGCTCCGTTTCCAATACTGTGTGTTGCCCAAATGTTAGCATTTAAACCCATTACGGGCCGTTGGAGTTGCTTTATTGAAGAATATGGATATGAGCTACAGTTGTTTCTTCTGTATCTGATGCCGTTGCTAGAATCAAACAATTTACAAATTGTGTCATTAACTCACACGGCTGGTGGAAAAGTAATTTCCCATGTTCCTGCTTCTGGATGTGCAGGAAACTGGAAGCTGGAGGTGTCACCCGTGAAACGGAATTCTTCCCCAGGGGACGCGGGCAGGGCAAGGTCAGCAGTTACCTGCGACATGGCCATTCCTCATTAGAGCCTGGGAGGTCAAGTGTTCCCATTTTACCAGAGCAGGAGACCGGCCACATCAGGCCCAACCACTGTCTTCCGGAAACAGTCCCCAACATCTGCCGACCTGCCCTTGGCTGTCGCCAGGCACAGCCACCCCAGGGTCCCCCTCGCCCATCACCTTGGGGATCTTCTCACCCTGTCCCGTGCCAGAGCTCGCCCTTCCCCGAGTATTTCTCTTTCTCGCCTAACTCCCTCACTTTAGTGGAAAACTTTGTCCAGTCGCTTCCCCAGCAAGAGTGCAGGCTTAGTGACTTTTGGGAACCAAAATCCAAACCACACGTGGGAGGCACTTGAAAAGCAAGTAACCCACCCCCTTCCGGAGCCCACGTTGGTGCCCGCATTCGTGACGGTGCCGTCATGCCACAGCGCGAATATTCTAGAGACCACGGTACGTAGGAGGTGCTACAGCTCTGCCCGGCCTCGGGGGTTTTGAGCAAACAAGGCTGGATCTCCAGCAATGCTGCTCTGCTCATCACTCGGGAGCGAAACCCAGGGAGTCGCCTGGGTGGCGAGTGTCCACGGGGAGCGTCCACGGGGAGGTGGACGCAGAGGGCTCAGGGCCCGAAGGTCTGAATTTCCGTTATTTCAGACCCCGTCCACGCTAAACACACTGAGGATGAAACCAAGGCACAGGATTATCCACTGGGCCTTAGGAAGCCGGTTCAGCACAAGGAAATTTGTTTGCAGTCTGGGGAAATAAATTAGAATATGCAAAGCTTCTAAGTACAACGCATTAACATAGAAGATAAAAAGGCGCATAATTTGATGAAGTCAAACATAAATGCCCTCCCTCAGCTTCCCGATTGCTACCTTTTCCTTCTTACCACAGCTAATCATTTATTGTGATTGCCATAGTTTGTGGAAAGAGAAAAGAATGTTTATAATGGAAATTATTCGCACCTACCACGTGTGCTATTCACGGCACCGTTCACCCTTAGCAGAAGTGGATTCTGACAGCCGGGTGTGGGTCTCTCTAAGGCAACCTGCTAGGAGCGTCCCCCTTATCCGTGGTTTCAGTTACCCGTGGTCAACCGCGGTCCGAAGCAGGTGACCCGCCTTCTGACGCATGGATGGTGAAGTCTCTTCCAAAGAGAAATCTCAGGCGATCAGACCCCTATTTTATTCCAACGCCGGTCAGCCCTCTATCTAACTAAGTGTTCTCTCTCCCCCACCCTCCAAATAAAACAAGATAATATTTTCCTACAAAAGAGAGGGCCTGCCTGTTTTTTGCTCCAGGGTAATGGAATACATTTATCGACGCAGAATAAGTGACATGAGTCAGTTCACTCTGGAGACTCCCATAGCTCTCACTAATCTTATAGTAAGAGACCCATCCAGTTCTTAAAAGCATATCCAATTAATCATTGTCACCCACCATCCCTGCAGTTTTCAGGGTCAACAGCGCAGTGTGATGCCCGCCCGTCTGTTTGGTCTGTAACAACCTCATCTTTGCGGATCTGAATCTCATCAGGGAAAATGAACGAACGGATAATTCTGCATCATCACACATTCCCTCTGCCCGCAGCAAAATATCGAAACATGCCAGTTCCTCTCATCCATTGTTACGGGGTCCTGGAAAAACACAATGCAATCCCACAGACAAGGGAATGCTCGCCTCTGGAGCTCCGGAGAGAATGCGGCTCGTGACATTCAAGATTTGATTTGAGACTCCTTTCCCTCGCGTGCGTTCAGAGAAAATAATACTCGCAGTGGTGTTATTCCCGGGAACAAATGCAAATTCGTCACTGTTTATGGCAAGATACAGAGCACTACCCAAGTTTGTCCAAGAGTTTTTACTTAACTCTTGTGTGACTGATACCTACGTACCGTTCTTGAAAGCTTTTTCCTACTGAACGAAAGCAGAACTTCAGAAGGGACACAAATCAGAAGTGGGCAGCCTGCTGAATGATTCCAAAGCAAACCCACATACAGTCAGTCTCCAGCTGGGTCAGCAAATAAAACATCAGGGATGTCCCCGGGTCCCCAGACACCCCTGTGGTTGCCTCCTTCCTGATCGCCACCCACCCTTGCCCTCTCCAGGTCCCGTATCCTAACGCCCCCACGCAGCTCCGCGCTGTGACCTTGAAGCAGGTGGAATCATCACAGTGTGGATGCCTGGCATCTTTCACTCCAAACTCAGTGAGAGCCACCTCTCAGTGCTGTGAATCGGTGGTACGTTCATTCACGCTTTAACACCCGGTGTACTTATAGTCGGTACATTTTATCTATGGCACTTCGGGTACGAATATACCAAAACACTGATGTGTACCCATTATGCTGAGCATTTGGGTTGTGTCTGACCTGGGGCCATCTTCATGATGCCGCTGGTGACATCGTCCTACGTGTATTCTGGCACACGTGTAAATTGCTGCGTCGGAGGGCGGGAGTAGGTTTCGTTTTGGGACATGATGCCAGATCCCTTTTCACGGTGGTCGGTCGGATTGGTTTCCATTCCCAGCAGAAGGGCGTGAGAGTTCCGCCAACCCCAAATCCTCACCAACGCTAGACATCGGCCAGGCTTTCAAACTTCCTAGCCTGACGTCTGAAAGTAATGTCATGGTGGTCTTAATTTGCGCTTCTATGGTAAATGAGGTCGAGTGTATTTTGGTACATTTGTTGGTTGTGGGATATCAACTCCTCGCGCTCTGATATTTGAAAGTGTCTTTTCAAGGGGCCCCTGGGGGACTCAGCCGGTTAAGCGTCTGACTCTTGATTTCAGCTCAGGTCACGATCTCGGGGTTTGTGAGTTCGAGCCCCACATCGGCTTCTACGCTGTAGGCATGTAGCCTGTTTGGGATTCTCGGGCCCTGCCCTGCTCACATGTGTACATGCACCCCTTCCAAAATAAGTAAAATAAACTTTAAAATAAAAAGTGTCTCTCAAGCCATTTTTCTAATAGGTGTGGATGTCATTTGCTTATTGAAATGTAGAATTCTTATATATCCTGGATACGAGCCTTTTGTTGATTTTGTATGCGCTAATATTTTCTCTCATTCTGTGGTTTGTCTTTCCATGCCCTTGATGTGGTTTTTTTGATGAATAGAAGTTCCCAGTTTTCAGTGTTTGACTGTGTCTGTTGTTTTTGTGATTGGCTTAAGAGACCTTGCTACAAATAGCATGTTTTCTTACAGAAATCCTGAGTCTCACCTTTGCATATAGCTCCCCAATTCACATGAAACTCACTTAAAATTTTTTTCTAATGTTTATTTGTTTTTGAGAGACAGAGAAAGAGCGCGAGGTGGGGAGAGGCAGAGAGAGAGGGAAGACACGGAATCCGAGGCAGGCTCCAGGTTCCGGGCTGTCAGCACAGAGCCCGTCACGGGGCTCGAACTCACAAACCGTGAGGTCATGACCTGAGCTGAAGTCGGATGCTTAACCGACTGAGCCACCCAGGAGCCCATTTTCTTCAATTCTTAAGATAATTATAGGACCTTTTTATTTGCTGAGGACTTTGGGTCCTTGTTCCATTTAATATTTCAGAAAACATTTTATAAATAGGATAAACTAGCCAGGAACATTTTATTTTTTTACAAAAATCTTTACACTGAGACATTTTTTTAAGAAAACATGAAATCTTCCCTTTTCTTAGGGATATTCATGTTCCATCCTTTGATACAGAATCTTCCTGACTTTGTATTTATAGGAGTTTGATTTTAAAGGGAGTTAATAAATATAATCTACTTTGTCTCAGCATATTCCTCCTTGAGGATATTATTCTAGATAAATTTATATTTGATAACCTGATAGGAAAAAAAAAAACATTATTTTTACTTTGTGATTTTTCCAGACTTGGTAAAGAGAAAAGTTATATAACTCTCCAGCAAAAATCCCAAATGAGGTCTTGAAAAGCTCATCTTTTTTTTCTTAAGTTTTTTTAACATTTATTTATTTTTGTGAGACAGAGAGAGAGAGAGAGAGCGGAAGCAGGGGAGGGGCAGAGAGGGAGGGAGACACAGAATCTGAAGCAGGTTCCAGGCTCTGAGCTGTCAGGACAGAGCCCAACTCAGGGCTCGAACCCACGAACCACAAGATCACGACCTGAGCGGAAGTCGGACGCTCAACTGACTGAGCCACCCAGGCGCCCCTGAACAAACTCAACTAATTAGTTAAATTAATACCAGTCGGCTGGATCTGGGAAACTCATAGTTTAGGATCCAACCTGAAAATGCTTTAACAATTTTAAAAAAGGATATATTCATTGCATCGGGCAGAGATGCAATGCGGCAAACAGGAAAAAGTATGGGCTCTGGAACCGTCCTTTCTCCAAGCTTCCAGCTGGTGTTACGGGGCCATAAACCACGCGTCAGGCACCTTGGGTGCTGGCTTGCAGAGGTAGTCCCTGCCTTCACGGAGGGGAGGACAAAGCACAAGCCGAGCCCTGTAAACTGTGCCACACTTCACCAGCACGATCTGGGAGCACAGGGCAAAGGCACATAAATACCCAGGGGCTGGGAAGGTGACCAGACGTCCGGGGGTGATGTCTTCTCAGCTGGGGCCGCAACAGGATGTGGGCAGGTGGGAATGAGTGTCCAGAATCCGGGAGAGAAAACAGTCTTAGACTAATGGAATCTGGAGAGCTCGCGGGGGTAGATACGGAGCTCCACATGAACAAGCCTGGATTTTAGCCTACGGACGACGGGAGCCATGCAAACACCCTCACACAGGGTCGGAGCACAGTCAGGTGCAGGGTTGGCCCGGACGGAGAGCTCCTGCCAGCTCTGGTGGGGCACTTTCTGGAAGGAACCCCCCTCTGGGGCTCTTCGAATAAGCCAGAGGGCAAATACCGGAGCTGGAATAACCTTAGGACACAGACATGGTGATAAGGAAACCAAGACATGGCCAGGGGACGGGGTTCACCGAACTTTGTGGTCAGGGGAGAGGGAGAGGGAAATCAGAGACAAGACTGTCATCATTCGCATGGCAGCGGGTATGTGCGGGACCCAGGAGCTGGCCGTGGGGTCAGCAGACCCCGCTTAAACACAGCCTTTAACCATGGGAGAGGAGGCGTTTGGGTGGCTCAGTGGGTTAAGCATCCGGTCACGATCTCATGGTCCGTGAGTTCAAGCCCCACGTAGGACTCCGCTGACCGAGCTGCTCGGGATCCTCTGTCCCCCCCTCTCTCTGCCCCTTCCCTGTTTGCTCATGCTTTCCCCCCACCCCTCAAAAATAAGTAAACATTAAAAAAAATCAGGGGAGAGGCCAGGGGACTGAACAGCGTTTGTGAGCCCTCCCCATGCCCGGGGTCAGTCATCTTAACAAAACTAGTATTCACAGGGCACGCGAACTATCCCCTGGCCATTCCGTTATGCGCCCAGGGTGGGTGCCCCAAAAGGGGAGCCACGTTGCCCCTGTGTTACGCTCCTCTGCTTGGCCTTGGAGCGCCCAGGCTCAGCACCCGCAGAGCGTTACCAGGGTGCCTGTGAACGGCAGGCCCACTAGGAACTCCGCCGCGGCCCCCCCAATCCTGCCTGAGCTCCAGGCCTGAGGGCCACCTGCGACGCGGCCTTAGGGATGCGCCCACACCTCGCTGGGCCTCAGCTTTGCCACCTGCAAAGTGGATCGCAGGCTTTCCTCCTGCTCGGGGATGTCGGGGAGCTGGAGTGGTCCTTGTCCTGATGCCGGGAACGGCACGCGGTGGGCGTCACCGGGGGCAGCAGAGGCAGCGGGGGGCAGGTGAACACGCACAAGTGCAGGACCGGAACTGAGGTCGCTCAAGGCAAGAGCACGGGGAGCTAACTGCGGTCAAAAGAGCTCATCGGTATTTCGTTTTTAATTTATTTGTTTGGAGGCAGAAGGAGAGTGAGCCGGGGAGGGGCAGAGCGAAAGGGAGAGAGAGAGAGAGGAAGAGAGAGAGGAAGAGAGAGAATCCCAAGCAGGCTCCACATTGTCAGCGCAGAGCTGGACATGGAGCTTGAACTCACAGACTGTGAGATCACGACCTGAGGCCAAGTCAAGAGCCGGACCCTCAACCGACTGGAAATAGCTCGTGTAGAGTTTAAAAAGCTCCTTGCGGGGGCGCCTGGGCGGCTCAGTCGTTTTTTAAGTGTCCAACTTCAGCTCAAGGCCACGATCTCACGACTCCCAAGTTCGAGCTCCGTGTTAGGCTCTGTGCTACCAGCTCAGAGCCTGGACCCTGCTTCGGATTCTGTGTCTCCCTCTCTCTCTGCCCCTCCCCTGCTCGCGCTCTGTCTCTCCCTCAAAATAAATAAACATTGAGATTTTTCTGCCCCTTTCTCGGCGTGAGACCCGGTGCAGGTCAAGTGTGACCATCAGTACCTACCCAGAGACCTTTCAGGTCCCAACTCAGGCTGGAGGGCAACAAATTAGCTCAGATAACTCATTACAGACAGATTTTTAAAAAAGAAAAAGAAAAGAGGGCACAAGTTAAGGATATTTAGTCGAAGAAACACGCAGAATGACATCACACGTACTTTCCTGAACTGTTTTCACATACGAACCACCTTCCGGGGCCAGGACGAGGGTGACTCAGGCCAGGCACCCGGGACTCAACATGTAAGAAAGCATCCACACTCATACGCTGTGTCTACACAGCCGGAGAGCAAGGGACTCCTTACGCTCGGCGCCCTGGGTCCTTGCTTGCTTGGCCCTGGTCTGGCCCCGGCCACCTTCGTTGAGTTAGAACTGTCCTGCGATCGCTCCCAGCAAATTGCTTGCACCTGCAGCCCGCCCAGGGCCCGGGTGGCAGCAGGCAACGTGAAAGGGGACTGACCCCTTGACCAAGACTGGAGGCCGGTCCTCTGTCACCCGCCACTCACCTCCAGGCCGCGTCGACGAGATCTTAAATCTCCACGGAGCAAATCCCTGACCATGAAGCTAGTCACAGCTGCTAATATGCACTTGGTAACGTTGCAGAGTGCATCCCTGGCTATAAAAACACCATGTTCTTCGTCACCTTACAGAATGGCTGGAGGTCCAGAGTGTTTCCTGGAGGAAAGGAGCCGTTTCCAGCCCGGTGCTTTGCCGCCCCGACCGCGTCCTCACTTAGAGCTCTGTGACAGCTTGAGATTGATTCCGCCAAGGTCGAAGTCGCCTTGACAGGCGTGTGCTTAGACGTGGACTGATCTTGGTGACGGCATTAGCAAGAGTCCTAATATCTGATTGCTGTCATGTGCCGGGCCCTGGGCTATTTCACTTTAAGTGGCCTTAACTGTATGGGGAGGCGCTGCTCCTATTACCATGATAGCTAGACGTGTGTGTGTGTGTGTGTGTGTGTGTGCACAGTGCCCTCCTGAGTTCTGTATTTCTTCCCATTTACATAACCTTTGTAGCTTCCCCAGGTACATTACTGCTCCCACTTCACAGATGGGATTAAAGAGGATATATGCTCCATAGGGTATGAACAAAGTAAAGATTACCTTTAAACATCTGTATTTGTGCACGCTAGAAGCAGCTTCACGTGCTTGGAAATTCTCCCAGACCCCCTTCTAAGCTGACCAGAGTTTACGAATCCATAAATACGCAAACAGCCGAGCTTCGTAACTCCGAGATTCCTGTGGCATAACTATTTTTTTTCCCTCTAGCAGGGAGGGTGGTCAGTGTTGCCAGGAATAAGTAAGGTATCGTGCTGGTCCGCGGAGAGGGGACGTATCCAGTCATAGCCTAGTATAAAAGTCAGACGGGGGGGGCGCCTGGGTGGCTCGGTGGGTTAAGCGTCTGACTCTGGATTTCAGCTCAGGTCGGGATCTCGCGGTTGGTGAGTTCCGGCCCTGTGTTGGGCTCTGCACTGACAGTGTGGAGCCTGCTTGGGATTCTCTTTCTCTCTCTTTCTTCCCCCCTCAAAACAAATACATAAACTTAAAAAAAGTCAGACGCAGGCAGGCATCACGCTAAAAGGTGACAGCGATTCTGTGCTGGAGAAGACACTGCCACCCAACGTTGGAAAGGTCTCTACATGAACGAGTGAGCGGAATTAATGGTCGGAGGGGTCTTTGTACATATGGTCATTTTTCACGAACTGCCGAAACCCCAAGGGTCGTATCACCTCCCGCAGTGGAAATGAAGTGAGACGCAGAGCTTACCAAACGATGGATAGAAGAAGACCAGAGACGTGGATGTGGGTGTGAAAAAAAAGGTCGAGAGAGGAAGAAACCACGCACGCTCACAGGAAATGCAGGCTTCGGGCTTCACGCGAACGAAGGCTCTGTCAACGTGGATACAACATAAGTTCTTAATAACAGAAAATAACGGTTTGAGATCTGTTCCAATATATCATTCATCGTTGTACTTCGGCGACCGGCGTGCTGAACACACTCTCTCTCACAAACGTAAACTCCAGGGCACAAGAACGTGTAGCTGAAGCCGTCAGACAGCTCCCCCACCGGGCTGAATTGAGGCCCCGTTCCCGGCAGGTGCTAGGATTTCACAGGCGAAATGGCTAAGGGGTTTCTCTCTTCCTCGCCGAGGTGGAGGGCATTTCGCTCAAGACCCGCTGAAGCCCTGGGACTCGAAAGTGGGACCCGAGTCACGTGACCTTGTCGTCTAACTCTTTCTGCATCTCAAAATGAGGCGACGCACGTAATCCATACTAATGCCTGGCATATGGTTTTGGCCACTGAATTTGTGCTGTCTTTGACATGAGCCGTAGGAAATTAGTGCACGTGGGCCTGAGCTCTTCGAGACACGGATCACGACCTGATGACTAAGGTGTCACGGCAGACGCGAGCCTGGAGTGACACCTGGGTGCTGAGTTTGCGGGAAAACCCACTGCCAAATGTCATTGCAATTTTGTCACGGGTTACGTTTTCGTGCGTGTCGTCAGACTCGCTTAACGTTTCTATATCGTTTCAAAATGCCTTATGAGCTTTGAGACGCAGGGTTACAGTTTCACTTGCCAAGGTAAATAAACAGAGAGTTTCATTCCTATTTTACGGGTGGAGAGATTGAGGCCGTGAGAAGTGAGAGAGTTTCTAACCGCTCAACCTCTTCTTGGTCTTCAGATCTGCCATTTGTTTTTGCTTCTTCTTCCTGGATCAGCCCTTCCCCCAGATTTTACGTAACTGGACCTTTCTCAGCATTCGGTCTTCACGCAAAATCTCACCTCCTCATAAGGACCCTCCCTGACTCCCTGTCTGCATGAACTCACGGATCCTTCACTCGCTGCCGATCCCCTAGAGACACTCAGTTCCATCCGCCCGCTTTCTTGTTGGAACATCACGTCTTTCGTTAAAGTTAAGCTATCTATTTCTGGGCTTGCTCGTCTCCCTGTGCGCTCCATATTGGAGCACGAGCTCTTGTATGCCGTGCTCCCCGTTGCCTCCGTCACCTAGAACGGCTTGTTAGGAGAACATACTCGATAAAAGGCTTGTCAAGATGAGCAGGGAGGAAGACACACAAGCATTGCCTTCGGTAAGAAGAGTTTAGGAGAGGGAGACAGAGATGGGCTCTGGAATCAGACTGTTGGGTCCGATTTCCAGCTCCTTCATCGGCCAGCTCTGTGCAACCCTGGGAATTTGCTTAACGTCTCTGAAGCTGAGATGCGTCAAGTACCCGCGGTGGCTACGTTGTGCCTCGCCGCCAGGGTGGTGGTGAGGATTTAGGGATAAGTGCTTTGCGCTGTGCCTGACCCATATTGACGTTCCAGTGCGAGCCACGGTCAGCGACGATGCTGCGTGCACAGAGGACACGCAGGGTTGGAGAGAAAATCTCACTGGGGCGGATTGGATCCCTAAGGCTCCCTGCACTCCCTGTACTGATGATGTATGCTCTCATCCCTCGTGCTGTGGCTTTGCAGCTCCCCCGCCCCCGCCACACTGTGCACAAGCTCCCCCTCCCTCCCCACCGACGCTGAACTTGGCCGCATGACTTGGGAGTTGGAAGGAGGCTGCAGGAGGCCGAGGTCGCTGCCTGGACCGCGTGGGGTTACTAGGACAAGGGCTGGCTTTGAGCAGCTGGACCCACCCCTTAGCCCGTCCGTGCACCCGCGGAAACATCACCCGGATCAGCACGCGTGACATTTCTAACACCCAGGAGTCAGAAAATAGCCAACCTCTACAAAGCAGCCACTCTTCTGACTTCCATCGCCTTCGATGAACTCCACGTCAAGACTTTCACCCCTCTCTTTCCAAAAGTAAGCATTCCTCTTCAACAAAAGGAGTCGAGATTGAGACGGAAAATGTTATAATTACTCTGGTTTCAATTATACTTGAAGCACATTCATTCTCTCGACTTTGCATGGTTTACAGCTGCATTTCCCTTTCAATCTCCTATTCTCTTCTTGACGATAAAAATATGTCTATGTAAGACTCCATTGCTTAGCGGCAGAGTCTAAGGAGCCCTCGAGAAAAGCTTGAGATGTCGACATTCGGATCACGCGCGCCTCTGGCTTCAGCCCTGGTGACTTTGAGTCACTGACAACCTGAGTAAAGGAATTTGTTTGCAAACTATTACAGCGTCCGGGGCACTTTTCGAGCCTGACAGCTCCTGGGGGCCCAGTGCACGGCCCATCTTAGCTTTTGTCTAAGGCGGCGGTCTACAAGGAAGCGATCCCCACGAGAAAGCCAGTGGTCACGGCTCTTCTCAAATGCAGCACCAAGGGCGCGTGTCGCCCTCTGCCCTGTCTGCCCATCAGTGAGTAGGACACAGCGCTGGTCCTAATGAAGCCCCTACTTACATTGGGGTGAAGGACAGCCCCTCTCAGGAAGAAGACGGGCATTTAGACGCTGGAACGCACCCCCACGTTTCCCCTGTGTGGCAGACGGTGGAACGGGTTGGTGTCAGCTGTCGTGACCGTCCCTGCGCTCCTCCTTTACGGGTCGCACAGAGCACACGTGCCGGGTCCAAAGGGAAGCCCCTGCTTTCTGTTCTGCTCTTTATCACCGGGTAGTAAACTCCCACTTAATACCACTTTCACCCCCCATCTTCAGATCGATTCCTTCTCCCGCTTGTTTGAAAAGGGTGCGTGCTTCCTGGAATAATCTCATATGTCATATTTATTTATTTATTTATTTATAATATGAAATTTGTTGTCAGACTGGCTTCCTTACAACACCCAGTGCTCATCCCAACAGGTGCCCTCCTCCATGCCCATCACCCACCCTCCCCCCTTTAAATGCTAATGAAAACGGTCTCGAGGCATCCCGTTGGAATCAGTACGCAAATTCATCTGTACGTGTTAGACCACACCAGATATACGCCAGTTGCAGTGTGGGATTTCTGTTCGCAGCTTACGGTCCTGGGAGCGTGGATTTTTCCATCTAGGTTGTAATTCCCTGCAGCAGACACCTAATATCACACACAGCTCCCTTGCCTCCAGCTTCCCCTATTCAAGAAACCAAAAGGCAAAATATTCACCGTTGCAGCTTCCATTGGGGTTGCGGGTGGCTCTGTGACCTAATTCAAGCCATTGGGATTTAAATGGAAATGCATAGAGAAGCACTTCTCAACTAAAAAAGAATACACAGGTTGCTAGGAGAAGCATTTTAGCATCTCTCTCTCTCTCTCTCTCCCGCCAGAAATGTGTATGTGATGGCTGGAGAAGGCGCAGCCATCTTGCGACCACGAAGACGAAAGCTCTACGCAGAGGACGTCGGGGAAAGAAGAGAGCAGGGGCTGGGTTCTTGAGGACAGCACTGGGACTGCTCCACCCATGAGCTCCCAGCTCTAGACTTACTGTTACGTGAGAAGGTAAAACCATCTGTAGGCACTGATACCACTGAAAACAACACTGGCTGGTACAAACACCTCAGGTTCAGAGAGACATTTCCTGTGACCGAATGCCCTGTGTTATCTCCCCAGGGCAGCTCCCAATATGCCCCTTTTTCCTGCCAGCCTGCTGCTAGAAACGCCCCCGTCTTATCTGTAAACACAGGTCCATGCTGAGCAGTAGAAAAGGCTGGTTCAGGCTGAACGCTGGCTGATGACGCGGGCTGTGTGGCCCTGGGGAGTGTACCTAAACCTCTCTGAGCCTCAGTAGCCTTACCAAAATGCATTTTTTATGAGCGAGTTAAGAGAGTAAATGATACAACACACGGAAAGTGCCCTGCATGGAGCTCTGCTATATAACACCCCCAGCTAACCTTCTCTTCCTTTTATCCTTCAGAAGAGACCGCACACGGGGCTCCAAGGGGGCTCAGGCGGTGAAGCGTCTGACTTCGACTCAGCTCATGACCTCCCAGTTCGTGAGTTCGAGCCCCGCATCGGGCTCTGCTAACAGCACAGAGTCTGCTTCAGATCTTCTTAATTAATTAATTAATTAACCCTCTTAATATAATATATATATAATATTAAGAGGGTTAAATGTACTCTGTGATTACATTTATGTGAAGTTTAAGGAGATGCAAAGTTAATTAAGGGTGATAGAAGTCAGAAAAATGATTGCTTTTCAGGGGTTGACTATTTTCTGGAAAAGGATATGTATATATATATATAGAGAGAGAGAGAGAGAGAGATGTATATGTATACAGATATATAATGAGTTCTAGATTATCATTTTATTAGCTTAAAAACTTTCGCTGCCTTGGAGTATGTCTTGCTGACTTGTATGTATTTGATTTGACGTGATGAGAAACACAGGGTACACAGGAGGCCATGTTAATCCGCAAGACGCCTGCCTAAAAATGTTCTGTGGTCAAATTAAATTTGGAAATGTCTTTTCCCCGTGTAGGTGCACAACAAGCACTAGCCTGTTAATGGATGGAAAATTCCTGCAATATAAATAGCATTCAGCTCCTATGGAAAAACTCCAAATGATTTATGCAAATGCCCCACCCTCGAGTTGGGGGGAGCCTGACCCCCTCTCCATAGGTGTGGGCTGTACGTGGTGACTTCCTCCCAAAGGGGGCAGCGTGGAAAGGGGTGGGGACGAGTTGCTCTGCATTGAAGAACCTGATTTGTCAGGACCTCTGCCAGGTGATCAAGGTCAACATCAACAGTGATAAGTCACGTTGACAGAATGTATCTTTGATATGATGTGACGAACGTGGCACACGGTCCTTGGACCTTCTCAGGAACTCAAAACCCAGTCTTAGCATGAGAAAAACATGAGACAAATCCCAACAGGGAGGCATCCTGAAAAATATCAAACCTGCTCCTCAAAATTGTCCCGGTCATGGAGGCGCCCGGGGGGCTCAGTCAGTTAAGCATCCGACTCTTGATCTCAGCTCAGGTCATGATCTCATGGTGTGTGAGATCGAGCCCTGTGTCAGGCTCTGAGCTGACAGTGCGGAGCCTGCTTGGGATTCTCTCTCTCTCTCTCTCTCCCTCTCAAAATAAATAAATAAACTTAAAATTTTTTTTGACTAAAAAAATTTCCCAGGTCATGAAAACATCAAAAATTTGAGAAAACTACCACAGCCAAAAAGAACTTAAGGAGACATGAAAACTAAAAATAATACAGGATCCTAGAAGGGATCCTGGAACGGAAAAATGACACTAAATTTATAAAAGGACATCTAAACTACGAACATTAGTTCATGCATTGCTATTGGTTTATCAAATGTAACAAATGTATCACTCAAATGTACGATGTTACTAACGATGGAGGCTGAGTGGGGTGGTCGTGGAAGCTCGAAGGTACCTTGTTAATTTTTCTATAAATTCAAAACTGTCCTGTAGTATAAAGCCTATTTGAGGAACAGACTTACCTTTGTGTAATCCAGCATTGGCTACCGTGTATTCAAAATGGACATTGTTTCCTGGAACATCTATAAATATTCCGTAGAAAGCATTCTGGAAAGTTACGAATTAGATTAAACTTTATTTTCCTGATGAGAATTTTTGAAGTGGTTTTTCACTGTGAATGAAATATCCACATTTTTATTATCACCCATTAATTGCTTAATTTACTTTCGCACACACGTTTAAAGGAAATTAATTAAAAGGCTGTAACAATTTTAAAATATTACCTTTTCCCTCTCAAGTTGCATGAAGTGATCTTGTCTGTAGTTTAATAAATGTTTATAAAGCAAGTAAGCGGCCAAATGAGATTGCTTAGGCTGCTGGGTCCCCCTCGAAGTGCTGTAAAAACCAAGTGATCCGGGGACTCCTTTGTGATATGTGACAATTTGTACAGACTCAAACATACAGTGACTCAGTTACGAGGGATAACTCGGGGGTCGCGGGGGTAGGTAGGAATTCATCTTAGGTTTGGACCCGCATGCCTAAAAAAAGTCTCAGGAGACTAGCCTGATACACGATCTCTATCCCGCAATGGACTTTTTAAAACCTTGTGCATTTTGGGGGCGCCTGGGTGGCTCAGTCGGTTAAGCGTCCGACTTCAGCTCGGGTCATTATCTCGTGGTTCGTGAGTTCGAGCCCCGCGTCGGGCTCTGTGCTGACAGCTCGGAGCCTGGAGAGTCTGTTTCTGTCAGTGTCTCCCTCTCTCTCTGCCCCTTCTGTCACTCATTAAAAAAAAACGTTAAAAACACATTAGACGTTACAAATTTTTTTTAAAAAAAACTTTTGCATCTTTAACATTACCCCAAGGCAATTTTTTTCTAAGAATCCTATGCTGTGTTACCTCTTCTGGGTCTTGGTGCACAAGAGACAAGCCCATCTCAAAACTGGCTTTAGCAAAAAGAGAAGGCGAGGGCTCGTGTGCTGAATTAACAGAATAATTCAGAAAAAAGTCATCACTTCAGGCATGGCTGGATCCTGGGCCCGAGTCACAGGAAACGTTCTCTTTGTCTCTCCCCGTAGCTTCGCACCCCCGCTTCCCGCCTCCGGAAAACTCAGTGCGCGAAGTGTGCGGTTCTGTCCGTCAGGTCTCCGGGCAGCTGTGCACCCGAAGCTTCCACCGGTGGGTGTTAGGAGTTGAACTGCGTTCTCTGAAAATTCGTACGGTTGACTCCCAGCCCCCGCTGCCTCAAAATGTGACTCTGTTTGGAAATAGGCAGATTGCAGAGGTAATTACTTAATAAGATGAGGTCTTGGGGTGGAGCCCCGACCCAGTGTGACGGGGCTGCATTAAGAAGGGGAAATCTGGAGACACACACGTACCACAGCGCGAGCAGATCGATGAAGGCAGACAGGCCGTGCTGCCTCTCGGACGTAAGGAACAGCAGGGGTGGCCAGCTGGGTCCTCCCTCGGAGCCTCCACCAAGAACCCACGATGGCCACAACCTGATCCCGGACGCCCGGCCTCCGGAACTGAGACAGTACATTCCTGCCGGTTAAGAGCCCCAATTTTCAATGCTCTGTTACGCACCTCTGGCCAACCTGTGCACCAGCTCAGCAGATGCGAAGTGAGCAAACTCCTGGGGTCAGAAGGCTAAGAGCAAAGCCACCGACCGTGGCTCATTACTGTGGGTCTCGTCCTTCCCCTGGTGGCATCTCAGCAGAAATCGGACGGAGACTCTGACACGGGGGCAGGGGTGGGGGGGGCGCGCTGGTCACACTTAGCTGCACGTGGGCTGCTAGCCCGGGTCGCCGGTCCTCGGAACTTATTTGCAATTAAGAAAACAACTGGGGGAGGTTGGCGGAGACGAGCGGCTTGCAAACTGAGGGTTTTTGCAAAATGCCATTAAACTGTCACAGGCCAACTGTTGCCACAATTATGTACAATAATTCTGTGACGTTAGCTCAAACCGGGAAAAATAATCTCCTCCTGCAAAATGTATGCGATTAAAAAAAGATGAACATTTTTATTCCGCTGTCCTTGCCCTTCCAAATCCTAATTATATTTATTCCTTTTTATTCATGCAAAGTTTTTTTTATATAAATGTAATCATGGTTTAGTAAATCCGTAACAATTTGTTGAACAGCAATGCTGATCACATCTCTTCAGCTACGACTTGCAAAGCATTTCATTAAAATGGTGTTCTGCACAAGGTTCGCCCAGTGAATTGAGTGTGTGACAAGAGAATAATGCCACACACACACCAGGTACTTTTACAAAGCCTCTTTGCATATTATCAGCCAGTGTAGCTGGAAAACTCCTTTGTCCACAAATGATGGAAAAGCGGGTCAGGATGGTGGGGAACACAGAAGCACCTCGAGAGGGAACGCACAAAGGTCTTTGCTCTAGATTTTACTTTCCTGTTTGTCCTGGGGAGAAAAAATAACAATGAAAAAAGCACCAGCCTTGCAGAAAGAGCCTGAGGGAGGGGGAAACGGCTTCTGCAGAGCCCTTCTGTGAGATTTCCTTTGAAGGCTGCGGTCACGTGGGCAAAGGCAAGGTTCTGGAACCCCCGCCTGCACCAGCGCCCCCTGGCGACCTCCGTGGGAGGAAGCACCCGGGAACGGGGTCAGCGAGGGATGTGCAGTGATGGTTTGTGATGCGCGAAAGCCCTTGTGGGGGCGATGGTTTTATTCATGGCATCTTACAACTTAAATGGAGGGAGGTAGCTAGAGCACAATATCCCATTTCCCTTTAGTTAAGAAAATCACTTATAATTAAGCCCATCTCTTTCCCTTTCTTCTTTCCGATGGACCGCATTGTGCAAAAGCCTCCCGGAGAAAGTTTCACTCTTGAGCGCATCTGCCCTGGGCCCTCGTTGGAAGGTTCCCCCGTAATCTCTCCGCACCCCTGTGCCTACAAGACCCTCCTAGATGACGGTGACGTGGACCCTTGCGGATGAAGGAAGATGTGTTTCTCTCTGTGTAAAGAGTGGGGGTGGGGTCCCTCATCGGCACCGCTGTTTAGAAATGCATCTGTCAGAGTCATAAGATTTTATTAAGAAAAACAGCAACAACCACAACAACAACAAGACGAGGGAGACTTTCCCTTTCTGGTAGATTGAAGGCAGGCCATTTACACAGTTGTGAAGTTTCAGGATCGAGATCCCGAGTCGGTGCGTTCCCTACCTCCTGGTTTGTGTCACAGCCCATCGGGCGCATTTTTCCACGGCAAACATCTTGACAGAGGCCCTTTTCTCCCACAAACACTTGTGATCTCGATGTTACGGATCAGCAGAGCTTAGAGTGATTAAAACAAACCTTTTAGCATTCAGAGAATTTCTTTGTCCTTCTCAGGACACAGCCTCGGAGAGCAATTCGATGTCATGCTGGTAAGACATAGACCAGGTATAGCTACAACCTAAGTTTGACGGTTGCTGCTGTGTGGATATTCGCCAACATTCTCCTGATCTAAGACGCTGTAAAGTCCAGTATAGTATCTGAGATCCAGCCCCGTGTGAAAAGACACAGTAGACGTGAGACTGCATTCCTCAGAAGGCTTTGGCCGGCAACCGGGGAGGGTGACTCCTTGGGCCTAAACTGTGCAAATCATGTGCTTTATGCTGAACACCTGCTTTCATTCTGGAAGTCCGGAATTTTGGTACATTCCAGGCAGAGGGGCCTCCATGACCGGCCCCCGGTAAACACTCTGGGTGCTGAAACTTGACGGAGCTTCCCTGATAGATGAATCCTGTTCAGTGCATCCTGTGTGATTCTACTGGGCAAGGAGTCTGGAAGCGGGAGCCCGGTTTCCTCCAGATACTTCTTTTTAAAAAATTTTTTTTTTCAACGTTTATTTATTTTTGGGACAGAGAGAGACAGAGCATGAACGGGGGAGGGGCAGACAGAGAGGGAGACACAGAATCGGAAACAAGCTCCAGGCTCTGAGCCATCAGCCCAGAGCCTGATGCGGGGCTCGAACTCCCGGACCGCGAGATCGTGACCTGGCTGAAGTCGGACGCTTAACCGACTGCGCCACCCAGGCGCCCCCCTCCAGATACTTCTATATGTCTTTCCCCTTTGCTGGGTGTGTGTGTGTGTGTGTGTGTGTGTGTGTGTGTCTTTTTGCTGTAATGATTCACAGCCATAAGTACAATTGTATACTGAGTCCTATGAGCCCTCCTCGTGACTCATGAAAGCCAGGGGTGGGCGTGGGGCCCCCAGTACACCTCTCGCTCCCTGATCTCAGGTGGAAGTTATTCGCTTTTTCATCACTTATTACGATATGAGCAGGTTGTCATAGGTGAGAAGCATTCTGTATATGCAGATTGTCACAGCCGCTGTTCATCAAGTTGAAGACATAGTTCATTTGCAGAGAGTTGTGACTAGGAACGCAATTTCCATTTTGTCAAATACTTTTCTGTACATTTGTGAAAATGATCATGGTCTTTTTTTTTTTTTTTAATTTGGTAATTTGTTGAATTGCAATGATCGATGTCCCTATATCAAACCAACCTTGCATTCCTGGGATAGCCCCACTTTACCAGGATGCATTTTTCCTTTGTGTATATCAGTGGATTCGGTTTGCTAAGTTTTTTGCATGTATTTCATGGGGCGTATGTTCTTGTAATATTTCGATATCAGAGTAGCACACAAAGTGAGTCGGGAAGTGCTCCCTCCTCACACACCCACGCTCGTCGGTTTGCACTGTGTGTTCTCAGCCCACTGTCTGCGGGTCCAGAGCTCTCTCTCTCTCTCTGGGAAGCGCCCCACGCTCTGTACTGCAAATTCTAGCTGCCTCGGCCCCCTGGCCCCATCCCTTAAGACCTCCAAGCTCCACCCAGTTCTCCCTCTCTGCACCTCAGTCTGGAATCTCCCTGCAGACAATTGTCTGGGGTAACCATAGAGCTCGCCTCATGTATTTCTTGTGTCACAGCAATCACCGTTCTCCATTGCCCAGCGTTCCATATCTGGAAAAATATTTTGTGTTGGGAGTTCGGCGGGGGGTGGAGTTGTCTCAGGAAGGAAGGTAAATCTCGCCCCTCTCACTTTATCTTGAACCTACAAATGAGAACCTACAAATGAGATCAGCACGCAAAGTTTTGAGTCTGTACAGACTTGTGCCCGATGGTAACATCTCTTCCCTGAAGCAACAAATTTCCGGAGCCTGAATGCCCAGGTGTGGGGAGTGTCAAGAAATGAAAGGAAACACCGAAGAGAAAGAAATATCAGTTGGCATTTCAAAATATTATTCTGCCACAGATGCCTTTATTTTCTCACTTCAATCTCTATCAGAAAGACAAGCTATAAACCGAGGAGGAAAGGAAGCTCCTGCAATGCTGCCCAGTCGTACGCATGGGGGAAGTTCTCAGTGTGATTGTGTAATAACTTTCATGAATTCAGACCATTTGGAGAAGCACCGTCCTCCCACCTAAGCTGCTCCCTCCTCTCGAGCTGTGGGTCTCTGTGAAGCAGGCACAGAAGAAAATATTTTCCAAGATCGTCGTCAGCTTTAACATCATATGCCCCTATATTGAAGCTCCAATTAGAAGTGCTAAGCTACAACAGGTTTAATAAAACCAGGAACGTAGACCAAACTGATCCGATGGCCTGGATGGTCTAGTGGATTAATTAGGTGATTTTTGTCTACAGGATCGCAAACCGATGAAAATAATCTTTGCACGTGTGCGCAGGGCACTTAACAGCGGCAGCAGTGAGGTGGGTCTGTGTGGTCAACTTTGTTGGTTGCCAGCCCAGCAGCCATCACTCTGTCTTGCTCCCAGTGGAACCCCAGTCTTGTGCAGATATCAACTCCTGCACAGAGGAGTGAGCCTGGGGGAAGCTCGCCCTACTCCAGCTGCAGGGATCGGCCCAACAGGTGTAATGGCAGCCGGTTCCCATTGACATTGGTTGGTTCATCCATCAATGTGTGACTTGGCATCTGCCAAGGAGAAGGAAGTCCTGCTGGGAAGTTCTTCGTGAAAAACTGATTCACGCCGTAGAGAACCATCTGAAAGAAGGGGGTTTCTCTTGTTCCAGTGGACGTTACGTCTGGATGCAACGACGGATACGACAGTCCTGCTGTCTACCTGAGGAGGAAGGACATGCCCAGGATGGCCTCCAGACCATGAGAAAGGGAAAGAATCTGGACCCTTGATGGCACCACGGAGCTTCTGAATCAGTCCACTCTGCGGCTTATTGTAGCCTGGACTTCCTGCAGTTGAATAAGAGAAAGACCCTTTTCACTGAAGACAATTTGACTTGGAATAATATTATTATTATATTTGAAATTATTCCAACATATAAAAATCGATATCATCCTCATTTATGGGAAAGAACCTAAGATACATGCCTGATACAACATAGCTGGTAAATGACAGAGCCCAGAATTAAACTCAGGGTTTCTGGCTTCCTATCTATGGGAGGACAGAGGCGACAGAAATCAGAAGGAAAATCTTTAAACAAAATGGGGGGGAATCAGAGAAAAAATTGCATTGCTAGAAGTTTTTTTTTAGAGGAATGGAGAACATCTGATCCTTCATAATATCTTTTCTCTAAGCTTCAATCTGGCCCTCGTTTCAGCTGTTAGATTGAATTCTCAGAAAAAAAAAGATAAATTGAAAATAGGATCCTAACTATTTTTCTATTTGATTTAACTCCCACTCACATCCTGCCCTTCTTTTTCCTGATAACTCTGATTGCTTGCTGGTGCTTAGGGACAGAATTCAAAAATTCTTGACCCAGGGATTGGATAGTTCCCAAACGTGCCCAATGCATCCAACACAAGGTTTCTGGCGTCATCCAGCCCTCACCCTGACATGGAAACAAGTGTTTGGGGACCGGGTCTGCTGCTCTTTTGGGGAATGTGAGTTCCCCTGCTCACCCCGCATTTTGTTAGCATTCTCTAATACACCCACACCACTCACTTATCTTGTCTTCTCTGGATCCTATTGTGGCTTAATGTCACCACTCGTGAATGCGACTTAGGAATTCTTCAGCCTTGAGATTTGGAATACAAATTACATCGATGTGTGCAAGAACAATCCAGGTATCTGAGCAGCGGGCGCCTGGCATTCCGTTAGGGCATGGTAGACATCGGTTCATAAAACGGAGATGCTACCTGCCCTTTTGAAGTTTACAACCTAATAGCAGGTATGTTCTTTGAAAAATATTAGTTCTGTAACATCCCAATGACCTGTTCGCTATAGTCATTTCGTATTGTACTAGTTAACAAATACCCTGAACTTTGTGGTGTAAAACAGGGGACAGAAAACCTTGGCCCTCCACCAAAATCCAACTTGCTGACTTTTTTTTTAAATAAAGTTTTATTGAAACTCAGCCATGCCTTTCATTTACTATTGTGTGTGGCTGCTTTCACAACGGCAATGGCAAAGATGAAGATTTGCAAAGGGGGGGGGATGGCGGGGGGGGAAGGGCCCTCAAAGACTCAAATAGTTACTAGCTGGCCCTTGGCGGAAAGAGATTGTCAACCTTTGGTGTAAAACCGCAAAATGTGTTGAAGCTACTATGTGCCAGGTGTGGTGCTGGGCTATGGATAGACACTGACCTATAAACAGATCTAATGTCTGCCCTTGTAAAGTTTATGATTGAAGAGTTGATTTCTTCTTCGTCTTCTTCGTCTTCCTTTTTTTTTTTTTTTTTTTTTACCGTCACCCATAAATACTTACAAAACTAAGAACCTTATTACCTGGTAAAGAAAAAGCACGTCACTTCAAATACAATAAAAATCCATCGCCTTGATGAAAATGCTTCTCATGAGCATTGAACATGATTTCCATCCACTGAAAAGACTCTGCCCTTTTGTTCAGCCCCTCCATTATGAAATAGAATGCCTTTTTTCTTTTTCTCAGAACACGTTAACATTTGGAACTGGCAGATCCTAGGAGTACCTGGAAGAAAAGAAAGACTGGCTTCATTGCCGCCTGTAGAAAATCAATGTATCTTCAAGGAGAACTTGATTTTTCTCTCCGTTAGGTTGCCGAATGGACTTCATGAGTCTATTTTGGATTACGAGACATAACGTGAACCATTAAAATGATTCTGATCTCTTAACCCGATACACAGGTAACTTGTGTATTCATAGACTCTATTTGCATATATAACTCACATTAGCTTAATGAGAACCACATCCACACATCATTACTGGATCGTGGCTTTTAGCCTTTCCCTGGAGAAAGGTTTATACTCATTTTCTCCAAAGGTTCCCCTCCTACGTTTGTTTTTCAGAGCCGACGTTTAAATTCCTCACAGAGCTGAGACATTAGTGGAGAAAGGGAAGACATTCATCCGTCTTGGACTGATAACGCCCTTAATTTGCTGGGAGGCTTTGCACACTGTGCCTTATGATCAATTATGCAAGCTCATTCTTCCGTGCCTCTGGGCTCAGATGTGCAGCCCATGTCTTGGGTAGCAGGAGCTGGCCCCCACGGCCTTGAGTCAGGAGGATTGCTGGAAACACTCAGCCGCTGGGGCCAAGAGGCCAAAGGCACAGCTCACAGACCAGTCATCTGAAACAATTCAGAGCAGCTCAAAGCTGCTTCCTTCCAGGAAGGAATACCTGGGCAGATTGGTCACTGAGAAAAGAGGACAGAGGTCATAGGGTATGTATGGTAGGACGGCTCACACCTTCCACTATAAACACGAGGAATGGCTATTTAGATGTAGTCTATTAGGTCATTTGTTTAAATTTGAAAATATTTGGGGGACTATGTTGTAGGGGTTCACCTCAAAAGTTACAAAGCTATCTCCTTTGCTTGTACCTATTTCCTAGAATTTTGGAAATTTATAGGCTGATACCTCATTTCTCAGTGTTTTGTTTTGTTTTGTTTTGTTTTGTTTTAATGCAAAAGCACTGGGGTACCTGGGTGGCTCAGTCGGGTAGGCATTTGACTCTTGATTTCAACTCAGGTCATGATCTCATGGTTCGTGGGTTCAAGCCCAGAGTCGGGCTCTCTGCTGACAACATGGAGACTGCTTGGGATTCTCTCTCTCTCTCTCTCTCTCACTCTCTCTGCCCCTCCTCCACTCTCTCTCTCTTCCAAAATAAATAAACTTTAAAGAAACAACCAAACGAATAAATGGGAAAGCACTTTCAAGCTGAAGCTGGGACCATTTCAACGCAATCCTCTCTGCTTCTGGAGGAGTGTGGAGATCATTCCACAAAATTAAGTTAACCGATACGTCCTGAGGATCTACTCTGCGCCAGGCACCGGTTGGCCTTTGAAAACTTAGACATACAGAAAAAGTCACATTGCTGGTCATTTCTTCCCCATGGACAATTTGGAAAATTGGTGCTTCTTCATCAAACCAGGGACATTTACTTCATCCCTACTATGTGCAAGGCATGTTCTAGGAGCATGGAAAATTTGAGAAATGCATTTCAAAAGGAGTAAATACAAATAATAAGACTGCATGTGCTTTGATAGGTGAGTTCATTATTAACTGTGACAGAGTTATTTCAGATCTGCTTTAAGAAGAAGGCTACAGATACTCAGGGTTCTTGAGGTCGAGAGTCCTTGATTGCATAGTCCTTGACTGCACAGATTGTATCAAAAAGGAAGATGAAGAGAATTCAGCCCAGAGAGAAAATGGATACAAGACACCAGCCCAGTGACGTGAATTCTGTCAGGAAAACTACCAGGCTGGATCCCTGCCCCGGAGGTCTCCAGTCTGCAGAGTGGCCCCTCATCCTCAAAAGTGCCAGAAAACACAATGTGACTAGTGGCCCCTGAGTCATATAACCCAGTGATCCTGCCCCTGGGACCAGCACACGCCCCAGTGCTCTGAGTTCACATACCTGGTCTGGAGGTATTGATGGAACCTGGGACCTGACAGGTGGGAGGCCCACAAACCTTGCTGCTGGCCGTGACCTGCCCCTGCTAAGCGAACCCTCCTATCAGGAACCAGAGCTAGACCCCAAAGTGTTGCCACACCCCCTGTGCTAGCCTCACCATCATTAACAACAGACTACGGTTTTCTGGGAAGATGGTAACTTGGATGCCTCCACTCTGATCGCCAACCCAGACATCTCTGAACCAAGCAGCTGTAAGGTCCGTAGGCAGGTAGGGCCCAGAGGGACCAAGAAGAAACCAAGGCTTTCTTGGTGTCTGGCTTAAAAACTGGAAAAGACATTAGATACTAAGGCCCAGAGGCACCACGGTGAGCTTAACTTTACCGCGTCTACAACTCAGAGTCTTTCTACGGTTTTGAGCTTTCCTGAGCAGATAAGGGACAGAGGTCTTCCATCTACCTAAGCAAGCAGGGGTGGGAGAAGCTCAGGTGTCCAGGGAAAGCATACAACGTGTCCCTATTTCTGCCACGGCCATTCCTCTCTCCACCCAACATCCTGTCCCTCTGGGATGGAGCACGTGGGTGCAGCTCAAGAGAGGACACTAGACATCCTACAGGTGACGGTGCAGACAAATTACGTTACTGATTCTGTCACATTCTGCTTCTTGAATCCAACAGAAACAGATTTTACTGTTCTAACCTGGGGACATGTTGGAACGTAGAGAGCAAGTCGTGTCAAAGCTCAGTGGTGATTTGGATAAGGGATGAATGAGACAAAGTCACTTCATCTCAGACTCAAACAGTATTCACAAAAATACACTATCGCTCGTGCCGAGTCTCCAAGCCCCTCCCACTTGCCTGGAAGCCAACTCTTATAGCTCAAAAGCTCAAAACCATAAAACAGGCCATTTCTGTGAAGGTTTGCCAGGAAAGGAGGCATAAATCCAGGCAAACATTTGTGGTCGTCTCCCTTTATTTATTTTTTCTAAAATATTAGGCAAAGTTAAAGTGCATGCAAATAGGCCCTCCCCTTCGGCTCCTGGGTAACCGTCAAGGTTGCCATGTTGCTCCTGGGGCCTGGGGTTTCGGGGGAGAAACTGAGTGGTCCTAGAATCCAATATGGCCGGTTCAAAACTCTTCTTCTCACCAGCCCAGGTCACTCCCCCGGGGCCGACAGTCCTTCTGGTACTTTTTCAGCATTCACGTTGATTTTGTATTCAAACGTACTCTGTCTGACGTCTATGATGATCAGGTGTTCGGTGTTGAATCTCCAAAAAGGAGATTTCTTTATCCACTTAAACCCACAAAGGCACAGTCCACATGAGTTTTGTTTCTGAACACCTAGAATCAACAAAAACAAAAACAAAACTATTGTCCCTTAACCGCCCACTTTGGTTAGGTCCCTCTGGATCCTGGCTGTCTTCTATTCTCTTAGTGACAGCAATAACTGTCACAAGGAAGAGCAGATTGGGAGAGGCAGGGCACAGAGAGAAGGTTCGGAGGACATTCGAGTTGACCCTCCTCGTCAACCCTTCAGCAGAAAATAGCATTGGCTGTGTGGTTATTTTTAATGGTTTTTTTTTTTTATGTTTTTATATGGAATTTATTGTCAAGTTGGTTTCCATACAACACCCAGTGCTCATCCCAAAAGGTGCCCTCCTCACTACCCATCACCCACCCTCCCCTCCCTGCCACCCCCCCATCAACCCTCAGTTTGTTCTCAGTGGCTGTGTGATTATTAAAGGCCCTTGACCTCAATAGGTCCCTCAGTCAAGTAATTCTTGACCAGCAAACCTTCAAGCACACTGGAAACTGTATTTATTACCCAACTTTTTCAAAAAAGATTACTATCCTACCAGGACAGATGAAAAATGCAATCTTGTAAAAAAAAAAGAAAAATACAATCTTGTAAAAAAAAATGCAATCTGGTACAAAAAAAAAATACCCAGAGTTTGCAGTTTACTGTGGACTAAATGTTTGCCCTCCCCCCACTTCCCAAATCCGTATGTTGGAATCCTAACTTCAAAGGGTGGTGGTCTGAGGAGGTAGAACCTTCAGGAAGTGCCCAAGTCAGGAATTAAATGCGTGTTCTTGTAAAAGAGGTTCCAGAGAGCACCCCTTCCCACCAGGTGAGGACACAGTGAGAACGTACCGGCCGTGAACCAGAAGGGGGCCCTCAGGAGAATGTGACCAGGCTGGTGCTTTAATCCTGGACTCGGCCGCCATTACTGCGAACAATTTGTTTCTGTTGTTTAAGTAGCCACTCCGTCTGTGGCTGTCTCTCTCTCTCTCTCTCTCAAAAATAAATAAACATTAATTTTTTTTTTTAATTTTGCAAAGACCTCCTCTCACAGTGGAACCTGGAGGGTGATGTTTCTGTTTCCTAAATTAAAAATTAAATGTTTTATTTTTTTACTTTTTTAAGTTTATTTATTTATTTTGAGAGAGAGAGAGAGAAAGAGCATGAACAGGGGAGGAGCAGAGAGAGAGAGGGAGAGAGACATAGTGTGAGTGGGCAAGGGGCAGAGAGAGAGGGAGACGCAGAATCCGAAGCGGGCTCCAGGCTCTGAGCCGTCAGCACAGAGCCCGACGCGGGGCTCGAACTCACGAACCAGGAGATCATGACCTGAGCCGAAGTCGGACGCTCAACCGACTGAGCCCCCCAGGCGACCCCCCCCAAAAATGAAACGTTTTAAAAGGAATTTCAAGTGATCTCACAACAGCCTTAGACAAATGCAACCCTTGTCTTGCGGACATCACCGTCTTGGGCACCTGGGAGGTGTTTAATTCGCAATGGCCGTCACGGCTCTGACAACACCCTAAGCAGATACACTAGCAGCACCAGGAGAGGCAGATCTGGACGGAGAAATCCTAATTCACGAGTGGACAGAAGCACGTTGATTACTGGGAACGACCTCACAGCAGATAATAGGGAATAACTGGGCGAGTTCCTTTCCTGCTTTCTTCTTTCCCCCCCTCACCCCTCAATTCTTTGTGGGATGAACACTCCCAAGTTGGTCACCCGAGTTTTCATCACGTGGGCCAGGCAGTGGAGAATTCCCTGCCGCCTGCTGGATAAACGTCCCTCTGAGCGGACAAGGCTGCTTTTTGTCACCTGGGCTTCCCAGCTTCCCAGTTGAAGGCAGATTCTGCCACAGAGGTTCCAAGGTGAAAGGAACAGGCGTCGCCTTTTAACAAAAACCGTTGCGAGCGCGTGGCAGATGCTCGAAGCGCAACGATGACAGACGGGGGACGCCGAGGCTGTGGCAGGTCACCTGACACTGGAGACGGTGCGTGTGCTTCAGGCAGCCCCACTCGGAGACACATCTGCCAAGCTGGCTTGGGGTGTGGGCGCCACGTGTTTCCAGAGTATTTTGGAATGAAGGACCGTAGGGATCCAGCAGGCCGCGTGGACGGAGAGGCAAAAATTGTGTTCCCCGCTGCCGAAACAGGCCAGGACTGCAGGGGACACGGCCCTGAAGAGCAGGGAGGCACAGAGCAGCAAAAGCCACCCCGTGATTTTGCTCTGCAAGCATTTGCCAGACTGACACGGCACCGCGGAGGGCCCCCCGCGTCTCGGCGAGAAAAGCAGAACGCGGACACCTTGCAGCATTCTCGACGCACGAGGGGGACCGCCGTGTGAGACGGCGATGATTGTATGCCGTCAGACAAACGAGGGCACTGAGCCTCAAAGACGCTATCCCTGGCTCAAGGTAACGTACGTGCCGTTGGGGAGAGCTGGGATTGGAATCGAGGTTTGATTTTGCCCAAAGCGTTCCTCCCCTGAAATGCTCCCGCGTCACCTCCCTGGGCTCTGCTGAAATCCCGGGTCAGACCACAGGCTTTAGGATGAGAGCCTCAGCAGGAGAGGGCCACCGTCGTAATGCATGGTCATTCCCAACTCCCTTCCTGGCCTTCTGCGCGCCTCCCACCACCTGGCGGCCTGTCTCTGAGTCCTAGTCGCCTCCCTTGCTAGACGGCCCCACGAGACACGAGACTTGTTTCCTTCACTGCTGTGTCCTTGGGGACGAGGACGGGGCCTCTCCCGGGCCCTCCGAGCATATCGCTTTATGGAAAGAAGAGAGGGTGAGTTCTAGATCCTGTGCTCCGATGCCATGCTGTCACCCACATGTCCATGAAGGTTCGAAAAGGACATAGGTTAAAACTGCACATGAGTCATGGTAACACTATTCGCGAGACTCGAAAGGGAGAAACGACCCAAATGTCCTTCTACGGGTGGAGGGATAAACGAAGTGGGGTCCACCCACCCAGTGGAACCCGATTTCAGCCACAAAAAGGCACGAGGCTCTGACACCTGCCGCAGCATGAGGGACCCTTGGAAACATGATGCTCAATCAAAGAAGCCAGACGCAAAAGGCCACACGTTGTGATTCCACTTATATGAAATGTCCCAGAACAGGCAAATCCACAGGGACAGGAAGCAGACTGGTGGGTCCCAGGGGCTGGGGAAGAATGGAAAACGTGAATGGTTTGGGGTTTCCTTGGGGGGGGGCAGTGATGAAGACGTTTTGGAGCCCAACAGAAGGGATGGTTGCCCATTGTTGTGAACGTGTTTGGTGCGATGGAATTATTCATATTCAATGGTTGATTTACATTATGCTAATTTCCCCTCAATATTTTAAAATTACAGGAGTCTTAACCCCGGCCAAATAAATTCTCCATGCTTCAATGGGCTCATTTATAAATGTTTCTAAACAGCTGACTGGAACAGTCTCATTAGGAGGTTCGGTAGTGACTTAATATATGACGACAATTTGGAAATCATGAAGCATTGCAGAAATGCCGGCTACTCCTCCCATTTTTCTCCAGTTCATCCTGACAGTATTGTTATCGTTTCTGATTCTAGACGAATGACCGGAAGTTGTCACAGATTTAAGATGGGCGTGATTATAGGAGCTACGGTCATTCATTGAGCAACGCTTAGCAAAGAGAGACGTCGCTATATTGGCAATATTTTCTCTTTTCCCTTTTGGGTTGGCCTCCCCTCCAGACCCACTGCGCACCCTTCCCTCCCGCCCCTGCTCTGCGCTCAGGAGGCTGACGTCTCTGGACCTCCCCCCGGAACTCGCCTCCCTGTAACTTCTAAAAGGGTGTGGCCAAGGCAGCAGGGAGAAGAGCAGAGAGGGGCTGGGGTTATTTATGGCCCTTACCCCCTCCCTGCTGGCCATGGTTTACAGGTGTCTCTGGACACATTTTACAAATAACATAATGGAATACAAGGCACACAGATGCTATTTAACTTGAATGAACTCGGGATCATGTAATGGCCTCAAAAGCCCAAGCCCGTATCCTGGTTTTCTCCTCAGTGCCTCCCTCCCTTCCTTTCTAATTTGGCTTGAGTGACAGCTCTGGGACTCACCCGCTCCAGCCACGTTCGACTGTGAACGAACTCGGGCTCAAGTAAAGACACCGTCCCAACTGACCAAGCTCACCCTCACGTGGAGTGAAATGACCAAGAACACAATCCTGTTCATCTTCCTGGCGCACGTCAAGTGTTGCCACGGAATCCACGGGCCGGGCTTCTGCACAGAGCCCTAAGTCATCAGACACAATCACCCAGGGAGAATTGGGTAAAATTAAAAAAAAAAAAAAAAATCAAGTAGTCTTTGAAAGATCTCCCTCCCTTTCTGAGTTTTGGGACAAATCGAAAGAAAATAAATCCAGAGACAGGCATTTCAGGATAGGGAAGCTCCTAAAACCAGCCCTTGAAATGCTTCCAGGACGGCAAGCCAGAGCAGAAAAGCATGGGTGTCGAGCTTCCAGCATCCACAGAGGGCCACACGGCGCCATGACAGTCAACTCTTCCCCCCAGTGGCTCCAGGAAGCGAGAAGGTTCCCAGGGTCTGGCAAGAACCTTATCTAGCTGAGTAATGACCAGAGTCAATCGAAGACTTTCTGTCTCCATTGTCTTTCCTCAGAAGTGCTGCAAAGGTTTAAGGGGGCATTTATTACAGATTTATTACAAATGCCTTCACAATGATCACATCAGAGGGGTGAGAGCCAAGGACTGGGCTTTGCTTGTTCCGCTGCTAAAACGAGCCTCTCACACTCCAGGATTTCAGCCGATCCCTCGGGAACTGGCCTCCAGAAAAGAGAGGTCTCAGAACCTTGGGTCTGGGTCTCGGTAAAACTCTGGATTCTGGCCTGGGAGTTTTTACTAATAAACCCATTAACTGCGATGTGCATTCATTGTCTCTGGTTGTCCTCAAGGGGAGGGTCAGTTACCTTAGAAATATTCCAGAATTACCTAACCTGCCGTGAGCACAAGTAAAAGCTTTTCATTATTCGTTTATTTCCATCGATCCCTCTGTCAATGATAGATGTTTTTTTCATGTGCTTATTAATGATTTCTATCTCTCCTCCTGAGAGTTGCCTTTTGGGTAGGGATATTGATTTCGAACGAACGGATCCACAAGTATCTTAACCCTCTGTCATCTCTGAACTGTACCTAGGCAGCCACCTTCTTTCGGCCATGTCAGGAAATGTTAATTGCGAAATAGGAGTCTAAGCTCCTTTCAGAAAAGATAAAAACTTCCAAAATACTAGCCGTCCCGCTGCTTTGGTCCCTGGACGCGGACGATATTGCCTGTTTTCAGCGTGAGCTGCGTAGAATGCAGCTGCCTTTTTAGGGGGGTGTTAAGACAGCAAACGCCAAGGGACCCACGTGTGAACAAACCATTTATTTCATGCTCGTCTCCCACCAGAGCACTGAAATCGCTAACAAGTCCTCGTGTTGGTTTATTTGGGGGTTGGCCTCATCCCTAATGGCTGAAACATTAAAAGTCAGAAAGTCAGTGGGGCATCTAAAGGGTTAAGCGGACGTGATCCGGTCCACGAAGAGAGCAGGCCTTGCTCCGAAATGTCAGGAGGCTCGAAGTGTAAATGTCTACCCAGAAAAACCAGCAAAAGTCGAGGCTAGGGATCAATAGCCCTACCCCGGTGCAATTTGCCCAAATGGTTCACGTCCTTCCTTGCAATTGATCCTGACCTCGTCCCTTTCACGGACAGAAGAACTGGGTCTAGACGGAGCACGTAGGGGAGGAGGACACAGATGCCAGTCATCAGACTGCAGACACGGTTCCTTTCACAGCTCCCGCTTCTGGACCACTTGTCCAGAGGCCGTGGTCATTTCCTTCTAGCTCTCTCCTTCCGTTCCCACAGGGATGCCTTCTGGAGGCTACTTGTTTCCACTGCGATTGCTCTGGGGACAAGAGGGCCTTGCTCCCGGGCACAGCTTGTGCAAAGATCCGCCGCTGAGCACCTGTATCCAAGATTACACCAAGGAGTCTTTGTGCCCTGTGGGGCGTCGCCACAAAGGTCCCCCACACCCTAAGGGTGTCAGGTTACCGTGTAAACTGCTTCCTGCTGCTTGGGAGCAGAGATAAGCCTTTTGTCAAACATTTTCAAGTGGCCCCGTGGCCTTTTGGCTAAGCAGACATCAACATTTCTGAGTTGAAGTCGAACATTGAACATTTCCCCCGGGGAGCGAGGAAGATACACTATCAGTCAGTGGCTTTCCTATCCATCTTCCAGAAGACGTTGGAGAGAGGGAGGTCCTGGCAGGTACCTGGTTCCCACCACCCCCTCCCCCCACTGGATTTCAGAAGATGGGAAAAGAAACAAGGAGCCAGTGTCAGTGTTTCCCCTTTCTACTCAGCTCTCACCGTGGAAGGAATCCGGGCAGCTCAACAGTGTGGGGAACGCGTCCTGTGAGACCACCTCTGACAGTCACTTGTAGACAAATGAGCTTTGCCAGCAAGGCAGTAAAATGGACGGACACCCTAAAGTTTAGGAATCTAATCGGAGGCTCCTGAGGACTGAGGGAGGAGGCCACAGCCTTCCCTAACCGCACTTCCTGCAGCCCCTGAGCAGCTGGGGACCCTGCCCTGCCCGTGTGCCCCGTTGAGCACCGACAGAGCGCAGGCAAGGCAGGGCGCGGGTCCCCAGTGCCCACCCACCGCTACCAACAGGAGCCGGGGAGGGGGGCTGGGGGGGTGGGGGCACAGCCCGGTCAAAGGCCCTGCCCGGCGCTCGGCAGAAGCTGCACCGAGAAAGAACTCACCGGCTTCCCTGCAAGGGCCGCCCCCAGGAACCCAGGAGACAGAGGTTTGAGAACTGGCGCGCCCAGCATCAGCAAAGGTGGGGTGCTCCCCGCCGCCAGGCCTGCCCCCAAGTAGCCAGTGTTAGAAAAAAAAAAGGCCACAAAGATGTGGCACCCCTCCTCTTCCTTTCTGGTCTCTGCCCCCAAAGGGGCTTGAGGGGTGGAGCCCTGTCTGTTGGCCACGCCCACCTCCAGGTACCATCTCCCGGAGGCGTGTCCCCCACCCCCCTCATCCCCTCAAGGAGCTTAGGACCCGCCTGTGCAGGAGGCCCTTCCCAGCAATGAGCAAAACCATCAGGACGCCATGCCTTCTTCTCTTGTCGAGTTATCTCCCCAGCAACTGATGGGGCACTGACCCCCCGCCCCCAAATCCTGAAGGTGTTTTCCTCAAGCCAGTGGAGTTAGGAAAAACAAAAACAAGAAACAAGGTGCACTTTCCCTCTGTCTCGTTCTGTAGGCAGTCAGCAAATAGCTCTTGAGCGATGATGTGTGGTCGTCCTGCCCATTCCGTTTCAACTTCCAGCCACAGTGCAAGGTGGATGTGATGGTCCCCGCTATTCGATGGGGAAATGGAGACTCAGGGCACCGGGCCAAGGCCACGCAACATGCAGCCAGAAACCGGGAGCTGGATCTCCCGGAAGGAGGCGGGCAGGAAAAGGTGGGGGAGAGGGAGGGAGGGAGGAAGGTAGGAGAAGGCATTTCTGTGGCTGCACGTGTCCAAGTGGTCAGCACCAGCTCTGCCTTCCACTGACATGTCTCGAAGATCAGACCCAGGCATAAAATGCGGGAGTGGAAGCCTGAGACCACAGCAGTGGGCCGATGCCACCACGTGGGGTCAGATGTAGAAAACTCACTCTCCTGTTGCCAGGTGTTACAGACGGTGTGGCGTGACCCGGCTGGAGCCCCGCCCCCGTCTCTGGTGGTGGGGACCTGGGGACGGTCGCACAGACAGGGCTGGCGACAGCGGTCCTGCTAAGCCAGGTCTGCGGAGGGGCTTGTGGGGGGCGGTGGGAGAAGGGGCGGTGATGGGCAGGGAACACAGCAGGTCCCCCATCGGCTTTGGCAGAACCCCAGAGAGCTGGTCACTGATGGACTCACGCATCCCGTTTCCTGGGCTTGGCTGTGTGTCGCTCAGGCCTCCCGTGACCTCATTTTCCGAAGGATAAGTGATGTCTAATGGAGCTCAGGCACTGACATTTACAGAGGGTTAGAGGACTAATGATATTAATGATATTCTTGTTAGTTCAACATTGTTTTTGTGCAGATTTTAATTCATGCTGCACTCAGCCTGGGGGCATAACTTAAAGCTTTTTTTTTTTTAGAAAGCTTCTTGGTAAATGTCTTAGTTAATGGAAACCAAAACAAGCCAGTGACCCCTCTGTCTAACCTTGAAATTGCAAAGATTGACAATGAGCTCTGTAATGGTGTTCTCTCCACTCGCATGGCATTTGAGAGCTGAGTTCCCCTTCCCGTAATGATATGCCACCCACAAACTATACGTACTTGGCCCATGCTCTTGCGTAATAAGAAATCGAAAACAAACTCACAGGAACTTAGTAACTATAAGCAGTCCGTGGCTGGAAATTAATGGCATTGCTCGTCTGTTTTGGCCAGAATGAACAGCATTCCTTGTCCCGATATGCCGACTGTTTGCGTGGTGGTTTTCGATTCTTCAAATGAATTCATTGAATCAATACAGATTGAGTCCCTCTGATGTGTCGGACGGCGGGCGAGTGGAGGTGAAGTGAGAATAAAGAGGAGGGGTCTTTTCCCTTTTGACCCAGGGTCAACCTTGGAGACAAATGGTCAACCGGACATTTGCCTTCTGTGACGTAGCGGTACGGGGTCACATCTGTTTGCTTGCCACAGTGTGTACTCTTTAATTAAATGAATCGTCAGCATTCAAGTGTAAGATTGCACTTGTATTTGGACATCTCCTTCTTCCTTTTAAAATATGAGAAAGGGGCACCTGGCTGGCATGTTACTCTCGATCTCAGGGTTGTGAGTTCAAGCCCCACGTTGGGTATAGAACTTATTACTTCCTCACTTAATTAATTAATTAATTTATTTATTTATAGAGCTTACTATAAAATAAAATAAAATAAAATAAGATAAGATAAGATAAGGAAGATTAATCAACTTTGGGTCCATATTCTTACATGGAGACAGCTGACTGGAGGTGAATGCTAACTGTTCTCTTTAGTGGGGATCCCACCCTTCTGTTCAGTACTGACTGTCCCCTACCTGCTCCTGTCACTGACTTTACCTCTCCAGCTAATGGTACATTCAGGAATGTGACTTTCCCCCAAAAAGGCGGGGGGGGTATTGTGTAAATAATTTCACTTCATTACATCCATAATCACATTACCAGGGAAAAGTCAAAGAGCGAGTGATGTGTCATGGTGGGGTGGGGTCTTCCCTCCTGTCGGGTCCCAGCTAGCCCCCGGGACTCCTCCCAGGTCAGGTTGCAGGACTGAGCACTGACAGGAGCAGGCGGGTCAGACTTCCCATCCACAGTGAACGTTCCAGATTGAAGTCATTTCATGCTCCATTAAATAACTACTCGCCTTTGCTTGGTAATGTGCATCTTAATCTAGCTAAATACATCTGTTGCCAGGAGCTGACCTGCTTCGAGAATTCTATGTACAAGGTCCAGACAAGACCTTGTCTTATTGTGAGGATTTTTTAACTGTTGAAAAATAGTCCCATGGCAAAGAATGATGTAAATCCCGATATTTAACTTTAAGCAAGGCGCGGTGCTATTACCGCATTCAATTATCTAAATGCTACAATGCTACCAGGCAAACGTTCCCAGGTCTGACATATTAATCTGCTCGACATTCAACAAATGACGCTAGGTTTCTACAGAGTGACACCCGTTGGAGGAGGCCAGGACTCGTGCCATTCTGCCTGTCCCCTGCCTGCCCCGACCACCTCCATTAATTCAACTATCACTGATATAAAGGGGACACATTTAAATGTTTCAAGAAGAGAGAACACCTGAAGCTTTCAAAAGACATCTCTCAAGGACGAGGGAAAGCACATGGAGGTAAGTTTGCCTTCCGTTTTATTCCATCTTCAATAGGTGAATTTGGGAACACTAATAAAATTACTTCATCTTTGGTAAAATGCCAGACCATAGTGGCTTTGTGGCTAGGTGAGCCTTCTCTATTAACCTTTCTTTATGAAAGCGAAGGAGCAGGGACGTTGGGGCCGACAGCTGATGTTCACAAAGCCGCGTGTGGCCGCGTCTCGCAACACAATAGCCTCCATTCCTTGACGACAATTTTTACGTAGCCTCCAAGTGCAAGACCCAGCAAGAGGCACTTTGTGTATATTAGCTCCTTGCCATTTTCCCCGAAATGATAGGAGCCAACTTTATCAAGTGCCTACCGTGTTCAGGCACGGCTCTGTGACCGACACATTGGACCGACCGCGTTGGATACTTTTGCCACGCGTGTGGCCAATGAGGAAACTGAGGCGCCAAATCAAATAGCATATACATTCAGAAGTAGGGAATGAGACGTGTGTAGGTGCATGGGTCCCCATCAACTGCTGAGTCCCTGAGCCACGGTGGACGCCCAGCCCTGTCACCGTCTCAGACGGCAGCAGCTTTGGCCACCATCGGGGAGCAGCGCATGAGACACGCCTGAGCATCCGGGCAGCTGAGCCCGGGCTGCCTGCACAGACCCAAGACAGACAGTAAATGATCACATTACACCATAAAGCGTTGCGTATCCAAATACGCCAGCTTCACCGATGATGAAACTAAAGGTATGGAGAGTTCATCTGCCCCACATCAGACATGATGACAGAAGGTCCGGGAAACAATTTCAGGTTCCTCTGACCCAGTCGCCTTTATTCGTGCAGATATGACTCTCCTGCTTTGTCAGATAATATTTGAACATTGTGTCCCAAACACGTGGGATGGGCCTCCAGGACCATCAGTCCTTAAGCACGTGATAGATGTGGGCACAGGACTTCACGCACATATACGCATTTTGAAATACGCATCATTTTCAACCCATCCCTAGAACGCGGGTTCTAATTAGAGTTTAACGCGCCAGCTCCCGTGAGAAACTATAAAATCAGCTCCCTGGGGCTCGTGTTAAGTGAGGGCAGCGCAGACGCTATCCTCCGTGGGTCTCCAAACAGCTGCACTGGCTTAAATTAATTTTGAAAACATCTATGGGTTACCGTGATTTTAGTCTTCAAAGCAGGTGACTGTTTTCTCCCCATAGAGTAAAAATCATACCTCTTTTCAAGGACCGTAAGGAATGAGTCGTGGATAGCGTGGTGGCTGGGAACACACACTTTGCAATCCCATTGGCTGCTCCAGAGCCAAAGACTGTCTGCCTGTGATTTGGGGCACGTTTATTTCCTTTCTTAGTGCAGCTTTATTGAGAGAAAAATCGCCACTAACTACAGATGGTTTTCATCACTCCTCTTGGAAACCCAAACCCAGGAGCAGTCACTCCCCCCCTCTCCCCCAGCCCCCACAATGACTAATAAATAAATAAATACTCCTCCCATCTCTATAGATTTGGTTATTCTGGAGCTTCTGTGTAACTGGAATTATACAATATTAGTCTATTTGTTGTCCGGCTTCTGACGCTTCGCATGATGCTTTCAAGGTTCATCCGTGCTGTAGCATACATCAGAACTTCATTGATTGTATGGCCCAATGATATTCCAGTGTTCAGTTTTTCACATTTTAGTCATCCATTCATCAGCTGACAGACTTTTCGATTGTCTCCACTCCGGGCGGTTATGGATAATGCAACTATGAACGTACGTCTAGAAATCTTTGCGTGAGCGTGTTTTTGCTTCAATCAGGCGTGTTCTTAGAGGTGGAATTGCTGGACTGGGCATGTTTCTTAATCTCTAGGTGTCTCCGTGTCCCCATCTGTAAATGGGCACAGTAATAGGGGCTCCTTCGTGGGGTTCTGGTGAATATGAATGAACTGAATCTATAGATAGCATTTAGGACATGTTTCTACAGCAATAAACATTCATAGCATTTTTTTAATGTTTATTTTTAGTTTTGAGAGAGAGAGAGAGAGAGAGTGAATGGGGCAGGGACAGAGAGAGAGGGAGACACAGAATGTGAAGCAGGCTCCAGGCTCTGAGCTGTCAGCGCACAGCCCGACGCGGGGCTCGAACTCACGAACCACGAGATCATGAACCTGAGCAGAAGTTGGACACTTAACTGACTGAGCCACCCAGGCGCCCCCATAGTGTTTCTTTATCTCATGTGTCCACACACCTGGAAGTTCTCCCTACCCCTTCCTTTTGTTTTGTTTTATGGAGACCTCACTACACACATATGATTGACGAAATCGTTGGCCACTGGAGATGAGTTGAACCTCCAGGCCCTCTCTCCTCCCCAGAGGTCAGAGGGGGAAGCTGCAAGTTCCAGCCCTCTATTCAAGGTTGGTGGCAACCAGGGCAGTCCCCCTTCCCTCCTTGGGCATGGTCCCAGAGCCCTCATTAATATATAACAAAAGACACCCTTATATCGGTCATCACTTAGGAAATTCTAAAGGTTTTAGAAGCTCTATGCCAGAAACATGAAGACCAAAGATACATTTCTTATCATAAATCACAGCACCACAGCCTGCAACACCCTTTTCACTCTCTGTTCTTGGCTAGATTTGCTCATTCTTTAGGTCTCAGACTAAGCACAATAGGTATCTATTGTGACGGGACCCTCACGGAGCACCGTATGAAAAATGGCTTTTCCTCCTTATTCCCTTTCACAGTCCCTGATCGTTCATGACAGTCCTATCCGGGGGGCTCTCAGTGATCATTTCATCTCTCCGTTTGCCTGATTCATGACCACCTTGCCTGCTGCAGATTGACGGGACACACACCTTCCCCACTGTCGTCTTCCAGGGCCTAACCAAGGTGAGGACACATAGATCTTGCTCAAGAAATAGTCATCAAATGAGTAAATTAGTGAATTAAAGTAATTTTTGGTCACTGCATAACACCTTGCTGGAGATACAGGTAAGCTTATCAATTATTTTACACTTATGATTGGATGTTATCCTGAATCTAATCTTCAATTATTTAACTACGATGAGTATTTTCAGCCTGGGTCCATGCCGAGACTCCTAGAGGTCACCACATTGACTTGGGTACACACACGCTCACGTTAGTGGCTCATGAAGAAGTAAAAGAAACAGGGAAGTCTAAGACCGTGCAACATGGCAACTGGGAGCTACTGATCTACTCTCCACAGAGACACGATGGCCCTGGGACCCACAAACCCATGGAACCTCAGAGAAATTTCAAGTACTCTTATATTCCCTATTAGGGAGTCTGGGAAATGAGTGAGGCGGGCCACTCTAGAAAAGACTGTACTTCTTTAAGTGTATGGTGTTTAAGAGTGCGTCTCCATAGCTTGGGCCCTACTTGTCCTCACCGGCGAATGAAGGCTGAAATACACAGGTGTCAGAAGAAATCCTATGTGAGCTTCATCCAACAGAATCTTGGCTCATCTCTTGTGTATTCGTAGTGCACAGTTGGGGTAAGCCTAGCTTACATTGTCTTAAGGAAAGAAAAATCCACTCAAAATGTCAAAACCCAGGGAAATTCTAGAAGTAAACACATTGTATCCAGGTCCTCAAGTGCCGTCATTGAGAACTTCTCTGACCCAGCCTCTTTGTCCATCATATGCCAAGCACTATTGTGGGTGATGGGTGATACAGAGATGAGCAGTTCTTGTCCTCGTGGAGCCAGTGTCCCCATTTGAGAGCGGGAGGGGCTCTCCATGATAAGTCTATGTGTTCAGTCTTCATGGTCTCTGAGTTGGCTCGACTTTCAAAGCAGGGCCTTCTCCACAAGGTGGCATGAAAAAAGTCTAGGCTTACTTACATCTACTCTCTGCAAAAAGAATCTGTTTGTCCTGTGCACAAATCTAATCATGTCCTGATCTAATCATTTGTCCTGTGCACAAATTCTGAGCATGCCTGATACAGCACCAGACTGAGCGCCCGCCCATCGTAAACCAGTCCAGGTAGGTGGCCAGGAGGACAGAATATGCTGACTGCCATAGACTTGAAACCCTGAGCTCTCTCCTTGAGCTGAGCTGGTCACATGGATGGCAATGGAGAAGAGTCACTGGTCCAGGGGGTGTGGGTACCAGAGGGACGCTGCTGGAAGCTGAGCTACCCAGCCTGAGTGGCAAAGCCCGGGCTGTGGACGGATTGGTGACTGCAAGGTGGCCTCCGACAGGGAAGCTTCTCGTACTCCTGCTTTTAGGTAATTCGGCCTTCAAACTACCTGGGGTATTGTCTGTTGGGGAATTGCCCTCGGCAGGGCCGCTGGGAAAAGAACCATTAGGGAAGAAAATAAGGTTCCGCAAGAAATAGTGCGGCCATGGGGCGCCTGGGTGGCGCAGTCGGTTAAGCGTCCGACTTCAGCCAGGTCACGATCTCGCGGTCCGTGAGTTCGAGCCCCGCGTCAGGCTCTGGGCTGATGGCTCAGAGCCTGGAGCCTGTTTCTGATTCTGTGTCTCCCTCTCTCTCTGCCCCTCCCCAATTCATGCTCTGTCTCTCTCTGTCCCAAAAATAAATAAAAACGTTGAAAAAAAAAATTTAAAAAAAAAAAAAAAGAAAAGAAATAGTGCGGCCTTACGTTTAGCCCTTGCCATCCCCCACGGAGACTCCTCTACTTACAGGAAGGATAGCCTCATCCCTTTGCCAGCAAAGAGGGCCTGTAGAGGAGAGAGACATATGGATTCGAAAGCCCCACTCCGGCAACTAAGGAGTGTATCTCTGGGCACAGGTGACTTCAACCCCTAGGCCCACCTGGCCCCCCAGAGGCATTCCAGATGATGACCGAACCTAGTCAGTTAAGGTACAGAATGGTTCATTGGTTCCCAGGTGCATTGTCTCTCTCAGAATGTACGAGGCATGGGTTTCTAAGGCCTTTTCGGCCCCTTTCTGGCACCTCGGACCGAGGCAAACACATTGTTCTTCTGGCCTCATGGGGTTAGGAGCTCATGTCCCTGTAACTGTTTCACTTGTGGTGTTGAGAAATGGAGGGCCTTTCACGAGAACAGCAAAGCAAATGCTTGATAGATTATAGATAAACGCAGATGCATAATGGAATAATGCAAGAAATTAATCTATAATCAAAGGGTATGCGGGAAAGTTAGGGGAAAACCTCCATGTTATTTCTTGAAGGTCGTTTATACATTGGAACATTTTCAAAATTAGGTAATGTTAGAAAAACATAGTTGACGTATGCTACAAGGAAACCACTAGCAAATATAATGTCACGTTTGCTACAATAAATGGGCCAGTTCAACACACTGCGGTTGTCTGTGCCCATTTTTTTTTAAATTTTTTTTTAATGTTTATTTATTTTTGAGACAGAGAGAGACAGAGCATGAATGGGGGAGGGTCAGAGAGAGGGAGACACAGAATCTGAAACAGGCTCCAGGCTCTGAGCTGTCAACACAGAGACCGACGCAGGGCTCGAACTCACGGACCGCGAAATCAGGACCTGAGCTGAAGTCGGCCGCTTAACCGACTGAGCCACCCAGGCGCCCCTGTCTGTGCCCATTTTTATTTTAGTTTTAGTTTTTTATTTTAGTTTTTTATCCTCCAGTTTTTTATTTTAGTTTTAGTTTATTTTCACCGACGCCGTTCTTCTTTCGCGAACCCCTGGTCGCTGGAGCTGGTCTCCGGCAGGACGCTACCATTTGCTGGACAAACGGCCACGTCGCTGACGCTATATCCTTTGGATACATTCTTGGAAATTGTGGAAGCCAAAAGCAAATACATTTTTTAAGACTTTTGATTCACATTGCTAATTGCAGCCCCAAAAGGTGTCGACGTGTTTGTGTTCCGTGACTGTGTTAGTCTATCTTTTGATAAATAAATTTTAAAAGATATTAAAATAATAAAAATGAATTAAAAAATAAAAGCCCTTCGATAGTAACTAATTCTCTGTTGATTAAAGATTTCTATTATATGGATTAGCTGGTCCAGTCTCTTAATTCAAGTTCCAACCACGTCTAAAAAGAAACCCTGTTATCAGATTCACTTGTTTGTTTTATTTCTTAAGAGAAAAGAAAAAAAGGGGTGCCTGGGTGGCTCAGTCAGTTAAGTGTCTGACTTCAGCTCAGGTCATGATCTCACGGTTCATGGGTCCGAGACTCACACTGGGTTCTGTGCTGACAGCACGGAGCTCGCTTCAAATTCTCTCTCTCTCTCTCTCTGTCCCTCCCCACCTCAAAAATAAATAAACTTAAAAAAAAAGAAAAGAAAAGAAAAAAAAAGGCATTCCCATGTTTGGAGAAGCCCCGAAAAATTCATAATACACCCTGAAAATGTCCATATATCTTAGTATTAACTGATAAGCTGTATATATCAAAATGGAAAGACCTTATCAAAAGTAATGTTGGGGTACTTGGCTGACTCAGTAGAGCATGCGACTCTTAATCTCAGGGTTATGAGATTGAGCCCCATGTTGGGCGTAGAAATTACTTAACTTTTTTTTTTAAGTAAGTAAAAGCAGGGGCCCCTGGGTGGCTCAGTCAGTTAAGCGTCCAACTTCTGGTTAGGTCATGATCTCAAGGTTCGTGGATTTGAGTTTTGGGTCAGGCTGTGTGCTGACAGCTCAGGGCCTGGAGCCTGCTCCCGATTCTGTCTCTCTCTCTCTCTGCCTCTTCCCGACTTGTGCTCTGTCTCTCAAAAATAAATAAGTAAATAAACATTAAGAAAATAAAAAAAAAATAAGTAAAAGGAATGTTAAACAGAAGGAAATCAAAAGTAGAAAATGACAAGATCAAAATCAAAACGGGCTGCTCCGATGGTAAATTTACACAAAGGAGAAATAACGTAAAATACTCATTATCACGTGAACCACCCCCACTCTCCCGTAGATCCTTCTCAATCTCCAAAACACACCTCCACCCCGCCAGGATCATCTGTGCTTGGAAACACCCCGTGTGTGAAGACCGTCATCCCTCGGTGGCGCCTCTGGAGCCCGCTCTTTAATTTGCTGCAACCTCCTTGATCTTGTGCAAGATGAAGAATCAGGGGCCTTCCTGGATGGGTTCTCACCTCCACCTTGCAGTTGGCCACCTCGGAGTCCAGACGCCCAGGGGATGGCCTCAGCATCCTTCCTCTGCCATTTCACGATGAATGAAATGCTCACAGAGCCAGCTTCTCGAGGGCGTCTGCGCCCCCCTCGCTTGCTGTGCGTCGTATCGTCCTCGTCACTGACCTTGGAACTCGTGCCCGTCTCCTGGATTTGTAGGTGGGCACACCTTGTTTTCCTGGGAATCCACCCGTACACCAGGGCAAGGATCAGGGATTCAGCACGTATTTGTGACCATTTAACCCACGGCGTTGGAGCAGGCAGCTTGCCCCTTCCACCGCCCTGTCCTTCCTTCCCCAGGAAAGGAATCCCCACTTGAGATGTAACAGGCTGGGTTCTTATAAGCCTCCAGCCGAGAGGACAAAGCCCCTGATCTTACCAAGTGGAGTAAGGTGTTGGCTCCTGGACCCTTGAGCAGCCACACTGTGGGGCAGTTACCTGACCGCCCCTCCTGCGGGACTGTTCCCAGCATGAGTCCTTTGCTTCTTGAGAAACAGGGAACAGTAGAACCGCCCCACGTCACCTCTTCCTTGCACAGTAGCAGAGGCCAAAGAAGGCTATGAAAATCAAAGGTGGAGAAAGACTGTGAGTTTTAAGAACTTTGAACTCTGTATTTTCTGCAAACTTTCCTGTAAACTCTCTGTCCCAGGTGGCTGGGCAAATATTTGAGCCTTGAAATGAAATTTTGGAGGATTTGGCACCTCACAGAGATGAAATCAATCATGAACTCGTGTAATAAACTCCAGCCTTGGGCATTTCATGATTTTGAGACGTTTATTGCATCAATTGCTTCTACAGTTTATCTCCTACGTTATTTGTGTTTCCTTTACATTTTGTGTAATCTTTTTGGCAAAGGAGTTTTGGCATAAGCCCCTAACTCGGTGAACATGACTGAGATCTTATGGTTCTTTGTTATCTGTAAATTATGCTAGAATTTTGTTCAACAGTCTCATTGTCAAGAATATTTCATTTCAGAAAAGGCTCCTTCTGATAGAGAATATACTATCGAATTACTCTGTAGTGAGAATCACTGGTATGTGGACTGTCCCCAGAAGTCCATGGTCCTGTAAACATTCTTCTTACAAAATCTTTAAAAATAAAATGTATCTTTTTATTTGTTGAATGGTCATTAGTATGTGGGCAAAGGACTCACACAGAGATTCCGTAAAGGAAGAAAAAAATATATATTGAACAACTTATGCTAGAATCAGTCTTATTAGTAGTCAAATTCAAATTAATGTTTTTTGGGTTTTTTCCCATAAAATTAGAAGTATTTTTTAACATTATTCCACCCTGGGGGGCCGGGGGCGGGGGGGGCCTGATCAGCTCAGTCAGAAGAACATGCAACTCTTGATCTTGGGGTCATGAGTTCAAGCCCCATGGTGGGTGTAGAGATTACTAAAAAATAAGTAAATAAATAAATAAATAAATACTTAAAAAAATAAAATAAAAATACTACTCACTGGACGTATTAAGATTTTCAAATTATTCATCACTGGTTGAGAACATGAGAGTAAGGGTAACAATAATATAACAAGTACATAAAACCGTCACAATGTTCCAGACTTCATAACTCTAGAAAATAAGATAAAACCTTGATGAAATAGAGAGCTAAGCACAATGTGACAGCGAGATATTTTTAAGATTATGTAAGATAATATGTATTAGACGTGAGGAAGAAAATTCTTACAAAGTAAAACCTAAAAGGTATCGCTGATAATTCTTGTGCATCTGGATATTTAAACACTAACATGAGTCAATAGAGCAAATGAAAATAATAATGATAGATTAGGAACTGTATCTGGAATATATTTAGGGGCGCCTGGTTGGCTTAGTCAGCGGAGCATGTGACTCTTGATCTGGGGGTTGTGGGTCCAAGCCCCACATCGGGTGTAGAGATTACTTAAAAATAAAATATTTAAAAATTTTTTATACTATATTTAACAGAGAGATGATTAATATTCAGATTAACTAAAGAACTGCTCTATTTTAGAAATAACACTACCGTCTCCCACCAAAATGGTGAGGGCATTTGAACATAAGGAAGCAATAAAAGTCTTTAAAGATACATAAATCCTTCTCAAACTCAGAAGTCATCAGGGTACCTTTGTTGTTGTTGTTGTTGTTAACAAATACATTTAGCGAGGGGCGCCTGGGTGACTCAGTCAGGTCAGCGTCTGACTCTTGCTTTTGACTCAGGTCATGATCCCAGGGTTGTGGGATCGAGCCCCAGCTTGGGCTCCATGCAGAGCCTGCTTAAGATTCTCTCTTTCTCTTCCTTGGACTCCTCCCCCTCCCTCTCTCTTTCTCTCTCTATCTCTCTCAAATAAAAAAAATACATTTAGCAAGATTGGCAAAATAATAATAATAATAATAATAATAATAATAATAACTTTGTAATATCCAGGTTTGGAGTAACCTTATTGGTGAAAATATGCACATTAAAAACCCCATGGGAGGCAAGTTGGCCATAGCAAGAGAGGTGCATGTGAACTTACATCAGGTTATGATATAAATAACCTGTGCACTGTGGGGTGCTTCGAGGGACTCTCCCCAGTATTTCAGTAGTATTACAGAAATGCTGGACTGCTATAATAAATATACCTCCAAATCCAGCATCGTACACGGAGGAGTTTATTTCTTGTTCATCAAACCGTCCACAGCAAGCACACGGGCTGGCAGAGGCTTTCCTCCAAATGATGAATCACACCCCAGACTCCTTCCATCTTGTGGCTCCGCGGTCACTTTGGGCTTCACTGTCACCTGCCTCTGGCCACCTACTGGGGAGAAGACACGAAGGAGAGGGCAAAGGCTGTCTGAAAGCTGAGGCTAAGAAGCGGCTCGCGTCACTGGCCCCCATTCCATTGTGAGAACGGGTCCCGGGGTTCCCCCCCCCCAAAACACAAAGGGTGTGACGAGCATAGACCTGCCTGGCCAGCCACCTCCCAGGAGCAGTTCTTCACTACAGAAGGGGCATGGGCTGGGTCCTTTGGGTCCTCAGCCAGCCCTCCCTGTCCCAGCTATGTTGGCATATTTTCTGTGCCGTGTAATTGCTTTTTAATTTTTTAAGTTTATTTCTTTATTTTGAGAGAGAGACAGTGTGAGTGGGGGACGGGTAGAGAGAGAGGAGGAGAGGGAGAATCCCAAGCAGGCTCCGCATTGTCAGCGCAGAGCCTGATGCAGGGCTCAAACCCACGAAACCATGAGATCGCGACCTGAGCTGAAACCAAGAGACAGACGGTTAACCGAATGAGCCACCCAGACGCCCCTCTGCCATATGATGTTTTGAATAGTGTTTCCAAGTTCCACAAAAAATCCTGAGGAGACCTGGATTAAATAGCACTGGGCCTACAAATTGCATTTATTTGTAGATTATTTTCTAGACAGATTACATATGTCACAGGAACCCACAGAAAGGAGGGAGTTGTCTGGAATGTGACTTTAAAGGGAGTATTTTGAAGGAGGCTAGGGATTTGGGGTTCCCCAGTGGCTCTTTTTCTTCCAAGAATTTCCTAACATAATGTCCCCCTCCGTTTTGACTGAGAAATCTACACAATGAAAGCCTCTCTATCCTAGAGGTCACCAGATTAGTTAATTTAACACTTCCAGGAAATGTTAATAAGTAGATTCCCACGGTCCCAACCCATTCTGTTATTTACTTTTCTTACCCGATAAAAATAACACATATACCTGGAAACAGACCCCAGACGCTTACACGCATACCCAATAAAAAAGCGACACAATAAAAATATCACTTACGAATTAGTGCTTCCAAAAACTGAACAGAATCCTGAGCTCTACATTTGGAACCAAAAGAACATCTCTCTGCACGACCCTTTCGGAATATCGGTCGCGGAAAACACCAGCAAACTGGTGCCTCCAGATAAGAGACGGTATCTGCAGCCATGAACGAATCCTTCCAGAAGATGAACCAAACGCGTTCAAACCTCTACCGTTAACTATGAGCTTTTGGGAAATCCAGGCAAAGGGAGACCATGAGAATGACATCGCAAAGGTGTGCTCGGCCAAATCTAGACTTCTGAATAACCCTACCGGGTAAATGATGTGTGTCTTCAACAAATACATCGCATGAAAAAGAGAGTAAAGGACGGGAGACTGTTAAAAATTAAAAGAGACTTAAGCAGATATACTAATGCAGTGTGCAGGCCCCCTTGGAAACCTGACTCACACAAGCCAACTGGCAAACAGCCATTGGTAAGCCAGTCAGGGAACGTGAGGACTGGTTGGGTAGCAGAAGATACTAAGAAATTGTTATTAATTTTACTAGAGCGAATGATGAAGCTAATAATAAAAATAGTTCTTCTCTTCAGGGATGTAAAGTATTTACTGATGAAGTTCTATGATACCTGGCATGTTTAAAAAAAAATTCCAGATGGATGGGGTGCCTGGGTGGCTCAGTCAGTTAAGCATCCGACTCCTGATTTCCGCTCAGGTCACGATCTCGCGCTTCGTGGGATCGAGCCCTGAGTCAGGGTCTGTGCTGATTGATAGTGCGGAGCCTGCTTGGGATTCTCTCTCTCCGTCTGTCTGCTCCCTGCCATGTGCTCACGCTCTCTCTCTCTATATCAAAATAAATGAATAAACTTTTAAAAAACCTAAATTATAAATGAGTAGACCCTCACAAGCCCACACAACACACTTTCCTTACAAGGAGCACGTGCAGATCAATGCCTGGCATGCGTGCGCGCACACACACACACACACACACGCACACACACACGCAGGTCCCCAGGTCGGTCGGGCTTGTGCTGCAGTCGACACCAAAATTTGCATTTCTGAGCTGTATGCGAAATGGTATTTTCCGCCAAGAGTGGTCGCGCTGACAATGACAAGTCCCAGGTAAGCAAAGGACATCTCTTGAGCTGTCGGGGGGGGGGGCAGTCGGCGGTGCAACGGAACCAGAGGAACAGCTTCCATTCGCACAGGAGCTCCACGGGTGGGGTGCACGCAGTGCTGAGGGTTTGGCCTGCAGGACGGATGCAGCCCCACGAGGTGCAAGCCAGCGTCTGGTTTCCGCAGACAGAAGAAAGGAAACTTAGCGCTGGAGTTCGACAATCGGGAACAGCGATGGAAGGCGGTTGTCACTGAGGTTTGCCCTGCCCCAAAGCCCTTCACCACAGCACCAGTGGTTCTCAGACATGAACTAGGGTCTTCCATTGCAAACAATAATAACCCTTGACCCCTGGGCCGGCCAAAGTGACACCAGCACCCTCTGCGTGAGTCCTCTTGGTTTGAACTTTGCTCAAGGCAACAAGAGATGCATTAGAAGGACGTAGCTCTTTCACACCCACGATGCAAACTTGCCCCGTGGCTTGCGGCTGTTGGCAGGAGGGACACACGTGCCCCCAGCCAGGCATCCGGCTGAGACTGGAAGGCTGTCTGCGTCCTGGACCATAGGAGTGGGGGGTCCCACACTGCTCGGCATGGAGCAGGGAGAGATTTCTCTAATGAACATGGCCCAGAGGGTGACACGCTGTCCTTAACCAGCCCCCACGGAAAGGGGACTCCCTTGGGGTGAGAGACAGTGTGGACAGCTTCTTCATCCCAATACCGGGGGAAAGGAAGTTCCTATTTCGTGGTCCAGCAGGAAGAGGCTGGGGTGACTGCTGACAAACTCAGGGCAGAAATGATGTCTTCAGAAAGATGAGCGTCACACGGGATCTGAGATTTAGAATAGCACGTAAGTGATAGAGTGGAGGGTTCTGAGTAATCACAATGAAATGGGAACTGATCTCTGAATGGGGCCACAGGGAACACAGGACTTGACTCCATGGTCCTCCTCCTCCTCCCCCTCAGGTATTGTTATTACCATCATCATTATTATTATCATCATTGCTATTAATGGTATGTTATCATTAATTTATTGATGGAGTCTATTGTAATCATTTATTTAATATCAGAATTCCCGGTGATCTAAGCACACAAAATGCCCATGTTAAAAGGTTTACCACTCAATCATCGTACCCACTGCTATGGGCTGGGGTGTAGGCACACTCTGGGGCACCGCTTAGCCTTGTGCCCTGCCCTCAGCACCGTGAATGCCTGCTTCCCATCAGCCCGCACTCCCGGGCATCAGTCTGAGCGAGACGCTGCTTCTAACACAAAAAAGGCTTCTATCAGAGAAACGGAGGCGCTTGTTAATGAAGAGACTAGAAACAGAGCCATAATGAGCTACTGTATCATAACGGAGTGCAAATCACACTGTCCCTGCTATTTACAATTTTCACATGGCTCCGGGCGCCCTCATTATGTCCGTGCAATTACTCTATTCAATGGACTTTTCAGTAAGGGGCTCTCACCACGGCCAGACCCATTTGGAAGCTTCTGTTGCTCATGGAAGTTAGAGCCAGCTCTGGAAAGACGTATCACTGCATTATGGGAAGTAAAAATGTGACGGAAGGGTGTACAGGTGAGCATGTACCTGAAAGAGAATCTCTAAAGTTTGGAGGCAACGTATAACGCCTGTGGGCTGTGTGGTCGTGGGGTGGAAACATTGACTTGATTTGCAAACATCACCATGGTCAGGTCAGCGCAAGCCTCCCCAGAGAAGGAAAACCTTGACCTTGAAAACCATCCATGCCCACGAGTCTTCACAAGCTTTGAAAATCTCTTCAGAGATAGATTTTTTTTCATATAATCTGTAAATATTTCTCTGAATGATAAGAACTGATCATATACATGGTCACAATACCATATCATACCGACAATTTATGTACGATAATTTATATCATCGGATACCTTGTAAGCTTTCAAGTTTCCTCAAATGGTGAGCCTGCTTCTAGATCCCTATTAGAGCATGTGCGATTTGGGGTTTTCTTTCTGTAGATCAGCGGGTCAACATTCCATTCCATTTTGCTCCCAGTAAACTCGGCAAATCCTCCAATTAGATTCACCTTCATCAAACTACCCAAGGCCGCGGCTTCTGGTTGGGCCCGGTCTCTGGCAGAATCGAAGCTGAAGTGTTCCGCAGACAAAACAAGGCTTCGTTTGTGCCACACGATGAGTTTTGTTGCAAGCCTGGTGCAAAATTAAAGCACCGAGTAGAAGAAGTGAAACCAGCTTTTAGCACCATCCAAGTGAATAAGAAGCTCACGGCTGCCATATTGAAAGGAAGAGTCCTGACCACCGGGGCGGGGGCCGAAGTGGGCTACGAGATCATCTGGACCTGTGGAATTTGCAGGGCAAGGCTGTGCAAGCCCAGATGCTGTTGGACCGACTAGCTTTGATACGGAAACACGGATGGCCCGTGCCCTCCGCATGACCGCTCTGTTGCGACGCACTCTCGACAGCACAGGGTCCGCACCCGGGGATGCTTAGAGACCCTGTCTGCTCCTCGTGCCCATGTGGTGTCCTTGACGGGGCACAAATTGTTTAAGAGAAGCCGTTCGCGTCTTGCGGTGATCCAGGTAGGAGGGACAAGAGACCAAAACGTCTCCAGGGCTGTGTCCTCTGTCTGCAGCAGATTTAAAATCACGTGCTTCGGACCTACCTGGTCAGGCGGTCACCACGCACAGGCCCTGGCCACCACGTCCGATTCTGTTTCTGGAACAAGCCAGGCCCATTCCTGCTGCGTCCCACGGCCCGGCCCCGGTGCCTGCTGCGTCCCACAAAGAGCAGGGGCTCCGGGCCCAGGTTGGGGAGCAGAAGGGCTTATTCCAAACACAGCCTGTGAGCCCAGTGTCTGTACCCCAAGAATTACAGCCTCCTCGAATTTCCTGTCGCCTCTTTCTTACAGCCGGGTCTTTGCTCTTGGGAGGTGTATATGTGGGTGTCTTTGAGGAGGTAGAAGAAAGGATAATGAAATTATTAAGAACCATCTAAAGAATGATTAAATATCTTTTCAGGAAGAACAACCCACTAGCCTCTAAGTACATCTTAAATACATTCCATTCTGAAGTTTGAAATTATTTTTAGGGCACAAGTTAAGCGATTTATCCCACTGGCTTTGAGCGTCAGGTGCTGCTCCGGGAGCAAATATCATCCCCGTTCTACAGAGAAGAAAACTGAGGGGCACCTGGGTGGCTCAGTCGGTTACGCGTCCGACTTCAGCTCAGGTCATGATCTCTCGATTTCTGGGTTCGAGACCCACGTCGGGCTCTGTGCTGACAGCTGGGAGCCTGGAGCCTACTTCACATTCTGTGACTCCCTCTCTCTCTGCCCCTCCCCCACTCACGCTCTGTCTCTGTCTGTCTCTCTCTCAAACATAAATAGCCATTAAATTCTTCCGCCAGTGATGTCCCCTCAGCACCATGGATGCTCCGTCCAATCCCCAGCTGGCTCCAAACTACAATGGCACACCCAGTCTACACCATGCCGTCCAACCCTTGGTCCTGTCTACACCTTCTTTGGGCCAATGTCTTCCCAGGCAAATTGCAAGCTCCCCAGAGGGTAACTAGCGGATCTGAAAAGATTACCTGCCCTGGAATCTAACATAGAGTTGGGTATTGCTGTGGTCCGGATGTCAGTGTCCCCTCGAAAGCCATGCACTGAAATCCGATTGCCCAAGGTGAAGGTGGTAGGAGGTGATTAGGTCATGGGGTGGAGCCCTTCATGAATGGGATTACTGCTCTTATGAAGGAGACCCCACAGAGCTCCCTCGCCCCTTAGGCCACGCGAGGGGATATCAAGAGGGCTGAGACCAGGCCATATCAAGAGGGCTCGCACCTGACGGTGCTGGCACTTTGATCTTGGACTTCCGGCCCCCAGAACCGTGAGCAATGAATTTCTGTGGCTTATCAGCTACTCGGGCTGTGGCATTTTGTTACAGCGGCCCGAACAGGTCCCGTCTACTCCAGGCTGGGCGATGGCTAGCCCGCCGTGTCAGCCACGACGCCCCCAGCCCCTGTCCTCTGCATTCGTGTCATTGCGCTCCGACCTTAGTGCCCCGGAGGCTTTACATTTTCTGGGTGACTCACCGACTCACCCAGTCTCGAGTTTCAGATCTGTAGAACTGTCCCCAAGCCTGGTTCATCTTCCTTGACCGGAGGGCTGTGGGACGACTCACCTCCAGGCAACAGGTTGAGGGTCTGGGGCCAGACGTGTCGTGTGTGACCACGTAGGCTCCCCAAATTGTGTTAACTGGTGACAGGGCTGCAACTTAACACATACATTAAGTCCCAGCTTTCTTTTCAAGGTGCTCATATTCATCCTGAAGATGGTTATGGGTGAGAAAGGGAATACATTATAGTTTTAAGGCAGATTGAGATATTTGGGGCACTCTCTCTCAAAAATAAACATAAAAAAATAATAATAAATAAACATTAAAAAAAAGACTGAGATATTTAAGGAAGGAAATAAATGCAGAGACAAAGGATGCGATATTCCAGCTTCCGGATGTAGGTACCTGTTCCCCTGAAACCGTGCCAAATCCAGTTCAAACCCCTCAGCCGGCCGCTCGCTCGAAGGTGGGGATAGATTTTGCTCTCACACTTCTCTCTCCAATTCCCCGACTCCGCTGATCCAATTTTCACCAGCAGAGAGAAACAATACCTTCACGGGGCTGTCGCGGGGAAGGACGCAGCTACTGACTGTTCTCGTCACTCACGTTCCCGAAGACACACGAGAGGGCCAGAGCTGTGTCTGTAATGGGAAAAATAATTAACAGTTCTGAGGGGGTAAATGGAGGCAGCTATGAAGGCCCAATCTCCCCCAGAATTAATCTGTTTGGGGAACCGTTTACAATGGTAAGGTTTGGAAGAGAAAAGGGTTTTGTTTTTTCTTGATGTTTTTATTTCATTTTTGAGAGAGAGAGAGAGAGAGAGCACGAGCAGGGGGAGGGGCAGAGAGAGAGGGAGACACAGAATCCGAAGCAGGCTCCGGGCTCCGAGCTGTCAGCACAGAGACAGATGTGGGGCTTGAACCCACGAACCGTAAGATCATGACCTGAGCTGAAGTCGGATCCTTAACTGACGGAGCCACCCAGGCACCCCAAGGAGACAATGGTTTTTAACTAAAAGTGATGCTCATCAGACTTATTCGTTATGTGGAAATCGTAAAGAAAACAACCCATCAGGGAAAAGGAGTTTGGTTCAATCTGGAGCTTTTTCACTTCAGAAAAAACTCGCCAATGGTGAACGTGTGCTCATCGTAACTTTATTCGTCATGGCAAAAAAGAATGATTAGGTCCTTCAGCAGGGGAGTGGTTCAGGAGGGGACACTTCACAGCCACATAAAGGAATATGTGATGAAGTTTTGGGGTGATGGTGGGGAGGTCTGGAGCCGACGGCCAAGAAAGAACTCTTGAAGACGTGTTTGGTGCAAAAACAAATGATTTCATGATTTTATGAAAGCACGGGACAGGACCCGTGGGCAGGACTGGGGTCGTGATGGGTAACTGATCACATACCCTCAGGTTGGGAGGGGGTCAGGGGTAGAGTAAGTCTCCAAGGAATTTTGGAAGCAAGGTTTCCAGGACCTTGAGGGGCCAGCTGTTGCTACACAAATGCCAATGATTGTCGTTTAGTAAAACCTCAGTCACGAGGAGACCCTTCCGATGTGTATCAGGGGCCATGAGCTTGGAGGATGACTGCCCGCGTATGTCTTGGGGCCGTTGAGATAAAGGAAGTTTCCAAAGGACTTTTTATCGGTGAGAGTAGACTTAGGGGATCCCGGGGGGGTCAGGACGATGTTAAGCCAAGATTCTCCTTTGCCCCCAGCAAGGCGTCCTCATCAGGACCGCTGAGCTCCCAGAGGGAGGTCAGTCTGCCGGTTTCCAGGACTTGTCAGTGGGCTGCAGGCAGTAAGGGGATGTCATTTCTCATTTGCCTTAGTTTCCCACATCACCATGGCCGGGACTTACCCCCCTTCCCTTTGTCCTTGGGTAGCCAGGAGTGTCTGAGGAACATCACACATGTCCCACCTGGGGGCGGGGGGCTGTTAGCCTGTGCTTTGCCCTCAGCTCACCCCACACTCCCTCGTCAATATGGATACAGACAACGACGTGGAGGGATCTCCGGGATATTGTGTTGAGTGGGAAGAAATCCAATCCTGAAAACTCGGATCCTATGTGATTCCGTCTGTATGATGTTTTTGAACTGACAAAAATGTTAGGAAAGCAATGTCCGCCAGGAGTTAGGGAGGAGATGGGCTTAGGGTCACAAGGATAACGCAGAGGTCGCTGTGGTCACGGGGGTGTCAGGGTCTGTGTGGGGGTATCGGCTCCCACGCAGGCGAGAAGACAACGTACTACTCAGTACACACGCACCCACATGCACGTGAAGGGGGGCAGGAGGAGACACCCCAAAACGGGCCACTTTGGCCCAAATAGTACTTCAGGTTAAAAGTAACCCAGACCCAGCAGGTGCAGGAAAGGCTCTCTGCCCCCCCCCCAGAAGTGCCTAAATTTGCACCGGAAAGGAGCACCTGCACCCGGACAAGTGTTAACGGAGGCCCCTCAACGCAAGAACTCGTCTGCGTCTGAGTAATTGAACGACTTGTTTTCCCAAACACCTTCTCGCACCTCCTGGCCGATGAGATTTCCCCCTTTGTGTCCTCAGACCTACCTTTTTCCTTAGCTCCTAGAAGATTCTTGTTGTCTCGTTGTCTCCGGAGTTTCCGGTCCGTGTGGACTCCCCGCGGGTACCCCCATCACATGTGATCGTGGCCTGTTCATCCGTCTCCTGTCAGTTCAATGCCAAGTCCAGCTGGAAGGACCACAGGGCAGAGGAGGGTCTTTCTCCCCAACACACACACACAGATGCACAAATGGCTGTGCAGGTCGCTGGGAAAAGCTAAGTAAGTCTGTGGGCCGCACTGAGGGCAACCTCCTGATGGTGACATTCTGTTACAGGCTTGCCCTGGTCACCAGTGCAGGAGGCGTCGCCCAGGGAGCAAGGACTCGTTTCTTGCGATGATACAAGTGTATTATTTCTCAAAACTGCCTAGGCCAACATATTCTTTTTAAAAGACATAAGAAATTATCCCCCCCCAGATTTTTTTTTTAAATCAGAACATCATGTCTAACCATGATAAAAATATCAGACAAACCAAATCTGTTTTTTGTTTTTTGGTTTTTGGTTTTTGTTTTCAGACAAACCAAATTTGAAAGGCATTTTATAAAATATCTGAGTGGTACTCCTCCTAACTATGAAGATCATCGAAACCAAAGAACGTCTGGGGCGCCTGGGGGGCTCAGTCGGTTGGGCGTCCGACTATTCCAGGTCAGGTCATGATCTCACGGCTTGTGAGCTCAAGCCCCAAGTCGGCCTCTGCGCGGGATTCTCTCTCTCTCTCTCTCTCAAAACAAATAAATAAGCTTACACACACACACGTACACGGCACGAGGAACCTCTGAGAAACTCTCTCGGCCAAAAGCAGACGAAGGAGACATGACCACTACATGTAACGCAGTGTGTTCTTGACAGGATCCTGGAAGAGGGCAAGGACATTAGATAAAAACTAAGGAAATCAAAGTAAAGAATGGACTTCAGTTGATATATTTGACGTGGTTTGAAGGGGTGGGGTTCGGAGCCCACGGCCAAGAAAGAAATCTTGAGATGTCTTTGGTGCAAAAAGGTGATTTTATTAAAGCGAGGGACAGGACCCGTGGGCAGAAAGAGCTGCACTGGGGTTGTGAGGGGTGACTGGTTACTATATACTATATACGTATACTGTATACTATATACTGTGTATTATACACTGTACACTATATATTGCAGACTATATACTGCACAGTATATACTGTATACAATGTATTATATACTGTATGCTGTGTACTGTATACTCTATACCATACACTGTATACTGTATATTATATACTGCATACTACACAGTATACTATACTGCATACTGCATGCTATTATATACTGTATACAATATACTGTGTTATATACTGTATATTGTATCCTATGTACTGTACACTGTATGGTATATACTATATACTGTATACAATATACTGCACACTATATACTGATTACTGTATATTATATACTGTATGCTGTGTACTATATACTGTACATTGTATACTGTATACCACACACTGTATACTGTATATTATATACTGTATACCACACACTGTATACTGTATACAATATAGTGTGTGTTATATACTGTATACTGTATGCTATATACTGTATATTGTATCCTATGTACTGCACACTGTATGCTCTATACTGTACACCATATACTGTATACTACATACTGTATACTATATGCTGTACACTATATAGTGTATACTGTATGGTATATACTACATACTGTGTATTATACTGCACACTATATACTATATACTATTATATACTGTATACTATACACTGTATGCTGTATACTATATACTATATGCTCTATACTGTACATCATATACTGTATACAATATACTGTATACTGCATGCTATATACTATATATTATATGCTCTATACTGTACACCATATACTGTATACTACATACTGTATACCATATGCTGTACACTATATAGTGTATACTGTGTGGTATATACTATATACTGTGTATTATGCACTGTATACCATACACTGCACACTATAGACTGTATACTATTATATGCTGTATACTATATACTATCTGCTCTATACTGTACATCATATACTGTATACAATATACTGTATACTATACACTGTATACTATATACTGTATACTACATGCTATCTACTATATACTATATGCTCTATACTGTATACTATATACCATATGTTATGTACTGTACACCATATGCTGTATACTCTATGCTATATACTATGGAGTTGGGAGAGGTAAAGACTCAGGGAAATTTCCTAAGGGACTTTCACTTGCTAAAGAAGACTCAGGGATCCTGGAGGCCTTGCTATTGTCAGGCTAAGGCTGTTTTCCCCTCTAGTGAGGCATTGACACTAGGGCAGTGGCGGGTTCCTGGAGGAATGTGAGATCTGTATTTGCCTCAAGTATTAGTCAGTGGGTGAAGGTTATAAGGAAATTTAATTTTATCTGCATTTCCTTCTGCCTCTGTTGCCACATCAATATTGACGCGTTAGTGGTGGTAAAAAATACTGTAGAAATTAAGACGTTAACCCCGGAGGAAACCAGGTGTGGGGTGTATGGGAGCTCCCTGCCCTATCTTCGTAACTTTTCTGTACGCTCAAAACTTTTCTGTACGTTCAAAACTACTATAAAATTAATTAACTGGAAGACCGTATTTCATAATTAATTGTGAAGTAAATCGTTACTGTCCACTGGGGGTAACGTCAAAGGGCGTGGACTGCATTTCTCCTAGTGACCCCAGGATTCCCTACCAGCTGCCGTGAAAACCATCGTAACCACAGTAGGTTTTACGCATCTTCCATGGAAACGTCGTTTGTTTCTTCGAAAGACGGTATTGGGGGAGCTTCCCAGGGAAGCCGCTGGACAGAATCCATATCAGCTCTTCCAGGATGGCCCAAGTGACGTTGCGAAGGGATTCGCATGAGCTTGTAGTCGGCAACGGCTGCAGGATCTTTTACCTCAGTGCCCGGGATTCGTGCGGGGTCTCGCCACTTTGAAGCATGAAGAGGTGACACAAAATGAGCAGTAGGCAGACGATTATTAGAATGTAAGATCAGAAAGGAAGAACAGGGGGCACCTGGGTGGCTCGGTCGGTTGAGCGTCCGACTTGAAGCTCAAGTCATGATCTCACAGTTTGTGGGTTCGAGCCCCGCGTCGGGCTCTGTGCTGACCGCTCAGAGCCTGGAGCCTGATTCTGATTCTGGGTCTCCCTCTTGCTCTCTGCCCCTCCCCCGCTCATGCTCTGTCTCTCTCTCTCTCTCTCTCTCTCTCAAAAATAAATAAACATTTAAAAAAGAAGAAGCAAGTAAGAATAGTAGGAAAGCTCTCTTTACAGACAGGGGACATTGGAAAGTGAATACCCACGGACTGTAGGGGAGCGTCCTTGATTTATAAGGTTCTGGTCAACCCTCCCCCATGCTTTCCCCCTCGTTCCTTCTCAGGTTCTACCCTTATTGGCTGGATAGCTCTAGGTGCTGGGTCATCCACTCCTGATTGATTTATTTCCATTGTGTGAGGGGTGGTCTACAGCCAGATCATTCCTTGTGGGTCACAGGTTTTATGGTCTATTTATTTTTAGGCAGGTCTTTTGTCAAATTCCGGAATGGAAGCTGAGGGGGAGTAGGTGGGGTCTGTCACATTCTTAAGAGGAACCTTACGCCTGAGGGGGTTGCTGTGGTCAGATACTCCCCGCATTGTTCCACAATATGTGTTTTTCCCCACCCAGGGACCTCAGGTCCTATCTTTCCCTCTCTGCCTATTTTAGCCTATCTTTTCCTATCATTACAAGGAGAAAACTACCAAGCTAAAATATTTACTCTAAGCATGAGGGCTGTATGATATGTTTTGCTAATGGTGTTCCCAACTTCTGGTCCTCTGGCATAGCGGTGACTTTTGCTGAGAAGGAAACTGTATTTTGCTTTCACATCCAGATGATTCAGAGCTTGGGTAGTGGGGTAAAAAAAAAATTACAGGGAAAATATGACGGTGGTTATCACCAGGCTGTCTTTAGTATTCAGGGCACAGGACTTGAACGTCGTAGGTTCTAAATGTAGATTACTCCAAACGCAGGACCTGAAGACGTAAAGACTCTAGTAAATGTGTGACTGCGTTTAGATGGAATGAGGAAGGCTGAAATTTACTGGAAAAACAGGGATGAGCTTCATCTCTCAGCTCTTGCTTTCTTTCTTGACATATTTGCTTGTTTCCTCCCCCCCCCCCAAGATAAAGAGAGATTGTTGGGTATGTTTTATTTTTTATTTTTTAAATTTTTTTACATTTACTTATTTTTGAGAGACAGAGTGAGACAAAGTGAGAATGGGGGAGAGGCAGAGAGAGAGGCAGGCACAGGATCGGAAGCAGGCTCCAGGCTCTGGGCTGTCAGCACAGAGCCCGACGCGGGGCTCGAACCCACAGACTGTGAGATCATGACCTGAGTCGAAGTCGGATGCTCAACCGACTGAGCCACCCAGGCGCCCCTGTTGTGTATGTTTTTTTTTTTTTTTTGAAGTTTATTGCCAAATTGGTTTCCATACAACACCCAGTGCTCATCCCAAAAGGTGCCCTCCTCAACACCCATCACCCACCCGCCCCTCCCTCCCACCCCCCATCAACCCTCAGTTTGTTCTCAGTTTTTAACAGTCTCTTATGTGCTATGAATTGTCTTTGGGAATCTACCAGCAGATAGAAAATAGAAAAATGTTTTAATAGAGGAATATCCATAAGAATCAACTACCGGGGCACCTGGGTGGCTCGGTCGGTTGAGCGTCCGACTTCGGCTCAGGTCATGATCTCACGGTCCGTGGGTTCGAACCCCGCGTCGGGCTCTGTGCTGACAGCTCGGAGCCCGGAGCCTGCTTCGGATTCTGTGTCTCCCTCTTTCTCTTGGCCCCTCCCCTGCTCGTTCTCTCTCTCTCAAAAATAAACAAACGTAAGAACCGACTACCTGTACCGCTCTGTGATTTAATGTGTGGGTCATGAATACTTTATTCACTTTGCTCCTATTTTCCATGACATGTCCTCAAAGGGGAGATTGTTCAGACAATAGCTACGTCATCACGGCCAGAAGCAGAAGCTAATCTCCCCAAGTAAAAGAGGCAGACTCCTCGTTTGTTCAAATGAATTGATTGGAGCCATTTTTCCACTTTTCCCTTCCTGGGTCCACTTCAAGGCCAATGATCTCGAATCAATTTAATTCGAGAATCAGGTGGGCTTAGCCCAGGGCGTGAAGTTCAAAAGGTAAAGGCAGCATACCAGAAAAAAGAAGGAGATTTGTTTCTGATCGCACAGTATTTTCAAGTAGAGGTGAACCCCAAGCCCTTCCACTTGGTGTAGCCCTCTGTCGTCTGAGTACAGAAACATACGCCCAAAGCAACAAGCACCAGAGACCCATCCTGTGGCTTTGTGAAATTAGCCTTAATATGCCATTGCCGTGTTTTTCGTGTTTGGCATTTTACAAAATCCTCTAGATGGAATCTCCCCATTTGCAGTCTCGAAACTTGGGCCACGATATTAGCAGTAGAGAACCAGCAACGATTACTGTTTTCATTCCCGTAAGTTAGGCAACAGGGCACATCGTCACAACGGCAAAAAAGCTCTGGGACTCGTATGTGGGTGTATCAGGGTATCCCTTTGGGATGTAACGAAAGTAATCGAAGGCAACATTTTCCGTTTGCCACCACAGGTGTCTGATGCTTTGCTCCTGGCTTTGACTCCCGGAATTAAGTTGAAAACTGGTCTCTCGTTTTAAAATCTGCACGTTTAGCCCAGCTCCCCTTTTGGGTTTTATGTAGGTAATGCACCAGCTTGAAGAAATTTCAGTGTCATTTCCGGTAATTCGCCTGGAACACAGGGCCATGTTCAACATCATCTGGGAAGCCTTTGGAAAACTGCAAGTTTAGAAATGCCCAAATACTCAAGAAGAGGGGAACACCAGCTTCTTCTGGGACGGCGGGGAGGAGACGGTGTAACAGTGTGAGAATAGCTATAAAGCCACACCTAGCAAAACAGACTCCCCGGGATTTCTGGAAAGTGTTTTTAAAAAAGAAAAAAATCGGGGGCATCTGGGTGGCTCAGTCGGTTAAGCGTCCGACTCCTGATCTCGGCTCAGGTCATGATCTCACAGTTCGTGAGTCTGAGCCCCGTGTCGGGCTCTGTGCCGACCGTGCAGAGCCTGCTTGGGATTCTCTCTCTCCCTCCCTCTCTGCCCTGCTCTCTCTCTCTCTCTCTCTCCCTCTCTCAAAATAAATAAATAAACATTAAAAAATTCACTCTACAGTCCTAATTAATTTTATTTTCACAAATGAGAAAAATATTTAGCTTGGTTCTTTGAATATAAAGAACACGATCATAATAACTTGTAATGTCTCTATGCGCTCCTTGCAATCGCTTGTGAATTCTTGGATGGTTTGATTGATTGATTGATTCATCTTCTCCTCACCTGTCAGGTGTTCCTGGTTCTTTGCCTGCCTAATAATTTTTGAAAGGATGTCAGACATTGTCAGTTTTACGCCGTTGGCTGCTGGGCACTTTTGTATTCTTAGAGATCTTCTCGAGCTTCGCTCTGGGATGTGGTTCAGTTACTTGGAAACAGGTCTTGCTTTTAAGAGTTGTGAGGCTGAACAGGTACGAGCTCCATTTAAAGTTTAATTATTCCCCACTACTGAGGAAAGACCTCTGTACCTACTTTACCCAGTGCCGTGTGAATCCCGGGGTTTGCTAATCCGGCTCATGGAAACAGGCACGATTCCCTGTGCAGTGTGCACCAGGCCCTCTGTCTTTCATTCCCATCTGGAGGTTCTTTTGTGATGCGTGTGCATTAATCTCACACACACGTGAGCTGAGCCCTCGAGGGGGGCCCTACGCACGCCTGTGGAGTGCTGCCTCTGTCTGGCCCTGTGTCCTCCGGGCTCGGGCTATGTTGGTCTCCCCCAGCTCTCACCTCCGTCTCCTCAATCTACGGGCTTCCCAGCACCCCCACCCTTCCGTGGGCCCCCCATCCTACTCCATAGTCTAGAAACAGGGCAGCGAGCTGGAGCCACTGTGGGGTTCACCCATGTGTCCCTTTTCTCCCTGTCTTTTTTGGTGTACTTTCGGTGTCTTACAGATTGTTGTGTCAGGTATTTTTAATCTGGTTTTTTGGCTGGGGCAGTTGGGAGACTAAATATTTGGTCCTTGCAGTTCTGCTTTGGCTCACAGCAGGTCAGCCAGACTTCATTGAAGAGTTTCCTTCATCTGCTGAGGCGGAGGTTTTAAAACCAAAGAGCCTTAAATGAAACACTCCTACTAAAGGCCACTTTATCTGAAACTTAGTGTCTCCGAGCGAAAGACGACTCAACAGCCCAGACTGAAATGTGGGTTTTGACTCCTTATGGACGCCACCCACTGACCCGTATTGTTAACAAGTGACAGCCCGCAGGGATGTTTTCTCCATATGGGGATCTGCCTGACCCCTGATCCGAATTGTTTACAAAGCCGGCTGTTCTGAGGGCTGACGCCTCCGTTAGAAGCGAGCGCGATCTGCCTCACAACGCAAGCAAAGTATGGCTGTTCTACGCTAAATGATAGCAATAGCTCGAAGAATTAGCACGATCAATAGTCAACACGAATATAGGACCATCACCAATGCTAAGGGCTTTAAAAGCACTATATTCCCTAATCTACCCCCGGCAGCAACCATGGAAGTCGATTCTATCATCCCCCCCACTTACTGACAGCAAATTGGAGTTTACAAAAAAATTTTTTTCTGTTCATTTATTTTTGAGAGAGAGAAGGAGACAGTGTGCGAGCAGGGGAGGGGCGGAGAGAGAGAGAGAGAGAGACCCCCCAGGCACCCCTTAAGGAACATCTTTTTTTTTTTTTAACTTTTTTTTTTTTCAGCATTTATTTATTTTTGGGACAGAGAGAGACAGAGCATGAACGGGGGAGGGGCAGAGAGAGAGGGAGACACAGAATCGGAAACAGGCTCCAGGCTCCGAGCCATCAGCCCAGAGCCCGACGCGGGGCTCGAACTCCCGGACCGCGAGATCGTGACCTGGCTGAAGTCGGACGCTTAACCGACTGCGCCACCCAGGCGCCCCTTAAGGAACATCTTTTAAGGAATCTTGCGATTCACCATCCTCAGCGTGCAACAAAGCACAGATGCTCTGGATTCGCTTGAGGACTGGGAAACCCACGACTTCCTTCACTGAGGTCTTCATGGGACACAGTTGCTCAGGAATTTTCCACAACAATCCTTCTTAGGGCCCAACAGCACTGTCTTCCCAGGATGCCACTCAGATCTGGTTTCACACACTGCAGCTTTCTAAACCTGTGACATCGTTTTACTTCTTCACTTTTAATTTATTTAAGTAATGTCTATACCCATCGCGGGCCTCATGCTCCGCAAACTAAGCCAGCCGGGCGTTTCCCAACACCCCCCCCCCCCCGGCTCCCACTGCATGCGGTTGTTTTAAAACAGGTGTATTAAGGGGCGCCTGGGTGGCTCAGTCAGCTGAGCATCCAACTTCAGCTCAGGTCATGACCTCGCGGTTCGTGGGTTCGAGCCCCGTGTCGGGCTCTGTGCTGACAGCTCAGAGCCTGGAGCCTGCTTCCCATTCTGTGTCTCCCTCTCTCTCTGCCCCTCCACCCCCCACTCACACTCTGTCTCTCTCTCCTTCAAAAATAAATAAACATTAAAAAAATAAATAAAATAAAATAGGCGTACTCTTGCATCCACACAACCCCTGAAACAGAATGCGACGGGCACCGGTGACAGTCCCCACAAAGTTTATTGCAACGAGAGGCAAGGCCGACCGATCGGGGACCAACGCTTTTGATCAGAGTGCGGCCCGAACAGCCAGGGTACAGAGTTTTTATAGCCGACCCCATCGTCTTATCATCACTGGGAAACAGAACAAAGAAACAGTTCCCAGATGAGTTGGAAACAGTTCGCGGATGGGGTGATTATTCTAGACTTTCTGCCGTTAAGTCGCCACCAGTTGATCTCCTTGACCCTGCCTCTGATGCTCTTTTCTTTGAACTTTTGTTCCCTTAATTGGTGAAGCCTAATTTACAAGAGTATGAAGCCTAATTTACAAGAGTAAAGCAAGGCGGTTATCTCTTAACCTTCAGTGTCAAAACAAAGCTGTTATTTCTCAAGCTACAGTGTCACCAAACACAAAGCTGTTTTCTCTCAAGCTACAGGCCGACCCTGCACTACAATTTAACCCTTACAGTACTGGGAAGGACTGGGCTGGTACCCAGGAGAAAATGACTTGCTGTCTGTGCTTGAGAGACATCAGCGCAGAGAAGCTGAGAGAACAGTTGGCTGCAGGGGCCTGTCCCTTTAAGTCATTAAATGAACACCTATTTACTAAGAACACGCGCCTTGGCAGGTGCTGTCGTGAGCACGTGGGTGCCGCCACGAATGTGACAGGGACCGGACCGCTCCCCGGCACACTTTGCTTCTCTTCCCGCTGGGGATGGATAATCTGGAGGAGCTGACATCGTCTGGCAAGGTTGTGAGCCAGTTATTTGCCTTCCCTGCCGTGGGCCTCCTTCCCCACGCTGGACCCACGCAGCCTTCAGAGGACGTCAAAGTCCTCCAAGGTCTGTGCAGGGTTTAGGCGACTTCGTTCATCAGGAAGGGGTTCTTCGCGGGAAGTGAAAAACGCCCTTTCCGACTTAAGCCATGCTTGTAATATTTCGTATTCTTGACGTTGTCCAACGGTCTTGTAATCAAATGCGTCGAAACACGAGCAAACCCGAGGCGTTTGCTCTGGTCCTTCTCAGATCCCGGCACGTTTCTAGCAAGAGAGCCGGTGGAGACCGAGGCCTTCACTCCTAGCGTGCCCCACACCTCGCCTGGTGCCGGGGCTCCGACGGCCCCTTTGCAGGCTTCCCGGAGGGTTAGCATTTACCAGAAGTCCACGGTTCACAGAGCGCATTCGCAACCTCTAGCCTACTTTCTGACGCCTTGCCACCCAAGAGACCAGTGGAGACGGACCCAGACAGAAGTGAATTCTGCGCACGTATTATGATAGGAACAGGTGCAACTGCGAGGACGGCACAAGTAGCATTCCAACACAGAGACTTTGGCCCCGCGCCCGACGCGCTGCACGTATTACCTCATCGAAGCCTCGGAAAAACTGGGGCGGGGGGGGGGCTTGCGACTGTCCCCTTGCTACACGGGAGGACAGTAGAGAGGCTCGGAGACCGGGAGCATCCCAAGGGCAGCCCCAGGATGGGGCGTCCGTATATAAGGAGGATCGCCGGGGACAAGGCCCTGTGTCTGGGGCCCCCGCAGGATTGAACTGTTGATTAATAATCACACGCGGGCATGAGGAGCGCTACCTTGGGTGCATCTTCAAGCATCTTTTGAGTCCTTCCCTTTTTGCCGGACGCGTGGTCTACAGTGACCCAGGACATCGCGGCCCCGCATGCCTCTGACTCAACAGGAAAACCTTTCAGAACCTCTTGCTGACTCTGTGAACAGGCTGAGGGCTCCGCATTGGTCCGAATAACCATCTTGCTCCTGTCAGGAGAGCAGGGGAGGGGAGAGGCAGGTGCCTGTTGCCAGGACCACATTTTGTCTCCCCTCTGGTTCTGTGCCTTAAATGTGAAGCCCGTGAAAGCCCCAGTCTGTCTCACGCAGAAGCAGGAGGGCGGTGGGGCCAAAGGAAAGGACAGCCTCTCCTCTGTCACCAGGGGGAGATGACCCTTTACGGAGAAATCTCAAAGTGGCTGTACCTTTCATCCATTTTCGGGGGAGAAAAACGACAGGTCAGTTGAAGGATGGGCAGAAAACGTAAAAAATGCGACTAGGATGTTGGGCTTTTCTCCTTGTCTTCTGACCAACAGAGGTCGAAATTTTGGGTTTGCGTGTTAATTTAATTTTTTAATGTTTATTTATTTATTTTGGTGAGAGACAGTGACAGAGAGAGAGAGAGAGAGAGCACGCACTGGAAGGGGAGGAGCAGAGAAAAGGAGAGACACAGAATCCGAAGCAGGCTCCAGGCTCCGAGCTGTCAGCACAGAGCCCAACGCGGGGCTTGAACCCACGAACCGTGAGATCACGACCTGAGCCGAAGTCGGATGCTCAGTTGATCGAGGCACCCAGGTGCCCCTGCATATTGGCCAATTTTGAGCAGCCTTGTAAAGGCTGCTGGCCTGAGCCTCCAGCTTGAGAGGCTTTGCCTACAAGTCCTTCGTGAGGTTCGAGAATAAGTAGAGGGAAACTTGAGGGATTCAGTAAAACGGGAAGAAACTCCCAAAGCCACAGGTGGTGTTTGGGTCCGTCTCCACAGGCTGTGGGAGCCTGGGGGCGGGGGTGATATGCTTCACCAGCTCGAGCCTGCCACCTCGGCAACAACAAACTTCCCCAGAATTCTGGAAACCCCTACGAACAAATGCAATCTGTCCTCGTGTCTAATTAATTCTACCCTGACAAGTAAGAAAAAATGATTCAGTGAAAATGGTTTCCATCGAGTAGAGCGAAACATAATAACAAGCAGGACCATTTATAATCTTTGTTTCAGATTAAACTAGATTAAAATATTAAGCTTCGGTGACCACAACCAGCAATAAACACAGTCTCTGTATGTGTCCCTTTGGGGTTAAGCTGGTTTCTGAAAGGAATAATGAATTCAGATGGGTCCCTGAATTCAGAATGAAAACGAACAGATTCCTTCAGAAACCTTGTCACCAAGATGCCAGCAGCTAATGGTTTCCTCTTCTCTGCCAACTACAAATTGTGGTTCTCAAAGCATCTCTTCTTTTTACTCGCTTATGATCGCCAAGGGATGCCAAGATAACTTGTACTGTGTTTGACTTAAATATTGGTTAAATTCAAAGCGTCTTTGCCCACAACAGTAAAACACGGATATAATTAACAGGGAGCAAACTCAAGATTATTACGATTTGATTTTCTTTTATTTGGAAAGATCAGCTGGGGAGGGATGGGATTGGTGCTCACAAACTCACAGAAACTTGCCCTTCTCAGTCTGTGAAGTTCTCCACCGTCTGTCTGACACCGTTGACTGTGGCCCCAGGCCCACCCCGTCCCAAATACCTACATGAGTAAAACCCTAACTTTCTGTTTTCTGAATACAAAAGCAACACACATTCGAGGGATAAAATTCAGCGGGGGGAATAAGAAAAATTATTTGCAACCTGAGCGGTCTCACCACCCACCGCTTAACCAATGGGCAGATGGTTGTAATCTTTTGTTCTCTTTTCTCTTTTTAAGTAAGCTCTTCACCCATCGTGGGGCTCGAACTCACGACCCCGAGATCGAGAGTCAGGTGCACTTCGACTGAGTTTTTCTTATGAAAACACACACATTCACGAGAGCACCCCGCACTCCAAATGACGGTGAGGCCGTGGAGAAACCACATACCGGGACGTCACCGGCAGGAATAGAAATAGGTCCAGCTGCTCTGGGAAATGGTCTGGTGGTTCCTTTGCAGACCAAAAGTGGGCTTGCCGTGGGAATCGGGTAGTGGTGTTCCTGGATGTGGATTCCAAAGCCGTGCAAACTGACTTCCACGCATAAACTCAGACACTAACGTTTACAGCAGCTTTATTGATAATCGCCCTGAATTGAAAAGCACCCAGGGGTCCTGTGCCCCGCGAATGGTTAACAAGCTGTGGTACAGCCACACCGAACAATACTGCTCAGCCCCACCCCCCGAAGGAACTGTCCTCTGATGGAGACAGCAACTTGGATGCGTCTCCAGGACTCATCCAAGGTGGGGAGCCTGTCACCAAAGGGTGTCCACCGAAGAGTCCAGTTATGTGACGTTTGTGAAATAACGCAGTTGGAGAGATGAGAACGGATTAGTGCTTGCCAGGAGCTGGGAAGGAGGGGGGAGGGCAGGGCCCGGAAGGGTGGCATCTGGGAGCTTTGCAGCAAGGGACAGGTACGTACTCACGCAGGGTGGTAGCTTCATGGTCTGCGCATGTGATAAAATTTCAGACACACACACACACACACACACACACACACACGGGGGCCGGTTCAACCATAACATATGAAACATATGAATACACTCCAGGGACCGGACCAAGGTCATTAATTTCCTGACTTTTATACCCTGTCGCGGTTTGCAAGATGCTAATCTTGGGACGGTTTGGGCGAAGGATGTGTGGTACCTCCCTGGGTGTTTCCTTACAACTTTCCGTGAGTCTGTAATTATCGTAAAATTATTTTTTAAAGAATGAGGCAGTCACCTCGCTCTATTAAGGAATGATACATAGTTTCTCATTCTTTTCTTCTAAAACCATTACCTTGTTCCAGGGCAATTTTAGGATGAAAGTATGGATTCAGATGATGTATGAAGCATATTCTCAATTTCACTCAAAAACATATTAAAGTCTCTACCTGTTTATTTATTTTTTTAATTTTTTTAAAAAATGTTTATTTATTTTTGAGAGAGAGAGAGACAGAGTGCAAGCAGGGAGGGGCAGAGAGAGACAGAGAGAGAGAGGGAGAGAGAGACACACACAGAATCCGAAGAGGCTCCAGGCTCCGAGCCGTCAGCACAGAGCCCGACGCGGGGCTCGAACTCCCGGACCGCGAGATCGTGACCTGAGCCGAAGTCGGACGCTCAACCGACTGAGCCACCCAGGCGCCCCTGCTACGTGTTTTTTTTTTTAAGCATACTGTGCATGTCACGCTGTAACCCGATTTAATTCTGTTTATAATTAGCTATTTTCCCGTGTCATTAAGTACTTCTTGGTTGTTTGTTTTTCCAGCACGGTTTTGTTAATGCCTTCGCTGTACCCCAGCCGACAGCTAGACTACCTTTCAGGACTTCCCCATCATCAGACACTTTAAGCTAACATTTAAGTAGCATTTCGTGTCACTGTCATAAATCCTTTTGGATACCACGGCCGGTCACTTTCCTCACTCTCCGCCAGAATAATTTTCTAGCGGGAGAGTTTTGCAAAATGCACAAGGCTTGTCACGAACGCTTACGGTTGCCCCATCTCAGAAGCCTCCAGTTTGCTCTCCCGGTGGCATTTATGAAAACAGTGGTCCCCCCTCCTCCTCCCCCATGACCTTTCCCGAAGAGGTTCCCCTCGCCCCTGCCTCCCTGAATGCAGACTGGCACCAGCTGAAATTGACAGGCTGGGATCCCCAAATCTCGCTCGGCACCCACGAGAAGGAGCCCCCAAGTGGGCACTGGTTACAAGCCAGCCTCGCCCTCCTGCAAGGAGGGAGACCTGGGGGTCCTGCAGATGAGACCTGAGCACCAGAGGGCTCCCGGGCAGGAGAGAATTCCCCCCACCTTCCACCCCAAGAGAGTCCTTCCTTCTCCGACCTTCCTGGGTCCATCGTAATAAAACAACGAGTAGTTCCAAGGTGGCAATGGGTCTATTACAACAGGACAAACCGTGTTCGAGGGAAAACATGAAAAACAGAGACAATGTAATTATTTCAGACATCGCTGGATTGTCAAGAAGGGAAACAAACAAAAAAAGAAAGTAATTAAGTGCTAAGCAGACTTTTAAAAAAAAATTTTTTTTAACGTTTGTTCATTCTTTGAGAGACAGAGCGTGAGTGGGGGAGGGACAGAGAAAGAGGGAGACACAGAATCTCAAGCAGGCTCCGGGCTCCCAAGGGACAGCACAGAGCCCGTCGCGGGGCTCGAACTCACAAACTGTGAGATCATGACCTGAGCCGAAGTCGGACGCATCAGCCTGGAGCCCGCTTCGGATTCTATGTCTCCCTCTCTCTCTGCCCCTCCTCCACTCGTTCTCTCTCTCTCTCTCTCTCTCTCTCTCTCAAAAATAAATAAACATTAAAAATTTTTTCTAAAAAAAGGCTGTTCATTGGAATGTAACATACCTGGAAAAGTGCATAGATGGTTGTCCGAGGGGACAGGGGATCTCCTGTACCCCAGAAGCCCCCTGTGTCCCTCCCCAAGGGCAGCCGCCTCTAACAGCTCGGGTGGGCATTGCCTGTTCTCACGCATTATAGGAATACGACCATATAGCAATGCTGAGTCATGCTGCTCCGTGACACGTGGGTGACCATGACTTCTGGGGCTGTGTGTGCCTGTCCATCGTCCCAGTCCACTACTTACTGTATGATTTCTTCCATCATTCATCCGCTCTATGCTTCATGAGCATTGGGGGCAGTTTCCAGTTTCCAACCCGTCCATCTGGTGCTGCCTTGACGATTCTTGTGCTTCTCCTTGGACAGGCATCCTCACCCCTGTCTGTTGGGTATTCCCTGAGGGCAGAGCTCGCTGGACCTCAAGCTACGTCTTTGTTCCCTTTTGACAGATGCTGATGAACAATTTTCCAAAACGGATGTGTGCAGTGCAATCAACCTTTTTCTTCTCTCCTCCTTCAAGCTTGGGCTTGGGGACAGGGGTAGCCTGCAAGGTGTGATTGACTTAGCTTGGACACACGGTTCTCCCCAAAGTGGACGAGGCTGCCTTTGTGCCTTTGGTCACTGAACCGAGTTGTTCGAAGGCACCAATTCCTTCCGCGGCACGGCTGTCCGGATCCCGACCGCCCGGGTGCGAATCCTAGCTCTGTTTCTGTGACCTTGGGAAGTTATTCAACGTCTTGTGCGTTAGATTTGTCGTCAGGACACCAGAATATTAACAGTTTCTGTGTCACAGGGCTCTTGGGGGGATTAAAGAGTTATAATTTACATCGACGGGATGCGGAAGTGTTATCACGCCTAAAGGCAGCATGTGTGAGGTATTCTTATCTCTTAAAGGAAAAATCTGTTGAAGTCTACTGCACTCCAAGGGCAGTCGGAATTTTATTTATTTTTGGTTTTTTAAGGAATTCTCCTCGAAGAAAACACAGGGGAAGGCTCGTGGGAGGTTAAGAATCCGGGCCAGGAGGCAGGGAACCTGCCTGCCATGTCTTTGTATCGGGACCTTGATTTCCCAGAAGGTGGTCCTGACTCCAGGGAATTGATCAAGTGTCTCACCTGGATGTTTGTGCTGAGACCCAAGGAAGAGAATGGGTGGGCTTAAGAGGCTGCCGAGGAAAGGCTCACGGGAAGGGGGATCGCCGGGCACAAAGGCCCCAGCAAGGAGAAAATTCCCACCTCCGAGGAGCACCGGAGGTCGGTGTGGCCCAAAGCGGAGGATGCGCCATGATGACGCTGGAAAGCGGGGCAGAGCCAGGTCATGACAATGACTCTGAGTTTTATCCTACAGTTGACGATGGTCGTTGACACGGGGCGCTGGCACGACCTCCTGGACCGTGGTCTGTGATTCACCTTCTGGTCACTGTCAGCGGAACATCTGAGGCAAAGGGAGGATCGGATACACAAACAAAGAGAAGCTCTCTCCGCTCCTCTCCTGCTCTCTCTCTCTTTCTCTCTCTCTCTCAAAAATAAATAAACATTAAAGAAAATAAGGCTGTCTCCGGGGCGGCGTCACCCAGCCAAGGTGGGGCCGCCGGGGAAGGCTCAGATGCTTGTCGGCGTCTCGGGATCGATGCCCCACGTTCCCACCGGTCCCCCGCCTTAGAAACGACTTGGCCGAGCACTTAGTGGAAAGCACTTAGACGAGATTGCACCAGACTTCCGCCGCCTTCCTTGGGTTTTAGGCCAAAAAAAAAAAAAAGAATGCCCGCAAGGTGCCGCCTTCCCAGCAGCACACATCCCTCACCTGCTTTTCCCTCCAGTGTATCTTTATCAAAAGCTACATTTGGCAAAAGCTGGTTCTTCATTTCTAGGCATAACTAGCGCCTCTCGCCTGGAGGCCTGTTGTCTCCCGCGCGCTCGCGGCCGTTGGGTCCCGAGTTTTCCACTTTGCTCCAACCTTTGGCTTCTGCTGCCTGAGCGTTTGTTCTCAGCGTGACAGCTGCTCCTGAGTATTTATTTCCTCTTTTGCATTTTTGATTGCCAGGATCAGCGCACTACATTTTAATGCCTTGCTCGTTGGGCGCTCCGTGATGTGTGCGGCATTCTTACGTTTAATTTAAAGCGAATGTTTGTTTTCTGGGGTGTTTTCCGTTTGAATTAATAAAGTGGTAATCTAGGAAAGACAGCAAAGACGCTTCCCTCTCTAGAGTAAAGAAACAAACCGTAATCGTCAGCCAGGGGCACTGCCGCTCCCGTAGACAGGAGGGATGTGGTCGCGCTCTGGGCGCGCACAGTTGTTTGGGGGGCGAAGGAGAGCTGTGTTGTCAGCAACGCACCTGTAAAGGTCTGCAGCGCAGCAGAAACGCCGAAAGCCCTTCCTCCCACCTGGGCACTCTCCGAAGATCCAACTGTGCCTCGTGCCTCCAGAGAGAGTTGGCAAACGCTTTGTGTCAGTTAATTCCTATTTCTATTCAATCCCTACCAATTCCGCACGGCGTGGATTCTGAAACTTTGTACAGTCTCTCCGTGCGTACTGCCACGGGTTAGCAAAAGGCCTGCTGCTTGGGTATGCAGGGGGTGCAGCCGGTCCCCAGACCCAGTGGATGGAGCCCCCGCGCCCGGATGCGTGTCGGAATATTGCCGCCCACGCTGGACCGCAGCCAGGCCATTTTTGTTAGCCGGTGAGATAGATCGTTAGAGATGCTTACGACACGGTTAGCCAGAATCTGGGCTCATTGGCTTATTTATGTATTTGCACGTTCCATCAGCACGTATGTTGTGAGGCCTGGTGGAGTTCACACACTGCCCTAGGGGATGAGTTTCCACAGGTTGACGAGAAGGGCCCCGTCCAGCCCCCGGAGAATTTCCACTCAAAGGGGATTCACCTGTTTCCTAGCTGATGGAACAAGTTATCCCAAGCATGGTGGTTTAACACAACACGTGTATTATCTCAGTTCTGGGAGCCCGAAGTCTGAATGGGGTCCCAGGGCTGTTGACGGGGCTGCGCTCCCTCTGGAGGCTCTACGGGAGACCCGTTCCTTGCCTTGGCCCGCTTCCGGAGGCACCTGCCTCCCGGGCTCCTCCCTCCTCCACGTGTAAGCACCTGTGGTCACACCGGGTCACCCGCACAACTCTCACCATCTCAGCGGCCTTAACCGGCTCCCGCCTGCCAAGTCCCCTCTCGCCACGTGAGCTCACACGTTCTCAAGTCCTGGGGACGAGGAGGTGGATGGCTTGGAGGCCTTCATTCCACCTCCCACCAGAGACAACACAACGTCTATTCGTCACGACCGTGTGAACGCAAGAACAGGACGCTTCCTGGGTGCCCACCGTCCGTGGTAAGCCTCGCCCCGAGTTCCCGGCTCACAACATGGAATACGGGTACTTTTTAACTCGATGGCCTGAGCCAATTTGCGTTCTCTCCTGCTGTTTGATCTGATTTTTGTATGCAACCTGCTCCTCGCCGCTCTTGTTGAATTTATGATGCATTTGTACCCTGGGCGTTAAATATTGTAAAAGTTCTGATAAGCATCGTTGGGTGATTTTCAACCAACGGCTCCTGGCTGCAGTGTGGCTCTTTCTGACTACACGCAATCGACGACATTAATAACATATTGACAGTAAATCAAAGGGAAATTTCTAGAGTCAGCAACGAGGGAGCTGAGAGAGAAAAGTGCCCTTTTAGGTTGCACGTAGGAGATGGCCAGAGCGAGACTCTGTTCCCTCAGGACAGTGGGCGGGAGGAAGGATGCCAGAGAGCCTCTGTATAGCACAGCGGTTAGAGTACGGACCTGGGGGCCAGGCGTCCTGGGTTCGAGTCCTGACTCCGCCGCATTCTACCTAGAAGAGCTGAGATGAGCTATTGAGCCCATCGTTGGTATGTTAGGCATGATGACAGCTGTCACTAGCTCCCAGGTCGATCCTCTTTAGACAAGGATTGACAGGTCATCAGTGCTCAGGGTTAGGTATTATCATCACTAGTAATCGTCATTAGTCCTGACGGGGGATGCTAAGGAGGACAGGGGAGGGGAAGTTAACAGATCTCAACTTCTCTGCCTGCACGGAGAACACCGTGGCATATCATCGCAAAGTCGGGGACATCTGCGTCGTGGGCTCCTTCCCCCATCCGAAGCCCTTGGCTGTGTTCGTGTGTGGGTGTCTTCTGACCTGGGTGGGACGGGCCTTCTCCCACATTAGAGGCATCATATCCAATAACAACCCCAATCCCTAACCATCATACCACACTGCGGGGAACTCAACAGCACCCACCAAAACAAATGCATTTTGCCGGAGTTTGGAACGTGTCCGGGCGAAGCAGGAGGAAAGATAAGACTTTGACTCCTGTCCTGTTAGCTCCCTCTAGACAGGGCTGCAGAGAGACCCCTGCTGTTTCCTTTTATTTATTTATTTATTTTTTTTGTTTCCTTTTATTTTTATGGGAGAAAAGGCAGTGAGTGATTTTGCCCCAGGAGGATGTGCTCCTGACAAGCTTTGTCTTTCCAGGTGAGCTGCGAGGTAGAGAGGTAGAGGGGTCGGTCGCAAGACCCAGTTCGCGGGGTGGCTGTGTGGGGCTCTGCGACCCACGATCTTGCCAGGGATGCTGGTCTGGGCGGGGTTTCTTATCTAACTGGGATGCCCCACTTACGCCCGGTGAGTTTATTCTCGAGATGGCACTTGCGTTTAGCAACTTACTTCCTGTTTTTCATTTTTGATCGCCTCTGTTAGCACGCTGGAGTGTAATGTTCTGCTCATCGCACGTGTGTGAGATACTCACGTTTAATGGGGGGCAGTGGCTTCCGGGATGGTTTTCGTTTGAGTCGGCAAAGAGGGAAGATGCGTCCTTCTCCCCTCTCGTTAAAGAAACCGTCTGTGAAGACAGCGCTGTGGCACCCGTGTGCTCACGCAAAGTGGTTCGGAGCAGTGAGGAGGTCGGCTTGCGGGGTGAGGCCTGGGGCACAGCGAAAAGGTCCCACCGTCCTTCCCTCCTCTACTGATTTGCCTAATTGTGTTCCCCAAGCTCCGTGTCTGCCTCTTCAGGGGGCTGGTAGAGGGTGTCGTGGGCCCTGTCACTTCTGCGGGCCGGTTGTGCGAACATGGGGTGTGGCATTCACAGGGTTTCTGAGACGACGCTGTGGTTGATGAGTGAGGCCCGCCATGGGTGCGGTGTGGGAACCGAAGCTACCCTTAACCCAAAATGAAGGGGGAGGTGAGCAATCCCAAAGCCCAGCGGATGGAACCTGGGTGTCCAGGTTAATTTCTGACGTGAACGGTCCTAATCTGTGGCCCGTACCCAGGACCAGAGCTAGGTCACCGGTGGTAATTAACAGCATGCGTTTAGGGGCATTCAAAACCACTTCCTTGACCAGATCTACAGTCAGTCAACCATTCGTTTATTCTTTCAACAGAGGCTGCGGACGCTGTGATATTCCAAACACTGCTCTGGAGGGGGGAGGAAGAGAGAGACACAATCCTTGTCCTCGTAGAGCTCACAGCCCAGTGGGGACGGTACAAGACCCATCGATCGCAACAGGAGAACCCGGATCAGACGTGCCTCCTACACCAGCAAATGGCTTCCCGTGACGAGCTAAGCTATTAACTCTCTGTCCTACATTCAATCTACTTCTTACGTAGATGTGATTTAATAACGTCTTCACTACGTCTGTCCCAGTGTGTTCAATGCTTTGCATCCGAGTTGTTAAACACGCAAAAGGGTTGTTGAGCATCTTTGCGGAAGTTGTCGCGAGTAGCTCAATGTATGGATACAACGGGCCTTCTTGTAGGATGGATACGTGTCACTGACCGAGCACAGCTAAGGGTATCAGTACCTATGGGCAAAGTAATTTAAGGGGAATTTCCAGATGCAGTAACTAGAACCCTAAACACAGGAAAGATATTCCTCTTTGGGAAGGCTGTGGGAGAGGCTGTGGGAGAGATGTTATTGCCTGTGCGTCTCCAAGGACCAAGGGATACAGAGCAGGGGAAGAGAGAGTCCGGGCCGGGTAGTGGTTAGAGCGCGGCCTCGGGGTTCTGGAGCCCGGGATCTGAATCTGAATCTGGTCCACTCACAACACGCTGCAGCTACAAGGAATTACAGTAAGTTGTGCATGCTACTCGAACCCTCTGTGTCTGCGGTTGCTCACGGGATGGTGGTGATAACGGCTAACTCAGGGCTGCTATGAGGGTCACGCATGTGTTACATGCAGCATGTATGTACGGGGTGTGTGTGTGTGTGTGTGTGTGTGTGTGTGTAAGAGTGCCTGGCTGTATCTGCTGTATCTGCTTTGCTCTAGAAGTAGTAGCTGTTGTTATTATTATTATTATTATCAGCAGCAGCAGCAGCAGCCTTTACAAAGAAGCAAAATCCAATCAAAGCTAATGAGATGACCTCCAATCATATTAAATATTCTGCAAATTTTTACCTTAAATGAAGACTGTGATAGCACATCAGTGTCTGCTTCCTTTTCCCTCCCTCTCTCCCTCCCCCTTCCCACCTTCCCTCCCCTTCCTTCCTTCCTTCTTCTGTCCCTCACTCCTTCCCCTCTCTCCCTCCCTCCTTTCCTCTCCTTCCTCCCTTCCTTCCTCTTTCCCTCCCTCCCCTCCTCCCTCCTCTCCTCCCTTTCCTTCCTTCCTCTGTCCCTTCCCCTCCCTCCCATCTTTCTCCCTCTCTCCGCCCCATCCCTCCTCCCTGACCTTCCTCAGACACCCAGCTCGCTGCCACCTCCCAGCCTGCACAGTGGTCCATCTGCCTGTGAAAAGGAAGAAGGAAGACGTTCTCTTTGAGGACAAAGGGGCCGCCCCTCCTCCTTACAGTGTCTCCATAAAACATACTAGGTCCCCTGCGGGAACCAGGCCTTTGGATTTCACCACACAAAGTCCTTGGCCTTCCAGGGCCCTGACCTCCAGAATGAGCTCAGGTGGCTCTCCCGGGAATTCAGGGGACAGTCCCGGGGAGCATCCACTTATCTGCTGAGGACATAAGAGAAGTCTTCCTCGTGCTTTCTTCCACTTTGTTGTATACATTCGTGTGGGATTTTGTGCCGACTTTATAGGCACGTGCATCTCGCTCACTAAGGGGTATGCTTCTCTATTGTACTAACAGAGACAAGAGGACCGTTGGCGAAATTATCTCCTTTGGTTCATTTCCCACAGTCCCGTCTGCCGTCTGCCAGAGAGAGGCCCCTAATGAGTCCGTGTAAAGTCTGAGATGCACCCACCACGTTTCATTTCTCTTTATACCATTTCCCCCCGCAAATACTTTATTTCAGTGTGATGGTTACCGTATTTATCCCTCCTCATTACAGGCCAAGCTCCCCAGAGTTGCAACTCGGTTTTTTTGTATTTCCTGTTATGTCCTCAGCCCCTAGCACAGATATCGCGGAACGCGTCCCCTTCAGAGATGTTTGCTAAGCACCTATTAGATGCCAGGACTTCAAAGTAAATATGCCACCCAGTGAGCTGCTGGGTATCTCAGCTGGCCGGCTGAGTCTCAATGCCTACCTGCGAGCTGTGTTCTAGAACACACACACACAAATGTCCTTCGGTCATTAAACAGCCTACGCAGTTAGAAACAGGGACACGGATGGCAAAAGGTGGTGCGTTCACAAAAAGTAGTTTACAGAGCTCTGTATTATCATAAACATACACGTTCTCTAGGAGATACGCATTAATTTTCCAATCAGAAAGAGCGCAGCCGTTTAAAAGAATTCTTGTGGTTTTTCTGTCCCCCCCCCCACTCTTACTCTGTCTCTCTCACTCTCAAAAATAAATAAACACTAAAAAAATTTATTTTTTAAAAAAGGGAGTGGCTCAGGGGCGCCTGGGTGGCGCAGTCGGTTAAGCGTCCGACTTCAGCCAGGTCACGATCTCGCGGTCCGTGAGTTCGAGCCCTGCGTCGGGCTCTGGGCTGATGGCTCAGAGCCTGGAGCCTGTTTCCGATTCTGTGTCTCCCTCTCTCTCTGCCCCTCGCCCGTTCATGCTCTGTCTCTCTCTGTCCCAAAAATAAATAAACGTTGAAAAAAAAAATTTAAAAAGAAAAAAAAAAAAAAGGGAGTGGCTCAGTCGGTTAAGCTCCAACTTTGGCTCGGGTCATGATCTAGTGGGTTGTGAGTTCGAGCCCCGCGTCCGGCTCTGTGCTGACGGCTCAGAGCCTGGAGCCTGCTTCGGATTCTGTGTCTCCCTCTCCGTCCCTCCTCCACTCATGCTCTCTCTCTCTCTCTCTCTCTCTCTCTCTCTCTCAAATAAAACCTTTTTAAAATAATTCTCGTGGCTTTCAAAGCTGATGTTACGCTAATTTCTAAAGATCCCCAGCCCCTGAAAAAGCAAAATCATTCTGCTTTGTGCAGGAAAGCCCTCTATGGCTTCTCTGGTCTTGGTGATCTTGATCACGGTTTTCTGGGTCTGTCCTGGCTCCAGCCGGCCTCTGAGACCATTCAGAACAGACACCAAACCTCGACTTGTCCTGAAGACGCACCCACTCTGCACAGTGAACGTGCATCGATGTGCTGCCCGGAGAGACGATCTGCAGAGGGCGGGGGACTCTGGTGTTAGATCCGACTTAGCAGAATTCTTCCTCTGCTGCTTTCTGAGTGTGCAACCTGAGCAGTTTGTTCCTGAGTCCGTGCCTCAGTTTCCACGCTAGTCAAGCGGAGAAAATCTGTCAACAGCGACCTCCCCGATTACTGGAAGGACGAAATGAAGTCTGGTCCATAAGGCACACACCCCACACGCCCAGTGCATGGTCCCCGGGGGCGGGGGAGTTGGGGGGTGGGAGTGGGAGATTCTGGAAGGTTCTGTCCCATTTCCGCTCTCAACAGTGAAAGCAACTCAGAGGCTGTAATGTCAGCAAGAACACGTCACCCTATTTTATAGTCTCACAAGAGCAACGATGGATCGGGGAGTAAAAACATTTTCGTGAGGCATTTCCATCCCTGCACGGCGAATCCCAGAAGTTCGGGCCCTATTAGAGCCGTACCCTAGTTTACTGTGACTTTTTGTTGATTCTAATTTAGGCTGAAAGAGGCCACTGTATGAAAGTGACCTGAAAGATATAATAATAACCACTTTGGCCAGTAAGTCATCCCCAGAAGTCTGCCGACGGTGTAATTTTGTGTGTCAGGATGGTCACATATCAGCAGTTTCGCATGAGACAGTCTTGATAATAGCCGCAAGGCCAAGCAGACACAGCCACCCAAACAGGGACGAAAAACCGCGTCACCGTCGCTGTCCTTAAATCCGGGTCGAGCACTGACTTCATCTTCGCACAGGCGCCCTACCACCGATAGATTGTTTTTGCTTCTGGAAGCATCTTGTGACTTCTCCAAGAAGCAGTCACGCACCCAAGACCCCCGTCCCGCCAAACTGCCTAACTTGACAGATACCGGATACTCCCAGGGGACGATCCCCGGAGGTGAAGTTAGCACACGGCTTAGCGATTAGGCACCTGTGCCTGTGGCTCGGAACGTCCACCTGGTGGTGCAAACGTGCCAGCAGGTTTCAGGACGCCCCGTGCGTGAGTGCGGGGCTCCGGGGCGCGAACACGTTTAGCTGCGGGGCCCAACATCGTCCGTCCGTCAGAATTATCCATTGTCCGCCTTGCAGCGGTTGAGCTGTTTCACTGCTAGGAGAACAGATATATAAGGGAATGTTCACAGCAGATCGTGATGTGAAATGCCAGGACCACTTAGACACAAGGGTGGAGGTGCCCCCGGCTTCTGCCTCCGGGCGGCACAGACCAGGAGGCTCGGGTCCGGATGGACAGAGTCCCCCCAAGCCGCTGCATTAACGAGAGGTGCACAAACCAAGAGAGAATGGGGTCCTGAGCCAGGCACTTTCTGGTCCTGCTGTCCCTCCAGGGACCCCACCCAGCGTCTGCTCAGCCCACTGTCCCTCCAGATCCCACCCAGCGTCTGCCTGGCCCGCTGTCCCTCCAGGGACCCCACCCAGCGTCTGCTCAGCCCGCTGTCCCTCCAGACCCCACCCAGCGTCTGCCTGGCCCGCTGTCCCTCCAGACCCCACCCAGCATCTGCCTGGCCCGCTGTCCCTCCAGGGACCCCACCCAGCGTCTGCTCAGCCCGCTGTCCCTCCAGACCCCACCCAGCGTCTGCCTGGCCCGCTGTCCCTCCAGGGACCCCACCCAGCGTCTGCTCAGCCCGCTGTCCCTCCAGACCCCACCCAGCGTCTGCCTGGCCCGCTGTCCCTCCAGACCCCACCCAGCGTCTGCCCGGCCCGCTGTCCCTCCAGGGACCCCACCCAGTGTCTGCTCGGCCCGCTGTCCCTCCAGACCCCACCCAGCATCTGCCTGGCCCGCTGTCCCTCCAGGGACCCCACCCAGCGTCTGCCCGGCCCGCTGTCCCTCCAGGGACCCCACCCAGCGTCTGCCCGGCCCGCTGTCCCTCCAGGGACCCCACCCAGCGTCTGCTCGGCCCGCTGTCCCTCCAGACCCCACCCAGCATCTGCCTGGCCCGCTGTCCCTCCAGGGACCCCACCCAGCGTCTGCTCAGCCCGCTGTCCCTCCAGACCCCACCCAGCGTCTGCCTGGCCCGCTGTCCCTCCAGGGACCCCACCCAGCGTCTGCTCAGCCCGCTGTCCCTCCAGACCCCACCCAGCGTCTGCCTGGCCCGCTGTCCCTCCAGACCCCACCCAGCGTCTGCCCGGCCCGCTGTCCCTCCAGGGACCCCACCCAGTGTCTGCTCGGCCCGCTGTCCCTCCAGACCCCACCCAGCATCTGCCTGGCCCGCTGTCCCTCCAGGGACCCCACCCAGCGTCTGCCCGGCCCGCTGTCCCTCCAGGGACCCCACCCAGTGTCTGCCTGGCCCGCTGTCCCTCCAGACCCCACCCAGCGTCTGCCTGGCCCGCTGTCCCTCCAGGGACCCCACCCAGCGTCTGCTCAGCCCGCTGTCCCTCCAGACCCCACCCAGCGTCTGCCTGGCCCGCTGTCCCTCCAGACCCCACCCAGCGTCTGCCCGGCCCGCTGTCCCTCCAGGGACCCCACCCAGTGTCTGCTCGGCCCGCTGTCCCTCCAGACCCCACCCAGCATCTGCCTGGCCCGCTGTCCCTCCAGGGACCCCACCCAGCGTCTGCCCGGCCCGCTGTCCCTCCAGGGACCCCACCCAGTGTCTGCCTGGCCCACTGTCCCTCCAGACCCCACCCAGCGTCTGTTCAGCCCACTGTCCCTCCAGACCCCACCCAGCGTCTGCCTGGCCCGCTGTCCCTCCAGGGACCCCACCCAGCGTCTGCTCAGCCCGCTGTCCCTCCAGACCCCACCCAGCGTCTGCCTGGCCCGCTGTCCCTCCAGACCCCACCCAGCGTCTGCTCGGCCCGCTGTCCCTCCAGACCCCACCCAGCATCTGCCTGGCCCGCTGTCCCTCCAGGGACCCCACCCAGCGTCTGCCCGGCCCGCTGTCCCTCCAGGGACCCCACCCAGCGTCTGCTCGGCCCGCTGTCCCTCCAGACCCCACCCAGCATCTGCCTGGCCCGCTGTCCCTCCAGGGACCCCACCCAGCGTCTGCTCAGCCCGCTGTCCCTCCAGACCCCACCCAGCGTCTGCCTGGCCCGCTGTCCCTCCAGGGACCCCCACCCAGCGTCTGCTCAGCCCGCTGTCCCTCCAGACCCCACCCAGCGTCTGCCTGGCCCGCTGTCCCTCCAGACCCCACCCAGCGTCTGCCCGGCCCGCTGTCCCTCCAGGGACCCCACCCAGTGTCTGCTCGGCCCGCTGTCCCTCCAGACCCCACCCAGCATCTGCCTGGCCCGCTGTCCCTCCAGGGACCCCACCCAGCGTCTGCCCGGCCCGCTGTCCCTCCAGGGACCCCACCCAGTGTCTGCCTGGCCCGCTGTCCCTCCAGACCCCACCCAGCGTCTGCCTGGCCCGCTGTCCCTCCAGGGACCCCACCCAGCGTCTGCTCAGCCCGCTGTCCCTCCAGACCCCACCCAGCGTCTGCCTGGCCCGCTGTCCCTCCAGACCCCACCCAGCGTCTGCCCGGCCCGCTGTCCCTCCAGGGACCCCACCCAGTGTCTGCTCGGCCCGCTGTCCCTCCAGACCCCACCCAGCATCTGCCTGGCCCGCTGTCCCTCCAGGGACCCCACCCAGCGTCTGCCCGGCCCGCTGTCCCTCCAGGGACCCCACCCAGTGTCTGCCTGGCCCACTGTCCCTCCAGACCCCACCCAGCGTCTGTTCAGCCCACTGTCCCTCCAGACCCCACCCAGCGTCTGCCTGGCCCGCTGTCCCTCCAGGGACCCCACCCAGCGTCTGCTCAGCCCGCTGTCCCTCCAGACCCCACCCAGCGTCTGCCTGGCCCGCTGTCCCTCCAGACCCCACCCAGCGTCTGCTCGGCCCGCTGTCCCTCCAGACCCCACCCAGCATCTGCCTGGCCCGCTGTCCCTCCAGGGACCCCACCCAGCGTCTGCCCGGCCCGCTGTCCCTCCAGGGACCCCACCCAGCGTCTGCCTGGCCCGCTGTCCCTCCAGACCCCACCCAGCGTCTGCTCGGCCCGCTGTCCCTCCAGACCCCACCCAGCGTCTGCCTGGCCCGCTGTCCCTCCAGGGACCCCACCCAGCGTCTGCTCGGCCCGCTGTCCCTCCAGACCCCACCCAGCGTCTGCCTGGCCCGCTGTCCCTCCAGACCCCACCCAGCGTCTGCCCGGCCCGCTGTCCCTCCAGGGACCCCACCCAGTGTCTGCTCGGCCCGCTGTCCCTCCAGACCCCCACCCAGCATCTGCCTGGCCCGCTGTCCCTCCAGGGACCCCACCCAGCGTCTGCCCGGCCCGCTGTCCCTCCAGACCCCACCCAGCGTCTGTTCAGCCCACTGTCCCTCCAGACCCCACCCAGCGTCTGCCTGGCCCGCTGTCCCTCCAGGGACCCCCACCCAGCGTCTGCTCAGCCCGCTGTCCCTCCAGACCCCACCCAGCGTCTGCCTGGCCCGCTGTCCCTCCAGACCCCACCCAGCGTCTGCCCGGCCCGCTGTCCCTCCAGGGACCCCACCCAGTGTCTGCCTGTCCCGCTGTCCCTCCAGACCCCACCCAGCGTCTGCCCGGCCCGCTGTCCCTCCAGGGACCCCACCCAGTGTCTGCTCGGCCCGCTGTCTCTCCAGACCCCACCCAGCGTCTGCCCGGCCTGCTGTCCCTCCAGGGACCCCACCCAGCATCTGCCTGGCCCGCTGTCCCTCCAGACCCCACCCAGCGTCTGCCCGGCCCGCTGTCCCTCCAGGGACCCCACCCAGCATCTGCCTGGCCCGCTGTCCCTCCAGGGACCCCACCCAGTGTCTGCTCGGCCCGCTGTCCCTCCAGACCCCACCCAGCATCTGCCTGGCCCGCTGTCCCTCCAGGGACCCCACCCAGTGTCTGCTCAGCCCGCTGTCCCTCCAGACCCCACCCAGCGTCTGCCCGGCCCGCTGTCCCTCCAGGGACCCCACCCAGCATCTGCCTGGCCCGCTGTCCCTCCAGGGACCCCACCCAGTGTCTGCTCAGCCCGCTGTCCCTCCAGACCCCACCCAGCATCTGCCTGGCCCGCTGTCCCTCCAGGGACCCCACCCAGCGTCTGCTCGGCCCGCTGTCCCTCCAGACCCCACCCAGCGTCTGCCCGGCCCGCTGTCCCTCCAGGGACCCCACCCAGCATCTGCCTGGCCCGCTGTCCCTCCAGGGACCCCACCCAGTGTCTGCTCGGCCCGCTGTCCCTCCAGACCCCACCCAGCATCTGCCTGGCCCGCTGTCCCTCCAGGGACCCCACCCAGCGTCTGCTCAGCCCGCTGTCCCTCCAGACCCCACCCAGCACCTGCCCGGCCCGCTGTCCACCTCCACACACACTCACTGTTGGTCCCCTTGCCCTCCTGCAGGAGCCCCTGGGTGGCCCTCACAAGGGCTTCAGAGCAGGACAGCCTCTCCCCTCTGAGCATCCTGGACAGCTCCACACCTGGGCAGGTAGCCAGACCCCCTGAAACGTGCCCACTTTTTGGGTGAGGTGCACATCACCGCCCGTGGTGTCCCCAAGTTTCAAGTTCTTCACGCAGGGGTTAGGACGCTACCGGGTGGGGATTCAATGGTCAGAAGTCAGGTCCACAGGCAAATGCTGGGAACTGAGGTGCCAGTGGGACCCTGGGGGGAGGGGGTTTCAAAGGAGACAACCAGTTTAGGGAACTAGGGGATGGTGACAAAAGATGTCACAGAAGCACCTCTGGGTGGAGAGGACCCCACCAGGTTGGTGATCAGTTATCTCTCCGTGGCGGGGGGTGGGGATTGGACAGGGAGGACAGGAGTTGTCACCTCATGACCTCACTCCTTCCACAAACCTGACCGAGCATCTCGTCTGGGTCACACTATCCCCTAGGTCCTGGGGCAGCTGCTGGCACCGGCTCCCCTGGGGACCCCCATCAGGGCCCTGGCAGATTTGCTGTCCGTGGGGATCCCGCCACCAGGCGCCTGGATGGTTGGGGCTGGGTGGGCACAGAAAGGGAGAAGAAGTCCTTCTTACCGAGGTCTCCCGGCTGCAGAAGACCAGGGCTCAGGTTCCTGTTGAGAATTTTGATTAATAGCTGGGTTGGGCTGTTTTAAGTTAGACGGGACCACTGGGCTTTTTTTTTTTTTTTGTCCCCCTAGTAGTGAGACGAAAGCCTTGGGCTGGCGATCAGTTTGCAATCAGTTTCCAAGCAGCCGGAGGGTCTCTGAACACATTCCGAAGCAGTGTGCTAATCTAATCCATCCCAGGGAAGTTCCACTCTTTTCTTCCTTCACACCTGCTCCTTTCAACAGAGAATTTTCAATGAATGGAGAGCTCACTCCATGGAGGGATTTTCTTTTGAATAGAAGTGTTTCCCCTCGGCTGCCTGTGTCGAAAGCTTCCTTCCAACGCGTCGAATGTATACAAACACCAGCCATTTGCGGCGACCTCCCTGCACTTGTCTCAGAAATCTCCTTCGTATGTTTTGAGCACACCCGGTTACGAAATTCTGTCCGCCTGCAGAACGAACCAGGGCCTGGCCCCACCTCCTCTCCGCCGTGGGCTTTGGGGGGTCCATCAAGGACACAGTATAGGAACGGTTACAAGTACCCTCTGGAGACCTCGTGGCTCATGGCAGCTGGGGAGCACGGGGCCGTGTCTCTCTCTATCTCTGGTCATCATAACCGGCCTGCACGTTGCCTTGAAAACGGCTGACGTTCACAAGGTACCGGCTGAACTTCATTCTACCCCCCAGGACTGACCTCTCCGGTTGCAAGTGACAGAAACGCTACCAGAAGAAACAGCTAAGAAGCCAAGAGTTTCAAGCCTGTGTGTCTGAGATGGGGTTCGAGCACTTGGAGGGAAGCGGGGTGGCGGGGAGCCGCTCAGCCAGCACCCCGGGGGTGGTTACAGGATGTAGAGTCATACTCTCTGCAGGTCAAGGCCACCCCTGCTGGCCTCTTGGGGGCCTCTTTCTCACAGCAGATGGGCCTTTACCAGTGGGGACCTGAGGTCCAGAGGCCCCCACTGGCCTCCCAGACCGTGACACCAGGGGTCCATTGCTTTTCTTCCAGCTGCAACGGTAAAGTCCCAGGAGAAGGACTTGGGCCTGGCCTGGGTCTTACGCCTGTGAGATGGGCCCCAATGAGGCCGGTGAGGCAGTCAACACGAAGGGTTTCATTGACCATCATAACAGGGGAGGGCTGATATTGCTGATGAGACACTATTGTTTTTTAATGATTATTTACTTATTTTCTAGAGAGAAAGAGAGAGCACCGGCAGGGGAGGGGCAGAGAAAGAGGGAGAGAGAGAGGCTCTGCACTGTCCCCACAGAGCTCAACACGGGTCGAGCTCCTTCCCTCCTCTCTGAACTCTGCTTCTGGGATCACACCTCCTTCTCGGACTCTGCCCCTCCAGCCTCCCTCAAATAAAGGACTCCTGAAATTCCACTGTGTCCACCCAGATAATCTCACCTCTCAGGAATGGTAAATTCCCTTTTTCCCAGAGAAGGTAACATAAGCATAGGTTCTGGGAATTAGGACATCGTGATAGTTAATTTTAGGCGTCAACTTGAGACGGCCGCCGGGGGTCCAGATATTTGGCCAAACATTACTTTTGGTGTGTCCGTGAGAGTGGTTTTGGTTAGGATCAGTCTTTATATTGGCAGACTGAGTAAAGTAGATGGCCCTTCCTATTACGGGTGGGCCTCATCCAATCAGTTGAAGGCCTGAATAGAACAAAAAGGCCGAGAAGGGGAAATTCTGCTGCGTGCCGGTTTCCAGTGAGACTGGCTTTTTCCCTGCTTTCAGACTTGACCTGGACTTTCAGCAGCCCTGCTTCTCAGGCCTTTGGACTCAGACTAGAACTACACCATCAGCTTGTCTGGGTCCTCTGCTTCTGATTCATCCCACAGAACTTGGTACTGTTCTCTTCCATCATCTCATGAGCCAATTCCTTATAATAAATCTCTCTCCCTCTCTCTCCACACACACACACACACACACACACACACACACACACATTATCTGGCCTTAGTTTGGACTTTCTTGCCCCCTGGACATTCAAATAAACAATCAGCCAGTGAGATGTGGGGAACCGTCTGTGATACAGAGGCCCAGGGAGGAAGAGGTAGAAATGCTGGGTGAACGAGGTACTCCGGCGTGCGGCCTGGCCTGGCGGGAGTGAAGAATCAGGTGGAAAACACCGGCCCTCTGTAATTACAGTCGGCCTGAGGTTCCTTTCAGGCCTGTTGGTGCTCGGGGAGCCGTTTGCATTTACATGAACATTGGACTTCAAAGCCGTTGGGTTGGATGAGGTTGTGTTTCTAAGGACAGAAAAATGCGACAGACAGGTTACTAATGGCTCCCAGGCTCTGCACCAGTGGCTGGGGAGACGGGGAAAAGAAAGGGTGGAGGTGTGCTGGGCAGAAAGAACAGGAAGGAGCCATCTGGAGAGTCAGAAACTGAGCTCCGGAGCCCTTGTGTGTGTGTGATGTGCACATGACCCTCGGACGATGCGGGACTGGGGCACCCACACCCCGCACCGTCGAGAATCTGTGTGTAACTCTTGACTCCCCGCAAACCTTACTAATAGCCTCCTGTTGACCGGAAGGAAGCCTCACCGACAACATAAGCAGCGGTTAACACGTACTGCGTGTGTATGTTCTATGTATCGCATACTGCATTCTTGTAATGAAGCAAGCCGGAGAAAACGTGTTATTAAGAAAATCATCAGTGGAGGGGGGGTGCCTGGGAGGCCCCAGTCGGTTAAGCGTCCGACTTCAGCTCAGGTCGTGATCTCACGGTTTGTGGGTCCGAGCCCCCCGTTGGGCTCTGGGCTGACAGCTCAGAGCCTGGAGCCTGCTTCGGATCCTGGGTCTCCCTCTCTCTGCCCCTCCCCTGCTTGCACTCTCTCTGTTTCAAAAATAAACATTAAAAAAATTTTTTTTTAATAAAAAAAAAATCAGGTGGGGGCGGGGAGTTCCGGGGTAGCTCAGTTGGCTGAGTGTCTAACTCTTGATTTCGGCTCAGGTCATGATCTCAGGGTTCTGCACTGACAGTGAGAAGCCTGTTTGGGATCCCCTCTCTCTCCCCTGCTCTCTCTGCCCCTCCCTTGTGCTCTCCCTCTTGCTCTCTCTCTCGAAATAAATAAACTTTCAAAAAAAAGGAAAGAAAGTCATCGGAAAGAGAACATACATTTACAGCATTGTACTATATTTACTGAAAAAAAAAATTCACACATAAGTTGACCTTCACAGTTCAAGCCTGTGCTGTTCAAGGGTCAGCTGTATATTGGATATAGACTATGTACGTATGGGTACATGTTACGTGATTTTTACATTATCTTTGTGCAAAATATATGCAAATACAAAGAACAGTATAAAATAGCACTACATATTGTAACACTGTATATAATGTTGTAATGCCACATACAGTGTTACTTTTGGTTTTTCAAGGTATTTTTTAAGTTTATTTTTTTTTAATTTTTTTTTCAACGTTTATTTATTTTTGGGACAGAGAGAGACAGAGCATGAATGGCGGAGGGGCAGAGAGAGAGGGAGACACAGAATCGGAAACAGGCTCCAGGCTCTGAGCCATCAGCCCAGAGCCCGACGCGGGGCTCGAACTCACAGACCGCGAGATCGTGACCTGGCTGAAGTCGGACGCTTAACCGACTGAGCCACCGAGGCGCCCCTTAAGTTTATTTATTTTGAGAGTGAGAGAAAAAGAGAGAGGGAAGGGGAAGCGGGGGGGGGGGGAGTGGGGAGGGGACTGCACGCCTGCGAGCAGGGGAGGAGGAAAGAGAGAGGGAGAGAGAATCCCAGGCAGGCTCCACGATGTCAGCGAGGAACCCAACGCCGGGCTTGATCTCATGAACTGTGAGATCATGACCTGAGCCGATGCCCATCGCTCGGCCAGCTGAGCCACCCAGGCGTCCCTACGGTGTTATTTTTTGTCTTGTTTTTGTAAAGCGTGTATCACCCATACATGATGTATATTTCATATTAGACACACAGTACTACATGTGTGATACGTATGTGTCATATATATATATTGTGTGTGTGTGTCATATATATTTACATGTAATGTACCCGGTCTTATCTTACAGCTCACTTTGTTTAATTTGTCCATGACGACAAAAGAACTGATCTCAGTCTCACTAGGAAAACTCTCAGCTCTTCACGGATTTCGTTCAGCTGCTTCCCTTTGCTGCCCCACCATCCTAAATATTTACAGGATCGTTAATAAATAAATCTGCCTCAGAACTACCATGACAAAGGCAGGACACAATGGCAACATGCAGAATCTGCGTTGGCCTTAGAAGCCTAAAAAAAGTTCTATTTTCTGATGCTTCCCTAGAATGAGAGGCACAAGTGTGGGGAAGGAGGAGAAACAAGACGAAAACAAAAACACCTGCCTGACTTCGAATCTGTCCCAAGTTCCTTCATTGTTAAGTTCCCAAACATCCACCACTAGGACCGTTCTGAGCACCTTCCGGCTTCATACTCCTTCCTTAGGGGGTTACCCTAAATCTGTTTATCCGCGAGCAGACAGGCTGCTTTGGTGGGCGTGTGTCCTTGCTTAGCTGCGTGACATGACCACCCCGCATTCGGAAAAATCAGCGTACAGAATGCGGGAGGACCACAAAAAAGCATATTTGCTAGAAAAAGCGGTTCGGCAGAGGGGTGGAGGGGAGGCTTGTAGGCTCGTCCTAGGGAATCCATTTTCACATCCTGCTTTATTGCTGTTAAAACCTGGGGAATCAGATACACAGAGGCTGTCTATCGTTCTCACTTTCCCAAGATTCCTATACTTAATTCTTTCCTTTCCCAACATAGATGGCAGCCAACAGCAGGATTTCTAGCTAATCTGGATGGCCGCTTGGGTGAACTGGATTGTAACTCTCTCTTGCTTCTGCCCACCAAGACAAGCCTCATTCGTGTGCCCAGAACGGAGACTGTCTAAAAATTAACATCTGTTTCCTTTAGTAAATTAAAAGAGGCTCTTTCCTCTGTATCCAGAGGCTGTATTCTTTCAGGTTTATTAACAAATTTGTTTCCCATGTGGTGTCCGTGTGTGTGTGTGTGTGTGTGTGTGTGTGTGTGTTGTATTAAGTCAACCTTACAGAAGTATGGGGCCAGGTGCAAGGTCAGACTAGATATTTACTCGTATTCACTCAACAGAGTGAGTGGATGTCCCTTGAATCCCCTCATTGGTTGTTGTTCAACATGCTTGGTGGGGACTGATCAGCATAAATATCCAAGAATGCAGTGTCCTGGATGATAGAAAAGGATCCAGGGTTCTAGGTGGTCCTGAAAGTCTCTGTGACACGTCCTCCCCAGGCTTGCTGGTTTCCCTGCGGTCACGATCAGAAGGCTCTGTCCGCCTTTCTGTTTGAATACTCTCCATGTTGACCAGACCCCATGGCCAGGCTTCTCCTCGAGCTACCCTCCCTAGCTGTATGCGGTCATCTGTCTGATGGCCTGTCCCCTTGTCATGCCTAAACCCCGAATTAGGGTAGGATGTGGGCTCCTTCCAGAATCTCCACACCAGTGGGTCTTCTTCTATTTGTAGGTATCAGAAAACCCACTCCAACGAGATTCAGCAAAGACGAGCTCAATGTAATCTGATATAAATAAAATGGTTAAGAGTATAACCGATGCTGCTTGGAATTCGGGGATTTACCAATATTCGGTTCCTCTTAGCTCTGCCCTCTGTAACGTTGGCTGCATGTATCCACATACTTTTCAGTCCCTGAAGTTTTTTTTTTTTAATGTTTATTTTTGAGATTGAGAGAGAGAGAGAGAGAGTGTGTGTGTGTGTGTGTGTGAGCAGGGGAGGGGCAAAGAGAGAGGGAGACAGAGAATCGGAAGCAGGCTCCAGGCTCTGAGCTGTCAGCACAGACCCCCTTGCGGAGCTCGAACTCAAGAACCATGAGATCATGACCTGAGCTGAAGCCGGTCGCTTAACCGACTTCACCCAGGCGCCCCTGGAGTTGTTTTGTAAGGTATTTATCTGAGAATTCCTGCAAGAGTCCTGCAATTCATACATTTTGCACCAATTTGCAGCCCTGACCCCCAGGGCTTGGGGGATGGATTGCCCGGCTTGACCAGGTGTGGGTTAAGTGCCTCTTTGAACAAATCACAGCTGCGAGTAGAGGTGAAACACCACCCGCTCCAAAGAGAAGGAGAGTAAGGATGAGGCAATCTGAGTGAAATGTGTTGTTGATAGAAGGGGGAAAACCCTACAACTGTTTCCCCCCCAAACTGCTCGTCCTTTCCTCCTGAGATGCTGTACTGCCTTATTAGGAGGGCTGTATGGGTTGGTCCTCAGTGCCTCCTTTCAATAGAGAGGCAGAACTATAGATAGAAAACATATACGCGTGTATATCTATAATATAAATATACACGTATGTATCCGTAGTAAGTGTAGACACAGGTATATGCCTGTAGATAGATAGATGTGCATCCAAAATTTCATGGCTTTTATTGACATATGGATGACCCCTATGGGAATCAGGGTTCTCCAGAGAAACAGAGCCAATAGGAAATACACATGTATACGCAGGTGTCTGTATATATCTGACAGCTGGGCACGTCCTCCTCCGGTAGGTGATGAGCTCTGAGAAGGCAGGGTCCGTCTCTAGCACAGAACCTGGTACAGAGAGGTGCCCGCTAGCTGCTTAAAGAATAAAACATGGGGTGCAAGTGACTTAAACCTACTATGTTGGCTTACATAAACAGGGAATTCATTGGTTCTTGTAAGTGAAAATTCAGAAGGCTGGCTTCAGGTAAAGCTTGATCCAGGTGTTCAATCTATGTGCATAGGAATCTCTTCATCTCTCAGACGTGCTTCCCTCCGTGCCGGGCTTACAGACGTACAGTTAGGATCTCCACATGGCATAGCAAATTTGGTCACCAAGTCGCTCCAGGCTTACATTGTGGCAAATTGATCAGATCCCTGCATAGACCCCCCCCCCCCCCACACACACACACGGATCCATAAGAAGAGACACTGTTTTGCAGGTTCCAGGAAAATCTGTGGCGGGCTCTTACCGACTTGTGCTCAATCACCTGCTTGTCCCTGAACCAGTCACTGTGGTCAGGAGAAAATCATTTTCTGATTATCCAGGCTAATAGGATGGGGTAGGTCGATGCCTGTGGGAACCACAAACTTGAAAATAACAGGACTGTGATTCCTCCGAGAAAAAGTGAGGTTCTGGAAAAACACGGTATATGTGTTGGGCAGGCAATATCTCCAGGGGAACAGATGGGCTGGAGATTCGTGTGAGATTCCTCAAAGAACTGCATCCGGGGTCCTGACTGGGATTTAAATTCACGTCACTGCTTCACGGACTGTGAGGGGGCATCACCAGTGTCTGCCCGGGGGCCCTGGAAAATTCCGTGCTTCTCTCCTCGTCTGGAACATGGCACGGGCCTCAGAATTTTAAACATCTCCTTTGCATCAGTGAGAGGCAGCCCCACGACGCCGGCCAACACCCCAACACCGTAGGGACAGGCGGTCTCCACACGGTCCGGGGTGCTTTCTTCCGTAGGTCCTCGGCCGAGTCCTACTTGTGCCGCTTTCCTGGGAACTTTTCTGAGCAGCCTTGTCTGCAGAGCTGGGAGATCCTCGCTAGGTCAGAATTTACCACCTGCACGGTCCCCTCCCCTCCTGCGTGGTGACGAGCCTTCCCACGTCCTGAACGGATGGAGAATCCAGGCTGGCACTGGTCACAAGGGACTTCCGTCTTCCCTGATCAAATTAATCACGTATTTCATTACTGAGTCATTATGTCATATTAAAAACCAATTGTCTGAGGAACGCCCTTCGGTGCCAGTGAATTATCTTGGGAAGGCAGCGTCTGTATTCAATTTCTGTGCCAGCAGCGTCGCGTTTCCCAGCGGACAGCTATGTGCTCTGTCAGTAAACCTCCCCTTGACGGTCCCTCCGGTGACTCCGCAATCCCCCCGGGGACAGGGACTTACCTGATGCCTACACAGAGCTTGGGCAGAACTATTCAGTGCAAAGGGGGTGCCATCTGAACGGGTGAGGTGATGTTCACGCAAAGAATTCCATGGTGATGTGGGAAGATGGTGGTGACCTCTGAGTGCTCGCTGAGGGCTGGGATCTTTTTGTCCCTGCTTCTTGATGGGGGGTTGGTGGGACAAGAAAGACAGCACTTTGCTGTATCACTGAGCGAAGCGGCTCCTTAGCACGCGTCCGTGACTGGGTCCCTCTCTATCCTCCCTGTCCAGTCTTCTCCCTGTTGCCCCCGCTTGCTACTCCCCAGTATACACACCTCTCCCCCTTCGCTCAGCACATCGGCTCTTTCCAGCCCAGGAAGCTTCACCTCTGGCCTCTCTCTGCCACTTGGGTCTCTGCTCAAAACTCACTCTCAGAGACGTCTTCCTGAAGCAGCAACGTAAGGTTGCACCCGGTCATAGTTCGTAAGTCGCCCAATTTTATCTTCTTCGCAGCACGTGTAATAGGCTGTAGCATGTTTGTATTATTTACTGGTTTCCTGTCTGTCCCTCCACTAGAATTTAAGCTCCGCGTGAGCAGGGACCGTCTGCGTGGCCACAGATGTGTGGTATCAGAAGACGTTAGCACAGGGCGTGAGCCAGCGTGAGCCCAGCTCGTGGCCGCACTTGGAAAAAGTGACGGCGATGGGGTCGGAACCCAGCGCTAAGTCCCCCTTTAATAGAAACATCCACCTGTGTATTTGACTCTGTTCACTGTCTGTTTTCAGAATGGGCGGTTTCCATTCCAAAGCTAACCTGACTTTTTAAGAAAATCAACTCAAATGAGGTGGAACGTATCTATAATAAACACATGAACTGTATCCATTCAAAGTATATGATTCTATGAGCTTTGACATTTGTTAAAAGGTAAACTGAGGCACGTCAAATTCTTTTTTTCCCCAAGAGTTTATGAGAGCGTACTTCTGTTCTCATCTGATAAAAGTGAACGAACGGTCTGCCTGTCCTGCCTTTCCTTGGAAGATGGGTCCTTCTCCTGAATTTGGTTTGCTTGGTACTCTCGAAACCTCAGCTCGCCAACGGGCCCAAGAAGCTTATGATTTTGTAGCTGACCCGGCTTTCTCTCGTTATCAGCACAGGACTCACATTCTTTACTGCTTTCTAGAGAAATCCTAGACAGAAGAGAAAACGAACTATTTTTTTTTTCCTATTTTTTTCTTTGCTTCTATTCTGTCCCGACTCGTTTCTTCTGATCACTGAAACGTTATTTATCGCCTTTGTTCGGATGGCAAGACCCGGCATGCACACGAGTGGGAATCTCTTCTCTGACAGATGGCCCAATGCTCATACAGCATGCTAGAGACCACGATTTTCATGTTTCAACTCTTGGAATATTTCAATTAGGAGACAATTATTCTAAGACATATTGTGCCCATATGGCCAAATATTAATCTATGCCAAGATAAAATTTTAACCCATCTTCAGTACGGTATAGGACCCAAACTCCTCATGAATTTTCTAATATATAAAGAGCTCTAAATATCAAAAAGAAAAAATAAGAATGCGAAGCAATGAGTCATCAGGAAGAAATACAAATGAGCCATGAACAGATGAAGGATGTTCAATATCACCGATACCAAATATTTACAAATTGCATGAGAAGAGAGCAACTATACTGATGTAATTTAAACACACATGTAAAAAAGTAATTTGCACATATGTAAATTGCTGATGTAATTTAAAACACATGTAAAAAAGTAATTTACACATGTGTAAATTACTGATGTAATTTAAAACACACATGTGAAAAAAGTAATTTACACATATGTAAATTACTCATGTAATTTAAACACATGTGTAAAAAAGTAATTTACACATATGTAAATTACTGATCTAATTTAAACACATATGTAAAAAAGTAATTCACACATATGTAAATTACTGATGTAATTTAAAACACGTGTAAAAAAAGTAATTTGCACATAAGTAAATTACTGATGTAATTTAAACACATGTGTAAAAAAAGTGATTTACACATATGTAAATTACTGATGTAATTTAAATACACATGTAAAAAAGTGATTTGCACATATGTAAATTACTGATGTAATTTAAACACATATGTAAAAAAGTAATTTGCACATATGTAAATTACTGATGTAATTTAAAACACATGTAAAAAAAGTAATTTACACATATGTAAATTACTGATGTAATTTAAAACACATATGTAAACAAAAATATGGAGAAACAGATATTTATGTTGGCCGTTGAGGATGTTTTACAGACTTTTGGGAGTCATGCTTGCCATGTACATTAAGAACCTTCCCCAAAATATACAAACATTGATGTAGTTTCTCACATTGTGCTGTTTACCCTGTGGAACCGATTGCAGATTGCCGCAAGGATTCGGTTCAAATATGTTCACTTCTACAGTGTTTACAATAATCCAATGTTGGGACAATCTGTGTTTAACAATACAGAATTGGTTCTAGCCTAACTTGCAAACTGGAAACCCAGGAGGCAAATTTGGAACACTGACAATTTCTCCTCGGCCCTCTCCGTGCGTCCAATAGAGACGGAATTAGCTGCCAAGATTTATACAAAGGATTTCCCACATAAAATTCCAAGATGCCGGTTCCTCTTCAAGGACAAGAGAGGATCTGGAATGCTGTATCCTGGCATGAGATCACCAAAAATGTGTTGAAAAACTGGAAACACAGGAAACAAAGACCAACCTCTGGTTGAATCTATGTGGTAACTACCCCCTTCAGACCGGCTTCTATCGCACAGTTGTCCGTGAGGTCCAGCATTCCTTCGTACGGAGATTTACTCCACTTGTTCGAATCTGTAAGAATCTCTATTGGTGGCACTGGGATTAAGCAGCCGACGGGGCATCCATACGATGGAACGTGAGTCATCCATTAAACCCAGTGACAAAAATGTCGCACATCATTATGGAAATGATCCCTTTTATTTGTGTGTCCCCGAATTAGATTTTTATGCCGAGTGACAAATCATCACGAACGTGGTAGGACCACAACGGCACACAGTGATTATCTCCCGGTGGGTCTGGCACACGGGTGCCACCAAGCTGGGGCCTCTGTTCAGGGTCGCCCAGGCTGCAATCCCCGTGCCATCCAGAGCTGGCGTCTACCGGGACGTGGAGTCCTCTCCTTATCTCGCGTGGCTGCTGCATGGGAGCTTGGCTCTACAAGGTCCCGTAGGAGAAAGTCTCTCCGCTGTCTGAGGGCTCAGAGGACAGTGAAGCCTTCAGCCTTCTTCTGATTAGGTCTGCCCCCCCGCCCCGGCCCCGGCTCCCCAGAAGACAGCCTCCCTTTTGAGTAACTCAAAACCAGCGGATCAGGAACTTTGATTCCAGCTGCAAAATTCCTCTCCCTTTGTCATATGATGTAACATCCGCAGGTCCCAGCCCCTCGCACGCAGAAATTATTGGGGACAGACATACCGAGGGGTGGGAGCCATGGTGCCAACTTGGAATCCTCGCTGACACACTCCGTTGTTTTTTTTTTTAAGTGTTTTTTTGTGTGGGGGGCAGGGAGAGGGGAAGAGATAGACAGACACAGAGAGAGAACACAAGCAGCGGAGGGACAGAAAGGGACACACACAGAATCCTAGGCAGGCTCCAGGCTCTGAGCTGTCAGCACAGAACCCGACGCAGGGCTCGAACTCACCAACCGTGAGATCGCGACCTGAGCCGAAGTTGGACGCTCAACTGACTGAGCCTCCCAGGCGCCCAGTCGCTGCCACACCTAAAATGCATTTTTGCAAACAACAAAAGACCGGAAAGAATTGCACCGAAATTTTAACCCCGGTGTCCACTGAATACCGGAATAACTAATACGTTTTATGTCTTCCTTTATACTTTATACTTTATACTATACTTTCCTTTATACTTTATACTTTACCTGGACTTCCTAGACCTTCTATATAAAGATGTGTTACTTTCCTAGTAAGAAAAAAGCAAAGGTTCCCGTAAAGCCATGGTCCCGTTTAAATTACTTGAGCCTCAAGACGCAGTCAAGTCTGACGCCCTAGGCCTGCGCGTGGCCCAGTAAGGGCACATTCGCCCTTTTTCAGAGACTAAACCCGTTTGAATCGGATGCTCATTCTCTTGCATCTGAACAGTACAGAGAATTTGGAAATAAAGCCGCTGGAGAACACAAAACCTCTCGCTGGGTCACTTCCTTACTCCAGAGCGACACCCAGGCCTGCTCTACACATCCCGGGATTGGGGCCACTCACTTGTGTTTCTTTTAAAAATTGACCTATTTTCTGTGGCTCAAGTAGGAAAAGACCTGCGGGGGCCAGACTGCCTCGGCAGCGCTGGGGACAAAGGCGCTGAGGACACGGGCTCCAGGAAAGGTCATACCCTGAGCTTCGAGAAATGCACACACGCAGATCCATGGCAACCAGTGGGGTCCGTGAGACATGCCTGGGGTGGGGGGCGGGGGGGTCAGGGCACAGTCTTCATAGAAAGGAGCTGAGAGAATGGCTTTCAGAGAAGCTCCTCTGTTATAATGGAACGTGCTATAATAAAAGTCTATTTCACAAAGGTTTCGTCTGAATAAAGCGAAACCCCATCAATAGGTTTCAAAACTCAGAAATTTGCAGCCAAGAGGTGTGCCCTGGCTTATCCATCAGGAAATGGTGTTTTTGAAGAAGAGAGAGAGATTAATGACAGCGCTCTCTGCTCTCCACGTGCCACTTGCTAGCACAGATTTGGGGGCAATAGAAAACTATTTTTCCAGGAATCATGGCCAGCGCCACTGAGGAGAGCTCATGTGTGTCCTGAGTGTACAAATAATTTCATGGTCAGCCGTTCCGGCCCCAGGAGGGAGCTGAGCTGTGCAGAAAATCTGACGGCCACATAGTGTGATTTCCCATTCCTAAGCATGGACGCAGAGACTCGCTTTCCCCAGGTTTGGAAAACACGGTCTCAGTGGGTACCCTGGCCGGCGTTCACCCGGAATAAACTACAAGACCATTATTTTTTATCAGACTCTCTCTTATTTGCTGTTGCATTTTGATCACTCCCCGGATGACAAAATGAAGGAAATAATGGACACTCTCCACCTGTTACGTTTCAGACGATGAGGGGATAAAACCAATCGTTTGACATCGGCACTTACTCTCAGTGGCCAGAGTGCTGTATTTTTATCGTAAGATTAGTGTCTATTTTAATGGGGAAAGTGAACCCTGCAGGACCCTTGAGGCCAGTAGCAAACGGCTCGTTTTCGCTCGTGGTTCGCTGGACGTTGGCAGGCGGTAGGCAACTCATTATTCTATGCGGGTGCCTCCTCTAACTTTGTTTCAGAAGGAACGTTCTTTATGGTTCTATGTCTGGGTAATGCTGCAGCTGCTGATTATGCTAATTCCTGCTTACTTGCAAATAGGCCTGTGTTTATCTTGTGTCTCACCAGCTGTCAACAAAGACATTTTAGGAATAATTGCCATATTTGCAGGCAGACTTTATTCGAGTGTCCTCCTCGGGGCCCTCCCAGGATTAGACCCCAGACCACTGGGGTCTGTGCGGGGAACTCTGATGGTGGGCGGGCGGGCACAGTCCCCGGGGTGCGTCCTGGCTGGTGCCTCATCACCATCTCCGCGTCCCCCGACCTGTGAGCGATCCCTGCATGGCCGTGAACTCTCGCCTTGCTTTCTTGAGAAGATACTGAAATGCCTCTCGAAGGGACTCATCATGGGTTTGGGGACCAACTCGTTTTATGGCGGCTTAAGGAGCTTGAATTTCCCACTGATCCACAGTCGACGCCTGAGAACACTTCCTCTCAGATTAGGAATTCTGACAATCCCGAGAAAGCCTGTTTTACTGTCTCTGAAGCTTCGAAATGCTTCCTCACTCAGCAGTCAGAATGGAACACAAATGATGTGTCTTAAGCAAATAATTGTGTTCCTGATCTGACTTGAGGGTTATATATTTTTTTTTATTTTTTTTAACATTTATTTATTTTTGAGAGACAGAGCATGAGCAGGGGAGGGGCAGAGAGAGAGGGAGACACAGAATCCGAAGCAGGTTCCAGGCTCCGAGCTGTCAGCACAGAGCCCAACATGGGGCTCGAACTTGTGAACCATGAGATCATGACCTGAGCTGAAGTCGGACGCCTAACCGACTGAGCCACCCAGGTGCCCCGAGGGTTATATTTTATTTACATGTTATAGTCCAGACTTTATTCCACTTCATGAGTCAAGGGGAGGAAGTTTTAGTTAGCTTTTGCAATTGATATTATTCAAGTTTTTTCACGTTTATTTTATTTTGATAGAGAAAGAGAGCCAGCAGGGGAGGGGCAGAGAAAGAAGGAGAGAGAGAGAATCCCAAGCAGACTCAGCACAGAGCCCGACACGGGGCTTGAAGCCACGAACCGTGAGATCATGACCTGAGCCAAAATCAAGAGTCAGACGCTCAACCAACTGAGCCACCCAGGTGCCCCTGCAGTTGATATTCTCTGAAATGAAGACGGAAAAGGTCAATACATCAACGTGTCCTTGATTTCCACTGTTTGTGGTTGTTTTTGTTGTTGTTTTTCTAACCGTTGTTCTTGGTGAATACCCCATTCCCTCCAGCGCTCCCCCATCCCACTTGGGCCAGACATTAGTATACGGCGACCCGTTTCAAACAACATCTCATCACTATCTGCGGGGCAAGCCTTGTGCTAAACTCTGGAACAACAGGGATAAGATAACGAGGCCTTTCCCTGAAGGAACTAAGAGTTAGGGAAAGGAAAATACACACAGGTAACTGTGGACCCTCAGTCTTCCTTGGGGTAGGGCGAGAGGCAGGTGGGGAGTGGGCTCATCTGAGCCTTCCTGGTGGGAGCGGAAGGGGAAACGGGGATTCCGGGCAGTGCCCCATGGTGGCTGAGAGCACCTGAGAATTGGGACTCATGTAGGATCAGATCCTGCCACCAGCACTCATTAGCCGTGTAAGCCAGGAAAGCTGTGTGTCGCACAGTGACCCGGCTGGCTTATTTGCAGACAGGGCGGTAATTAACGGTGATATCTAACACTTATTCCTGTGGGTCAGGCATGTTACCCCTAGTATCTATCGCCTTCTATCTTCACCATAGATGTGTGACGTAGGTGCTATTTTTTGTCAACATTTTACAGATGACGAATGATTTGCAGGTTGGGCATAATAATAAAACCACTTACAATGCTAGTAGTTAGGAGGCCTTACTGTAAAAGCAACATGATGTGAAAAGGCAGAAGGGGGCAGGACAGCCGGGTGTCAGGTACCGGGAAGTCAGTACAAGCAGGCCAGTGGTACTCCTTTCAGGCTCATGTCTGGAACCTTCCCCTCTTTGGGACTTATGGCGAGATGATTCACTGTCCCAAGAGCTCAAAGAGCTTTGGGTATTAAGGAAATACCTCTCGAGAGGCAGCCGATGTGGTCTGTAAGGGTGTGGCTTCTCATACTAGGCTATCACGGTTTGAATCAGAGATGAGCAAACAACTTTCAGTTTGTCCTTGAATAAATTATTGAAGCACTCTGTGCCCTAGTTTTGTTATCTATAAAGTACAAATAAGAGAAATACTTGACGACTAGTTTGCCACAGGAGGACGAGATCCAACATGTAAAATACTTAACACGGGGGCGGGGATAAAAGCACTCAGCAACTATTAGCTATTATTACATTTTGCCAGTTAGTGATTTACTTACTATTTCCTGTTCCCTCTAGACCCAACTGGGCATGATCTTAAAGGTATACATAATGGGAAAGGAAAAAAATAAAAACACCACTTGGATCTGGATGATAAACATAAACAAATAATTCCTTGTGGCTAAGGCACTATTAAAATATTCCATTCGGGGGGCGCCTGGGTGGCGCAGTCGGTTAAGCGTCCGACTTCAGCCAGGTCACGATCTCGCGGTCCGTGAGTTCGAGCCCCGCGTCAGGCTCTGGGCTGACGGCTCAGAGCCTGGAGCCTGTTTCCGATTCTGTGTCTCCCTCTCTCTCTGCCCCTCCCCCGTTCATGCTCTGTCTCTCTCTGTCCCAAAAAAATAAATAAAAAACGTTGAAAAAAAAATATTCCATTCGGTTTTATGGATTTTCTTGTGTCACCTGTTCATGTAATATCTAACAGTGAGTGTTGAATTATTTTCTGGAAAACATGGATGAAGTTCATGAGAAGATCAGGAATTTTATCAAAGACATGTAAATCATAAGAAAGAATCAAAGGGTGGTGCACCTGGGTGGCTCAGTGGGTTAAGCATCTGACTTCAGCTCAGGTCATGATCTCATAGTTCTTGAGTTCAAGCCCCATGTCAGGCTCTGTGCTGACAGCTCGGAGCCTGGAGTCTGCTTCCAATTCTGTGTCTCCCTCTCTCTCTGCCTCTCCCCCGCTCACACACTGTCTGTCTCTCTTTCAAAAATAAATAAACAAATAGAATAAATAAGTAAAAAGAAAGAAAGAATCAAATGGAAATGCTGTGACTGAAAGTGATATCTGTCCAAAAGTCATCGGATGAGATCATGTGTAGACTGAACACAGCTTCAGGAAGACTCAGTGAGCTGGAAGACAGATCAATAGGATGGACAGCTTGGTAGGCCAAGAGCAAATCGGAGGGGAAACCAGAACAGAGCATCGAAGCGCTGTGGGACCACATCACACGGTATTGCATATGTGCCCGAGAGTCTCAGAAGGAGAAGAGAACAAGAGTAGGGAAGAAGAAGTAATTGGAACGATCATGGCTTAGACTTTGCTAAACAGGGGGCACCTGGGTGGCTCTGTGGGTTCAGTGTCTGACTCTTGATTTTGGCTCAGGTCATGATCTTATGGTTCCTGAGATTGAGTCCCACATCAGGCTACATGCTGACAGCATGGAGAGTGCTTGGGATTCTCTCTCTTCCTTGGTCTCTGCCCCTCCCCCATGCACTTTCTCTCTCTCTCTCTCTCTCTCTCTCAAAATAAGTAAACTTTAAAAAAAATTGCTACGTAATGAAAGAAATTAAACCACAGATCCAAGAAGTTCAGAGACCCAAAGCAAGACACAAAGAAACAAAACCCTGGACCTCTCATAACCAAACTGCTGAATACCAACTATAAAGAGAAAATTCTTAAAGGCAGCCAAGGGGGAAAAAATAAGTAACATATAAAATGGATGAAGGAAAATATGACAGCACGCTTCTTGTCAGAAACTACACAGATCAAAAATATAAAGTGTGGTTTTTAAGTACTTGGAAGCCAAACAAACATGAAATTCTATACCCAGCAAAATAACCTCCAAAAATAAAAGAAAAAAAAAAAGACACTTTCAGACAATCAAAAGATGAGAAAAGTCAGTGCCACCCAACTGGTGCTCCCCGAAAACATAAAGGAAGTTCTTAAAAAAGAATCGAGGCCAGATGAAAAGCCAGATCTCCACAAAGCACAGGAATCACGATGGAAATCGATGAGGATGTGGAAAACGAAAAAACCAAGAGACAGGATCAATGAAGCAAAAAGCCGAGGGAACAAAATTGCTTGACTTGGTAACATGTGACGATGCGGAACCCAGCTTTGCACTCTGAGTCCGCCATCTGAACGGGTGAGGACTCTCTGAGAACGCTCCCTGTTAAGAAATATCTGGTCCTTGTCCCCACTTCTGGCTCGTGCTCCCAAAGCCCTTGGAACTTCCTGAGCGATAAGAGCCATGGAGCATCTTTTGTTGTATTATTCGCTCTCTTGTCTTCAGTTCCTAAAATTGCTTCTGAGCCAGTAGGGATGAATGGGTGTCTGTGACTCAGAACCAGCCCCCTTCCACCACAACCAGGCTTACGTTAATGAGGTGACTTTTGTAAAGCAGCAGAGGAGGGGGCTGGTTGCCACGGGAACCAACCAGGTAATTAGAGGTTGAAATGGCAGCCCCAACCCCTGATTTCTGGGGAGGGGAGAGGGGGCTAGAGGTTGAATCGATCACCAATGGCCAATGATATAATCAATTGTGCCTGTGTGATGAGACCTCTGTAAAAATACAAAAGGACATGGGGCGCCTGGGTGGCTCAGTCGGTTGAGCGTCCGACTTCAGCTCAGGTCATGATCTCACAGTTTGTGGGTTCGAGCCCCACGTCGGGCCCTGTGCCGACAGCTCAGAGCCTGGAGCCTGCTTCGGATTCTGTGTCTCCCTCTCTCTCTGCTCCTCCCCCGCTCATGCTCTCTCTCTCTCCTTCAAAAATAAATAAAAACATTAAAAAAAAATACAAAAGGACAGGGCTCAGAGGGCTTCCAGACTGGTGAACATGTGGAGGTACCAGGAGAGTGGTGTGCCTGGGGACGCCATGGAAATTCCTGTCCCCATACCTGGCCCCATGCAACTCTCCCACCTGGATATTCCTGAGCTATATCCTTTTATAGGAAACCGGTCATCTAAGAAGTAAAATGTGTCTCTGAGTTCTATGACAAATTAACTGAACCCCAGGAGGGGGTCATCGCAACTTCCCATCGAAATACCTGGTTAGCTAGGGGCACTGGTGACAACCCGTACATGCAATTGGCCTCTGAACTTGAGGGGGGTGGGGAGGTGGTCTTGGAAGACTAAGCCCTCCACCTGTGGGATCTGCTGTGATCTCCAGGTAGTGTCGGCATTGAGTTGAACTGTAGGACATCAGCTAGCGTTGGAGAATCGCTCAGTGTTATAGGAACGCCCCCCCCCCAACACCCACCCTTTGGATTTCGTACCGGCACTCTGGTTGGGATCAAAATCAGAAGCACAATACTTTATCTTCTTCTCAAGATACAGGCAAAATTATCACATTCCCCATTTATCTTTCTTTCCGTTGAATTTTAAAGCAGAGCCGGCCCAGTTTATCAGAATCTTTATTACTGATTAGTAAAGCATCGGATGATGAGTAAAGAGAATAATATCACATTTGCATTCACTTCATGAGCAATGACTCTGTTTAGCTGATGTTGCGTTTCCTTTTTCCCTCATCAAATGCAGCTCAAAGGTTTGTCTCTCTAATGCACAGATGCCAGATGCTCTCTCTAATTAGTATTTCAAGCTCTACGGTGACCGTCCCCAAGCCGCGAACATCATTCCCCAATGTGGGGGCCTTGACCCCTTCCTACAACCCAAGCTCCGTGCAAGCCTTTTCTTGTGACCTTCACAGCTGCTGGCTTTGTAGATCAGCATTTGGGAGGCTATTATCAGCATCTTCGACTGAATACAGGGTTGGGGTGGTCACACGTGCAAATTGCAGCTACACGGGTGGCAGGTCCAGAGACCCCGGTTCCAGGTGGCCACTGCAGTCGCTCCATCATGAGCTAATCAGTCGCCAGTAACAAGCTCACCTTCCAAGAGAGGGGAGGAATCAGATATGGCAGGTGTCCTCTGGGGAACAGTAGTCCCACCCTTGGCCGAACTCTTTCCCGCAAATGTCATAGTCTTCAGCACTTTTCACACATATGCTGTCTTTCCTTCCGGGCCCAAGCCCACTGTTGACGACTGAATGTACCTCTCCGCCCCACCCCCACCTCCAGTTGAGTTGTTGAATCCCTAAGGTCATTGCGGGTGGGGTCCTAATAATGGGATTAGTGCCCTTACGAGAAGAGACACCAGATAGTGTTTCTCCTCTCTCCCTCTCCCTCCATCCCTGCTTCCCTCCCTCTTTCCCTCTCCCTCCACCCCCAGGCATATGAGGACACAGCAAGAAGGCATCAGTACACAAGCCAGGGGGACAGTCCTCACCAAATACCCAATCTGCTGGCACCTTGATCTTGGACTTCCAGGACTCCAGAACTGTGAGAAATCAGTGTGTGTTGTTGAAGCCCCCCCCCCCCGCCCCATGTACGGTATTTCTGTAATAAGTGCCAAGCTCATATTCTTGTAGTTCACGACTAAAAATCTTTTACAGTTTACATATACTCCTTTGCATGTGTCCATAGCACCGGACCTTAAAGAAATCATTTGGATGCACTGAGATAGACACAATAGAATACACACACTGATTTCAGAAACTTAACCCACCCATCCTCCCCCAATAAAAGCAACTGAGAACAATGCTGGATGGAACACAGTGCCCCCCCCACCATGTTCTCACCCTCTTTTTGAAGATCAGGAAATGAAGACTCCCAGAAATTAAGCCACTGCCTAAGGTCATAAAGCTTGGGGGAGGCCAAGCATGGAATCTCACCCACATCTTGCTGTTGGAAAGTCAGTGCTTTAACTAATTTACCCACCTTCCTTCTATCAGAGAGCTGAAGTCACTCAATGCCTCTGGACATTGAAGCCAGTGGCCACCCAGACCTCAATTTTATCACCTATGGAATGGGGACCTCAGTAAAACAAAGACAAATGCAAAGCGATTCAGATCATCTTGGTGAACATGATGGGCTCCCTCTTTCCCAACAAGGGATCCCACCACAGGGGTTCCCGCAACTATCGCGAGAATTGCTGTCAGAGGCAGAGGGACTGAAAGCCGTACCCAGGATGGCAAAGGACCGTAATGCCCATTCTGTTCCTGGCTGAGTGAGGCTCACTGTGCCTCCTGTAAGAGCGGCCACGGCTTCCCCCAAGTCAGGGAGATTTATCGCATGGAGAAATGCAGCAGAAAAAACACAGAGCCTGAGACAAGTCCTGGATCTCTCATTTACCATACATGAAACTCAGACAACTAACTTAACCCTGTGTTCTCATCTGTAGAATGGGTACCAGTGGTAGTTCCTGCAAATGTTTCTTTTTTTTTTTTTATGTTTATTTATTTTAAGAAAGACAGAGAGAGAGAGAGAATCCCAGGAAGGCTCATCACTGCCAGCACAGAACCCAGCGTGGGACTTGAACACACAAAGCATGAGATCATGACCTGAGCCAAAACCAAGAGTCGGACGCTTAACCAGCTGAGCCACTCAGGTGCCCCACAAATGTTTCTTAAGAGCAAGAAGCATCTCTGTGGAATGTGAACACCAGAGAAGAGAGCGCCCTCGCCTCCCAGTTTCTGTGGGATGATAGGGATCTAACTTAGGCAGGCACCTCTCTCCAAGTGGCAAAACCACCCTCTGTCATAAAGCTACAGAGTTTGCGTTTCCTCCGGATAAAGGCAACTAGCTAAAGCAGCTGGGTCACCCAATGCCAGAGAGTTAGGATGAACTTAGTGTGACAGGGGCATCTGCCTGGGTAAATAGCAGGGCAGCATGGCTCTGTCTTTGCGATCTCTTGGCACACGGCCTGTGACGCGCATCACATGCTGGGTTGGCTCCTGTTCAACAATGAGACGGTTTCTCTGCTCCCTGCCTGGAGAGGGGACCTGGGTTCCACTACACCCCAACCCCAGGAAATGTCCCGGGTGGGGGTCGCGGAGTCAAATGTTACCAAAAGGGTGATAACACGGCAGAAAGGGCCAACCTGAGGCTTCATCAATAATTACTTGAAGAGCAAAAAAAGAATGAAAGAGCCAATTTGCCCCGTTTGCGGACAGAATCTCCAATTCTCTCTGCAGCCTTTCCGCCGAGTTACTAACTGGGCAGCGTCCCTGTTACAGTGAGCAGTGATATTCCACTTTGAAAGGGAAGTCTTTCTTCTCAGGAACGTTTTGTTTCAGAATGCCGACATCTGCAGACAGAACGTTCAAAGAGACTCTTAAAATTTTGTCATGATCCACCCCACTCTCTGCCACAAAGTCAAGGACCCGCCACTCTGCTCTCCAACCTCCCTTCGCTCTGCGCCGGCGCGACGGTGCGCCCGGGCCGCTGGGCTTCTGCTGTGCGCCTGCGCGTGGGTCCTCCTGGGCCGCCAGGTCTCCGCTGTGCGCCTGCGCGCGGGTCCTCCTGGGCCGCCAGGTCTCCGCTGTGCGCCTGCGCGCGGGTCCTCCTGGGCCGCCAGGCCTCCACCCTGCACCTACGGGTCCTCCCGTACTCCCCCCACTCCGCTCCCTCATTGCTGGAGGTTGGGCCTGGCCGCCCCAAGACCCGTGGCGGGGGCGGGCAGTCCCGCGCCGACGCTTAACCGCAGGCCACCCGGGGACCCACACGGATACGGGTACGTGCTCCTCGTGTCTCCGCACCGCCAGGGTGGGTTGCCGATGGTTCATGACTCCAGAGGGACGACGCGTGAGCCACCTGGCGGCGCAGAGGAATAATGCGCCCACGGCCCGCGGGTTGGGGCAGTGTAGACCCGCGCTAGGCCCGTACGTGTAGCCCCGCTGTATTGGACGGAGTAGACCTCGCTGGGTCCTGCAGTGTAGGTAGACCCACAGTGTAGACCCCCAATGGGTTGGATGGAGTAGACCTCGCTGGGCCTGCGGTGCATACCCCTGCTGGGCCCTGCAGTGTAGACCTGTGTTGTGTCCCGTGGTGTAGACCCCGCTGGGCTTGGAAGTGTAGACTTGCGCTGGGTCTGGAGGGGGAGACGCACACCACGTCGGGTGGAGCCTGGAGAAGAAATGGCCAGTGAGGGAGTGATGCTACCCACCCGCCCAATCCCCCGGCTGTGAGGAAGGGGCAGGGGCATGGAAAACCAGGAGGAAAACGCTGTCAGTGTGGGTGCTGAAGACCCTTTGCCCGGATCCACGGTGCCCCCTCCCGAGAGGCTGCCTCTCCCCCTTCTTTTGCAGGCACCGCCTTATAGGGGAAGGAGGAGGGGCTTGGAGTTGAAATGGAAAGAGGGCGACGCCGGACACGCCAGACTTCAGACACCGCCTAAGCAAGCCCCCCCACCGGGAAACACGGGAAGGAGTCGGCCTCGGAGGCCATCGGTGCACCTGCTCCCCCGCTTGGGAGCACGTCCCTCTCCGCACCCCATGTGTGACCAGAACACAGACTCCCAGACAGCGGGTCTTGAGAGCACCGGGGCCACTCCTCGGGACCTTTGTGATGGACGACGTACTGACGGATTGCTTCCCATTTCACTGAGAATAGAAAGCAGCACGTTTTCCACCAGCTCCCACCCACTCTGCATCTGTCACAGTGCTCGCTGCCTTTCCCTCCCGTGGAGTCTGGGAACTGCCCGTGCTCCTATTTAAAGCTCCCTCCACCCTGGGGTGAGGTCGCCCACCTCCTGGTCCGTTCAGAGAAGGAACCCCGGCAGTTCTCCGGGGCTTTCCACCTGCACATGTCCCAGGTCTTGGAGTCACTCCTACCGGCGTATCTAAACACACACGCTCTGGGGGCTGGATCCCTAAACGTTGAATGAAAGTATCCTGTGTAAACCTCGAGCACAGATTTCGTCTTCTGAAGACGCTGTGATAAAACGGTTGTTCTAATGATAGAAAACTGCTGCTGCCACGTTTTTATTATGGCGTTTCTTCTTCGTGTATCTCAGCCTCAATATCTGACAGTTGTGATCACCCAAGGGGGCCGTCATGGAAGACGAGGCTGATTGCCCATTTGAGTGGAAGCTTTCTTAGGAGGGTTAATTTATCAAACAACTCTGGCTACTTCTAGAAAATGGCCGATCGGAAACATGAGCTTCCTCATTCATTCTCTGTTATAACTTAGTAAAAATGAACTCTTCTGGGCTTAGTTTTTTAAGTTTGTTTGCTATATTAAATACTGCCAACAAAAAGAAACTTCTTAATTGGTATTGTATACACATACATATATATGCAGTATATAGTTACCTTTTCATGTGTAGCCATCGCTAAACAGAAATGGCAAAAACACCAATAGTGGTGTTCTCTCAGTAAAATGATGGAAACTTTCAGGCAGTTTCAAACTGGTTTCCAAAATTTTTTATTTAAAAATCAAAGGGGCGCCTGGGTGGCTCATTTGGTTGAGCACCCAGATCTGTTTCAGCTCAGGCCCTGATCTCAGGGGCGTGAGCTCAATCCCTGCATCAGGCTCTGCACTGAGTGTGGAGTCTGCTTAAGATTCTCTCGCTCTCTCTCTCTCTCTCTCTGCCCCCTCCCCCACTCTCTCTCTCTCTCTTTCTAAAAATAAAAATGTTTTAAGAATCATATCATTAGTTAAGGCCAGGTGGGACTACTTAAGTGAAATGCTTTGTATGGTTTTTCTTATTCAGAAAATAATGATCATTTTGCCCCCAAAGTATATTGTATCTTCACCAAGGAAATTCATAGGAAAAAAAAAAAAAAAAAAAAAACGGAAAGAATAATCACTGGCTTGAACACCAAACAACCTTACTTCCTTAAATATGTAAGCCGTCCTTTACTTTTTATCCATGGGCAGTTTTCCAAAAAGAAATTGTAACCAGTACCTGCGGAAAATCCATGAAAAGGTATCAGGTCCCCTTCAGGCCCCCTGAGGATCGAGGAGCCATGCCTCAGAGGTTTATCTTAGAAATTGATCCAACCTGGCTACACACTGTTTTGTGTTCCAGGGACTCTGCGTGGCTTGCTGCGGCGACCAGGGGCTTATTGGAAAGCCACGACAGTGTGGCTCACACCCTAAAAATTAAGATGCAAATGAACATCACAGAAGCCTGGATAGAGCCTGGATTCAGGAGGTAACTATTCATGATAAACGAGATGGACCTTCTCCATCCTTGTTTCTGGAGGCTCGTGACCTTTTCTCTGCTTCTCTCTGACTCTCTGCCCTTTTCTTTCCCATCCGTGCAGGTGGACATTCTCTGGTCCCGGCACAAGTGCACCAACATGGCCACCTCAACCCTGGCTTTGTCACACTTTTCCTCGAAACCATCCAGTAGACTGAGGTTCAGATTCCCAGGAAAAGGCTTCTAATTGCCTCAGCTCTGGTCTTGGGGCTCGCTTTGACCTTGTCACCTAGATAACAGGCCAGCATCTGTAGACCCACCACCTACTCAGCAAAACATGAGGCCGCAGACTCTCTGAAGACAGCCAGGAAGGGGGCAAGTGGGATAACTAAAAATAGTGTGGTACCATGTACAACACCAGGTCCCCAGCATCTCTAACTGTGCAGGGCCATAACGGGACCCTTGATTAACACAAAATGCTGTTCCAGACCAGATAAGCTTCAAACCTGTCCAGGGCGTTTCAGTTTTTCAAAGACCCAACAAGAAATTCTGATCACGTTGCTTACTCTCCAGCATGGGTGGCCGGCTGGTTACCAGAGTGTGATATCATGGACACAAGGAGGGGAGCTAATCAGAGATTTTGAGAAACGTGTGCTTATTTTGTGTTTGTTCTTAATGAAGAGGAGAAAAGATTTACTGGGCTGATACTTCGTATGCTTCTCTTACACGCAGGAGATTTAAACTTGATGAGTATGGACGTACCTACTTGTTTCAGATTTTAAGATAAGATGACAAGTTGTATTGTTCCCCTATTGTGTCCCTTCACAACGCATCTTGGAGCAAAGATGTTCACTTCACATCTAATAACGAGGTAGAGTCCATTTAAAAAGAAACCAGGCCCCACTTCATTACTCTTTGAAACCCCAAGAAGCCTGGAATCCCGATAAGTGATTGCAAACATGTTGACTGAGAACCTGCTGTGTACAACAAAGAATCGGGCTAAGATACTGGGGAGACGAGACGAGAATAGAGAAATAAGCTGTTCTTTCAAGAGCTCTGGATCTAAAAGTAGCAACATACATAACTAACTCTTAATACATACAAGACAGAGCTTCACGTGTGGTCGAGTCGAAAGATTGAACAGTGTGGACAAATTGAGAGAGCGAAAACAGTTCCGACTCGTTCCTGTAAAGGCTATTCACTCAGTATTCCAACAGCATCTTCTGGCTTTGACTCTGCAAACAAAATATGATACTTGTATGCAGGCTATCAATGGCCTGTTCGGCTACAAGGACACTTGTGGTATACCAGTAGCCCTCTTACACAGTCCTGGGTGGTGAAGTGCAAAGTGGGGAAGTTCATGTTCAAGGTATGGTGCAGAGCTGACATGTCTCCTACCTCTGAAAAGTATTGCAACCCCAAGGTTTTCTTTGGTTACACATACCCCCCTTTGATCCAGGGAAGCATCAACATTAGGGTACAATCGATATAATGAGAAACAGATTGTGCCGTTCATCCCAGTAAAACTGACACACTAGAGAAAAATATCGATGTGGATTTCTCAACAAAATGCATCTGAGGGTATATATATATATGTATGTATATATATATATATATATATATACAGGAATATATATCTATACAGGAATATATATATCTATACAGGAATATATATCTATACAGGAATATATATCTATACAGGAATATATATATATATACAGGAATATATATCTATACAGGAATATATATCTATACAGGAATATATATCTATACAGGAATATATATATATATATATATACAGGAATATATATATATATACAGGAATATATATCTATACAGGAATATATATATATTTACAGGAATATATATATATATATATATACAGGAATATATATCTATACAGGAATATATATCTATACAGGAATATATATCTATACAGGAATATATATATATATATATACAGGAATATATATATATACAGGAATATATATATATGTATACAGGAATATATATATATATACAGGAATATATATATATATATAGGAATATATATATATATACAGGAATATATATATATATGTATATATATATATATATACAGGAATATATATATATATATATACAGGAATATATATATATATACAGGAATAGGGGTACCTGGGTGGCTCAGTCAGGTGAATGTCTGACTTCAGATCAGGTCATGATCTCATGGTTCATGGGTTCGAGCCCTGCATCAGGCTCTCTGCTGTCAGCACAGAGCCCACTTCGGATCCTCTGTCCCCTTTTCTCTGCGCCTCCCCCCCTCATGTTCTCTCCCTCAAAATAAATAAACATTAAAAAAATTTTAAGATCATATACAGGAATAAAAACAATGTAGTCATGTGGTCGGCACTAACACTGCTAATAATTAAACCCACTGGCAGGATTTTGGACACAGATTTAGTCTACACTAATCATATCTTTAAATACCAGTATTTATGCCAAAAACTAACGTTTCGTTGTGCAGTAGTGCTCAGTGACTATAAACACATGGCTGAAGCCTGTGCAAAAGGTCTTCCCCCCACCTATCCTAATGATTAGCAAACATGTACTTCCCTTTGGCTACTTGAAAGTGAGGGGCAAAACTGCTCTGGACACAAAGCCATAGACTGGCCTTAAGAACCAATCATGGTTTTGGACCATGCACCAGAAATAACGCTTCCAATCACAAAATCTTTTTCAGGGAATGTCCACCCTCACAGCTCAATCGTTACACATGTCAGGCTGGAGATGATTTACCTCTATCTGCTTTTGATTTTTTTCTTCCGGACTGTTCCCAAATGGAGCTCCCAAGGTGTTATGTTTTTGTTGTTACATTGTATGGAGGTACCTCACTGTGACCGACTGGTTGATGAGGTTATTGAAATGGCGACAATATCAATTGCCATGGCAACAAAAACATCAACCCGTGGTCTGATTTATCCGACGGGTGCTAAAATCTTTTACGGCTCTTGGAAGCTCAGACACAGTGCAAATTAAACATTTAGATGTGCGGAGAGATGGGAATCCAGATGGCCATCCACTGTGCCTGGTGTGGAATCACTGGGAGCGGTCAGTAAGGAATAGCCCTGGAGATCTCCTTTGAACCGCCAGGGAGTCAAAAAACCCGAGCGAGCGCACAGTGACTTTACCTACATGGCGCACCTCCGAGTCTGTCACAAACAGACTGCGTTCTGAGAACTGATTGTACGAGAAAGGAAAGTCCCCACCAGAGAAAATGCTGTCCTCCTTCACTTGTGCGTTTCTTTGTCTCACCCACACCGGTGACATCTTTGTCTCCTGGTAATTAATATGAATCAAAGCAGAGTGAGAAGGCAGACACCAAATGAAGGGAGTATCACCAGCACCACGGACAAAATATATAGCTAAAAATATGTGAGGGAAATATATGAGGCACCGGCAGAATATGCTTTATCTTGTCCTGGTTTGACAGGCACATAAATCATTTCTTGTTGCTTCCTTCATCCAAAACCAAGAGCTAAAAATATGATGTGGCACCTGTGTTCTTAAACAGTGTTTTATGAAGGCAGTGGCTTTAAGGGAACAGTGTATTTTTGGTTGAGCATACTGTGCTGTCCCTCGAGACAACAGAAAACTTGAGAGAGTCTAGATTTTGATGCCAATTGAAAAGGCTTTTCTAGAGAACGTCCTGAGTTCAATCTTCTCTGTAGGTGATCGTGGACAAGGTTATGATATACACATAAGTTATTCACACGAATCCCCTGTTCCCAGAATATACCCTGCGTCAGCCCTCCAAATCTTCTTGTCCTCCGAGAACCGGGAAAATGGAAATTCAAAATGTCAAACACTGTTGGTCCTAAAACACACAAATGCTCAAATCTTGTAGGTGGGGATTTTTTTTTTTTTGTTGTTTAAGTGATCTGATTCCTCTCAAAGGAGAAACCTCAGAGCGATAGTCTATGGGAAGGACTCGTGCACTCATCAAATACGTTTTGCACTCCTGATACGGGTCGATGCTCTTCTAGATGTGGGATTTAGAAGTAAACAAACCCCAGTCTCTGCCTTCACAGTGCCTGCATTCTTGTTGAGAACGTCATAGCAGAGATAGGGGAATATTCTGGGTTATGAGAGATAGAGAGTCGAGGGCAATTCCAAAGATTTTGGCCCGAGCCAACGGCGTGAATGATGGCACCATTCAATGAGTTCGAGAAAACGGTAGGACACATGGCAGGGATAGAGATTAATTTTGGAGTATGCTCAACTTGAGAACTATTTTACACATTTCATGAGAGATGTTAAACGCAGGCTTGGGTGTAAGGCTCTGGAGTTAGAGGGACTCAGGCTGTCCACACACGTCTGAGAGGCACTCGTGTACGGATGGTACTGGAAGCCACAGGACTCAGTGCAGTCACCTCGGGAAGGAGTGGAGGAGGAGAGGTCCGGGACTGAGCCTTGAGACTCCCGAGCACCAGAAGTAAGGAATGGATTGAAGTTACTTTTAAAAAATGAGGAGAGACCCAAGGGCAACGCGTGTTCCCAGAGTGGGATAGATCAGATGTGACTGATGGCAGGGGAGTTCGATGCATCGGTGACACACGGGTGAGTGTGGGCAGGGGCCAGCACAAGGGGGGGAGGGAAGCAACAGGCATGGAAATGGTGTCTCATTTGGGCAAATAATCACACTTTCTGTGGACTATTGAGTCACCGAAAGGTGGCGAAATAGCAAGAACACGGAAGGAGCAAACAGGTGACAAGACCCGTCAGACTGACGTACAAGCTCCCCTTGCGTGCACCGCCGTTCCACTTGTGATCACATCTTTTAAAATATGGCCCATGTGGTGGAATTGCATTTTTGAAATATGAACCCACGTGTTAAGCTTGTCCCGTGGCTCCTCCTTACACTTAGGAAGGAGCTAGAACATTCTATGTGCGTTGCTTCAGGGTAAGTGGGACATACGCTTACAAAAGTGTTCTCCCGCCTTTTGCACTTAAAAAGTCTAAACTTGGGGCACCTGGGTGGCTCAGTCGGTTAAGCGTCCAACTTCGGCTCAAGTCATGATCTCGCGGTTCGTGGGTTCGAGCCCCGCGTCGGGCTCTGTGCTGACAGCTCAGGGCCTGGAGCCTGCTTCGGATTCCATGTCTCCCTCTCTCTCTGCCCCTCCCCAGCTTGCTCTCTGTCTCTGTCTGAAAAATAAATAGACATTAAAAATTTTTTAATAAATAAAAAGTCTAAACTCTCCATGGGAGACGTAAAGAAGATAATGAAGGAAATTTGGAAGAATGCGTATTGGGTCAAAACAAACCCTTTACCCCTCCCTCCTTATGCCACCAAGAAAACAAAACAAAATGAAACCAAACCTCTGATCAGGGATTCCGGAACTTGGGGAAGCAGACACACACATTAGCGATCTCTGAGGAGCATGGGACGTTACGGGTCACCAGACCTCAGGCTGGGCTGTGGGGTCCGCCTCGATCCCTCGCTCCAGGGAAGGACGAGATTCCAGAGTGGCCTGGCTGCTCGGTGTGTCTAGAAAGACAGACCAGGGGAAATATTAAAGACTTCCACCATGGCCCAGAGACTCAGAGGAGCAGTGGGTAAATTATTCTCCAACTCGGGGAGCCTGAGTGGCTCAGCGGGTTGAGTGTCTGACTTCGGCTCAGGGCATGATCTCACAGTTCATGAGTTCAAGCCCCGCATTGGGCCGTATGCTTGCAGTGCAAAGCCTGCTTGGGATTCTCTCTCTGCCTCTCTCTCTGCCCCTCCCCCGCTTGTGCTCGCTCTCTCTCTCTCAAAAATAAACAAATAAACTTCAAAAAATTATTCTCCAACAGACAGTAGGGGCAGAGAAACGGTGTCTGCTGTGAGTGGCAGGCCGCCCGACAGAAGGCCAACAGAGAGACGTGTCGTGTCCACAAAGACCCTGGGAGGTCGAGAGGACAAAGCCAGACCCAGAAGTTGAGTTGATGACTCGGCCATGAGCCCCGGGGGCCAAGAATCCACACGCAGACCAGGACTTCTCCGTCGATGCCGTTTGTAGGGACCACGTAAAGATTTCACAAGACCATGCACGGGGGCCCTTTAAAAGGTTCGTGGGGCACCTTGAGAGCACACGTAATGTCAGCTCTTCTTCCAGACGGGCCTTGTCACCCCCCTCCTCACTGCCGCCCTGCTGGATGGGGAGGGGGCCAAGGTCCAGCTGCAGAGACCCTAGGCCCCAGAGAAATGAGCCCGAAGCCGTGTTCCAGGGCTGCGAGAGAAGGTAGATTCCCCACCACCGTTATCACTTACGAGCACCGGGTGCCCACTGGACACCACGTGAACTTTTACCTAAAACACAATGTCGGCTGGAGAGTGATATTTTGAGACTCCAGCCTCGGTCCAAATGGTGAAAACCCAAATATCTCTGTTTAGCCTTCCTAGGTCAGTTCAGCACACAACACCCAATGAGCAGACACAAACTCTCCCCCAGTGTACCCTCCTCCCCTTTTAAGAAATGCCCAACAACATCCTTTTTAAAGGTTTTTTTTTAATATTTGATTTTTTGAGAGAGAGAGAGAGAGAGAGGACCCCAAGCAGGCTCTGTGCTGTCAGCGCAGATGCGAGGCTCGAACCCACGAACCGTGAGATCATGACCTGAGCCACCAAGAGTCGGCCCCTTAACCGACTGAGCCCCGCAGGTGCCCGGCCAACATTCTACAAGAAGAAGGGAAAGGTAACTTTGTGTGGAGCTCTTGGGGGAAAGTATTGGCTCCCGTGGGACAGCATTTTCCTGCGGTTGACCTCCAGGTGGAAACAGACCTTCTGGAAAAATCAGCCTTTTTCTCGGTGCCGTGACTGAGATCCATGACCTGAATGGAGAGAGAGGCGGTGGGGCGAGGGGTTTCTGGGCAGGCTTTCTACGCGGGAGGAGGCCATGAGGCTTTTGAGGCAGGAATGGGCTTTCACTACATGGCGGCGTGGGGAGGGGAAGTTGCTGGAAAAGCCTGTGGCTGGGGCGTGGGCTCGTCTCGTAAACGTGTCCCTCCGGCTGAGGCCTGAGTTGGGGCGTTCTTGCCCAAGAGGGCAGAGCCGCTGGTCACCGGAGCTCTGGCCTCAGAATCCGGAAGGGCGGGCCACCTGCTCCCCACGTGAGTGATGACGGCAGGCACACGGCCGACTCTGAGTCGGAAGACGGATCTCAGCCCTTGAACCGCAGCCTCGGGAGCCTCTTCCTGAGTGAAGAGCAGGGCCCGGGCCACGGTTGGCGTCAGCAACACGGGCCCGTGGTGTGGCATCCGCGGGCCCTTTCCCTTCGCCTCCTCGTCCCCGGGGATCAACGTCGTCCCCTCTGTGGGACGCCAATATTGCAATTAAACGCCGACACCCGGCGAGGGGTCAAAGGAGCAGGATTTGTACCTAGAAGAAAAGCTTCCTGCCTAGAAATCCAGCTGCACCTGCTGTGATTGGAGTAAAAAAACAAAAAAAGGAAATGTTCGGTCTGGGGAAACCTGGAGCTTTCAACGCATACACAGAGTTGAGCATAAACGTGTAAATAGCCCCTGAGAGAGAATCGGAATCCACATTCACGCGGCAGTCACACTGGGGGCAGAGATCCAGGGCGGGTCTGACCCGAGGAGGGCTCGGAAAGGATTCGGGCTTCCTTCGGCAACAACGGTCTAAGCACAGCTGGGGTGTTTGTACCCGGGTCTCGAGAACCTCCTCGTCTGAGTCCTGCTCTGCGGTCTCCTTGCAGACCCTGGACAGACACACCCGATGCCCTTCCCGTCCCTTTCCTTATCGCTCCCGAGAGCCAGAGATGACTTCTGGGGTCCGGACCGAAGAAGCATATCGTGGAGGCTCCAGATACATCCATCATCTGGTCAGAATAAACAGCTCCCAGTCCTGGATGTTCATGAGTCACTTCACGGCCCAAAGTTCTCACGGAAATACATGAAATGGAATTGTCAGCGTGCTAGTAAACTGTCCCCAAAAAGGCCAAAGAGCAACAAGGCTGGCATGGACCCACCGTGTTCCCATGTGCCACCAGTAGGAGTGAGCTGGCCTGCCTGCTTCCTGGAGGGATGCACTGTTCTAGAAGCTTCATGGCCCCTGGTCTCGTCACGGAACCAGGACTGGCTGTCTTTATGCCTGTGGTGACCACTGCATGGCCAAGGACAAAGCCAGATCCCCTTCAGTCTAAAGAAGGCCATTGCCCTGGTTCTGGGTCTGACCCGTTACCACTGGCCATCGGTCTGATGCTAGGAAAACTCCTTAACCTCCTGACACCTCAGTTACTTGTCGACAAATAAAGTTACTCATCGATAAACTTATCATGGCAGGACCCCCCCCCGCCCCGCCGCCCCTGCACACAGGGGTGCTGTGAGTACGAGAGACGGTTTAGGGCGAGTGTCACCCAGAGCCAGGAAATGACAAATGTTCAGTTGAACGTAGGCGTTCATTTGACCGTGATTCTGGCCGTTACAGAACAGCCTCGGGTGGCCCAAGACACAGGGGATCTGGAGTCCGACTTCCTTTTTTTTTTTAATATTTATTTATTTTTGAGAGAGAGAGACAGAGTGTGAGCAGGGGAGGGGCACAGAAAGAGGGAGACACAGCATCCGAAGCAGGTTCCACGCTCCGAGCCGTCAGCACAGAGCCCGACGCGGGGCTCGAACCCATGAACCGTGAGATCATGACCCGAGCCGGAGTCGGACGCTGAACAGACCGAACCACCCGGGTGCCCCTGTAGTTCGACTTCTCAAGCCCAAATCTTGGGTCTACCCGCAGACCGAGTGAGCTCAGGCACGTTCCTTCACCACCGTGTGTCTCACTCAGCAAATCTGTACCCCAACAATCCCACTCCTGGGTATTTATCCTACGGAAAAGAAAACTTGTGTTCACGCAGAAACCCGCACCCAAATGTTCGTAGAGGCTTTCGTTGTGATGGCTACAAGCCAGAAATGATCCGAACGTCCTTCAAAGGGTGAAAGGCAATACCTTTCAGCGATCAAAAGGGATGACCCACGGATACACAAAATAACCCGGATGGGGCGTAAGAGTGTTGTGTGAGGGGAGGAGAATAGAGCTCATCCAGGAAGGTTACTTGCTGTGTGGCTCAAATGGCCACATTACTGGAGCGCAGGACTCGGGATTGGAAAGGGGATTCCCCACAGAGCTGACACAAGGGAATCTCCGTGGGTGATGGAATATTTCTGTTTCTTGATTGTGACAGTGGCCGTACGATCTTTGCCTGTGACAAAGTTTCCCAGAAGTACTTGCAAAGAAAAAGGTGCACGTACATCCGGGTGAAGCCCAAGTAAGGTCTGTAGGGAAGTCGATAGTTAAGGGCAGCAGTGCTCGTTTCTTGGTTCTAATAATTGCACTGTGGTTACGTAAGGTGTTATCACCGGGCGGAGGGTATGCAGGAACTCTCGGCACTTTGTTTGCAATTTTTATGTGAGTCTAAATTTACTTCAAAAAGTTGTTTTTAAAATAGCGCCCATGGAGAACTGAACAATTCAGTAAACAGATGGCGGACGGTGGGAACCAGATTTCTGACTCCTGGCACGGCAGGGGGAGAAGGCCAGCATAATCCATGGCATAATGAATCAGAATTGGAGACAGTATGAATTGATGTTACCTTTACGTAGAAACAGACGGCTACATGTAGACGCATGTATCAACACATGTGTTAATCGCGGGTTAGTATGCATACATGTGTCTCCTTCCCCTGCCAGTTCAAAGAGCTGAAAGGAGTAACACCCTGTAGCAATACACAACCCAAACAACTAGGCCGCAGTGGGGGGGGGGGGGTTGTTAACGTTTATTTATTTAAAAAAAATTTTTTTAATGTTGTTTTTTTTTTTTTTGAGACAGAGAGACAGAGCATGAGTGGGGGAGGGGAGGGGCAAAGGGAGACACAGAATCCGAAGCAGGTTCCAGGCTCTGACCTGTCAGCTCAGAGCCCCATGGGGGGGGGGGGGCTCAAACTCAGGAACTGCGAGATCATGACCTGAGCTGAAGTTAGATGCTTAACTGACCGAGCCGCCCAGGTGCCCCTAGATCTTGGTTTTTCATATCATCTTTCAGTGAAAAGAGCCAGGGATCTTTGGAGAAAAGCTGATTCTAGGACTGGGACCTGAGACATACAAGATGATAATGGAGCATCTTGCAGTGCCAGAGAGAAAGAAAGAAAGGGAGGGAGGGAGGGAGGGAGGGAGGAAGAAAGAAAGAAAGAGAGGGAGGGAGGAAGAGAGAGAGAGAGAGAGGGAGGGAGGAAGAAAGAAAGAAAGAGAGGAAGAAAGAAAGAAAGGGAGGAAGAAAGAGAGAGAGAGAGGGAGGGTGGGAGGAAGAAAGAAAGAAAGAGAGGAAGAAAGAAAGAAAGAAAGAAAGGGAGGGAGGAAGAAAGAGAGAGAGAGAGAGGGAGGGAGGGAGGGAGGAAGAAAGAAAGAAAGAAAGAAAGGGAGAGAGAGAGGGCGGGAGAAAGAAAGAAAGAAAGAAAGAGAGGGAGGGAGGAAGAGAGAGAGAGGGAGGGAGGAAGAAAGAAAGAAAGAGAGGAAGAAAGAAAGAAAGAAAGAAAGGGAGAGAGAGAGGGCGGGAGAAAGAAAGAAAGAAAGAGAGGAAGAAAGAAAGAAAGGGAGGAAGAAAGAGAGAGAGAGGGAGGGTGGGAGGAAGAAAGAAAGAAAGAGAGGAAGAAAGAAAGAAAGAAAGAAAGGGAGGGAGGAAGAAAGAGAGAGAGAGGGAGGGAGGGAGGAAGAGAGGGAGAGAGGGGGGAGAGGGAGGGAGAAAGAAAGAAAGAAAGAAAGAAGAAAGAGAGAGAGGGAGAGAGAGAGGGCGGAGAAAGAAAGAAAGAAAGAAAGAAAGAAAGAAAGAAAGAAAGAGGGAGGGAGGAAGAAAGAAAGAAAGAAAGAAAGAGAGGAGAGAAAGAAAGAAAGAAAGGGAGGAAGAGAGAGAGAGAGGGAGGAAGAAAGAAAGAAAGGGAGGGAGGAAGAAAGAGAGAGAGAGAGGGAGGGAGGGAGGAAGAAAGAAAGAAAGAGAGAGAAAAAAGAAAGAAAGAAAGAAAGGGAGGGAGGAAGAGAGAGAGAGAGGGAGGGAGGGAGGAAGAAAGAAAGAGAGGAAGAAAGAAAGAAAGAAAGAAAGAAAGAAAGGGAGGGAGGAAGAAAGAGAGAGAGAGAGAGGGAGGAAGAAAGAAAGAAAGAGAGGAAGAAAGAAAGAAAGGGAGGAAGAAAGAAAGGGAGGGAGGGAGGGAGGAAGAAAGAAAGAAAGAAAGGGAGAGAGAGAGGGCGGGAGAAAGAAAGAAAGAAAGAAAGAAAGAAAGAAAGAAAGAAAGGGAGGGAGGAAGAGAGAGAGAGAGGGAGGGAGGAAGAATGAAAGAAAGAGAGGAAGAAAGAAAGAAAGGGAGGAAGAAAGAGAGAGAGAGAGGGAGGGAGGGAGGAAGAAAGAAAGAAAGAAAGGGAGAGAGAGAGGGCGGGAGAAAGAAAGAAAGAAAGAGAGGGAGGGAGGAAGAAAGAAAGAAAGAAAGGGAGAGAGAGAGGGCGGGAGAAAGAAGAAAGAAGAGAGGGAGGGAGGAAGAGAGAGAGAGAGAGGGAGGGAGGAAGAAAGAAGAAAGAAAGAAAGAAAGGGAGGAAGAAAGAGAGAGAGAGAGAGGGAGGGAGGGAGGAAGAAAGAAAGAAAGGAAGAAAGAAAGAAAGGGTGGGAGGAAGAAAGAAGAAAGAAAGAAAGAAAGAAAGAAAGAAGAAAGGGAGGGAGGAGAAAGAGAGAGAGAGAGGGAGGGGAGGGAGGAAGAAAGGGAGAGAGGGGGGAGAGGAGGGAGAAAGAAAGAAAGAAAGAAAGAAGAAAGAGAGAGAGGGAGAAAGAGAGGGCGGGAGAAAGAAAGAAAGAAAGAGGGAGGAGGAAGAAAGAAAGAAAGAGAGAGAAAGAAAGAAAGGGAGGGAGGAAGAGAGAGAGGGAGGAAGAAAGAAAGAAAGGGAGGGAGAAGAAAGAGAGAGAGAGAGGGAGGGAGGGAGGAAGAAAGAAAGAAAGAGAGAGAGGAAGAAAGAAAGAAAGAAAGAAAGGGAGGAAGAAAGAGAGAGAGAGGGAGGGAGGGAGGAAGAAAGAAAGAAAGAGAGAGAGGAAGAAAGAAAGAAAGAAAGAAAGAAAGAAAAGAAAGGGAGGGAGGAATAAAGAGAGAGAGAGAGAGAGAGGGCAGGAGAAAGAAAGAAAGAAAGAAAGAAAGAAAGAAAGAAAGAAAAGGAGGGAGGGAGGGAGGGAAGGAAGGAAGGAAGGAAGGAAGGAGGGAGGGAGGGAGGAGGGAGGAAGGAAGGGGAAAACTTACGTCCCGTCCCGGGAGTCAGCTGTAAGAGCTCCCAATGACCAGTGTCTTGAAAGAATGTTGCTCCCTATACTTTTTATCCATTTTGTTCTCGTGGGTGTTGTTTCAGGCGGGAAGGTAAATCCAGCGAATATAGTGTAACCTCGTAGCCGCCGGCTGGGTGGCACTCCGTCACATGCATCTCCCTCGCGTTGTCCCCGGTTTGCGTCCTTCACGAACCTGCTGTGACCACCCGTGTGCGCATTTTCTGTTGGCACGGGCCCTCATTCGTCTCGGGGGCCTGCCCAGGGGCAGAGCCGCAGGGCTGTCCGGGGAGCCTGGCCCGGCCCGCCCGGGTATCACCAAGCGTCCTTCTGCCCCCAGAGTGGTTGCGTCTCAACTCACTGCGGCCCTCAGTTCACCCAGAGTGTTGATCGCGGGAAGGTTTTTCTTCCCTCCGACTTTAAGCCGCGGCGATCACTGCTCTCGGTTAAAACATCTTACGGCACAGCGATTACTCTTGACCGACCGCAGAGAGCTTCCCCGGGCGCCGTCTGTCCCGCGTGGATCAGAGGAAAGAGACCTGCCCGTCCGTTCCTCACGGCTCCCTGTCGCCCGAAACCCCCGGCCGTCCTGCCCGGGCCACCGATTCCTCCCTCGTCGCTTCATAGTGAGTCTCTCGCAAGGTCCGCACCTCGAAGACATCTATGCTCGCACCCTCTGCTTTGCTATGGGAAATGAACTCCCTTGAAGGAAACATAGACGAGGGACAAGAAAAAGAAATCTACAGAGGCAGTGCTTGGGGTCGTGTCTCCCCAGCTTGCCCCCTTGGTACAAATCTGTGCCAGACCCCTAGCAGCCCTCCCCCGGGGGTGGGGTGGGGGGCACGTCTATGTGGTCAGGGCGCTCAGGGCTCCCTGGGAATCTGCATTTTCGGCACCCCCCGCGGGCACCATGACACGTCGCGGAACGAGGGGTGCGTTTATGGACGCGCCAGGTGCGCCGCCGGCTGAGAGCCGGGGACCTTACTTGGTTCTAACTAAAGCAGTCAAATTAAGGACAGGGCTCTGTGTCAGCACTTCCTCGGGGTGACACAAACGCAAAAGGGAAGTCAACACGTCCCTCACCCTCATCTTGGTTTCCAAGGCTCCAGGGAGGAAATTGACGCTCCGGTGCTCCCCAGACTGAAGGACGCAGAGACCGCCCGTCCTTTGAGCTGAGCAGAGGGAACGCCGGGGCGTGTTTGCTTGGGTTTTGCCGCCGAAGCGAAGCCGTGCCCGCGACCGAGGGGCTGGCCCTGGGGCAGAAGACACGATCTCACTGTCTCCTGCATGGGGCTCAGAGGCGGCAAATTTCATCGCCGCCCCAGGCAGGCCCGGGGCGGCGATGAAATTACAGGCAGAGTTCAGGGTGCTTCTCAGGACACAGAATAACGCGGGGGTCCCCTGGAGACAAAACTGTGAACCGGTCTGAACAGTGGCCGCTGGGCTCCCCTGGGTCCTACTCTAAATAATGCTAATGATTTTTAGATAGGTATTAGATCTCTCTCTCTCCCTCTCTCTTCCTTATCCCTCTAAAAATTTTTGCCAGCTAAATGGCAGAGTATTTTTCATTACGCTGAACGTGAGCCCAGGGATCACACACACGTCGGATCTTTTTTTGAGGGGCCGATGTCACATGGACAGATGGGACATCGTCCTCTGTCAACACTGTGATGTTCCTGAAGAAGGGAGGGGGAGAGGCGGGCTTTCTCGCACAGAAGAGCTCCCCACGACTGGCACTCTCCCTGCCTTCTGGTTCCACGCACAGTGACGCTGCGTGACCTCCATGGCGGAGAGTGAGCATCTCACATCTGGGTACGGCTGTGCTGAGCTGCCGGGGAAGGCAGCAGAATTCTCGGAGCCCAGGACAGCCACCCAGCTGCGACCGTGCTGGAGGACCGAGCGTCTTCTGAGAAGGGGTCCGGCGGAGGGGGACAGGGACTCGGCCGCTGCAAGATCCGCCTTCCAGGACGGTGTCCCTTCTCGTGGCGGGACGTCCGTTCTCACCGCAAAGCCGCGTCGCTCCCAACTTGCCGTCGCTGTTGTTGGCCAGCGGGTCGGTGGTGGCCGGGCTCACTATCTGCATGGGCCCTTCTCAGACAGGCCGTCCCCACGTTTTAATGGGGGTAAGTCTGTAAAGGCAGTGAATTTTCTTCAGGCTCACTTCGGAGTCGGGAACGTTGTCAGGCATCCCCTGAAGACCAGCGGCAAAGCCGGCTGCCCCTGGCGGTGGTAACTCACTTCCCTGGGGAGTAAAGCCCTCGGCTCCTCTGTCTCTACGGGACCCCGTGGTGGCCGCGAAGCAGGGACAATTGACAGTTGATGACGACCCCACCTCCCGATACAGCTGTCACGAGTGGAAGATCAGGGTCTCATCCCAGGGATATTGGATATTTACATTTAGCGAAGCTGGTCCTGAGACCTGTTTTTACCCAATACTCATGTTATCACATTGAATGAATACATACGATCTAAATAAAGTCACTCTACCTGAGGCGGGTGGACTTCGGATGAAACCTGAAAGGTTAGCAGTTGACATCTGATTACAGAGCCATTCCACCATCTTGAAAATGGCACCATTCAGCAAGAGGAGACTCAGGATAAAGAATGGATTATGACGGGGCGCCTGGGTGGCCCAGTCGGTTAAGCGTCCAACTTCAGCTCGGGTCACGATCTCACAGTTTGTGAGTTCAAGCCGCACATCAGGCTCTGTGCCGACGGCTCGGAGCCCGGAGCCTGCTTCGGATCCTGTGTCTGCCCCTCCCCTGGCTTGTGCTCTCTCTCTCTCTCAAAAATAAATAAATACACGTTTTAAAAAAGAATAAGTTATAACAGAAAACGTTGCGCTTATTTCAATGACTCTCAGGGCAGAACAGGCGGAAATGTTTTCATTCCGGGGGGATCACTGGATTGTGGGAATTCTCTCCAATTTGGCCACAGTTAGAAGGTTGGCGAAGCATATGAACACTTGGTAGAAGAAGGGAGCTGAACTTCTTGTGATCACTCGAAGATGCTAATTTGTCTCCTGTTTAATTGGTCACTTCATCAGAATTAAGCGACCACGGTGGTGTCCAAAGACAAAGTGACATGTTTTCGGCGTCCCCTTTTCCTACGGAGGCAAGAGTCACTCCAGGCTTGTGTGACCTACAGCATCAGACAGGGGGACCCCTATCTCCTTCGTCCTTGTCCCTTCGGGGCCACAGCTGAATAAGGTTCTCTGATCCCACATGAACAGAGAGGATAAGGTGTGGAGAGGGAGCCCACACATTTATTTCCAACCAGTGCCTTCCTATCTTTTCCTTAATTAAATAATTAGTTCCTTGAACTCGACCAAGACCAGCCCTGGATTATCTAAGGAGTGGCCCCTGGCCCCAGGCCGGGGGCAGTTTTATCACTGCAATTCGGACGCCAGGCCCTGGTTCCTGCAAGGACGGGAGGTCTGAGTACCCGAACCAAGAAGAGGGTTTGCCCCCCACCCCGTCTCCCCACCGCTCTCTTTGTCTTTTAAACTGTGTGCTCAAGTTTCCCCCCTCAACCACCTACCCCCACCCCCGACGTCTTCTTCCATCTATAAACCTGGGGACAAATAAAAATTTTGCATTTCATTTTAACGTCGCTGCGGTAAAGTGTTCCCGTAGCGTTGCAAACGGTGGGCAGACGATAAAAATGGCATTTCCGAGCCAGGCTAGAGTGTTGCCCCAAAGAGAAGAAATTGTTTCTTAAATTGCTTCCATATTTTATTTGTTTTCACAGTAGAGCAAAACACGACACAGAGAACGATTCACCCGGCCCTTGGACATCCTGTCCCTTCCCTCTAAAATGTGTGTTCCCCCGGGTTTCAATTTGGATCACACGATGGCCCGAAATTACTTTCCAATTTCACCTTCCAGTGGCGCATGTGACGAGCGTCTGATGCTTCAAGCCACCTCCCTTCTCTGGGGGCCACCTGGTCTCTTCAGGGGACATGGCCCTTCCCTGGACCCCATCCGTCCGGCTCCGTGGGCCAGCACCGCCCCAGAGCGCAGGGAGGCACCAGCTCCAGACGCCCACGAGGCTGGGTGCACGGGCCACGGTGGCCACTTCAGGGACAAGCCTCCAGGTCGCTGGGTCCCACGTGGGACTGGCACTGGGATTCTGGAGGAGACGCCATCTCCTCACCCCGGTTTCTTAGCTCCCGGGATGGATGTCCTTCCTGCCGGTGGCCTGCTTGTCCCCACATGCGGACGGCCTGTCTGAGAAGGGCCCGTGCAGAAGAGCGGGAAGATAGGAGGCAGGTGCTGCAGGGGGCCAGCTGGGTCCTGGCCCCCCAGCCTCCTTCTGCTCTCTGCTGTCCGGCAGCCCCCGCGGGAGCCCGCACGAGCTCCCCCAGCCTGGTGAAATCTCCGCCGTTCTCCCCCCCAAACACATGCCCTTCTGTGGCCCCCGTGGCCGCACCAGGGGACCCCTCCCCGGACACGCCGGGGGGCTCCTCGGCCACCGGGCACTGAGTCACAGGGGCTGGGGGCTGGCGGAGTGTGGTCTACACCTGCAGCCTCCTACACGCGGTGTGCGCACAGCTCCGAGGGCACCACGTGACTTCCTTTATCGCCACTGCCGTCCCCAGGGCCCGAGCCGCAACATATCCCCCTCCCCCTCTCCCCGGGCTCCCTGCAAGCGATCGCCTCCCTGACTTTGGTCGCCAGGCGGGACGGGGGCCGCTCTCCGTGGGCAGGGCTGCTAGGGGATGGGCGGCGGGCATGTGGGGTGCCCCGGTTACCCCAGGCGGATAAAAAGGATGTGAAGGCCCCACCTCTTTGTCCTTTCTGACCTCACCATTCTGTGATTTTAAGAGTCTTCCGATGGCCGTCCCCAGTCTTTGAAGGCGGTCACGGCCGACAGAGCACGGGGCTAGAGGCATCCTTGGCAAAACGCTTCCCATTACGGCTGGCCGTGAGGACTGCTCTCCTGCACTGGTCCCCAAACACTCACCTCAAGAGAGAAAGAGAAGGGACCAGCAGACAGCGCAACAGGCCCTCGGAGGAAGGTACCCAAGCCTGGCCCACCAGGACTCTCAAGGGACCTCAGCTAGAGGCCCAGCCTCGGTCCTGTGTCACGTGACTCTCATGTCCTGGCTGTGCAACCTTGGGCAAGTTACTCGACCTCTCTGTCCTCCTTTCTAATCCGCAAATGGAGATGACAATAACACCCATCCATTGGGTGGTGGTGACGAGTTAATGAGTTATTTATATTGTTTCTGCCTGTCATCTTTACCCAGTTGCTTAGAAATGGTTTTAGGCGGGGTCCCTGGGTGGTTCAGTCATGATCTCACGGTTCATGAGTTCGAGCCCCGCGTCGGGCTCTGTGCTGACAGCTCGGAGCCTGGCACCTGCTTCAGGTTCTGTGTCTCCCCCTCTCTCTGCCCCTCCCCTGCTCCCTCTTTCTCTCTCTCACTCTCAAAAATAAATAAACATTTAAAAAGGCTTGGAAATGGTTTTAGGCTTTACATTTAGATCTGTGATTCACTTTACGGTTTTATATGGGGTAAGGTAAGGGTTCAGGGACATGATGCACGTCCAATGGTTCCAGAACGATGTGTGGAAAGGCCATCCTTTGTAGTCAATTTTGCTCTATCGACCGGCCTGCACATTCTTCTGCAGATACCGCTGTCTCGATAATTACAGCCTCATAATAAATTGTACAATCAGATAGTGTGGGTGCTCTGACTCTGTTCTTTAAAGAAAAATTTGGGGGGGGGCTCTCCAAATTTTTGGTTTTGCCTTTTAAAATACATTTTAGACCCGTTTTATCAACCTCTCAGGAAAATGCTGCTGATGTATGAGTTGTGTCGCACGGAACCCACGGACCCTGTCGGGGAGAACGGACGGCAAGGTGGGATGTGGAAATATGCCTCCGTTTTTTTAGGGTTTCATCTCTTCTGTTGGTCAGTGCTTCGAGCTCTCAGCTTGCAGAAACGGCTGCTGTTTCCCAGATTTACACCTAGGGATCTCGTGAGTCTGTGCTGTTGTAAAGGGTATCGTCCAATTTCAGTTCCCCACGGCCATTGCCGGAATGAGGAAGGACGCTTGGTCTTTGCGTAATGATCTTACATGCGATGACCGCATTAAACTCGCTGGGACGTTCAGCAGCTCTGTGCAGATTCTTTGGCATTTTCTATGAAATCAGTCCTGCTGCTCGTTCTCACGAGGATGTACACAGGCTCAGCCTTTCAGGCTGATTAATCTAATGTATCTCATTAATATTTTTACAAGCCACCAAAACCATGCTCACAAGGATATTTATCGCGGCATCGTTTGAAGAAAAACATCGTCAGAACAAGTGTTGGCACAAGGCAACATTAGCCATTCGGTAGACACGACGAATATTCATTTGTATGGTAACCATGACCTCTTTCTTTCAGTGAACGGGTATTTATTGAGGACCTACTAGGAGCCAGGAGTCTGGAATCAAGGCCACTGCCGTGTATCCTGTTATCAATTCCCATCTGATTCTCTCTCCTTTGGAGCTCGTCCCGTAAAGGGAGGGAGATGACCACAAGCAGTGAGCAAAGAAACAGACACACTAACCCGAGGAAGAGACGGGCCGTGGCAAAAACCGTAGGGTGACCTGGCAGAGCGTGACTGTGGAGGGCCAACCCCATTTGTACCCTTATCGTCTTGCAAGCCCCTCGTGGCGGGGCGGGTGTCCATATCTTATTACCATTTACGGAAGGTAACAAATATCGTGTAATATTTGATTACTTGTTTTTTTCTTTTTAAAACTCATATCACTTTTTTCACTTTTTAAGTTTATTTATTTATTTATAAGACAGACAAAGCAGGGGACGGGCAGACAGAGAGGGAGAGAGAGAATCCCCAACAGGCTTTGCGCCCTCAGCACAGAGACTGACGTGGGGCTCAGACTCAGGAACCGCGAGATCATGACCCGAGCCAACAATCGAGAGTCAGACGCTTAACCGACCAAGCCACCCAGGCACCCCAAGTCATGTAACATTTTAAAGGCCTACATCCTGGGACGCCTGGGTGGCTCGGTCGGCAGAGTGGGCGACTCTCGATCCTGGGGTCACGAGTTCGAGCCCCACATTGGGTGTACTGATCACTTAAAATAAGTAAATAAAATCTAAAAAACAAAATCAAACAAATGCCTATAAATTAATGTTTTCTCAAACACACACTCCCAAATAGAACGATCTATCGAGGTGAAGTCAAGTGATCGCGCGTGAGGCCTTACCCGTGCTTCAGACCTGGACACATGTCCCCTCTCTGCCTTCCTTCTCTCCCAGCCCCGGAATAAGCATTAGACACTTGAGCAGCCTAGCCGTGGCTCAAATTGGGTCACTTTCTGCCGAAGAGATAGAATTTCAGAATTGCTGATTGAAACCAGAATCTAAAGGAGAGTAAGTCATTACTAAAAGAAAACCGTCACATCTTTACTCGGAACGTGAAGGTCATAGAGCAAGCTCTTTCCTTGAACCTCTGTCCGTGATTGATTCATAGACGAGGCCCTAGGAGCCCGGGCCTCCTCCCGTTACAACCTGCAGAGGCAGGAAGGGAATAAATGTGATCATTTATCCTGTTATCAATTTCCATTACACCGTCGCCCTATTATTCAGCTTGGCACGCCGGCTTCAGAAGCACCCCTGCCGTCAATTAACAGTGAATTATTTATATCAGCAGCTGCTGCAAAGAGTTACCCAGATGCTGTTTCGTAGGAGACATGGAGGACGTTTCAGATTTTGCCCCAGGCCCGTGTACCGAACCAAATTCGATATCCAAATGGAGGGGATTTTTTTTTTCCTTTCTCCACACACAAATGTACGCTCACACACGGGGTCCCCCTTCATGGAAAACGGAAGTTTCGGTCCTGGCCGGCTAACTTCCGCCGTCAGCTTGCAAGACAGGACCCTCACTTGTAACCAGCTTCTGCCTGGCGTGTAAACTCAAGTGGAACCATCGGGATATGTGGAGGTGTCGAGATCTATTGTGAGGGATACGCTCACACAATCATGGAGACAGGGAAGTCCCACCATCAGCCGTCTCCGAGCCGGAGAACCAGGTTCAAATTCGGTCCAAATCCGAAGACCTGAGAGCCAGAAGACCCGAGTCCGAGGACAGGAGACGATGGACGTCCCAGCTCAGACAGAGAGAAAATTGGCCCTTTCTCTGCCTTTTGATTCTGTGCTGGCCCTCGAAGGACTGGACGATGCCCCCCACCCCGGTGAGGGTGATCCACACTCAGTCTACTGGCTCAAACACTCATCACTTCCAGAAACACCCAAAGAGACACCCGAAAATCTGCGTCTCCAGCAAGTTCCCAGGCGATGCTGACGCTGCTGGTCTAGGAACCAAACTTTGAGAACCACTGCTCAGAACAAATTCTCGGCACATAGTAGGTGCTTAATAAATATTTGTTAAATTAGTAAAGGCGTGAACGCTGTGGGTTATCTCCTGCTTCCTGACAAAGCCCCCGGGGCACACCCAACGGCGTGCCCTCAGCCCAGCACATCTTTTCCACGGATCTCAGTTCAGATCGCACAGGCCTTGGGGAGCCCGGACTTTGTTCCCAGGGCCCGGGTGAACCCCTCCCCTGCGAAGGCACTTTTAATCTCAGCCATTGCAAATCATTCGACTGCAAACGGTTAGAGCTGAGTTTAGTCTTTTTAATGCCGTCATCAAGGTTCCCCTCAAGGAGGACTTGCTTTTTTTTTATGTTCCAAAAGGAATATCATCACCCCTCTCATAATAATGAAAAACAAGAAACATTCTAAACACCCAACAATAGAGTAATAGTTAAGTAAATGATGGTGTAGCCATATGTTGGAGTACCATTCAGCCATAAAAATTATGTTTACACAGATTGTTTTAATAGCTGCCGTAAAATGGTTTTTATATAATACTATAAAGAATAACGCTGGAATAATAGTCTCCTTGAAAGCTTGCTTCGGCCGGGGTAGGTGCAGGCAACTTTGCTCTGTAGGCTCACACACAGAAGCCATTGCAGCTGCTAACACGCGTGTTTTACAGCTCGGTTTTGTAACGGGAGGAGGCAGCTTGGTGAGACGCAGCGTCGACAGGAGAGAGACAGAGCAACGGATTTTCGTTTCCGTACTTGAAAGAGAAGGGACCGGTTTTATAATAATACACAAATAACAGTTAACCCTCAGCGGTAACCATGTGCTGAACACAGCACGGCTCTAAGATCTATGCGTGTATTCATTACATTTCATTTATTCGGGGATCCCGTTATTTCAAGAAAGCAAATGGGACAGTTTTTACGAAACATTCTGTGTAGCTGGGGGAGCACGCGAGGTTCCTAGTCGCCAACGTGGTCACGCGAATGTGCTCGGTAAAGGCAAAGATCCCTCCCCTGTGAGGGTTATATGCTGGTAGGAAAAAAAAAAGATAGTAAGCACATTATAAGGGATACTAGAAAGTGGCAAGTGCTATAAAAAAAATAGGAGGTAAGGCTGGGCAAAGAGAGCTTAGAGCATGTAGGTGATTTTAAATAACAGGAAAGATCGAACAGAACACGGTGGCCCCCACAAAAAAATTATAGTTGTTATCTCTGGGAGGTAGGATTATGGGTAATTCTATTTTATGTCGGACTGGTTTTATAAATAATCCACAGCACGCTATACTGAGAACTCACTCTCTGAGAATAACGTTTTCCAGTGAAACCACAAGCCAAAGAGAAATAGAAATGGTTAGTGTTATCTGGGCACAGATCATGGACCTACCACTTACGGCTGAACCACCGTGAGCAGCAAACATTTTCTCCTCTGGAACAAGGGGAGCTATTTAAAGATGAAATGACGTAACGGGTGTATCAGTGAGAAATACGTTTGGTTACAGGTAATACAACCTGACCGCTGTAGTCTCAATAATAAATAGCTTGTATTTTCATCTAGACATCTATTTTCATCAGAGGCATCTAGCAAGGTGTCTAGGAGCAGATGACTCTGGCATTGGCTCAAGGGCCCAATGATGTCTGGGCCAAGAGTTGTTATGTTGAGGCCCTGGACTCATGTTCACAAAGTGGCTGCTGCAGCCCTAGCCATCACAGCTGTGTCCGAGACAAAAAGGAGGAGGAAGCCAGAACAGGAAGCGATCATCGGCAAATCCAACGCTTTTACAAAACGTTTACCAAAGAGTTCTGCTTCTGCCTCATTGGCTAAAATTCGGCCGCTGCAACTGAAAGGTGACGACAGGGAAGGGAGTTAGATAACGGACGCTGCATTACCCGATAACCACTTTTTCCAATCTGAGCACAAAGGCACTGCACCTGCCCCCCCAGGTGGCAATCAGCTATTTCTTGGGTTACCTTTGCTTTTAAGAAAGACGGTCTTGGGGTGCTGCCTCCTTTAGGTGTCCCCAAGGTGGCCTGTTACCAACACGATTCCCCAGGCATCAACGCACGGCGATGGCTAGGCTTTGCTCCACGGGCTCGCCCTCCGGTTCTCCTGAGCTGGCACCCCTTCCCGGCCACGCCCAGCCGCCCTGCTAAGCCGGGAATCGAAGGACAGATACATGTGGGGTTAACTTCCTCAAAGCCAGATGGTTAGTGAGGGTGACGCAGGGCCACCCCTCGGCCCGGAGGTGGAAGGACCTCGCGTGTGGGGCCGTTCTTCCCCCTCCCCTCACCCGGATGCAAGGAGACTCCGCCGAGAAAGCCCCACGACCTCTGTCACCCAGACCCGTAAACAGCGGCGAGGACAGACCCCACAGCAGCCTGTAGACTGTCTATCAGCTGGTACCCGGTCCTTGGAGCCAGCCGGGTCCACACCAGCATCGCTCCCGCCTGGACCGTTACGAGGGCCCCTCCTGCCTCCCTGCCCCCTCTCGTGTCTCATGTCTCTGCCAGAACATCTCTGTTGCACAGCAAATCAGCCGTGCCACTCTCCCACCTCGAGGCCCCCGACCACGTTCCTCTTTATTAAATGAAGACACCAGCATCGTCATGTCAGGCGCCCGGCAGGACGGTCTGGTATCGGCACGTGTTGTGAAATGTCCGCCTCGACGACCGCAGCTAACATCCGTCAGCCAACACGCTTACGGAAACGCCTCCTTGGCCCGAGGACTTTTAGGATCCGCGCCCTGGGCAACTTTCAAACACACGAGACAGTGTTGTTCCCTGCAGGAACCATGCTGCACTCGGTTCGCCGGGAGAACTTCGTCTCGTGACCGGCAGCTTGTACCTTTGGCCCATTCTTGACATACTTCTCTCTACGTATGCTGGGTTCTAAGTGCAGGGGGAGAATTAGCTGGGGGTGAAGGGTGCAGAAGGGTTCACTGTCCCCACCGCCCACCCTGATCCAAGCCTCTGCTCACCGTACCTTCCAGCACAATACTGTCGTAGGTCACCCTGTGCCCTGAGCATAACCAGCCTGCTGCCCAAGTCAAGAAATGATCAAAACAAAACGAAAAACATTTCCATGTGTAGAATGTGTATATAAAGAATCCCCAGAGTGGCCCTGAGGCCCTGGGTGCCCCCTCCCCCTCCCCCCCAGCTTCCCTCCCCCTTCAGCGGTGCCCCACCCCCCTTCCTCCCTGTGCACAGTCACTGAGGCCGTTTATCGGATGCAAAGCCACTTCCCACCTCCAAGAAAGGGGATCTCGTGTTCAGACGCCCCCGGGTGATGAGGTCTGAGACCCCGGCGGGGCACACGGACTTGCTGGGCGTCGCTGATAGACTCGGAGGAGAAAGCCGAATCCGGGGGGACGTAGGTTGGGGGCGGGTCCCGGAAGACGCACGCGGGTCCCGGGCGGGACCAGTGGCCGTTGCCAGTGCCGGGCACCGAGAGCCGGGGAGCCCCACGTTTTCTCAGCAATTCGTCAAGGTTGGCAACGAGCGAGGGCCGGATGCTGATGAGGCCGGACGCGCCCAGAGGTGAAGGGGCCCCGGGCTGGACCTCGTCTTCTCCGCAGACACCTGCCTCCGCGGCAGACCCGGGGCGCCCCTCGGCCCTTCTCCACCCCGCTGCCCACCCCACCCGGGATGCAAGGGAGGAATAGATGTGCATCTCCCGGCGCAGGGAGCCGGAAAGGGGCTTTCTGAGCCACCTCATCTGGAAGGGAGCTCTTTGATAACACGGAGCGCTGTGTCCCTGGGCAGGGCCTGGATGCTGACGGCGAGGCCTCGTGCCTATCGCCTTCACCCCTCTGCCAGCCAAGGGGCAGAAGGAACCCTCTGCAGGAAGCCAGGTGCTGGTTCATTTCCGCAGCCGTCCAACTAGTATTTATTGAGCAACTATTAGCTGATAGACAGTGGGACCATAGCAATGAGCAAAGTGGATGGAACCTGCCTTCCTGGAGATTAGTTCTTGTGGGACGTATAGAAAGGGAAATGGGCGAACAAAATCCTTGAATCGTACTCCCTGTCCCCAAATGAAAGGTGGACAAGGAAGACAGAAGACACAGAGATAAAGAGTAACTCAGCAAACGTATTGAGAGGAGGCTCTTCCTTAAAAACAGAGCAGGTGCTCGGGGCGCCTGGGGAGCTCAGTCAGCCTCCCACCTTGGCTCAGGTCATGATCTCCTGGTCTGTGGGTTCCAGCCCGTGTTAGGCTCTGTGCTGACAGAGCCTGCTTGGGATTCTGTGTCTTCCTCTCTCTCTGCCGCTCACCCACTCATGCTCTGTCTCTCTCTGTCTCTCAATAATAAATAAACATTAAAAATTAAAAAAAAAAAACAAAAACAGGTGCTCAAAGAGCCTCGGGGGCTTAGACAATCACTCAGAGGCTTGACCTGAATTGTGAACTGGCCTCCAGGCTTTCAGATTACCCTTTCTGGAACTTCAGATGCCATTTAGTTAGGACTCAAATGGCGATTTCTTTTTGGAATATCAGTTTGAGTCACATGGTCATACATTTCTGCCCATGACACACAGATCTGGGGAAGGAATCAGGAGAGAATTAGTAAGTCAATAAATTATTGGGGACAACTGGACAAATCATCATTTATTGAACATTCATAAATTCTCAGAGCCGTGACTTAAAATTATGAATTTTAAATCCCTTCTGCTCTGCAAAATCAAGCATTATTATTTTCATTTTACAAATAATAAAGTACAGGCTGGGGTGAGAGAGCTCACCTCAGAGGTTGTAAGTGGTCTATTGGCCAAATCCGAGCCAGACATTTTTGGCTTTTCGATCCTGTAGTGTTTAAAAAAAAAAAGGATTCGTTATCAAAATTTCAAATGCATGGGACCTCCGATTTAAAAGCTCATTTCTCAGGGCACCTGGGTGGCTCAGTCGGTTGGGCATCAGACTTCGGCTCAGGTCATGATCCCACACTACGTGGGTTCAAGCCCCATGTTGGGCTCAGTGCTGACGGCTCAGAGCCTGGAGCCCGCTTCGGATTCTGTGTCTCCCTCTCTCTCTCTCTGCCCCTCCCCTGCTCGTGTTCTGTCTCTGTCTCCGTTTCTCAAAAATAAATAAACATTAAAAAAGTCTTGTTGCGAATTTTTGCATCCATATTCATCAGGGATATTGGCCTGTCGTTCTCTTTTGTTGCTGGGTCTCTGTCTGGTTTGGGAATCAAGGTAATGCTGGCTTCATAGAATGAGTCTCGACGTTTTCCTTCCCTTTCTATTTTTTGGAACAGCTTGAGAGGGATAGGTATTATCTCTGCTTTAAATGTCTGATAGAATTCCCCAGGGAAGCCATCTGGTCCTGGACTTTCATTTGGTGGGAGATTTTTGATAACTGATTCAATTTCTTCGCTGGTTATGGGTCTGTTCAAGTCTTCTTTCTTCCTGTTTGAGTTTTGGAAGTCTGTGGGTGCTTAGGAATTTGTCCATTTCTTCCAGGTTTTCCAGTTTGTTGGCATATGATTTTTCATGATAATCCCTGATAATTGCTTGTATTTCTGAGAGATTGGCTGTAATGATTCCATTTTCATTCGTGATTTTATCTGTTTTGGTCCTCACCCTTTTCTTTTTGAGAAGCCTGGATAGAGGTTTATCAATTTTGTTTATTTTTTTAAAAAAAAACAACTCTTGGTTTCATTGATCTGCCCTACAGTATTTTTAGATTCTATATTTTTTAATTTCTGCTCTGATCTTGATTATTTCTCTTCTGCTGGGTTTGGGGTGTCTTTGTTGCTCTGCTTCTAGTTCCTTTAGGTGTGCTGTTCGATTTTGCATTTGGGATTTTTCTTGTTTCTTGAGATAAGCCTGGATTGCAATGTATTTTCCTCTCGGGACTGCCTTCACTGCATCCCAAAGCGTTTGGGTTGTTGTATTTTCATTTTCATTTGTTTCCATATATTTTTTAATTTCTTCTCTCGTTGCCTGGTTGACCCACTCATTCTTTAGTAGGGTGTTCTTTAACCTCCATGCTTTTGGAGGTTTTCCAGACTTTTTCCTGTGGTTGATTTCAAGCTTCATCGCATTGTGGTCTGAAAGTGTGCATGGTATGATTTCAATTCTTGTATACTTATGAAGGGCTGTTTTGTGACCCAGTATGTGATCTATCTTAGAGAATGTTCCATGTGCACTCGAAAAGAAAGTATATTCCGTTGCTTTGGGATGCAGAATTCTAAATATATCTGTCAAGTCCATCTGATCCAATGTATCATTCAGGACCCTTGTTTCTTTATTGATCCTGTGTCTAGATGATCTGTCCATTGTAGTCAGTGGAGTATTAAAGTCCCCTGCAATTACCACACTCTTATCAATAAGGTTGCTTATATTTGTGATGAATTGTTTTATATATTTGGGGGCTCCCATATTTGGCGCATAGACATTTATAATTGTTAGCTCTTCCTGATGGATAGACCCCATAATTATTATATAACGCCCTTCTTCATCTCTTGTTACAGACTTTAATTTGTTGGTGGGAATGCAAACTGGTGCAGCCGCTCTGGAAAATAGTGTGGAGGTTCCTCAAAAAATTAAAAATAGAACTACCCTATGACCCAGAAATAGCACTGCTAGGGATTTACCCAAGGAATATAGGAGTGCTGATGCATAGGGGCATTTGTACCCCAATGTTTTTAGCAGCACTTTCAACAATAGCCGAATTATGGAAAGAGCCTAAATGTCCATCAACTGATGAATGGATAAAGAAGATGTGGTTTGTATATACAATGGAATACCACTTGGCAGTGAGAAAGAATGAAATCCTGCCATTTGCAGCAATGTGGATGGAACTGGAGGGTATTATGCTAGGTGAAATAAGCCAGACAGAGAAAGACAGCTACCATATGTTTTCACTCCTATGTGGATCCTGAGAAACTTAACAGAAGACCAGGGGGGAGGGGAAAGGGGACAAAAAAGTTACAGAGAAGGAGGGAGGCAAACCATAAGAGACTCTTAAATACTGAGAACAAACTGAGGGTTGATGGGGTGGGGGGAGAGGGGATAGAGGGTGATGGGAACTGAGGAGGGCACCTGTTGGGATGAACACTGGGTGTTGTATGGAAACCAATTTGACTATAAATTATATATATATAAATTATTAAAAACAAAAGCTCATTTCCCTTTATTATTTATTACTTTATTTATTTATTTATTCATTCATTCATTCATTCATTCATTTGAGAGAGAGCAAGAGAGCATACAAGCAGGGGAGGGGGCAGAGAGAGAGAGAGAGAGAGAGAATCTCAAGCAGACTCCATGCTCAGCACAGAGCCCAACACAGGGCTTGATCCCACGACCCTGGAATCATGACCTGAGCTGAAATCAAGAGTCAGACACTCAACCGACTGAGCCACACAAGCGCCCCACAGATTTCCCTTTAAATACTATGGGGCATGGCGGGACCGGCACCCTATCCTGCACGTAAGGTTGGGTCCCCTTCTTCACATCACACATAGAAATGTACTGAAAATGGATCATAGACCTAAATGTAAGTTCTGAAACTAGAAAGCTATTAGAAGAAAGCAAAGAAGTCAAATTTCACGACCTTGGATCAAGCAATGGTTTCTGAGATACGACATCAAAAGCGTAAGTGCCAGAAAAAAAACAGATATTGGACTTCATCAAAATTAAAACTTTGGTGTACCAAAGGCCATCATAAAAATGTGACATGACATCGTTCATAACGGGAGAAAATATTTGAAAATCATGCATCTGACAAGGGACTTGTATCCAAATAACCCTTACAACTCAACCATCAAAAACAACCCAATTTAAAAATGGTCCAAGAATTTGAATAGATAAGATACTAAAATGGCCAATAATCACATGGAACTGTGCCCAACGTCATTAGTCATTAGGGAAATGAGCATCAAAACCACTATGAGGTACCATTTCAAATGCGCTAGGGTGGCTCTAATCCAAAGTTGGAAACAATGTGTATTGGCAAGAACGTGGAAACACTGGAACCCTTGCACGTTACAGTGGGAATGTAAAATTGTGCAGCTGCTTGGAAGACATTTTGGCATTTCTTCAAAGAGTTAAGCATGAAGGATACCATATAACCCAGAAATTCCACTCCTAAATGTATACCCAACGGAACGGAAAACGTATGTCCACACAAAAATGTGACTGCAAATGTCTATGTCAGCATTATTCATAGTGGCCAAGAATGGGAGCGAAATGTCCCTCCACTGAGGTATGAGAAACAAAATACGGCATATCCTTGCAATGAAATATTATTCTGCCCTAAAGAGGAGTGAAATACTGATTCAGGCTACAACATGATGAACCTTGAAAACATGGTAAGGGAAAGAAGGCAGCCACGAAAGGCTATCATATAATTCCACTTATGACTGTATCATAGGTTTCTTTGTTCCATTTTATCATACGAGTACATTCACATGTGAATTGTATCTCAAGAAAGCTGTCCTTAAAAAAACACCGAAGGGCATGTCTAATAGATATTTTTAAATCACCATAATTTTTTTTTAATCATGACAATTTATTTTTTGTGAGCTTCCTTTTTTCTGCACATCTTGGCCACAAGAGATAAGAGGAGACCTAAGATGGGGAGAATCTTAATTAATAAGAATTGGTTATTTTCCTATAGTCACCTGTAACAACTCCAGTCTAGCGTGCGGGAAAATCAATGCCCCTCCCCCCCCCCAACTTTCTGGTTTAGTTTGGACTTTAAACTTAACCCATTGCTATAATTCACTCTCCTGCATCACGGCATGACTTTGACATCAGAATATTTGTTTTATCACTGGAAGTACATCTCCCAGATCCTAACTCAGAAGGATCTTCTGCTATGAGTCATAACCCAGGTGACACGTACATGTCGGTTCTCATAACAAATGGCCACAGCACAGTGTTCCTCAAGTTTTCTGTCATTGCCACACTTTCGCATGGGAGAAATCCTCCCTAGCCCATCAGGTCCTGAAGATGCCTGGACACACATTCCAATGCAAATGGTCCATTTTCCTTGCAGAGATCACCAAAGTTAGCCCGTGATTTTCAGCTCTGGCTGCCCAGTCTAATCACCAAAGAAGCTTTCTAAGAATACCATCGATTAGATCTCATCTCATCTCACAACAATTACATCGGAAGCTTTGGGGTTGAGTCCCAGGCATGATGAGTTTTAAAAGTTCCTAAGATTATTCATTTCCATCGTGTAGTCAGGGCTGAGGAACACTAATCAGATCAAGGCAAAGTCAACAGCAAAAAAAAAAAAAAATATTTAGGCATTAGGCAGATTCTGTTCATAAGAGTGATTCATATTTCAAACTTATTTTTTCCTTCTTTCTTTTTAATTCAACTGCACTTCCTGATATCGTACCGATGAATTCAAATCAGTATGGAAAACAAGGCTGTTCACAAGGGTCTCTTTGGCCTTTGGCATCTCCAAGAGTTACAGAAAAGACTTTAAAGGTCAGGAACAGGGCTGCCAGCCCCAGGAATCCCAGGATCCTCCTCTTTCCTGGTGTCTTTTCAGAGTACGCCATCTTGTCCAAGGACCCCCTGGTCCACGATGGCACCACCGTTTTTTTAGATGGCAAACACCAGCAATTGTAAGTAATAGACACCATTTTTGGTTGGAACAAAACCAATTCTTCAGACTTAGCCTGAATAAAGAAACTTCGCTCCTCTCCACGCACAGAAGCCAAGGATGCATCCTGGGATTCGGTCAGCCCAAGCTTGGGCACCTACCATGAGGAGGTGTGGCATGCTGGGATAGAGATACCCGCTGTTTCATTTATCCTGCTAACCGTGTCCCCTACTTCTCAAATCAGCCTTCCCCCCCATGCAAAAGACCTTCTGCTTTGGATAGAACCATTCTAATAACTCTTGCCCTAAACTCCTGCCCCATTGCTCAGCACCAATGCCTGAAATCTCGGCCACTCATTTTATTTATTTTTATTTTTTTTTTTACATTTGTTCATTTTTGAGAGACAGAGCATGAGTAGGGGAAAGGCAGAGAGAGAGGGAGACACAGAATCCGAAGCAAGCTCCAGGCTCCGAGCTGTCAGCACGGAGCCCAACGCGGAGCTCAAACCCATGGACTGTGAGATCATGACCTGAGCCAAAGTGAGATACTCAACTGACTGAGCCACCCAGGCACCCCTTCTCATTTTATTTCTAAGGACTTCTTTGATCCAAGTGGGTGTAGGCTGGTATGCCCCAGTTTTTAATTTAACCCATGCCTTCGTCACCATAACATTCAAACGCCTTTGATGTTCTATTCCTCCATCCAGCTTTGGGCCGAGGTGGAGAGACTCCCTCTTTTATACCCTTTTCCAGACTGAGAACGATTGCTATATTCTTCATACTCCCACCAAGCGTACATAGACTTCCGCCTTCTCTAGATTGTATTATGAAAACAAGGTTTTACTAAATGTGCCTTATTACTTAACTATTTCATAATAGTGTCGTGAATTGCTAAGACATATATGAATCTTCCTCCAGAGAGTTTCGTCTACCCCCCACCCCTGCGCGAATCTCTGATGGAGCCTCTGCGTCCTCTAGAGGAATAGAAATTATAATGATCACGGAGCATTCCTTAATGAGGCCAACCCTGCTGTATATACATCATCTCATTTAATCTCCACCACAAGCCTAGGATGTAGGCTATTGTGAGTGAACATCTCTTACACATGAGGAAATTGATGCCCAGAGAGGTTAAGTGACTGTCCTAAGATCACATAGCCCATGCAGGGTTGGGCTAGAATTTGGCATCAAAGTCTATGCTCTTATTATCTGACCATATGTCATTTCTCAAGGTCAGTACACCACAAACTCAGATCTTTTCCAGTAGACTAAAGCTTCTTGAGAACAAGGATAGTGATATTCGTGTCTGAGATTATGAAATAAGGCTTAAATATATTTAATGCCCAGCAAAGATTTCTTGACTGAATGCATGAATTATTGAATGATGGTCATTTTCTGATTAAGCCACGACTGTCTGCCATGCCCTCAAAGGCAGGAAAATGAGGGAAATGGGCTTGGCTGGGGATTTCCAGCCTCACAGCCCATGGGGTGTCAGCCCTGCTTACTCATGAGGACATAAGTTGGTGGATGGTTTCAGGGAGTGGATCACTTTGAAATATGGTCATCCAGAATGAATCTTACAGGATTCTGTCCGTGATGCTTACAAATAGCAGAGCTCACTCAAGGGACCCCTGACTCGGTTGACTGCCCGGGGTCATAGTTTTCAGTATTTGCTAAGTGGCTTAACTGGTGGCCAGACCCTTCCTTCCTGCAGGAGAATGTGAAAGTTATTTCATTTTTTCTTACCACCAGATTTAGGTCGTTAACCTACCACCAGTCACAGTTATGAATATTTATGTATCATAAATGCCCGAAGTGAAAATGAATTTCACCCTTAGTACCTAATGTGTAAAACACAGCATGTACGTATAGATATGTACGCATGCATCCAATAACAAGCTTCTCTTTTCCAATGACACAAGACAAAACTAACACGCGTGATGTGGATTACAATATTTAATGGCCCCAATCTGATGCTCACACAGTGGTGGATGGCCTAGGGCCTTTTGCCTCTTCCAGTCGATAGGGCTCAACACCTGTCCTTCAGATCTGTTGGGAGTGGTGTGCCCACACAGCCCGACATCCAGTGCTCCCACTGCCCCCGGACGTGGGAGCGTTGTGTTAGGCTCAAAGACCGCAGTTAAGAAAACCAACCGTGAACAGCTGATCCTGCACATTCAGGAATCACGCCTTCCAGCTGGAGAAGGGGGGTGCGGCACGATGCTCTTACAGTCCTTTGCACTCAGTATGGACATTTCAGTTAGAGGTAAGATCTCAAGTGGCTTTACAGATGAATTGGGCTTCAGTGACAGATCCGTGCAATTGCGATCCTGCTTTGGTCCTCAAGTATCTCATGCATCCCATGGTCTGTTGTGTGTGAGCAGCCCCTTCATTCACGGGGACTGAACTAAGATGGCTGGCCCCTCTTGCTTCCATGCTGAACTGTTATTTTTATTTTAAAAAGTTTTAATGTTTATTTATTTTTAAGAGAGAGAGAAGCAGAGTGTGAGCAGCAGAGGGGCGGAGAGAGGGAGCCGCAGAATCCGAAGCGGGCTCCAGGCTCCACACTGTCAGCACAGAGACCGACACGGGGCTCGAACTCATGAACCATGAGATCGTGACCTGAGTTGAAGTTAGATGCTTAACCAACTGAGCCCCAGGCATCCCTGAACCTTTATTTTTAAGTGTTTATTTATTTCGAAAGAGAGAGAGAGAACAAGCTGGCGAGGGGCAGAGAGAGAGAGGGAGAGAGAATCCCAAGCATGTTCCTCCCTGTCTGTGCAGAGCCCGACACAGGGCTCGATATCATGAAACATAAGATCGTGACCTGAGCCAAAATCAAGAATTGGATGCTCAACCGACTGAGCCACCAAGGCGCCCCCATGCTGAACCATTTTTAAAAAGACATTAAGGGACAAGAAAATCAGAGTTAATTCCCTTCTCACTTTCTATATGTAAATTTTTACATGACTGGCTTATCATTTCTTCTCTCCAGCTTCCCTGTGTGCATATAAATGTATTTCTCTAAATTTGTGTGTGTGGAGAGCAGGAGTGTTCCGTAACTGAATTCCATTTTCCACAATGAGTTCTTCATTGGATGAAACTTGACCTTAGCTCCTGCTAACAATCGACTTAAGGGATGTGGTGTCCACTTAAGCCCACGATGAAGAACAATTTATGGCCAATCAGTAAGAACAGCAAGTTACCTGTTTCTGAGCTCTGAGTTGAGAATGAGACGTAGCGATACGCTTACACAACCTCAAGCGTTACCAGTGTTGAAAACCAGCCAGTAAAGAGAGGGTGAGGTTCTGCTGGGGTATGTTGCAGAAATGAGGGGCTGGAGTCTTGTGACCCGAGTGGGCTTCCTGCCCCTTCCATCCTGCCTTCTCCAGGCTCTTCTCCCTACGGCTCCTGGGGTCTTCCCAAAATGCAAATCGAATTATGCCACCGCCATTGCAGTGGCTCATTATTGCCCTCAGGCTAAAGCCCCAGAGGCTGGTGGGGTAACAAGGTCAGTCATCACTTGGCCTCCACCTGCTCTCAGGAGCTACTGGACCCCACCCTGCTTGGCTGTTCGGCCCCATCCCCCTTGCTCTGCACGGACCACGGGAACCACACCCACCCTAGAAAGTGTCATGCTCTCTCCCACCTCTGGGGCTTCTCCAAGGGTGCCATGTTGGCCCGGATGTCTGGCTAGCCCCTCTTCAACTCAGAGTCATCTGCTTAGACAACACATCTTTGCACCAATCCCCTCAGTTGGCCCCCATGGGAACCTGTTGTGTCCCTTGGGGAACCCCTGTGTCATGTGCACCTCCCACACTGGGCCACTGGGACTGAAAAGAAGCCATTCTTCTCTGTCTCTTCCCTTCCCTTTCTTCCTTCTTAGAGGGACGAGCCTGTCTCCTCCTCCTGCCCAAGGACTAGGAAGTCCCATGGGTTTGTAGCTCACACTTTCTGATGTAGAGACGTTGCTCTCTGCCAACAATGTGTTATGGTTCTTCCAACGGACTGAGTTGTCACAGAGAAGCAGCTGTCTGGCCTAGGATGGCATTTGCCGCCCACTGGCATCTAGATGTGTAACTTATTTGTCACTAACTGGGTGTGAGCAGCAGGGATGTGTCACTTCTGGGCCAAGACGCGCAGTGAGTGGGAGTGTCTACTTTATGCTTTCTCTTTCCTACCAACTTACATAGAATGGAAGGACCTCAGCTCTCCATACCACCTGGCAGGGCCTCCAAGGGCCTGGAGTAGGAGGGGAAGAATTCTCTTGTGTCAGTGCATTGAGATTGGAGGGTTCCCTTGTTATGCTCATTATTTTTACGCTAACACAGTCCTACACACGCAGTCTTATCTTTAAGATAATACAGGCTCAATGTGTAATTTGAAACTAATTATATTAATTATATAATAAAAACTTGAAATGTGACACAAATAAAATGTTTTCCCAGACTGGATCTGTATCTTTCCTCACTGAATATAGTCCCTCCTCCCCTGAGCTGCTAGCTAAGGCTTTTACTACCCCCAGGGAGGGACACGGAGTAAACATATTCTTCCTGGTTAAACATGGTAATACAGTGGCTTGATGACCTCTGGACCTGAAAAGTATTAAAAGCTGACTCCTCTTCTTATGGATGCCTGCACGATTCCCCAGAGACCCCTCTGCTGTCCCTACCTGCACTCAACCTCCTTTGGCACCCAGTTCCATTTACCCCACTGGGTGTTTCTTTTTTTTTTTTTTAATTTTTTTTAACGTGTATTTATTTTTGAGACAGAGAGAGACAGAGCATGAACGGGGGAGGGTCAGAGAGAGAGGAAGACACAGAATCGGAAACAGGCTCCAGGCTCTGAGCCGTCAGCACAGAGCCGGACGCGGGGGTTGAACTCACGGACCGCGAGATCGTGACCTGAGCCGAAGTCGGACGCTTAACCGACTGAGCCCCCCAGGCGCCCCTCCACTGGGTGTTTCTAATGGGGCCCAAGGGCAGGCCACCTCTGTCCCAGGTAGAATAATGGCACGGCCCCTCTTAGTGTGGGCCTCCTGCTCTGGCCAGGTGCCCTCCTTTCACGTATCCCCAGACCAACATTCCTACTCTTGGCTCTGTCATAACAGGTCCCCGCGATTCACGCATCTGCCGTCAGAGGAGAGCAGAGAAGCAGCCCCTCTCTCCCGTCTCTGCTGCTATGAGCTGGTTTACCTCGTCTCTAGAGGCGATTGGTCAGCTATGCAGTTACACAGAGGAAAATCATGCTTCCAAAGAAGTAGGGGAATTAAACTCACAAACTCACCCAAAGCTAAAAACGCTCCCTTTTTCCCCATTAGCAACGTGCAGCCTATCAAAAGTAGTAATCTGACAGGTGAATTAGCTGTTTTGATATGTTCCCTTATTTTTGACACATGTCTTTGGCAGATAAGCAATTCTGTTCCCTAGTTACAGATATTTTCATATTCAGTAATTTATTTCTCCCATTTCAATGGTGCTTTTTCATCTTTAAAATTAAAGCGTTTTCCAAAATATAGAGAGAAAACTATTAATAATTTAGCATACAAATCAGATTTTGCATTGATGATAAAAATAAAAGGCACTACGTATCATATAGGGACAATGACTCATTTCCCAGACACACACTTTTTTTTTCAGAAAGCAGCTTTTCTGATCATTTAAGAAACCAAATCGAGGAGAGTCACGTGGAAGTCAGACTCAAGAATTCTCTCCGCTGCTCCTTCTGTCTGTTAGGCATCATCCCTCGTGTTTAGCTTCCTGTCTTGTAACTTCACTCTGGTGTTGGAGGAAAACCAAAAAATTGGGTTCAGTAATACTCAGCTGCTTCCTTAAACCTCATCATTTTAAAATTATAGAATGCAGCATAGTTTGCATGGAGAGAACTATCACTCCTTTTCAAGTTTGCTGTGTTGTGTTGCACGACGGAAGGGTATCTCATAGCACCAACCAATCTCCGAACATAGAAACCATGACAGGACCATCTAGGAGCCAGGGGTAAAAACCTCCCCACAGCTATAAAGCAAATTGTAACGCAAAGTGACAAACCTTATTAGAAATGTGGTGATCCTACAAAATCTTTAATTGATGGTATAAGGGAGCAAAACTTGCCACCCCAAAATGTGCCCCTTTGGTATACTGATTATTTTGAATTAAAAGTTAATTAAGGAACAGCTGAGGCAAGAACACTCTGAACCACCACCCCCCCCCCCCCGATTTCCAGAAAGCAGGAAATAAGAACTCCCACGTGCCAGGTACTCTGAACCAGGATGTAGAGAAACCTTATCACCAGAGACAGGAAAGTCGGAGCCAAGAGGGCTGTTTAAACAAACGTTGTCCTTTTACTGCTTTACAACCCCAGCCTGCATTCTGTTTCAAATTCCTTACCTAACTCCCAAAGTTAAGTTTTCTAGATCCTGTCGATTCCTCACAGATTGATTGTTTGTCTTTTTGTCTAAAAGATATAAAGCCTGCCTGCCTTGGTCATTTCTTTAGATCGCAATCTCATTACTGGGTCTCTGTGTACCCATAATTAAACTCTGCTTTTTCTTCTGTTAATCCATCTCATGTAACTTTAATTCTTAGACCGGCTAGAGGAATCTTGAAATGTTGAGAAAAAGTTTTCCTCCCCAACACTGTTTGATCGAAAGTCCTCTCTGTGTCCCATTGTTTCTGGATGGCTCCGTAAGCACTTGTTCACTCATCATGTACTCTTTCCATTCTTCCTATGAATTTCCTTCCTTCCCTTTGACGTCCCAGACCCCTACCCCCTTCTCCTTAGTCCAGAATGACATATATACATCAAATTGCCTGTTTTTGGAATCTCTAATGTTTATATGGATTCCCAGATGTATGCAATTAATTTTATTTTCTCCTGTTTATCTGTCTCATGTCCATTTAATTCTTAGGCCAGCTAAAATGACCTTGAAGTTTACAGAAAAATTTTCCCTCCCCAGCAATGCTATGAAAACTGTTCTCTTTGTTTAAGACAGGAGATATTCTGGCAATATCAAATGTTAATCACCATTATAATAGTAAAGAAAATCATAAAGCATTAACCATATTTGGTTGACCACCATCTGTGCACTGATGTTTGATTGGGATTGAGACAGCCAGCTGTCCCAAGTTCCACCCTCCGCTTCTCTGAGTTGAACACCCATTTTCCATCGGCTGCTCGGGATCAAGGCTACGCTGCAGTCTGATGCGGTCATGTGTCCAAGTTCTGGCCGATGGAATATGGGCCTCTTCCAGGAAATGTTCCTGTCTTCCCACAGCCCCTCCCTGCTGGCTGTCCTGGGATGCACTGGTACACTGTCTGGACCAAACGGATAGCAGCAACACCCCCGGGATGCTGATAGATACGACAGGAAGAGCCCGGGTCCCTCATGACTTTAGATGGATTGGGACCCTTCAGCGATGATCAATGCCAGCTACCACACCAGTCTTACTTGAGAGGAAACAAACGCGCATCCTCATGAACGCAATAGAGCAGTAGTAAGAAAAAAAGAAGGTATCCTGCAAATCCCGAGTTGTTTCAAGTAAAATAATAAAAATAATACCTGCTACCTGCTCTTGGACCATTTCGTGTGCCGGGCTCTCTGCTAAAGTGCTTCTCTGCATGATTTCATCTCATCCTTACCACCATCCCGTGAGGTAGGTGCAACTTCCTCCACGTCACAGAAGAGGAAACTGGGGCCTACCGGTGATAAATTGCTTTCCCCGAGTCACACAACAGTAGTCAGTAGCACCCAGAGATCAAGTCTGAGTTCCTATACTCCAAGCCCGTGCTCTCGTCTGCCTCCAGCACGGCAGGGATTACGGCAAACGTGTTCTCTCGTGGGCCACCCGCAGCTGGTCCTCTGGAGAGACGTGTCAGAAGGAAATCCGTGGTGACAAATGAAATCAGATGGGCAGGACTGGAAGAGTGAAGATTATCTGGAACAGACCAGTGCTCTAGTTTCCCGGAGCTACCAGAACAAAGCACATAAACGGGGGGCGGGGGGGGGGGTTGCTCAAAACAACAGACTGTCTTGTCTCACGGCTCTGGAGGCCAGAAGCCTGAGATCAAGGTGTCAGCGGGCTGTGCTCCCTCTGAAGGCCCCAGGGATGCGTATGTCCGGGGCATGTCTCTCCCATTGCTAATAGTTCCTCTTCTTATAGCAGTGCACCTCCCAGCTTCGCATGGAACATTCTTTCTGTGTGCAGGTCCATGTTCGTATTTCCCTTCTTGTAAGGTGGCAGATCATAACATTAGGATCCCGCCATACTCCAGTATGACCCCATCTTAACCAAGTACACTTATAAAATTACCCTGTTTCCGAATAAGGTCACAGTCTCAGGTACTTAGAGGTTATGATCCCACGGGTAGAAGGTGAGCATCTCAGACAGGCAGTTGCTTTCTCTGGGGTACTGACTCCCATCTGCTTTGTTGCGTTTTGTTTTTTAATAGAGAATTAGAGGAGACTATCCCTGAGGACTGAGACTTCTCATTTAAAAAATACCCTTACATGTTTATTTCTTAATGGATGCATAATGTTTCCAGTGACTCAGATAAACAAAAATTGATTATCTATTTCCATACTAGATGAAGCACACAGTAATAATCCCATGTGAAAACTGTCAAGGTTAGAAATTAGTGCATTTAAATCACACGGCAAGCCAATGGGGAGGGTGGTATTGGAAATCCGACTTGCCATCTGGGATTCTTGATATGATGGAGCCTCAGCGACATAGATTCTGGGAGTAAAAGGAGGTAAAATTTCTAAGAAAGAAGGTAAGATTCCAGGATCTTCTCACTAGCAAACATCTGATTTAGAAGATTAGACCTCAACAGTGAAGGAGAGAGCCTCAAACCCCCAGGCAGCTAGCAAGGGGTCTCAGGATCAAATGTCATTGCCAATGAAATACCTCCCTCCTCCCATCCGTCCCGACCATGCCTTCTGCAGAGGCAGAAGCATTATCGTGTCCCTCTTGCAGCTGGAGACATTAAGGCCCAGAGAGCTGGTGGCATCTTGTCCGGGGTCCAGGGGACACAGGTGTGAGCAGAGAGCCACTAATTTTGTGGTTCTTGCTTTGTCCCAGAGAAGAGGGTTGGCTTTGCCCTCCCTTCCACGGATAGACAACTTTATTCACACATGAGAGAGATTCTGTGACCCACAGGTGCTTGTTTCTGATTCAGTTTGGGCACATGTTTTTTGTTTGTTTCTTTGTTTCTTTTGCTCTAACGAAGGAGAAATTAAAGTTGTTGTTTTTTCCTTTGGAGGCAAGAGGCTGAGAAAAACAATCACTACCACTTTGAGCGCACTTTTGCTCTCCACTATCTTGACAACGTGAATGTTTTTGTCTTTTGGGAGTTGAGCTGAAACTTTGGTTTTTTTCCAAAACGTGAGCAAAAGAGAAGTTTCTGGAATGATAAGTTTTGCAGCTTCCCCGGGCTGTGGGCCTAGGTATGTATAATAAGGTGACGAACGAGACAAAATCCTACATAAACAAATCTTTGTATTTCTTCTGATGGCCTGTTGATGGTCATTAAAATGTAGATTTCTGGAAGAAAAATAGTTGTTAATAAAAATAGCAGCAACAAAGAGAGCCTGGGTGGCTCAGTCGGTTGGTTGAGCCTATGACTCTTGATTTCAGTTCAGGTCATGTTCCCAGGGTCAAGGGCTCGAGCCCCACATTCAGCTCAGCACTGAGAGTGGAACCTGATTAGGATTCTCTCTCTCTTCTTATGCCCCCCCCCAGTCTCTAAAATTAAAAAAAAAATCAAAAATAATCAACAAACAGCAACATTTCTGGAGTTTCTGTTAGCATCTGTTTACTCACACTGACGGAACTTCCCCCTACAACTCCATATTTAAGAAAAAGAAGTTGAGGTCAGTCGAAAGAAAGCCCCAGGACCTCTGATAGTGATGCTAACATACGTCTTCCCCAGCTTGTCCCTCGTAAAATGAGCCCACAGCTCTTTCTCCTCCAGTAATGAATGTCTGTCTGCAGAGAAAAGAAGTGACTTAAATAGTGAATAAAATGGAGAGTGCCCATAAGGCCACAAATTAAGGGGGGTGGGGGGAATCGGACGTTTGGTCTTTGACCCTTGACGTTAAAGGAAAGTAAGGGTAATTTCTGAACACGCTGTTTTAACATTGATAGAGAAACAGACGCCAACTAGGACAGAAACAAACCGACATTTCGTGTAAAGAAAACAGCTCCTGGCATCGCTTTTGAGACAAAGTTCAAACGGTCTCTACTCTGGGATTTCGTGCGTGCACGTACTCTCAAATAACCACAAGATGCAGCTTTGCAAAGACAACGATTCAAGGAATTAAGACATAAACTTTCATTTAGCATCGGGATTGTTTACTTGTTATAAGCTATCTGAAAGCTAATCTTTTACTCTTGGGTGTCTGGGGCACTTCTTGACCTGGAAGCTTGAAAGCACCATCCATAATTTAAAGTGGAAACATACACGAAGGAGAAGTTTTATGTTTACTGCTGCCTAGCACAGTGTATACTCATATTTCAAAAAGAGAACTAATCTATTTCATTCTATTTTACAGTATTTGGTCTAATAAATTCCCTCCAACCAGAAGTGCTGAAAAATTTAAAAGGCTTTTAAAATATTATTAGTCAATATCCCATTTGTCATAAATTTACCCAAACATTGGAAACAGGCCCAAGAGCTAATTTTGCTTTGCCCCTCGCAAATGATCAATAATTCACGGTTATTATTGATTTAAATACAACAAGGTATTAAATCCTGTCCAGTGCAGGTTTGTTTGAATAAAAAATGATTTCCTTTTAATGATAAGATTTGATTTGGCTAATTTCAGGGTATCGCCTCAGCATCGCTAGCTACACTCTTAACGTGGGGAAGGCAACGTTACACTGGGGGGAAGACAGCAGAGCTAGGAAAGTAACACGTGCAAACACGGCGAACCATAAGGGGAACAGATGCTCCCTATTTCAGCAGAAATATGGGAGTTTAGGCTCTTTGATTGTGGCAGTGTGTGACTCAAGCACCCAAAACGTTTTCGCGAGGAATTTCAGTTTATTTCAGGCCTCCCGATAGGTGTGTCTGGGAATCTGTAGGCTGTGAGCGTCTGCGTGTGACTTTGGAAGAAGATGGGGGTAAGGAACTGAAGGAGTTACTCTCCAGCCAGGTGTGGGACAACTGCATCCCCGGGGTCCTTAGAACAGGTGGAGGTTGTTACATGTGCTCCCACTAGGGGGCGCTGCACATCCTTAAAGGCCCAGGGCTCAGCCTCCCCAGCACGTGGATGCTATTTCTGCTCATGCAAGCCACAGAGAATGTAGCAAGCATTTGATACCAAAATCAATGCTCCCCTTGAGAAGAAAGAATCTGGGCTGCTAGGACATTTTGCTGGGGGAGATAATATTTATTAAGTGCTTGCAAGCTCTATTGTCCCAAACAGAAAATGTTTTCCTCCGCACACTTTGAAATCGGTTAACGCTATTCTTTTGTGGTGCTTTCCATGCTCGTAAGTCATTGGCTAATCTTAGACAATGCACTCTGCAGAATTAGGAGATAAAATCCTTTTGAACAATATAAAGTAGAATACCATTAAAAGTCAACTTTTCAACAGACTCCTCTTTATCCAGGCTCAATCCACACTCTTGCGATATGTTTCTAGAAAATATTTTGAAATGGTGACCATTGCCCTGACAAACGGGCCTTTCTTGTTAAAATGGGACTCACGGTAGTATTAATTTTTGCAATAAGAGACACTGAAGGTTCTCTGGAATACACATGGGGCTGGACTGGTGGCACCCACCAAGGGCCGATGGCCAGAGTGAACCGTATGCACCAACAGGTGCCCAGCAGGTGTGTCAGAGCTAGTCACAAGAGCTGGGAAGTTGTGCCCTTACCTGTCGCTGGGAGTGCAGCCTCCTTGCGTCACGGACCACCTCACCCCTAGCTTCTGGGCTCACCACAGCTGCCGGACAGGTGTGAAGCCTTCCCTCTGACCCTTGTTCTAATTTGGGAGAGAGTGGCCATGCGGCCACAGCACAGGAGAAGACAGGTCTTCAAGAGAGGATGATGTTGTTTGGGCCTTTAGGAGTCATTTTGTTAATTCTCCTGGGTTTATGTGTTTCCGTGTGACTACGAAGACAAGATGATAACTGGAGAGACAAACACTGACCACCATCATATGCACCCCCACTGGATGGGAGCCCCCCCCACCGACATCCCTTCTCATTGACCATCTCTTTCACACCTACAGCAATTAATTTACAAGATGAAGGCCCATCCTCAGACACAGGAGGCCTGCTAATTCTTTCTAATTTCCAAAGGAGAAATATCAACACGAGTTGACAAATTGTGGAGTATTGTAAATGTTGACATTTTCCAAATAAACGCTGTCAACACGTGCAAAAATATTGTGATATAATGGTACCAGTCATTTATAATTATGGCATTTATAGAATGTTAATTTACAGCAACTGCAGATTTGCATTGGGGTGATGGGATGCGGCTTAAAGATGTCTAATGATCGTGGCTCTTCCTCCCATCCTTCGGTGGGCCTTTCTGCAGGGTTTCTGCCTTCCTCTTGGACAATGTTAAAGATCTTCAACTGAGGGAAGGACCAGGCAAAATAGTCCTGTTGGTATCCCATCTTCACCGCCATCCCGTGTGAACCCCGGCTGACTCCCTCTGTCTTCAGTAGTGACCAGCATGGCTTTTGAGTCAGAGGGGATTGGGTTTCATTCCTGAGTCTGATACTTTCATCTTTTCTTTAAAAAGTTTGTTTAAAAGAGAAATAGAGAGAGCAGGGGAGGGGCAGAGAGAGAGGGAGAGAGAGAATCCCAGGCAGGCTGTGTGCCGTCAGTGTAGAGCCTGACGTGGGGCTCAAACTCAGGAACCGTGAGATCATGACCTGAGCCAAAACCAAGAGTCGGACTCTTAACCAACGGAGCCACCCAGGCGCCCCCAGTAAAAGTCATCTTTTAAGAAATTCTAATTTCCCCATGCATGAAGCGGAAAAAGTGATAGTACCTGGTCTACTGGGTTGTTGGAAAGACTTTATAGGATTCAAGCTATAAAGTAACCCGAAGTGCTACTGTCCCTCAAGTGTGCTTCTGGGTTAGGAATCGCTGTCATTATTAAACAGTACTAATAAGCATTTTCAAACAGAAGTAATTATTGTTAGAGATAAGTTTTGCTAAAATTCCTGAGGGTACAGGGCTTGTTTTGTTTTAATCTCTGGTCCTAGCACAGCGCTATTCACAGAGATGGGCTTTAGTGAGTACTGGGAACTCAGGATCAGAGAACATAATAGCAGACCCTCCATATTATGTCTTTGAGAATAGTTACGGGAAGGGGGGCAGGGGCCTAGCTGGCTCAGTCGGTAGAGTGCATGACTGTTGATCTCGGGGTCATAAGTTCGAGTCCCATGTGGAGTATAGAGATCACTTTAAAAAAATCTTAAGAAAAAAAAGAATCGTCGTCTGGCTAAACCAAAAAGCATCATTGTAATTATCTAATCAACAGATATACGGGATTTTGAGTATGTTCCCACCCCACGCTAATCTAACCCAGCAGCACAGGCGTATTGCAGAATTGGAAAGTTATAATTGTTTGATTTTCAAATAAAATGCTTCCCTATTTTTCTCCTCTCTTTCTCTCATGCACAGGTTTTGCCACAGACCAATTAAAGCACGTCGTCTGGGGTGGGAACCAGAAGTCAATGATTTTCAAAGAACCCCTGCAATCGTGAGGCAGTCCGGGAACCAAGGGCCGGTGGCTTAGAAGCCCTGCAAGGTGATTCTAATGATGCTGGAGTGTGAGTCCCTCGGCCTTCAACCTCCGGTCTGCAGAGGGGATGCCAGCGGCCTCTGCTTCCCCACTCACCGGCACACGGGGAGACGCACGAAATGTGAAAGGGCTCTGGGCAAGTAAAACCCAAATAATAAGGACCCAAAATGTACTAATTCTCAGATGCCAGGTAATTTAGGCTGACCACACGGTGCCATCTGGGAGCCAGCACACTGTGTCCAAGGAGTGAATAATTTAAAGGGTTTTTATGCCAATGTCTGTGATTCAGAGTAGATTGTGAATCATTCCCAGGGGTTACAGTAACGCCTTTCCATCTCTGTGGGATGTGGGTCACGACGCCTGGGGAGTAATTGTTTAATGGGTATGGAGTTTCAGGATGGGTGGTGCACAGATTCTGGAACTGGATAGATCTATTATACGATGGGAAATTAATTTGCTGGCAAACGTAAGACAAATTGGGGCAGATAAAAATCAAGATGTGAAGTTCTGTGATGAGTCCATCATAATAGCTCGGTTCCAGATGATGAAACTTGTGTCATATCAGGAAAGGAAGTAACGGATGCCAGAGAGCCAGGAGCTGAATTCAAAGGGAAAGTTAAGCAACTGGACATGGATGGAGGAAGCCAGCGACATCACCAATGACCGTGACTTGATCATGCTTCTACATGTTAAAAGTTACTGTGAATAGACGAGATGTGATCTGATGCCCAGCCGGAGAGCACCCCCCACCATGGGTCTGGAAGACAGTCTGAGAAATGCAGATTATACCAGAACTTGGGTACAGCCCCAACAATCCCCTGCACGTGACATGGGCGCAGAGAAACAGAAGATAAAACCCTGAGAGATTAAACTAGTTTACAACAAACTAGCAGTTTACTTAGTAGTGGGAGAAAATCTATGAACGTTTTTTTAAAGTGAGCACATGGGGATTTTTTTTTTTTTTTTAATCAAGAGAAACAGCGCACAGTAACACTCTCCCAGTATGGAGAAGGAAAAAAAATGCACATATTCTGGGCTATCATTACAAAGTCTATCGAACAAAACCATGCGTATTTTTCTAGCTCAGGCATTCAGGTAAATGTGCGGAAGGAGCCCCCGCTGGGATTAATGGTCCCTATTGGTCCTGCGCCTGTATCTCTGTGTCCCGCTTGTATGGAGCAGAGAACACTCATTCTGTAACTTCTGAAAGATTGAAAAATAAAGGCTTAATTCAGGTGTCCAGGCTTTTATTAGGCTCAAATTTATCACCTTTTCACTAAACAGAAAAGGAACGTTCAGCCCTTTCGAACAATCGACTCAATCATGTTGGCTTCTGTTTCATCTCATGACGAATGGTAATTAATCACACGTCAATGACTTTCACCCTCCGGACCAAATCGAGGTGCAGGAATATGTTTACATATATACAAGAAATGCCAATGTGGTTACCAACAGCAGAAAGGGGTTAACATTCCTTTGGTTTGCACACGACTGATGGCTGATTGGAGTCTTGTTATGGAAACAAGCTCACCACTGAGAGGGGAGACGCGGGAGGAAATGTTGTAGCAAATGAGGCGGACATTTCCTGTATGATTATTTTATGTGCCTTTCCGGTGTGTTTCCATCCTGTTACTTTCAATGGAATTACTTCTTTTCATTGAACAGCTTTGGAGTCGGTCCTAAAATTAAGGTCCAGTATTATGTGCAGCCTTGACATCTGGGGAAATCAGGAAGGCTTTGAATAGCCTAGCCGCAGACTCCCTGCCTGCTGTGTGGTTACAGGGGGCCCTGTCACTCAACTCACAAACACATGCGTGCACACACACACACACACACACACACGCACTGGGCATTTCTGTATTCTATGGGACTGGGTACATTTAACAACATATACTGGTGTCCATCTATTTCCACAACAAACTCTTGTTTTACTCTGACTACTAGGAACTGTGAGGGACTGGCCAGAAGCTATGGATGATACAGTGAACAGGACAGATCTAGTCTCCGATCCTCTAGAACTTACGGTGTAAAAGGCATGAGTAGTCTTTCAACCCATCCATTGAGTCACCTAATTCCCACAACACCGCTTCAAAGGAGGCAGGGCAAGGCCTCCGGGTGCCATTTCCAAGTGTGACCACTGAGGTCCAGCAAGTTAGGGCACGTGGCCAGCACCAGCTGGGATGAGATCCCTGAGTGTGACCGCCCCCCCCTTCTGCACCTCACCACCTCCCGCTGTGTATCACAGGCGAGGCAGACGCCCCATGGGTGCGTGCATAACCTCACGATCTCTGAGACAATCCCAAGGAAACGAGTGTTAGGCAGTGATTAAAAAATGCGATCATCGGGGCGCCTGGGTGGCTCAGTCGGTTGGGCGTCCGACTTCAGCTCAGGTCACGATCTCGCGGTCCGTGAGTTCGAGCCCCGCGTCGGGCTCTGTGCTGATCGCTCAGAGCCTGGAGCCTGTCTCAGATTCTGTGTCTCCCTCTCTCTCTCTGACCCTCCCCCATTCATGCTCTGTCTCTCTCTGTCTCAAAAATAAATAAACGTAAAAAAAAAATGCCATCATCACCCTGAGACATTAATTCTATTATTCTCTCCGCCCATATTTTCTTCATACTCCCATATTCTCACTTCTCATAAAGCTATTTTGTGCTCTCAAGCCATCTGGTGAGTCCCTGGCGAGGTGAAAGATGCCAACTCATTCTTGTCTTTCCCTTACATCGTCCTCGCCGTCACCCCCTCGTAGCCAGGGCTGCCGGGTGACAGGGGGACACCAACTCGATTTGAATTTCACATGCATTGTGAATTTTCAGAATAAGTATGTCCCACATCTTGCTTTGGATACAAAGCAATGTTTATTTATTTATTTTTGACAGAGAGAGAAGAGCATGAGCAGGGGACGGGCAGAGAGAGAGCGGGAGACACAGAATCCGAAGCAGGTTCCAGGCTCCGAGCTGTCGGCACAGAGCCCGACGTGGGGCTTGAACCCACGAACCGTGAGATCATGACCTGAGCCGAAGTCGGACGCTCAACCGACTGAGCCACCCAGGCGCCCCTACAGGACTTTTATTAAAATTATTATTGATCTGAAATTTGAATGTAACTGGGGGCTTGCTTTTTTTATCTGGTAAATCTGACCATTCTGCCCAACATTCCCCCCCCCCTCCTCCTTTCTGTGACAGGGTCTACGTTATTACTGCCACCTAATTTTATGTTCCTCTTCCTCTTTAGAAGTCTTGACTGGGTCAGAAAGTGAGACGCAGTGGGGAAATATTTCACATAATTCCTGACCACATCGATTTTATTTTCCTATGAGAGCTGAGACCCGCGTAATCAAACCATGAAGTAAATGCGTAACCCCAATGCCTGACGCAAAACCGTATTCATTTCCTTTAATACATGCCGGTTTTGAAAACTGGAATTTATGAGTTGGGAATATATATTAAAAAAAAAAAAAAAGGCCCGACAGTCTATTCAAAATAGATAAATAAATAAAAGCCCTGACATTCTAATGCAAGGTTTGATCTTTCCAGTCTCCCAGAAATGAAATCTGATAGAAAAAGACAAAAGGCAGAAGCCTCTGGTGGAAACATATAATCAGAAGCCTTGGATGACAGTGCTTTTTGAGATGGTCACTCCACATTTTCAGAAAGATTGGGCGGGGGGGGGGGGTGGTGCACAGGGGACATTTGGAGAAACTTCAACACCTTAATAGTTTTTAAAAAATTCGAAAGTGGGGCGCCTGGGTGGCTCAGTCCTTTAAGCATCTGATTTCGGCTCAGGTCATGATCTCATGGTTCATGAGGCCGAGCCCCACATCAGGCTCTCCACTGTCGGCAAGAACCTGCTTGGGATCCTGTCTCTCCCTCTCTCTCTCTCTGCCCCTCCTCCACTCACACTCGCACTCTCTCACTCTCACTCTCTCTCTCTCTCTCTCAAAAATAATTAAATTAAAAAAGAATGTTTACGGTTAAGCGTCCGACTTCAGCCAGGTCACGATCTCGGCGGTCCATGGGTTCGAGCCCCGCGTCAGGCTCTGGGCTGATGGCTCAGAGCCCGGAGCCTGTTTCCGATTCTGTGTCTCCCTCTCTCTCTGCCCCTCCCCCATTCATGCTCTGTCTCTCTCTGTCCCAAAAATAAATAAACGTTGAAAAAAAAATTAAAAAAAAAAAAAGAATGTTTAAATTAATCTTAAAAAAAGATTTCTAAAGTTGCACAATTACATCGATCCGACTTCGGCTCAGGTCACGATCTCGCGGTCCGTGAGTTCGAACCCCGCGTCGGGCTCTGTGCTGACAGCTCAGAGCCTGGAGCCTGCTTCGGATTCTGTGTCTCCCTCTCTCTCTGCCCCTCCCTCACTTGTGCTCTGTCTCTGTCTCTCTGTCTCTCTCTCAAAAATGAATAAACATTTCCAAAAAAAAATTTTTTTAATACCACAGAATGGAAAATGTCCAAACCAGTCAGTGAGGAAAAGAATAATAGTCCAACTCAAATAATGCAGAAAAGGAGGAAGAGACAGGCGTAGCGAAAGCAAGACAAAGAAACGGAAAGGTCTGTCATCTTAACGTCAGGTGGCAGCTCTCTAAGGAGGAAGCCCAGTGCTAGAGACGGGATTCGGGTAGGACTTTTGGGTGAAAACAGAGCTCTTGAGTGTAAAGGGAAAATGATCAAAAATCATTCTTTAGCTGCTTTTCATGAGAAAATGAGAGGAATTTCTTATTCATCTACTAACTGTAAAAACTAGATGAGCAGAGAGGGCAGAGGGCGGAGAGAGGTGGGAGAGGGCCATCGGCAGCCGGTCCCCAGGCCCCCCGAGTGGGTTCCCGAGGGGTCTGCTCCTCTGCCCCAGCGCAGGACCATGGCCCCGTGGGCAGAGCAGGGGCTATGTGCCAGGCCCCCGACCGCTCCTCGGCCAGGATTCCCTCTGCCTCCCACCTTGCACATCGGCAGGCAATGGACCCGGTGGAGAGAGAGGAGTCAAGTCAGGGGGCGGGGGGGGGGGGCGGGGGGGGGGCTCTCTGGAAATGCCCCTGTGCCTGAGAAGCCACGGTCATTAAAAGCCCAGCCCTGAGAGCTGGGCGGCTCTACGTTCCGTGTGACGTGGGATTGGCCACAGGGTAACCCCCACCCCTGCGGCTCCCAACCACCTCCCACGTTCAGCGGAGTCCCTGGAACCTACAAATCCTTTGTGAACGATGCTTCTGTGCAGGTCGAGGAAGGGGCTTGGCCAGGGAGTCACTCCTGCAGCCCCACGAGGTTAGTGGCCAACGGGAAACGGGTGTTCCACTGCATCGATTCTACAGAAGCTAAAGTTCACGGCAAGAAGCCTAAACTGGCCACATTCCAGGAGACGTCATCAGGCTGGGGTGTTCGGTGAGGACGTCCACCTGTCCATGGCGAGGCCCCGTCCACTGGGTGAGTGGGGTGCTCCAACTTCGTACTTCCCCAATGACATCATTCCAAAACCCTGACACGGTGACCCGATGCATTTATGAAACACTGTCAGCAGCCGGAGACACTCCCTGGGACTCCTGTCAGCTGTAACCACCTTAGCAAGGCCGTGCCGCCCACCGTCCACAGACGGAGCAGTATGACCGGACGTCACAGCTGCCCGGCTGCTTTGCAATGACACGCTACGTCCGTTCTGTGGACAGGAGCCATCAGCTCAATGCCAGGACATCCCACCCCCACCCCCCAGGCTGCAGGCGGTCCTTGCTGCCTCCGTGAGGAAAGATCCTGACAACAGAACCCACAGAAGAAGGTTAAGAAATGAGGTTAAGAGGAACTGTATTCTGGGGCGCCTGGGTGGCGCAGTCGGTTAAGCGTCCGACTTCAGCCAGGTCACGATCTCGCGGTCCGTGAGTTCGAGCCCCGCGTCGGGCTCTGGGCTGATGGCTCAGAGCCTGGAGCCTGTTTCCGATTCTGTGTCTCCCTCTCTCTCTGCCCCTCCCCCGTTCATGCTCTGTCTCTCTCTGTCCCAAAAATAAATAAAAACGTTGAAAAAAAAAATTAAAAAAAAAAAATAAATAAATAAAAAAAAAAAAATTAAAAAAAAGAGGAACTGTATTCTGATGAGCCCCTGGACCCAGCTGGACCCGGAACCCCCTCCGCTCCCCGAACACTTTAGCTACATCAAATGTAGCTTTGGGGGGTGTTAAGCCAATTTAAATCGGACTTCCTGTTACTTGTGCATGAGGCCAAACTGGTAAGATTTCATAAATTCAGCGCTGAGTTTGGCTAATCTTTGTCGAACAGCATCTAGAACGTCGCGGACACGGAGGGCACGCACGAGGGGGAATGCTTTATCTGAGAAATAGGAAAGTGATCTTACCGTCTCCCCCACCCCCCGCAAAAAATCGTGGTGTTGCATCCCACGTGGTATTCCCCACAAAATAAAATGCTCTATGTGGCTTATGTGTCTCCCCTGTGGGTGCTTTGTAACTAAATAACCACCCTTAAAAACCGTACTCTTCTGAAAGAACGTAATTTAAGTCATTTTGGTGGGATGGTGAGTTACACAGACCAGTGGACTTTGATAAACAAACCTGTTCTCAACTGATACGCTAGAAAAACCAGTTCGAAAGCAATTAATCCTGAGTCAAATTATATGCCTCCGGCCTCCCTTGGGACCCAGATGGAAGAGATTGTGACCCTCCCCAGATAAGCCCGGAAGCCCAGGACCGTGGCTCCAACCTCCCTCTGGAAACTGGCCTTTACGGGACTTGGGAGACCTAGAAAAGGCCCATTAATGAAGATTCCAGAGGCCACTTTTCCTGAGAGATGGGAAGGTTCCTGCATGCAGGAACAGGCCAAGCAAAATCAAACAAACAGCCCTATCTAGAGCCTGAAGCCTTCCGTATCCACAGAGGAAAAACCAGCTGCTGAAAGGTTGAGGGTGATTATTTGGGAAGAAGGTTCTTTGTAGTGTCCTGGAACATTATTTGCTTCCGGCCACACACCAAAGAAGTAGACCAGAGGGTGTAGGACTGCACTAAGACAAAACCGGGGCTTAAAAATCTGAAACGTGGAGGTGTTCGTTGCTTTCGAGGAGTCTGACGCTCAGAAATCCAGATCTGGAGAGGAGGTCGTTGAAGACAGCATTCCCCAGGTATGAATATACTCAACTTGCTGTTAAGGATCAGAAACACACAAAGCTGGGGCACTTTGGTGGCTCTGTGGCTTAATTGTCTGACTCTAGATTTGGGCTCAGGTCATAATGTCATAGTTCCTGATTTTGAGCCCTCCATAGGGCTCTGCTCTGGTGGTGCACAGCCTCCTTGGGATTCTCTCTCTCCTCTCTCTGCCCCTCCCCAGCTCACTCTCTCATTGTCTCTTTCAAACCAGATACATAAACTTTCACACACACACACACACACACACATACCCAAAGCAAAAGCCAATCTCAAATTTCAAGAACCTGTCTATAGATTACTCTGGAAATATACTGAATGAAACACTTTGGGCAGCAATCCTGTTCTCCTAAGGGACAGGCCAGGTTCAAAGGACAGCCGTGCGCCTTCTTTAGTAAGACGTCACCTTAACTCCTTACCTCTGCAAAGACCTTATTCCTAAATTTCCCCACCACCTCCACGTTATCCGTGGGCCGTGGGCGGGACAGCATAGCTAGCACGGGGGTCACCGAGGGTAGCTCTGGGCACCACGCCGGGCTGATGCGTTACCAGGTCACGGCTTTACTGTTTTCAGCAGCCCTACTTCGATGCACGTAATTTCTGTGCCAGGCTGAGATGGGTCTCACCATTTGCCAGAGTTTTCAAGAAATACCAAAGATTCAGATTTTTAGGTGAGATTCTTGGAGTTGTCAGTGTTGGCCGCTATTAGGGTTCTGAATTTGTTATGAGATCGCTCGCCGAAGGGAACCCCCGTCCCCCACGGGATCCAACGGGTAAACGGGTGAGATTGTTCTTCTGCCTTCAGACGTCCTTGGGCCCCGGCGCCCAACAACGGTGTTGGTTCCCCCCCCCCCCGGGGCCACCGTACTTGACCACCATTCTGGAGGCCGGAAGTCCTCAATCCCGGGTGTGGGCAGGGCCACGCTCCCTCTGACATGTAGGGGGAATCCTTCCTCGCCCCCTTCTAGCTTCTGGAACCTCCCAAGCAGTTTGGGACGTGCTTTGGCCTCGGCGGCGGGACGTGGATCCCGGCCTCATAACAACATGGCGCCTCCCTCCGTGTTTCTGCCCTCAGCTGGCGGTCTTCTATAAGGAAAATGGTCACCAAGGGGGCAGGGCTCCCCCTGCTTTCTATGACCTTACTTAACTGGCTACCTCCCCCACTGACCCTATGGCTAGATGGGGTCACTGTGATGGCTAACTTTGTGTCACCTTGACTGGGCTAAGGGAGGCCTAGGTAACAGGAGACATGACTTCCGGTGACGAGACAGGACTTCCAGAGCATCCGCGTCAGCGTCTCTGGAAGAGAGGAGCGTTTGAATCCGTTCACTGAGAAGAGGAATTGATTGCCGACGCGTGTAACAAAGAGGTGAATTTGTTCTCTCTGCTTGACCTGGGACATCCTCCTCCTTCTCCTGACCTCACACCTCCAGCACCTGCTTCTCAGGCCTCTGGTCTCACTGCGTCACGTGACCCGGCCTCCCCGATTCTCCAGCTTGCAGATGGCAGATGACGGGACTTCTCGGCCTCCGTGGTCACAAAAGCTAATTTATGTAAACACATACTTATAAATATACTAATATTTACATTATATTATCATGTCTCTGGAGAATTTGGCTAACACAGTCACATACGGAGGCGCTGGGGGTGAAGACTGCCCATCTTTTGGGGGCACAATTCAGCCCCTAAGCTCCAAAATGGGTGACCTTCCCATGGGCAGAGGACCTCATTGCAACAGCAACCCACAGTGCCAAATGGTACCTAAATCAGTGAAGGGTGGGCATTGCCCACCTGGGGCAAAGTTCCCCTGCACCTGCGGACTTGTAAACCCTAGAAAGCACGCCATCCGCTAAGGTATGATGCGGGGGGCTTGTCTCCCGTCGTGTCATTCCGAGACCCAAGCTCCCACCACCTCTGCAATCCACTTAAACCATGTCCTTCTCTGCAGCCCAGCTGAGGGGAGGAGAGAAGGGAAAATCCAGGGGTCTGTCCATGCTGCATCCCCTGGAGGCGACACCTGTCATTTCCGCTCTCACTTCACGTGCAGGGAATAGTCTCAGGGTCCCAGCGGATGGCAGGGGAGGGGAGCAGTGTGCCGGGAAGAAGGGGGAGACGGACATGGGTGAGCTCTGGCAGAGTGTGCCCCAGGGTGAGCGAGATGACCCGTTGACCCTCCCCCGTGCCCTTCACCGGTCTCTTCATCCATCTAGCGGCCAAGGCCAGCAGGAGACTCACCCTTAGGGGCCCGCAGAACCTCCAGATGGAAGGAGCCCGGGTCCCCCGACTAACTGCCTATGCCTTGCCCCTGGCACCCAGCCGATCGCACCTGACTTGGGTTAGCAACAAACTTCACCAAAGTACACGTCCCCTGGGCCACGCCACTGAGATTTGGAGGTTATCTGTTGCCAAAGTTAGCGCTAATTTAACTGCTACCGGGCAGCCTTGAATAATACATAGATATCCCCTACGGAAGCAATATGCCTTCAATATGAAATTCAGCTTATACCTGTGAAACTTTTTTTAAATAATAAAAACCCCGCAGAAATTATGAAAAGGATAATTCCATTATCTCCAACTTGCAGTCATTAAGAGTTTTAAAAGTTCCTGGTGCTCGTTCTTAACCACAACACTCTCTAATATTTATAAGCGTGTTAATATTAATAATAGTGGGAATGACCAGACAGTCTGGTCACAGGAGGTAATAGAATAAAAATTAAATATAAGCACTAACAAAAATTCTTATAAAACCTTGTAAACCCTCTATCAAGAAAATGCATCAAACTCTTTTTATTACCTGTCCTGTAGGCTATCAAAATGTTTGCATATTTAAGCCTCCTCTTGTTAAAGAAACCTTTTCCTTCTTCTTTATGGGCCATTTATTTTATTGTGTATTACGCCAACAAGAGAAAAATTGATCTGACATTTATTCTTATATGTGATTTAATATAAATATGCATGAGTCTCAAATATATTTTTTCCTCTAACCGCAAGCCGAAGTGTTTCTCTGCTCCAGGCCCCAGGAGAGACTGTTCAGCTACCTTTGTAATTGGGTCATCTCGGTGGAGGGCAGTGGACGTTCAAGGGCATCGCGCCAAGGATCCGGCCTGGGTACGGCCTACGGGTTATGAGCTCGGGTTCTGGGTTCCGGTGGTTTGGGTATAAGCCCGGGCTCCCCCTCTTCCCTGCTGTGGGCTGTCGCCTCGGGAATCACCAATCAATTCTGTCCATTGTCTAAGTCAGACTGAGGAGGGATTTGTGCCAGGTGTGACCGCAGTACCCTACCCCGCACAGGTCCACGTCCAGCATCACCGGGCCTTTCGGAAAGGTTCAGGCTCTTGTGATGGACGGTCTTCCTGCAAAACTGAGGGTGCATTTTCTGTCCGCGTCACCTGGTGAAGGGCTCTGACTGCAGAGAGAGGAGGCACGTGAAGAAAGTGAAAACGGAACAAAAAGTTTTGCTCAAAGGGCGTAGCGGAAAGTGAACCCAAGGGCATCTCAGACACCCAGCATGAGAGAACATGAGGCCGGCTGCTCCTGGGGTCTCCACTTTATTCCTTCCCAGAAAGGCCCTTCCCCCACTCAAAATTCTCCCTGAATTTGTCACTGCAGACTCCCCAGTCTAAGTGTGTTAGCGACGGGGTGGGAGGAGCATAGATACCGGAGCGAGAGAGAGCAGCTCACAGATCCATCAGGAAGGAAAGTTGAGCAGAAGGCTAACAACCCACGCCCTCCCTTCCCCTAGGAACACCCTGGGGAGAAAGGAAGAAGACCCACTCACACCTCCTAATAAACATGCTGTTAGGGGAGAGCACTGTCCCATGAAATACAGGACCTATCGTCAGATTTAACAAATACAAACACGAGATGCCCAGGGACATTTGATTTTCAGGTAAACAACATTTTCGTAAAAGATTGTATCTTTAAGTAGTCTCTGCACCCACCGCGGGGCTCGAACTCACAACCCTAAGATCAAGAGTCACAGGTGCCACTGATCGAGCCAGCCAGGCGCCCCAAAAACATTTGTAAAACTATAAGTATATCCAAATAATGCATGGTACATACATACACTAAATGGATATAAATAGACAGATACATAAGACAGATGGATGGATAAGATAGATGGATAGATAGATAGATAGATAAGATGGATGGATGGATGGATAGATGGATGGATAAGATAGATAGATAGGTAGGTAGACACAAAGTGCTTTCCTGAAACCAAGCCTTAACTAGGCACCTTATGTTTGCATTTGTTGTCTGATAATCTGATCAGGAAATCTTCTGCCCAACACAAGAGTATTTGCTAGCAGGAGAAATGTTTTTCTTTTTAATGTTTATTTATTTATTTTGAGAGAGAGAGATAGAGAGCAAGCAGGGGAGGGGCAGAGAGAGAGGGAGAGAGAGAATCCCAAGCAGGATTCTCACTGTCAGCACGGAGCCCCATGCAGGGCTCGAACTCACGAACCATGAGATCATGACCTGAGCCAAAACCAAGAGTCAGACGCTTAACCGACTGAGCCACCCGGGGGCCCCCATTAGCAGGAGAAACCTTATCCGTTAGCGCGTTAACCTGGTCTGTCTAGCATATGGTAAAAATATCTGGAATGTATAGATTTATGAGACCTGACTCCTTGAAAAAGGACTCCTGAGTTTCATAACTCTTGAACGATAAAGTTGTTTCGTGAGTGAACACCACCCTTTTGTGACCAATCACGCCCACGTATTTGGTGGCCATGCAGACGCCCTACTCACTGTGGTCTTCCCATGAGGCCGTGCCTCCCCCAGACTGGCCCCCGTCACTGAGGCGCACGACACAGTGCCCGGCCATCCATTCTTGCCTGGCGTGGGCTTCCTGTGACAGGCATCCCTGGCTCAGAGACTTGCTAGTGGCCGGGTCAGGCCCTTCCCAGAAGCACACCATGGCTTGACTCTGCCTGCTGGACCCTTCCGTCCCCACCAGCTTTCTCAGACAATGTCCACAGACTAAAGACACCCCTGCCTTCTCCCACCTCGTGGGAGTTTCCCCAATTAAACCCACTCCGTGGAGTTCCTCTGGCCATGTGCTTTTTGGAAGCCCCAAGCTCTCACAAAAATGCATCCATTGGGAGACCTCATTTGCTTAAGTCTGATTTACGATGTGTCCTTAGGAGTCGAGAAAGGGCCTGGAGGGCTGGGTCCACGGTGCTGGACCACCATCCGCCTCACCTGTGCCTCGGACCCTCGCCTGCCTTTGAAGTTATTCATAAAGCTTGCTGTCGGGTGGCGTCCATGGCTCTGAGGAGTCCAGCCTGACGATCCAAAGCTTTGTGGTGTCCCATCTGCTTTTTCTCACCCCTCCCAACCAGGCTTCCACTAAATAATAGCTGTAGCCAAACACATACACCAGAGGCTCAAATGCTGAGGATTTAGCCCAGTGTTTAGGACGGAAGACGAGGACAAACGGATGCGTCATAATCTACTGCTGGGACACCAGGTGCCATGTTTCCCTCCTGTGTGACCGTGTTCCATTACCGCCCAGAAGAGTCATTATCTGAGGCGGGGCCACGCTGACGGTTATGGTGAATTGTGTCCCACAGAATTCACACGTTGAAACCTACCCTCCAAGGTGACCAAATTTAAAGACAAGGCCCTTAAAGAGGTGATTAGGGTTAAATGAGGTCATGGGGGTGGGTCCTAATACAGTAGGACTCGTGTCCTTGTAAGACTAGGAGAAGGCACAGAGGAAAGGCCACCAGAGGCTATGATGGGGTGAACACCTGCAGGCCAAGGACGAGGCTTCCGGAGGGAACAGCGTGTCCTGCGTCCTGAACTTAGACTCGCCGCCTCCAGAGCCGTGAGAGAATAGACTTCTGTTCTTTTATGTGTGAGTTTTTTTTTTTTTAAGGTTTATTTTTGAGACAGAGAGAGAGGGAGCACAAGCAGGGGAGGGGCAGAGAGAGAGAGAGAGGAGGACAGAGAATCCAAAGCGGGCTCCATGCTGACAGCAGAGAGACCGATGCGGGGCTCGAACTCTTTACCTCTCTAACTCTCATGACCGCTGAGATCATGATCTGGGCTGAAGTCAGATGCTCAACTGGCTGAGCCACCCAGGTGCCCCTAGATTTCTGTCTTTAAGCCACCCATTCTGTCGTGGCAGCCTGAGCTGAGGAGTACAGCTAATGACCAGAACTGTGTCTACACTCCGATCCTTAGGGGGCTCCATGCGGTCACTCAGGGGCCCCTGCTTCTGCAACTCAGAGCTGCCATCCTCCAGGGCGTCCAGGCCAACACCTGACCCTCTTCATGTGGCCAGGAGATGAGGGAAGGAACGGCATGAAGACTGGACAGGAGGCCCTAAGGACAAGAGCCAGGACTCCACGTGTGGTTGCTGGACAAGGTCACTGGGCCAGATGTCCAGGAGGCAAGGGCAATGCTTGGTGACCAAATAACCAGTTTCTACCATAATAACATTACCAACCCTTCTTAAAATGGTTTACTTATTTGAGAGAGAGAGAGAAAGACAGGACAGGGTTGGGGCAGAGAGAGCAGGAGAGAGAATCCCAAGCAGACTCTACACTCAGCACTGAGCCGGACTCAGGGCTCAATCCCACGACCGTAAGATCATGACCTGAGCCGAAATCAAGTCAGATTGATTTGGATGCTAACGGAGTCGGATGCCTACCCTACTGAGCCACCCAGGCGCCCCACCAACCTTTAACATCGCTTGGACAGCAGGTGCAGCCCTCTGCTCTGGGCCTGGCTCTCTTCAGGACTAGCTCTTTCTGCCAGGTGTGCAAACCGGAAAGATCAGAAAATATTTGCAAACTCTCGGCACGAGGCCAGCTGGCCAATAAGCATGTGCTGTCACTCTTCTCATTATTAGGTCATTATTTCAGACGACGTGCAGAGGGACCCTTTCCTGTAAAGCCAGCGAGCCGGGTGTGGGAGCAACCCATTTTCTCCTGAAAAGAAAAATGGGCATAGAATTGTTTGATATCATTTCTCCAGACACAAATGGATAAAAAAAAAAAAAATGTACCGTGTGAAAACGCAGCCTCCTTTGGAGCCGCTTCTTCTGAACACACAATGGAACTCAGAACCGAGATTTCCTGTTTCCCACAAACCCCAAAACCATTCCCGTGGGATTAGGCTGAAGGTATTCTTACAGGTGGAGGGGGAAAAAAAGGGAACTCAATTCTGCTCCTGGAGGGATTTTGGAGGTAACAAAACATCCTTCCTCCAGCTCTCGGAGGAGGGGCAGGCAAGAAAAGAGGTTATGAATGTCTGGAGCTATTGGCAGAAACAGATTTTGAAAAACACATTTTGATTCATCAGCTTTGGTCCAAAATCTTTATTACGGCAAATGGTGGAGAGTCGATAAAGATGCCTCGTGTCGTCAAGGATGGTGCTTTCAACCCATTTGAGCAGGTTAGGCTTTCATGGATTAAAAGCCTTTTAATAATACCTGCTCAAAAGTTTCTCTCTCCCAGTGCAACGCAGTAACAAAAATCCTTGTACAGCCATTAGGCGAAGCCCGGACCAGAGAGATAATGGTCTCAGGTTTATGAAGTTAGATGTAATGACACATTATGCCCTGGAGCATCGACAGTACGATGCTGTTCCATAAGGGTCCGGAAGTTCAGGCGTTTATCTGGATTTGGGACCTACAGAGATACACTTCTGCCCGTGGCTCGTCTAGGAGCAGTTTTGCCTCTTTTTGATGCGAAGGAGCGCGGTCAGGCGGCTCTACGGGGGAAAACGAGGGACGGAGAGAAAGGGCAGAGGGCCTCTCTACTCTGGCACACACATAACAGACGGAAGTGGAGACCAGGGAGTGTCTGTCCAGCTTTCAGATAGAACAGGAACCATCCCCCACCACGGCACCCTCCTGCCCGCGTAGCTTGGGGACTCCTCAGGACCCCGGGACTGTGGACGAGGCTTAAGGCTGCTTTTGCGAGCGGCTCACATGTTGGCGTTGCCCTGTCTTCCCCGGATCCAAGCGACCGAACACCTGTGCAGCTCTGTCTTCTCTCCAGTCTCTAAATCTGTGCCGAACACCCTTCTCCAGCGATGTCGATCTCTTGCCATTAATGAACTTACTCTGCCTTTAAAACATCTCATTCAGTAACCGCCCCCCCCGATTCCTCTTCCCTTTCTTTTCTCCCTCCTTTCCACCACTTTCTTTCTCATCACGCCTCCATATCACACTCTCCTTTTTGTAGATGGTCAGACTCCAATTGCTGTCTTTTGTGACCATCCCTGAAAGCTCGCACAAATGTGCGTCCTTTTCTGCGGTGACGAATCTGTGATCATATACACTTTCTGCTCACCTCTTCCTCCCCATGTCAGAAGGCGCTTAGCTCCTACCTAGAACGATATGTGAAAAGCGGAGATAGGCACCTAGCCCTGGGCAAGACTCGCCACTACCAAAACACACACGTGCACACGCACACACACGCATGCACGCGTGCGCACAGACGCATACACACGCACGGACGCACCGAAAACCTCAATCTGTGTTGCCATTTTTCTCACCCAGCATCTGGCTCCTTTCAATATTCACACACACACAAAAATAGAACAAACCCGGGGCGCCTGGGTGGCGCAGTCGGTTAAGCGTCCGACTTCAGCCAGGTCACGATCTCGCGGTCCGGGAGTTCAAGCCCCGCGTCGGGCTCTGGGCTGATGGCTCAGAGCCTGGAGCCTGTTTCCCATTCTGTGTCTCCCTCTCTCTCTGCCCCTCCCCCGTTCATGCTCTGTCTCTCTCTGTCCCAAAAATAAATAAACGTTGAAAAAAAAATTAAAAAAAAAATAGAACAAACCCTTAGGGACACTTCGTAAGACGCTTTAACTTCAAGACATCCTCCATGCTTTTTTTAAAAAATATTCTATGTAAATGAACGTGTTATAGAACAAAACAGAGGTCTTCCTCTTCTCAATCTATTTTTAAGAGACCTTGTGCTCTTCACTTCCTCGTGGAGAAGAATCTAACATTGTGGCATAAATAGATGGAGAACAGATTGAAACTGTCTCCCACTCTCCTTCGTAGGTCAGAAGTGGGCAAGTCAATCATACATCCCAGCATCAAACAGGCGATCCCGTAATCAAGGTGTTAGTTTCAACTTGGCGGAAAGTAAAAGAACATCGCTTTAGTTCTGATAAAAATTCACTTATAACCATGAATAGGTATAATTGGATCCCAACTTTGCTGACTTTTAGAATAGAAGTGTGGGTCCCAGGGGGCCCTGGGCACAGAGGACATCTTTATACTTCAAAACTGGAGGCTGGCGTGTGGCTGGTTTAGTCTTCGCGCAACCAATAAACACATTAAATTTAGCATGGATATCCACGGTGAGGTCTGACCCGGCCACGACTAAGACACGCTGATGTGGATGTTACCAAACGTCGTCTTCCGCCTGCCACAGGGCAAGCCACGTTGCAGAGCAGGAGGGCTGATGGAGGGAGGGGGAGCAGGGAGAAAGGGCAGCTGACAGGTCCAGGGTCCCTCCAGCTCCTAGTTTCTCACACCCAGGGCAGCACCCCTCTTGCAAGAGACACGTCGCCTTCCTTTTAATGGACGTCCATTCAACGCAAGCCGACTCAAGACGGATCCTGTTCCGTGCAGCCGAGGTCGCCTGCCTCACACAGGGGCCCAGTGGTTCTGGTCCCACCATCGGATCGGTCTGGTCAGTGAAACTATGAAACCGGAGCAGAAGTGGCCTTGCCATGACTCAATGAAGGTCATGCTTCTCTGAAAACTTACACTGCTTGCACAACAGCCCCCTATAGATTCTTGTCCAAACCATGGTTTCACTTACAGAATCTTAGAGCGAGGGGGAGGTCTTCCAGATCGCCATCTTGGATGCTCCCGGGCAGAATTCCGTCAGCAGCATCCCGGACTCCAAGGGAAACTCTGTCTTCCCTTTCGGGGGCTGGGATCGCGTTGATCGAGGTGTTCTCGGGAGGCTGTGCCCCGCGGGGCGAGCCTGCAGGGCGCCCCCGCTCAGGAGGGCATATGTGCTCCGTCCCGGGCTTCCTCCACCTCAGACACACGGGGGAAACCCGAGGCACGGCACAGTGGACGTCCGCCGCTGGACCTGAACCCAGAAAAAGGCGTGCCATGCCAAGACCCACGCCAAGGTGGCGGGTGGCCGCTGTCCGCAGCTCCGATGCTCACGGGCCTTCTGTTATCTGCAACCCCAGGCACCGTTCGCGACCATCCGGCACATTCCAGAGGATCGCCAGAGTGGGCCTCTGATGGGGTCTTGTCTGTACCCATCTGCCTCCCTTTTCTGATGCCTCCTGGTTTTCTGAAGCAGAGTTTCCCCAGTGGGTTCAGCACCCGGGGTACAAAGATACTCTTAACATTACTAGTGACTATACTATCACTTACCACCCCTAGGACCACCGGCTTCCAACACCGGTAGGGAATAAGGCGCCCCAGGCCCCTGCTAAGCCTCTTGCAGAATGTAGCTCATTTATAGCTCATTTATAGCTCAGATATTATTTATAGCTATATAGATATATAGATATCATTTATAGCTCATTTATTCATTTCACCCAGGGAAACAGGTCCTATCCTCGCTCTGACTCTACAGATGTGAGGCCTGCACAGGCCATCTGATACCCTGGGTCGGACTCATTGTAACTACGTAGACTAAGAATAAAAACTGAGTTGAGAGGCCCCCTGGGCGGCTCAGTCGGTTAAGTGAGCGTCCGACTTCGGCTCAGTTCATCATCTCGCAGTCCGTGAGTTCGAGCCCCGCGTCGGGCTCTGGGCTGACGGCTCGGAGCCTGGAGCCTGCTTCGGATTCTGTGTCTCCCTCTTTCTCTGCCCCTCCCCCACTCACACTCTGTCTCTCGCTCTCTCTCTCTCTCTCTCAAAAATAAATAAACAAAAAATTTTTGAAAACAAAGCTGAGCTGATACCAGGAAAATCAAGAAGAGATATTACCCACATAAACTAATAAATAAATATAGTCACCATGGCACTGGCCAGTCCTCTCGACTGAGCTCAGAGGAAGCTGCCACCAAGGACATTTCCCTGTTTCCTCTTCCCTAGGGTCTCCACTCCTCTCTTGGGTACATTCCAGCTTTGTACACATATCTGTCAATAAACACTTTAATGATTAATCTGGAGGCTATTTATTGATCATGTCTTATCCACCCTTCTTTCTGTCCCAGTACTCAGTGTAGGGCCTGGCACGGTCATTAACTCCTACATCCAGCGCATGCCTTCAACGCCCGCCCCGTGGGGGAAGCTGGGATTGTAACAGGGGTGACACCAGACCCCACCCCCACCCCCGGAGGTTTGTGGGGCAAACAAACACGAGCCGCGTCTTCGCAAGAAGGTGGATAATAAGAGGACACGTGGACAGAAGCAGCTCTCGGGGTCCTGTCATCACAGACAACAGTGTGATCGAGATGGGAGCTCGGGGGAAAACCCGCGTGGGCACCTAACAGGGTAAAGCAGGAGGCTCTGATGGGGTTTCGCAGAATCCGAACAGGCTTCCCTAAGAGAGCGAGTGGTGTGCCAGGGCCCCTGGGAGGCAAAGCGGAAGCAGCCAGGTAGCAGCGGGTGGAAAATGTTCAGGGCGGAGGGGAAGGAAGTGAGAGGAAAGGCCAGTGCAGCGGGGTGGGCGTGGAGAGCATGGGAGCTGGTGTGGAGGGCTGGAGGGGCGGCAGGGCGGGAGGGGGCCTGGCTTTGGTGGGAAGATCGTGAATGTTGGGTTCCGCCCCCCCCCCCCCCCCGAGAACAGCAGGGAGGAGCAGGTAGAAAAGGATATAGGAGGACATTCGCATTTAAGAGGATCCCACTGGCCGAAGTACATGGAATGGATCTGAGGGGCCGGGAGGGGGTGAGGGGAGGCCAGTTGGAAGGTTCCAGTCTGTGCAAGAGGTGTTGGTAGCACAAGAGCGGTGGGAGGGGGAACAGAATGAAAGGGGGAGGCACGGAAGGGACCTGGAGGGATGTGCACGTACATGAACGTCCGTTTCAATGAAAGTACACCGCGGGGTCTTCTCTTAGGCTGCCCTCGGACGCAGTTCCGGTGACGATTATACGGAGGAGGTGACAGAATTTGGCCGATTCCAACGGGCTTCTGGTTTGCCGGACACAGAGCTTTTATATCCTGTTGCGCCTTGAGAATCGCTTAAAAAACAAGATGCTGCGGGGACGCCTGGCTGGCTCAGTCTGTTGAGCATGTGACTCTTGATTTGGGCTCAGGCCGTGATCTCACGGTTCCTGAGATCGAGCCCGACATCAGGCTCTGCGCTGACAGCGGGGAGGCTGCTTGGGATTCTCTCTCTCTCTCTCTCAAAATAAATAAATGAACTAAAAAAATAAAATTAAATTAGAAAGGATATTGCCTTCAAGGCTTCTCCAAACTGTTTGGCTGGGGAACGGCTTTGGTTCTCCCAGAGGCACATCCCTAAAGAGTGTTCCGTACAGCACGGGGATCTCCAACCTCATCCACACTCTTGTTTTGCAGGAGGGGAAGGAGGGGGTCCAGAGAGAAGGAGGTTGCCAAGCTTTTGCTCAGGGAGCAGAGTGAGAAGGAGAAGGCTCACCGCCTCACTGTTTGTAAGGTGTAACTGGGGCCAGGTTAGTTCTCCCTGCAGGAGCCACGGCTGAGCCCCTGGAGAGCCACCCCTCTCTCGGGGCCCCTTCCGCACTCGGTCAAAGCCACCATGCGAGGAAAGCAAGCCCAGGCTTTTCCTCCACCCCCAACCCAAAGCACCCGCCTGGCCGCGACTTCTCGGCTCTCCTCCCGCACGGACGCCCCTCCGCCCTTAAAAGTCAACCGGTGCTCGAAGTGCCCCCCTCAGCGGCTCTGGCATGTTCCCAAGTGATAATTGATGCTCTGCCCGTGCCAAGAGCCGCCTTGTTCTGTGCTGTAATGAAAAATAACCAAGAAATAAAACTTTCGAGAAGAAAAAGAGGCCTGCGGATCCTGGGAACGGTAATTAGAATTTTGCACACAAAGACCCACACGGGGTTCTCAGGAGGTAACCAACAACGGAGAGCAGAGAAGGCAGAAAACCTCCCAGCAAACAGAGTGCAAACATAAAAGGCTTATTTGTTCCCCCCTGGGGTAGGTGCCCTGGGTGAAAAGCCGTAATTAATTGCGGGCCATGTCAAGGCCCCAGGAGACGCCAACGGCCGTGGCCTCAGCGGCGGGCCGCCTGCCGGGAATCGGCCAGAGTTTGTCACATCCAGGCCAGCTCGGGTTTGGGGGTCACAGCCTCACCTAAATGCACGATTTAGGCCGGCCAGCTGGAAAGCCGTCCACAAAGACGGAGCTTTCCGAGACAAGATGCTTCTCTGTGCGCCCCTTTCTTCCCCGGGGCCGTGGGCTCTGCGAGGGCAGCGAGGGCCCGTGTTCCTTTCCGGGGCTGCCGTATACACTGCGGCAAACCGGGGCCATGCATTCTCGCAGCGCTGGAGGCCAGACCGTGCTCCCCCTGAGGGCTCTAGGGAGGAGTCCTGCCTCGCCTGCTCCAGAGTGCCTTGCAGAGGCTCTGAGGGAGCATCTGTTTTCCTCCGTCCCAGCTTCCAGATGCCAGCCGCGTTCCTTGGTCCCGGCATCCCTCCAACCTCTGCCTTGGGCATCACACCCTTCTTGACTCTGGCTGCTGTCCTCTCTTTTATAGAGACACTTGAGATGACATACGGCCACCAGGCTGACACGGCCCCGGGGCTCACCTCTCGTCTTAAGATTCGTGACTTAATCACACCGGCAGAGTCCCTTCGGTCACGGAAGGTAACAAATTCACAGGTTCCGGGGATCGGGATGTGAACATCTTGGGGGTCATTGTTCTGCTTATCATAGACCTCACTTATGATTACCTATTATTCAGCCTGGGGGCTCCGGTGGTGGGGAGAACCGGCAGGTGTAACGAAGCCCCGTAGGCCCACAGTCGGCTCACCTGTGCCTTCACCCCTGTGTTCCAGCCCAAGCCCTCCGCCCGGCACTGAAGCCAGGAGCACGACTGAAGGACACAGCTCGGACACCAGCCGCCCAGCACCAAGGCCCAGCTGGGAAGGGTAAGGAGCCACAGAGAGAATGCACGCGGCTTTCCTGACCCCGCCAACCCAGCCTGCAGCAGGCGTTGAAGACGGAGGTGTCCTGTGAACACGCTGGCAACAGCAAGCCTCCGTGCTCCCCACGGGCCCACACGCATGTGCGAAAACACCCAAGGTGAGGGAGGGTCCACCCCGAAGCAGAGACTACCCGAGCCCTGGGATGGAGGAGGGGACAGGTGTCGAGGAAATAAAATGTTTTCGTTTCTCACATTAGATTGTATCTGTGCGTATCTTGTTTAGCTAAAATATATTTAGAGCAAACGTGGACCGTCCTCTGTCCAGGAAGGTCCCATGACGCTGCTGGTCACCCGTCCTCTCCTTAGAGGCACTTACACGTCTGTGTCAGTAGTTCAGCGTGAACGTCTGAAACCCTGAATGCACATTTCTTTCTGTATTTCCTGTGCTGTGGCCTTTTCAGAAACTTGTTAAAGATGGCCTTTCGCCTCCTTTGAACAAAATGTTTTACCCAGAGCCCGCCGTCATTGATCAACTATTTTTGGGTGGTAAATAAGCATGGATGATTGTACCCCAACCTCGGGTTCAGATCCTGCCGCAGCCCCTGCTGGCCGTGTGACCATGAGTGTCATGCTTGTCCACTCTGTACTCAAATGCCTCTATTTGTCAAGTGGGGGGAATGACAGGATCTACCTCCTGAGTTTGTCGTGAGGATTAAATGAGCTCATATATGTAAAGGGTATGGAGTAGAGCCAGTCACAGGATGAGCAGTGTAAGGGTTAGCTATTACCATCATCATCACCACCATTACCATTGTCATTACCATTCACCACTATCATCACCACCATCACCACCATCACCATCACCACCATCACCACCATCATCACCACCATCACCACCACCATCACCACCATCACCACCACCACCATCACCATCACCACCATCATCATCACCACCATCACCATCACCATCATCACCATCACCACCACCATCACCACCATCACCATCACCACCATCATCGCCACCATCACCATCACCAACATCACCACCACCATCACCATCACCACCACCATCACCACCATCACCATCATCACCAACATCACCATCATCACCACCATCACCATCACCACCATCACCATCACCACCATCACCACCATCACCAACATCACCATCATCACCACCATCACAATCACCATCATCACCATCACCACCATCACCACCATCATCACCATCATCACCACCATCACCATCCTCACCACCATCACCAACATCACCACCATCATTACCATCACCGCCATCACCATCACCATCATCACCGCCATCACCATCACCATCATCACCACCATCAAAATCACCACCATCATCACCACCATCACAATCACCACCATCACAATCACCACCATCATCACCACCATCACAATCATCATCATCACCATCATCACCATCACCAACATCATCATCACCATCACAATCACCATCATCACCACCATCACCACCATCACCACCATCACCAACATCACCACCATCATTACCATCACCGCCATCACCATCACCATCATCACCACCATCAAAATCACCACCATCATCACCACCATCACATTCACCACCATCACAATCACCACCATCATCACCACCATCACAATCACCATCACCACCATCACCACCATCACCAACATCACCATCATCACCACCATCACCATCACCATCATCACCATCACCAACATCACCACCATCACCATCACCATCATCACCATCACCACCATCACCACCATCATCACCATCATCACCACCATCACCATCCTCACCACCATCACCAACATCACCACCATCATTACCATCACCGCCATCACCATCACCATCATCACCGCCATCACCATCACCATCATCACCACCATCAAAATCACCACCATCATCACCACCATCACAATCACCACCATCACAATCACCACCATCATCACCACCATCACAATCATCATCATCACCATCATCACCATCACCAACATCATCATCACCATCACAATCACCATCATCACCACCATCACCACCATCACCACCATCACCAACATCACCACCATCATTACCATCACCGCCATCACCATCACCATCATCACCACCATCAAAATCACCACCATCATCACCACCATCACATTCACCACCATCACAATCACCACCATCATCACCACCATCACAATCACCATCACCACCATCACCACCATCACCAACATCACCATCATCACCACCATCACCATCACCATCATCACCATCACCAACATCACCACCATCACCATCACCATCATCACCATCACCACCATCACCACCATCATCACCATCATCACCACCATCACCATCCTCACCACCATCACCAACATCACCACCATCATTACCATCACCACCATCACCATCATCACCACCATCACAATCACCACCATCATCACCACCATCACAATCACCATCATCACCATCATCACCATCACCACCATCATTATCACCATCATCACCACCATCACATCACCACCATCATCATCACCACCATCATCATCATCGCCATCATCACCATCACCAACATCACCACCATCACCAGCATCACCACCATCACAATCACCATCATCACCATCACCACCATCACCACCATCATCACCATCATCACCACCATCACCATCCTCACCACCATCACCAACATCACCACCATCATTACCATCACCGCCATCACCATCACCAACATCACCACCATCACAATCACCATCATCACCATCATCACATCACCACCATCATCATCATCGCCATCATCACCATCACCAACATCACCACCATCACCAGCATCACCACCATCACCATCATCACCACCATCACAATCAGCACCATCATCACCACCATCACAATCACCACCATCATCACCACCATCACAATCACCATCATCACCATCATCACCATCACCACCATCATTATCACCATCATCACCACCATCACATCACCACCATCATCATCACCACCATCATCATCATCGCCATCATCACCATCACCACCATCACCACCATCACCACCATCATCACCATCATCACCACCATCACCATCCTCACCACCATCACCAACATCACCACCATCATTACCATCACCGCCATCACCATCACCAACATCACCACCATCACAATCACCATCATCACCATCATCACCATCATCACCATCACCACCATCATCATCATCGCCATCATCACAATCACCATCATCACCACCATCACCACCATCACCACCATCACCACCATCACCATCATCACCATCACCACCATCACCACCATCACCACCATCACCACCATCATCACCATCACCATCATCACAACCATCACAATCACCACCATCACCACCATCACCACCATCATCACCATCACCATCACCATCATCACAACCATCACAATCACCACCATCATCACCACCATCACAATCACCACCATCACCACCATCACCACCATCACCACCATCACCATCACCACCATCACAATCACCACCATCACCACCATCATTACCACCATCATCACCACCATCACCACCATCACCATCACCACCATCACCAACATCACCATCATCACCACCATCACAATCACCACCATCATCATCACCACCATCATCATCGCCATCATCACCATCACCATCACCACCATCATCATCATCGCCACCATCACCATCACCAACATCACCACCACCATCACCACCACCATCACCACCATCACCATTATCACCAACATCACCATCATCACCACCATCACCATCACCACCATCACCATCACCACCATCACCATCACCATCATCACCACCATCACAATCACCACCATCATCACCACCATCACAATCACCATCACAATCACCATCATCACCATCATCACCATCACCACCATCATTATCACCATCATCACCATCATCACATCACCACCATCATCATCATCGCCATCATCACCATCACCAACATCACCACCATCACCAGCATCACCACCATCACCATCATCACCACCATCACAATCACCACCATCATCACCACCATCACAATCACCACCATCATCACCACCATCACAATCACCATCATCACCATCATCACCATCACCACCATCATTATCACCATCATCACCACCATCACATCACCACCATCATCATCACCACCATCATCATCATCGCCATCATCACCATCACCACCATCACCACCATCACCACCATCATCACCATCATCACCACCATCACCATCCTCACCACCATCACCAACATCACCACCATCATTACCATCACCGCCATCACCATCACCAACATCACCACCATCACAATCACCATCATCACCATCATCACCATCACCATCACCACCATCATCATCATCGCCATCATCACAATCACCATCATCACCACCATCACCACCATCACCACCATCACCACCATCACCATCATCACCATCACCACCATCACCACCATCACCACCATCACCACCATCATCACCATCACCATCACCATCATCACAACCATCACAATCACCACCATCATCACCACCATCACAATCACCACCATCACCACCATCACCACCATCATCACCATCACCATCACCATCATCACAACCATCACAATCACCACCATCATCACCACCATCACAATCACCACCATCACCACCATCACCACCATCACCACCATCACCATCACCACCATCACCATCACCACCATCACCACCATCATTACCACCATCATCACCACCATCACCACCATCACCATCACCACCATCACCAACATCACCATCATCACCACCATCACAATCACCACCATCATCATCACCACCATCACCATCACCACCATCACCATCACCACCATCACCACCATCACCACCATCACCACCATCACCAACATCACCATCATCACCACCATCACAATCACCACCATCATCATCACCACCATCATCATCGCCATCATCACCATCACCATCACCACCATCATCATCATCGCCACCATCACCATCACCAACATCACCACCACCATCACCACCACCATCACCACCATCACCATCATCACCAACATCACCATCATCACCACCATCACCATCACCACCATCACCATCACCACCATCACCATCACCATCATCACCACCATCACAATCACCACCATCATCACCACCATCACAATCACCATCACAATCACCATCATCACCATCATCACCATCACCACCATCATTATCACCATCATCACCACCATCACATCACCACCATCATCATCATCGCCATCATCACCATCACCAACATCACCACCATCACCAGCATCACCACCATCACCATCATCACAATCACCACCATCATTACCACCATCACCATCACCATCATCACCATCACCACCATCACCACCATCATCATCATCGCCATCATCACCATCATTGTCATCATTTTCCAGAAAATATTATTAATATACACATTCCTGGCCTTGCTGCAAACCAAGAATTTTAATATCAAAGCTGCCCTCTAACATTCAGAGACACAAGTTTCTAGGCCATGACTTCCTAAACCTGGAACCTCAGGTTCTTCCCCAAACCACCTCCTTTCAGGAACTGACACCACCATCCGTAAACCGGGGAGCCATCCTCCTCTTGTCGTCTTTCTTTCACACCCACACCGTCTACGGGTGCTGTGAACTCTACCTGCAGAGTGGAGCCCAATCTTCCACCTCCTCTGCCTCGCCTACCTCAGGGTAAATTTCTTTCCAACAATTTAACAATAAAGAAACATCCTTGGTTGGAAGATTATACAAAAACAGGCAGTGATCCAAGTCCCCTGGGATGTAGTTTGCTGATTCCTGGTACAGACTCTGCTCAGACAGCAACACCTTGGAGAGGCCATCCCAGGCCACCTATTTGAAATAGGGTCCTCCTTGTCACTCACATGCTACTGCCTTGTCCTGCTTGATGATTCATGGCCCTTTCTGCTTCCAGACACTTACTGTGTGACCTCGGGCTGGTTTCCTAACCTCTCTGTGCCTCATTTTGCTCATCCGTGTTATGGGGACAAATATAATAAGAACCGCTACCTCTTAGAATTATCAAAGGATTTTTAAAAGTAAATACATTGGATGGGGCTCAGTCGGTTAAGTATCTGACTTCGGCTCAGGTCATGATCTCACGGTTTGTGCATTCGCGTCGGGCTCTGTGCTGACAGCTCAGAGCCTGGAGCCTGCTTCAGATTCTGTGTCTCCCTCTCTCTCTGTCCCTCACCTGTTCATGCTCTGTCTCTCAAATAATATATAAATGTTAAATTTTTTTTTTAATTTAAAAGTAAATACATTGGAAAAGCCCTTAGGAAAGTACCCATTTCCCGGAAAAGGCTAGGTGACTGTTAGCCACTAAGGGTTATCCGTCCATGCCTGCCTCATCTGACGCATCACAGGCCCTCTGAGGGCAGGGCCCACATCTGGCTGAGTCACTAATTTGTCCTCAGCAAGCGCACCATCCAGCTCGTAGGAGACATCCAACCAATTCCTGTCAAATAGACACATGAAGGATGGTCGAGGTGAGCGCGATCCTGAGCATTTGACCATGAAATTCAAACATGTGCGTCAGAAACTGTGAAATAAGTCTCCAGATCCTTCCTCTAAACACAGCTTTTCTAACTCAACTTGGCCTTAGGTCTGTCCGTTTTCCCAGAGTACCAGCAACTATCTTTGATTTGTTTTACTTCTGTTTTTTTAAAACCTTCATGTCTAACTTAAAAATAAAAAACCCTGTCTAGTGGGTGAATGCACATTTACCAAACAGGAATAAACAGATGGCTCTCATTAGTACAAGGCAGCTTTAATCTTTCACACGACTTTAATTTTATTTTCCCGTTTATGTTCATTAATAGATCGTACGGAATAAAGACTTCAGACAAATAATGCAATTTCGCAAGTTTCCACTTGGGAGACTCTGCTGAGTTTAGACAGAGGGCACCACAGCTGCCTCTTCCAATTTGCTCAGGGGGTCAAATGAGCTTCCAACATTTTATTCAAAGACAGTGGTATCCCCCAAACAGCCTTTTGTTCGTTCATCCAAGCTCAGAAGAGCAGGAAGAACGGGGACCACTGACCTTGATCTCACCTTGTGGCCACCTCTCCGTCTGTGCTCCACGCCTGCACGAGGGGAAGTGGCTAAGACCCCCGGTTCTCTCTGGGATGGAACGTATTGTCGGGCCAAATGTGGGGCCAGGGTCTCCCCCTCAACTGCCTGCAGGCACCACACACTAATCTGGGTGAGCGATTCACGCTGGTGATTTTCTCGGGGCCACACTTTCTGGTCTCTTTCACAAAGAGGAAGCCTCTCGACATTCACAAGGAAATACGAGCTCCCCAGTTCTCTGGAAATAGCTGGGCTTCTGAGTCAAGCTTTTGTCTCCTCACTTTTGATGAAGACATGTATTCAATAAAGATTTTTATTTTTGATTCTCTTCCAAGTTCTCTGATTACACTAAAAAAAAATATCTTTACTTCCCTGCTGGTAGTTTCCTTGAAAAATCTTCCTTTTATCAAAGAGAAACCAGGCCTCGAGCTCAGGGTCTAAGAGCCAGCTAGAATTTAATAAACCTCCTCTGTGTTTATGACACTTTTGGTTGTTTGCTATTTGTGGCAAACAATACAGGTTTTCCACTGATGGCGGTGATTCAAGGTTCCCTATTGGGATACATTTATTTAAGAAAAAGTTAAGACTCTTTAGAAGTTTGTTTATTTATTTATTTTTAGTATTTATTTTTTTTTTATTTTTTTTTTCAATGTTTATTTATTTTTGGGACAGAGAGAGACAGAGCATGAACGGGGGAGGGGCAGAGAGAGGGAGACACAGAATCGGAAGCAGGCTCCAGGCTCTGAGCCATCAGCCCAGAGCCCGACGCGGGGCTCGAACTCACAGACCACGAGATCGTGACCTGGCTGAAGTCGGACGCTTAACCGACTGCGCCACCCAGGCGCCCCGAAAGTCTTTTTTTTTAATGTTTATTTATTTTTGAGAGAGAGAGAGACAGAACAGGAGCAGGGGAGGGGCAGAGAGAATCGGAAACAGGCTCCAGGCCCTGAGCTGTCGGCACAGAGCCCGACGCAGGGCTTGAATCCACGAACTATGAGATCATGACCTGAGCCGAAGTTGGACGCTTAACTGACTGAACCACCCAGGCGCCCCTATTTATTTCTTTATTCTTGAGAGACAGAAAAAGAGAGAGGGTGGGAGGGGTAGAGAGAGAGGGAGAGAGAATCCCAAGCAGGCTCTACACTGTCAGCACAGAACCTGATGCAGGGCTTGAACTCACAAACCATGAGATCGTAACCCAAGCCAAGATCAAGAGTTGTACGTTTAACTGACTGAACCACCCAGGCACCCCGAAAAAGTTAAGATTTTTTAAGAAAAAGAGAGGTTTTCCTGATGACTTAGCAGATCTTGTCGAATCCTGAGAAGGGGTCTTGATGCAGTGACACACTGAGAGGAAACCAGCTTTTGCACAGGGCACCGAGCACGGCAGAGCGATCCCCTTGCCCATCCAGACAGGGCAACTTCACAGCCCCTGCCCCGCAGCCTGGGCAACCTCTCCCTATGGTTTTCTTAACCTTAGATCTGAGTGTTTAAGCAAGAGAGTAAAGATGGATTCTTCCAGAAAAGCTGACAGATCCCACGAAAGCGGAATGTGCCAAGTGCTGACTAGTGACAGCAAGCTCCCACCTCAATTTGGGAAATACAGTAAAAACTTTGGTTTGTGAGCATAATTCCCTCTGGAAACGTGCTTGTAATCCAAAGCACTTGTATATCAAAGCAAATTTCCCCATAAGAAATAACGGAAACTCAGATGATTCGTTCCATAACCCAAAAATATTCATAAAAAAATGATTACAACACTGTAATATGACACAAAATAATAAAGAAAATACAAAGTATAAAGAAAAATAAACAAATTAACCTGCATTTACCTTTGAAAATCTTCATGGCTGGTGTGAGGGAGGCAAGAGAGAGGAGAGTTATTTTTTTTTTAATTTTTTTTTTGACGTTTATTTATTTTTTTGAGCCAGAGAGAGACAGAGCATGAACAGGGGAGGGTCAGAGAGAGGGAGACACAGAATCCAAAACAGGCTCCAGGCTCTGAGCTGTCAGCACAGAGCCCGACGCGGGGCTCGAACTCACGGACCGCAAGATCATGACCTGAGCCGAAGTCGGCCGCTTAACCGACTGAGCCACCCAGGCGCCCCGAGAGGAGAGTTATTGTGTAGGACAACTTTCACGATCACTAACGGAATCACTGCTATCTGTTGGTTCAGTGGAACTTTTTCTGCACACTTGCATGGATGTCGGCTAATATGTCAGTATTAATAATCTCTTGTCATATACTGTATTTAATGTAACTGGCAATAAGGTGGCAGAGGAAAGGGTCTATATCCGCAGGCAGCCTGACCTAGAATGGAGCAAAGCATTCCTAAGCTCAGTCTTGGAAAGAAAAGCAAAGGACTGTCCAGTGGTGCTTCGAAGTGACAGAAAACACAGCAGTGCCAGTTGTGGGTACCTTCCAATGTTCTGAAAATTCACTGATTTCTGCCACTGTGGCCTGAGACCAAGCATCCAAGCATGGGAGATGATCACCCACAATCATACAGAGAGAGAGGAAGAGAGAGAGAGAGAGAAGAACCGTTGGTTTAGTTGTGATCATGTGACATTCGGCGTCACGTACTCCCCGTATCACAAGACATCGCTCATTTAATCAGTTAAAATTTATTAGAGATGTTTGCTCGTCTTGCAGAACACATGCAGAACAAGTTAATCACAGTCGAAGGTTTCATTGTATTTGTTTTCTCTTTTCCGAAGCAAACTCTGTTGAGCGCTCGGAGGAGAGATACACCAAAGCCCTCTTCAATCCTGACTTTTGGAGGGAACGCTGAGCCTTCACTTGTAAAAAAGTGTGAGAGATTCGACACGTGACCAAGAGACACAGTGTTGTTCTGTCAAATTCACACGGAAGACAGTTTATTTTTTTAATATAATAAATTTATTGTCAAATTGGTTTCCATACAACTCCCAGTGCTCATCCCAACAGGTGCCCTCCTCAACACCCATCACCCACCCTCCCCTCCCTCCCACCCCCCATCAACCCTCAGTTTGTTCTCAGTTTTTTAGAGTCTCTTATGCTTTGGCTCTCTCCCACTCTAACCTCTTTTTTTTTGTTCCTTCCCCTCCCCCATGGGTTCCTGTTAAGTTTCTCAGGATCCTCATGAGAGTGAAAACATATGGTATCTGTCTTTCTCTGTATGGCTTATTTCACTTAGCATCACACTCTCCGGTTCCATCCACGTTGCTACAAAGGGCCAGATTTCATTCTTTCTCATTGCCACGTAGTTCTCCATTGTGTATATAAACCACAATTTCTTTATCCATTCATCAGTTGATGGACATTTAGGCTCTTTCCACAATTTGGCTATTGTTGAGAGTGCTGTCATAAACATTGGGGTACAAGCACTCCTGTATCCCTTGGGTAAATTCCTAGCAGTGCTACTGCTGGGTCATAGGGTAGGTCTATTTTTAATTTTCTGAGGAACCTCCACACTGCTTTCCAGAGCGGCTGCACCAATTTGCATTCCCACCAACAGTGCAAGAGGGTTCCCGTTTCTCCACATCCTCTCCAGCATCTATAGTCTCCCGATTTGTTCATTTTGGCCACTCTGACTGGCGTGAGGTGATATCTGAGTGTGGTTTTGATTTGTATTTCCCTGATGAGGAGCGACGTTGAGCATCTTTTCACGTGCCTGTTGGCCATCTGGATGTCTTCTTTAGAGAAGTGTCTATTCATGTTTTCTGCCCATTTCTTCACTGCGGAAGACAGTTTCAATGACACTGACAAACATCAGGCATTGGGCATTTTACGTGAGTAATGCTGGGTTGTCCTGACCTTGTCGGGACAAGCAGAGCCTGGGCCCGGGCTGCATGTAGCATTTGCAATAACCATGCTCAGTCATATTGATACTGTTAACTTGGTGCTTTTCTTGGCTCATCAAATATTTCCTAATGAGCTTTCCACCGGCCGCATCCCAGTTATTGCGACTTTCAAGTTAAGAGCATCTGGTTTTTAATGTTTATTTATTTACTTTTGTGAGAGAGAGAGAGAGAGAGAGCATAGGGGAGGGGCAGAGAGAGAGGGAGACACAGAATCCAAAGAAGACTCCAGGCTACGAGCTGTCAGTACAGAGCCCAACACGGGGCTCGAACCCACAAACCATGAGATCATGACCTGAGCCCAAGTCAGACGCTCAACCAACTGAGACACACAGGTGCCTCTCAAGTTAAGAGCATCTGAACTGGTGGGCTTTGTGGAATTCTCTGCTGAAAGATTAGCTATCCTGACGGAAAATTACAGAAAGGGCATTTTCCACTTTGTGTCTTATGAGAAACATAGCCGGTCCTCGGGCCACTATCAGCGAGCCCCTGTCATGTCCTGAGCTCTGAGCTGAGACCTCTGCCCGGTCGGCTCAGGGCTCATCACCCCGGGAGGCAGGAACCTGTCAGAGCCCGCACGGGTGGATGGCCCCTGCAGGAGGGCACGACAGGGCTCTACTCCCTCACACAGCAGCACCCCCTCCCCAGAGCCATTGATGCCCCTTCACCATCCTGACGCCCCACCCTGCCCTCCTGGCTCAGGCCTGGCTGTCCCCACCCGGCCCTCCTCAGGAGGCCCTTTGATGAGGGATGAACTTGCTCTCCATTTCTCCTGGTGAGTGGGGTGCCGTCAAGACTACCTACTAATCGGGAGGGAGTCCACGCACAGAGAACCCCAGGACACCCCAGCACCAGGCCCTCCTGCGTGGCGGGTGACCTTGGGAGGTGACTCGGCTTTCCACTCCTGTCTTCTCGTCTACACCGCAGGGGTGACCACAGTGCCCACCTCGCAGGGTCGCAGGATCAGCGCTGCAGGGAAGCTCGGGGCCAGGCACAGACGTCTCCCTCGGCGGTTCTGTGAGCCACACCGCGATTACTCTGTGGTCTACGGACAGGAGGGTCGGCTGCAGGCAGCGCGTGTACCTGGGCTGCCCCCCCCTCCGCCCTCCACAGAACAGCAGCCCTTTCCTGACCCGACCCACCCAGCACCCAGCAGAGGCGTGAGCGGTGGGAGAGTCCGGGGCCGTGGCCCCAGGAACCTGGGCCTGGCCGGACATCCCTTCCCAGCGCTGCTCCCCGAACGCGGGCCCGGGGTCCTTGGTCTTCTGTTTTTCTCATGGGAGACCCAAATTGGAGATTTTTATATGACACCTCTTGAATTTTTAAAATGAAAGAATCTGCAAATTTCTTGTGCACATTTTGAACACGGCAGGTGCACATGCTGAATTCAGGCCGCAGGCCACCGGCCCCGCTCTGCCCGGCCTTGTCCTTCTGCCCGAGAGCTTCCCCACACCCCCCGGCGATCTGTTGTCCCCCAAGCCCCTTTTCCCACCCACCAGACCTGCAGGTGTTCCCAGAAGGAAAGGGAGGGGATAAATCAATGCCCAGAGGAGGCGATGGTCGGTAACAGCTCGGTCAGCGGCCTCCCCCTGGAGAATCTGGGATTCAAAGGCCTTTTCTGGGACAACAGTGACTTCGAGTGCCTACCAATGGCCCCCTCCTCCTCCCTTGTTGCTGACGGCCCCATCCCGTAATAGAGGCTGGATACCGATTCACTTCGTCGGGCTCTTTGTAGATGACCTGTGACCCAAGATGGGGTTTCTATAAAGTTTCTTTCTTTTTTCTTTTTTAAAAAGCTATGTATGTATGTATGTATTTATTTAGAGGGAGTGACAGAGAGAGAGGGAGAGAGAGAGAGAGAATCTCAAGCAGGCTCCATTAGTGCAGAGCCCGATGCAGGGCTTGAACCCATGAACCGTGGATCATGACCTGAGCTGAAATCAAGAGCCAGACGTTTAACCAACTGAGCCACCCAAGCTCCCCTGAAGTTTCCTTCTTAATAAATAAAAAGAGACACACGGGAAGGTTCACCTCTGTTGGAGCTTCCCACCACTACCCCCACTGCCCCACAAATACACACACAAAACTTGCCTTCTTCCTGCTTTTGTGTGTGTATGGATGATGATGTGATGGTAGGAGCTCTGATAGCCATATTGTGACCAGGAAGGGACAAGACTAAGAACCATAGATATGACGGGGACAGCCAAGAGGACAGAGAGAGTCTGGGTTCCTTGGAAACGTGGGAGAACTCCCAAGCCAACCCCCAAATCAACCAACTTTAGGCTTCTTGGTGTATGACATCATGACCTCTCTTGTTTAACCTCTTCCAGGTGAACATTCTGTTCTTGGTACTAACGCACCGTGGACTCAGAAGGCAAAGAAACTGAGATTCTATTCGTGAAATTCCAAGAGCCATGATAAACATAGGGAGAATGTTTTCTGGGATTGGGCGTATCCTTCCTCAAGGTCCCAACGATACAAAATGAACAGCGTTGCTCCCCTCACTTAGAATGAAATTAAGGGGCACACAATTGCCCTGTCTTTTCCAGGGCAATTTCCAAATGCTTTCCCTGCCTCTGTGAGTCTGTGCAGGTGTCCGTGTGTGTTCCCATAACACACTCACAAAAGTCGATGGACACCTCTGATGCAAGGCTCTCGCCTAGATTTATGGGGCGGGTAGTTGCAATAAAAAAAAAAAAAAAGGCAGCCGATACAGTCAGAGCATGGAGTGTGGAACTGAATTACAGGCGTCTAGGAAGCTGGCTGACTTCTCTCCATCCCACGTGAGAGGTGCAAGATCTTGTCCTATACCACCGTCAGCCAGAAATTCATAAGGAAAATACTCAATGAAACGTCCTTCTGTCAACCTGGTAAGTGACCCCCACCAAAAGCTCCAAGCCCCGGTAGCCAACTGTGAATACAAATAATTGCTTTCCAGTTGAGAAATCTCCATCCCTTCTCAGGACCAGTTTGACAAAAAGCGCAGGCGTTTCCCGAGTGGGAGCCCCCCGCCCCGAGCTGAGTCTCCCCCTGCAGCCACGGGGGGGCGGACGCCCCCCTCAGACTGCCACGCCCCTTCCTTCACCGCCCGATCAGAGTCGCGATTTCGTCAAACAATCGCTGCAGGACAGGCCGGGAGGGTGCGAGGTGGGGCGCTTCAGTGGGCTGGGTTTTAGACGCCTTCACCGCAGCGGCCGCCGTGAAAAGGGCTGGAAAACGCCGCCGACCGACCATCTCGCAGCCGAGCGGCGCAGAGTTGCCTCCAGGGGCCTCGGATGGTGCGGTCCCTCCGGCCGCCGCGGGGGGTCAAAAATAACTCACTTCTTGCCCGAGCGATGAGCAGCGGCCAGCCCCGCGCCAGGCGTCCGGCAGGGGGCAGCCTCGTGGCTGGGCTCCCGGAAGCGCGTGCACATTATCAGTCCGACGAGGCGCCGATCCATCCGGAGCCGCCCCCAGACCCGGCGGAGCCCACCCCCCGGAAGGAGCGCTCGGAGCCCTTCCTCCTCGGCTCCGGAGGTCGCGCTAACCGCGCCGCAGCCAGCCGTGCTGATGGATGAGCGCTTATCTGAGCCGGACAGCGGCTCGAGCCTGCGGTGTCGGGACCGCGTGAAACACCGCCGCGCCCCCCCCCCCCGCCGACCCCAGTGCGTCTTCCCCCGCCTCCTCGTGGGGGTGGGACTGGTGGGGTCGGCACCCGCTTTCAGGCGGAGCTGACGGGGTGGGGGAAGCGTCTCCACTCCAGGCAACCTGAGGTTTCCTCTGATTTGCATCCGTGAGAACAGCCCCAGCCCTCCCTCCGGCCAAAGCACTTCGTGGATGGCACCGGGGTGGCGCGGAGTCACCCGCTGGCCTCAGCGGCACAGCCGTGCAGCCTCGCTCTCCTGCATCCAGGGCAGCGATCGGTCTGCACTGTGAGTCCTGAAGGAGCAGCAGGGCCCCTGGGGGGCGGAGGAGAGGGTCCCACCCAGACCCCGCCTACAAAATACAGGCGATGGCACCTGTCCTGCCCGCCCTGAGCGTCTCGCAAGACCAAATGGAGCGAAGCGGGTGAAGCACCGTGAGCAGCACGAAGCACCTTGCACCACAAGCCAACATCCCCAGCCTCCATCGGCTCCTCCTGCTGTGCTCATGACCCTGACCCTGCGAGGCCCACGGAGGGGACAGAGCCCAGCTCAGCCGTGCCACGGCCTCCCCGGGAGAGACACAGGGCAGGTGGGACCCGGGAGGGAACCCCAGGGACAATTCTGTAACTGTGATGCTGTCCACAGCACGTACGTCTTCCCCTGTCGCCTCCCAGATATCCGATACATCGAAGGTACAGCTCGTTGCGCGTGGTCAAAACGCAAGTTTCCTTTGTCTCCTCCTGCCCCTTCAAAGTTATTAAATGAGCTTGAAACGTCCCTAAGAAAGGGGAAAACGTATGCACGATTCAAAAGCAGTATGTTCCGCTCATGAATGGCTGGGTTCGTAGCCCCTGATTGGGACTAAGCCCCACGTTTCGCGGCGGATGATGCCAAACTCAGAGAGGCCCGTCAGCCGGCCGTGACGCACAGCACATCTACAGCGTCAGAGTTGACCCCGAGCCCTGCTGAATAAAGTGCTCATTATTATTATTCCGGTTATTTACCGACAGACACCGTAGCTGGAGGAAAACACTGGGATCGCTATTGTGCTCGTCACTGAATGCCTCATTAGGGAAGAATGTTCCCGAACGGTGCAGTGGGGTGAACAATTTACACAGCATTCAATCCCACGAGCCGAAAGTGCCGCTGGTAGAATTGGAAGTGCGTGAGAAGGAGTGCATTTTTTCTCGAGCCAAGGCCGCGTTTCTCAAGAGCAAGGGGAGGAACAAATATTCCCAGCCCAGATGTCAGGTGAAGAAGCATCCACCCCTCGGCACGTACCGGCCGCGCACCTGCTGCCGAACGCGGTTTCGTGGCTGGAGCGGTGGACAGATACGGTCACTAAAGCCCGTGATGGCCACGGGCTTCCCAGGTGTCTCCCTGCTAAGGGCCCCGGGGAGCCGCTTTCACTCACCAGACCTGTCAGGCGTCAGGCTGCCCTGGGCTGGCGGAGAAACTCGGCCCCGCTCATGGGGGCGGACCAGGGACACGGGGGTCGTCTCTGCCCAAAGTGCCACAAGGTCTCGCGGGGACCTGCCTGGGCTGCCCTGGATACACACAGGAAGAAACTGCTCGAAGAAGCTGATGCAGCTGACCCTTCAGGGAACATGAGTGGGGGTGACAGGGAGACCCCGTGACAGGGCTACGAGACACGGGGAGGGGAGGGGGCTGAAAGGTGCCCGCGACGGGGCAGCCCTCTGTCTCTCCGTCTGTCTGTCTGTCTTAGTCTCTTTCTGCAACCAGAAGCACCAACACAACAGGAGCCCCCGGGCCGAGGAGCTTGGAGAACACGCACCGAGGCCGTGGCTGATTCTCCCCTTCCTCGTCCGGGCCTGATGGCTCGTGGCCACCCTCGGCCACAGACCCACGGAGACCCCTCCCCCAGCCAGAGCCCCGAGGCCAGGCCTGGCGCGTTCCTGACTCGGAGCCTCAGCGCCCCGGTTTGTACAGAGCCCGCTGTGTCCGCTGGGTCCTTCAGGAGGTGGGGGAGCGAGAGCCTGGGGGGGGGCGGAGAAGGTCGGGATAGACGAAGGGGGAGGAAGCGGGGTTGGGCAGGAGCCTCAGAGAGCACGGAGCAGGTCTGAACCCCGTGAAGGAGAGGCCGACCGGGAGGTGGAAGTTCCAGCACCGGCCCTCCCTACGTGGAAGCTGCAACGGCCGTGTCACCGTCCCCGAGTCGAGCCGCGTTCCTCTGGGCGGCAGCCACTTTAATCCATGATTTATGAACGGAATTAATAGACACCAATCAGGCGTGGCTTTGCCCACAGTGCTGTGTTCGACAACAGCTGCTTCCCACAGTAATTACGTTAGGGCAGTAACAACGGCAGGAGCGCTCACGGGAACGGCGGCTTCGCCAACCACGCCACCGGCCACGGACGTGGGAGAAAGGACACGGGTCCGCGGCCGGCCTGGCTCCCCTTCACGTCTTCCAGCCAGACCTTCCAACTTTGAGCCTCGCCTTTCTCCACTGGGGAGCAGAGGAGGTGATCTGTCCACCGGCTCAGGACACAGACACCCCGGGGGAACTGCTCTGGAAGGTTCCGGAAGCTTTCCCACCCGATGAGAAAGCCCTTGGTCCTCCCAAGTACCGGACGGCATAATACGGTTTGTTTGCTTGTGTTTTGGTTTTTTGGTGTTGTTTTTGGTTTGGGTTTTGTTCTGATGCTGTCTTGACCTCGTCTTGAGGCCTCGGTCATAGGAGGGTCTCTTCCCCAGGCCCCGCGCCCCGGAGCCCACGAAACTGTTCGCACTGCCAGTCCACAGGGAGCCCACAAAGCCTCCCTAAGCCTCCCCGCTGGCTGTGCCCAAGCCGTCCCCTGCAGCCCCAGCTTGCTGCTACCTGTCTTGGGACGGTCCCCCAGGGCCCCTGCCTGGCACCGTGAGCAGCAGGGACTCCTGCCTTTGACCTGGCCAAGCATCATTGGGCTGTGTGCCGCCATCAGAAGAATCTTCCAATCTTTCAAACATGTGGGCCCACGTGGGAAGCCCCCACTGTGCCTCCTTCCTGCTTCCGGCCGACTCACTCCTTTCCTCTGCATTCCTCGCGCAGAATCGGGATAGCCCAGCGGTCACTCCTGACCCAGAGGCGCGGGGCCCCAGACCTCATGCCCCCAGCGCTGGTCCCTGCCTCTCTGTGCTCCTCCCCCGCCCCCCAGCCCCAGACCCGGAGTCAGAAATCGTTCCTGCAGGGGCTGCTCTCGGGGAGGGTGCAGCCCCGCATCGCCGGTGCCCCTCAGGAGCCACTGCTGTCGGCGGAAACCCTGGGAGGCATCCCAGTGCGGGGACACACAGCACTCGTTGCCTGCCCTCCACGCGCACACATGCACACGCCCACACCCACACACGTGCGTGCCCGTTCACACACATCGACCCGCACGCCCACGCGCCCACGCATGCGCACACATGCACACACACACACACACGCTGGACACAGGACCCAGAAGCCAGACTCTTCCCTCTGGGGATCTCAGTGGGAGCAAGGGGAACAAAGATTTGGGCTCAAGCCCTGCGCTCCTAACCAGAATCAGCTCCGCCTTTTAATGTCATGTCCCGACGGCCACACGTCCAGTGACAGGGTCACGCTGATAAGACGCGGCCAAACAGACCTTCGTCCACCGAGAAGGTCCGCATCTCCTGTATCGCCCTGGGAGTGATGTCCCCGAATCCTGCGTTCTGTGCATGATGTATAATCTCTTTTACAACTCAGGAGCGTTTGCTTGCTCAAATGGGAGCGTTGAAGATACGTCACGTATTTGGAGATCCCGTGTTGAGTGTATTTATTTATTAATTTATATTAAGTAGAGAAATGGGGGGGGGGTGTGAATTTAAGTGGCCTGGCCCTCTCTCTACATCCGCAAAGCCCAGCTGAGGCCCCAATACGGCCAGGCGTCTTGTGGGCAACCTGCGAAGAGGGCCAGCGATTCGCTGAATTTTGATATTTTCAGCTGAATGCTGCACACTTGTGCGTCTTGAGGGGAGAACGGGTCCACTGATTTAAATAGATTAGAGACGCGCCGGGTGGCTCTGTGGGTTGAGCGTCTGACTTCAGCTCAGGTCATGATCTCGCAGTTCCTGAGGTCAAGCCCCACCCGGGACTCTGTGCTGACAGCTCAGAGCCTGGAGCCTGTTTCAGATTCTGTGTCTCCCTCTCCCTCTCTTGCTCTCTCTGTCTCTCTCTCTCTGCCCCTCCCCCACTCGTGCTCTGCGTCTTTCTCTCTCTCAAAAATAAATAAACGTTAAATTTTTTTTTAAATGGATTAGACGTGGCGGGGAAGGGCAGAGCAGGAAAGAAGAGGGCAAGAGGTGAGGACACAGAAGGGGAAGGCCGCGCTGTGAGGGTGGGTGGTGGCTCCGTCCGGGTGCTCCGCCCCAGGGGCGCCCCCAGATGTGCCCCACCTGCGGGAGTCCGTTCCGCGCGGTGCTTTCCCAACCGCTGGCGCTAGAGGGCGCGCCTGGGCACACCGCGCCCAGCGCCCATTCCGGAGACTAGGGCGCAGACCGCTCGCCTCCAGGGGGCCGGTAGGGGCGGTTGGGACGGGCAGAGCTCGGCCCTGCGGGGCTGGGGCCCCTGGACGGAGCTAGAGGGAGGTTTTCCCTGTGCACCGGGAATAGAACCCCCCCCCCCCCCCACCTCTTACAAATCCTGAAGCCACCTTTTGCTCTGGGCGGGGGCCGGGGTGAGGGCGAGGGGTTGGAGGGAATGTTGCCATTGTCCCGCGCTCTTTGCAAGACCCCTCGGGCAGTCCTGTCGGGAGGTATCCCTGAATTTGAATCTCGGCTCTTTCCTTCACCGTGCCGCCAGGGACAGAGAGCGCTCTCTGAACCTCAGCCCCCTCCACCCCTAAAATGGGGGTGAGCGTGCCCAGGTCAGACAGGTGGGAAATTCAATGAGATCCTGCAGGCGGCCCACAGAACACCGGTGCGCACATGCGCACACAAGTGAGAACCACGCTCAGCTCCGTGAGCACATCCTGCCCATGATAAGAAATCCGCACTTTCCGTTAAGCCAAGTAATGGCTCTGCGCAGCGAATCAGCCTGAACCTCATTCCGTTATTTGTTAGTGGTTAGATCTGCCTGTTTAATCCAGTTCTCCAGGTCTAGAGTTAAGCCTTGAACCCTGAGCCGAGCAGTTGTTGGCAGCTTCTCCGACAAGCTGCCTGGAGGCGGGGGACGCCCGGCTTTGGTAGGGATTCCCCCCAGTTGGCCTCAAGGGGACCAGGGGCTAAAAGTACAGGTGGCAAAGGAAGCCTCGTCCCCCACCCCCGCCCCGCCCCACCCCAAGCCCCAGGGAATTACAGGGTGTCTTTGCAGCCTGGTCAGTATTTACCCAACAGAATGAAACAATGTGCCGATTCCCGATGCCTCCAAACCTTGAACCGTCCTTTCAATAGGGCAGGATATTTAAAACGCGAGTTCCATTATCCTGCCGCGTCATATAATTACAGATCTAAAGCATCACTGGAACGTATTTGCAGGTGTGAAGAATCCACTGCTATGGTTCCTCTGGGGCAGCAACGGCGGTTGGTTTGGCTTCTGACTCTGGACACCCAGGTACCGGGAAGGCCATGATATCCTGTGTCTCTGCCCAAGCGCGGGGAACGGGAGGGCGGCCAGACGAGGTGGGACTGCCACCCCCAGCACGTGTGATGCAGTCTCGATCCCCGTGTGGCTTTACGACTTCACCGCCGGGAGTCGGTCAGTAGGATGAAAGTCGCTTCAGAATTCCCCAAAGCTCAACACCAGTCACAGCAGGAACGCCGGAGATCGTTACCTGACTGCAAAATCCTCGGGCTGGAGTAGCCGCGTGGGCCTTTCAAGTCGTTTTGATTGTGCGCTTTCATTAGCAACAGCGTTTGTGCTCACACCCGTCACACGGATACTACAGCAGCTGTTGGTTCGGTTTCCCTGATATTTCCAGGTTATTCTTAACCCTCGGGGTCCAACGGGCTGGAGCAGGAGAGACACCGTGGGCCACAGGAAGGAGGGGAATCCATGGTGCGCGGGGACGGCATGGCTGCTAATGTCACCCGAACTTCCAGCACCATGAGGAGCCCGTCCCTCAGCATCCCTGACCTCGTGACCTGGCCCCGTCCCCCCCTTGACTTCTTACTGTACCTCCAGCACATCACACATGCCCCCGACTCGGGGCCTTTGTGGCCGCTGTTCCTGTCTCCGGTGTACTCCCATCTGCCACCTGGCGTGCGGCCCACCCAGTCACTTCCATCTGGTTCACGTTCAGATGTCAGTCTGTTGATGGAACTTTGCTGATTGTCCCCTTTTCAGCTCCTGTCTCGGCCACCAGGCCCCGGCTGTGCCCCTGCCCTGCGTCACTGTTTTTATGTGGCTCTTTTATTTATTTATTTATTTTTGAGAGAGAGAGAGAGAGAGAGAGCATGAGCAGGGGAGGGAGGGAGAGAGAGGGAAAGAAAGAGAGAGAGAGAGAGAGAGAGAGAGAGAGAGAATCTTAAGCAGGCTCCATGCTCAGCACAGAGCCTGACATGGGGCTCGATCCCACGACCCTGAGATCATGACCTGAGCCGAAATCGAGAGGCCGACACTCAACGGACTGAGCCACCCAGGGGCCCCTCACATGGCTCTTTAGCCCACCTGACCCACTCTCATTTATGTATTTGCCTGTTACCTGTCTCCCGCCTCGGAAATGTAAGTTCTGCTTACCATCGCGACCCCAGTGGGATTGGAACAGTAACTGTCACATAGTAGGTGCTCAGTTAAGTATTCGTTGGAAGGAAGAAAGCACAAATAAATGCCCACCACACAAACCCAGAGCTCATGCCAGCTGGTGGTCTGGCCTCCCCTTCTCTACCCAAATCAGATCCTGGCGAGCTGGGATCCCGTTCACCTGTGTTCAAGAGAAGCAAGGGAATTCGATTTTTTAAAAGCAAAACCGGATTTTTCAGGTGTTGGCCATTAAGGGCTAAAGTATATAAATACACGCGGCCACGTGAAGCCTGTCTGAAGCCCCTCCCTGCTTCCAGTCCCACCTCCGAGGCCGACAGGAAGTGACTCCGTGAACGGGTCTTGTCACGGCGATAACAGGGAGCAGGGCGGCTGGCGGGGGCTCGCTCTCTGTGATCAGGTCCTGATCTCCAGTTTTATGGCTCAGCTCGTCCTCCGCGCCAGCCCCACCGCTGTGTGGCCTCACACCAGAGGCTTGACCTCGGCCAACTTCCATTTCCTCGTCTATAAGTGGGTGTGATGAACCCAGTTTGCAGCGGGTCGTCAGGATTGCTGGCATCTTTTGTGAATGGCCCGCGTCTAACACGAGGACTGACAGATTTTATGTTTGATGGATAACAGTTCTTAGTGTCCTTGCCTCTCGGCACCACTCTTCGCGCCCAAGCAGGTGTTGAGAGCGGGGCCACGGTCTGCTGGTAGGTGTTTGCCGTGCATGGACCACTGGCCACCCCCATTCACAAGAGAGAGCACTGAGCCTGCAGGGGAGGGGGCGGCGTGCTGGCCCTCGCCTCTGTCCACCCACTCAACAAACAGGACCGAGCCCTTTTGTGGGCCAGGTGCTGCCCAGGTGCTGGGGACACAGCAGTGACCAAGAGGCTGAGACTCCAGAAGGGGGAGACTGAGAATAAACAAAGCTGGACACGGAACGGTGAGTGAGGGGACGGTGAGCACTCTGGAGGAACGTAGACCAGGAAAGAGGCGTGAACTGGGGTGAACTGGGGGTACAAGGAATGAGGGCCGGGGCCTCCCGGAGGTGGGGGGAAGCCCGTACTCCCTCCAAAAGATGAGGTGGGGAGCCGTGCGTTACCTCCGGGAGGGAGGAAGGGAGCCGTGCAGTTGCCTGCAGATAGACTATTGCAGGCAGAGGGGACAGGTGCAAAGGCCCTGAGGCAGGAAAGATGCTGGTGTTTGAGGGTCACTTGGGGGGTGGTCGGTGTGCCTGGAGCAGACGGGGGAGGAGACCAGAGCATGGAAGTCCTTGTGGGTCATGGTGAGAACTCTGGTTCTCACTCTGAGAGGTGGGAGCCATGGAGGGTTGGGGGGCAGACACGGTCCGGTTTAGGTTTTAACGGGGTCATGCCTGTTCCACTGACAACAGACTGGGGGGCAAAGGAGGAGGCGGGCAGCCCTGTGGTTACAGGTAAAGATGGAGACCCAACATCCTCTGAACCTGTTTCCTCTTTGGCAACATGGAGGGAACCCCCTACCCCACCCACACCCCAAGACTGATGAAGAAAACCGTGCTCCACTGGGAAGGCTGATGCTTCTACCCACCTACTCCATCCTGCCGGTGATCTCACATGCTAGCTGGTGACCCTGGACCAACTCCATGACCTCTCTCTACCTCAGTTTCCATGTTTTTAAAACAGAGACAATAACAGCTTCTGCTCCCGTGGGCTTTCATGAGGATTGAACACAGATTCCTTGCCTGGTGTTTAGTGTGGGACCTGGCCCGTGGCAGGGCCTCCGTGGGTATTATCAGCCATACCGGTCAGCTGGTTGTCCAGCAGCAACGGAGCCAGATCTCAGTGGCCGGTGGCCACGTGACGTTCTTGCGCACGTCACGTGTGGCAGTGGGTCCCCGGCGTCTTGGCTGGCTCTCCTGTGCCCGGCTCAGCTCCCCAGGTCCCTCACATTCCCGTAGGAGAGGATGGTCTGGGGGCTGCTGTTTCCCTGGTGTGCAAGCAGAAGGCCACCCTGACTCCTCATGGGTCCTCTTGGGAGTGGCCTTCCCCCGTCCCCACTGCCATGCCTTTGTCCGAGCGGCTCCCATGACCAAGTGGAAAGGCAACAGAGTGGGGTGTGTGTGCCGCCTGATGGAAGGGAGCCAACACTGCACCCCACCTTTGCAGCCACCACCGGTCCGCCACGGTCTTCCTCCTCCTCCTCATCACCATCATCATTGTCCATCGTCATCAGCCTCATCATCCCTCGATGGAAGGCAGCATGGGAACCACTGAGACAGAAGCAGAGATGTGTAGGGACAACCCTCTCCACCAAGCTCATGACCAGAGGGGCCATAAGGAGCTGTCGTGACCAGGAAGCTGGTGGCAGTTCGATTCTGTACGTGGAGGCAAGACCGACGTAAACCTCCCATACGTGTGTGAGCGCACAGATGCGTTGATGAAGGCACGGACGCTAAAAACAGGTCGTGACAACGGCCAAGATGTGCCCACTGTAGTACATCTTCCCTACATAGAGAGTGAATCGCCCCAAGGCAGGCGAAGTCTGCGTCCCAGTAAAATCCACACGTTACATCATCAATCACAGATGAAATCGAACATCTAGTCCTGTGGCATCACATTTAGAGGCAGTGAAATTCGCGTCGTGATTCACTCCGTTTCGAGGCCAAACACGCCATATGGAGATTTAATGAGAACGCAAATTTCCTACAAATGTTTGTACCCAGATATTCTGGGGTAATGACCATGTTTTTTCTATTCCAGAAATTACTGGGTAATTTACTGCAGACTTCCATCTTTTCCAAGGAAAATGGAATTGTCAGTTTGCTAAAGCGAATGGTGTTTTGGGGGGCGGGGCACGCTCGTATCTTCTTCTCTTGCTTCTGGTACATTTGGCGTCTCACATTTTACCATCAGGACGTCACTGGCCACCTGCGGGTGGCCCAGAGGAGATGCCCGGCAACGTGACAGGGGGAGGGGGGCACAGTCAGGGGAAGCGATGACGGGACCTCCATTTTCAGTAGGTTAAAACCAGGACAGAACACGCACATGTGGGCCTCACTCGAGGTAAACAGGTGTTCTCCAAAGCAGTCTGTTGGGGAAATTGCCAGAATGGGCCACGTTCTCTGGCAGATATCACTCGGACTTTCACGCAGTTTTATTTTCATTTCTCCTTGGCGTCCGATCGGCGGAGGCTCCTGACAACTCAGCTTCGTGGCTCTTCCCAGTGGCCTTTAAGAAGCTCCCTCCGCGCAGTCACATCTCCACACAGGACTGCTATGGCACACAGTGCCGTGTCCCCTCCGTCTCTGATTCACTTTGCAGTAGGTGAGTCTTCACACAACTGGAGCACGACACAGTCCGTGTGGGGGGTAGGAGTTAGGCTGTGTGGACGCAAAACTGTCGGGTGCTTTTAGTGCCTAAGCCTCAATTTCTCAACTCCAACATGGGAAGCCAGCCAGATCTAACTTGCCAGGGAGCATTCAGTTAAGTCAGTGACTGGCAGCTTTTATGATGATGAATGTATGTTTTCTGAATTTTCTTCTCCCTTCCAATGTTCACGTAAAGCTCAAAATATCCACGAACGTGTGGCCGGTTGAGATAGCGTGTTGCGTGGCAGCGAAGGGCGTTTGGACGCCTGATCTAGCCCCCAGCGTCCCACCAGGAGGACAGCGTCCATGGGGTGGGCCTCCAGCATGTGCCTTCTGGGACAGGATGGACTTAACTGGATATTTAACAGTGATGTGTTGAGTCCAACCACCAGCATGGCATTGCATCCCGGAGGAAAATAACACATATGAAAAAGTATCAACCTTCTTTTTAAATTTTTTTAAATGTTTATTTTTGATAGAGAGACAGCAGACAGACCGAATGTAGGGGCAGAGAGAGAGGGAGACACGGAATGTGAAGCAGGCTCCAGGCTCCGAGCTGTCGGCACAGAGCCTGATGTGGGGCTCAAACTCACCAACCGTGAGATCGTGACCTGAGCCGAAGTCAGACACTTAACCAACTGAGCCACCCAGGCGCACTAAAGTTTATGTATTTTTGAGAGGGAGAGAGAGAGAGGGAGAGGAGGGGTAGAGAGGGAGAAAGAATCCCAATCAGGCTCTGCACTGTCAGCGCAGAGCCCGACATGGGGCTCGATCTCACCAACTGTGAGATCATAACCTGAGCCGATATCAGTAGCTGGACACTTAACTCACTGAGCCATCCAGGAACCCCTAAAAAACATCAACCTTCTTGTCTTATGTAATTGTCAACCGTGCGCTACAAGGTAAGGTATCATTCTCTCCACCATACAGATGGAGAAACAGATCGGGGAGACGAGGTCACGCGTCCAACATTCTGCACCACTTCCGTGACCACATCTGGATTCACAGTCCTGTTTTTCTGACCCCGCGGAAGATTCACACCAGACCACTGGATTTGTCTTTCGTCCTACTAGGTTCTCACACACTCAGTTCCCCCAAATAACCTCCCTTGTACCTACTTAATTCTCATTCACTGTCTCAGAAGCCACCGCTCTTATGAGATCTCAACAACCTTCCTTTCCTCGAGCCCCTGCAGACAGATCCAGCCCCACAGGCGTGTGACCTGGGCAGGTGCACAGAGCCCCAGGCTCACAAGGGCCCCAGTGGTGCTTTAATGCTCTGCCATCACCGTCTCGAAATTCTTCACGACTTGAACTTGAGTTTGTACGTGAAGTCAGATAGGACAACGGACGGTGCGTGAGAGCAGAGGAGATCCATGCGACACATGTGCCCGAAGTTCCTTCCCAGCCCGTCACCTATGGCGTCCGTGTTACCGCACGGTGGCTCAGGACACAGGAGAGCTCGGGAGCTCCCATGTGAGTGCAGGGTAAGCGACTCTGTCTACAACAGAAAGGCAAGGGTGGTGGTGAAGGCCCCTATCTCTCTCACTTCCCTTTTGAACCAGAACTTGCTTTGCAAAAAAAGAAGGAGCCTTCTAAAAAGCATGAGTAGCCCAAGACCCCTATTGTGTGCACTCTCACTGTTACTCTATCTTAGCCATCCAATTATACTGAAAAGGAGGCATGGGTGCAAAGGGAGGAATGCAACCACGCAGCCCTCCCTAATTCATCAGCGAGCCGGGGTAGAGATTATCAGCAGAATAATCTGTGTGCACATCCAGACGTGACAACAAACTGAGTCACATGTCCACTGTTGTGGCGAGAACAAAATACATGTAAAAGCTTTTAAAAGGCATTTAAAAGGGGCGCCTGGGTGGCTCAGTCGGTTGAGCGTCCGACTTCAGCTCAGGTCATGATCTCACAGTCTGTGAATTCGAGCCCCACGTCGGGCTCTGTGCTGACAGCTCGGAGCCTGGAGCCTGCTTCGGATTCTGTGTCTCCCTCTCTCTCTGCCCCTCCCCAACTTGTGCTCTGTCTCTCAAAAATAAATAGATGTAAAAAAATTTTTTTTAAATAAAAAAAAACAAAAGGCATTTAAAAGTTGCAAGATTTGGATTTTTCGAAATCACCCAAACCAGTCATTGGCAATATTGGAAAGTCGTTGTGGGTCGTGAAGGGGCCTTTGGGGGTGGGTTTTTTGTTTGTTTTTGGCTTCAGTCCCTTGAGATTGGAGAACGTTTATTTGTAGAGACAATAGCTCTCCTTGAGTATGAGCCATAAAGAGTTAAAAGAAAAGGTTAGTGGGCTCTTTCTCCATTTCTTTCATCCCCAAAGAAATGGACTTTTCAGGATTTTATTACTTGCTCCCAAATGAAGTGTCTCTAACTCATTCAAAGCGATAGCCCCAGTTGAAGGTGACTTGAGGTCTCCATAAGCTGTGTAATCAGGCAAAGCTTATCATGAATTTTGTGATACAGTATTTTCAGATGTGTGCAGAACATCTTTGGGCTACCTTTTTTTCCCCCCTTCATAAAATCATCTGTGTATTTACAATGAGACAATCAACAGCATTTGCCATCATGCCCCAGGGAAACCCTGGCCTGAGCCCCGTCTCAAGCCTTTGGAGCTTTGAGCCCTGTCTCGAGCCGTCAAGGTCCTGCACAGCTGCTCGGGGATGAATTAGGATTGGTAGGGTGTGGCAGTCAGCACAGAAGGACCCTGCGAATCTGCCTCGGGTTACCAGTCCCCTGCTGGGCCACAGCGGGCCACACGGAACCCCACGGAGTGTTGGGTGTTCCACTTAGAACATGAACAAGGCTACGAGGGAAGACCATGCTTGAGGCTGAGAATGCAGTGAAGGAGTGTCGTCCGACCTTTACCTGTCAAGGCGCCCAGGTAACGGAAACATTTGTGTAGCAAAAGGCGGCAATGAATAAGGATGCTTGAAACCAGAGGTGACCAGCCTGTGACTCTGGCCACTCCAGACCGCAGAACAGGTCCCACAGAAAACGAAGAGAATCAAAGTGAAGCTGGTCTCTCATTGCCCCCATGGTTCAGGGACTGGAGGCAGGACCCTCTGCGGTAGAAAGGGCATGTGCCATGTCTCCATATGCTGCTCCTTCTTTTCTCGATTTAAATTCTTCTTTCCGCAACCCCAAACCCCCATCCTGCCAACAAAGGTCATGAAGATCTCCAAGTCTTCCTCTTCCTCTCCTCCTCTTCCTCTCCTCCTCCTTCTTCTCCTTCCTCTTCCTCTTCTTCTCCTCCTCCTTCTCCTCCTCCTCCTTCTTCTTCCATTTCTTTGTTTTTTTTTTTTTTTTTTTTTTTTTTTTTTTTGTGGGGAGTGATATCCTGAGGTTGGGGGGAATCTGCCCACAAGTGCTGGGACAGAAGCAAGAAGGATCTCAGTGAGAATATTTGGGTTTCACTCACTTTGTTTTTGGAGACACTTGGGGTTTTTTTCCCATGAAATTACTTAAGTGTAATTTACACACAAAGAAAGGGACAGGTCTTCAGTGTGCAGTTCTGTGAAGCATAATCCAGCTCCTGGTCAAGACAAGGAACACTTCCATCGCCCAAGTCAATGGCCCCTTCCATTCAATACACACCCCCAATGAAGGCAAGCAGTGCTCTGATATCTAGTCACACGGAGTTTTTTTTTTCTCTTCTTGAATTTCATGTTAGTGGAATCTTATAGAGTGTCCTCTTGGGGGTTGTGTCTTTCGTTGTACTAGATGCATAAATTGCATTTCGTGAACCAGTGCATTGCATTGGTAAAGTGCTTGGCATAAATCAGGAGCGTGTTCCTTTTTATTTCCCAGCAGCGTCCCACTGTTTGAAAATAGACTGTTATTCATCCATTCTCCTGTGGATGGCCATTTGGGTTGTTTCCATTTTTTTTGTCTATTATGGACCAAACCGCTATGAAGAATCATGCTCTCATTGCTCTTGGGTAAGTACCAAAGAATGCTGTTCGTAGCTCATATGTTGAGTGTATGTTTCACTTAACCAGAAATGGATAAAGTGTTTTCCGAAGTGGTGATGATATTTTACAGACCCACCAACGATGCCTACAACGGGTGCTCTGGTCTTCCTGGTATCAGCCACGATAGTCAGAAGGTAGGAGTGCTTCATTATCAGTGATGCCTGCATTTCCCTGATGATCAATGATGTAAGGCACTCCTGTGCTGGTCACACTTCTTCCTGGGGGAAGCTTCCATCCAGATCTCCTACCCATTTTCAATTGTGCTGTCTGTCTTTTTATTAACGCGCGGTGGTGCTTTCTATATTCTGAGTACACAGCATTCTATATAAACTGGGAACATTTTCTCCCGCTCTGTGGATCGCCTATTTATTTTCATAATGTATTTTGAGACACAGAGGTTTTACGTTTTGATAAAGTATGATTTATCACTTTTTTGCTTGTGTGTATCTTTGATTGTGTATCTTGATTAAGAAATGTATGCTTACCCCAAAGTTGAAAGAAAAATATTCTATGTTTTCAAGAGTTGTAAACTTTGGTTTTTACACTTAGGTGACTGATACATCTCAACCTTGAAATCATTATGCTAATTGAAAGAAACCGGTCACAAAAACCACATATGGCATGATTCCATTTATATGAAATACCCAGAAAAGGCAAAACTCTGCATATGGAAAGTGGATAGCGGTCTGTTAGGCGGGTAGGTTGGGGGAAATGGGAGTGAGCCGGGAAGGGGTATGGGGTTTCTGGAAGCATGCTGAGCTTGTTCTAAAACGGATTGTGGTGAAGTTGTGAATATACTAGAAGCTACTGAATTGTGCACTTTAAATGCGTGAATTGGGTGGTATGAGAATTATATCTCTAAACAGTTTTTATTGGCAAACATACTTTTGAACAAGGAAAAGTAGCTGGTTCCAGTTTCCTAGTGTCAATGTCTTCTCAGTGTTCCGGCCAGTGGGAGACAGATTTGTTCTTACAGAATGGATTTTTATGAAAGCATTTACCTTGTTTCCCTTGCTCAGTTGGAGCAGGACCCAGAGCTCCTCAGGCTGGGCAGTCCCTGAGCATCCCTCCCTTGCAGATGGGTTTTGTGAATCTCTGAGCTTCCAAAGCCACACTGACCCCAGACATGCATTTCAAGCACAGTAAGGAATCGAGATCAAAAGAGAGGCTGACGCTCTAAAATCACTCCGCAGTCACTTCCTCTGTGTCCCAGCCTCATGCATCGGTACGTGATTTCCAGGCAACACCAGCAGTGCCGAAAACAGAGCAGAATTTGCATTTCCGGCAGAACTGAGAGAATCCTCTAGAGCAGCGGGTCCTCAGAGCGTGCGGTGCAGACGGTTAGGGGTCTAATAGGTTTCAGGCAAAAGTAGGCAACTAATAAATTCATAATTAACGCATTACAATGGAAAAAAAGGGGGAAAGAAAGTAGATAATACGGAACACGTAAGTTAAGGGATGCTTGAAATGCTTCTCTATAGGCAGACTCCCCAACCCTTTAAACGTGGAAACCTTCAAGGAGGAAGCTTAAGAACCATTGTGCACCCCAGGACGTGTTCCCAGAACGCTTTCTTTAGTGTTTTTTGTTGTTTGTTTTTCTTTTTCCTACCACATGAACTGGCCACATTTCCTGCTCCCGCCATGCAGCCCGAACATGCCTCCGAGTGTACCTGCTTAGCCCAAGTACTCCAGCAACACTTTCTAGACTTTTTGTTGTTGTTGTTGTTTAGAACTTACCAGGATCTGGCTGCATTTGCTCAGGCTCTGCTCCCCACCTCCTAGATGACGGTGGACACTTTGGAGCAGGGACTATCACAGCACTCGGGTCCCAAATGCAGAGCCCTGTGTGTGGTCTGTATGCCTTAGGTTTAAGAATGTATCTCAGGACACATCTCTCTCCTGCTCGGGGGGCCACTGACCCCTCCCCATGGGAATCATAGGCCCCCAAGCAGTTAGGCTCTAAGGGGACCCCTGCCCTTTACTCTTCAAGCACATGGAACTTCCTGCCTTCGCATGTTCCGTTCCCTCAACCTGGAACACTCTTGATTTTATCTGCCCATCAAGACCCCACACCCGATCACTGTTTGCCAGTATTCCCTCTTTCTGAAACCTTCGAGACCTGCAGATATGGGGTTTTACAGTCTTTTCTACCAGATCCATGAACCTGGTGACAAAGTTGATGCTTCTGCTGCTTTTTTCCCCACATTAATTAGATCAGTGGTTATTTGGGCTCTCAGTCATTGCATATGAGTAGAAATATTCTTTTCAACGTGAGAACCAACCTAGAGTTTTCCTGCTTTGTTTTGTACTTTTAGGTTAATGTCCAATCAAGCATATTGGTGGTTTTGATATCAAGAATATTGCAGGCTAAGGTAACATTAAGTTTTTGAAAAGTATTTCATAATCTTCCAATCCCAGACTCACTGTTACAAAAAGGCAAATAAAATGTAAGGTGAACAGTATTAGTGTTTCCAGAATTTACTAAGAGGTCTGCTGTGGCTCAGGCCTTCTCCAGACACACATCTCATCACCAGGATGAGAAAAATTCCTTGGCAGTCCCTGGAACCAGGGCTCTCTCAAGGCCCCTGGAGACCCTCAAATGCCCCTGCATCTAGAGGTCCTACTTCAAAGCAGATCAAACATTTATAATACAACCACACGTGAATAGGAAATAGACTTCTTTAGTGAAATTATTGTGCCTCTGAAAATCTCTGGATTTACCTAACTCCTTACTTATGATCGGTTACCATCTCTTGGTGATCACTGTATGCATTTGGAAATTCTTGGCAAGTTAGAAAGTCTCACCTGTGAATTGTTTCCAAAAGCCACAGGCATTCTATGGCTTCTGTACTTAACGGTGAGTGAAGTTGACATAATATTGGCTTTCTGTAGCTGTTTTGAATTTGGCGGTTTTCTCTTTGTATTTTAGTCTGGGGATGGGGTGAGGACTGCCATAGGGCTCGCACAGGTCTCCCAAGGTCAGACCTGGATTTCAGATCGCGGAAGGAAGGGCAGGCAGTTCAGAACCTCCCTGAGAAGAAGGTAAAGTTTAGGACAAAAGACGTCATTAGTTTAGACATCCTTGATGTATCACGTCCTCAAACGAGCTCCAAGGGCTAACCTTTCCCAACTGAACAGGAAGGAATCTCCCCCATGGGCAGATCTGACCCACGTGGACCCACAGTGAACAGTGATCGTGCTCCCTGCCCTCCCTCCCCACACCCTCACTTTCTACCCCTGACTGCCTTCCTAGTGCACACGGACAGGAACATTACCCACTCACAACCTGTACAATCCAAATACACATTCTGATTCCTGCTGAAAAGGGCCACCGGAAAGCTCCTAGGTCAAAGACGGTCAGAACATGTTAGTAGGTTAAGAAAAATTGGAAGTATAAGCTCCCCTGCACGATTTATGAAAAAATAATGCTATTAGACTGTCAACTTCAATGCTATCCATTATGAATCTTGCAGAGTTAAAACAAGGATATCTGGATACACAACGTTCAAGTTCATGTGAAGTATTTTTAGGGCAAGCACCATGAAAAAAAAAAAAACTTAGAATACAAAAATATCCACTTTCAACACCCCGACCCCTAATGACCTGTGGCACCAAGCAGGATTCTCCTTCCCACGCAGGTCAGTCCAATCCACCCTGGAAACTCACCTGGTGTTTCTTCGCGCAGATTGATCTCGCCCCAAAGTGGCTTCCAATGTCTTCGTGATGCTGCCTTCTTGAGTTCTGTTCTCATATAAAGGAGGATCAAGGCACAGAACAGGTGCAACGTGTTGCCCAGCCATTCCCTCTTTATAGCTGTTGCCTTTTGCAGGAAGGAAAGGGAGTTTTGTAGAGACCTCTGTACGTCTAGAGTAGTGCTGATCACGCCCCTGGTTACGAAGCTGTCACAGACTCCTCAAACTATCACAGTGAACTGGGAGCACTGGTGTTGGCCCACGGTTGTCACAGACCCTGAGGTAGCCAGTCTGACACTAGGCACTTGCTTTGCTAAAGCTGCTTTTTGACACAGACTTAGCCCGGCCGTCTTTAATTCAGGCAACCTAGCCCTTGCAGCCAACTGTCTGTGGAGGGCGTGGGTGTGGTGTGATGGGGTCCCTTTCTTAAACTTTGCAGAGCGGTGGAAACCCAAGGTATGGAAATGTTTTAGCGGTTCTGGAGTTAAATGCAACACATCCCAAGACTATGAATATGAACTGGAATTTTTGGTGCCTAAGTTAGTTTTCCTGGGGCTCAACTTAGTGTAAGTAGAACTCACTTTCCCCTGGCTTACAGAGACACATCTTAGTAAAGTTTTTTCTTTCATTAAAATTGACCTTTGCAAGCTTTAAGGAAATATGGGCTTTTCTTGGCTTTCTCCAGGAACTGAATTTGCATGTCTTAACTACAGAAACTCACAGACCTTCTTAATGGAGCTATTTCTTTTTTTTTTAAACATTTTTTTTAATGTTTATTTATTTTTGAGAGAGAGAGAAACAGAGCACGAGTGAGGGAGGGGCAGAGAGAGAGAGAGGGAGACAGAATCCGAAGCAGGCTCCAGGCTCTGAGCTGTCAGCCCAGACCATGACGTGGGGCTTGAACCCATGAACCGGGAGACCATGACCTGAGCTGAAGTTGGACGTTTAACTGACTGAGCCACCCAGGCTCCCCAACGGAGCTATTTCAACACGCACTTTAGACAGGATACTTCCCCCAGGGCACAGAGCAAGCCTCTTTCCCTTGGAATCTTGCTCTCATATTTAAATAGGGAATTCTTTTCTCTAATTCTCAAGGTCATGGCCAACAGCCATCCTCAAGACCCTGAACACACAGCTAGCTGCCTCTATGCCAGACCTAACGTCTTCTTAATACCCTCTCCTTTGAACACCTATTGGAAGGTGAGGTAATTTCCTGGAACCTACCAATTGATTGTTTTACTATAACAAGGAATCATCCAACACGTTTTATTTCTTCATTTTCAAAATGTTTGGAAGTGCCTTTACAGATATGTTAAATATACTGAGAAACATATACAACAGATCATACTGAAAACCGTAATATGAGAAAGACATTATACAACCAAAAAAGTATATAGAAGCACAATGTTATCACAGCATGCTCTGTTTATAATATTGGGCGTGTCCCAGGCAAGAAGAACCCAGCTCAGAAAGATAGAAAGTAGGGGATAACACCTTTTTTATTCAAATGCCAGACAAAATATCCCCGCTGTTGCCCGGAAGCCACCCGGAAGTGAGCTGTGTGCGTCTGGCCGCTCACTGCGCTCTGCGGCCCAGATCAGATCCTCCTGCCTGAGAAGGGTCTGGAATTGGGCAACTGACAGGTAATTGTGAGCAAACAGCATGCTCTTTAGACACATGTTGTAGGTAAGCAGCATTGTAAGAATTGTTTGCCACAGGGAGACAGACATGATCCCTCCCACCCCCCGCAAGACCACCCCTCCTGCTGTATGATCCCCACTGTCATTCACATTTGTCTTACAGCCAACTGGGGTGACCACTTATTCCTTCATTCTCTACTCCACTCCTGACCTTCATCGTTTTGGCATTTGTTTCAACCCACGATGATGCCTAGAACATCAACTGTCATGGGGGGGGGGGGCCGGGGCGGGGGTGGGCAACAGATTTGTTCCTGGAATCTGCATTGAATTTTAAATTGGTGTTCAAAATAAGGCTCCCAGTGGACGACAGCTATGGGAAAGGTCACCCACTCGGTGGTCTGTGCCAAGAGGAAGCACTTTGGTCTCTCCCTTTTGGCGAGTCTTGGCATCTTTGGGGATGTGAACTGGCAGTGGTAAGCAAGTTACTGCACCAGACCAACTGAGACAAAGGTCCCACACAAGTTTACAAATGTGCCAGTAGAAATGCACAGCTAGAAGAGTGGGCTACAGTGGTGAGTACTTGGAAGGGTGTGCTTACCAGTGCCCGATGGGTGCCCCGTGTCAGCCTAAAATATCCATGGGATTACAGTATGTTTGCCCTATGTGGGAATGTACCCAGATAAAACAGAGATCCTACAGTGGTTATGACAAAGAAAAAAAAAGGCACACTCTCCAAGGAAGCATCTCTAAGTGAAGAAACTACATTATACAGGCAGTGTCTACACTGGCATCGGTGTTATTTAGCAAGTCAGATTCCTACAAAGGAGGTAATCATAAAGTAGCAGATTATTTCAGCTCCAACCTTATAATGGTGCATGCTCTTTGGCCCAAGGAAGAAAAAAAAGAAGGGTCAGGTCAACAGTGATTTAATCCATCCTAGAGAAGTAATATTTTCAAATAGAGCAGTCAGTATCACATGGACACCGAATTCCAAAGCAACATCCATCTCTCTGTTTGTAAAGTGCTTGTCCCAACGGGCAGTGGTAGATGCATAAAAAGACCACCTGTCTCTTGGCTTCTCCAGGTTCTAAAGAGATTTCAACCCCCAAGATAAAATTAAATGGTTTCATCTTCAACAACTGACCGAGGGCAAGAATTAAAGCCAAAGAAATCATAAAGGCGTCTCATGGAACTTAAAGATTGTCCAGTTTGGATGGCGTGATCACTTTCTTGGCCTGGGTGGGGAGGGCCATTGTCCTATTGGACTTGAACTGTTATTTCCCATCTGGAAAGTGACAGTGTCCTGCTCACCTTGAGTCATAGAAGTGTCTATAAACACTAACTCTGGTTACAATGCTTCTGCACTTTCTTGTACTTTTTCACATTTCTAAAAGCAAACAGCTTTCTAGAACCAATCTAAATTGTGTCAAACCATAAAGAAATTAAATTAGGCATTCAGGAGTCCAATACCCCCAAAACTTGAAACGCAGCGTTTGCATTTTGCACACACTCAAAAGTCCCTTTATGAGCCTCATTTCAAGCTCCTTTTTCTTTTTTCCTTCTCTTTTAGAAACCAACTGTACTAACTGTATGCACGCACTTTGGGACCTGGGGAGAGCCTGCGGGGTCCGTGGCTCCGTCCTCCCATGTTCCAAGGATGAGGTCTAGGAGGAGGGGGTCGCCGGAAGCATTTGCCCAGAACGTGGAAAATCCTCCACACCTGGGAGAGCACCTGGGTACATCTGATGCCTGCTACTCCACAGATTCGATTTCACAAGCCAACCCCATGTGTATACCCAGTGCCTCAAAATGATGTCTGCAGAGCCCATGTAGAGGGCATTTATCGTGACATGTCAAGTTACTGCCAGAGCGGTATCCCCTCCTCCTGAATGCAAGGGACGGCATTTGCCAAAATACCAAACATGGCACTGGCAGTGTCGGGAAGGACACACATGCCAACCGAGGAACTCCGGGGGCTCGGCAATGCCTGGCCAGCAGTCAGCTGAAATGTTTACGTCAACCTCCCAAGCAGGAGCCTGACAGTCTTGTTTTTCTAATGTCTCTAGAGCTCTGCCCGTTCTGGACCCTCAGCACCCAGCCCCAAACACATACACACAAGGGAGCCATTGACAAGGGAAGACCAGAAGGGAGACTGAGGTCAGGGGCCACTGCGTCCTGCACGTCAGTACTGCCTCCAAGATGGCGTGGCCCTCGACAGGGACGTGAGCTCCACAAGCCCACCTTCTAAGACATCCCGGAATAAGTGTCCCCCAGCTGGGAAAACAAATGAGAAGCTTTCCAAAGGTAAAAGCTGTTTGCAACTTTTAAGAAACATTTTCTTTTGGTTTCCATTTATTGCTGTATCAAATGTATTAAAAGTCTCTGGCTAAGAAGAAAAAATATATATGAGAAGAGTGAATTCATACAGAGGCTGAAATTGAAGAGGGAATATGTGCATAAAATAAGGAAACAACCGAAGAATGTTTAAGCGTTTATTTTCACGTTAAAAATGATGAGTTACCCTGTGGTTAGAATATACCTTTATGCTGGAAAATGTAGTCACTTTTATCGGAAGTATTTTCAGGAAAAAAAAAAAAAGAGGAAAAAAAATCCAGAAGTAATGAAGAGTAAGATCAAAATCTTCTAGCAGATTCCACCCGTGATGCCACCGTGAGCCATGCCCTCTCCAGGCAGCGGTCCTAACCAGCGCCCCGCGGGAGGTTAGGCCCGGTGTTTTCCCCACCATCGGTTTGGATATTTTTGAGCGGGGATGTCTGTACATTTAAAAGCTACAGCATTGCATGCTTTTATTATAAAATGTATTTATTCCTGCGCACTTCTCAGCGCCCCCAGGGAACTGCCTCTGTTACATACAAAAATATCTGCTTTCCGCATCTTAGCATAGCCTTTCCACCACCCATCCCGTCCCTTCCTTCACATAACAGGTGATACTCGGTACATCACACATGTATACTGTTGACGGAGGAGACGGCTACTGAGTTTATAAACCATCTGTCGTGTCATTTACAGAGACGAGCATGAAGGATTGAAGCCGTTTGTGAGATGATTCGAGTAGAAAACACAATGGTCCTGGTGATATGGAGGAAGCAGGTGCAACCACTCTGTGTGGTCGTTGAAGGGGGACTGCTTAGTTCTCTGACAGAGCCTTGGCTGGTCCCAACACCCCACCATGGGAAGACGCCTTTCTAAAAGGGTGAGAAGAGGGTGCAAACAACAAAATGCACAAAGGCAGACTTCCTAAAACTTAAAAATCAGCGAAGTACAAGGTAACTGTCTACGGATGTGGCAATGGTACAGAAATTAATCCATGTTTTCCCTGCATTAACGTTCATACACAGAAACGCTCTGCCTGGAGTTTAAGTCTGGGAGCTTACCCTGGCCAGGGTGCAACACAAAACAGTTAGGAAGTCAGTTAGTCCTCTGCTGGCACGTGCAGAGTGTCCCGAGGTTTGCTGGGTGGCGCCCTTCAGGGAAACTTGACGTGTCTTCTGGCTTTCCCTCCGATGCAACCCCGTGTGCTCACACCGCGCTTCTGTCTTGCGGCAGCCGCTCCTCAATCCCTGGGTGTGGCGTGGAGAGCAGCACATCTGGCCGCTGGGAACACTGGTCTCACCCTCCCCCGTTCTAGGTGGCCCGGTCCTCGAGGGTGCCTGGGCCGCCCTCCCTGTGACCCACGAAGTTCCCAGCCTGTGTCCCAAGGCTTGCTGGCGTCCGCCTCGGGGGTCGGAGGGAGGTCTAAGCATTCGCTTCTTGGGGAGAGGAAGGGACTTTATCAATGCTGTTCTGTTCAGGTTACTACTCACACCGATCAGTTGGATATGTCAGCTATAAAAACCTGGAAAATCCAGGCACGTGCAGGTCCCCAGGGAACTGTATTTCAAGGTTTCATGATTTAGGTCTGTTCCCCATCTAAGTTTAGATATGTAGAGGCATAGTTCCTATTCATTTTAAATGATCTATTGGAAATCAGGCAGGTATAATCCACGGCTGCTGGTCAGCGGGAGATATTTAGAACAAAAAGAACTTCACTGAAATCCCGGATAGCGGAATGATGCCCGTGGCAAATCGGGGGACCGCGGACCGTGCTGGTTCCTGCTACATACTGTTCTCTCTGGCTCTTCACTACCAACACACTCATGTACGTATGTATGTGTGCGTGTGAGCGTGTGCTGTGTGGTAAGAGGGACCCCTCCTCCATGACCTTCCATTCGACTTTCACGTTGAACTTAATTTGAAAGGAAACGGACAAAGGAGACTGTGCAGAGAGCCTGGATCACCCACGGGAGGCATCTTCAGGACCGCGGACAGCTCCCGACTCCTGAGAACCTCTGACGCGTTCCATGTTCTAGTGCCCCCGAGTTTGCGCTCTGCCCACATCAAACACTCAGACCCCAGGGAATGCTCTGATTTGCAAGCTTGTCAGTAACGCTAATCATGGCAATGGTAACGTCCTCCTTCCTTTCCAGATCACCCCCCTGCCAGAGCCTCACTGCACCAGTGGGGGCAGCCTGCTGTGTGAGAATGTGCGGGAGGCTCCCTATACCAGCTGAATGTCCTCCGTTTCAGACATGAAATCCCCATTATTTTGGGGATTTTTGCTGAAGATCCAAAGGGAGAGAAAATTGAGAACGTCTTACAAAGGAGTGGGGCTCATTTAGACAGCTATGCTGCATTAGCGTGTGAACTTCCTTTTGGCCTCCCCAGCTAGCTCTGAGCCACCTCCCCTGCCTCGAACCCCTGGTGACAGTCTTCCCAGGCTCCCTGAGGTGCCCTTCCTGCCAGACGTCAGCCATCTCTTTGCAAACTCCCTCTGAAGCTAACGCCTGGGTCTCCTGGCTTCGTTCACCCACCGAGTTGAAAGATTTTTTTGCAACTTTACCAGCTTCACTCCTCAACCCCCAACTTAAACACAAGATCAACTGAACACTGGCCTCTCAATATCAGGTCCACGTCCCTGGTAACGTATGCACGGTTTACAAACCCACCGCAGTGCTGTGGGCAGGAGACACAGGTCAGAGGAGGCTGGGCTGTCCTGCCCCCACGCACGGAACGCTTCCCAACAACAACCGAACGCCTCTCATTCTAACAGCTTGCTCAGCAGCCGTGAGGAGTCAAGAAACCGCTTCCCCGCGCCTTTGCTGCCCTGGACTTTAAATTTCTATTTCCTAGGGACGTAAGTGGCACCAGAAAGCTCGGAATTGGTGGCCTAGTGCACTGTCCGTCTTCACCTCTATCCCATCTCAGTAGAATGTTCTTGTGAGTGTGAGAAATTCTAATCTAACCTGAAATTCTTGCTTTGCTTGAAGCCGTTCATGCAATTCCTTGAAAAATATTTTTGTATTTAAAAATTATGCAGGGGCCATGCTTTTTTTTTTTCCTATTGCCACTTTGACTTTCCAATAGCTATGGTTTTTTTCAGCATAACCGCTTAAACTCTTGAACGGCCGTTTATTTTATGCTGTTTGGGGGCAAACCCATTGCTTTTCTCCATCAGAGCACACCCTGTGTAGGTTTTATCTCTGCCAGAGTCGCGACTGATGGGTTTTGGGGGGTAAGGGTTGGGGGGTCATTGTATGGAAGGATTTCTACATATTGCTAAGTGGAGACATCACTCTACTTTCAAATTGTTGTGGTGGTTGTTCCAGTAAAATGGAAGTTTAATCTGAATGCATTTCCCATGCAATTTCCTTTTTGTGTATATTAGTTTAAGATTTTGATTTCCATTTGGATAACACATTGCGTTGACCAGAAAGCACCAGTATAAAGACAAACTATTTCAGGGTCTTTTCTAAAGCCCTCAGAAATGCACTCCAGGGATTCCCCGTGAATCTTCCACAGGCAGAAGATAAAAAATAAATGTGGTTGACAAGTGTTCACCAAAGTTTTTAAGCTTCATATAGAAAACCGTAAAGAGATGGCCCTCCCTCACAGTATATTAATATTTTGTGTAAAACCCCATGTCCCCAGTCCTGATACAAGGAAGCTTCACAACAAAGAGAAGGAAGGACGTTGTGAGGATAAGTTTCTCAGATATGGCCCCTTAGGTAAGGAGTGTGGAAAACTGGAGGACACCTGACGTCCTGCACGGACACGGCAAACGTCAGCGACTCAAACTCATGTGTAAATCAAACATCTCAGAGAGAAGACCACAACTGCTTTTCTTCATGTTTCAAAAAGAATTCCAGAGGCCAAAGGAAACCAGGTGCAGGTGCAAATGTATATAAAAATAACGAGCAGCGCTCATAACAAATAAGGGCGGCTACATTCGGCATCTTTCGCGTACGTCCAATCTCGGGCCAAGGGCAAGGAGTGTCCACTGTGCTTTAAAAGTTCTAGGAATAGAAAAATCAACACCCAAGCCTTTTCTAAATCCACACGGCCGTTTGTCGCGAGATGACTAACAACGTCTGTGGGGTCAGGTTTATTGTATTTGAACTGAGCTAGTATCAGGTTGCAGATACTACTGTTGTCTTAGAACTTCTCCAGGATCTATGTGTGGCCGCTTTAGAGACATTTCCCGGCTTATCACCCAGCTGCTGTAGCTCTCCGGGCCTCTGACACCTGCTCAGAAAGGGATCCCTCCCAGACCTCCACAAGTTAACCTTTGTTAAATCACCCCCTATTGCTGAACAAACTCACTGCTCCACCGTTCAAAAAACAGAAGGCATAAAGGTGAATACAAACGTAAGAAAGGAGTTCACATCTGGTCTTGCAGCCTTTCCATATAGTCTCTAAGGTCCCGGGGGCCCCCCAGCCCGGTGTCCTGACAGACCCACTTGATGTTATCCTCACTGTCAAACAGGATGGAGTTGGTGTATGGGCCACCGTCCTCCGGGAGGATGGTGGTGTAGGAAGTAAACTTGACTCTCTTCCTCTTTGGGCCCGATGGGTTTATAGGCTCACTTTTAATGTCTTTGTCATAGACATAGTCAGAGGGTCTGAGTAGTTGACTATGGAAAGTCTTCTGGGAGCCGCCGTTGAGAAGGAAGTTCCTCTCCTCGAACTGCAGCCCCCTGTCTATCATGGTTGTGCACTCCTCCGACGGGAGGGTGATGTCCACGGGGTTTTCCAGAAGTTCTACTTCATTCCCAAGCCAGACCCAGTCATGGGAATGGGGGATGTTGCCTTGTTCGCTCACAGCGAACCTTTTGTGTCTGTATTTCCAAGCAAATGCCACACAGTTGATTAAGAAGACCAAAATGGCCAAGCAGAAGACACAGAGCAGAGCATACATGCCGATCTCCAAGTCAGTTAACCCCCTTGAGGTCACTGTAAGGTCACTGGGATTATTGGGTTCCGGTAACTTCCCTTGAGTGGGGAAGCTTGTGAAGGAGTCTGGACCACCACTCTTGAGCAACTTCTTATCCTTTCCTTCCAGGGGGTACTGTGGGGTTGTGCTTTTGTTGCTACGTTCCTCCTGGCCAACAGAGGCGCCATGTTGGAACCACTCCTGAACCGCTCTCTCCTGGTTTCCTTCACGCTGTATGGAATTACCGAAGTGGTCTTTGTATTCCCGACTGATGCCCTCGATATCGTTGGTGCCTCCTAGGTGCTCATCAACATTTGGTTCAAATTTGACCTTGACGTTTCCTTTACCCACGGCAAGAACACTCTTCCTCTTGGTCTTCTGACAGGGTTCGCTAATCATCATCTCTAATTTAATCAAGGGACCTTGCCCTTCACCCTGTGCAACCACAACCGGCCATTTGGACTGAAGGTTTGCCTGGACAGACACCACCATTTCATCCAATGATGACACAGTAACTGAAAAATCCTTGGGATCATAAATGTCTAATGGTGTCACCGAACCATCACTGAACAAAATCCAAGAACTGACTATTGCTTCCTAAGAAAAATGAAACCAAAGCATTATGTCATAATCAGGTTCCTTCAAATTGCAAACATAAATACGACTTCCTATATAATATCATTTAAATATACAGATGGAGAAAAATAAACTTCTATGGTTTAAATCTTGAACCGTTCCCGGCATGCCTTGAACTGACATCAATAACATACTACTGCTCCACTGATATGCGAAGCAAATAATATACTTTAATGAATGCGTTAAGGTGCATATTAATTTATTGCATGCCGCACAACAGAAGTTGACTTTGACCTTTCTAAAAAACATTTTGAAAGATCAGGCAATTTATCTGAATCAAGATCAGGTGCAACTAATCAGGCTACTGCTCCAGATAATACCGCTTTGAACATTCTTTATTAGGAAGCCAGTGCTGATGAAGCGAAACACGCACTGGGTAAGGAGCCTGGGGAAAGATGCCTTATGGGAAGGAGCTCACCGGAAAGGCACAGCACCCTGGTGTCTTTATAAACACTCGTTACGAGTTTAAAGATGGAGGAGAGCTTCAGAGTTGGCAATGACTGTAAACGGTAGCGATTTGGGGCCCATCAGCCACGCCTGTTCAAGCAGCTGATGTGGAATTTCCAAGTATCAAAACCACCTGCTTTGGCAAATGGAAAAACCTGTGATCCTATGGTCATGGGACAGCAGAGTGTGCCAAGCACAGATAAGGCTGCTGCAAAGCAAGTGGAGTATGGACGCATGGTTGATGTATAAAACCACGTATGAGGAAAACGTATCTAAGTCGCTGATTATTTTTCTCGAAAAAAGGCAGGGCCATCTGGATAAGAAGCAGGAAGGAGCTTGACGGACCACCCATCCTAGCTTCAACTGATGCCCTCTGCAGATGCGCGGGGGAAGGAAGTGGTCTCAAACGACCGGGGACAAAAGGACTCTGGGATCCCACCTGCTGCGGGGCTCGGAGAACGTCCTGGGCAGCCACCATCGAGACGATGGCTCTTTTGTCCGCTCTGTGAGGCTTCAGGGCAAGAGACAAGCCAGCCACCAGCTGCACGCCCAGGTCGGCGATGGTGACACGGTCATCCAGGACGATCACCGTCTTCTCGGCCAGGATGGAGTCAGAGAGCGGGGAGAGGACCTTCAAAGGAAGCGACCAAGCTCCAGTGTGTGCTCCACTCAGTGGTTTTAAACTCCTAACTGACCTTTTCCATCAGCGTGTTCCCTCAGTTGTCTGCCAAGTGAGTGCGCTTGGAGAACTCTGTAGGGAAGGGTTATGCTATGGTCCAGTGACACTCGCCAACTGGAGGAGTTTGACAAACATCATGTTGGTCCATTTCCTTGCCTTTGACTCCTGCCATGACAACCACAGTCTATTTTCTGAGAAGAGCTCAATTTCACATAGAGACAAGAGCTCAAAGTTGCCCACCTTGGGACCAGGCACTCAAAGAGCAACGGTTTCCCAACAACTAATATTTAGATGTGAAAATGGCGGAATGGGCCATCTTCTCCTGCTCACATCCTTCCAGTGGGCACTTAGCTGTGCACTATGGGACAACAGTGACCGTGGTGTGGGCCACTGTGTCACCCCTGGAGAGACCACGTAAGCCAAGTGGAGGAGGGATTGTTAACGTACTGAGAAGTCACTCCTTCTGATCTACCATCTAGTCTGCAACCAGTGGTGCTTAACAAATGGACAGGAACATCCACAGGCAGAATTTCCAGAACTGCCCCCCTCCCCACCGCCCCGAAGATGTCCTCACTAAATTCTCAAACCTGGGAATGTGATGAGAAATCACTTCTCATGATTATGTTGGCGTTTCTACGACAGGTGCACCTTCAGACAGGGAGCTCATCCTGGATTATCCGGGGGAGTGGGGTGTAATGAACATCACAGAGATTCAAAGCGTGAGAAGGATTTGACCCAGCTATTAGTGCTGATGGAGGGGCCATATGAGACATGACGTGGGTGGCCCCTCTGGGAGCAGTGAGTGGCCCCTGTCAACAGTCCACGAGGAAACAGACTCCTCAGTCCCACACCCGTGAGGGACTGCATTCTGCTAACAAGGTGAATGAGCTGGGAAGCAAATCCTTCCCAAGCCCCCAGAGAAGCCCAGCCTGGCCATTACCTTCACCGCAGCCTTGGGATAGCCTCAGCAGAGAACCCAGCCCAGCTCTCGTCGACTCCTGACCTACAGAACTGAGTTCATAAATGAGGCGTGCTTTTAGCCGCTCGTTTTGTGATAACGTGCTACAGAGCCACGGAAGAATAACACAAAATATTGCACGTTTCATCCAGTTTCGTCAACATTGGCTGTGGCACCACCTAAAATATGACTTAATTAACTACGAGTGGGAACACTTGAAATTTTTGCTAGAAAACGTGCTGCAGCATCTCTGCATAATTATGCCATTCAAACTGACCGGGAAAATAGTTTTACTCTTACTCTAGTAAAATACAGAGCACTTCGTTGTGGATTTTTATTTATTTTTTTTTAAATTTTTTTTTTCCAACGTTTATTTATTTTTGGGACAGAGAGAGACAGAGCATGAACGGGGGAGGGGCAGAGAGAGAGGGAGACACAGAATCGGAAACAGGCTCCAGGCTCTGAGCCATCAGCCCAGAGCCTGACGCGGGGCTCGAACTCACGGACCGTGAGATCGTGACCTGGCTGAAGTCGGACGCTTAACCGACTGCGCCACCCAGGCGCCCCCGTTGTGGATTTTTAAATTATTTTTAGTGCAAACATGTTATTTAAGAATTTACTGTCCACGGGGTGCCTGGGTGGCTCAGTCGGTTGAGCGTCCGACTTCAGCTCAGCTCGTGATCTCACAGTTCGTGGGTTCGAGCCTCGCATCGGGCTCTGTGCTGACAGCTCGGAGCCTGGAGCCCGATTTGGATTCTGTGTCTCCCTCTCTCTGCCTCTCCCCCACTCATGCTCTGTCTCTCTCTCTCTCTCAAAAATAAACATTAAAAAAACTTTTTTTAAATTTCTGTCCACTGTTCAAAGTGTAACATATAGCTAAGTGGTTAACCCTCAGGGTTAGGAAAATAAAACTAGTTTTCTCGGGTTTGACCGTCTTCTATTAGTGGTATATGAAGAGTAAATTATCGTTCTGGGGCAAAGGTGGCTTCCACTGTGTGTTTAATTTAGCTTAGGCGGTAAAAGAAATTAGGGATTTTTTTTCCCCTCAACTCTCCCTGAAATGCAAAAATTAATTTAAGTTAGATTATGAAAATTGGTGAATGTTCTACAGCCGGTCATGATTCTCTTGTGCGTGCGCGCGCGCACACACACACACACACACACACCTGCCCGGCGGCATCTACCTGGTTGCTCGTCAGTACAGACTGGGGCTGGGCTGGGGCTGGGGCCCTGGCAAGGAGCGGGTGGCCCGTACCTGCACGGTGGTTATCCCCGGCTCCCGGCCCACCAGGGTCCTGCCGCCCTGCAGCTGCGCGATCCTTGGCTCCTCCACCTTCATGAAATCCGTCACCAGGTCGGTGATGTCAAACTGCCAGTCGGGGCCCAGCATGTAGCTCAGCTGACTCAAGTCGGGCGCCTCGGCCACAAACTGGGTGAGGACACGCACCGTGGCATGCTGGTACTGCAGGGAACAGCCTCGCCCCTTCTTCTCCTCGTCCTCCTCGTCCTCGCTCTCCCGGGTGGGCCTGGGGACACAGACAAACCAGGATAGACGCCGCGGCCGTGGAGAAGCTTCGCACGCCTCGTCTTCCCGCTTCTCTGGAAGCGTCAGAACACGTGGCGTGGTTTTGCTACCCGCCAGGCCCGCGCACCATTGGTTCGTTCCCCGTATGTTCCCTTTCGGTGGTCCCTGTGCACCTGCTTGGAGCACGGAAGGCGAGTGCCGCCCCTGCCTTCACGCGCCCAGCATGTGCCCAGCACCGCGCGATATGCTGCCCCCGAATAGGCAGAGGTTGAGTCCCCGCCCTGCGTTCTGGAACTCTGCGGTTTGAAACTGTCCCCGCTGCGGGAACCGTGAGGTCCCGGGTCAGAAGAGCTGCTGGGCCCAGTTTTCACTCCTCACGGGAGTCCCACACAGGCCCAGGCAGCGAGATTGGCTGCCCCCCCTGCTCCCTCCAGGGGCGCGGTCAGGTGTGAGCGGGGGAGGACGGCCCCTGAGGACGGCTCAGCCCTGTCTCCTGGCTGGCCCCGGACAGGGAGGCCAGAGTGCCCTTTCTCACCCCCTGGCCCACCCGTGGCACTCAGTCACAGAGCTGCTGAGGGGTTCCTGCGGGAATCTCAGGCGCCCTGGCTCAGAGGACCTCAACTGCCGCCCCGCCTGTGCACGACCCCAGGGGAAATCCAGGACCTTCCCCTCGAGAGGAACCTGTCCTGTGTGCTTTCGCGAGAGCACCTTGCTTGGTGAAGGGTCTACGACCGTGGGCAGACAGGGGTGGGAGCCAGTGACTGTAATTCACACACACCGAGTCAGCCCTACTATGCGCTGGGTCTGGGTCTACCCACTCACGGGATCATAGAGCTAACAGGGCTAGCCACCTAGGGGCGGGGTCCACGCCCAGGCTGCTGTGCCCCTCGGTGCCCTCTTCCTCCTTATAGTGACCTCCCTGCATCTTCAAAACAGCCATGAAAGAGGTTCCTATTTCTACACGAAGCCGCCGAGGCTCGGAGTGCTTAATACACGGCCTGGACAGCTGGCGATCAGCAAATTTACAGAGTTCCATTTGACTTCGGAAACCCACCTTCTTTAAAATGTACCCTCCTGCCTCCCTGAAAGGTCTGGGAACCATTTGGAAAGGAATATGGTGTGTAACCAGCATCCATAAAGAAGCGTGTTGTGGTTTCCCAAAGCGAGGAGTAAACATCTGTGCTGGAAAGTGAGACGGTTTTAGTGGCAAAGGGACACATCACCAAAAACACGCAATGACATGCGCAAAGTTATTCCCATTCTACTTTTCAGTCCTTCCGATTTGATCACTGGGAATGAAGGTCTCTGGGGCTGGGCTGTCCCTGACGCTTATCTGACACTTGCTGGTCGACTCATGAAAGACCAGCTCAGCCAGGGGCACCCGGTGGTTCAGCTGGTGAAGCGTCCGACCCTTGGTTTCAGCTCAGGTCATGACCTCATGGCTTGCGAGATAGAGCCCCACATCAGGCTCTGTGCTGACAGTGGGGAGCCCTCTTGGGATTCTCTCTCTCCCTCTCGCTCTGTTCCTTCCCTGTTCTCTCTTTCTCAAGAGAAAGACATACATTAAAAAAAAAAAAAAAGACCAACTCATACAAACAGCAGTATCTATACAGAATGTAACACCGACATTTTCTTTTCTTTGCATTAATTTCTACCAGTTGGCCATTTTTGATAGTTATGTAAAATTTCCCTTAAGTAAGTGAATAAAAGCGAAAAAAAGAACAATATTAAGTATATATTACAGGTGGCATTCAAAAGGGGCAATATCATAAAAGTGGTGAGTGAATAAATGAAGTGTTAGAAATACTGTATTAATCAAACCATTCTGTCATTTTGGGACAGACAGCATTCTATTTTTTTTTTTAAGTTTAAATTTTGGGGCACCTGGGTGGCTCAGTTGGTTGAGCGGCAGACTCTTAATTTTGGGTGAGGTCATGTCTCATGGTGTGTGAATTCCAGCCCTGAGTTGGGCTCTGCACTGACAGCACGGAGCCTGCTTGGGATTCTCTCTCTCTCTCTCTCTCTCTCTCTCTCTCTCTCTCTCTCTCAAAAATAAACTTGAAAAAGGTTAAATTTTTCATTAATTAGAAATTCACCGTAAGTTAAAAAATCACGTACAGGGAGTTCTCGTATGCTCTTTGCTCTGCTAACATCTTGCATGATCACACTATAATCCCAAGACCAGGAAACGGACATGGGGACAAACCACAGGGCTTATTCAGATTTTCACAGTTTAACCAGTGCATGTGCGCGTGTGTGGTTCTATGCAGTTTTATCACCAGAGGATTCACGGAACCATAGCCACGACCGAAACACAGAACTAGTCTGTCCCCACGGGGATGCCCTGGGCTACCCCTTGAGAGTCTATGCAATCCCTAATCCACGGTGACCTCCAGTCTGTTTTCCACTTTCTAGATCATTCTACATGGGACCATGCAGTAGGTACTGTCTTAAAATGCCGGTAACTAGCTGACATACACGTGGCTGCTGGGAGAGTGAAATGGTACGTCCTCTGGAAAATAGTTCGGCAGTTTCTTTTAAAATTAACTACGCCCTTATCACCCGACCCAACAGTTACACCCTTGGGCACCTTCCCCAGAAAACTTATGCTCACACACAAGCTTGCACAGGAGGGTCATGGCGGCTCCATCCATGAGAGCCGCCACCTGGTGACAGCATGCGTGGCCTCCTGTGGTGGACGATTCAGCACGCATGACGATACCCCCCACGGATCACCCCTCAACAATACAACTACAGGAATGCTCGATACCGCCAACAACTGGGGTGGATCTCAAGGACTTCTGCTGGATAAAAACAAGTCCATTCGAAAAGGTCACACACTGAACGATACCACCTTCCCGCTAGAGAAACCTCTGCTTTCAAGGGCCACCTGGATACTCCCCACATCTTAAGGTCAATGGATTCAGCACTTTAATTCCATCGGTAAAATCCCTTCATAGACTTTCCAGGTTGGGGTTTGAGTGAACAGCCAGGAGGTGGGAATCTTACAGAGGAGTCGTCTTTAGAAGTCTGGGTACTACACTTCGTCATTTTGCCCTTGGGACAACTCTCTTCAGTGATATCGTCACCTCCAATTTATAGATGAAGAAACTGAGGAACAGAGAGGTTCATCAACTGGCCCAAGGTCACACAGCTCTACGTGGGAAAGCTCACAAGGGTGAAAACTTCAGCAGCTTCACGCCAGAGCCCACAACGTAACCCCTGCGCCAGGCTCCGCGGATGGAGGTCGACATTTATAAGCAGGGAACTGAAAACGAGCAGCACGGGAAGGAACGATGGGGAAGCGGGGAATAGAAAGAAACGCCTACACCCCGTGCCCTGTGCTTTGTGTGCAGCGCAACATTATACCGAGTCCCAGCGACTGTGCCACGAGCTGGACACTATCCGTATCTCCGTGAGGCCCTCCTCGCGTCAAAGGCTAGTACGTGCCCAAAGTCAGACCCCTCTGAGCCCCAGTCCGAGACCGCCGTGGCCCCCTGCGGGCGCCAGGACTCGGCCCTCCCTCGGCTGCTCACCTTCTGTTGGAGGCCACGGGGACCCTCCATCCCTTGATCTGGCTCAGCTCCGTGTCCGAGATCTCAATCTGCAGGGGGAGCCTGGGCGCCCACACGGTCACTTCCAGCTGAGACGTGAAGTGCTGGTGGGTGAAGTTCACGGTCGTGTCCACTTTGCTCCTCACCTCCTTCCCGTTCACGAAAATGGAGTCACAGTGGTTGGAAACCTTTGGGGGAAGTGAGAATCTCGAGATGCATCCGGGAAAACACCGGCGGCAAGGAGGCAGAGAAAGTTCGCAAACTCTGATTTATTAGTCGCCGAGACAATAGCGTCTCATCTGTTGGTAATTCCAACAAAAGGTAATTTGTAGGCACTAATTGGCGACAAATACTGATAAACAGACTCCAGGAAAACCATTTTGTGTTACGAAATACTGACAAGTAAAACCATAAACATAATTTAATGGAGTTCTATAACCTTTGTTGCTTCTTTTGCGGGTTGTTTTTCCCCTCTACCTCACCTTCTTTATGTACTCAAACCACCACTAATCAAACCCCAGGTGCAACATATTTCACTTCACCATGTTTGAAGATGCATAAAAGGTAGCCATATGTCGCTTTAGAAAAACGACTTTATTCAAGCCATACAAACCAAGAAAGCTTGGCACTGCGTTAAAATCCTTGTAGGAAATACTCCCGAAATGGGGATATAATTATTTGTGCCCCCATTAAACTGCACTTTTGCAGACTGGAAGTGAGGATGTAGCATTTTGCTATGGTTTTTGGACTCGGCACCTGGCGGGGGGGGGGGGGCACCCTCTTAACGTGCACGTGTTAGCAGGTTACGTATCGGACGATTTAAGCCTCTAGCTCACTCCACCCCTTCCGGATAAACAAGTAAAATGTTGATGACGTCTCTCCTGGACCTTCCGGAAAATGTCACTGAGGTTTGTAGGTCGGGAGGGCGTGGAGGGGGCAAGGGTCACCTCCAGGTGCAGGGGACACCGAAACCAAGAATTCACCACAGAATCGCAACTGCGAGGGGTCCACAGTCTCATTCTACAGGTGAAGGAGCTGAGGCCAGGGATGTGGTCCAACTGGCTCGGGCCACATGCTGCTTTCTGGGTCCCACGTCAGTCTGAGCCGCTGGCGGACCTGAGTGCCACCAGGCAGCGTGTTGTGGGAGCCACAAACGAGGACTTACTTCTGACCTCGTCTTCCTCACCTGAGTCGGTACCCACAGCCCAGCCCTCCCTTCCGAGCCCCAGACGCTCATGTCCCGAGCAAGGTCAGAAGTGCCAACTTCCAAACTCCAAGAGCAAACCTCCTTGTTGTTGTTGTTTTTTAATGTTTTATTGTATTTTGGGGAGAAAGACAGACAGAGTGTGAGCAGGGGAGGGGCAGAGAGAGAGGAGACACAGAACCCAAAGCAGGCTCCAGGCTCCGAGCTGTCAGCCCAGAGCCCGACGCGGGGCTCGAACTCACAGACCACGAGATCATGACCTGAGCCCAAGTCGGACGCTCGACCGACTGAGCCACCCGGGTGCCCCTTCAGCCATCTTTAAGTAGATCTGACCAAGGCCACTAGCAGAGACATGGGCTGAAATCCCAGTGACACTGACTGGGTAACCCTGGTCCTCAAAGCAGTGAGCGGGGTGCTGCAGGGTGGCCGTGTCAAGCTGGCTCCTGTGAGGACTGGGCAGTCTGAAGTCTGTGCCCTCCAGGGACAAGGGAGAAGAAAAAGGATGACGGGAGCAAATCAGCTGTCTCCAGGGGCATGCCCGAGGAACGTAAATCGGCAGGATTGCGCCCAGGATTTCGAAGAGAGCGAGACTTTCGATGAGAGCAGAAATAGAAGGTTAAAACTCGTTCTTACTTCAAGATCCCGTGACGCTGACACGATGCCGGGCCCGGATGCCCTTCCCTCAGACACTCAGAAAGGGGTGGGAGCCCCATTTCAGAGAAACCGCTGGCTCAGGTGACGGCACCGATTCTAGAACCTTCCCGGTCCTACCTCCTACAGAACAGACCTCAACCCTCCCGCATTTGTGGAAAATTCAGGTTCCCCTTGGCTCTGGCTTTCCACCCACTCTCATGCCCCCTGTAAATCACCTCAAAACAACACATCCCACCATCAGGAACGCACCTGTTTGGGAAACCGCGAGGCCCCTTCTGTGCCTAAGAAATGAAATCTCGACACCGTGACAGTCTATATACCCCTTCGGGGCTCATGCAGACTTCAACCTGCCTCATCGTTCAGGCAGTGAGGGATGGCCTGAGCGGACGAACTTAAATGAAGAATGTAACAAAGTCAGAGGCCTTCGAAATGCACTTGGTTTCTTTCTCCTGGGACGTGCCTACCCTTACAAGAAGGTGTGTGTCACCGTCCTTGATTAAGTCAATTAAAACAGCTCAGATGAGGTGGGTCCTGGTGAGTGCCAGGCTGTGAGGTGCGTGTGGAGCCCCCGTGAGGGGATCGGCGCCCTTACAAGAAGAGACCCCAGAAAGCTGAATTCCTTCCTCTGCTCCCTCACGTGAGAACAGCACCAGGAGAAGCGGTCTCTAAACCAGGGTGGGGGAGGCTCTCCCCAAACGCCCACACTCCGATCTCAGACTCCCCAGCTTTCAAAACCGCGAAGAAAGACGTTTGTTTGTGGATAAGCCTTATTATTTGTGGACTCCGTGTTCTCGAATTTACCTACCGCTCCCACCACCGTCCCGGCAACGTGTGGAAGCTGGCGGGGCGTGAGCTCTGAGTCACCTGCCCCACGCACAGGCTCCCAGCGGCCGATGCTCTGTCCTCTTGTCTCAGCCCCTCACACACAGACGACCAGGGGTTGGACACGGGAGGGGGGCAGGGCTCCGGCTGGGGGGGCAGGCGCACGGGGCTCCAATCCCTGCGCTAGCTCCCGGTTAGTTGGGGGTGGGGGTGGTTCAGGCAAGCCACTGCACGCTTCCCAACCTCATCCTCTCTTTCTCCCAGGAGGAGTTGTTTCTAGGATTCAAGACGACAGCCTACGGGAGGTGTGTGTGCGAGTGTATCTCCCCCTGAAGGTTCAGTATTCGCTAATTCAGTGTTTGCGGGGACTTTTCCAGGACACGACTTGCGCGAATAACGAGGGCTGATTAGTAGGCACCCAGCGTTTGCCTCGGACCTCTCCGCCTGCGGCCTTCTCCCCTCTTGATGCGAGCCAGGCATCACAACCCTCACCCCACCTGCATCGAATCCTCGACAGAAAAGGGAGCGTCACGTGCGACGGCGTCGAGGGTACGTGCGCAGCAACGCGACCCTGGCCCAGGGCTCTTTCCTCCGCCCGCTCACACGTCGGGCCTCTCCCGCGACTTCCCGAGGCACGCGGGACAAAATGCAAACTCGCGATTACAGTTTCTGGACGCGCCTCTTCCCCGCACACACCCCGCCCCCTGCACAGGCTCCCTCCTAGCCGGCCGACCTTCTCGCCCTGGGGCCCTCCCGGCTCATCCCCCCGCCCCCCCGGCCCCCATCCCCTTCCTCGATCCTCGATCCTCCCGTGCCTGAGACCCGCGGGTCGCTCGCGTCTGAGGCACTTACGCCAACCCCCCTCCTTGCCAGTGACTGGTTTAGGGGAGGCCACGTGACACGGTTCCCGCCAATGAGGTGTGAGAAGCCGCCTGGGACACCCGGAAGGGTCTCCTTGCTCTGCGACGCGCAGGAAGCTGCCCTCCCTGTCCTACCGGATGTCGTCACACCGCAGGTGACGACGACGACGGGGACTGCAGCGGTGACCTCAGAGCCGGGAGGGAGCTGGCCAAGGAGCAGGCTGACACGGCGAGCACGGAAGAACAGAAGGGCAGGAGGAACCGCATCCTGCGTGCGCTGGACGGACCACTGGACCAGCCCACCTGGAACCCCCACCCCTGGGACTGCTGGCACAGGTGATCTCCTCTCTATTGGGGTTAGAGCCGTTCAGTCCATGGTTTTTTTTGTCACTGGCCACCGAAAGCAGCATGCACTTTGCAGGATAGCCCAGATGTCACTCCACAGAAGGTATTGTCTGAGTCATTTCTTTTTTATTATTTAAAAATTTTTTAATTAAAAAGAGAGACAGAGTGAGGGCAGGGGAGAGACAGGGAGACGCAGAATCCGAAGCAGGCTCCAGGCTCCGAGCCGTCAGCCCAGAGCCCCACGCGGGGCTCGAACCCATGAACCGTGAGATCATGACCTGAGCCAAAGTCAGAGGCTTAACCGACTGAGCCACCCAGGGGCCCCTGAGTCATTTCTAATTTAAACTTGGCACCTGCTCGCCTGCTCACTCTGCATCCCCAGTAACCTATTCTCTGATTTACTGGGTGTGCTCCTATGTAGACTGTATTTACAATATTTCTGCATTATTTACAGCACATCACCCACAACACGTGTAGCGCTCATGTCCTATGGCTTAGACTGTACTGATTGCACAGGGTAGCTCTTAGCTATGCAACGCTGGACAGTTTACCTTCCGACACTGATCCCTGTTGGAATGCTCCTGCTTATTTTCTTGTTCTTCTCTGTTTCCCACCTGGAGGTGATCTGCTTGAGAATGGGGACCTGTCCCTCTTCTTTTTTTTTTTTTAACATTTAAACGTTTATTTATTTATTTTTTGAAAGAGAGAGAGAGAGCAGGGGAGGGGCAGAGAGAGAGGGGCAGGCACAGAATCCGAAGCAGGCTCCAGGCTCTGAGCTGTCAGCACAGAGCCCAAGGCAGGGCTGGAACTCATGAACCGTGAGATCATCTGACAGAGCCACCCAGGAGCCGCTGGACCTGTCCCCTCTTAACCGCTGTGTCTCTACGTCTAGTACAGCGCATAGCAAACTGAGGTGTTCAGCAGACAGACACTCAATGGGAACGTGTCTCCACGGCTTCCTCTGGGCGCGGTTATCGCTGTGGCCCATGACTAGCATGTCTGGGTAAGAAGGAGGAAGAGGTACCAAAGGCAAGGTTATCAGGTTAATAGCGTTCAGACAAAAGTTCGTTCAATAGATCGTGAGAGGAGACAGACCAGTAGAAGAAGCAAAGAGCAAAGCTGAGAAAGTTGCAGGTCAAAGATCTGATTAATTTGGATTCCCACTATGAATTTGGCCTTGTGGCTAGGACCTGAGATCTCTGTGTTATGCCACCCGTGTGCGTCTGTGTCAGGAGGGGACCGGAGCACACGGCAAGAGAAAGATCAGCTGGGTTCCCACCACCCATCTAAGTGATACCTTCAGGGCTCTCTGAGCCCCCAAAGGAACATCGAACACCAAATGCCATGAATCCTAATGTAAGGAGCTGGTGACAGGAAGGGGGACATTGGGAGCAGACGACCTGGGCCCCGTTCATCTGTGAGCATGTGCGAGATGGCTTGTAAATGTCACATAGGGAAGACTGTCTTCAGAGGTTAATATTTCACTGTCAAATTACGCTTTTGCAGCTACATTACTTTCAAGTAAGAGAGGAAAATACAGGCTCTCCGGATGAAAACAGGTTTCCTTGGGGGATCCTATAAGATATATCATTGACTTCATTTCCTATTGACAAACAATTGAGTCTGTATTTCAGCCACCCTGTGAGTTTGCCACACTGTCGATCCTTCTGTGGAGAAGGATTGTGCATAAGGTTTCCCTCGAGACCCCTCCCCCCATGCCAACAAAGTGCAAGAAAGGAAAAAGCGTACAGGCAAATAGTATGTTTCTCACAATTCACACACACACACACAGGGCTGAAATCCCGTATTAGGATCGGCAAAAGGAAATTAAGAAAAAAGCTTTGACGTTCTGTCATCTGAACCAAACCATTTGTATTTATTACCATGTTTAGCAAAATGCACTGTCTGAGGAACCATAGGTACTCAAAAAATATTTATTTTGCCTTGAGTTTTTACACTTCCAAGAAATACAAAAAGGAATGATAGCTATCATGTACTGACTGCTTACTAGGTACATGTGTTGTTTGTTTTTTTTTTAATTATTTAATGTTTTTATTTATTTTTGAGACAGAGAGAGACAGAGCATGAGCAGGGGAGGGGCAGAGAGAGAGGGAGACACAGAATCCGAAGCAGGCTCCGGGCTCTGAGCTGTCAGCACAGAACCCGACGCAGGGCTCGAACTCACAGACCGCGAGATCATGACCTGAGCCGAAGTTGGACGCTTAACCAACTGAGCCACCCAGGCGCCCCTCATGCGTTGCTTTTCAAAAACTTTACATATAGAAGTATACTCATTAAATCCTCCAAAGACTACATATGTTAGGTGTTTTGTCCCTGTAGCACAGATGGGGAAACTGAGGCCCAGGAGGGGCTGCTTCTCCAGGATCAGAGCTGGTGAAGGGCAGAGCAGGGGTCTGCACTCAACCCCCCTGAATCAGGGGCTCTTCAGCACTGAGCGTTACCACCCCACGGTCCTGCCCCCAAAAAGCAAGACCCAAGTACGCACGCCGGGATTTCACGCCCACCTTACTGAGGTCTAATTTATGTTCCGTGCCCGTGTCAAGGCACACTCGGAGGAGTGTGGTGGTGCACGCACCCATGAAACCACCACCACGCTCGGACACGGAACGTTCCCCTGGTCCCAGAAGAGAAGATCCCTTGTGCCTCTTTTTGGCCCACTGTCCCTGGCTCCAGGCACCACGGATGTGCTCTGTGTCACCAAGCATTAGGTACGGACTAGTTCAGACTGGCTTGATCATTATTAGTCCTCAAGTCCAGGGAGAGGGAGCCAGACTGAGGTCCTGAGACCGAGGTCCTCCATCAAAGCCTTCCCCCCTCACATCTGAACATCACTCCCTGTTCTCCGGGGCCACACTGCGCACCTGTGAACCCGAGGACACTAAACTTTCCAGCTCTGACATTCACCGTTCTGTCATTTAGAGGATTCCGAGACAAGAGCTCAGGGCTACAGTGTATTTTGACATAACGTAACTTTTCTCTGCCTGAGATCCCTCAGCTGTAAAATAAGAATAAGTCATCCACTCATTTAACAAGTGTTTACGGGGGCGGGGCGGGGGGGCGCGCCCTGGACGGCTCAAGTGGTTAAGTGTCCAACTCTTGATTTCTGCTCAGGTCACGATCTCACAGTTTGTGAGTTCGAGCCCCGCGCTGGGCTCTGCGCTGACAGTGCGGAGCCTGCTTGGGATTCTCTGTCTCCCTGTCTCCCCGCCTCTTTCTCTCTCAAACATAAATAAATAAACATTAAGAAAACAAAGCAAGTGTTTCGTGAATATCATCTAAGACCTGGGAATTGTCCTCAGTGTTGGGGACGGAGCTGGGGGCACACAGCTGTTAAAGATGCAGAAGTCTGACAGAGACGGAGAAGCCACGCAGCATGTGGATAGAGAATGCACATCAGGTCACTGGGGGGGGTTGAAAGAAAGCTGGAGCAGGTGGGAGCACAGGCGGTGGTGACGGAGGGGCCCGTCCAGTTGGCACGGGCAGGCGTTCGAGCAGAGACATACACGCAGCAAGGAGGGAGTCGTGAGAACATGCACATCTCTGAAAGCGGAGGAAACAGGAAGTGCAAAGGCCCTGAGACAGGGATTTTCTTGCCATATTCAGGGACCAGAAAAAGAGGGCAAGTAGGGCAGAAAGGTAGCCAGGGGGTTGGATGTGACCCCACTAAGCGAGGATAACGAGAAGGTGAGGAGTCTGGAGCAAAGGAATGGCATGGTCAGACAGTGTGAACGGGAAGCCTCCGGCAGGATCAGAAGGACAGGGTCTACCGTGTAGGGTCTACTGAGCCGGTCCAACAGCGACACAACGGTGGCTCGGATCAGGGTGGGAGGGAGGGAGGCAGTGAGAAGTGGTCCGACGCAGGATGTGCCGTGCAGGCGGGATCTGCTGTTGGAAGGGACGCCTGACATGGGCAAGACACAGACAGGTGTCTCAGGCTTGGGCCTGAGAACACAGGAAGAAAATGGCACCAGCATCCCTGAGACAAGGGGAGGCTGCGGGAGAGGCGGAGAGAAAGAATCCGGAGCTCGGGTTTGAAAACGTTACATTTGAAATGCTTATTAGACATTCGGATGAAGATGTGACGTGAGAAGTTGGAGACCCGAGCGCAGAGCTCATGAGAGATTCGGTCTGAAGAAATACATTTGGGTTACGCCGGCACCAACATGCCACGTTCAGAGCCAGGGGACGGAAGAATACCCCGCGTGTAAGCCTCGGGCGGGCCGACACTTCCAGGTCACAAACTGACACAGTAAAGGACACTGAAAACATGGGGCCGGCTTGTTACAAAGGGAAGGCACAGGAGAGCAGGTGTCTTAGCAGGTAAGTGACGGAGGTGCTCGAAGACGGTGTGACCGGTTATCGGTGCTGCGGGGGGAAGTCAAGTAAGGCGTGGACAGAACCTGAGTGCAGGCACCAACCTTGCAGGAGACCCTGGAGACACGTGGGCTCTAGGCAACGGAACAGACCCGCACCTGGCGGGGGAGGCTCAAGACCGTGGGATTTGGGGCAGAGGAGAAATTCATCGCCTGACCACCTGGAACTCACGGCTAAAGAGAAGCTCACAGAATCGACACTTCCTGAGTGAGCGCTAGATGTAAGCGGGTGACAGAATACCGTGTTGTAACGCTCCAGCACCCCTGAGCGGTAACCTGTTGTGTAACAAGACGGAGAAGAAAACAGACCTTGTCAGGGAGGTTTTTCAGTCCAGCCACCAAAATAGGAGACAGGACGAAAATCTACGCACACAGAAGTGCAAATGAATAGTTTGCAAGCAAGTAGACGGGGATGGATCGGGGGAAGTTTTCCAGGGCCAAAGGGGGGATCAGTGAGGAATTCTCTTAACACAGGTATGGCCTTTCTGGTCCCCGGTGGGTAGCTAGGAAGACGAAACCTAACAAACTGCAGTTTACAATTTATGAAATACTGTGGCATCTGAGATTCTCAGTGGCCTCATGTGGCAGATTTCAAGACTGTGCCCAGCACAGCACCCTTCCCTTTGCCATGCGACTCTGCTGTTCCCCCCGCTGCCTCCCCCCGGAGGCAAAACATACTTTCTTCCGTAACATTGGGTTTGGGCAAACGACTCGCTTTGTGCCGTAGAATTTTTAGCAAAAATGTCACAATAAAACACTCCAAACATAGTTAAAGGATTGGGTTTGCCCTCTCGGTGTCTGTGGCCTGGATGAGCTGAACCCCAGCAGACCTGGAGACCCGCAAGCAATGACGAAGTGCTTATGGTGGCCCGCGGTTGAGATACGGGGGCCGTTTGTTACGTAGGAGTAACTAATTGATGCACTCGATGACAGTGTGTCTCAAACAGTGCTGTGAATCCCAAGCCACCACAGAAAATACATCTTACGTTATGACCAATCCACGAGATGTATATACAAGGGACAGAAACTAAAGTTCTGTGAAAAAGTACTTACCCTCGCTACCTGTCACTCGGAATTTTTTATTCTGTTCCGATGCCCCCCATACCATTTATTCCACTCTGAGCCATCCCATTCCATCATTTTTTTAAGTGTTTAATTTTTTTTTTTTTTCAAAAAGAGTGAGAGCACGAGCCAGGGAAGGTCAGAGAGCCTGATACAGGGCTCGAACTCATGAACCTCGAGATCATGACCCGAGCTGAAGTCGGACACTTAACCGACTGAGCCACCCAGGCGCCCGCCCCCCATTCCGTCAGTTTTTACAAAATGCTAGTCAGAGCCCATAAAAAGTGGCCCTTAATTTGAACAATCCTGCACTTAAGCATTGCAGGAAAATTATTCTTTATCCCATTTTACAGATGAGGAAACTAAGGCTCAGGTAGGTCGCCTGCCTAGTCATGGGCAGCCAGTGGTCCGGGCTGTGCGTTCTGACCCAATACCCTCCTGATTTCTTGATCATACAGGGGCTGCAGTCACCTCTGATCCCATCTCTCTGTTCCGTTCATTCTTACTTTTTACTTAAAGTCTTCTTAGAACAAGGGGCCTGGGTTCTTCTCTGCTGGATAAAAATCAGAGACTGAGTCACATCAGCCAGGTTCCAGTTTCAACTCAGAGATGGAGAAAGCTGCAAAGACATTCTTCCCACCCTTATCAGACTGCAGAGTTGAAACTTGCCCCACGGGGCTGCAGACCGGAACCTGGAGAGAGGACGTGTGCTTGCAGGGAGAAAGGGACGCTGAGCGTGTGTTTCCCGGGGGCAGACACTTCTGGGTGCCACGAAAGCCACATCAAAGGAGTCCAGGTGAAAACTGTTACTGACTTGCCCAAGACCAAGTATAGGCTGCTGTGAGAGGGTGAGGGCACTGGGGCCTGTAAAGGGAGGGGAGTCTGTTCCCCTTGTGAGAACCCTGGGAGTCCCACCAGGCACTCGGAGGGAAGACGGGAGAATGGCCTGGGGCGGCTTCCCTGGGGGGCCTGGCTCGGGAGGGCGCAGCAGCCACTGTGGAGATGCACCAGCCCTGCAAGCAAGGGTCTCTCTTCAGGAAGAAGTCTGAGACAGCTGCCGCTCCGGGCACGAGTGGAACCCACCGCATCTAAAGTCATCCGTCCGAGTTCGGTCTAAGCTGCTTCATTAAAGACTCCCGCATTGTTCTGGCAAACAGCCATGTGCTCGGGGTGACCAAGTTCCCTCATGTTAAAATGCACACAGTAAGAGCGTATGTGGGACTTGAGAAACGCAACAGATGAGCATAGGGAAAGGGAAGGAAAAATAAGGTAAGTACAGAGAGGGAGGCAAACCATAAAAGACTCTTAAATACAGAGACCAAACTGAGAGTGGCTGGAAAGGAGGTGGGGGGTGGTGGCATGGGCGAAATGGGTGATGGGCACTGAGGAGGGCACCTGTTGGGATGAGCACTGGGTGTTGTATGGAAGTGATGAATCAGTGGGTTCTACTCCTGAAGCCAAGACTCCACTGTATGTTAACTAACTTGAATTTAAATCGAAAGAAGGAAGGAGGGAAGGGGAGGGGAGGGGAGAGGAAGGGAGGGGAGGGAATGGAAGGAAGGGAAGGGGAGGGAAGGGAAGGAAAGGGAGGGAAGGGAAGAGAAGGGGAGGGGAAGGGAAGGGAGGGAAGGGAAGGCAGGGGAAGGGAAGGAAGAGGAGGGGAGGGGAAGGGGAGGGGAGGGAAAAGGAAGGGAGGGGAAGGGAGAGGAGGGGAGGGGAGGGAATGGAAGGGGAAGGAAGGGAAGGGAGGGGAAGGGAAGGAAGAGGAGAGGAGGGAAGGGGAGGGAAAAGGAAGGGAGGGGAAGGGAGAGGAGGGGAGGGGAGGGAATGGAAGGGGAAGGAAGGGAAGGGAGGGGAAGGGAAGGAAGAGGAGAGGAGGGAAGAGAGGGAGGGGAGGGAAGGGGAAGGGACGGGAGGGGAAGGGAAAGGAGGGAAGGGAGGGGAAGGGAAGGAAGGGAAGGGGAAGGGAAGGGGGAGGGGAGAGGGGAGTGGAATGGAAGGGAAGGGAGGGGAAGGGAAGGGAGGGAAGGGGAAGGGAAAGGGAGGGGAGGGGAGGAGAGGGGAGTGGAATGGAAGGGAAGGGGAAGAGAGGGGAGGGGAGGGGAGGGGAAGGGAGGTGAAGGGAAGAGGGAAGGGAAGACAACAAAGAAATGTACAGAGTAAGAATCCCTAGGATTTAAGAGCGCACCTGTCCCCAGCGGGTCCCCAGATGATGCTAGGCTTTCATGAATCTGACGCATCCACCTCTCTGACATAATCGTCTCCCCCTTCCCTCTGATAAGTGAGCATTAGCATACCACCTTGACCGTCTTCGCTCTCCCTAGAACATTCCTGGGCTACGCTTAAGCCAGCAAGCAGCAATACCTGAGTGCCAGCTCCTCCACCTGCAAGGTCATTTGGCCTCACTTAGCGCAAATAAGCACTTGCATATAAAACATGTCCTTCTGTTCTCAACGACCCGTGCAAATGGCAGGTGGGTTCCAACGTTCACCGAGGTAAAATGGCATCAAGGTGCAGAAGTGCACCTTGGGACACGCGAGTGCACCTTGGAACTGGGTGCCCCAGTTTGCCGGCACCTCCGCCTTCCGTGAAGATACCTTCCAGTCCCTCTAACATTTCCTTGGTCGAGGGTTTGCTCGCTGGGCTCAGCACATTCTTCAGTGTCTTCCTGAAGGGGAAGAGGTCAATGAAGCCATCACAACCCACTTGCCCGGCCCCCAGCACAAAGCACCACACAGCTTTGACCATGGTGGGCCGACGCTTACGGTCACACGCACGTTCCCCCCGCGGGACTTACCCTTTCCCAGGCAGAGTAACAAAGAGCCAAATTAAAGATGCAGAATTCCTACCATAGACATGTATATGTATGTATGTAAATGTGAGTACATGTTCTCTTTGGCTAAACGCCAAGATGTATAGAGTTGAATGCACGCGTTGGATTCTCAAGAGTTAAATATTCACGTGCTACAGGACCGAGCCCTCCGGGGCCCTCGTATGATCACAGAGATAAATGCAAACATCAGGACAGAAATCAGGATAGCCTGCCTCTATCCCCAGTGCTATACAGGTTGCTTATAGAGTCTTTAGACTGTCATAAAAAATAAATATGCCAAGTCACATCATCCTCGAGCGCACTAGGAGAAAAAATCCGTTTTTTACTTTCCTGTGCCAAGACTTACTCCATGAACACTTACTTGCCTGCCCCCCTGGATTGTAAGGCAGGTGTTTTAAGGACAAGCGTGTTGCCTTATTTGATGTTCTGCAGCCAGGGTCACGGCCTGGGGCCTGGGGCCTTGCAGATACACAAGAACTGGGCAGGGTCAGCAACACAGACTGAGTGGGCCTGCTCAGCACCGTAGGTGGAAGGAACCCGTGGCTGCAGGTCTGTGAGCCTCTCTGTGCCCGTCCCGCCAACAGGCCCTCACTGGCACCAACAGCACCTCTGAGGCCCCTGCTCGTGGGGGACGCCCCAAGTCAGCCTTTCCAGGCCTGACCGTGACACCTTTTACACTCAACCACATTTCTTCCCATCCATTCTTTTTCACGCAGGTCGGGTCTGGCTTTCCGAGCCGGACCACGCCCGGCGCGTGCGTTTCCTCGTCTCTCCCAAGCCGTCCGTCTGTCCAGAGCCAGCCGGGGCCTCTCGGCGAGTGCAGACCTCGGGGCCCGTGTGGGCAGAACGGAGGCCACTTGCTTCTGTCCTTTCCCATCTAACCCACGCCTTCATTACAGAACCTTAAGCCTTGGTACTAAAAGAGACCTCAGAGATTGTCTGATTACACCCCACACAGGGGTGCAGCCCGGGGGTCGGGCGACAAGTTTGTCTTAAAGGCACAGAGAGTTCACACAAGTCTGGGGTTAACACTCAGGCCCAGCTTGGAGCCAGTGATGGTACGTGGCAGGTTCTGGGCAAGACTGCGAGGGCACAAAATGACTCCAAGGGTTCCCGCCCGGGAGACCCGACTGAGCAGAGGAGACAGATTCGTGCGCAAAACATCGTCAAATACAGTGATTGGTCGAACACGTACGTAGAAGATGGTCAGGCCTCCCTGGCTTTAGTCCACTTGAATTGCAAGGAGATGCTGCTGGTCGTGTGCGTTTGAGGAGCCCAGATCAGCCCCTGCCCGACAGGCCCACGGATGCCCACTCTCGTCCGGTCTCGTCTCCCGCCCTCGCCATAAAATAGCACAAGGGACAATTTCTGCAACCTGCTTGTTGGAGAAACAAAAGAATCCTGGTCCTTTTCCAAAGAGGAAAATCTCTGCCCGAATCATATTCAACAAGGTTTGATCCCACCCTAAGAAACAAACAAGTGCTTCCAGAATTTTGCCCCTTAAACAAAACTACACCAGCAAATTAGGCCCACGATGACGATCTGATGTGAAGTGTGGCATACGCTTGTGTGTGGAATGTTTTCATTTTAGCGTCTCATCCCTTGACATCGGGAGATTTTAAAAGCACCACCAATGCTTGTTAGCTTAGGAAAAGATCCAAGCACTTCACGTTCATCGAACGGTGCCCCAGAAGGGATTAGGAGGTGTTTATCTGGTGAGAGCCCAGCATATGGCTGTGCCCGGCTTCTTGTGCCCGCTCTGCGCGCACTGGGCCTGCTGGGGAGACGCACTGTTAATTAGGCTCCGTTGGCACGGATGCCACAGTCAGAAGCTTAGGTGTTCGGGGCTTGCACACAAATTAGTCGCGTAAAAGGAAAGCATTTTGGCAGGGTAAGCATATTCTCAGGGGAAAGAGAGGGTTCGTGTTTTCCAAACTTACTCTGAAAGCACTTAATGAAAATCTCTTTTAGAGAAGAAACTTTCCTATAAAAGAACACCGCGAATCGTGAACTCTGGGTACGAAAACTGGCAGCCGAGGGGTGTTATCTCTGAGACTCCAGGCAAAGCGAGAGCAGAACTACAGACGATGGTCCGGCCGCTGCAAAACCGAAATGTAGACGAGAGGGGTGTGAAAGGTCCGTGCTGAGGGGCGCTGGCCGAGACGAGATTCGCTCAGTGCCGCGAAGAGAGGGGCTGGACGTCCCGGCTCCCAGTGACCATCTCCAGAGAGCCCGGCCCATGGGAACCCACCCTGGCTGGCAGCCACAGGGGACGATCTGACACAAACTCAATGCTTGGCTGCACAGCGTCACCGGGATCCACCCCGATGGCCTCTGCACCCATCCCGGCAGGGCCTGGGCTGTGTGAAATTCCGGGTGCAAAAACTGTGCTCTGACCGGCCCGGGAAGTAGCCCCATGCTTGCTAAAATTATAGCAGTTCTTACGTGAAGTGACTCGGCTTTGCAGAAACCCCTCCTGACACTAGCAATAAATTCGCATAATTGTGCCTCGTATATTGTTCTACTATTTCAGACCGGATACATCTAACTTACCTAATGTGTTTATAATAGAACTCAATTTACTCATACAGCTAGCTATTTATCTCCGCACGATTGGCCTGAGGTTGGCCCAAAAACCAAATCCCTCCCGCAGTGGGGAGGTGACACAAGGGAGCGAGGCGGGTGTGCTGTGAATGGCGGGGAAGTTGGGGACTGTGAGAAACTCAGGGGAGATCCCCGAACCCCATGCAGAGGGGACAGCCGTACTCACCAGCCTACCAGTGCAGCTCAGGGACACTGGGGCTGCGTCTGGAGATCTCACTTTCCGAGGGAAATGAGCAACCCGGCGTTTGGGTGAAATCAACTAATTTGTGAATGTTGGCATCCAAGCATCTATATTGTCAAGTACTTTCCCGGCCAAAAAGAGCATGTCTTGAGGGCTATGTTTGCCTCAAAGCCTGTCGTTTCACGGCCTCTGGCCTAAGGACATCCTGACAGACAGTTGACCCTTGACCAATCCGGGTTCGAACTGCGCACGTCCACTATGGATTTTTTTTCTCATAAATACAGTACGTACGATAAGTGCAGTTTCTCTTCCTTATGATTTTCCTAATAACATCTTATTTTTTTAAAGACTTTATTTTTTTCAGTTTATTTATTTATTTTGAGGCAGAGAGAAAGGACCGGTGGGGAAGGGGCAGAGAGAGAGGGGGGACAGGGGATCCGAAGCAGAGGCTCCGAGCTGGCAGCACAGAGTCTGACTCCGGGCTTCCACTCACAAAACCGTAAGATCATGACCTGGGCCAAAACCAAGAGTCAGATGCTGAACCCACTGAGCCGCCCAGGCGTCCCCGCACTCTTCAGTCCTCACCAAAACGTTTCTTAGTGCCCCAGACTCTACCAGAAATAGGAAACAGGTTCATCTCACTTGCCAATGCAAATGAACACACAGCAGCTGCTCAAGGGAGCTCTGTCTTGAGAAGGAGGCGGCAAGAAATGCTGAGGATTGGTTGGTGACGTCTACACGGGCACAGACGAGGAAGTACTGTCTCAGCTCATGTGTCACTTATTCTGTATCATTTAGATATATTTATGAAACCCAAACTCACTCGCCCAACAGGCTTGACCAAAGTCCCTGCTGTCCCAACCAGGGCCAAGTGTAAGCACAGAAATCAGAGCTGGAAAACCCTGCAAGCGTCTCAGTACTGTTTTGTCACTCAACGCGGCTCTCAAGAAAGGCACCTGAGGAACCAGCCATCGCCAGGGGTCACCTTCACACACACACACAGCCTTCGCACAGGGCCATCTAATGCTCTGTGCAGAACTGCGCTCGTAGGAAAAGAAGTCAGGGTGTAACCCAAATATTTACTAAATGCTCAACACAAAGGGTGTCAGGAACTCGTTGATATATTCCTCTCTCTCCTCTTGGGAACGGACACCCTGGGGAGTGATACGCTTGACGCCCTTGATGATGGAAAGCACTCAGTTGTCCAGGGCATTAACAGATGACTTTATTAGGGCAATCGCTTGAGGCTGAGGTCTTTAATTGTTAAAAAGAGCCTGTTAGACTGAGCTTTAGAAGTGGTCAAAACGGTATGGCACGTCTGGGCTGGGGGGCTCTCTAGAAGGCTAACCCAGCACCACGGGGGAACAGAAGTCAACAGAAGTGCTTTGAAATCTGAGATTTTCTTTTAGCATTTCAAGCTAAGCCTTAAATGTCTCCATGGCAAATGAATCCAAGAGCGGTTTAGAAGATGTAATCAGCAAAGAGTAAGTCGACTGCATGAATATACATGATCTTTTCCTGCTGGAAACCCCTATCCTCTTGGAAATGGAAGCGATGAGGGTCCGTTTCAGTAACAGGCATGATCCTCTCCGTCCCGTCGGAGAAATCTGGTTCCTTGTTTTCGGCGGAGACAGAATTTATGTTCCTAGCAGCTGTGGAAGACGGCATTCCTGCCTACCCCGGCAACAAGAATCTGACCACTCAGTGGGGCCGCCTTCACTGTGAAACAGTGGTCTCTGCTCTCTGCGAAGCAGGGGCCCAGAGCACTGGCCGGGAGTCCAGCTGCCCAAGGTCAAACCCCAGCCCTGACATTTACCAACTCGGTGACCTTCATTTAGGGGGCAGTGCCTTGCTTCCCTGTTGCGTCAATTTTCTTATCTGTAAACGTAGATGATAAGTCAGACCCGACGGGGCTATTTTAAGTATTGCATGAATTGCTATACCTGAAGAGCTTAGGCGTCAGTACGTAGTAGGTGCTCAATAAGTGCTAGTTTACAGTAAATCGGTCTCTGAGGCTCACTTTGGAAAGCAGATTCCCCACAACTCCCCAGAGAGTGACAGCTGGGCCAGGATCAGAACCTGCGTCTGCCGGACGCCAAGCCTGCCCCTCTTCCATGAGCGGCGGCATCATCCCTGGCACCCATAAGCCCCTCGCCCCCACGAGACTGCATTCGCCGCCCGTTCAAAGAGCACCTGCCAGGCACGGTGCTGGGTGACAGGGATACACGACAAGCAAGCTCAGCCCGGTCCCAGCCCCTCATGGAGCGGCCGGCTTAACGGTGAGAATGGATCAACAAACCATTAAACCAGCATGTTCTAACACCTCCCCCACGACACCAAAAACAGCGACCTGCCAGAGAGCTCACTCGGTAAGTGCACGCGGGAGACAGGCGAGGGGGAAGAGGTAGAATCTAAGGAAAGACTGACCCACCCTGAGTTCCCTGCGGCACTTTCCCTTCGGCCACAGGGGAGGACGTCGTGCACTCTGCAAGCACCTGCTGAGGGCTCGGCTCCCGTTTGCTGAGAACGAGCTCTCCAGGCTCTGCGGGAGGTGCTGGCACTGGGACAGAAGGACCGGGCTTGGCTGCTGCCCTCAGGAAGCCCATCTGTCTCTCCAAACAACCATCACAAAAACGTTTGCTTCTACTGTCGCCATTAAATAACTGTAGAAAGTCCCAATCCGGCTGCAATGGAATCACGCAGACCTGCAGCCCCTCTCTGGTGCGCTCTCCGAAGCAAGTGCACTCTCAGACCCACAGCCAAGAGCCGGAGGAGACGGTCTCATCCCCCGGGAGCTGTGCTCGCCCCAGTGCCAGACGCACCGCCGGGACTCGACTTCTTCTCCTCTCTCAAACCAAGCGCGAGGCTCGAGGAAGTGACCGTGCGCCGATCTTTGTTACTTTGGGAGATTACTTTTTAGAGGTTTTTGACGTTCGTGCATTCAACAAATATTTGCTGAGGGCCCACTGTGTGCCAAGTGCCTCCCCAGCCAGGAGGGAATCAGCACCGAACAAGATAGACAAAATCCCGTGCCCTCCCGGAGGGGCCAACCCAGAAGGCTTAAAGGCAGTTGTGCCAATTGTTTATGTACGGGTCATGGAGGCAGCATCCCCGGTTTGGCACCTGGTCTCTGATCCTTCCCTCCTCGGACCTGCTTGCCAGCCGTGTTACATCAACGGGACATAAGAGGTGTGGGAGACACATCCGTCCTCAGCCCAGATGAAGGCTCCCAGGGATTTAACAAGTACAGAAACTTACCAGAGTAAGATGCTACCAGAGAAGATGACGTAACATAACTTGGCCCAGCTCCCTTGCCTGCGATGCCCCTTCACAGGCTGTGTGCAAACGCCAGGGATCTGCGCGTGGATAGGAGAGACGTGCCTCCTGATGAACCCGGCTCCTTGCCGAGCTAGGAGAAACACTTTTATACCCGAGGTTCACGTCTCTGTGTAGGACACATACAAGACCAGCCTATGTGCTCCCCGCTAAACAAACGTCTAGGAACTTCAGCGGCTTCCGCTTCTAAAATCAAGCGCAGGGTCAACGGCACTGGACGTTCATCAGGAGGAGACGAATCAAATGAGGGTTCGTGCCCTGATTAGCATCCCTGCCAGGGATACCAGGCACTCCCGAAAGTCCGCCCCTAAACCTGGCTCATGGTTAATAACATTTTGAGAGAGACACAGAGAGAGAGAATGCGAGGGGAGAGAGGGGCAGAGGGAGAGAATCTTTTTTTTTTTAATGTTTATTTTTATTTGTGTGAGAGAGAGAGAGCACAAGCAGGGGAGGGGCAGAGAGAGGGGACAGAGGACTCTAAGCGGGCCCTGCACCGACAGCAGTGAGCCCGGGGCTCGAACTCACGAACCGCGAGATCATGCCTGAGCCGAAGCCAGACACTGAACCGACTGAGCCACCCAGGTGTCCTGAGAGGGACGGAATCCTAAGCAGGCTCCACACTCAGCACAGAGCCCAACACGGGGCTCCAGGTCAACTGTGAGATCACCACCTGAGCCGAAATCAAGAGTCAGACACCGAACTGACTGAGCCACCAGGCGCCCCCATGGTTACTAACTTCTATTTATACAACAAAAGCTTCAAACTAGAAGCCTCCTTCCACCCACGCTGCTTGAGACTCTGGATGCATAAGGCACGGATGGCAACCAGCTTATTCTTGAGTCTAAGACAGAGCAATGCTGTTGCGATTTTCTACATCCGTGTGTGGAGCTGAGAAATAATCGAGCACACAAATTTATAAACCGAGATTTAAACACAAAAAACCAAAAACCCACTGGAGGTGGCCCAGAATGCTGTTATCTCCTGACCTAAGGAGCACTGGGAGCTTCAAAATATTCCAAAACTTTTTTCTTCTACAGAAATAGCTTTATAACACTGCTAGCTATAGAAGGGTAGAACCACATGATCAGCTCAACAGATGCAAAAAAGCATCTGACAAAACCCACTACCCCCTCGTGCTAAAAACACTCCACAAACTAGAAGTAGGAGGGAATCCCTCCACACGATAAAAGGCGTGTCCAAGAAAAAAACAAAATAAAACAAAAACAAAACCAAGAAAAAACAAAATAAAACAAAACAAAACCAACAAGAGACCCTTCAGCTAACATCATACCTAATGGAGACAAAATGCTTTCTCCCTAAGATCAGAGAAATGACAAAAATAACCACTCTCACCACTTCTATTCAACATTTTACTGAGATTCTAGCTGGGGAAATTAGGCAAGAAAATGAAATAAGAGACTTCCAGATTGGAAAGGAAGAAGTAAACTGTCACTCTTTACAAGTGACATGACCTCGTATGCAGCAAATCCTAAGGGATCCGCTTAGAAAAACTGATAACACCAACAAACAAATCCAGCAAAGCTACAGGAAAGAGGATCAAAATGCAAAACTCAAATAAGTGTCTGCACACTAGCAGGGAACAACTCAAAAATAAAAATCAGAAAGCAATTCCATTTACAATAGCACCAAAAAGAATGCAATACTTAGGGACAAACACAAAAAAGGAAGCAAAAAACTTACACTCTAAAAATTTTAAATATTGTTGAAAGAAATTAAAGAAGACCCCACAAATGTGAAGACATCGCATGTCCACGATCAGAAGACTTAACATTGTTAAGATGGTGATACTCTACCCAAATCGATCTACAGATTTAATGTGAAACCTATCAAGATTCCCAAATTCCAGCTGCCTTTTGGGCAGAAAGGGACAAATTCATCCTGAAAATCAAATGGAAAGGGACCCAGGATAATCAAAATAATGATGAAAAAGAATAACAAAGCTTGAGGGTTCACCAATCCCAATTATAATACTTTCTACCAAGCAGTAGTAATCAGAAAAGGTGGTACAGTCATAAGGAGAGACATATCGTTCATTGGGATAGAGTGGAGAATGCATAAATAAACTCTTACGCTTATGGTCAATTGATTTTCAAAAAGGGACACCAAGAAAATTCAAGGGGGAAAGAACAGTCTTTTTAACCAATGGTGCCAGGACAGCTGGATGGCCATGTGCAGAAGAGATGAGTTTATGCACCTACCTCTCATGATACACAAAAATTAACTCAAAATAGATCATAAATCTAGATGTAAGAACTACCACTATGAAACTGTGAGAAGAAAATATATGAGAAAATGTTTATGAATGTGGGGTGGGCAATTATTTCTTAGATACAACAGCAAAAGTATAACCTGTAAAAGGGGAAAAAATGGATGAACTGGTCCTCGTCAAAACGAAAAACTTATGCTCTTCAAAAGACCCCATTAAAAAAAGAGACCGTTAAAAAAAAAAAGTAAAACAAAAAAGACCCTATCAGTCATGAAAAAACAAACACAGACTGGAAGAAAATATTTTGAAATCCCATGATTTCAAACTGATAAAGGACCTAAAGCCAAAAGAAGAATTCTCAACACCTAATAATATACAGCAAACAAGCCAATAAAAAAAAATGGGCAAATGATCTGAACAGGCACTTCACCAACAGTCCGTGGTCGGCAAATATCACATGAAAAGGTGTTCGACATCATTAATCTAGACAGACGTGCAAGTTAAAGCTAGAAAGGCACACTCGCGCACACCCGGTAGACTGGCTAAGACTAAAGAGGCTGGCCACACCAAGTGTCAACAAGGATATGGAGGTACCAGCACTCTCCGACTCTGGTGACAGGAATGTAAAATGGCACAACCACTTTAGAAATAGTCTGGCAGTTTCTCAAAAGTTAAATGTTTACTTACCATATGATTCAACTTTTCTAATCCAAAAGCTTATATCCAGACAACAACCTGTATGAACGTTCGTAGCGGCAACAGTTGTGAGAGCCACAAACGAGGAACCACCCACATGTCCACCACCAGATGGACCAAGTGTAATACAGTGCACACCATGGAACACTCCTCTGCAGTAAGGACGGATGGGCTACCGATCTATACAACAACATGTGTGACTCTCAGATTAACCGTGTGGGTGAAAGAAGCCAGACATAGGAAGAAGAGAACATACTCTCCATGATCCCATTTATACAGAACTCTAGAAAATGAACATTGATCTTGAGGGACAGAGGGAAGAAGTGCATTTGTCTGGGGAGGACTGGAGAGGGACAGGAGGGGCGTATTACAGACGGGCAGGAAGAATGTTCGAGGGTTGAGGATACGTTTGCTATCTTGATTTTGATGATGGACGATTTGGAACGTCAAATTTGTATGTTTTAATATGTGCAGTTTGTTGAAGATGCATCGTGCCTCTAGAAAGATGGTGGTCTGTGATAGCGGCCGCCACACATCACCTGTGTACCTAAATCCATTCATACCTGTGCCTAGCGCTTGCAGGTAAGTGACCCAGTTAACTATTAAAGTCTGTGTAACTGGCTTGAGTTCCTCGGGAAACCCAGTGAATTTGACTATGGAGCTGATACGCTCTGCCCACCATCAAAGCTGCACGGCGGGAGTTTAAATCGTGAACCAAGCCCCACACCATCGACGAGGGTCCCTTCTCCTCCCATTGAACGCACAACAAATATGTCTCAAGGAGCCCCAGGCCCATGCACAGACCCAAGACTCCAGCACACCCCGGACCTGGGACCTGAGCAGGGCAGGGTGGAGGAGAGCAGACGGGAGACACCAAGAGAGGAGGGTGGGGAGCACGTGGCCACGTGGACGGAGGGGGTGAGGCCAGGAGGTCGGCGGGCGGACTCTGGCTCACTCTGAGACTTCTCTGCATTATGCAGAAACGGTTCCAGAATGTTCACTCTTCATCAGAGATGCAAAGGCCGAAATGAACAAAAGAGCTAATCAATATTGAAATCACAGTGGTGCTGATGGGAACACAGTGCTGGGAATGCAGCAGGACCCATCCTCCGGCCAACAGGAAATTCATGCCCCGTCCCCAATTAGGAAGGAACAGTGCAAGTCCAAATCACCAGCACAAAGAAGGACAAAATGAGGCAATAACATCCAAGCTGCCTGACAACTTATTCTTAGCCGCCTGGCTCCTGGTGGTGGGCAAAGGAAGGAAATTCATGCCCAGAAATAGAATAACAGTGTTCTCGGTAGGAATTTTTGCCAAGCATCGCTGAGAGAGAGAGACATCGCCTTAAGCCTCCTTTGGATTTCTCTGTGTCTCCTGCTAAATAAAATTCGGATCAATCTGAGAGCTTCTTGGAAGCCCATTGCAGCCCAGAGCCGACAAGGACCCTTTCAGGAGAAGTCAGAGCAGAGACTGTTCTGAGCCCACCGCCTCGTCGGCACCTGGGGGGTCCTGACAGCGTCCCCCGTCCCACCCCCACCCGCGACCTCGGGTTGGGGGGCATCTTCCTCTCATTTACCTGCTGTCCCGGGGGCGGGAGGGCCAGACTGACAGCCCCCGGCAAGATGTGCTTACGGAGCTCTTTCAACGGAATGACTTCCCAACACTTAAAAATCAAAACTCTTACCCAAAGGTCTGGACTTCCAGACACATCCGTCTTTAAGTCTGTCTATAGGCGAGCGAAGAAACGGGAAGAAATGTCCGTCCACGTTTTGGTGCGATGAATTTGGACGCCCGGTGGGCTGATGTTTGCTCAAAACCCACCGAGCACAGCTCCTCGGTTTCGAGCTGTAAGATTCGGTGACGCCCACACCCACCGCGTGGGGTCGTGCGGGCCGGACTCTGTGCCTTCTCTGAAACCAGCAGAGCGGAGTCTGGCCTGGTGCCGTGTGTGCCTAAGACGTGTGCTGCTGTGGCTGTTCACTCTGATGGACCCTGGGGACAGGGACACCCGTGGGACACAGACCCTGCCCTCGACATGCACGAGGACGTACAGCGTGCAGAGTCCCGAATCCGTAATTATCCACGCAGGGACACACGGAGGTGAGGACCCGTGGGGGCACACGACGGCAAGAAGGAGGTGGCCGCACCGAGTCGGGGCCCCCAGAGGACACCGGGATGCCCAGAGGCGCAGGGCTTGGGGAGCAGGTGCCAGGCACAGGGAACAGCAGCAGCACAGGGAGAAAACGTGCAGAACCACAGAGAGAAAGGCAGATGAGCTCCTGGATCCAACTTTGCCTGAAGTCACCTGGCTCTTTTAGCTGTACAGGTCAATATATTGCCCCTTTTGGGGCTTAAGACAGTGGATTTGGGTTTCTATTACTCACAACCAAATGAAAACAAACAAACAAAAACCTCACCGATGCAGGATTTCACCAGTACCTGCCCACTACCCCCGACCTACCACACCAGTCCAAACCAGCTCAGATGTGCTTCCCCAAAGCCCAAGATCAGGACACACCTACCTTCCCCTGGGTCCTCTCTATACAGCCAACCCCTCAAGGAGCATGGGCTCACACAGCCTCTGTAGGTGCTGCCTGACCCAGGAAAGACAGGTGCTCGATCAAAGCTGATATCCTCCAGAGGGGACATCGGGTTCTCTTTAGTGACCAGCTCCCCACACGTTGCTGAGCAAGCAGCAGAAAACTTCGTATTTTTTGCAGCACATCCACTGTCTTCCAATACCCCTCACAGACCAACTCTGGAAAGAAAATCCTTCCCTGGGGCAGAGAAGGCTTGAACATGTTAATGCCCTTTCCCAAAGCCTTTAGCATCTCCTTATTACAAGTCCAGCTGATACCAGAAGGCTGGAAACGTAATCATTGCAGCCAAAAGATGGAGGGCACCATCTTCAAGACCAGCATGAGTTTACATTTATTTCTCTCCAAGCGTGAGTCAGTTCCTCCCCCGCTGACGATGTATGGCTGGCTACTGTGGTTCCAGAGACCACAGTTCGTTGACAAACAGTACAGTCACCAACACATGAGAACATGAGGCCATCACTGAGTCAGGAGGATAGATAATCCAAAGATTAAGTCATAATTACAACATGGAAACTGCATTTTCTTCCTTCTTCTGTAGAACTTTAAAAGAAACTTCGCGAAGAAAAGAAAACGTGTCGTAGTGGGCAGCGTAGACACCCTCCCCGGATGTGCCCATGCCCTAGTCTCCAGAACCTGTGAATACATTGCCTTGCATGGTGTAGGGGGTTGACCTGTGGCCCAAAGTGGTATGTCCAGGGTTCGAGCCCCTGCTACCTGTGAATGTGATCTTATCTGGAAACGGGGTCTTGTAAGCACGTAAGCACAGATCTTGAGACAAGATCACTCTGAATTAGGGTGGCTACTAAATCCCCTGACAAGTGTCCTTGTAAGAGAAAAAGGTCATACGGAGACACAAGGGCAAGGCCGAGCAAAGATGGAGGGGCTGGAGGGACGCAGCCACGGGCAAAGGACACCTGCAGAAGCAGGACGAGGCAGGAAGGATCCTTCCCCAGAGCTTCTGGAGGGAGTAGAGCCCTGCCAATAGGTTGATTTCAGACTTCTGGCCTCCAGATCTGGGAGAAAATAAATTTTTGATCTTTTGTGGTCTTTTCTTTAATGTGTAGCTTTATTTTTGAGAGAGAGAGACAGTGAGAGTGGGGGAGGGACAGAGAGAAAGGGGGACACAGAGGATCCGAAGCGGGCTCCGCACTGACAGCCGCGAGCTCAATGCGGGGCTCGAACGCACAAACCGTGAGATCGTGATCTGAGCCAAAGTTGAACGCTCAACCGACTGAGCCACCCAGGCGCCCCTAAATGTATATTGTTTGAACTTCAGAGTTGGTGGGAACTTGTTACGGCAGCTCTAAAAAACTAATATACGGGGCAAAGGTAGTTGAGATAAGCATTTGAGATGAAAGGATTATCCTGGGTTATCCAGGTGGGCCTAATTACACCCAAATCACAAAGGTCCTTAGTAAAGAGAGGAAGGAGGGTGGGAGTCAGAAACACAATGACACAACCAGAGGTGAGAGAGGGAGAGAGAGGATCCCAAGGAGGTTCCGTGCTGTCAGCGCAGAGCCTGACCTGGGGCTCGATCCCACGAACCGTGAGATCGTGACCTGAGCCGAAACCAAGAGACGGACGTTCAACCAACCGAGTCACCCAGGTGCCCCCCTCACTAACCCATTTTAGACCCCTGACATCCAGTATGACATCGTAACAAATGTGCACTGGTTGAAGCTACTAAGGTGACGGTAGTTTGTTATAGCAGCAAGAGGAAACTAATCTACCAACTTCCAGGGGGTGAACATGAAAAGGAAAGTCTTTGGCAAATTCAGGAAAAGTCCATTAGCACAGATTTCCGGATGAGAAAGCCATGGAATGATGCTTTGCTCCTGGCTCGCAGGAGGGCTCCCCTGCCCTTTGCAACATCCCAGATGAACTGAAGGGGACTGTGTCCCTACGTTCACTGCCCAGGGAGCTCCTCACCCGTCTACGTGATGGTTCCTCGTGTATACACGCACAATAGTAGTGTCACCTACCTTGAAGGCTTCTTGTGAAAACTAGATGGGCCAACATTTCTAACGTCCTCATTCTAACAGGACCTGTCGCCCACTACGTTCCCAACACAGGCTAACTATTAATACCAGTAGCTCGACTGTCCGTCCCCGGCGACAGAATTCATTCATGCGCGTTCCACCTTCGTACCTCCCAAAGCTCTTTATGCATTGCCCCCACGCTGATCATTGGTAAGTACTCCTGGAACAAGAGCCTCCCCCTGAGAACCCAAGAAGGCTTGGATCACTGTGCCCGGGCCAGGTCATTACCCAATGCCACGTCCCTTTGACTGCGGAAAACCTCCCCCCTCCCTTTCAAGATTTCCAGGAAGAGGAAATTCAATGGAGATGTTCCGATAAAGACGAGGCAGGCAACCACTCTCGCCTCACAGACAGGTCCATCTCAGGGAAGGTCTAGCATTCATTCATCCTTCCTTTGTTAATACATTCGACAAATATTTATTGAGCCCCCACTGTGTTCCAGATTCTGCACAGGACTGGGGAAAGCACTGTTACCAAAACAAAGCCATGGACTCTGTAGACCTCGCAATCAAGGAGGGGCTAAAATATAAAATACGCAGATATGAATATGGATGTTGGTATTTTAGATATAACATTCACTGATTGATCTATTGCAGACCAAGCATCACGCGGCTTCCTTTAGATATACACTCTTATTTAATCATCCCCAAAACTCCATCGTGGGATTCTATCATGCACAGATTTGAAAAGCAAGAATTCAATTATATGTGCTTGGAATAACTGGAGGTTGCTATCTGACAACACTTGCATCAGAAGACGTAAGAGGAGGATAAAAGAGAGACACATATCTTACCATCAACTCTGCTCAAATCTAACTTACGTAGATACCCCCAACATTCCCTTCAATATGAACTATGCCCGATAATGCCCCCCGAAAATTTGGCCACAGCTCAAATGCAAGAAGACATTTATTCAAAAAATATCAACTGTCTTGGGGCACCTGGGTGGTCCAGTCGGTTAAACATCCAACTTTGGCTCAGTTCATGATCTCGCGGTTCATGAGTTCAAGCCCCACATCAGGCTCTGTGCTGACAGTTCAGAGCCTGGAGCCTGCTTGGGATTCTGTGTCTCTCTCTCTCTCTCTCTCTGCCTCTACCCTGCTCATGCTCTGTCTCTCTCTCTCTCTCCCTCTCTCAAAATAAATAAATAAACTTGAAAAATATTTTTTTTAATTAAAAATAAAATACATCAACTATCTTTCGAACTTTGTGAACCCAGGTTTTCTGTCAAGGATTTTCAAGGATTACTTTGATTACCGTTTGTTCTGACCTACACGCTGACTTTAGAACAAATCCCTGCAGAAGATCCCAAACTGTATCATTATCGTCCTCTTTTTACAGATCAGGATGCTGGGCTCAGAGATGTTAAGTAGTTTGTCCAAGGTCAAGTAGAGAGGAAGGTGGAGTCGGGATTTGAGCGGACATCGTGGGTCTGAAATCTTGACCAGAGGATTCCCTGCCTCTGAGTTCTTTGTCTTTCGACTGAGCTAGAACGGCTTCCTTTTGATTTCCACTCTGGGGACTTAAATGGCACAGATGTGCTCTGTCTCCCGAACGGTGGCCCCTGGAAGGCTTAGAGAGAGCTGTCCTGTGTCCCTCTTCACCCCACCCCTGTCCCTTTCCTTCTCACCAGGCCCAACGCTCACACGGGCTCCGACCACCCCTCTGTCACCGACACCCAGTACCTCCCCCCCACAACACCCTTGAGCAGAATACAGTCCAGCGTCAAGTGCTGCCCCCCTGCCTAGAAAGACACAAGATTCCGGTCAGGGTGACTGAGTGAGATCAGCATTTGTGGCTGACTTTTTATAGAATCCAGGGCAAGAGAAATACCTCACTTTCCCCTGAAATGTGCTTTCAGAAAACCAGCAGCAAGAGGGCGACAAGAAATGACAAATGCCCCGCAGGCCTCCGTGTGGGAGCGAGAGGGGGTGGGGGGCAGTCGTGATTTGGAGGGCCCAGCTCTAGGTGGGGGTCCCAGGAAGCAACGTGGGCAGACGGCTACCTAACCTTTTGACTTCATAACAAGCTGGAAACCAGATTTCTATGTGAATTTGACAATTTTTACAGGATGGCAAAATTTGGATATTACACACACACACACACACACACACACACACACACACACTATTATTAAGACGCATCCTCTACTGTGTGTGGATTTTTACATAGAAGTTCTCAACGTAAAATTTATCCCTCCCAATCTTGCCAAATTTGGCCAAGCTTCCAGCCTTTCAAAGTCATTTGTGTCTTCGTTTCTGTCCCTCCAACATCATTGAATCCCAAGTCAAAGAAGCCAATCTGTTTACAATGTACGTCTTCCTAAATTTATACTTTTTCCCTTATTACCTAAATCACGGTCCCAGTGCAGAGAGTTTCCAAGGCACAAAGATCTTTGGTAAGCCCTGCAAGATTCTCCCTGGGGATCATAGTGTTTTCTGCAACCATAGAGGCTAGGGGGTCTCCCCAAGGGGTGCTAACAAATGTGTCCCCTGTTTGGGAAATGCCCCTGGGATGACACTGAGGCCAGGGCACAACTCTGCAGGTGACACTGTTCATCTCAGAGTTGAGGCGACATTTCCTACAAATAGTGACACTAAACCCAAGACAAACGCATCACATCCAACTCATTAATACCCCTCCCTTGATTCGAGCCCCCCGATTTGCAACAGAGCCTGGGCTCCCTTCTAGAAAAGTCTCAAAAGCAGCTCCAACCTGGATGGTCTGCTCACTCTGGTTTGTTCTTCTGAAGATCAGGTCATGCTTTTCTGGAAGAGAGCTCCAACTTCATGGGGCCACGGAGAGTGACAGCTAAGTTAAAAACAAACGCAAAACCAAAAAAATCCAAAAAACAAAAAAAACACCCAAACTACTGTCTTCCAAAGCAATTTATCAGGCTGGGCAGAAGATATTTCTAGGTTACCTCTGCGAAGGGGAAACAAAGCAAAGGCCATACTCCAAGGCGGCAGAGGAGGGGGCCCACCCTGGGAAGCTCCTCCAGGCTCTCGGGAAGGAACACACATCTAGGGGCTGCAGACACAGGCCGTTTGTTTGGGCCACCATCACCCAGACGCCACCTCCATATGCCACGGCCCCGTGTCTCCCTCTGGAATGACATGGGAACAGTAAATAAAGTGCACTGTCAAAGGCAATCAAGGGCGATGCACCATCAGAATTTCTCCTTCCGTGCAGATGAGCTCCTAGGACTTGGCTCAGATCTTCCTAAACTGTGAATACGGAAGGCCTTAGATTTGTTTAATCAGACCTGCCCACAGAGTACAAGGCCCGCCAGGAGCCCCGGGGCAAGGCGGCGTGTGCTTTGAAGCTAATCCCCTTTCTGTCTCCAGGGAGAATTAGCATTCCAAGCCCAGGAAGCAGGCTGTGCCAAATTTGCGTTTCCTAAGGATTAACTTTTTTTTTTTTTTAATTAGGGCTCACAGACACATCAAATCTTCTTTATCAAAACCATCTCAGGCTTGAGGCACAGCCTCCTGGAGGTCACTTCTACCCGGCGAGAAGCTGGAGGCCTCTCTGTCTACCGCAAAGTTCTTCAGCCTGGGACCAAGTTTCATCTAACCTGTAAACAGGAACCTGTGACAGGCGAGGAAAGGCAGAACTCCGTGCCTTGGTTTTCTAAAATGAATGAATGGACGGGCCCCGGGGGCTCCCTTAGCAAGTTAACGGAGAAAGGACCTTCTGAAGTTTTAAGTCTTTTCTCCATGAATCGTCTGCTGCAAAAGGAAATGGCCAACCAGTGTGCCAAGAAAAAAACAGGCAGAAACTCTAAATTGGGTGCTTCAACCAGACCCCTGCAAAGAACATGAAATAAACCACGGGCTGATCCCTGGCTGAATTTGGAGTCAGAAACACAGCTAATTAGAACGAAGAATCCAGAGGAAACGCCCCATGGCCAGATCACTCAAGCCATGAGCTGGAGCCCACTGGTACTCAAATTACATTAGGAGGCACTTGGAGGGACTTTTATTTTAATGTATGTTAACAAAAAAATTAGTACGTCAAGATCGTGGATGGTAGTGTCTTCATGATGAGGTCCCGGGGCATATCGGTTATTTTAAATAAAAGTTACTTAAGAGACAGGCTGTATAAGGACACTCGGCTCCTCCCCTCTCTGACCCTAAAGAGCTCAAGTGACAGGTACCCTCCCTGTGTCAGCAGGTAAAGAGACATCCTTATCACGGAGCTTGGAAATTTAGAGAAAGTCGTAACACGAGAAAGCAGTATAAACATCCCTTGTTTCTTTCTGCTCATTTGCCGCCCCAGCCCTCATTCTTGATAGAATTCCTTACCAGGTGCTTAGCTGAGCTGTCTGGTAGAATTCCTTATTCGCTGAAGCCCCCAAAGTTAAGTTTTCTCTGTCCTGTCAAATCCTCACAGGTTCATTGCCTTTTTGTCTAAAAAAGGACAAAACCTGCCTGCCTTGGTCATTCCTTTATGCCTCGATTTCATGATTGGGCCTCTGCGCCCACGTGAAAAAACTTTGTTTTTTTCCCCTCCTGTTGGTCTGTCTCATGTCAATTTAATTCTCAGTCCAGCTGGAAGAATCTGCAGGGTAGAGGAAGAATTTTTCCTTCCCCTCAGAGGCTAAATTAGTATTTAACTTTGAAAAAGTGGGACAGTTAAAGAAAATACAGAGTAAATAATGTTATTTACACAAGAAGTTGGCAAACATTGAGATGACAGACATGTGGATTGCTAAAATTAGGGAAATTTTGTCCTATGAACAAAAGGAGGGGAAGAAAATTATTTCTGCTCCAGATGCCGGGGGTCCCCAGTCCGGAAGGGAAACAGCGCACCTGCACGGCCCCTCCAGATCCAGCCAGGCCCCCCACTCCTCAGTGTGGTCCCCCATGGGACCCTGGGACAGGGGGAGGGGCCCCCCAGAGGCCCAGCGGAGAGGCCCCTCGTACCTTAATGACGTCTTCATCCGCAGACCTGCACTCCACAGCCGCGGACACGTCCACCACGGAGCCGTCCTCCTGAATGGCCACGACCTTGACGGGAACCGAGACGGCCTTCCCGGTGAGGACGGCCGTGTTCAGCACCTCCGTGTCCTGCGCGGGAGAGCAGAGGGCGCAGGTCACACACAGGGGAGCCCGTGAGCAGGCCACTGCCACCGTCCCTCTCCCCCTGCCATTGAGGCTCCATCTGCCTGGACCCAGCCCGGAGGCCCCGCGGCTCGGCAGTTCTGGGAAGCCGGGGACAGTGCATCCCAGGCTGAGCTCCCGGAGCCCGACAGCCGCACTCCCTCCTCCGCCCCCAGGGACAGGGGCATGGTCACCCCTCCCAGGACCCTTCCTGCCACCAGCCCCCTCGCTCCAGCCTGCGGCCGGGCTCCCACACCACACGGGGTGCTCTCCAACAGTCCCCAGATCTCCGCTCCAGGGTCACTCGGTGGGCGGCCGCCTGTCCTCCCAGCTCATTAACACCGTGAACGCGGCCCTCGCTGTAGTTTCAAATTAAGACCGGTAACTGGGGCGCCTGGCGGTTCGGTCGGTTAAGCGGCCGGTGTTGGCTCGGGTCACGATCTCACAGCCTCACGTCGGGCTCTGTGCTGTCAGCGTAGAGCCCGCTTTGGATCCTCTCTCTCCCTCTCTGCCCCTCCCCCACTAGCTCACTCGCACGCGCTCTCTCTCTCTCTCCCAAAAAGACACATTTAGAAAAAAGATTCTTTACAAAAAAGAAGAAGAAGAGGAAGAGGATGAGGAAGAAGAGTAAGAGGAAGAAGAAGAAGAAGAGGAGGAGGAGGAGGAAAGTAACCACACACAGAACAAGGAGAACCGGTCGCAGAAAAGCAACCTCTGCCTTCCGGAGCCGACCGCCAGCCCCCTTCCTCCCCCAGGCCTCCCAGTCACCAGGGTCCCCTCCAAGCCCAGGGATCCGCGGGCACCACGGCAGTGTCTGTCTTCCTCTGCTGATCCCCGGGGTCCCGCGGGGGCCACCTTCGGGACTTCTCCCCCACCTGCCACCTTCTTGCTGCCCCCACAACCACCGCCACGGAGACCCTGTCCTGCCGCGTGGACAGCCACCACGGCTGCCCACCCACCTCCCGTGTCCACGCCCCCCACGACAGTTGAAGGGCATCCTTTGTATCGCAACGGAACTCGCAGCGTTTCTCCCCTAGGTTGCACCTCTTGGAAAGCCTCCTGCCGTTCGTTCTTAAGATAAAGTCCACACTCGCGGCCCGCGGCCATCTGACCCTGACCCCGCCTCCGGCTCTCTCGCTCCCCCCCCCCACTGCCCCTCCCACGGGAGACCCCCAGACCTCTCCCCAGTCCTCACCCTCACCCCTGCTCACAGCCACGCAGAGCCCTCACCACACCCGCGCGTCTCAGCCTCCACACCCGCTTCTTGGGGGGAGCGGGGCTCCTCGGCCCGCCACGGTGTGGACAGCGCGCCCAGTCTGCCCTGCGGGAACCCACCCCCGATGCTCACCCCGTGTTCATCTGGTGCTTGTGTTTCCATGTCTAACTACTCATCAGACCGTAGACTCCCCAAGGTCTCGGCCCCCTTTGTTCTGACCTCGTCACATCCCCGGAACCGGGGACGGAACCTGGTGCGTGGGGAGGTCTCGCGCACAGGCTCCGGGACTGGACGGTCTGGCTCTGGGCCTGGCTCGGCCCCCGTGTCAGTGGATCCCAAGTCCCAGAAGGTCCGACTCAAGTGAAAGAACCCATCGCGGGTTCGACTGCACCTGTCGCACGACCGGACTCTGGAGGCTCCGGCCGCCGACCCTGGTCCAGTGACCCCGCGAGGCCAGGGCTACTTCTCTGCTGTTCTCCCGGCCACTCCCTCAAGCGAGCCAGACGGCGCCCGTCACACCGGCCATCTGTCCGCTGTCTCAGCAGGGGGAGGCAGGCTGGGGGAAGAGTGCACCCGCTCGTCCTCGCCGGGAAGTCCAAGGCTCGTCGCACGGGGAGCCACCTGCGGAGGCGGCTGGCAGAGTGGGCCTCCCTAGTGGAGCCGGCGGTGGAGTGCGGGCGTGCGAACGGCTTTCACAGTCCGTTCCCGGGTCCGCCACAAGGCACTTCCCTCCCCCCGCGCCCGAGTTCCCTGATGTGGGACGCGGGGAGAACAAAAGTACCCACCGCGTGGTGACCTCGTGAAGGCTTAACGAGACTCTCTGCGTACAGAGCTCAGAACGGAATTGGCGGAAAATGAACAAGGGCTGCATCCGTGCAGCTACTGCAGCCGATGCTATGAAAGGTTTGCTCCAGGAATGAAGTAAAGAGCCACCAGGCAGGTCCACAAAGGGACTCTGGGAAAGACGCTCCTTCCACACGCGTCCCAAGAGTGAAAGTCAACTAGGGAGCCGGTGGAAGCCGGGCAAAATGCCGCTCAGCAGTGAGGTCCCCCGAACGACACGGTCGCCTCCACCAGACTCTACCCAACGGATAACTGCTTCACATTCTCTTCTCACTCTTGGATCCCCTCGTCTCAGCTCAAGCACTAAGTGGGTCCTGTACCTGATTTTCTAAATGACCCCCTCATTATCCACCTTAAAACTGAAGATCAGTAAGAGGTGGGGTCAATGAGTAATAAATAATAATAATAATAATAATTAATAGGCAGCACTCTAAGTACTTTGCATGTAATTAATTGCTTGTTCAGCTTCCTCCACAACCCTTCCAAGATAGTTCCTACTATTATTCCCGGTTCATAGATGATTTGTTATTCACTGAAATTAAACCTGAAAATAATAGCTACTCATCAATAAAGAAAGCCAACTTTGTAGTGAGTATTTGTAAACAGTGCCAGCCCAATCTAAGAAAGATGAAAAAAAATAAGTTGGTGTTTGGTTTTACGTATGTCCTCTCCCCCGGACGGACTCTCAAGGAGTTACGTCCAAAAGCACATAACTACAGTCCATGTATCTGAATATTCCATTCTCCCCAGGGACATGAACTATATGTGCACCTTTATATTTCAGGTGTACATCAAGGACAGGAAGCAGGCAGCACTGCAGAAATTGAGACGAGAACTCACCAAAGGTGGGACAGTGGTGTGGGTGTGGACGAAATCACCATGGGTCCAAAGATGAGGGACGGTGTCGTGATTCCAGAACACATGGCTAGGTTCTGCTCCTAACGCAATTGGGAAACTCGATACGGGGGTGTTGGCCGTGTGTAACGGGCAGGCATTAATTCTGCCTGATGAGCGTTCACGGACGCTGAAAAATCCACCCAACTCTCTGTTTGAAATGACAACGTTTTGTTTTTCCTCCGGGTATCATCCTACTCTGCTACCAATGAATGTGGCTTAGGTGGTGCTGACCCCAGACCACTGAGTCAGGCTCCGCAGAGGAGCACACACACCAAACGTGGCCCCTCGAGGAGACTGATTCAAGCGAAATGCAGACAAAGGAAATCAAAGACAAGAGCAGGACAGGACAGATTCCTGGAAGGTTTCTGAGTTTCTGAATCCAACACATCGGTGTCCGCTATCTTTGGAAATTTAGATATACATAAAAAAACTTTTACTTAAGCCTATTTTATTTTCTTAATTTTTAAAAAATGTTCATTATTTACTTCGGAGAAAGAGAGAGAGAGTGGGGGAGAGAGAGAATCCCAGGAAGGCTCCGCACCCTCAGCGTAGAGCCCGACGCAGGATCCGAACCCACGAACCCCAGCCGAAATCAAGAGTCAGACACTTAACCGACCGAACCACCCAGGCGCCCCAAGCTGATTTTAATTGTAAGCCAACTTACACCTGAAAGTCTTAAGCAACATGCAAGGCTCTAAAATGAGCACCCATCTCTACTCTGTAGAAACTCACAGGCTTCAAGAAGACACCACCACAATTTTATCAAACTGAGTTTCAAGGCAGGTGACTTTATTTCTTGTACAACCAATCCCCACTGATCCAAGCTTGTGCTTTGATCCCAAATACCTTTGCAACCATGTTCCTTCCTGTAGTTTTGCATGTGTGGCTGAGATTTCTGCAACCGTGTTTTCCAGTGGCCATCAATGGCCTCCTCCAAATCCCAAAGCCAATCCTACCTGCCTCTGACACAATAAGAAAGCAATTTAATCTCGTGAAATATTACATCTAAATCATCCCCTGTTGCCACAGACTGCTAAAACTCCACCATCTATCAAAATACAACTCTTTTATTCTGCTATTTGTGCAAGCTCTAGGTTTTATGCCTTGAAAACATATTTATATTCCTTTATGAAGATGAGTTTCCATTAATGTTGCACACCACAGCAGCATCAGTGAAAATGGCAGAGTAAGGACATCCACAAATTCTCTCCATAAAGCAGGAGAAAACTGGCCAAAAAAAAAGAGAAAAAGTCAAAATCAATTTTTTTACAACTCTGGAAATAAAGGCTATGCAACCAGGAGAGCATGTATTCAAGAAAAATAGCTAAATCTTGGTTAAAAAAGAGCGAAGTTTGTGGCATTTTTACTTGACTTATTCCCATCCCTTACTTCCCAGCTCCGTAGTAGCTTTAAAAAAATTACAGCTCACTGTCAACAATAAAAACTCCTGGGTTCGCAGGACGAAAGCCACTGGAGAGAGCAAATCAGCACTGGAGAGCCTTCAGACCCTAATTCCCAAAGAACTGCCGTTATTGGACTTGTCTGATAGCTCCCTGGAAGATCCCACTTACAAGGCTGTCAGTATTTGACTCGCTCTGAGTTCACCCAGTGTGACAAGCTTTATCCCTAGAGGTATTTGTTCAAAGCCATTGTCGGCAATTGTTTAACTTCATAGCTGCCTGGAGGCACTGAATAAAGTTTGGTGCAAAAAAAAAAAAAAAAAAAAATAGACCAACCCAAAAGCTTAAAAGGAAAAAATGAGGAATAAGATATCCAGAGGTACTTTGGAAAGCTAATGCCTATCCTGGGGACCCTGCAGGACTATGCTTATACGTAGGGCTGTGCGTACGTCCTGGGCTGTGTTCATACTCAAAAAAGACCTGAGAAGGCTCTAAGCTCTCACCACGGGTTGACTTTGAGGTTCTGTTAAAGCAGGAAGTGAAAGCTAAGGCAGGGCTGTCAAATGCCTGGCTGGTATTGAAACTGTGTCCCAACACACACAAAGAGACTCTCGGTAAAGACTGGGGCACGTACTGATTCCAAGTGTCTAGGGCAATCTCTACAATCACGGGCTGACCACCAAGCTGGCCAGACCAAGACTGCAGCGACCACACACAGCAAAAAATAGAGTCTACAGACTTCACGAAAGTCACTAAATAACCCAACTTACTACTACAATAAACAACAATAAAAACCCAAGGAAAAAGAGATGATTTAATTTCAGAGTTGGTACAGGACATTATTTGAAATTTCCCCTTTTCAACAACAACAAAAAAGGATGGTCCAGTCACAAGATGAAAAGCAATCCAGAAGAACTGTGGTTGGGGTGCCTGGGTCGCTCAGTCAGTTAAGCGTCCAACTTCAGCTCAGGTTGTGATCTCGAGGTTCATGAGTTTGAGCCCTGTGTCGGGCTCTGTGCTGACAGCTCAGAGCCTGGAGCCTGCTTCGGATTCTGTGTCTCCCTCTCTCTCTGCCCCTCCCCTGCTCATGCTCTGTCTCTCTCTGTCTCAAAAATAAATAAAAACATTAAAAAAAATTTTTTTAAATAAAAAATTTAGAAAAAAGAACTATTCTTGAGGAAGCCCACACGTTGGACTTACTGGACAAAGATGCAAATATTTTAAACAGCTGTTTCAAATACAAAGAATTAAAAAAAAAATCATACCTAAAGAACCAAAGGAAAGTGTGAGAAAGGTGACTCGCGAGTGAATTCCAATAAAGAAATACAAATTATGAATAATTATGAAAAGAAACAAATGGGAATTGGGGACTTGAAAAGTGCAAGAATGAAAATGGAAAATTCACTCGTATGTTCTCCTATAGGAATGGAGTGAAAGTAGAACAGGATGAAAGGAAAAAACGTGGGAAATCCACAAACGTGGAAATTAAATAGCCTCCTTTTAAACAATAAATGGTTCAAAACAGAAATCACAAGGGAAACTGGAGAAATGCTTTGAGATGACTGAAAACAAAAACACAACATACCGAAACCTCACACGACACAGAGAAAGTAGCACATAGAAACTTACAGCTGTAAATGCCTGCATTATAAAAAAAAGGAAAAGGGGGCGCCTGGGTGGCGCAGTCGGTTAAGCGTCCGACTTCAGCCAGGTCACGATCTCGCGGTCCATGAGTTCGAGCCCCGCGTCAGGCTCTGGGCTGATGGCTCGGAGCCTGGAGCCTGTTTCCGATTCTGTGTCTCCCTCTCTCTCTGCCCCTCCCCCGTTCATGCTCTGTCTCTCTCTCTCTGTCCCAAAAATAAATTAAAAAACGTTGAAAAAAAAATTTAAAAAAGGAAAAGGAAGCTCTCAAACCAATGACCTAGACTTCCACCTGCAGAAGAGCAAACTAAACCCAAAACGAGCAGAAAGAAGAAAGGAATAAAGAATAGAGTAGATCAGTAAGTCAAAGGAATAAAAGGCACAGCGTAAGGAATACAGTCAATGATGTTGTAATAGGCACGTAACAGGACAGATGGTAGCTCGCTTATGGCAAACATACCATAATGTATAAACTTTTAAAACAAAAACAAAAACCCAAAGGGCATGCACATTTTTTTCATCTTAATAAGTACTGCCAGATTGTTTTTCAATAACACAGTAGCAGTTTTCACATCTCTCAGTAATACATGAGACTGTTTCCCCATATCTTTGCCACCATTTTATGTGATCAATCTGTTTAATTTTTGCCAGTATCAAACGGTAAAAAAAAATGGCATTTTGTTGCTACTTTAATATTTCTCTGAACTCAAAAGGAAACTCAGCATTTGTTTCAGACTTTTAGTGTCTATTTGCATCTGTGTTTCTGTGAACTGTTTGCTTCTGTTATTTTTCTAATGATTCTTTCATTTTTCTATTTGTCTGTTTGTATTTTTAACAAGAATTTCTTAGAGTATTTGTATATTAGAGTCACTAAAATTGTATCTCAAAAAAATTCTTTTTCAGTGTATTGCTGGTTTATGATGGCGTCTGTCATACAATTTCATAAACAAAGAAGAGAGTGGAAATGAATGATAGAAAGAATAGAAAACAGTATAGAAAATCAATGAAATTAAAGCAAAAGTAATTTATTGGGTACAATAGAATCAACAACAAATTACTTAAAATAAATTTAACCAAGGTGCAGGAATTCTATACTGAACACTAAAAAATGTCATTGAAAGAAACTAAAGACTACCTAAATACATGTAAAAGCATCTTGTGTTCATAGATTGAAATACTTAATAATGTCAAGATGACAATACTCCTCAAAGTGATTTACATAGTTGATGCAATCACCATCAATATCCCAGCTGCTTTTTTACAGAAATTGACAAGTTGATTCCAAAATTCATATGGAAATGAAGGAACAGTCAAAACAATCTTTAGGGGCGCCTGGGTGGCTCAGTAGGTTAAACATCCGACTCTTTATGTTGGCTCAGGTCATGATTTCGTGGTTCGTGAGTTCGAGCCCAGCATCGGGCTCCACACTGACAATGCAGAGCCTGCTTGGGATTCTCTCTCTCTCTCTCTCTCTCTCTCTCTCTTCTCCTTCTCTCTGCCCTTCCCCCACTTGCACTCTCTCACTCTGTCTCTCTCAAAATAAATAAACAAAAACTTTAAAAAGAAAAAAAAAGATTCCCTTTGTCCCTCTTCCTCTGCCTCTCCCATGCTCGTACTCTGGTACTCTCTCAAAATCCAAAACAAAAACAAACAAAAAAAATTCCTTATTTTTTTAAGTTTATTTATTTATTTTTGGGAGACAGAGAGAGAGAGAGCACAAGCAAGTGAGGGGAAGAGAGAGAGGGAGAGACAGAAACCCAGGCAGGCTCCATGCCATCAGTTCAGAGCCTGATGTGGGGCTTGAACTCACGAACCGTGAGCTGAGAGCAAGAGTCGGATGCTTAACTGACTGAGCCACCCAGGTGCCCCAAAAAACCCAGTCTTTAAAAAGAACAAAGCTGAGAGGACTCACCCTTTTATGAATATAATTGGCTTTCCAGAAATAAACCTTCACATTTTCCATTTTCAGCCAAATGACTTTTGACAAGGATGCCAAGACAATTCAAAGGTTTCAAAGAAGAGTCTTTTCAACAAAAAATGCTGGGATAACTGGATATCCACATGAAAAGAAAAAAAAAAAGCTAGATCCCTACCTCACACCATATAAAAAAAAATCAACTCAAAATGGATCATAAGCACAAATATAAGAGCTCAAACTATAAAACTCTTAGAATAATACTTAGGTGCAAATCTCCATGACTTTGCATTGCATTGTCCTCACTCTGGACCCACACGTTGACCAAGTAGCCACTTGTCACTGTGACAGAGGAAGGGAGAGCATAAGGTCTTGTGCTCTTAGAGCTTCTGACTGGAAGTGAGCTCATCACTCTTCACAAGTTTCATTGCCCAAATCAAGGTACATGGCCATACCTAAATTCAAGTGGGCAGTGAAATCCAGCCAAACAATGTGCCCAAAAAGAGAATTGGTGGGCATGTCTTGAAAAAGTTTCTCACTTTACAAGGAAGGAAACTGAGGCACACCACACTATTGCTAACCAATATATGGTTCCCATTCATTGTTTCACCTGCTGCATAATATTTTATACTATGTGCACATGCTACTCACTCCCCATCCTCCCCTTACCCTCCAAGCCCCTCCCAGCCCCCAATCTGCTTCCTCTCTCTATGCATTTCCTTACTCTGCACATTTTATGTAAATGGAACCATATTACACATGCCCTTTTGCGTCTGGCTTATTTCACAAAGCATGGTTTTGAAGTTTATTCATGTTGTAGCATGTGTCAGCACTTCATTCCTTTTTATGGCTGAGTAATATTCCGTTATATGGATATACCCACATTTCATTTACCCATTTATCAGTTGATGGGCATTTGGGTTGTTTCTCGGTAAACCTGGGTCCAGAGAAAGGACAATGCAGTGCACAGTCCCTGGCTGATGGGTGTTGGACATGTAGTGAGAGCAAGAATAAACCATTGTTGTTTTAAGCTATTAAAATCTAGGATACTATTTTGTATCTATACCCTTGGGCTAAAGATAAAAATATGTGTAAACACATACTGAATGCTAGTTAGGTGTGTTTTCCACAACAGAATAGGTTAGCAGTTCCAAAACTACTTTAGTGAATTCTAGGATTGAGCAAGTAAGATATGTTGGTAATAATGAGAGACAGGTTTCTCACTGCTAAAGAAATGAATTTAAAATTGCAAAAAAAAAAAGGGTAAGAGTGAACTTCAGTCATGAGCTGGAAGTAGAGATACAGCCATGAACTTATGGCAGATGGCAGGTGTATGTGTGTTTATGTATGTGCAAATGTAGGTGTGTCTTTATTTAGCTTTCCCTAGTTCTCTGTGCTCAGAGGGCTTTGATGCAATGATACCCTAGTAATCAGCACACCCAGACCCAGATTTTAGTTCTAAATACCCTCTCCAAACAAAAAAAAAAAAAAAAAAGGAAACAGAGCTCCTGGGAAAAATGGCTAATTCTGGGGCCAAAGCACAAGATAATGAGCCTAAAATATGTTGCAGAGCCAGAAGATAAAAAAGTGCTTGAACAAATGTCAAAAGGACACAGGAGACAGCTTGAAGGAGCTCCCACTGGTCAATCTGGGGCAATTTTACAGCACTATAAATAATTGTAACAGCCCATTATAATAATATAATATATTATACAACAAGTATAATATATAATAAGCTTCTGAGTCCATACTGATATAAACAAACAAACAGGGGAGAAGGGAAACTTCATCCTTAGGGTAGAATTCCAACTAATAAATGTAAAAACTAACGATGAAATTAGAATATCACCATCTGGCCACCACCATTTATCACCATAATTGTTTCAGGCAGGAATCAGCATGAATGCTACTAGTAATTAAAAGTATGATAAGAAACAGGACATTCGTATAGTGTTAATGTATCTCCATGCAAGAGATTTATTAATTTCAAAGAGAAAGACAGGAACTATATGGAACCAAAACCCATCATACACCGTGGCATCCACGTGATCAAACATAACATCACTTACTGGGATAAACAGACACCCTGTGTCCTGAAAAAGGACATAACGTCACTTTTGATATGTTTAGAAAACAAGGTGGGGATGGAATCTGATAATGAGGAACCTTCAGACAAATTCAAATTGGGGTCATATTCTACAAAACAACTGGCTTGTGCATTTCAAATGCATCACAGTCTGAAAGACAAAGACCGAGAAATTTCCAGATGGAAGAGGACTGATAGATATAATAACAAATGTACATGTGATCCTAGACCGGGTCCTCAAACAGAAAAAAAGTACATTCCCTTTGCTGTAATGAAGGTTAGTGGACAACTGACAAAATTGGAATAAGGTCTGGAGTAGAGGTAAGTCTTCGTACCAACTGTTAACTGATAATCTCACTCTACCTCTGCAAGAATGTTTGGGAAATTCACACTGAAGCATTTGCAGATACAGGATCAGCACGTGTGGAACTGAAACACTGCATAAAACACAGCAACAAGGTGTGTTCGTGTAGAAGGGGGAGGATGTTGTCATCTGGGGAGCTTGGGGAAGGTATCTGGGAAATGCATTTATTCAGACTCCTAGGAAATTTAAAAATAATATGAAGAAGCAAAAGAACAAACAAATCAAGGAATAAATGCATAAAGATACAGGGATGGGAAGTGCCTAATGAACATCATTGATGACAACTAGCTTTGTTTTCAAAGTAGCCATCACACCTGCGGAGTCCAATGCAGGGCTCGAACTCACACCCTTGAGATCAAGAGTTGGACGCTTAACCGACTGAGCCAGGCACCCCGACAATTAGCTTTTCTTAAACACTTAGATAAGTGCCAGGCACTGTGCTAAGCGATTTACACATATTATGTGCTAATAATAATGCATATTTATAATAAATACAGTGTAATATGTACTGATATCTAAAAATAAAAGTCACCCTAAAGAAGAGCCTGCTACATGATAAGTTCTTGATAAACATTTACTAGTCTTACTAACATCTCATTTAATCCTCAAACGTCCCTACCGACAGATTGCTGTTTTTATCCTCACTGTGCGAATGAGGGAACCAGGGCTGGAAAGGGTCTTTCAATTTGGCCGGAATCACACTTCTGCTAGGCAGCCAAACCAGGATGTAAATAAAATCACGTACACACCAAAGCCCATCATCCTGGCTGCCCTGGTGCTTCTCCTAGCTTCTCCCCTGTGAAGCACAGCCAACACTCCATTGCTTTGCCTGACTCACACGCTTCAAGGACAAAAGATAGATTTCTCTCGGCTTTGATGTTAACACCTTGTAAGTAGATATCTTACAAATGTAAAGCTTAAGAGTTAGCAGAGGGGTGTCTGGGTGGCTCAGTCAGTCGAGCGTCTCACTCTTGATTTCGGCTCAGGTCATGATCTCACGGCTGTGGGTTCAAGCCCCGAGTCGAGTTCCGCGCACTGACCGCATAGAGCCTGCTTGGGATTCTCTCCCTCACTCTCTCTGCCCCTCCCCTACTCACGCTCTCTCTGTCTCTCTCAAAGTAACTAAATAAACTTAACAAAAAGGTTTAAGATTTAGCAGAAACAGCCAAGCAGCCCCCAAACCCCATGACATGACCACATGTGGCTTCTAGAAGGTTCTATCCCAGCTGCTCCCCCAGCGTGGGAGCATGTGGACCACAGTCCTCAAGGCCCAGCAGCCTACCTCCTCTGGTCCCTGGCACAGGGGTGTCAGTCTCTGAACGGGACTCTAACTCTGACCTGGTTTTGCTCTCAGACACCCCGACTTCTGATTTCTAGAGCTGTAAGACAGATGTAAACTTCACTCAGAAGTAAACAAGGATGCCTGCCAGCTCCAACCGAGACAATGATTTTCAACCCCACTTGTCGTGTATTACATAACTCTGGAATCGGCCCACTTCCCTCCATGTGATAGTTATTTTTGGACTCTAATAATTTACCATCCACAAAGCAGTAAGTGATTTCAAAAATTCAGCTCCTTATGAGTCCCTGAATAACATGGAGAAAGTCCTATCAAGTAGGATGGCACTCAGAAGGAGTTGATAAAACGTGTCTAAGTCCGAGTCCGGTCCAGATGTCTCCCAGGTGGCAGCTTGGAGGGAAGAAGCTGAAACCGTGTGGAAGGACGTGGACCAGCTGTCACCCAGTGCGCTGGGGAAGCTCACGGACGCTGGTAACCAAGGGCAGCGAGATGGTAAAGGCTACTTAATGGATGAGACAGATGAAGGGGCACGTGGTTGTCCAGTGGGCCTCACGGTCAGGTTTACGTCCACTGTGTCCCACCCTGCCGGGGGGGGGATGTAAGATCCCAGGCGCTGTCGGCAGCTGACGCGGCCCACGGTGACATGAGGGCCAGACGGAAAGCCAGAGAGACCAACAGGTGACAGCCAAGCTTCAGTCGGACAGAAAGAAAAGACACACACAGTTTTAAAATGCTAGATAGAGGCAATGACACGGGGGCAGAGAGAAAGGGAGAGAACACGGCAGCTCAGGGAAGAGAAAGGCAGCGTCGGGGAAAAACGTGCGCGTGAGAGGGGCACACGCAGAATGCACGCGGGGTTACGGGCGGGCGCTGTTTGTTCCCACATCCCAGCTCCAACACTGAACCACATTCCCCCGTGTTTGCCCTACTTCTAACCATCAGCACCTCCTCAGTCCCAACCGTAACCTGTCAGCTGTATATCTTCGCTGCCCAGGGTGGGGAAGGAAGAAAACCCTCCCATGCAGCTCAGCGGCATTAAAATACAACACAGCTTCCGGTGGCCAGAAGACCGCCAGCAAATGACATCTGTCCAATTAAAAGCGAAAGCAGATCTGATGGCACCTCTGAGACAGATGTTCCCGAAAAAGCTTAGCATCTCTGAAACCCGAGCCCACGAGGAAAACTCCACCCTGATATAAACAACCCTGCATACAGTGGCGGGGCCCTGTGACTGCAGCAAGCAGGGGGGTGGGGGGGAGGGCTGCTGCAGGCTGGGGCTGATTCAGTCCCACAGTCAAGTTCCAAGTGAGGGTGGATGGAGGAGGGAGGGAGGCGGGGAAAGGGAGGGGAGGGGAGGGAGAGGAGGAAGAGGAAGAACTTACTGTCCAAAAGGGAAAAAGACAGACAGGCAGACAGACAGAAAGACCGAAAACATACAGTCCTAAAGAGGGAGGGAGACAGACAGACAGACAGACAGACAGGGAGATCTACAAAGACAGACTGACCCAGGCAGAATGAGAAGGGGCAGAGGGACAGAGACAAACGAGGGACACAAGCGGAGAAAGACAGCAAGCTAACGAGCGGGAGCATTCAAGGGGGACTGAGCTGGGCAGCAGGACGACAGAGGCAGCGACAAAGAGAACAGGATGTGCTTGGACCTCACACCCGAGCCACGTGGCTCTCTGCTCTGTACAAACCATGCCTCTGTGTCCACCGTGGGGCTGGCCCGGCCCGCTCCGGCCCTGACTCCCGCAGCCTGTGTCTGTCTGCAGCTGAGGCTGCTGGGCTCGGCCCCAGCACAGAGGATCGTCCTCAGAAGCCAGGGCCCTGGCAAAGCGCCCCGGGAAATGGGGTGCACCTGCCAGGGATTCTCAACACGGTCATGTCCCTGGGGACTTCCCTACGGAACACACTAGAGCAAAAACACTTGTTCAGCAAATGCTCAGGGCACTGCTGAGCATACAAGTGAGGGGGGAAACAACGAGAATCAGAAGTTTCTGTGGAAGAGTCATGATATGCAGGCACTGTTTATACCTTCATGTTTTTATTCACATAATTCTCATAACAAGCCTATGAGGAGGAGCCCTCATCATCCCCATTTTACAGATGAGAAAACAGAGTCACAGACACTCATCCCAGATTTCAATACTGAATGCTGGACCCAGAACTAAAACCCAGAAAATCTTACTCTAGAATCTAGGCCTGTAACCACTATGCTATTCTGCTTGTTAAGAATAATATACTATCGAGGTGGCTGGGTGTCTCAGTCGGTTGAGTGTCTGACTTCAGCTCAGGTCATGATCTCGCGTTTCGTGAGTTCAAGCCCCGCATCGGGGCTCTGTGCTGATGGCTCAGAGCCTGGAACCTGTTTCTGATTCTGGGTCTCCCTCTCTGCCCCTCCCCTGTTCGCATTCTGTCTCTCAAATATAATCATCAAAAAAAAATTTTTTTAAGAGTCATATAGTATCAAGGTACCCGGGTGGCTCAGTCAGTTAAGCGTCTGACTTCTGGTTTGGGCTCAGGTCATGATCTCACAGTTCGTGAGATCGAGCCCCGCGTCTGGCTTAGTCCAGAGCACGGAGCCTGCTTGGGAATCTCTCTCCCTTTTCTCTCTGCCCCTCCCCAACTTGTGCATGCTCTCTGTCTCGAGAATAAATAAATAAACTTAAAGAAAAGAATAATATAATATCAATACAGGAAAATCATAACACTCTGTTCCAGACAGAATGCTGAGCCCTTTGTATGGTTTCTCATCAATCCCCAGAGGGAGGGTCTTTTCTGACTAGTCTCTCTCGCTCTGTTTTTACACATTACCCAATTGTAGGTCACAGGAATTGCCACGATTTGGAAATTAACCTGCTAACTTGCTTCTGATCAGCCTCGCCCACTAAACAGTAACACTTGGAACTCTGCTTCTGTTCGGGACCCGGAAATAGCCCACCTGCTGTAACTCAGAAAATCAGACAAAATACAGGCAGCAATTGTTTTCTGACGCTATGAAAATAGGTAGAAATAAGGGAAAGTGAAGGCGAGTCCTGGGTTACCGTAGGAAGAATAAATTCAAATAAAACTCCACCCTCTTGTTGAGATCAGGTGACAGAGATCAGGGTTAAGGCAGCTAGAATTTGGAGGCAGTTTATCCGAAAGAAAGGAGCTTGGTGCGGGGAAAGAGTCCTAACATCTTCAGAAGGGGCTCTGGGGTCTCTGGCTCAGTACCCGGCTGTACATGCAAGGCTGAGGACAGAATCTCCAGAAGCAGTAAGCTGAACGATTCGGGAACACACACAGGGCTGGAAACCATCCATGTTCCAATCAGCCAGACTGGAGAAACCGCGTAAGACAGGGAACACCGGGCAGAATGCTGAGAAGGGTCATGCCGTTAACAGTAGAGCTAAATTAGACCCAGTAAAGGCTGCTGTAGACCTGCCCCTGAGAAGCTTTTTTAAAAAATGTTTATTTATTTATTTTGAGAGAGAGAGAGAGAAAGAGCATGCAAGCAGGGGAGGGGCAGAGAGAGAGGGAGAGAGAGAATCCCAAGCAGGCTCCGTGCTGTCAGCGTGTAGCCAGATACAGGGCTCAATCCCACACACTGTTAGATCATGACCTGAGCTGAAATCGGGAGTCTGACATTTAACCGACTGAGCCACCCAAGAGCCCCTTTAAGAAGCTTAAACGCAACCTTGAAAGAAGCAAACTTATCTGGATGCTAGAACAAAATTGACACCGATTAGAAGAATAGAGCAAAACCTAGCACTCAACAAGGTGAGATTCACAATGGACAGGAGCCATTCTAAAATAGGTAACCAGGATAAAAATCAAGTAATAGACCCAGAAATGCTGGAGACGATAGAATTGTGTATAAAGGGAGTAAAAAAAATATGCCTAGACAGAAAATATTCGGTCTAACGGACACTGAAATGGCTCCTACGTGCTCACCCAAGATGAATGAAAACGAATGTCCATGTAGGGATGCAGAATTTTTACTCCTACCAGCCCCAAACTGGAAAGAATCCCCACGTCTGCTGGTGAATGAATAAACAAAGTATGGCACACCCACACGATGCGATATCAGTCAGCAATAAATCACTGATACGTGCAGGAATGTGGACGAACCCAAAAGCAATTAGGCCAAGGGAAACTAGCCCAAGTACATGCTATGGGATCCCACTGATGTGAAATTCTTTTAAAGGGAGAATGGTGGGGCGCCTGGGTGGCGCAGTCGGTTAAGCGTCCGACTTCAGCCAGGTCACGATCTCGCGGTCCGTGGGTTCGAGCCCCGCGTCGGGCTCTGGGCTGATGGCTCGGAGCCTGGAGCCTGTTTCCGATTCTGTGTCTCCCTCTCTCTCTGCCCCTCCCCCGTTCATGCTCTGTCTCTCTCTGTCCCAAAAATAAATAAACGTTGAAAAAAAAATTAAAAAAAAAAATAAATAAAGGGAGAATGGTAGTGACAAAAATGATGGTGGTTGTCAGAGGCTGGGGTGGGGTGGGGTAAGGACTGGCCAGGCAGAGGCTAGAAGGAGTTTGGGGGATGATGGAAATATTCCGTCTGTGGCTGCGGTGGGGTGATGGTTGTGTAACTCTCCACGAATCTCAACAAACTGCAAAACAGGTGAGCGTCACGGCACGTCGGTGACACCTCAGTAAACATGACACAAAATTAGATCTCACTTGCTGGTTGTTCATTACCGCATCGCTCGTGTCTTCCGTTCAATAACTATTGGTTCAGAAGAAGAGGGGACCAGAGAGAAGCAATGCACAGGAAAGACAGAGGGACACGGGCGGGTCCATTACCAATGTCAGATGCGCCACCGATCCCACTTGGAGAAGAAACTGAAGCTCAGAAGCGTTCGGTCATTTCCTCACGGCCCAGGACTGGTGTCACACATCGCCCGGGGGGAGAGGAAACGCATACACTTTCCTTAACTGGTCACGGGCCGCAAGTGTGTGCCCTTCCTCCCGATGCACCTGCTGCCTGGAGAAGCCGGGGGTGGGGGCGGGGCGGCAGTGTGCACGGGTGCAGGGCCAGGCTTGGAGCCAGACCCCCTGGTCCCAATCACACCTGGGTCACTCGGGAAAGCCATGGAAACTCAACTTCCTCCCTCCCTCCCTTCCTTCCTTCCTCCCTTCCTTCCTTCCTTCCTCCCTTCCTTCCTTCCACGATTCGGGTTCCTCACCTGTCACAGACGGCCAGTAACTCCACCTCTGCCTCATAAGGTAGTCATGGGTCTCAATTCAGGTGATGCCTCTGAAGCACGGGGATCACTGCCCGGCCCATCGTAGGTGCTCAACAAAGGTCACTTACCAGCCTCACTGCTCCCACATTGGCTTCATGGAAAACCTCCACTCATCCTTCAAGATGCTAGTAAAGTGTGGTCTCCTGTGTGAAACCCTCCCAGATGACATCTCCTCCCAGTCGGAATTAATCACTTCCTCAAGTATGTCCCTATAGTGCTTTACAGATGCCTCCTCTCAGGGGCAACTGGGCGGCTCACTCGGTTGAGCGTCTGACTCTTGATTTCAGCACAGCTCACGACCCCAGGGTCATGGGATCGAGCCCAGCATCGGGCTCTGCACGGTGTGGAGACTGCTTGGGATTCTCTCTCTCTGCCCCCCCTCCAGTTGCTGGCACATGCACTCTCTCTGTCTCTCTCTCTCTCTCAAAATAAACTTTATTCTGAATAAATCAATAAACTTAAAAAAAATGCTTCCTTTTAGCACATGGCACCACAGTTCACACGCTGCTTCTCAGATACGCTACGGAAGGCTCAGATTCTAGCACGACTCTCTGAACACCACTAATGCTGGAGTCATTCGGGTGTTTGAACAAATGAGTAAATACCAATAGGCCCGGCGTGTACCACAACTCACATAGTCTACACAGCGTGGTATTAAGGGCAGGCGACCTGGGGGGAGGGCACAGCAGGAAGTCCCCTCCTTGGAAAGACACGATTCGGAAAAGTCTCGCAGGGCCTTCAATCCTGAGCCTATCCTATCTCCCTCAAGAACTAAAATTCAGTTCAGAAGAGCTTTCCAATCAGGAAACTTTCATAAAGTCTGTCCGCAAAGGAAAAGGCATGTCCTCGTCGGCAAACCTGACCCCAAACTACACTTTCCTCCCCGAAAGCTTTTTAGAATTTCTGTGTTAGGAGCGGCTGGAAGAAGGCAGCCAGGAGCCCAACTCTGTGAAGACCACACCACCCCCCCCGCCGGTGTCTACTTTTCCCACACGGAGGACACATGTGATGTCACGCTAGAAGCCATCCTTCCAATCTGGCGATAAATCGTTTCCATGTTTTCCTTAATATACCTTGGTATTAAGATTAATGTATCACTTAGCAGCTTAGTATTATTATAATTCAAAGTCACCGTGCGGTGCGGCCCCAGCACCTGTGAATGGCGCGTCAGGGTTCAGATCAACGCAGTCGCCGGCTGCAAATCTCTTTGTGTCTCCCCGGCTGTGCTGGACCAGCCCCAAGTGCCTTCTCTCTTCACCTGCATCTTCAAGCACGTAGTCGACTTACTAGTTTTCTAGAGCCGCCACCAATGACCACAAAGAGCAGAAATTTATCCTCTCACTGATCTGGTGGTGCGACATCTGAAATCAAGGTGTCCGTGGGGCCACACTCCTTCCAGAGGCTCCAGAGGAGGAGCCTTCCTCCCCTCTTCCGGTTTGGGGGCTCCAGGCATCCCTTGGCTTGTGGCCACATCGCGCCAGTCTCTGCCTCCGTCGTCACATGGCCTCCTCCTCTGTGCGTCCGTCCCACCCCTGCCCCCCCCCCCCCCGCTGTGTCTGTGTGTGTTAAATCTCCCTCTCCTTTTTTGTCACAAGGACATTAGTTGCTGGCCTTAGGGACCACCATAAACCCAGCATGATTTCTTCTTAAGAACCTTAACTCAATTACATCTACTAAGGACTTATTTGCAAACAAGGTCGCATTCACAGATACCAGGGGTTAGAATCTGAGACATTTTGGGGACACTATTCAACCCACTACAGGCCTTGTTTTCTAGGATTGTAGAAAGTAAACGCAAAGGGACCAGCCTTGGCCCATGTCACCAGAAAAGAAACAAAAACAAAAACAAAAACTCTGGCTCTCACCTGCATTGAGAGAAAAGTTCAACGTTTCTATTCTTTAACAAACAAATCCCTCCCTCGTGACTCTGGAGAAACCAGTGGGATGGTTTTTTCCATTTTCGTAATAAGCTCAAATTGCAAAATAAGCAATTGCTTACTGCCAGGACCTCCTCACCTAGGAGAAATAGAAATAGAAATCACCCTATCCTGATATCTGTACACTCAGGACGACCATAACGTTTCCCTTTTTCTGTCAAAGAACTGATGAAGCCAACTTGAGACCGATGAAACGGCCAGAAAACAACGCTGTCCTCAAAAAGTTCCTGTCTCCTCTCCAGTGATGCCACTGGCTAGGACACAGGTGTCAGCAGACTGAAGGTCGGAGGCAGCGGCTGAACAGGACCCCGGTCAGGCCATGCGTGAGTAGGGGCTGGCCAAGCAGCCGGGATGACGGGGCTCGCGATGGCTCTACTCTGCCGGCCCCTTAGGAGAAGGAAAATGACGCTACTTACCATCTGCTTCAGGCTTGCGCCTACCGGACACATCCTCCTCTCAACTCCTTTTGAGGGTGAGGGGGGCAGGGCACATAAGCAGTTCTGGATATTTGATTTGAACTAATCCTGTTACTAGCAAAGAAAAAAAAAATTCTGTGCCTTCGTTTGATACTTCCATTAAGGAGTTGTTTTCGATACTAGGAAGGCAGGTGAAGCATGACCGAAGCAAAGAGAGTCACTGAACCCAGTAATTTAGATAGCGTAATGTGCTCTGATGCCCAGAGTTAATCTAATTTCTACATTTATATGTCATGGTGGATTTGGAGATTAGCTTTGAAGGGTCATCCAAACCCCAAATAGAGAGCAAACGGAGTGACTTATTATTTCAGAAAGAGGGACGCTGGCCACGCCCAGACTCCTGTGGTCAGATAAGCACTAGCCCCAAGTCCACTCTGATTCTCTCTCCCCGCTGGGGAACTTGACCCCTGACCCCCTCAAACGCTGGGGGGGAGCTCAGACCCCACCCCCAGCTCCAGAAATGCATCCTGGCAACCAGGCCTACAGCCAATCAGCATCTGGCATCCCTCTGACCCGTGATTGGTCGGAGGGCTGGGCAGGTGCTTCCAGCTGATCCAATCAGATTGGGCTTTCTGTAACTTGCAAATCAGGGCCTCCCCAGACCCAGGCTCAGCGCTGACCCTCTCCACCTACTTCTGCTTTGGGACCAACTTCCTCACATAGTGGTTAAGAAGCTGAGAGGGCTGGGATCCCCGGTGAGGACTGGCTAGCCCCAGGTCATTTTCAGGGGCTGCTCACAAATGGAGCCAATCACACGGGCTCCTGTCTCTCATTTGATCTTCCGGCAGACTCGGACACGTTCCTAGTGAGTACTGAACCAAATCTAGTTACTGCCTAATTTAGAGAGGAATCACCAGTCCCAATTACAGACCAAACTAACGCCCCTGTGCACAGCAGAGTCCTGGGGCCACCACACCAATGTGCACAACGAGCCTCAACCAATCTCCTCTCCTCGTCACATCTGACACTCTCCTCCCACCCTTGAAAGTAATTGTGACTACTTTCACATCAAGAGATTCTCAACACCCCTGGGAGGTCATCAGGGAAAGTACACCCATTACCACCACACAGAGGGGGAAACAGAGGCTCAGACAGGGCACCTGGCCTGCCCAGGTCTCAGAGCTGGTTATGAAATCTTCCCTGGGCAGGAATCTATGCCTTGTATCTTGAAGGAGGTATTTTCACTGGGACATTTATGTTATTACTTATTTCAATAAGGATTGGCTGTGGGCACTTGGGGGGCTCAGTCTTGATTAAGCATCCGACTTCAGCTCAGGTCATGATCTCATGGTTAGTGAGTTCAGGCCCTGTGTCGGGCTCTGTGCTGACAGTTCAGAGCCTGGAGCCTGCTTTGGATTCTGTCTCCGTCTCTCTCTGCCCCTCCCCCACTTGCGGTCTGTCTCCCTCTCTCTCTCTCCCTCTCTCTCTCTCTCTCTCTCTCTCTCTCAAAAATAAACGTTAAAAAAATAAATAAGGATTCGATGTACTTTGTTTTCAGACACTATACCTTCAGTGTAGTACGGAGAACACTTTGGAGTCATTCTTGACCCAGAATCCTGGACCTCCCACTCACTGAGTGGACTTGAGTAAATGACTTATTTTCTCAAAGATCCAACTTACCAAATTTCTGTTGACTTGTTCTATCAGTTACGGAGGGAGAAGAGTTTAAACATCCAACTACAATTGTCAATTTATATTTATGTCTTTCAGTGATGTAAATTTTTGCTTCTTGTACTTTGAAGCTTTGTTATTGAGTGCTTACAGATTTAAGACTGTTCCGTTTTCTTGATGAACTGACTCCTTTATCATGATAAATTGTACTTCATAATCGCTGGTAATATCCTTTGACCTGTTATTAACATGTCATTCTGATGTTAATACAGCCATTCTGTGTTTTTTAGTATCTTTCTCTTTCTTTTTTCAGCACTGTGCAGATTTTTTTTTTAATTTTTTTTTTATGTTTATTTATTTTTGAGACAGAGAGAGACAGAGCATGAATGGGGGAGGGGCAGAGAGAGAGGGAGACACAGAATCGGAAGCAGGCTCCAGGCTCTGAGCCATCAGCCCAGAGCCCGACGCGGGGCTCAAACTCACGGACCGCGAGATCATGACCTGAGCTGAAGTCGGACGCTCAACCGACTGAGCCACCCAGGTGCCCCAGCACTGTTCAGATTTAATTGAAAAAAACTGTAAGGCATTTAAAGTGTAAAAAGTGATGATTTGATATGCATATACATTGTGGTAGGTTTCACCCCAACAAGTTAATTACATATTCAGGGTTTGGGGGGCTTTTTTGTTGGAAACATTTGAATTCTAATCTCTTAGCAAATTTCAATTACACAATACAGTTTTATCAACTGCACGAACCAATCTCTATAAAGTTTATTCATTGCCTTACTTTTTGTAGTACAAAAATGAAAGGAAGAGAGAAAGAAACAAAAAAGGGAAACAAACCGTCTAAATGTCAAAAGAGGGTTGATTACTATGATCTATCATACGGCTATTAAGAAGGAAAAATGCTTTAAGTCTACATATATATTGACTTAGAGATATGTCATGATATTACAAAGAAATATACATAGAATACTCCCACATGTCCCCATGTGGCTCTGTTCTGAGTTGATGCAACTTGGAGGAAGGGATACTGGGAACCAGTACTAGACGTGAGCAGGACAGCCCTGCACTGATACTTTGGGGAGAACGTAGAGAAAGCCATCTGTCGTTCACAAGCAGATATGACCTTCGGGAACACAACCCCTCCTGCGGTCAGCAGCTGGTGCCCAAGCAACATTTCCCCACCCTGGTCTCTCATGCACAGTTCTCCCCAAATTGTGGCCATCATGGATACTTCTTTGGATCAATCCACATTTTGTAGGATTTGACTTTAACTAATACATATTTTTAAAAAAGAAGCTTTCCGTAACATAAATGGAAAGGGTCTGTGTCACTGGCCACAAATAGAAAGAACCTTAAAACTAAATATACAGGCAGTCCTCTCTTAGCAAGGCCCCACTATGCACAGATTTCGGTCACCACTGTTTAAAAAACACCAATCTCCCTACGACAGGTTACAACAACCAAGGTAGACCGTGTAATCTGTAAGTGCGTCACGTACGGACTTCCGGCTGGCTCTTCAGCCCACAAGTTAGTGCACAAATAAACAGATGTATCTCATGCTGAGGGACCAGTCACATCAATTACTTCCCAGTCTGTTGGTGGCGGATAACGGTGCCTCTATTATTCAGTTCATAGTCAGCAAAGCGCGTCATCATGTCTCCCTTTGTCTCCCAGGGATAAAACCACCTGGCAAAAACAGATCATCCACAGAGGGAACTGGCCAACAGAGCTGAAAATGCCGCAAGGAAATGAAAGGTGACGATGCTAGAGGCAAAATGAGCATTAAGTGTAGATGGAGCTATGGTGGAACCAGCTGACGGGGGACGCTACCTGCCGTGGGTCAGGAGAGCCTTGAGGTGCAGCCGCGGGGGCTTCATCGGGGAAGCTGGTCGCCATACGGGGAGGGGAACGTGGTCATGACAGGGAGGGCAGAGGTGTCCCAGAGGAACTGACCCAGCCAAACAACTTCACGGGGAAAGGAATTCTTGGAGAAACCGCCCCGCGCTGAAGGAACAGATAATGAAACGTTGGGAACAGACTCCCCATGTACAGGGTATGGCGGTCTAGAAAGTTACACAACAAGAAAGTAAATACTGTTCACACGATTGCTGGTAAGTTTCCCCCGGAAGAAATAAAACAATAAAACTTTTCGGCTCTCAATGTTGCTAATGCTCAAGTTACAATGTACTAAATATTGATTTTACAAGGTTTTTTTTAATTTCCCTCTACATTTATGACCAATAGTAACCCACAAAACTTTATTTAAAAGTTCACAAAAGGAGTTTATTTATTTATTTTAATGTTTATCTTTTATTTTTTTGAGACAGAGAAAGAGTATGAGCGGGGAAGGGGCAGAGAGAGAGAGGGAGACACAGAATCAGAAGCAGGCTCCAGGCTCTGAGCTGTCAGCACAGAGCCCCACGTGGGGCTCGAACTCGTCAACTGCGAGATCGTGACCTGAGCCGAAGTCGGACCCTCAACCGACGGAGCCACCCAGGCGACCCCAAAAGGAGTTTATTTAAAGTCCACAACTTTCCCCATCGATTATTTAGATTTTCAATCTGGGTTCTGCCTCGTTTCAGCACACAGTTGTGGCTGTGGCCCCACGCTGTTGGGCAAAGCCAAGGCTGCTTGTAATTGAAACAAAGCAGGATTATTAAATTCCATTTGCAGACCGCCGCCTGTCCGAGGCTTTGGCAAAAGGCCCACTATTTCTCTATTAAAAATGGAAATTAGCAAATATTGGAGAATTGTTTAAAGAGACCGTAGAATCCAAATGAGACTCTGTTGTTGCCCTAATCAAAAAGGTTGAAAGAGAACTAAAAGGAAGTAATTTCCTATGTAAATCAATTTTACTTAACACAGTTTTGTGCCCTGTGTAAACTCATCACACACAAGGGGATCTGTGTGTTGCACCCTGGGAAGCCCTCGGCCTTCACGGCTCTCTCTCCTCCTACAGACCCCGACTTCCCCGCCACCACGGCCCTCATCGAGCATCAGAGCCTCCGGGAGCCCGCAGCAGACCAGCTCACGCCTGCGCTGTATGTTTTCATGACTCCTCTGCTTGCCTGTCAGAGCGCTTGCCACAGCAGCGACCGCACAACCACGTGTGTCCTCGGCCATCTCACGCTGGTCTTCCCTGTATGGACGTAGCTCCTTATTCCCCTCGCTGTCCCCCGGGCCTAGCTGTGGGTCCGGCATCCAGTCAGTGCTCATTAAGTACTCGTGGAATATCTTTGGATGAAGTACTGCTTTGGGATACTGCAGAAAATGATACGTTCCCTGAAAATGTTCACGCAGCAAAGCTATCATTAGTCCACAGTGAGCCCTGTGCAAATTGGAAAACAGTGCCTCTTGGGGCGCCTGGGTGGCTCAGGTCATGATCTCGCAGTTCGTGAGTTCGAGCCCTGCGTCGGGCTCTGTGCTGACAGCTCAGAGCCTGGAGCCTGCTTCACATTCTGTGTCTCCCTCTCTCTCTGCCTCTTCCCCGCTCATGCTCTGTCTCTCTCTCTCTCTCTCTCTCTCTCTCAAAAATGAATAAACGTTACAAAAAAAAAAAAAAAACAAAGAGAAAGAAAACAGTGCCTCCTTCTTCCCCCAGAAAGTTATCATAATGTACCCATACATCATAATGGGTTAGAATAAGGCACTTCATTACCATCTGCTATATGACTGTCCTACTAAGTCCCTGAACCCACATGTCTAAGGTGTGAATGATACTGCCTTGGGCATGCCCATGTGCAGTGCACAACCTGTACAGCCTTACGCAGTAGTCTTGAGTGCGGTCAGGCACGTTTGAGTTGGGTGGCTACTTGGTAGGAGCCGAGCCTGGATCTTCCCCTGCAGCTGGCCTAGAATATCATGTGCCGTCATCCCCTATACAGTAACCAGAGTGGCTTCATCAACAAATACATTTCAGAATCTAAAACTAAAGAAAGGGATTTCAAATTTTATTTTTTTTATTAAAAAAAATTTTTTTAATGTTGATTTTTGAGAGAGTGAGGACAGAGTGCAAGCAGGGGTGGGGCAGAGAGAGAGAAGAGACACAGAATCCGAAGCAGGCTCCAGGCTCTGAGCTGTCAGCACAGAGCCTGACGTGGGGCTCGAGCCCACGGACCGCGAGATCGTGACCTGAGCCGAAGTCGGACGCTCAACTGACTGAGCCACCCAGGCACCCCTCAAATAAAACTCTAAAATTAAATTAAGAAAATAATACAACGAAAACAATGAAACTAGTGATCTAGAAGTTCACGCACATTGTGAAGTTAAGCCATGGTCCAAAAACCAGATACAAGGAATCTTACAGAGAAAGCAAACAGTGGCATTTTAAGAAAAGGGAGGGGGCTCCGTGTGGGAGAGTGAGGAGGGGGTCGGGGGGTGTGTGAGTTTTGATCCTCCTTCAACGTGACTGATTACCTCACACGAGAATGTCTAGAATTGTCTAGAATATGGCTCTCAAACATGGTGTAAGACCAAGAAGTTAACGGCACAACAAAGCACCGTGTGGCCTCCTCTGTCCTCCCCAAACCTCAGAGCAGAGGCCCGCCCTCTCTGGCTCCGCCGAGAAGAAATCCAGCCACCACCCAGGGGAGAGCAGGGACCTCCAGGCCGCCCCCCGACCATCGCCTGCGTGAACCCGGGGAAAGAACACAAGCCGTGTCCTTCTCCCTTCATGTGGGAAGCTGAAACTCTCCCACATTTTCATCGGGAGCTGGCGCAAGGCATCGAATACAATCACATGACCTAATAACGTAATCATAATTTTCTCCTCGTCTTCATCTGCGAAGGAAATTACCCAGATTGTGTTATCGGAGAGTGTCTTAAACGGGCTGGAGTGTTCCCATATAATGCACAGTGATGGGAGCTATTACAGAGAGGAGTTCAAGAGAAATTGAGAGATGATTTCTTCTTTGCACGTCGGAGGCTGGGGCAAGAGACACAAAAAGAAAGCCTTTGTCCTCTTGGGGCAATGCCTGCTGTCAGCCCAGGCCGTAAGGCGTGGCACGCATTTCTGCTTGTCCTTTTGTGATCCCGCCACGGCTGTGAAAAGGACATGCCAGGATGCCCTCTGGCCCCGAGCACCCCAGCCGCCCGCCCGGGATGAAGGCCCCTGGCCCAGCCGCCCCGGCTGCCCGGCCACTGCATGAGTGGTCACAAATGACAGTCGTTTCGAGCCACTGAATTCTAGGATGCTTTTATTAGGCACCAGGAGCAAACCAATCCAACGATAAAATGAAAAAAGCAAAAGTAAAAATATGATCATCATCTTGTTAAAATCAAGATAGATGCGGAGCAAGGAAACTGGAAATAGAAGTGTCAAAATGTGTCTCCAGGCAGTGGAAGGAAAGATTCGTTTTATTTTCTTCTTTATAAACGTCTGTGTTTAACAAATTTTCTACAATGGGAAAAAAAATATTTGAAAAATGAAATTGTTTGCCTGACTCCATTTCCTCATCGCTTGTACGGAAGAAACAGAAGAGGTTTCATTTTATGCTGGAAAAGCAGATGAGTGAGAAGGAAATATCATCAGGGCTTGCTTTCTGCCCCCACCCGACCTCCAGTCTACCTGCCAGACCTTTCTCCGAGCCACAAAGCAATAAAATGAGGCCAAGGTACTTAAAAGGGTTGTTGTAAGAATTGTGCATTACAAATGTGTACCAAAAGGCCATTTAATGCTAAGTTAAATCAGAGCAGCTCAGCATCACGGTGTGAGGCCTCAGAATCCACATTAAAAACAAAGAGTGGGGGAAGCCTGGGTGGCTCAGTCGGTTGAGCATCCGACTTCAGCTCAGGTCATGATCTCACTTCAGCTCAGGTCATGATCTCACAGTTCGTGGGTTCGGGCCCCACGTCGGCCTCTGTGCTGACAGCTCAGAGCCTGAAGCCTGCTTCGGAGTCTGTGTCTCCCTCTCTCTCTGCCCATCCCCCGCTTGTGCTCTGTCTCTGTCTCTCAAAAATAAACAAATAAATGTTAAAAAAAAAAAAAAAAAGAATCCGCATTTTAAACCAGACCCCTCAAGATACTAAGGCTAGAGTCAGAACCTCCAGTCAATCTAAATTCTCAAGAGTTCCAAAACGATGGTGTTATTACTTTTAGGTACGTGTTGCTTTCTAACAAGCTGATAGAAAATTATTATTCTTTCATTCACTGAGAAGAGGAGTGCCCTGCCCTGTCCCTCCGGCAGACCCAACAGGAAAACCCCCACATCACGGCGGCTGACAAAGGACAGGTGTTTGCAGGGTCCAACTCCAAGATGACAAAGCAGGGAGAGAAGGGCGGAGGTGCGATCAACTGACAACGAGCACGGGGCTTGTTAAAAGCTCTCGAAGGTTGGAGAGCATCTGTATCTGGAATTTCCCTTCAGACCCCACAACACTATTTATGGTGTTCTTTTGCTCTCCCTGTTCTGTGCGTTCTCCATCCGGGCTCAATGATCCACTAACCTATCTGAAAAGGTTTGCTAAGTGGTTGCAACAGTTGATTTTCCCAGAGTCTGAATGTTCGCGGGGGGGGGGGGGGGGAGGAAATGAAAACAGAGGAGCCCAATAACGTGTTTCACATCACACAGCAAAATAGGAATGAACTAGAAAATAAAATTTGTCTCCCAGGCCGGTGCTGAAGCCTTTCCATCATATCTGTTTCCTCTGCGCAGGAGAGACTCTAAAAAGCGTTGTGCTGTGTCCCCACGGAGCAGAGAACGTTGAAATTCGTTGTCAAGGAAGGGACTGCCAGCTGGTTCCCGCCTTCACACCTCCGTCCAGCAGAAGGAAGACAGTGTGCCCTGCCTCCACTGTGGAGAAGCCAATCTCCCCCTGGTTCCACGGCAGCGTCTGAAAGGGAGATGCTTCCTGAGCCCTCAGAGGGTGGGTGGGTCCCCCAGAGCCGGGAGGCAGACTCACCCGGGAATCTCAGCCTTCTAGAATCCAGGGGATCGACCTGATAAACGCCTGGTAGCCGTTCCAGCTCACTGCTTGTCATCCCCACGAGCATAATTTCGCCCCAGGACGATCAACAATGCTCACAAGTGCTGATAGTGACATTTGCAAACGGAGCCAATCATTTATTCTTAGAAACTTCCTCAGGGCTAACCATTTCCTGTAGCCTGTAGGCAACTGTAAAGAGGGTGTCTGATGGCAATAACAGTTGTAGCTGATCGTCAATACTTTCTTCCAAATTCGTAGTGAAGGTGATTGGGGGGAGAGGGGGGCGCCTGGGTGGCTCAATCGGTTAAGCGTCCGACTTCGGCTCGGGTTATGATCTCACAGTTCGTGGGTTCGGGCCCCGCGTCGGGCTCTGTGCTGACAGCTCGGAGCCTGGAGCCCGATTTGGATTCCGTGTCTCTCTCTCTCTCTGCCCCTCCCCTGCTTGCTCTCTCTTTCTCAAAAAATGAATAAACATTTAAAAAAAACTGACTTGAAATCGATCAGAACCCCCAAACTATTTTCTCTCAGGGCAGCACAAGGAACCAGCTAGGGGCTCCCCATTGCCCACACAGCAGCCAGACTTCCGGGTTGTTTCTAAAACATGAATCAGATCAGATCCCCTGCTCAAGCTCTCCCGTGACTTCCTGCAGTTCACAGAAAATCCAAACGCGTCCTCTGACCTCGTCTTGTGCCACCCTCCACGTCATGCTTGGGGTGACCGACTGTTAGCGGGTCAGGAAATCAACTTAGTGGACCCCAACAGGCATTGTTTTATTGCAGCGTAAGTGACAAATACAAATGGTGTTATTTAAGGTGTACACGTGATGTGTTTAGATATGTTCACAATGTGACACGATGAACACAATCGCACAGATTCACCGTTGTGTGTGTGGGGGGGGGGAGGGGATAACACTTAAGATCTACCTTGTCAGCACACTTCAAGCGTACAATACAGTCAACTGTCATTGTTAACTACGGTCATCGTGCCATACGTTAGATCTCCAGAACTAAATCTCACATTACAGTAGTGAAGATACGGAAACAACCTGAATATCCATCTCTGGATGGATGGATAATGAAATGTGATATATATGTATATATAATCACGTATATGTGTGATATTATATATATATATATCACACATACGTAAACATTTATAAATTATACATATCATACACACACACACACATATATATATATCCACATATACCTACACACACACACACCCACACACACACACACATATATACCCACAAACACAAAGGGATATTCAGCCTTCAAAAAGAAGGAAGTTCCGCCATTTACAACCACACAGGAGAACCCTGAGGGCATGATGCTAAATGAAATAAGCCAGACACAGAACAACAGATACTGTGTGATCTCACTTCTGTGTGGAAACTAAAATACCGGAACTCACAGAGTCACAGAACAGAGTGGTGGTCTACAAGTGTTTTTGAAATTAACAAAATGGCGAGTGGTCATCCCTTCATAGCTATTAGGAGGAATCGTCAACAGCCAAATATTTCCAGACGGGTGCCCTTATCTGACACCTAACAAGATGGCATTTCCTGGAGCCCCAGGGGTTGGACGGAGCCCTGTCACTGTCACGAGGATAGGGTTGTGACAGCAACTGGCATGTGACACCGTCGAACCAGAGCAATTAATTGCCAGGACAAGACTCTCCAATTATTTCTCTTGCTGCTACAGTAACTGGCCGGGGCCAAGAGACTGGCCAAGTCCCCAAAATGAGTTCCCAGAATAAGGATCATGCCAAGCCAGTAGACCAGAGGTCAGGAAGCTTTTTCTAGAAAGGCTTCGCAGGATACATATGTTTTCTGTCACATACGCTTCTTCATTTTTCTTTCACTCTTAGAACATAACACATTCTTAGCTTCTGCGCTCTGCAGAAACAAGCCACCAGCTAGGTCTGATCTGTGTGCTACAGTTTGCCAAACCCTGGCCCAAACAATCTATGAGCTGCCTGGCACAAGCAAAAAATAAATCTGTGTTATTTTAAGCCCCTGAGAGATGAGACATGATTTTTTTTAACATTTATTTATTTTTGAAAGGCAGAGAGAGACAGGGCATGAACGGGGGGGGGGGGGGGTGCAGAGAGAGAGGGAGACGCAGAAACAGAAGCAGGCTCCAGGCTCCGAGCTATCAGCACAGAGCCCGACGCGGGGCTCGAACTCACGGACCGCGAGATCATGACGTGAAAGGAAGTCGGCCGCTTAACCAACTGAGCCACCCAGGTGCCCCGAGACATGATTTCTAAAGCAGCATAACCCCACCTATCCTAACACGATAAAATAAAATAGAACAGAAGAGACAAACGTCACAGCACATCACGCATAGTAAGGGTAAATATCATTTTTATTAAACTTCCAGTTTTATATATAGATGTGCATGATGCCTGGGTTTTGATGTAAAACGGTCCCAATGTTTATGGAATGGGTCGTAAATCCCCTCCCTGAGGGCCATGGCTGAACAGTTCCTGTAAGCCAGTCCTCCCTTGCTCTCGACCACAGCACCTCATCATGTTGTTCACAGCACTCAACGTGAGTTTTGCTTACCTCTTTGTTTCTTTGCACTTGCTTGGTCTGTTCCCCGCCTCCCGCCACCCTTCCCCCCACCCCCCAAGACTGTTCCTGAGGTCAGAAGCCACGTCCACGACTTGCATCACTGAAAACCCTGCACCTGCCTGGGGTGTAACAGACTTTCCATTAATATCTGAATGCATAAATGAACAGGTACTTCCTTCACACACACATAGGGTCTCTGGGTAGGGAAGGGATACAGAGACCCAAGGAGGGCACACTTCCAAATGGAAAGTTCCTTTCTAAGAAGCCCTGACATGTGCAGGAAGCCCAGGGAGACAGAGAGAGAGCGGGCGGGAGGGCTGTCAGAGAGGCGGCTGGGGGACAGTGGACACAGCCTCCCCCCAAATCCATACATCCCCAGTGCGTAAGGGGATGATGTCTGCCAACTCCCCAGGATTGCACGCGGCCGTCCACATTTGTCTCCAAGAGGCTGAAAAGCACAAAATGCTAAGAGCACAGGGGCACCGTTTTATTTATGCCCAGATGCTGATTCCACACAATACCTACATTTCTAGAGCACCCTGTTGAAATTCCAAAGCATTTGCTTACGTTTTAAAATCTCTTTGTGTAATCTTAGAAGACCTGTAAAACCAGTATCCTTGTCTCTTTTTTGCAGGGAAGAACACTGAAACCAGGTTCCCTGGTTTGCGCAGTGTCCCACAGCTGTGGGGTCACCTAGCTGAGCAAGGAGCCCCCGTTTCTGACCCCACCGCAGGGCTTTTCACCAGCTGTGGCGAAAAGTCTCTAATTCCCCCTTGGCTCATGGCTTCTGGGTTGAGCTTCCCTCCCATCTTCTCCTGATTTATCAATTCCCTACCTGGTTTATGGGCCTATGTGATCATCTCATTCATTTGGAAAGGTGGGTTTATCAATGAGGCATTCTATTGGTTCTAGGTGGGGTTTTTTTGTGTGTGTTTTCTTTTGTGTTTTTAAAACAGCTTTATTTAACTATAACTGATATACAAAAAAACCCATCCCTACTTAACGTATACAAGTTGGTGGGTCTGAACATAGACAGGCACCCATAAAACCATCATCACAACCAAGGTAATGAACATATCCTTCATTTTGAGAAGTTTCCTCCCACAGTTTCTCCGTGTTTGGTCATAAGATCTCTTAATTTGAGATCTCCCCTCTTAACAAGTTCTTCCCTGTACGATACCATGATGTTAACTGCGGGCACGATGTTGTGCAGCACATCTCTAGAGCTATCTCCACTTGTGCAACTGAAACTTTATGTCTGCGGAACAGCACCTCGTCACTCTCCCCTCTGCCACCCTGGCAACCACCACCCTCCTCTCCGCCTCGATGAGGGTGACCCTGCCGGGCTCTGCGTACACACGGAATCACGCGGTATTTGGCCTTCCGTATCTGGCTTATTTCACGGAGCATCATGCCCTCCAGGTTCACCCACAGTGGTGCCCACGGCAAGGTTTTCTTTCTTTCTCAAGGTGGGAGACTATTCCACTGTATAGACACGCGCATTTTCGACGCCCATTCACCCATGGGGCGACGTTGAGGTTGTTTCCAACCTTGACTCCCGTGAACAATGCTAAGCTGAACAGGGAGTGCCGATATCTCTTCGAGATTCTGTTTGATGTTTTTGTTATTTGGACTTCTCCTCTCTGGGTTCTGTCACTAACGCCTTATCCCCTGATGCCAGGGTCTTCCTTTCAGATAAAAAGATGATTATTTAACAGGCTGAAACCCAACCACGTGGCCAAGGCATCACTCACTACTGCAGCTATCTCTACAGGGAAGGCCAGGAGGGAAAGGGGGGAAGGGGGAGAGGTGGCAGACCTCCCCCCCGAGGCCACAGCACCTCTTCCCTGGGTCTGCTCCAAAGCCTGGCTCCTGGTCTCAGAAGAGAACCAGCAGCTTCTCCAGCTGGGTCTCAATAAATAAATGAAGGTAAGGGTAGCTCCACCCAAGGGTGTCAGTGGTTTCGCTTGGTCTTTGACTGTGGGACGGAATACTTCCTCCTCCATGAAAAAACCTTCCCCCCAAGGCAGGAGAATTCTCCCCCTTGGATGGAAGGTCCCTGCTGCCTTCACCGATGCCAAGAACTGAGTCTCCCTCACCCGTCCCGGCTCCCACCGTGGAGTCCAGCACACGGGCCCTCCATCGGGTGTGTGGAAGGAAGGACTGGCCACCTGTCCCCCAAATCTGAACGGCACTCCCCAGTTCACCAAGCATTTCAGGACTTCTGGTCCAACACAGCGGCTGACCACTTGGTTTATCTCATTTCTCCCCCCGAGACCTCATTAAACTGAGACTAAAGGAATAAAAAGTGGAAAGCCCTCAACAAAAAGGGGCCTTCGGTGATCAAAGATCAGACCCATCCTTTCTGGAACCGTAGTGACTGGTGAAGTTAGGGGGGTGCTTAATGGAGGATGTGAAGAATGGATTAGCATTGGAGTGAGGCGTCAGCTTCTGCAAATGTGACAAATTTAAGCACAAAAATATATGTAAAACTAATAAATATCTAAGCAGAGGAAAGTGGGAAGGAGTCCAAGGGCACCGTTCACGCATCTGTCAAAGAAGGGAGTCAGCACTGTCTTCAGTGACAGAAAATTCCTTATCTGTGCTAATAAGGTCACCACCAGCTACACGTGGCTTTCTGGCACTTGAAATGCGGCTAGTGCAACTGAGGAACTGAATCTTAATGGTATTTAATGTCAGTTAATTTTACTTTAAACAACCACATGTGGCCAATGGCCGCCATATTGGACAGCTCAGACGCTGTCCTGTGTCAGAGAGGTATGTGCGCACCCACGTTCACAGCGGTGTTATTCACAACCACTAAGGTAAGGAAACAACCTAAACGGCCAATGGATGAGCCGACAAATAAAATGTGATATATAGGAATAGATATACGAACACTAGTCATCTTTTAAAAAGAAGGAAACCCGGCCATTTGGAACAACATGGATGAATCTGGAGGACATTATGCGACGTGAAATGAGCCAGACCCAGAAAGACAAACACTGATCTCATTTTTGCGTGGAATCTAAAAGAGCTGAATGCATAGAAACACGCAGTGATGTTTGCCAGGGGGTGGGGGCTGCAGGAAACAGGGAGATGTTGGTCAAGGGCACAAAGTCTCAGTTATGAATAAGATGGGTGAATTCTGGGGATCTAGTGGACAGGACGCACTTCAGTTAGCGATACTGTGTTGTATACTTGAAAGTTGCTAAGAGGGTAGATCCTCAGTGGTCTCGCCACACGCACGCACACGTACACAGAAAATGGTGGCTACGTGAGGTCACTGGTACGAACTAGCTTGATTGTGGTAATCGTTCCACGATGTATGCGTACATCAGAACATCACCCTGCACACAATTTTTATTTGTCACTTATGCCCCAATAATCTGACAACATAAATAAATAAAATAAGTAAATAAATAAATACAAACATATAAATAAATGAAACAGTATAATAATAGACATAAGGTGGAGCTCCAGTCATTGACTCGTTTCGCCTGGAACTTTCCGCCGGACCACAGCGAGGTGTCTCAACGATCAGCGTATCTTGTAGTGATTGGTTTTTGAAGCTCAGACATTTCACATTGGATTCACTGCCTTCTGTTAAATCTAAGCAAAACGGGAAACTTAGCACTTGAGAAAGTAGCGGCGCACAGAGGATGACGTCATTGTTAGAAAGCACGAGGTCGTCTGCCGTCCACTCGTCCGGCCATCTCTGTGCAGGGTCGTGGACTTAGATGTGGAGTGACGCGTCTAGAGTATCAGCGAAGGCCCTGCCGGGGCTGCCGGGACTCTGAGGTTTCCTGGAGCCCTTTGGAATGTTTACAGCGAGCATGCGTCCTTTTCCCTGACAACCATGGAGCAGGGCCTCCACCCAGCGGCAGGGCGGGGGGTGGGGCTGGCGGAGGGAGGCCACACCTTTCCGGGTTGACAGGTGCCCGAGGCAGGTGCCCCACGGCAGGTGCCGCGCTGAGCGCGGGGTGGGGCTGCGGGGGGGCGCCTTCCTGGCTCACACTTGGCCCCCGGGGGGCGGGGGAGGGGCAAGGGCTTGAGGAGGCAGGTAGGTGGGAAGAAGACTGCGCAGGGGCAGGTGTGCAGGGACCTTCCAGGGGGAGGGGAGCGCGGGGCAGGTGTGGCCACAAGCTGGTCTGCGCGCGCCATCTAGTGGGCGCCCCGGGGACGGTCCGTTTGGGCAAGAGCCGCAGGAGCCAATCAGAATCGCCGTCTTGCCGGTTGTGAAATTAAGGCCCTTTGGGGAGAGGCGTGCAGGGCTCCGCGCTAAGCTATGCAAAAAAAAAAAAAAAAAAAAAAAAGAGGGGGGAGTGCATTGCAACGTTTCCTGCGCGTTTCCCTCTGGGGTGCACGGGGAGGGCAGGGGCCTAAGGATTCTTTACAGCCGCCTCTAATCCAACTGGTCAGTGACCCTGGCCCCCTGGTTAGAGTACTCTCAAAGTCACCACTACTCTTAAGGGTCCCCCCTTTAATCACACTGGTATGCTGAAGAGAAGCGGCGGTTAACGTTCACTGGGCCCATGTCATGGGACAAACCCCGGGCATATATCGTTGCCGCCCACAGCCTGGATGAGGCTATCCTAGGGGGAATTATATTGTCCTTTTGCAGATGGGATGACGGAGGTTCACGAAGGCGGTTTGTGTTGAAGATCACAAAGCTTAAGGAAGGGGTGAGGCAGGTCTGAACTGAGACGGCCTGGCTGTCCCTTCGCTGACCAGCACGCAGGTGGGTGGAGTCCTCGCGGGTGAGGCCTCTGGTGTGTCATTTCCAAGCAGGGAACCCCAGTCCTGGTGGAGGCACCTGCAAGGCCCGCATATCCGTCACTCAAACAGCCCAGTTCACACGTGGACAGTAAAGGAGACTTTTCTTTCCAGAAAGAAAATTATGTTCTCCGAATACAGCCTCCTGATGATTTTACCACCTTTAAGGGCTGTGTGTAAAACAGAAGCAAATAAAACCCTTCACATAATTGCTCTCAATTTTGTCATTCGGGGCTCATCACCCAACAAAACAGAACAATTCCCGAGAAGTCGTTGAACAGAACAATTCCCGAGAAGTCGTTGATGGATGTTCCGCTCAGAGGAGAGGTTTTCGTGAGATAGGTTATAAATATTAATGGTACTGACAGAGCCTTAAAAACGTGTCCTGTGGCAACCAAAGAGCCCAGAACTCGTTATTCCTCTGACGGACAGTCACCAGTTTTTTCCTGGACTTGCTTACTGGGTCTATCTTTCCTGTTCACCTTCAGAAATTATCCAGCAGCAAAGGTTTGCCAAAAAGACGTAGGTCAACCGAACTAAACGTCTTAATGGGTTTTTTCCCTTCTCCTTTTCCACTTAGCTGACTCCGGTTCACTCTCCAAGAGCAATCCTTTTGATATTGTTATTATTTTTTTTATTTCTCTATTCTGAGAGAGAGACAGAGAGCGTGAGTGGAGGAGGGACAGAGAGACACAGAATCCGAAGCAGGTTCCAGGCTCCAAGCAGTCAGCACAGAGCCCAACGCGGGGCGCGAACCCAACGCGGGGCTCACATGAACTGTGAGATCATGACCTGAGCCGGAGTCAGACGCTCAACCGACTGAGCCACCTGGGCGCCCCCCATATTGTTATTTGTTTTTAATGCAACTTAGGAAATGACATAACATCTCAATCCAATGATGGGGCCCCTGGGGCGACAGGCTTACTGAACGCGCTCCCTGGCATCACGCCCTGGAAACACGCGAACCGCGGACAGGTGACCTGTGTCTGGCACATTAGAAGTGTTCATACAGCGGCACTTACAAAGCGCGTGGCTTTAATCTCATCCGACAAAGATGGTTATTTCTGGTCATTTGGAAAGCGTACCCACTGGACACACATTCTCCTTGACAATTTAAAATTGCTCCTTTCAGCGGTGACTGCGTCGGATCAATCAAGTGAAACCGTGTGTATATAACCAAGGTAACAGCTATTTGCAGAACATCTTGGTCTTTCTTGTACATACAAGAACCTAAAAGAACGGCAGTAGGTTTATTCCAGATAGCGACTGCCAGACGTGCTGTCACCAACGGTAAGGATGCTAACAAATTTGTTTGGGGGGAAGGAGAGGCCCACGGGGCCTCCTGGATGGACTTGTGAGGTCCGGAGTCGACGGAAAGGCTTTTCAGTCTCATCCTTGTTCTGGTAAAGGGAGTCCAGTCAACAGGACTCAACACACTGGGTCAATGACCGAAGATCTCCCAGCCCTGTAAGCCACCATCCAGACGTCCGCTCTGGCTAGAGGTGTAGACGGGGTGGGACTGGTCTGCACCCAACGGCATCCAGATACAGGTACGTTGGCAAATCCGGGGTATATATGTAGCTACTCACTCTTCCTGTACCTGCGATGGGTTAGTGTCCCCGGGCGATTCATGCCCACTGGAATCTCAGAAGGTGACCTTGTTTGGAAGGAGGGTCTTTGCAGATGTAATGAGTTAACACGAAGTCGTACTGGATGAGGGTGGGCCCTGAATCCAACGACTGGGGTCCTCATAAGGAGAGGACACAGACAGGCACACACAGCCAGCCCTGTGGTGCAGAGGCAGGGAGTGGGAGTGATGTGGCCACAAGCTAAGGAATGCTTGGAGCCACCAAAAGCGGGAACAGGTAAGGAAGGATCCAGAACCCTGGAGCCTTCAGAGGGAGCGTGGCCTGCTGACATCTTACTTTTGGAGGTCTGGCCTCCAGAACTGAGAAAGTAGTTACCATCTGGTTGGCGGTGATTCGTTATGGCCCCAGGAAAAGAAGCACCCAAGACGGACTGACTGATCGCCGCCCTCACTCCTGCCTCAACACGGCAGTGTTCGGGCATGCGACCATTTGGCACATGATATAAACCCACTTCCCACCCCCAAACCAGATGGAGTTTTGTAGGATGCACCACAGTAACAAAAAGAAAAGGGCGGGGGGGAGAAATGGAAACCACGTAAGTACTCATCAGTAGGGAAATGAACTATGGAATAGCCCACCACAGAATACTACAGAGCAGTTTTTAAAAAATGGATGAGGCGACTCCATTCGCATGGGCATGCAAAAGCCTCCAAGACATATTGTTGGCTGTGAAGAATGTGATACGGAGCACAACACCCTTTGTCTTAAAACACAGCCACGCACGAAACAACACCGCGTATTTTCTGCAGCCGCATACATGGGTCTGAACGCAGCCCCGGTTCCGGATGAGAAACAGAACATGATAAGCCTTAGTGAACTTGGGGGAGGGGGGTCGGGATGGGGTGGTCACACTTACGCCTGACCTGGAATGTTTCGGGAGGATGCAGGCAAGCACTATTATATCTTATGTTTTAAGTCTGAAACCAAAGACAAAGGACAAGAAAAAGACTCACTCACAAGCTTTCACAACCTTCTGAACTGCCCTCCCGCTTAAGACTTCCCAAAGCCAAGACAGACCCCCGAGGGGCCATGGATGCCTGCTGGACCTTCCTGGGGGCCAACGCGACCGTGCTCAGAGCCGGCTCGGGGCTGGGGGCTCCGACGACGCGGGTCGCCCCTCCGAAGCCCAGCCATCTACAGTGCAGATAGGCAAGGGACAGATATCGACAGCCAGGGAGGGAGAGAGATTCCTTCCTTCCACGACAGGACACAAGGGCTTCACGAGATTTAAGTCCCCCCACCCGTTGCTTCTGGGGTGCCATCAGACGCGATCAGCCCAAGAAAATAAAGAGGCTTCAACGTGGCGAGCGGAGTAGGCCACAGTCACTGGCCCACGCACGCTTACAGCGAGGGAGGGGCCCGGTAGCCCGAGCCAACAGATCAGACAAGAGCAGCTCCATGGCTTGGCCTGGGGAGGGAGGTGGCCTGTGCCCTCCCTCCCATGGGAACAAGAGCCAGCGTCCCCGATCATGAAGGAGGAGAAGGGCAAAGGAAAACGGGGTTCTCAGAAACGGAGTCCCCCGGCCCCCCAGCTCCAAGCTAGACTGGGAGCACGTCTGTGGTCCCTCTCTGCTCTGAAGGCCTCCACCGTGATGACGCTTCTCTAGACATCACACCTGTGCCTCGTCCCATCCAACGACGTCGAAACAGCCCCATGCCAGAAATCCCCCGTGTTCCCTACACCGTGCACCACTGTTCTAAACTCCTGTTGCTGACGGGCGGTCTCATGCCAGGCTCTATCCCGGACAGTTGCCACACGTGACTTCACCACAATTCTGGGCCGACTGCGCCCATGGGGGGACTGAGTCAGGGCAGGTGAGTCACTCGCCCAGCGTCATGTGGCTGCTAAGAGTCAGAGCCGGGATTTGAACACAGCTCTGAGTCTGCTTACCGTGCGTGTTCCTCGGGGATCTGAGTTTGCCATCCACTCAAATCGTTTCAAAACTGCTGCTGGTCTGGGTTACCGCTGAATAAAAGAAGTGTCCCCAGCTCCACATCTGTTGTGACTATCGCTGATACTCTCCCGGTCCAAATCCAAGCTAGGCACGGATCCTGGACAGAGGTAAAGGCTGGGACCTCTGTGCCCAGGGCCCCACCTTTCCAGGCTTCCTTGCGGCCCCAGAGGAACAGGCAGGGAGCAGACAGTGAGTGCTCCCTACTGTGGAGACCACGGATCCTCATTCCAGCCTGGGGAAGGAACCCCTCTCTCTCTGCCCCCCCTTCCTACATTCAAAGGCATCCCACCCTCCCCCACTCTACTCCCAATGTTTGGAGGGACTGAAATGGCGGTCTATTTACAGAAGACAAAAAAAAAAAAAAAAAAACCCAAAAACAAAAAAAGCCAGCATCATCTTCTCAGAGAGAATTTCCCTGCATCTGAGCCGACATCTGAGTGAATGCGTGACAGGTCAAGGGCTGAAGGAAAAGGATTCCGGTTGGAGGAGGAGCCCAGGCAAAGGTCCTGGGGTAGAGAAGGCTTTGGAGTGAGCGAGGTGAGGTCTGAGGGGGGGGCTGCGCTTTGGATACCCCAGTGAGGAGGGAGAATCACACTGCACGAGTTCTGAGCAGCTGCCGGAGGGCTCTGGACTGGAGTTTGCAGGGTCTGAAGTGTGTAAGCAGAGAGCTCTGTGTGTACATGGACAGTAGGTTGCACGGCGTCGAGGGTGGAGGCAGAAGATGAGGCAGCCACCCAAGAGGGGGCTGGGGGGGGACCTGGGGTGGGGAGCAGGGGGGTGGGGCTGCAGCGCGGACGCTGAGCGGGGCACATCCCTGCACTCAGCACACTGTACTGAGCCCGTCTGTGCGTACCCCCGCCTCACCCCCCAGGTCTCCCAGAGGGCAGAGACCAGCACTTGAGTGTTCCTGGGTGTGTGTGTGCATACATGCATGTGTGTGCACATGTGTGTGTGCACACACATGTCTACATGTATGGGTGCACGTGTGTATGTGTGCACACGTGTCTACATCCGCACGTGTGTATGTGTGCACACGTGTCTACATCCGCATGTGCATGTGCATATGTGCACATGTGTGCCTACATGTGTGTGTGCATGTGTATATGTGCACACGTCTACATGTATGTGTGTATATGTGCACACACGTCTACATCTGTGTGTGCATGTGTGTATGTGTGCACACATGTGTCTACAAGAGTTTGAGCACATGTGTGTGCACGTGTCTACATGTGCGTGCACACGTGTTTATATGCACATGTGTCTACATGCATGTACGTGTGCATATGTGCACACGTGTTTATATGCACACGTGTGTACATGCGCATATGCATGTGCACAGACGCGTCTACATCTGTGAGTGTATGCACACATGTGCTTACATGTGTGTGTGCGCGTGTGTGTGCGCGCTCATTGCCTACATGTGTATGTGCACACTTGTCTACATGTATGTTTATGCACATGTGTGTGCACACGTGTCTACATCTGTGTGTGTGCGTGCGTGTACACACATGTCCCTACATGTGTGTGTGCCCACGTGTATGAATGTGTGTGTTTCTTTCCCCATCCAATGTCACGGACCCCTGAATCCTAACAACAGGCACCTGCTGCAGACCCCAGGTTACGAGCCCTGGATTCTCCTCTGTGTGCATCGGGACGTCACTGGATGCTTTTAAAAGTGGGATGAGTGAGAAAGGGCAACGCGGTCTGGTTTGTGTTGCAAAAACCCGCAGTGAAACAACACCAAGTTAGACCGTGGAGTGCGCCCTCTGACCAAAGCTGACCAGGTGCCATCTGCCATCCGATGGTGGGCTGCATGCTGGGCAACAGAGCTGACGAACAACCACGCCGGCCTCTGGGCTCCAGGACCTCACAGCCTCGCGGGGTGGGTGGAGATATGAATAGATAACCCCAAATGTGACCCTGCTCGGACCCCAGAACCTGGGAATATGGAGCATAAAGCGGTTTCAGATGTGATCCAGTGAAGGATCCTGAGACGGGGAGGTTGTCCTGGGTTACCCCGATGGCTCAGTGTCACCGCAGCGTCCTTGGAAATGAAAGAGGGACGTGGGAGGGTCAGAGTCCAAGGAGATGCGGTGATAGAAACGGACCTCAGAGCGACATGGGGCCCTAAGACAAGGAATGTGGTGGCCTCTAGAAACTGGAAACGGGCAAAGATCGGATTTTCCCCATGTGCCTCCAGAAGGAACGCAGTCCTGCTGACGCTTTGATTTTTGTCCCGTAGACCCAGTATGGAATTTCCAACTTCGGGAATCGTAAGATGAATTTGTGTTGTTTAAAGGCCCTAAGTTTGTGGTAATTTGCCAGAGGAGCTACAGGAGAGGAGCACAGGTGCCAAGAACAGGGCCTGGGCGCCAGGAGGCCCGTGCAATGTTAGCTGTGCCAGAAAGGCCCACAGGAGTGGCCCTGCCTTCCTCCCCAGCTCTTCCCCCACCCCCTTCTCCGAGGTCCTGAAACACGCCAAGCCTAATTCTGCTGCACGATGCCCACTGCTCCCTCTCGGGGCAAACACCAGGCCCTTGGAAAGATGTTTTCCTGATCTTCCTGATGCCTCTGACTCTGCCCAGCCTCTCTGTTCCGCTACCATCAGAAGTTTCTCACCACCCAAAATGACAGAACGGACTCAGCACCCTGCTGTCCCGGAAGGTGAGCACCACGAGAGCTGGGGCTCTGTTTGTCACCACTGGCTAGAACACACAAGAAGGAAAGAAGTATTTGTGCCCCGGTCTTGTAAAGTCTCGGGCCAATACAGCTGAAAAGGAATCTGATGATCTGTTGCTTTTTTTCCCATGCGGAATAATGTACCCAGTTGCCTAGAAACTCACCAATCGTGTTCACTGTTTTATGCCAACCTTGTTGAAAGATAATGTGTTTTTATCTGCCTGCGCAGAGCTCATTTTTTAGTTTTAAGAACTGTGGTTGAAGAGTGGACTCCAGCCCTGCACACCAAGCTACCCCTGGAAATAAATCTCTAAGCTCAAAGCTCAGTAATTGGACGGAATGCCAGAGAGAAGTGAAGGGGAGGGAAGAAAAGACTGAGCGGAGGAAGACAGACAGAAAACTTGTGCTTTCATAAAGCAAAGAAACAGGCACTGAGTTAGCATTTCCCAGGCATGGAGGGGACAGCAAAAAGACTATTTTTAAGTTGTAGATTTTAAAGATGATGCAGAAAACATCATTATTACCCTGGGTTATGACACTCCTCTTTTTAGACTGCCCTTTTTAAGATGGGATTTTTGAAAGTTTTGACCATCTGTGCTGTTCTGCTAGAAATGGAAATATCAAGTCACAAATGGTTTCCAACTCCAAAATTTCCATCAATCCCATGCTCCCCCTTTCCGGGTACCAAAACATAACGAATACAGAACACAGTGTACCCTAAATAAATGTCTGTTGTATAGCGATTGACCAGATGGATGGATGGATGGAAGGAAGGACAGATGGACAGAAGAACGAATGGAGGGATGGATGGGCAGATGGACAAATAGATGGGCAAAAGGATGGATGGACAGATGGACAGATGGATGGATGAGAAGGACAGATGGACAGATGGATGGAAAGATAGGTGGATGGATGGGCAGAGGGATGGCTGGCTGGCTGGCTGGCTGGATAGGTGGCTGGGTGGATGGATGGACGGACGGACGGATGGACAGATGGATATATGGATGGATGGAAAGGAGGATGGATGGGTACATCACCACTGCCACTGTTCTTTTGCAAGCCCTCCTGCCTGGATCACTGCACTGGGGCCTGCCCTGGCTTCTATGCCTGGGGTCTCAGTTCTATCAGGCATCCCCCAAAGCTGAAAATTTACCTCCATGAAGTAGTGATTGGCTCATCACCCAAAAGGTGCCCACAGTGTCCAATGCTACCCAGGGTCACGCAACTGTAGTAGCAAAGTTCTAAATCATAAGCTTGGGGTTGCCTTGCAGGAGGGGCTCAGAAGGGGCTGTGAGACTGGGCACAGTCACCGCTGACTGCCCACCCAGCAGTCTTCCCTCCTCTCCTCCCTGTCACAGCTGAGTCCCAGGTCTTCATCTCCCCATCTCTGCACCATGGCCATATCTGACTCATGAAATCAAACTCTTGCTTTCCTCCAGGAGGAGAACCCACCACCTGCCCTGAGACCGAACCTCTGTTTGGCCTTCCCGCAAAGTTTGACAGATAGGACTGCATGTGGCCAGAGCGTATAATGGCCATGATGAAAATACGGATGACTAGATATTACAGAGTGCTTACAACGTGCCAGGCCAACGCACCAACACCGTCCCTGCAGGATTTCACTGAATCCTCACAAAACTCTATAAGGCAGGAAATACCATTTCACAGACGAGGAAACGGTTTCACAGACGTGATGTACCCACAATAACAAAGCTAACAGTTCAAATTTCAGTCTAGAAAGGTTCACCCAATAGCCTGTACTCTTGACCAGAATGTTTCACTGCCAACTCCCTGAAAGGTGGAAATGATTGACGTTTTCCCAGGATGTACATCAGCCCAGTAAAGCAACAGGGTAACAAAGCTGGAAAGGTAGAGAGAGTCACTAACTCTACACAAGAGTTGAAGGTGCTTGAGTCCTCCTGGGTTGCTTTCCAACTGCATACGTGACCTTTCCATTTGCTTGGATATCGTAAGCATGTTCGTATTTGTTGGATCTCAGTCCGCGTAACACCGCTGTGCGATACACAGGACTGGGATTCTAACTTGGAAATTCACAGGTGAGAAATGAAAGCAAAGACAAGTTAACTGACCCCAGGAGGCCACAGGGAGAAGGAGAGGCCAGCTGGGCTCTGCCTTCAGGTCTCTTCCAGCCCCAGGGGTTGGAGGAAGCCAACAGCCCCAGCCCCTGGGGGGGGTCCATATCCTCCAGAAGGAAAGGCTTTGTGTGTAAACGAAGAAGATCGCCAGGCCTGTGGTGGCTCTCCTGTGGGATCCTCTGAAAGACCAGAGTGCAGAGTGCTTTCCTGATGGCAGAAAAGCAGTGTCCCCAGGAGCGGGGAGCTGTCAGAGGTGGTGGTGGGTTGGCTGGGGTTGACACTGAGGTCCAGAAAGCTGCTCGGAAAGCAGCCTGGGGAGGCAACAGAAGAACGGATCATGAGAAGAAGGATGGAGAGCTTGGGGTACACAGCCTGAGGAGGACCAGAAAGGGGAGACTGGGGTCCCGTACCAGGGAGAGTGGGAAGAAAATAACACCCCCCAAGGATGCCCACGTCAGAACCCCCAGAACCGATGGGTATGTTACTTTGCACGGCAAGAGGGAAAGTGAAGGCTCTCGAGATGAGATTTTCCTGACTCATATCCAAGAGACCCGATGTCATCACAAGGGTCCTTAAAAGGGACAGAGGGAGGCAAGAGGCTCAGAAAGGAGACATAATGACAGAAGCAGAGGTCTGAGTGGTACGGAGCCAGGAGCCAAGGGATGCGGGCGGCCTCAGGGAGCTGGAAAGGGCAGCGAACGGATCCGCCTCCCTCCCAGCCTCGAGAAGGACGCAGTCTTGCTGACACGTTGATTGTAGCCCAGGGAGACCCATGTCAGACTCTGGCCTGCAGACTATAAGACAGTGACCTTGTGTTGCTTTTAGCCATTAAGTCCGGAATGATTTGTTACAGCGGTAAAAGGGAATTAACACGGCAAATGGGAGCTCCAGCCAGTGGACTTGGGTTCCAATGGTAAATATAACCATTCGTTCCTTTGTTGAGCAAATGCCGTACATGGGGCACCATGCACCGTGCTGAGAAAACGCCTGGTGGTCGGAGCAAATACGGTCCCTCCCATCAAGCAGCTCGTGACCAGTATCTGCTTAGCAATCTACTGCTGCCCAGCTCCAATGTGCCCCTCATCACCTGCTCTGTGAAAATGGGTCTGAGTCCTTAACATTTTTCCTTCGCCGGAAGGCAAGGTGTGGAGCTTTGCCCGTAAGGGTGCCGGAGAGACGCTGTGGAGGGAAAGGGTTTGCTTTCTGACTGTGGCGCTCCCTCTGCGGGCCGCTGCCGTGCCCACGCCGTGACTTCTCCGGCACAGGTGGCTGCCTTCGTGGGCAGCTCCCGCGGCAGCCGGCAGCCCGCAGCTCTACCCAGCACCCACCTTGAGTGCCTCGACAGCAAGTGCCTCTGAGGAGACGCGTCCCTGTAAAGTGCGGTCCTCAAAATTCCAGCGAGTTCCACTGGTCGGCCACCTCAGCAACTTCTCCACGTTCAGTGAGCCGTGACTGTACCCCCTCCCCGATAAGGTCTGGATCTCAGGGTGGGGGGCACCTCTTCCTTGGGCACGCGCTCTCAGCCCTCGGGCGGGGGGTACTCCCGATGTCTTCCATCCAGACATTCTTGAGCGTTCTCTTCACTTCTCACTCAGCAACCCCTTATTTTCCAGTCCTTGTCAGAATTAATAACTCTTTAAATCAAACTTTCCCTGTTCAAATTCTTTCTCCTGATCGGAGCCAGGCCAAGACAGATGTGCACAAACATATAAATAAGCATGAACTGCAGACAGTGGTGCGACCTACAGGAGACAAGTCAGCAAGAATATAAGGACGGAACTAAGTTGGTCTGAGCGGCCGGGAGAGGCCTCTCCAAGGTGACCTTTAAGGTGAAAACAGACGAGAAACCAGCCCAGTGGAGCATTCTGGCCGGGCCTGGGACTCGGTATGGCTGGGTTCTGAGCGCACAGGCTTCTGGTGAACAGGACACATTCGGACGTCAGAGTCACATCGTGCGATAAAACCAGAGCTGGCGTCCGTTCCCTGGACGGGCTCTGGTTCCTTAGGTGACCCAGCCCCGGTGCCCTGCCTCCAGCCTGGGGTGGGGGGGCCCTCGTTCCTGCCAGGCTTCCCGACTCTCTTCTGTTCTGTGTCTGGCTTCTCATCTGTCCTAATTCCCGCGTACCCGAGGGCTTGCACTGAAATGACTCTGTCTGAACTAGGAGAGTGGCTTCTGCTTCTGGGTACAACCCCATACGATAACAAGGCCATTTTGTTCATGCCTGTGGACAAGTCTCATAGCACCTTTATATCATGCAGCAGAAGTTGTCCAGAGTTAGCTGCCACTGAGAAGGAAGAAAAGAGGTGGAGAGTAGGAGGGGGCTTGGGGGAGGAAGGGAGGGGGAGGGAAGGAGAAAGGAAGGGGAGGGGGGAGGGGAAGGAAGAAAGGAGGGGGAGGAAGAGAAGGGAGGAGGGACCGGAGGAGGGGGGGAGGAGAGGTGGGAGAGAGAAGGGGAGGAGAAAGGGGAGGGGCAGGGGAGGAGAAGAGGGGAAAGGAGGGGGAGGGGCAGGGGAAAGGAGAAGGAAGGGGTGGGGAAAGGAGGAGGATGGGGGAGGTAGGGGAGGGGGGGGAGGGGAGAGAAGAGGGAGGGGAGGGGCCTGGCAGGAAGGGAGAGAGGGAAGGAGCACACAGAAGGCACTTCCCTGCTAAGCAGGTAGGCAGAACCGCCCCCACGCCCCCCTCCACCCCGAAGGCCACCCCTTGGCAGTTGTGGGTTTGGAGAGCAGCTCAAACAACCGATTTCTTTTTTTTTTTAATTTTTTTTTTCAACGTTTATTTATTTTTGGGACAGAGAGAGACAGAGCATGAACGGGGGAGGGGCAGAGAGAGAGGGAGACACAGAATCGGAAACAGGCTCCAGGCTCTGAGCCATCAGCCCAGAGCCCGACGCGGGGCTCGAACTCACGGACCGCGAGATCGTGACCTGGCTGAAGTCGGACGCTTAACCGACTGCGCCACCCAGGCGCCCCAAACAACCGATTTCAAAAAGATGAACTACCAAGCTCGGTCCCACCGCAAACTTTCCTAAATAGCTCTAGTCCCCTGGGGTCATTTTGAAGCCGCTCCTCACAGTGATTTAAGAGATTGTGATACAAAACACCACTCAAGGATCCAACGCTTTCCTGACAAAAGGAATTAAAGCCCAAAAGCAAGAAACCTTCCCTAAGTAAAGATTGACCAGATGGGGAGCAAATGCAGCATCTCATAGTCAGAGACATGCCTCCACCCCCCCCCCGACCCCCCCCCACCCCCCCCACCACCCCCCACCCCCGGTGCTGAGCCCAGGCACCTGTCAGGAAGACACAGGGTCAAGGAGGCTGGCCCCTGCAGAGACTGTCAAAGCCCACCTGCTTTTCCTGATTTGCCAGATTCTTCCTTCCTGTGTGGGTTTCACCATCTCCTTCTCTTCCCCTCCCCCTGACTCTGTCCTGTCCCCGTGAGGGACACCCCACTCAGCCAAGAGCCATCAGTGAGGTCTTCAGGCATCATGAGAGAGGAGGTCACCACAGCCAAAGAGCATTTGAGCGTCTGCAGCAAAGGTCCATCAGGAAAGGTTATCCCAAGAGACGAGACTAATATCTCCCGAAGCCCAGAACGACAGAATAATTGTCCCCGCTGCCAGGCACTCTGCTCAGAAGGGTACTTCCGGCAAGATGCTAAACTCAAGTTCTGGCCAAGGATGCATCGTTGCAAGTTGCGCCAACACAGCCCTACAGCAGTCGTAAACGACGCATCACCATCCATCACTTGGCTGTGTTCTGACACAACTTTTTCCACAGACACAGGAGGCAGACTGGATTTGGTCTGCGGGCTGCACTCGGCCAACCAGGAGTCTATCTCCCTGCCTGGTTCCAGCCTCCTTTCCGGCTCCTCTCCGAACCGGCACCTGCCCATCAGAGGAGAGCATGACGCCCTCCCTTGAAATTCCGTCCTCAGGAGCAATGGGAGGCTGCGGGATCCCCAGTGAATCAACTGCTACACATTAAGCATAGAGCAAAATTGTAAGGACTCGGCGTAAAGATGTAACCCAACCTCAGCCAGATCTAGGTTGATCTGGAGAATCAGAACGGCCTCCTTCTGCCTTAAAATCTACATCCGTCGATCTCTGCCCCTTTGCAGGGCCATTTCCCGCTGGTTGTGGCTCTGCCCCAAAACCACCATGCAGATCGTTGCTGATGGGGGTAAACTCCATCAGGCTAACTTTCAAGAATTAGATGAGCCCAGCAGCCTGGATTAAAGCACGGGGTTCTTTCTCCAGCATTCGTTTCCAGCAAATATGAACTGTCTCAGGCATTGTTCTAGGTGCTGGGGTCACAGACGTGGACACGACTGACCAGAACCCTACCTCCACGGATCTCACTTTGCAGGGAGGACACGGGTAGTGAGCCCTGTACCTCCAACACCGATGACATCTATGAAGAAGGTGAAACAGCGTGGTGATCAGACAGTGATACAAAGGGGGACAGAGAGCCAGTTCTGGCCAACGTGGCTGGGGAAGGGTGCATCTCTGAACAGTCAAGTTGAAGAGAAGGAGCCAGGCTTGGGGAGACTTTGGGAAAGTGTTTCGGGCACAGACGAGAGTAAGAACACAGATACAGAACTGCAGAATTAATTGGAGGATGTAGGGTTTTGTTTACAAGGATCTTAACCCTGGTATCCAACTTGAGTATGAATGACAGAAGCACCCACAGATTGCCCTAGAATATCTGGGTGTTGACCCCCACACTTTGGTCCCAGACAGGAAGGTCAAAGCAATGCAGAATATTTCATGTTCCACTGAACATTTCCGGTGTGGAAAAGGGTATTAGGAATGCAGTGTTCCCCAGGAATTGATCATCCCTGTGGCCCACCGGCGCTGTCCTTTTTACGTTCTGGAACCTCATGCATGACCCTGTGCTCTGGTGTGGTCCCCGAGTCTAGTGGCGAAGGGAGCTTCAACCAAAGTCAGAGGAAAAATCTGGTCACTCCAGGCCAGGCACAGAAACACAACAGGTTCTGTGGACTTCAGGACCTTATGCAGGCTCAGTTGGTCAGATCCTAACAAGGCTCCTTCAGTCCAGCAGCACTTTTCAGTTGTCCAGCCCCCAGGCTCCCTGGGAACTTCCCGGCGAAGTCGAGTGACCCGGGCCACTCGCTCACATGCAAAGCACTGTCCCCACGCAGACCCCTGATACAGCACTTCGTCCTGATGTGGGCACAGACTGAGACGATAAAGGACAAGGGCTCCCCGGGAAACGTTCCCCAATATCCACAAGGAACAGAGATTTACAGTAGACCCCAAATAGTTTCCAGGAAGGCATCATGGGAAGTAGGTAAATAAAACGTAATCTAAATGCATTTCCTTTGCTTCAACAACTTCATCAAGAGCATAAAAAATAACAGATTATAAAACGCTTCATGTTTCTTTGAGTATTAAATCACTCAAAGAAAACTTCCTGGTGACCCCCCTTCCGAAGCTCAAATTTCTCACCATCGCAAGAGGGACAATGCCCACGAAGGATGTCTGGCTGACAAAGATCTCGGAGACGGCCAGCTCGCTCATGGAGTCCTCCACTGGGTATTCCACTTGCCAGGTGATGGGCTGGGCCCCGGCCAGGCCGCTGCTGTTGTCGACCCCGAAGTCCACTTGCAAGATCTCGTAGAAGGAGCCATTTGTCCTGGAAAACAAACACATGTGAAAGTGCCATTTAAAACCTGACACTCAGCAGAACATCAAGAATGTAATAAATTGCCACCCTCCTCCTTGCCAATCGAAAGGGTGACTGCCAACTTCAACAGAGCACACGGCGGTGCCAACGGAGCCTCCAAGCACCGCACACAGCAAGGGGCCCTGAGCCTCCTGTCTGGTGTCGCCCCCACCCAACGCGTGCCCATGCCACCATCCAGCACCACGCACGGCAAGGCGCCCTGAGCCTCCTGTCTGGTGTCACCATTGTTCCAGTCCTGCGGCAAGTCCGGGATTCTGGCTACTTCTACTTTTACTTAGCTGTGTCTATGGACCAGTGGTTCAAACTCTGAGCTTTAGGATTTGGGAAGAATGGGCTGGTGGGAGAATCACGAGACCAAGCGTGGGAAGGACTCCCTAGCTTCCTGGTTCGCTACATAACTATGAGCAACATATAAGATAGTACAGTAGACTGTTCATTTCGTGAGCCCGAAATGGGATGAGATGTAAAGAATCCACCTGCCTTAATTCATGGAGCGACAGCGCTGCATGTGTTTTTGGAAGCGGGGAAGAAGGTGGATGGGGCATTTATAGGTGAAAAAGACCAATGCCATTCTCAATAATATTTTTGTACACAGGGAGTGTCTTATCATTGACAGGGACGTTGTAAATTATAGGCTGACTATTGTACCAACATAAGTCACCGAACAGAGTTAAAACAGAAGCCAGCCAGCACAGGACTTGTGAGTGATTCCTGCTGTAGCCTCTTCCCACCCTGGTGCTAGCTTTATCCCCAGCCAAGGAATATGACGGCCGAGTAACTGATTCACAGTCGCCCAAGACCTGAGTCACACGAACCGACTTATTCCTTTCCTGCCAGTGGGCCTGCCTGGACCCAAGTGGGCCTGGAAGCCTCTGCCCTGCCTCTTAGGGTCTGGACAGGGTCTTCAGTTTGAACCCCCAGCGCGCAACCTGTGAGGAAAGAGTTTGGAAATGAACCTGGGCAGGCTGCTTGGCCCCCAGAAGTCTGCTACCATGGACAGCTCCCTTCCCGCGGCCAACTCCCTAAGAGGGTCAAAACCCCAGGGGGCTGGCGAGAGGGAGGCATCTAGGCACCCAAGACCTCATTCAGACACAGCAATAGTATTGACAGAACTGACCTGCCCCGTACAGAATTCCACACAAATCAGAACCACACCAGACTCCACGTAGAATTGGTCGCATCTAACCTTTGCCCACGCAGCCAAGGGCTTAAGAAACTCTGATGTTGCTCTGTCTCATCCAGTGGCCACTAGCCAGAAGCAGCTACTTAAACCGAAATATAACTTTATTAAAGTAACACAGCCGGGTGTTCCCTGCTGAGCTGAGGCTGGGTGTGGGACTTGCGAGCTGTGAGTCCTCAAGTATCTATTTGTCGTGTTGTTCTGCACGGGGAGGACAGTGCTCGCTGCATAGAGAACCCAGGCCTTGTGAGAAGGTGGACAGTGGGCACGCATGGGGACCACCGCCCCCCCAGAGGACCCTGATTTACTGGGCATCTTTAGTGAGAAGGCACAGAAGGGGGAGATTAAGGGCTGACCCTGAGCTGCCGAAGGGATTTCAGGGTCTCAGGAACTTAGGGACCCACTCCACGACCCTCGTTCCCCACCCACCACACTCCGGCCTGAAAAATCTCCTCTCTGGTCACAGGATTTCCTCACTTCTCCATCTGCTGGGTGTCCTCCTGTAAGAGACGCTCGGTCCTTTCAGACCAGATCTTCGATCCCTCTGGACCGTGTGCCGTGCTTGTAACCACGACTAGAGGGCAGCTTCCAATACCTCCTGGTTTCTCAGCGCTCAGTGGATCCCAGCAAAGTGAACGCCAAGAAAGTGATAACTTTCTGCTATTGGCAGCTTAATCCTGCTAAATCTGCACTCTGGTCTCGGGGTACAGAAGCAGCCGGTCTTTGGGCAAAGAGGGCAGCCCCATTCTCCGTGGGTCCTTCCTTCTCCTCTCTGACTGTCCAGCCCATGAGCTGGACCAGCTATGGGACTCTGCCCAAGTCCAGCTAGAAACGGATCAACAACCAACTCAGAGTCACTTTTATGCACAAGTTTTTATTTTAGGTCATTTCCCTCCAACCGGAAAGGCGGGTCTTTTACTTTTAGGCAGCTGTCGTGCATGCTAATAAGGCCATTTCCATGGAAATGGGTTTATAATTATTAACTACCTGCTCCTGATCTACTCTTCAATGGTTTTTATTTATTTTTTTGGGACAGAGAGAGACAGAGCACGAACGGGGGAGGGGCAGAGAGAGAGGGAGACACAGAATCGGAAACAGGCTCCAGGCTCCGAGCCATCAGCCCAGAGCCCGACGCGGGGCTCGAACTCCCGGACCGCGAGATCGTGACCTGGCTGAAGTCGGACGCCTAACCGACCGCGCCACCCGGGCGCCCCGGTAGACATTTCTTTTTTTTTTTTTTAATTTTTTTTTTTTAACATTTATTTATTTTTGAGACAGAAAGAGACAGAGCATGAATGGGGGAGGGTCAGAGAGAGAGGGAGACACAGAATCGGAAACAGGCTCCAGGCTCTGAGCCATCAGCCCAGAGCCCGACGCGGGGCTCGAACTCACGGACCGCGAGATCGTGACCTGGCTGAAGTCGGACGCCTAACCGACTGCGCCACCCGGGCGCCCCGGTAGACATTTCTTTTTTTTTTTTTTAATTTTTTTTTTTAACATTTATTTATTTTTGAGACAGAAAGAGACAGAGCATGAATGGGGGAGGGTCAGAGAGAGAGGGAGACACAGAATCGGAAACAGGCTCCAGGCTCTGAGCCATCAGCCCAGAGCCCGACGCGGGGCTCGAACTCCCGGACCGCGAGATCGTGACCCGGCTGAAGTCGGGCGCTCAACCGACCGCGCCACCCGGGCGCCCCATCCTGATCTACTCTTGATGAGCCTTTCAAACCTAGAACAGTGTTTCATGATCCTCTCGACTTAATAATTACCAACTGCCTTTGAGGAACCTGGGTCAGCACTTCAGCCATGAGACATTCATTAGACATTTTTCCCCGGGGTGGAGAAGTGAGCGCATGCGTGTGTGTGTGCGTGCGTGTGTGCACACGTGTGCATGTGTGTGTTGCCAGAGGTCAGGCAGGAAACGGGGCTCAGCGGCTTCTCCCCTCGAGTGAGAGCACACAGCATCCCCCCGAAAGGACTTGGTTCCCAAAGTCCTGTAGAAACTGCTTCAATAAAAGCTGAGCCTCTTTCCTGGGACCCTGGGACCCTGGGACCCCAGAAGTGGGGCTGGGACAGCTTTTAAATGCACAGTGTGGCTACCGCTCAGACATGTCAGCAAGAAGGAGAGGGAGGGATGGGGCAGGAGAGGGGAATGGGGGCCCAACCCAGCAGCCTGTCCCCTGCAGCCACACCCAGCCATTTCTCAGCATATAACCCAAGACGATAAATAATTATAGCTGGGGTTTTGTTTTGTTTTGTTTTGTTTTTGTTGTTTGTTTGTTTGGTTGGTGGTGGAAGGGGACAGGGATGGGAAAGGAGGAATGAAGTGGGGAGGGAGGTTCAAAAGCTTGAACTCCTCTTGGGGCGCTGGGTGGCTCAGTCAGTTAAGCATCTGACTTCAGCTCAGGTCATGATCTCACGGTCTGTGGGTTCAAGCCCCACGTCAGGCTCTGTGCTGACAGCTCAGAGCCTGGAGCCTGCTTTGGATTCTGTGTCTCCCTCTCTCTCTGCTCCTCCCCTGCTCATGCCCTGTCTCTCTCTCTCTCAAAAATAAACAAACACACAAAAAAATTTTTTAATCAAAAGCTTGAACTCCTCTCCAGTAAACTATGCCATTTACATAGATTTTTTTACCCCTCCCCACAATCCCCACAAACTTCTAGATGGTTCTGAGCTACCAGGCTGAGATGCTGAAGCTTTCCCCACATGAGTTTTTCTAGAAATGGAGCAAGAGAGGCTGACCCCTGTCAGGGTCTCTGTCTTAAGAGCCTTTCTCTGGTCAGTACTTTTTAAATGGGCACAAAGCAAGGAACATACTGACCCATGACTGCCATGAACAAATGCCCCAGAGTAGATCTGCTGGTTACTCACAGTAAGTACGAGGAGACTGAAATATGCCATCCCATCTAGACTGTTCACCCCGTGAGGACAAGGATGTGCCTGTAGCAGCTGGCACAGTACCCAGAAGATTGTAGGGATTCAATACGTATTTGTTTAATTCATCGAACATACTCAAAAGGCCCAGCAGGACATCCCGTAAAATTCCAGGGAGTGTCATTTGCCTTCTGGGACACAAGGAGCTACCAGTCAGCTGAATTCTGAGCTCTATTCTTATGCCTGCCTGGCAAGTATATTTATATACTCTTTGCTTTGAGAAGGTATGTCCGTCTCCACCATTACAATGTAATTCTCTTCTTTTTTTTTTAAGACTTTGTTGTCGTTTTTTTCCCCCAACAGTTTTAGGTTCACAGCAAAATTGAGGGGAGGGTATAGAGATTTCCCATCTTCCCCCGCCCCCCAACAAGCTTCCCCTGTTATCAACATCCCCACCAGATGGTACATTTGTCATCATCAATGAACCTACACTGACACATCACAATCACCCGGAGTCCATGATTGACGTTAAGGTTCACTCTATCGGTCGGGACAAACTTAGGACACAGATCTGCCATATGGTGGCGTACAGAGTATTCTCACCACCCCCAAATCCTCCGGGCTCTGCCTATTTACCCCTCCTCCACTCAATGCCTGGCAACCACTGATCTTTTCCTGTCTCCATGAGTTTGCCTTTTCCGGAATGTCCTATCATTGGAATCCTATGGCACGCAGCCTCTTCAGATTGGCTTCCTTCACTTAGTGATATGCACTCAGGGTTCCTACACATATCTCATGGCTCGATAGCTCATTCCTTTTTGGTGCTGATAACACTCCACTGTCCGGATGGACCATGATTTGTTTATCCATTCACTGAAGGACATCTTGGTTTGTGGACCTAGGTTTTCAACTTCCTTGGGTAAGATACCAAGGAGCATCATTGCTGGATGGTAGGAACCTAACTCTTCAAAGGCCAAAACCTATTATAACACCACAGTCACCACGGTCCCTGGCACATTCATTTTACCCAATGACATTTATTAAGCAGATACGATGTGTCAGGCACGGAGAATTCATTCATTCATATACAAATCGATAAGATCCCTGTCTTACTAATCAGGTAAATAAATAAGGTAAGTCCTGGTCATGAAAAATGCTCTCCTAAAAATAAAATAGACTTGAACTTTAAAAAAAAAAAAAAGCTAGTTTTTTCAATTAAAAAATTTTAAGTACAATTTTAAAATAGTCCATTTTTACTTTAAAAAAATTTTAAACATTTACTTATTTTTGAGAGAGAGTGAGTGTGTACACGAGTGGGGGAGGGGCAGAGAGAGAGGGAGGCACCGAATCCGAAGCAGGCTCCAGGCTCTGAGCTGGCAGCACGGAGCCCGACGCGGGGCTCGAACTCACGGACTGCGAGATCATGACCTGAGCCAAAGTAGGACACTTAACCAACTGAGCCACCCAAGCACCCCATTTTTACTTCAGACTAGACTACCGATCACAACTGGAGACCATGAAAGGTGTTCAGGGCCTGCCCCTGTAAGAAACTGACATTTGAGCTGAGACCCAAAAGCATGAAGAGAACCAAACAGATCCTCGGCAAATGTTTGTCAAATAAATGAGTAAATCTATTTTGAGCTTGAAAAAAAAAGTCATGGGAAAGTTTATCCCAAACCATCAGCATGAACACAAGGTGCTAAGTGAAAAAGAACATCCAGTCTTTGTTCAAACACCACCTGCTCAGTAAATCCTCTTCTGACCACGCTACCCATCCCTCATCCCCCAACCCTACAGTTGAGACCCATTAGCCAGACCCATGTTTTCTATAGCGTTTACCTTTTAACACACCAAGTGACTGACTGATTGGTTGATTGCCGGATGGATGGATGGATGGATGGATGGATGGATGGATGGTTTGGGGGCACGTCTGAGTGACTCAGTTGGTTAAGCATCTGACTCTTGATCTCAGCTCAGGTCATGATCTCACAGTTTGTGAGTTTGAGCCCCACATCGGGCTCTGTGCTAGCAGCATGGAGCCTGCTTATAATTCTCTCTCTCCTGCCTCTCTCTCTCTCTGCCCCTCCCCTGCTCACTCTGGCTCTCTCTCCCTCTCTCTCTCTCTCTCTCTCTCCCTCTCTCTCTCTCACACACACACACACACATGCACACACACATATGAATGTAGGTTCTCTGCCTGCTCTGTGTCCTCAGCACTTAGAACCCTGCCTAGGACGTAGTTGGTGCTCATTAAACATCTGCTGAATGAATTAATCAATGAATAGCAAACAACAGCGGGAGCGATATCTCAGAGGAATATGTGCTTAGGGAACCCAGAGACCAGATGCGGGAAGGAGAGAGAAATTGGCAAGTCAGGGAAGGCTTCCTGGAGGAGGCTAGACTCGGGCTGATCTTTGAACAATAGGTTAGTAAGACAGGTAACTACTACAGCCCATTGCTTGGGATCTCCCATCACACCCTTTCCCCTCCCCTCCAGACACCCTTCCCACTCCCCACCTGCCCCCAACACCAGCCCTCCGGGAGAGGAGAGAAACAATCTCTGGTCATCAATGCCATCGACAGAGCAGAGGCTCTGTCTGCCCTGCAGCTCTTCTCATCACGAGCTAAGGGCCAGCTCTCAGAATCCGGCACGAATAAATCATCTCTTGCCGCAGTCCCATAAAATCCAGCCGCTACCTCCTCACTGCTGTTTTGTCAAAGGCAGCACGGTCTGCACTCGCTGTGGAAAGGATGTTTCAGGCTGCCGAATCAGCCAGTGGTTGGCAGTCAGAGGTCTAAAAATACGTAACGGCCATGAGTCTCGAGCAGGGACTTCTCATCTTTTGGTCTCAAAACAGTCTCTCCTCGTTGGTTTGATTTTCTGTCTTCCCATCATCAAATTCCTACATAGAACTTTGAAAAAACAAATTCTGAGACGATGTCGAATGGGAACAGTCCAAGAATAGAGGCTCCTTTACTGCATTCCTGGTTGACTACGAAGGCTACAGAGGTTACGACGGGGTCCACTGAGCTGCAGGTGGCCAGAGCCACACTTCATTAACTGACCCACGACCTTGTTTTTACAAAATTTGAACTAATTGCGAGTATTTTTTTTTAATTTTTTTTTAGTTTTTATTTACTTTTGACAGAGAGAGAGAGAGCGAGCGCAAGCTGGGGAGGGGCAGAGAGAGAGGGAGACACAGAATCTGAAGCAGGATCCGGGCTCCGAGCTGTCAGCACAGAGCCCAACACGGGGCTCGAACCCACGAGCCGTGAGATCATGACCTGAGCCAAAGTCGGACGCTTAACCAACTGAGCAACCCAGGCACCCCTAGTTACGAATATTTTCTAAGTTTATTTATTTTGAGAGAGAGAGAGAGCACAAGAAGGGGAGGGGCAGAAAGAGAGGGAGACAGAGAATCCCAAACAAGCTCCATGCAGGGCTCGAACTCACGAACCACGAGATCATGACCTGAGCCGAAATCAACAGTCGGATGCTTGACCAACTGAGGCACCCAGGTGCCCCTGCTGCCGATGTTTTTAAAAGCAGAACATCCACACCCACCCCCCATAGAAATGGGGTTTCTGGCTTCTTTGGGGAAACGGGGTGCCTACATTCCCATGTGGGCACAGTCAGCAGGGGCAACGGGGTGCCATCCCTACCAATGGGGCTGCAAGTCCACAATAAGCTCCTTTCTTCGTGTATCGTGTCCCTCAGGTCCCTGTAGACATTTGTGATCTCTGAGAAAACACATTTCATTTTTGAGCTTCTAGTAAACACCTCACGAGCTGTGTTTCCAGCTCACAAATGACTCCTTGTTCTCCTGGGAACGTGTCTCCCTCTGCCCTCCTGCCCGGGGGTTCGCGTGAGGTCCGGTCTCTAGCCACGGCTCTGGCCTCGGTGCTAAACTCTGACCTCAACTGGGTGAAGAACACTTCCTGGCAGGTGTGAGATCCTCCTCGAAGGTTCCCAACCTGGCACAGGAAGAGTTCACAGTGTCCCCAAAACAGTTGTACACAGATGTTCATTGTGGCGTTTTCCGTAACAGTTGAAAAGTGAAAACAGCCCAACCGGCCAATGGGAATTGACGGCCGATGGGTACAGAGCTTCTCTGGGGGGTGATGAAAATGTTTTGAAATTAGTGGCAACGATTCCATTTTATGTATCTACTAAAAAAAAATCTAGGAATCTACTAAAAAAAAAAAAACACCACTGATGGTATACTTCTAAAAGGAGGCATTTTATGGTGTGTTAATTATATCTTAATTTTCTTAAGTAAAAAAAAAAACCCAAAACAATGAGAGGGGAAAATCAAGTCACAAAAGGATATGTATGGCATGATATTTTTTATAAAAATGGTAAACTCATGTGCAACCACTCTTTATACAGTTTATATTAAAAACCATAAACACAGGCATGGTAATGATCATGTCTCCCTCGGAGGAGGGAGAGAGAAAAGGACACCAGCAAGGGGTATGTAAAGGCTTCGATTAGATGTGGAATACTGATTTCTTTTAAAATTTGAAGAAAATAGGGGCGCCTAGGTGGCTCAGTGAGTTAAGCGTCCGACTTCGGCTCACGTCATGATCTCGCAGTTCATGAGTTCGAGCCCCAAGTTGGGTTCTGTGCTGACAGCTCGGAGCCTGGAGCCTGCTTCGGATTCTGTGTCTCCCTCTCTCTCTGCCCCTCCCCTGCTCATTGTCTCTCTCTCTCTCTCTCTCTCTCTCTCTCTCTCTCATTTAGTTTCTTCTCCTTGGGTTTAACTCTCAAATCCGTAGTTCCCAGACTCTCCATCTGACTCCTAAAACGGCTCCTAAGAACCAACCCACTGCCCCACTTTCCAACCGCAGGAAAAGGAAAGGAGAGTCGTCTTCTTTTTCTGCCTTTAAATATTTTAAAGCACCTCGCAGACTGGTACGGGCGACCTTATTTTTGCTTCCCAGCAGCTTCCCAGAGCTGAAAACGATACATCTCGGAAACGAGCGAACACTTAGGCACCTGCGCGAAACCCAGGACTGTCTCTCGCGCTAACGCTCGCCCGTCACTTCCAGCTGATTCGATGTTGTCAACGTCACCGTGACAAGCCCGGAGACAGCTCTAAGACAACCGCCACAATTAGCTCTTTCTTCCCTCCGCCTCTGCCCTTCTGACGTCCCCGAAACCAGCTCAAACCGACTTCGAAAATACAACTTTTCTGAGTCGGCCCCCCTGTGTCTTCCTATCGCCAACCTCGAGGGAAACGCTTGTTATATAAGCGACCCAAAGGGGCGCCTGGGTGGCTCGGTTGGTTAAGCGTCTGACTTCGGCTCAGGTCGTGATCTCGCGGGTTCGTGAGTTCGAGCCCCGCGTCAGGCTCTGCGCCAACAGCGGGAAGCCTGCTTGGGATTCTCTCCGTCTGCCTCCATCTAGGCCCCTCCCCAACGAGTGCATGTGCTCTCTCTCTCTCTCTCTCTCTCTCTCTCTCTCTCTGTGAAAATAAGTAAACTTTAAAAAAGAAGTCTTGGGGCACCGGGGTGGCTCAATTAGTTAAGCATCCGGCTTCAGCTCAGGTCATGATGTCGTGGTTTTGTGTTTGAGCCCCGAGCTGGGCTCTGCACTGACAGCTGGGAGCCTGCTTAGGATTCTCTCTCTCCGCTCCTCCCCCATTCGCACCATCTCTGGTTTAAGTAAGTTTAAATAAACATAAAATATTAAAAAAAAAAAAAAGACAACAGTGACGCCCCCTCTGCCCTCTGCCAACCAAAGTTATTATTCATTTTCTTACTGCCCCCCCCCCAAGAGATAGCGGTGCATGTGTGAGCACGAACACGCGCGATGCTTCGCCTCGCTCTTACGCGCACGGGGCACACCGAATGCCCGGTCTGCCTCTAGAGCGCCGCTCTCTGAGCCCCAGTCCTCTGAGCCGGGAGGACTCTGGCGGTCCTCCCCGACGATGGCGGCACCGGCCACATGGCCCCGTCCGACCACAGCGGCCAGCAAGGGCAATCCCCCAGAAGGCACGTGGGGAGCCGCGGTCCTGCCCTTGGCACAGGGACAGCCTGGCTGAGGCAGGTCACGCAGCGGGGAGGGGAGCCTCCAGGACCCGGTGCCGTCCGCCTCCGGAGTCCACGCGGAAGACACGACACGTACCAGTCACTTACCTGGGCCCGCACATCACTGAGAGATGACAAGGTCCCCAGCTCTGTGCCAGGCCCCGTTACGCGCACAACGGGAGAGTGCAGAGCAGAATCTCACTCGGGGAAACTCTGGTTACTTTGCCAAGAGTCTGCTTCTCAGTGCAAAACCTTCCTCCTGACGCGTTGCTCAGGATTACTCTGCCCCTGCCCTGGGAAGGGCCTCATTAAACGGGGATTCTTCTCCTGCCTGACGGGAGGGCCGGCTCCTTCCAGTGAGAGCAGCTGCTAATGAGGTCCCGGGGTCGTGCCCTGTTCAGGCTGGTTAGCGGGCTCTCCCAGGTGGCCGCGAAGACCGTCTATAAGCCACGCACCCTGCGGGCTTGCCTGGTCACCAGGGGCCAGCCGGCAGCCACGATCAGTGCCAATTTATCCCTGGTCCTGGTGTTTTCCCCGCTGAGATACTGGAGCGGCATCCTGCCCAGAGGACTACGCGGGGCTCTCCGTTACGGGGACTGCTACGATTAGATGACCAGGGCTGTGTTCGCGGCCGACCGAGCAAAGATCGGGCCGGCCTGGGCTGCCTGCGGCACTGGGTCAGAGGAATGCTCACCTTCACCTATGGCAAGATTTCAAGGTCACAGACATGTGCCTGTCAGCACCAGGGGAAGTCACTGCCCGCAGACAGAGCGGTGGGGTGTACGAATCATGAAGTTTCACCTACAGCCTGGACTTCTCTCCCAACTTCCAGACTCTCTTTTCCAACTGCACACTGGGCGGCTCCCGTTGGGGGTCTAACAGACATCTCAGACCTGATCCTGGGCTTCTTTCCCTCACCACACACTTCTCTGCCATCGAAGGCCACTCCGTCCACCCGCCCAGATGCTCAGGTGGACCCCTCGTTCATCCTGAACCCTTCTTCCCTGGCTACCCACACCCGATCTGCCCAGAAAGCCCTCCAGTTCTGCCTGGGAGACATGCATCTGTAATGCCTTCACTTCCCGTGTCCCCGACTGCCACACGGGTCCCCACTCCACCCTTCCCTCCATGGCAGCCCGAGTCTTGTTAAAACAGAGGTCAGGTATCTTCAGTCTCCTTTTTTTTTTTTTAAGTTTATTTGTTCTGAGAGAGAGAAAGAGACAGCATGAATCAGGGAAGGGCAGACAGAGGGAGAGAGAGAGAATCCCAAGCAGGGTCTGCACACTGTCAGCACAGAGCCTGGCGCGGGGCTGGAAGCCACGAAACCATGAGATCGTGACCTGAGCCAAAAATCAAGAGTGGCATGCTTAACCGACTGAGCCACCCAGGCACCCCTGGTATTTTCACTCTTCTGTTCAAAACCCTTCAAAAACTCTCATCTCATCCACATAAAAACGCAAGTCCTCACAAGGATCTCTAAGGCCCTACACACCCGGAACCCCCTCCCCCCGGTGCCTGCTACGGCCCTGACACCTTTGCTGTCCCCTGTCCCCGCGGCTCCCCCAGCATCAGGCACACTGCTGCCTCGGCTCTCCCTTCCATCTGGACCCCTCTGCCCGGCGATATCGGCACCACATACCCCCTCACCATCAGGACCTGCCTCAAATGTTACCTTCCAAGCAAGGTCCTCGTTAGTGACCCTGCTGAAAGACCCATGTCCTCCACCAGCGACTCCTGTCACCCTCCCCTGCTCTTTCTCCATAGCACTCAACACCACAAACACACTAGATTTTGTTTACTAGCCTTGCCTATTGGCTGTTTCTGTCTACTAGACTGTAAACTCAGTGGGGCCAGGGATTTTTCTTTCTGTTCCCTGCGATACCTCTGAGACCTAGAAAAGCACTTGGCCCACAGTAGGTCCTCCATAAATATGTCATGGACGAATGAATGAATGAATGAATGAGCTGGGAACCTCAGAGTTCGTGCTTTGACACCATACCTCTACGGCAACCTTGAGCGTTCACGTATGAGTACACGTGTATGTTCGTGGTGATCCTTGAGCATGAGGTCACTCCTGTCCATCCTTGGATGGATCTACCCACTCATTTGCCACTCTCCCTCAATGTAGATGTCTGTCTGTGACATCTTTATTGTCCTCCATAACAGGGTGGGGACAGCGTCAGCTTCCCTGCATGGGGACGTCCATCAGTCTATAAGTCATAAAATGGGAAAATCACACCATGCTGTTCTCTGTTCCCAAGTGTCTGTTTCTTTAGGTCGCTCTCGGCACTGTCTCCAGAGTTCAAGGGTGTCCACGGCGAGAGTATTAACATGAGAGCAACTCCTCAGCCATCACCGGACTGGGACTCATCAATGCCATTTTTTAAAATTGTGGTTCGAACACTCACATGAGCTCTAACGTTAGCAGATCTCAAGTTGACAATATGGCATCGTTAACTACGGGCACGATTCTATATGCTACACCCAGAACATGTTCCTCTCACGTCCAGTGTTAATGTTTAGAAGGCAGGCACTGTTGCAAAGGGCTCCATAGGAGAACCATTTTTCCAAGGAGTATCACAAATGAAATGATTATCAGCTTTCTCTAAGAAGGTACAACATTTACCCTTGACTTGGACGTTCCCAAAGTTCACGGTGCTTCCAAATCACCAGGAATTATTTCAACACCACAAGAGCAAACAAAAAAAAGTAAAGACAAAGGAGACAGACAGACAGGCACCTTGGGGTATTAAAAAAGAAAAAAAGAGGAACCCAAATAGAGTCTTTAACCTCATTAACCCTGAAGCTGAGGAGAGTTCAGAGGAACCCACAAATACAGTGACATCCTGAATACCGCTTGGGTCAAAAATCAGATTAGAATTCCTGTAACCTTCAATTTACCTGGCGGCTTTTCAATAAATGTCAGGTGGGCAGAAATTCAACAGAAGTGATTTGCAGGCTCCTGTAATCCCAAAGTGTGTAAATCTCCCTAAATGAGGAGCTCTCCTTCAGGAAACAGGAATTCTCCTGTCACCAATTAATTAAAATCCGATGATTCCATCCCATCCCCTACTTGGCCCATTGTATTAATTACAATAGCTTCAAAATCTTTCTTATAGACCAATTACTCTGTAGTAATTAGGTCTTAGCCTTAAGTCAACCACAATTAAGAAGGATTATATGCATGTAACGTCTTTGCTCCTTCTGCTGGTTCTATCTGTTAAAGCACCCCTGAAATTCTTTACACAGAACTAGGTTGCACCTTTCCTGCTATATTTTGATTAAGAGAGACTAACTTGGGGGCACCTGGGTGGCTCAGTCGGTTAAGCGTCTGACTTTGGCTCAGGTCACGATCTCACAGTCCGTGAGTTCGAGCCCCGCGTCGGGCTCTGTGCTGACAGCTCGGAGCCTGGAGCCTACTTCAGATTCTGTGTCTCCCTCTCTCTCTCTGCCCCTCCCCTGCTTGTGCTCTCTTTCTTTCAAGAATAAATAGACATTAAAAAGGAAACAAGAAGAAAAAAAGAGAGAGACTAATTCGGTCCAGAGGAGCAAGTACAAACCAGAATCAGGCATGAAATAACAGGAAACTGGTAAAAAGCTGAATTGTTTGCCTCACGTCGCAGTTCATCTACCCGGTTAGAGGATGTACAAACAAGACAGTTCGGGACAGGAGGAGACCTCCACACCTGGGTTCCAGGGAAGGGAACAGTGGGTTCACGAAGCACTGGTGTACCAGCACCTTGAACGCGCCCTGCACTCACCCTACATCAATCTCAGCTTCGGAAACGGGCCCACCTGTGCCTGTCCTCTAGGAATGAAAACGGTTCCAGGTAATGATGATATCTGATGGGAGTCAGCACCAGGTCAGACCCTTGGAGGAAAACGACCATTAATTGGCCTAAAACAATAGAACAGAAGGTGACATCTGTTCTGGTGGCTGAGTACACTCTGCACTAATGAGGGGCTCTGTGGCCGTGTGACGGCTGACCTCTGGCACCCTGAGAATGCCCCCACACTCCCACTACCACTGGGGAGGGGCGTGCGCATCCTGGGAGACGGAGCACAGCTGGGGACTCAGGCCTGACATCCGACCAAAGAGAAATCCCTCCTTCAGCTCCGAACCTTCAAGGTCAGTGCCCGCAAAGCCAGTTTCCTTGAAAACTCCGTTCAGTCCTCAGGGAACAATCTGTCTGTCTGCTTTCTCAGATGTAGGCTGGACGATTCAGCCTCATGAGAGACGCTAGGACTCTGGGACCACACCTTCTGAACACACAATGAGAACACGTGGTTGGAAATGTATGAGCTTCTGATGGGAAAAGAACACCTGAAGTTGGGACTGTCCCACAACATCGAGGTCAGCATGCCTAGAAAGATGTAAAAAGAAGCCGTTGTCTACACCCGGTCTCTAATTCTGCCAGTGTTTCACAAACTTACACTCTTTGTCTGGGTCTCTAAGCTCTGGGTTATAACTCATTCACTTAAACGTTCAATTAAATGTATTTGAGCGTTTACTGGGTGCCACGCTCGGATCTCGGCACGGGGCGGGACAAGGCAGGGGAGGTTCTCACTCTCCCGGAATTTATATTCTAGAGGAAGGAAGCAAATAACAAGCTGATACGAAAACAATAAGGCAACTATTAAACGGTGGATGTGGCAGTCATTAATGACTTTCCCTAAATCCTTCCAGCTCTACATTTTCTGGACACGGGAGAGGATTGCACTTCTGGCTTACGTGCCATTGGGCACAGCCAAGGGACCGGCACGTTTTGTGTCCCTTCCATGCAAGAGCACTTACTCACGGGCACGTGTCTCTGTGGCTCACTGCCACCGCCACCAGCAGCTTCCAAGGTGAGGCGCTATTTTGGTCACCGGAGAGACTGATGGTCAGATGTCCCCCCCACTGTACTTCGGTGGGAAAACCGTTGAAATGAGAAATGAACCTCTGTGGTTTTAAACCACCGAGGCTGGGGGTGGGCTATTCTCAGAGCACCAGCTGGCCCCACCAGACTGATGCAGAGCTATGCAGAGAGGAGGGCAGAATGTGACGGTGGTGGGGACAGAGTGTGAAAGAGAGATTTGAGGCTGGGATTTCAGTGGAGGACAGGGATCAGTGTTCCGGACAAGGGGAACAGCAGAGGCAAAGGCTCTGAGATGGTAACAAGCTTGCCATGTTCAAGCACACGTGTCCTACACACGCACATATGCCCACACTCACATGCACACCTGCACCCTTGCACACGGGTGCACACGCACGCACACAAACACCGGCACAAACTCACGGCGGGAGTGACAAGCAGGAGGAGGCGGAGGGTGAATGGGCGGCCGCCGCACAGTCTACTCATAGGTGCTTCCACGGGTCAGCCTCCGCCCTGGAGAGACGGTCAGCGACGCAGGCTCTTCCCACTGCTGTCCCAGCAAAGGGACGGGGCTTCCCAAAGACCAGCTGCAGTGCGGGCCCCCCACCCCTGGCTACAGGGACCCACCCCATCTGGCTCCCTATCAGCATAAATTAAAAGAAAGAAGTCCCAACCACTGAGAAGCAGAGAAGGATGGGGCGTCACAGTTGGACAACCTGGTTCACTTCCTCTGCAAGCCATGGGCCGGGTGTGTTTATAGCTGCCCCCCTCTGGGGACCTGGCTCCTTGCTGTGACTTTGTCACAGCCCTCTGGTGCAGGGTCCGTCATCGCCAAATCACACACGATGAGATGACTTCAGAAACGTGAGGTCACTTGTCCACAGGTCACACTTAGAATGTGGTAGAACCAGGATTCAAAGCAAGATCGGGCTCCAAGGTCGTGCCTGGAAGATGCCTTTTATGAAAAGAGCAGAGGCCTAGTCAATTCTACTGTTCGCACCCCAAAGAGAGTCTTGGTACTACCCAGAAAACGGTCTTTGCAAACGCAGAAAGCGAGGGGGGCGGAGGGAACGGAAAACTTGCGCCCTGTGTGGAGGGGGTTCTCAAAGGCCAGAATTAAGCCTCTGCACGTGAAGAGGAAGAAGGAAGGAAGGGAAGGAAGGAAACGGAGACGAAGGCAAGGCGCAGACAGGGCAGGGAGCAGGGGGGACGGGGACGTGGCGGGCGGTCCTGGACCCGGCCAGTGTGCCCCATTCACCCCTGCACCGCCCAGTGTTCGAGCCACATCATCCCCTCCGATATCTGGCGAGGCTGACTGAAGCTTCTTTCCGCTTGCAGCTAAAACGCTGATAGAATATGACAGCATTAAAGTCCATCATGAGGAGATGCAGTGTTTTATGATCCACCAGTGGCGCGATTTTTCTTGCCTCGTAATTTCAACTGTCGTGACTTGCACTGGCATTTAAGCATATTTCAATTGACATATGGGGAGAGATCAACAGAGCGATAAGTCCGTATCGACTGCCCGAGACACCTCTCTTCTTAAAGCCCAGTACCTTCTCCCACGGGCAGCCTAATCTTTCCAGAAAACGGACCCCATGCCAGTGCGAAACCTCCCTGCAATGCCTAAATCACAACCGCTCACAAGGACCCATCTCCCAACCCCGTCCTACAAGCTCATCTTCAAAAACCCAGCGAGACCATTTCCCCATTTTTTGTCTTCCTGTTTCAAAGTCCAGAGCTAAGCGGCTAGCTAGCGTCCCACCGCAGCACAAACAGGCAAAGAGCAACGCAGCCTCAGAAGGGCACGGCACTGTGCTGCTAGAACCCAGAGGGATCGAAGCAGATGCATCATCCCCGGCAGCCTCCCAACCCTCTTGTGCTTCAAATGTTCAAAGAAGTCTCTTCAGCAACTGCAGTAAAGTATTACATTTTTTTTTCCAACGTTTTTTTGTTTTTTTTTTTATTTATTTGGGACAGAGAGAGACAGAGCATGAATGGGGGAGGGGCAGAGAGAGAGGGAGACACAGAATCGGAAACAGGCTCCAGGCTCTGAGCCATCAGCCCAGAGCCCGACGCGGGGCTCGAACTCACGGACTGCGAGATCGTGACCTGGCTGAAGTCGGACGCCTAACCGACTGCGCCACCCAGGCGCCCCAAAAGTATTACATTTTTTAAAGGACTTTTGGTTAAAAGTACAAGACGTATCCGTGAACCGCCACCAAAGAAGGCTCGACGTCCTGCTGGCCCCAGCGTGGTTCAAAACATAGGGACGTCAGCCCACATGTGACGCGGGAAGGGATGGCCTCTCCATTCTGCCGGGCATCCTCCACAGGAGCCTTGTTTCCGGAAGGGATGAGCAAACCCAGATGTTCCTGCCACGACTCACACAGGGGAGCCCGGGCACCGTCGGCTGGTAGGTCCACAGCAGCCCTGCAGTTAGCAGGGTCCCACTCATACTGGTTCAGTGGAACAGAACTGGACAAAGGGACCACGCTGTGCAGAGGCACTAGCAGGATCAAGAGAACTCAGAAGCGGGGCACCCGGGTGGCTCCGTCGGTTGAGCGTCCGACTTCGGCTCAGGTCGTGATCTCGCGGTTCGTGGGTTCGAGCCCCGCGTCGGGCTCTGTGCCGACAGCTCACAGCCTGGAGCCTGCTTCGGGTTCTGCGTCTCCCTCTCTCTCTGCCCCTCCCCGACTCGCGCTCTGTCTCCCTCTGTCTCAAATATAAATAAACATTAAAAAAAATGTTTTTAAACAACCTATAAAAAAAAGAGAGAGAACTCAGAAGGGACGTGAGGGAGCTCAGAATGAGCGCCAGAGGAAAGCTGTTACCAGCCGAGTCTGCAGGGCTGTGCGGGGAGCTACTGTTAGCACAACCCGGAAGAGCTGGGGCCCTGGAGGGACGCAGCCATTGCCAGGACTGTGCAGCAACGAGCAAACACCCTGACCCCTCTCTGCCTGCCTTCTGGTCTCCCGCCGGGGCCCCGAACTGGCCGAGCCCAGCCGGAAGCCAGCGGCGACGGAGCCCGGGCGAAGCGGCCCATTGGCATGAACTGCCCCCCCCAACAAAGCGCACAGCAGAGAAGAGCGGAAAGTAGGGGTGAGGGCCAACAGAGAAGAAGGAGCAAGGCCGGGATTCAGGGTTCGCTTTGGTGTGCCCCCAAGCTACCTTCCAGATTTATCCCCCACGCCCTGCAGCGTGGGCTTTGGAGCGCACCAACCTGGCTAGGCTGACCTACCCTCCCCGGATTCTCTTTCACGCACGGTTCCAGCCAGGCTGGGCCACGAGGGAGATGCCGGGGGCTGCTGGTGGACAAAAGGGAGACACACGGCGATACGGCTCCGCTGCAAGTTTCACCTGTTGCAAACGTCCTCCCAGAGCTCTCTTCTGCCCGAGCCTAGGCAGCCACTGGCCTGAGAACGTCCCCCAGGGGCATGCTCACCGGGGTCCAGCCACGGTCCCAGCAGCGTGAGGAGGGAAGACCTCACGGCGCTGTTTCAAGGAGGAAATGAGCCGACGTGTGCGGCACCCAGGAAACGGGCATCACGGATGTCCACCTGCAGAGCCGGACCGCTCTGTCCCCGATGTGAGCATCGCTCTCCTCTTCACGCTCGCTCTGTTCTTCCCCTCCATGACACACACATCACAATCCCCTCTGTGCCCCTGCCTGTGCCCACCAAGTCCTGGCCACGGGCCCCGCTGTGGTGCACGGAGGTGCAAGGGATCATCTCGGGGCGGGGGGGCAATTTGGAAAGGCTGGGGGAAGTGGGGGCACAAGATGTCGAGGGATGTGGTGTAGGGAAAGCAGCAGCCCCCATTTTGCCCCCCTTCCCCTCGGGTTGCAAGAGACACGTCCACACCGCTGCACCCAAGACTCAGGATGCGTGCAATTAGTTGCATAAACCACAGGAAGCAGTATTTGGAGGACATCGCCAAGAGCAACTCAAAGCTGCCCGGTAGTCATGGCGGGCACCGATGAAGGCCCCGGATTTTAACTGAACACACTGCAGCTCATACAAATGGTCAGAGACCCTGTTCTGCTCCCCAGTCCTGAGAGGTGAGGCGGCGGGGGGGAACAGGGGTAGGGCACTCTCAGGAACCCATGGAAACCAGATCCCTCTGACTGCTGGCCATGCAAAGGATTCTTGGTCCTCCTTGATTAGATTTTCACCCTTTCCAGTAGTTTTCCCAAAATCCAGTTTAGTAATTTGGTTTGTCATTCTGACAGCTGGCTTTGCACACTCCCTTTTACCCCGACCCTGCTTCCAGGAGAGAGAGGCTGACTTTTGAATGCCTGCTCATTAAAGGCGGTCTATTTTAAATACATCTTCCAAGGTGGCCTCAGGTAAAAGCAGAAGAGAAATCTCTAGGTCTTTGATGCAGGGAGAAAATTGGCTGCATTTTCTGCCCACGTCCGGCCCTTGCGGTGGAATCAGACACCTACTGACCCGCCGAATCTGTCGGCCATACGGCACCTAAGAAATGGACTGAGCTCAGTTAGGTTCACACCGGCCAGTGGTCGCTCGTGGCAGAATACCCCACACTACTATTGACTCACAGGTGGACAAGCAGACACACCGGCATGGGTTCAAGGGGAGATACAGGGCTCTCAACCCATAGGGAAGGATTTTGAGATGTGTGCACCAACAGCACATGAGTGGCATCACCTGAACATTATGACGTGGGGCAAAGCCAAACTAGCCTCGGTGAGCCGTGGCTTCAACAGAAACTCGACTCGTACAGACCCACCGGCTCAGGATTTGTGATCACTCAGACGAGCCTACCTGGGTTCATCTTTACCTTGGAAGGGATGTGCACTTAGTGATTTTTTTAAAACCTTTTCTCCTAATGTTTATTTTTGAAAGAAAGGAGGGGGGAGAGACAGAGAGACAGAGACAGAGCATGAGAAGGGGAGGGGCAGAGACAGAGAGGGAGACACAGAATCTGAAACAGGTTCCAGGCTCCAAGCTGTCAGCACAGAGCCCGACATGGAGCTCGAACTCGGGAACAGTGAGATCATGACCTGAGCCAAAGTCGGACGCCCAACTGACTGAGCCACCCAGGCGCCCCAACACTTAGTTATTTATTGCCACATGACAAATTGTCCCCAAATTTGGCAGATTAAAACAATAAACTCATTCCACAGTTCCTTTGGATCAGAAATTGGGGAGCAGCTGAGCTGAGAGGTTCTGGGTCAGGGTCTTTTATGAGGTTGTGATAAGGATGTCCACCGGGGCTACATCATCTGAAGGCTTGCCTGGGGCTGAAGGTCCGACTTCCAAGATGGCGCACTCACACAGCTGTTGGCTGGAGGCCTCAGTTCTTCATCAGCAGTCTTCGGAGAGCTGCTTGAGTGTCCTCAGGACATGGCAGTTGGCCTCCCCCACATGCAAGATCCAAAGAGAACAAGGGAGGGAGGTGTGATGCCTTCTAGGACCTAGTTTTTGAAGTCACACATCAACATTCCCGCCATATTGAATTCTTCCGAAGAGAGTCACTAAGTGTCGTCCCCACTAAAGGGGAGAGAAATTCAGTTCCACCTCTTCACGAAAGGAGTGCCACAAGAATGTGTACGCCTATTTTAAAACCGCCAAAGGCCTCCGAGCTAACGTTATCAGGCCTGGACCTCGGAGCTTTGAGGTTAGATATACTTGGGTTCACATCAGCCTACTCTCGCTTACTTACCTGGGCTCAACCTCTTTACACCCCAGTTCCCTCATTCGTAAATGAGGATAACAATACCTGTACTGCCTAGTTTCTGTGAGAATCTAATTAGATAGCATGCAAACTATCCACCACAATGCCTGGTCCATAGAAAGAACTCAATTCATCATGACTCAGATATTTCTTAATCACTCTGAGGAGTAAAGGAGAACCACTTGGGATTCTTCACACAGTTAATCTCTGGTGTGACCCTCACCATAACTAAAACATCATAGATGGATTTATGTAGCTACACAGTAATTCTTTTAAAATTACAACTAGATAGAGTGTCTGGGTGGCTCAGTCAAGTGAGCATCTGACTCTTGATTTTGGCTCAGGTTATAATCTCACAGTTCATGGGATCGAGTCCTACACTGGCCTCTGAACAGCCAGCGTGAAGCCTGCTTGGGATTCTCTCTCTCCCTCTCTCTGCCCCTCCTCCGTGCCCTTTGTCTCTCAAAATAAACAAATACACGTTACAAAGTAAAATAAATTTATAACTGGTAAGTTTAAAAATTTTTTTAATGTTGGGGTGCCTGGGTGGCTCAGTCGGTTAAGTATCCGACTTTGGGTCAGGTCATGATCTCACGGTGCGTGGGTTTGAGCCCCACATCGGGCTCTGTGCTGACAAGCTCAGAGCCTGGAGCCTGCTTCCCATTCTGTGTCTCCCTCTCTCTCTCTGCCCCTTCCCTGCTTGTGCTTTGTCTCTCTCTCTCTCTCTCACTCAAAAATAAATAAACATTAAAAACAGAGAGAGACAGAGCATGAGTGAGGGAGGGGAAGTGAGAGAGGGAGACACAGAATCCAAAGCAGGCTTCAGGCTCTGAGCTGTCAGCACAGAGCCCGACGCGGGGCTGGAACCCATGAACTGTGAGATCATGACCCGAGCCGAAGTCGGATGCTTAACCGACTAAGCCACCCAGGTGCCCCTGGTAAGTTTTACCTAGTGCCCTAAAAGTAACAGGATATAAGGTCACTGATGTTTACAAGATGTTCTGAGTAGTACTATGACACAATCAATGTCCAAATTTCATAAAAGTTCACAGGTGGATTCAGCCTTCAAAAGATGTCAGAAAGGAGCACGTGGGTGGCTCAGTTGGTTAAGTGTCTGACTTCAGCTCAGGTCATGATCTCATGGCCCGTGAGTTCGAGCCCTGCATCGGGCTTGGTGCCGACAGCTCAGAGCCTGGAGCCTGCTTCGGATTCTGTGTGTGTGTGTGTCTCTCTCTCCCCCTCCTTGCTCGCCTTCTATCTCTGTGTCTCAAAACCGAATAAACGTTAACAAAATTAAATGAAAAGATGTCATCAAACATTGAGGGTTATACTTCAGCCCTCTTCCACCCACAACCATTCAAACTGGTGGCGTCCTTTTTCAACAGAAATAAGTCAGAAAATTGCGAGTATGACATTGTAGGAGCGCTGACGCGGGCACCAAAAATACTAGCATCTAGGGTGATACGAATATTTAGACTAATGGCATATGCTTTGGGCTACATGCTAGCCAACCGGATAACGAGAGAGCTCACGCAGACAAACCCAGAGACAAGAAAGAGAGGACCACAGACGCCAACAGGAATTGTACACGTATCGCTTCAGGAAACAAGTCTCTCAGAACCAACATCTGGCCAGAAAAATGCTGACTGGTATATTTAAGTACATGCTGAAATGTGATCAGCTCAACTGCTCCAATTCCGTCTGGTCCTTAATGCTGATCGTCTTACTAGACGGGAGTATCACCTCCAGATAAGGACAGTGTTTCCTCCTCTTCCAGCCGTATCAGTCAGGCTCGGGCGCAGTGAAGCGTCCCCAACTTAGCGGCGAAAACATCACCTCGCCACCCGGCAGCCGGCCGTGGGTGCGAGCAAAGCCCGGAGAAAGAATTGCCCAGCCGAGCTGAGCCCAAGCAAAACTGCAGACACAGACGATTGTACAGCAAACGGTTATCTTGGACAACTTCCCTGCAAGGTGATTTGTTTTACAGCAAAAACTGACACGTCATCTTTGTCACCGCTTCCTTTCCCCTGTCTGGGCGCCTCGGCTAGACGTCCGGTTCGGCGCCAGAGCGGCGATAAAGCACACTCCCTCCTCCTTCTTCCTAACTTTGCGTTCCCACTGAAGATCATGTTTCTTTTAGAGCTCTGGAAGCTACCGTCAAGGGAGGCAAGTTCCTTCCCGTGTCCACTTTGCCAGGAGTTTTAGCAGAAATGAAGAGCTAAAGCGGAAAGTGCTCTCGTTCTGTGAGCACTGAGCAGCCCTTCCAGACAAGCGGAAACCTTCGTCTAGCGGGACCGCTTCGGGAACATACGGAACAGCTCACGACGCAGGAGACGAGAGCAACAACACGGAGAGGGGGCCTGCATGATGACACAGGACAGCGATGATCAGACGATGAATGTGACAGGCATGAGCTCAAGTTCAACAGAAACGCAACGGCAAGAAGCATTTTGGCGAGTGCAAAGCAAGAGAAGAAGACACAGCCTGAGGGTAGGAAACGGCAGAATATGCTTGACAAGAGCCTCAGAGGCATCCTCCGCAGTCCGCGTGCTGCTTTTTCTCGGGCGCGTAGGAAAGCTGCACCTTCCAGGCTCCCCTGAAGCTATGTCTCCCCACGCTGACCAGCGAAATGCGGGCTGCGGGGTATCTGAGCCACGTCCAGGCCTGGCCTTTGAAAACATCCTGCAAGATCTTCCAGAGTTTCCATGGAAACCTCAAGGGTGGCCTGGCCACCAGCATAGTCTCCAGATGGCACAGGAAGGAGCCAAGGTCCCTGATCACTAATTGAACTTGGATGTAGTACAGAAACTCCATCCAGGCCTCTCTGGACTGTGTCAAGCCACTGAGATATGATGTTATTTGTTACAACAGCTAACATTCATTATCCTCACTCATGCAAAGAGCTATAAAGGGCAGAGTTCAAAGAATCCAATAACTTGAGTACCCCAGCGCACTCCTCAGTGACCAGCCACTCGGAGCTAGACCCACTGGCCCGCACTTCTGGCCTTCGACTTCCTATTTTCAGAGACAGCCTTCATTTTTGCAGCTCAGGGAGAAAGAACCGTATCGCGCTTCCTGGGAAGAGTAGCGCACTTGTGATGAACCTGCTTGCACCAAAGGCTGTTGAAAACCGGGGTCACGAGACATATGCTAAATAGTATTTTCGAAGTGAGACGGGAGAGCCCAGGCCGAAGATTTCTGTTCCCAAGCAGACTAGAGAGATCCAGTGAGCTCGGTCCCGGAATCCAGGCTTCCTGTGGTTTCAACACAAATTTTAAAACAACACCAACAACCCAGTAAGGGGAGACAGGGCAATGCTACTTGGAGTTGGATACCTTCCTCGGAGAGATCTTCAGACTGTCCAGGCTCCACTCAATCCCTTACCTTCAGCTAGCGGAAAAACATAAGCAAGACCCATCAAAACGGACCCGTCACCAAGGAAGACAGTAATTAATTCCAATGAAGGTGATAAGTCAGTCAGTAAAAAAAAATAAAATACATAAAATAAAATAAAATTAGGACAGTCCACAATTAAATTATGCATATTTCTCTCCTGACACCAGAAAATAGAAATTTAACAGTGACCACACCCTCAGAGGGTTCTTACAGTACCTGAAAGCTTCATATTTGGAAGACAATTTTACTCAATGGCAAAGCAATGTCCTGGGGTGCAGAGACTCCAAAGCAATGGTCACTGCATGCCAGACCTCGGACAGCAACTCTCAAGGCCTTCCAACAGAATACCAAAGTGCATGCCATGACCCTACAGGCCCAGAACTATTTGCATCTGCAGAAGACTGATGTAAGACTCACTACTGTGTTCGATAAAACCTCAAAAACATATTTCTTGGTCAAACCATCCTGACCTACCCAGGGCCACACGGCCAGCAGACATCAGGGTCAAGATTTGACCCCTGAGCAGTTGAACACCACCATTACTCTCTCTTGATATCAACACGTTATGATATAATAATACACTAACCACACAATGCACTGATACGACAACACACTAATAATATAATACAACGCGACAGCACCCTACAATGAAGCAAAGATCACATGTGATATTACACCCATGTCCTCTTTACTGAGAAAACATCCCAGTGGTCTCCTGACCAGCTTCTCCTTGCTCAAAAATGTGTTTTTAGCTGGACAGGTCTCAGGACTTAGAGGAATATAGCATAACCTAGCCATCAATTATATTCCTTCCAGAGGTAATTCTATGATTCCCTTTACTACCACTGCTCTGCCCATATCTGTCCTAATACACACACACATACACACACACACGCACATGCACATACACACGCATGTGCACATTATTGTCCAGGTCCCAAGAAAACCCCGATATTGTTGCCAATACCTAAACTGAATGACAAGCAGATTCTTCAGTTGAAAGCTAGTAGGAAAAAAAAAAAAGGCGACAGCAAGGCTAACTGTAACTGGGCTGTAACTAGTTCTCAGAACCAAAGATAGAACAAGCTTAGAGCAGTTCCATTTGTATTGTAGATTGAGCAAGAAGCCACAGGGAGGTGGGTGGGCTCTTCACTTCCAGCCCAGCTCGCCTAAGCTCATCACATCTCGTGCTCAAGATTCAGATTCCAGAACTCTCCCGGCAGAGACCCAGATCTCTGTACTCACTCGATGGATGGGTCTACAGTAACTTCAAAGAACTCTCCAATGGCATGTCAGGTATGGTCTTTGGTAAAGTAGTAGTAATGTCATTTCATTAGATGAAGGTTTGTGTAGTACTACTAAGTGCTCAGGACTGGGGTTGGCATACCAGGCAAGAGGAGGAATGAGGTCCAGGTCTAGCCCTCGGGTCGGCCACCAAGACATGAAGGGCATTCGTCCCAGCGAAGTTCACTGCAGTTGCTAATATTTCTGATCATGGTACTAATGTGCAGGTAAGCACAGAAAACAACAGTAGTGAATGCTGCCGGCAGGGGGCTGTGGCAGCAAAATGGGAGGGCACGTCAAGGGGACCTTTGTCAAGGGCAAAATGGACAGAGGCAGCTCGCTTTACCCTCTCACTGGGCAACAGTCAAAAATATGAACACGCAGTTAAGAGAGAAGGCGATTTTATAGAACCTTAATTAATCGGAGTGCTCGAGTAGGAAATAGCCAGATTGATTTAAGTGGGAATTTTTTAAAGCCTTTTTTTCTTCTTTGATGAATAATAATTTCTGGACATTGCCCAGAGGCTATCTTCTGGCCTTAGTAGAAACAGTCTAGTGACCTTAAACTAGTACTTCCCTTCCTGATAAGGGACCCCCACACACAAGGTTTCAGAGCCACTATCCGGACTTTCCACAGTGAGTCAGTTAGGGATTTCTGGTTGTAAGCAACAGACACTTAATCTGAATAATTTATGCAGAATGTGTTGAATTTGTTGGAGGACAGCAGGTAGCTCACCGATTTAAGAGAAAAGCTGAAAAAGTATGTCTCAGAAACAACAGAAACCGGGGAAGCCCTAGGGGCGTGGATAGCATAACAAAGTAACAGACTCATCAGTTGTACAGATAAGATGGATACACTCATAAACTGTCTTCTCCAGCCTTGCATCTTGCATCAGGTGTACTCAAGATTCAGAGTCCCAGAGAGAGCACGGGGTTGACTGACCATTACCCCATGGTCAGTGCAGGGCGGGACATCACGGCCCCATCCATGGTGCTCACGATAAGAGAAAGGAAGCCCTCAAAAGGAAATCAAGTTGATGCTACTGAAGGAAACAGGTATGGATGCCCGGTGGCCCCAAACCTAATGATGTTCTCACCATGCAGTCTGTGCACGCAGAAGGCAGAGGACATTAGGTTATTTAGATATTGCCCGACAAGAGACAGAGGCTGAGAGGGCACTTTGAGGGGGACGGGGGTGGGGGACGGGGGGTGAGGGGGAGGGTCTGCTCAGCTCAGAGTCTGGTTCCCTGGAAAAGACTCTTTATAGATTTGGACTCCAGCAGTTATGTCTGTACTGGGTGACTCTCCCCCTCACCCACACCTGATTGGACCACGTCTGGCCCATGGGTTAGCAGAGAGCCAAGCAGATTTTCTTCCGATAAATTATGTTTAAAGACCCAGAAAGTAACATCGAGGGGTGAGACAATATTGAGGGCAGAACCCCTCAAACTGAAATCAGGTTCCAGGAATTCCTTCCACGAAGGCTTTGTAAATACTCTTGGTTTGGAAAGCAAATTAAAAATCTAAAATGCCCAGGTAAGACATTTGAACTTTACCCGCCAAGACCTCCGTAGCTGATCAATATTAATTAAAGCTGCAAGAACAGAAGTGTCCCAGTACCAAATATACCATAATTTTGCCTCAGAGTGGGAAGAGAAAAAAAGTTAGGTTCTTGGGAAAAAAATGCAGGGATTTTCTTGTGAAAGAAGAATCCAGAAAAGGAAGAGTTAACCACCTTAGCTAAAAGCCTCTTTGGAATTCTCTCTCATAAGGAAAGGGGCGGACTGAGCAAGACAGACAGAATATGCACCGTAAATCAGAATAATTGCATTACTTGCCTGTCTCCGTGGCTCAGTTTTCTCCCGATAAATTTTTTAAATTATGGTAAGATCAGTTTGGAGTTTGAATCTTTTTATAATCCATTCAGACACCTCTAAGTGACAGTGAAATATATTGTACTCTAAAAAAAAGGGATGCACACCCAGGTGTGTTTCGCAAGCTGGTGAGGAGTGGAGTGTGTAGCCGATGAAGACATACGTTATCATTTGCACGGAGCTGATGAGGGCTTGGTGCTAACAGATCTGGTATCCAATCAGGACCGCACCAGTGCTTTCCTGAGCCTGGTTCCCGCATCTGCAGCCATCTTTCCCAGAAGTACACTCAGCTCCCCATCTACACTTGGCCGCCGTGTGCGAGCAGCTACAGACTTCAGTGGAGAGGAAGACACCACTTTACGAATGTTTTGCACAAATCATCAGTCGCCAACGGAGCCTCCACGATGAGGATGGGCCTCAGACCCTGTTCTCATCTCCCACAGAGCTGTGTCTGTGAGCAAGGCCAGCCCTAGACAAGTCTGCTTCCTGGGAGGCCTGTCCCACCTGGAGTCCAAGTCTGGAAATTCAACTACGTGTCATTATTCTTTTCCAAAGTCCATTCTGGAGGCCGCTTGGCGTTTCCTCAAAAAGTTAGGCACACACTTACGATACGACCTAGCAACCCTTCTCCAAGGTGTTTACCCCCACCCACCCACAAAAAGAAAACATGAGACTCGAACAGATCTCTGTACACAGATGTTCACAGCAGCATTATTTACAACAGCCAACGGGTGGATGGAATTGCCTTGAGGGACAAACCGTGGTTCATCCGCTCAACAGAGTGCGATGCAGCCATAAAAAACAATGAGGCGCTGACACCTGCTATCATGTGGATGAGACTTGAAAACGATCCACTGAGGGCAAGAAGCCAGACGCAACAGGCCAGATATTACACACTTCCATCTACCCATCCATAACGGGAGGATCCACGGAGACGAAAAGCACATTGGCAGGTCCCAAGGGCAGGGTGGAGAACTAGGAAGCATATATTTAAGGTGTCCTGGAACCAGAGATCGTGGCGGCACAATACTGTGACGTGCTAAATGCCACTGCACTGTTCACTTTACAGTGGCTAACTTTATGTTATATGGATTTCACCTCAATAAAAAAAAAAAACTGATAATTTGCCTTACCAAAAAAAAATCAATCCTTTCCATTTTTACATACATACAATACACAGGCTCATCAAAACCGACTTCTTTTAACACCTCTCAATCACCCCCACTCTCCAAACATTAACACATGGTGTTTTCATTATAAGGCACAAAAGTAGGTGACAAGGTGACAGGCCCAATGAATGTCAGCGTGAAAACCGGGGCTAAGTCCTCCAGGCATTTTTACACTCAAGATTTATAGCAGCTTTGGGACACCCGGGTGGCTCAGTCAGTTGAGCGTCCGACTTCGGTTCAGGTCACGATCTCACGGTTCGTGAGTTCGAGCCCCGCGTCAGGCTCTGTGCTGACAGCTCAGAGCCTGGAGCCTGCTTCAGATTCTGTGTCTCCCTCTCTCTCTGCCCCATCCCCACTCATGCTCTGTCTCTCTCTGTCTTAAAAATAAATAAAACGTTAAAAAAAAAAAAGATTTATAGCAGCTGCACTTTCATAACAGAAAGCTTCATCCACATCTCAAGTGTTTCCTTAATGTTCTAGAAACAGGAAATAGGAACATTTACTTCTCCTCACCATCTAAGGAAAGGCAGAGGGAGAATTAGCCCATTTCTTCTGTCTTCCCAGCTCAGCAACTATTTAAGGAGAATGTATGTGGGGCGCCTGGGTGGCTCAGTCGGTTAAGCATCCGACTTCAGCTCGGGTCATGATCTCACGGTCCATGAGTTGGAGCCCCATCTCAGGCTCTGTGCTGACAGCTCAGAGCCTGGAGCCTGCTTCAGATTCTGGGTCTCCCTCTCTCTGTGTGTCTCCCCAACTCACACGGTGTCTCTCAAAAATGAATAAATGTTAAAAAAAATTTTAAGGGAATGCATTTTGTTATACAAAAATAATGAAATGAGTTACCATAACAATGATGATGACAATGCTAATGATACTAACCTGAGCTACAACTTGCATTGATTATCAGTCAGGCACTGTCCTGGGTGTTTCCCTCGCGCGCGTGCGCGCGCGCACACACACACACACACACACACACACACACACTTACTCTCATTCAAACTTTCCTCTAAACAAGTAACCCCAGTGAGGGGACACCTGCCTGCCACCCACCCCTCCCCCTAGGTAACAGACGCAGCCTCCTTTAGGGATCGACTCCTCCCGAGCTCCGTCCACAAGGCTGAGGTGGTGCTGACTCGGCCCCAGCTCCACCCAGTTGTAACAAATCACAGCCCATTTCTGGAACTTGCCTTGGAGCTCCTGGGAACAGGCACCTCTCCCAGGTGGTTGTCCGAGGCCAGGAGGTGAGTCTAGAGTGATGGCAGCCCTCTACCACTCCTGGGGGAGAGCCCACCTGCCGCAGGGCCGGCGGGGGGTGGGGGCAACCCGGGGTCAAAAGCACCCAGAGGCTGGCAGAGGCTGTGTCCTGACAGCAACAGTGGGTCTCTCTGGATCCAGCTGTTCCTGAAGGCCGCCCTGCCCCCTGCACTTGTCAGTTACATAAGCCAATCACTTCCCCTTGGGCTGAGGCCGGTTTTATTAAGTTTTCTGTTACCCTGAAAAGAATCCAGATGGAAACAGAGACTAGCCAATAAAGCAGTGGATATTTCTTTCAATAAAGAAACTACTCAGTCTTGGAATTGGTTTCATAAAGACCTAACTTTTTTTTTTTTAGTTTGTTTTAATAATTGTCAGAATAAGGAACCTGGGTTTCTCTTTAGTTCCTGGAATTCACGGGTTAGTTTCTGGCTTAACCCTCTGTGCTAAGGCAAAGAGGTCTTTTAGGGATGTATAGAAAAAAATTCTTTGCTAGAAGGCTATAGATAACTCCCCCCCCCCCACGGTATGTCCAGCAGTCACCTTATTAGAACAGGTCCCTTGAGAGCATGTAACGCCCGACGCCTCACTAGTATGTCTCCGAGCACGGGGGATAGTGCCCAGCCTCACAGACACTGTGGAGCATGTGAAGAGATGTTTTGCTCAAAGCTTGGGTGTGGACGATGACAATGGAAGGTCCATCGTGCGTTCTCACGAAGAGATGTGGACTCAGTCAACATCACGGAATGCAAATTCCCTTCAATTTGTGCAACCACAATGCATAAAGATCGATTTATTTAAGTCATTCCATATTTATCAGTTACCTGTGATAGGCCAGACACTTGGATAGTTGCTGGGAATTCAGCAGGTAAAAAAATAAGCATACTTCCTACCTTCATGGAGCTAACAGACTTTTCTGAAAGAAAAAAAAAGTGAATGACAAATACTTCAAGTAGTATATGACGTATATACTTACAAATACAGACCTACAATAACATATGCTTACAAACCCCATAGCAAATGCTACGGTCACACGATAGCATGCCAGGGAAACACAAGCAAAGGCCAATGTGTATGGGGCATGAGTAAGGGCGGGGGGCGGGGTATACACACTCACACGCACACACACATATTCACGTCGGCTTTCAGTAACACGTTCAGGCACAGAGCAAGCTCTTCTAATGGGGGTCCCTAAACGAGGTGCTAAAGAAACCCCACCTACCCCGGAAGACAATGGCTGTGAGCAAGCCTACCTACTAACGCCCGTGAGCAGGACGCTCCTGGCTGTCCACCTTCGGACGCGGGGAAATCACCCCCACGATGCTGCTGGGGCTATTTCTACACGTGCTGCCCCTCACTGCCCGATAACCTGGAAGCTAGTAGGTCTGAAGCTCCAACAAGCCCTGGCGAGGACCTAGGTGTCGTGGCCTCTGCTAGGCCTGAGACCACAAGGATGAACCAGATAGGGCCCCTGGCCTGGGGGGCATTGGAGGGCCGAGGGTAAGACAATGAGCTCTGCACTCAGACCTGGAGATGAATCCTGCCTGCACCCTCCCCCTGCGAGGGGACTGGACCAGTCACTGGGTCTCCCCAGGCCTCCATTTCCCCATAAGCGACAGGGTGCCCTAACAACACGGGCCTCAGCGGATCGTCATGAGTGTTGAAGGGGCCACCTCGCAGCGCCTCAGCACAGGGACACGTGCACTCTCGTCCGCTTTCGCGACTGCCATCCACGGCTCTTGGAAGGCTCGAGCTCCCAGCTGGCTCAGACGCGCTGCTTCTCCCGGCCTGAGGGGGCGCTGCAGAGCCCATGCAGGCGCCACCTGCTGAGCACTCCCAGCAGGCCGTGCCCACCCAGGCGCAAGGGGACCGCCCTAGAGCAGAAACCCAGACAGTCCCCATCTCAGGTCATCCAGGCCTGAGAGGGAGAAGGGGCCATCCAAACCCACTGCCAGAAACGACCGGGGTTGGTTATTTGCTATGGCCCTGTACTGGTGAATTCTTGGCATCCATTGGCTTGGCTGAGGGTTTCATGGCATTTCTTGTAATTCCAGGAAAGCAGAGTCTGCACTCAGATCTTCAGTGCCCATCATGGCAGCCCGCACCCTGGCAGGGCAGCCCAGAGCGCAGCCACCCCCATCCTGGGGACTTTCAGGCCCTGCAAGCTGGCCGCACCTCAGGCACACCCGGGGCCAGCCGGGTGATAGGAGGGGCGCCCACCAGCTCTGCAGAGCCCCCACTGTAGCCTGATGCCCGGGGAGAAACCCAGAAGCACAGGGACACTAGACGACTGAAGCAGGGGACCGGCTTCCGGAGAGGAATGCAGACTCCAAGTCGCCAAGGGATCAAACCACCTCGTTGCTCTGACCCACGAGCAAATCCCATGTACAACCCGTGCCGTCTGGGGCTTGCTCCTCACCCTCATTTTCAAAGTGACACCAACTTGGAGCTTTTCTTTGCAACCGGACTTTCCTATTTCTTTTCCTCCAATCGGGAAAACCAGCTGACGATGCTGCTGACAGATGACTCTCAAAGGAGATCTGGAGGAGGGACCGCCTGGTAGACAAGTCCCTCGTTGGGCAGGGATGCCAGGGCCCAGAATCCCCCCCATGCATGGTCGATGGCCGGGGGCTGCCTGGGGAAAGAGGGGCCTCGACTGAGCTTGGCAGCTGAGGGGACCCTGAGGGTGGTAACACACCGAACTCCTCACAGCAAAGAGCATGTTCTTCCCCTGAAGGGCGAGGGGGCAGCCCCTCCATGCTGTCACCAGCCTGTGTGCACAACCTATGACACAGGGGTCCTGCTCTGCCACGGGTGCCCGCTCCAACCAGCAAAGGGGATGTTCAAGCTGCATAGACCTTTCAAAAACAGTTACTGGAAAACAAGATAAATCATATTTTAATGCTGGAGAGTTACACCGCGTCCCCTGTCTTGGCCACAGCCCGCCGCTGTTGGACGATGTTTCCGAGAGCAAGCTGGCTTCACAGCACACCAGAGAGCCTTCTGGGGGCCACGGAAAAAGGCTCTCCCTCTGAGGCGCATGGAATGATGCGTGCATCTTGATCCTACAACATCGCACGCAATTCCCTCGTGGGATTCAGAGAAAGACTGCTTTTATTTTACAACTGAACGTCCGCCCCGACTACCAGGCAGATGTTTCCGTAAGCAGCTCCGCTTGAAGGATTTCTCCTGAAATGGCAGGAAATAAAACCCAGCAGTTCGCCATTTCAAGGGTAAAAGACACCAGGCTGGAAGCCGGCTGACCTGAGTTCCAGGGGACACGCACTGTAAAACTTTACCTTTACACGGCAAATTCTAAAACATCTGCACAGCCAAGTGAACTAGCTACAGAGTAAAACGTCAGCCCATGCCGTGGAAGAGTATTTGCAAAGCATGTACCTGATAAGGGGTTAATATCCATAATATAAAAAGAACCCCCCTAGCCCAACAAGAACGAAATCATAACTCGATTTAAAAAATGGGCAGAGGACTTGAATAGACATTTCTCCAAAGAAGACATACAAATGGCCCACAAGCACATGAAAAGCTGTGCAGTATCACTAGTCATCAGGAAAGGCCAAATCAAAACCACAGTGAGATGTCACCATACACCCCCTAGGAAGGCCACTATGCAAAAAAACAAGAACACAAAACCAAGGGGAATAACAAGATCGAGCAAGGATGTGGAGAAACTCGAACCCTGTGCACTGTTGGTGGGAGTATAAGATGGTGCAGCTGGTATGGAAGACAGTATGGAGGTTCCTCCAAAAATTACAAATGGAATTACCATATGGTCCAGCAATCATACTTCCGGGCATTTACCCAAAAGAACTGAAAAATGGTATGTGAGATTATTTGCACAACCATGGTCACTGCAGCCTTATTTACAATAGTCAAGAGGCAGAGGTAACCCAAGTGTCCACAGTTGGATGGATCTATGGATGGATGGATGGATGGATGGATAGATGGATAAATGGATGGATGCATGGATAGATGGATGGATGGATGGATGAATGGATGGATGCATGGATGGATGGATGGATGGATGGATGGATGGATAAATGGATGGATGGATAAATGGATGGATGGATGGATGGATGGATGGATGGATGGATGGATAAATGGATGGATGGATAAATGGATGGATGGATAAATGGATGGATGGGTGATGGATGGATGGATGGATGGGTGGATAAATGGATGGATGGATGGATGGATGGATGGATAGATGGATGGATGGGTGGATGGATGGGTGGATGGATGGATGGATGGATGGATGGGTGGATGGATGGATGGATGGATGGGTGGATGGATGGATGGATAAATGGATGGATGGATGGATAAATGGACGGATGGATGGATAAATGGACGGATGGATGGATAAATGGATGGATGGATGGATGGATGAAGAAAGCATGGTATGTAAATACAATGCAATATTATTCAGCCTTTAAAAAGAAGGAAGTCCTTCCATGTGCACAGCATGAATACGCACCTGGAGAACATTATGTTAAATGAAAAGAAAAGGACTGTGTGATTCCACCCAGGAGGCTCTCTAAAGTAGTCTAACTCATAAGAAACGGAAGGCAGAGTGTCCTTTCCAGGAGCTATGGGAAGGGGTAAAGGGGAGTCGTTGTTCAATGGGTATAGTGTTCTGGTTTTTCAGGATGAAAAAGTTCTAGAAATCTGTTGCACAAAGTAAATGCAGTTGATACTACTGTGCTATATGCTTTAAAATGGTTATCATGGTATATTTTATGTTAACAGTCTTTTACCATAATATAAAAAGGAACCAAAGGGAATGTACTTGCTCATATGACAGAATATTCCCAGGTGGACAGACTGGATCTGGGGCTCAAGTAATATCATCAGGACAGAGTCTCTCTCTCTCTCTCTCTCTCTCTCTCTCTCTCTCTCTCTCTCTGATTTGACTCCACATACAAACAGCATCTCTTCATGCAGTGGTGTTTGCGAGTTCGGTCCAGACCCCATCATGTTCCTGCTGGTGACCTCAATGGAAAGAGAACCCCCTTCTCCAAGCTGTTCACATGAAAGCCCCATGCTTGAGTCTCACTGGCGAGACTTGGGTGACATTCCCAAGCCTAACCACACTACATCTAGAGGAATGATGTCATCTGAGTGTCCAGCCCCGGGACATGTGGCCACGCTGGGGACAGGGAAGGCTGTGACCCTACCCCAAACGATACAGACTGAGGGTAGGGCAAATGGCTCCCATAACACAGCAGGAGTGTGAATGCCAGAAAAATGAAGGATACGGAACTGGGTAAAAGCAGTCACCCCTGTGTTTGACTTTCACCCTGTGAATGTCCAACAGAAAAGAAGCAGGTACATTCTGGCAGCAACCCAGACAGACATTTGCAGCAACTAAAGAGCTATTTGGACACTGTAGCATCACAGACATTTCTTACGGTATAGTAACAAGTGCAGGGGCGCCTGGGGGGCTCAGTCCGTTGAGCGTCCGACTCTTGATTTTGGCTCAGGTCGTGATCTCACGGTTCATGAGTCTGAGCCCCGCATCAGACTCCTCACTGAGTGTGGAGCCTGCTTGGGATTCTCTCTCCCCCTCTCTGCCCCTCCCCTACATACGCTCATATTCTTTTTCTATTTAAAAAAAGAATACCAAGTGAAAAGGTAGACCACAAAGGCACATTGTTTTATGGAAAACTACGTGTGTGCACAGCTGTGGACTGGAAGAGGTGGCCAGGCGACCTGCGGTGTACTGCAGGTGCCAGGCAAGCTACATCCCATATGCCGGCTCATTTCTTTCAAGTTGATTTTTATTAATTTGAGAGAGAGACAGAGAGAAAGCAGGGGCGGGGCAGAGAGAGAGAGAGGGAGACAGAATCCCAAGCAGGCTCTGTGCTGACAGCATGAGATCATGACCTGAGCCGAAGTCAAGAGTCAGACACTTAACCGACTGAGCCACCCAGGCGCCCCGTAGGCTGGCTCATTTTAACAACATGAAAAGAAGAAAGAAAATGATTTCATTGTTTAGAAAGACAGGGCTGTAGGTCTATTTCTTCTGTGCTATTTGTTTGGTTTCATTGCACTGTTGTATAACTAAAGGAGAAATCATGTAATCGTTAAAAAAAGAAGAAGACAATATTCCCCAGTTAATGGGGTAGAGCCAGATAAACCAGATAAAGAGACAGGCAGATCTTCCCACGGCGTTTATCCACAGTTCTTAGTTTGTGTTTGTTCAGTTGTTTGTTTGTTTGTTTGTTTCATTCAATATCCAGAAGTTGGTTAGAAACTTAACCGTGGTGGGGCGCCTGGGTGGCTCAGTCGGTTGAGCGTCCGACTTTGGCTCAGGTCGTGATCTCACAGCTCGTGAGTTCGAGCCCCACGTCGGGCTCTGTGCTGACAGCTCGGAGCCTGGAGCCTGCTTCCGATTCTGTGTCTTCCTCTCTCTCTGCCTCTCCCCTGCTCACACTCTGTCTCTCTCTCTCTCTCTCTCTCTCTCAGAAATAAACATTAAAATTTTTTTCAAAAGAAACTTACTGCAGTCAACTAAATCCATCCATCCATAAAGCCACTATGTTTACTGGCTCCTTGTGTCGGACAGACAAGAACCCTCCATCATAACCCCTCACCTTGACTTCCTAGCCTGACCTTTCCGCTCACACACCATATTCCAAACAGGTCTGTGCGATGCTTACAACAGGCATCGGGCTTTCCTGCCTCCGTGCCTTCGCTCCGGGGCCCCTCCTGTCTGTTATTTTCCCTGTCATCACCGCACATCAGAATCTGCTCACCCTTCAAAGGTGCACCAAATGAAACTCTCCAGTGCAGGGGATAGAAGACACAGCTAAAATGCTTTCAGCACAGGCAGACATTCACACCTACTAGGGTGGCTTTAATAAACATTAAAAATAAAAAAATAATAATAAATAACAAAACATAAAAGAAAAGAACAAGTCCAGGGGAGGATGTGGACAAGTTGAAACCCTCGTCCTTTGCTGCTGGGAATGTCAAACGTGGCAACTGCCGTGGAAAACGATTTGGTGATGCCTCAAATAGTTCCAACAGAGAGGGGCACCTGGGTGTCTCAGTTGGTAAAGCACCCCGACTTCAGTTCAGGTCATGTTCTCATGGTTTGTGAGTTCAAGCCCCGTGTTGGGTTCTGTGCTGACAGCACGGAGCCTGCTTGGGATTCTCTGTGTCTCCCTCTCTCTCTGCCCCTCCCCCGCTCATATCTGTGTGTGTGTCTCTCTCTCAAAAATAAATATAGGTAAAAAAACAAGAACCTCTTTTTCTACTTCCAGCCACTAGCCTGTGCAATATTCATGACTCAGAAGCCCCAGGCCGGTATCCGACGTGGCTGCCCCACGTGAGTCACGTAAGTTGCTCTTGGGGACCAGAGCAGGGGTGCTCCAAAGAGGAATGGAAGCCCCACAGGGCAGGAAGTGAAATCCTTCACCAGACTGGCTTTCGAGCTCGGGTTGTCCTGGCGAGACCTACCCATCAAAGACCGGGTTCATTTCCCCCCTCACCCCACTAATAACAAGGGACAGGTCAACCTTCATCATGCCGGTGGCCACTCACCCCGCTAAGCAGCTCCCCCCTGGCTGCAGTGACCGTCCGCCGGCCTGAGTGGGGCCTGACCTCACCCTGACAAGCAGTGGGATGGTGGGGGAGGAGCCGGTGGGTGGCCCAGCCCCTGTGGGAAAAGTTGCATTTAGGGGATGGTGGGGAAACTCCAAGGAATTGTCAAGTGATGGTACATCCAACGCCCTCTCTACGTGAGTGGCTCCCGAGCCGTCTCCAGGCTGGACCTGTCCTGTGAACCCCGGAGCCCTGTCCACCCGCCTGTGTGAAGGCCTACCGGGCACCCCACACTTGCTGCGGCCGGAGCTGATCACGTGACTCCACGCAGTTCCCAGACCTGGTTCCTCCTGCCCGGGAATGGCCGCTCCGTTCTTCCAGTCCCTCCGGTAAAATGCCGCTGTCATCCTTGACCCTTCTGGGTTTCTCTCTCTCTTTCAAACAAGAGGGCCACAAAATATCAGCAAAGCCCACCAGCTCCACGTCAAAACATGCCCAGATTCTGAGCGGCCTCCCCTACGGCACCCAAACCCAAGCCAGAAGCATCTCTCACCTGGACACGCACGGCAGCCTCTTAACCAGTGTCGCTGTGCCTGCCCCCTCCCCACAAACGACCCCCCAGAGGCAGGCAAAGATGTCCTTTGAAGATGTAAGCCGGGCCGTGTCGCACCCTCCAATCATTCCCCTAGTCCTTCAGAATAAAATCCAGAGTCCTGACCGTGGCCTTGTAGCCCCACAAAGTGAAGGCTTCACCATCGCCCTGCCTCGTGCCCCAGCACTGCCCACTTGCTCTCTCGGCTCCAGTGACAGAGTCGACTTCCTTTCGCTCCTTCAACACACCAAGGCCAGCCCGGCATCCGGGCCTCTCCAACGGCACCTCCCTCTGCCTGAGATGCTCTTTCTGGACTTAACCACATGCCCGCTCCTCCCGACTTCCTTCAGTGCTCCTTTTCAGGCAGGGCTTCTCTGCCACCTTAGGTAAAACAGTCACCCGCCTACCCCCACTCACAAGCCTGCACATCCCCCTTCTGCCACTTTGTACTTTCACTTTTCTTCAGAGCACTTAACCCTAACAGCTTACGTGCGTGCGTGTGCTTGTACATTTATGTACACACATATATGTCACTTCTCCATCAACAGAATGGAAAACACAGACCTTTTCAACCTTGTACTGTATCACACCCTCAGGCCCAAGGTCAGAGCTTGGGGTGCTCAATAAAAAAACATTGAATGAGGGGTGCCTGGGTAGCTCAGTCGGTTGAGTGTCCGACTTCGGCTCAGGTCATGATCTCACAGTTCGTGGATTCAAGCCCCGCGTCAGGCTGTGGGCTGACAGCTCAGAGCCTGGAGCCTCCTTCGGATTCTGTGTCTCCCTCTCTCTTTGCCCCTCCCCTGCTCACGCTCTGTCTCTCCCGCCTTCAAAAATAAATAAATACTAAAAAAGAGAATTTTTTTAAAATATTGAATGAGGGGCGCCTGGGTGGCTCAGTCGGTTAATCATCCAACTTCGGCTCAGATCATGATCTCAAAATTCACGGGTTTGAGCTCCGCGTCAGGCTCCGTGCTGACAGCTCGGAGCCCAGAGCCTGCTTCCGATTCTGTGTCTCCCTCTCTCTCTGCCCCTCCTCTACTCGCTCTCTCTCAACAAAAATAAACTTAAAAAAATTATTGAATGAACAAAGGAAAGCACAGCACACATAAGAGAGAGAAGCCCCAGCACAGGACGAGGCTGTAGACCTGGGAGGAGCCCAGTGAAAGCAGAAATCATTCCTGGAGGTTTGTGATGAATTTTTGAAAGATCCAATCTAACAACCAAAGGGTGAACTCAGAAAACTAACCACTATGAAAACTAATTCACACTGCAATAGGTTTAAAAGGCCTGGATCAATTGATAATGGAAAAAAAAAAATCCCTAATGGGATGTTAAAGAAACTCTCGGTGATCCCGTGACTTCAGCGAAAATGGAGGTTTGGTGCCATGAAGTCTTCACGCCCCAGTGAACTTAACACTTAGTCCCGCTAAATGCTACACGAATAAGGCACTTCGTACGAATTAATGCTCGCAACCGTCCCGAGGCACATACTAGGGTCATGGCCATTTACAGACGACAGAACAAAGATTCTGAGAGCTAATATTACTTTCCCCAAAGACTGTTGGGCTCAAGTTCTCCAAGTACCTGCCCTTCACTGATGTATAGAGCTTGGGAAGGAACAAAACACTGTCGCAAACATTGGCGGGGCATTTGACCCTCCCACCCTGACCCCCTGAGGTGGATTCAGTCATTTGGCATAGATTTAAAGAGCACCTATGATGCACTAGACTGTTCTCTAGGCGCTGGGGATATAACAGGAGTAAAAGGACCAACAAAGTCCCTGCCCCTGTGGAGTTCACACTCTAGAACAGAGAGGCAAATGATAAATAAATCAGAATATAATTTCAAAATGTAATTGCTACAGAGGAATGAAAACAGGCCAGTGTGGTAGTGACTGGCAGAGAGGACAACTTTGGATTTGTGGCCAAGAAAGGTCGCTTCTTGGAGGTGACATCTGAGCAGAGACCTGAATGGCCACAAGGGGCCAGCCATGCAAAGATCTGTGTAGAGTCTAGATAGGACTGTATTGTTGTTTCATTATATATTGTTGAAGCTGATTTCATTATACCTTGTTTCATTATATATTATTAAAGTTGATATCATTATATCATGTCTCAGGCACTGAAGCACAGTGCCCATTCGGAAGGAAAGAGGGAAGGAAGGAGGGAGGGTGGGAGGAGGGAAGGAAGGAAGGAAGAAAGGAGGGAAGGAAGGAAGGATGGAGGGAGGGAGGGAGGGAGGGAGGGAAAGAAGGGAGGGAGGAAGGAAGGAAGGAAGGAAGGAAGGAAGGAAGGAAGGAAGGAGAGAAGGAAGGAGGGAGGGAGGGAAGAAGGGAAGAAGGGAAGGAGGGAGGGAGGGAAGGAAGGAAGGACGGAAGGAAGGACAGAAGGAAGGAGGAAGGAGTCAGAGTCATCCATCCAGGTGGGAATCCCTGGGCCAGTGGGCTCCATGGGAGTGGGGAGCCAGGTCCAGGCCTGCCTGGAATTATGTGAACCAGACTCTAAGACTCTTTCCTGCTAACTCTTGAGCAATATATTGAGTTGCACAAGACAGTCACTGAATAGTTCATGTCTAGATACCAGCAAGACCTACAAAGCCATCATATATTTGTCTTAGAAGAGTTAGTGCCTCACCTGCTGAAGCCATTATTTGGTAGCTGCCCTGTTCTCCTAATTGATTTAGGAGAAATCATCAATTAGAAAAATATCAATGCTAGTTAAAAGTTCCTGCAGTTCACATCATGGGACCTCACTAAAAAGAACAGGAAAACTACAATCTCAAATTGCATATTATATTCAGACAATTTCTCATCATCGGGAGAGGGATAGACACGTGGCTTCACAAGAGGTTTCTTTTAATTTTTTTAATGTTTATTTTTGAGAAAGAGAGAGAGTGAGCTCAAGTGGGGAGGGGCAGAGAGAAAAACACCGCATCTGAAGTAGGCTCCGAGCTGTCAGCCCAGAGCCCGACGCGGGGCTCGAACCCACGAACCACAAGATCATGACCTGAGCTGAAGTCAGACGCTTAACCAACTGAGCCACCTAGGCACCCCTCTACGAGAGGTTTCTGCAGAATTCTCTCATTCCCTTGCTACATTCATATCCACTGGCTAACAGTATCATGAAAGTGACAGTGCTGATACAGGGCGATTCCCAGATCGAATTTCAGCAGGTGGAGACACTGTGGGAGGCTTAACACATAATGAATAGGAAGGTGGTTAGGACAAATGCTAACCCTCCATAAAGACACAAAATGACAACAAAGCAGAGATGACACAAGCCACCCTGGAAATCACAGTTTGAATTTACGAGCACGATGCTTTAAGGGATCCGCCTACAAGCCTATACGATGGCTCTTTCCTTTGCCTGAGGAGCTCTTCCTCCAAATTTTGCGGATCTGGTTTCTTTTATATTTTTTTAATGTTTATTTATTTTTGAGAGAGAGAGAGAGAGAGACAGAGCACGAGCGGGGGAGGAACAGAAAGAGAGGGAGACACAGAATCCAAAGCAGGCTCCAGGCTCTGAGCGGTCAGCACAGAGCCCGATGCGGGGCTCAAACCCACGAACCGTGAGATCGTGACCTGAGCCGAAGTCGGACGCTCAACCGACTGAGCCACCCACCCAGGCGCCCCTGGCTCCTTTTCTTTATTCAACTTTCTAATATCGCCATTTTCCATTCCCAGAGAGGGGATCCCTGGCGTCCCTCCCTCAAGCAGCCCCTCTACCCCTAGCTGTCTCCATTACATTTTGAGTCACAGAATTATCACTCACCTAAATGATCTCATTTCTTCACATACGTGTTCATCGTCTGTCTTTTCCGTGGTCTTTTCCTGGTGATGAGGAATCCTGTCTAATCCTGTTTTTTGTTATATTCCCAGTACCTGCAACGCTCTCTGGCACATAGGAGCCACTCAGATTATATCCGAATACAAGGATGAACCCACTTGTCTTACATATTAGTAAACTGAATCCCATAAACATTAGGTAAGTTGTCTAAGGCCACCCAGCTATCTAGCGGCAGAGTTAGGACTCAAACATAGGACCCTTGATGGTTGATGGGCTCAATCCTTGGGACACGTGGCCAGGGTCCTGGCACTTGGGATCCTTGATGCTGGGATTGAACCGAATGCCAATTGTGAGACGCACAAAGACGCCAACGATGATCTGTTTGTATACAGTCGGGTCTTGAAAGCCGGGAAGAGATTAATATTAAGGCTTTTCCAAACAACAAACGTTTCACTTACCAAAGACAGTTTGGAAATGTTCCTCTTTCATAAATGACACTAGCAAATTAGAAAATCATTTCAAACCAAGGGGCACTGCAGAGCATAGCCGATAAAAGTGAGCAAAGTCTCATTAATGAGATATGGTGACGTGGAAACACCACGATTCTTTTTCTAGTGTAATTAAGCCAGAGTGGGCCTACGCTATTTAGCAAAATAAATAATTAGCCTGTACCCTTGAAGCCTATTGCTAACTTCAGTATTGGGCTAATACTCCTGCAGTCTGGTCTGGAAATCAATTCCAGAACTCATGCTCGGGGCACGGGGTAACTTGCACAGACAGGGCAATTAGAGTGAACACCAAAGTTGCCTGGTGCGCCTCAGACCCCACAGTGCAAATGATGGGTCATGGATGTTCAGACTGGTTTTTAATTATGAACACCAGAAAGGGGAGCCACGGCGAATTCCTGCCCGTCCCCCAATCCAAAAGCCAAAGAGAAAGGTGGCCCCGCCCCATGCAGACATTTGACATGCTGGACCAAGCTGGAGAAGGCCAGAGAGTGCAAGCAGGCACCTCTCACCTGACAGAGGTGACCCCTGGCTGGGCTGGTTTTTTACCATTAGCATCAGGTCACCCTTTGGATACATTTTTAAAAAGTTTTTTTAACATTTATTCCTTTTTTGATATAGAGAGACAGAGCGTGAGCAGGGGAGGGGCAGAGAGAGAGGGAGACGCAGAATCTGAAGCAGGCTCCGGGCTCCGAGCTGTCAGCACAGAGCCCGACGCGGGGCTAGAACTCACGGACGGCGAGATCCTGACCTGGGCTGAAGTCGGACACCCAGCCGACTGAGCCACCCAGGCACCCCAACCTTTGGATACATATTAATCATGACTATCCTGGACCAAGAAGGAAAAGAGGGCATCGTTCTCCATTACCACCTCCAAATTTCCTACCCTCGGCAAAAGAAAGCTGGATTCGAGCTGTCCTCCAGAACTTCCTTTCAAACCAGGGAGAGTTCAGATTTCAAGGACTCTCCCGTGAAGTGACCAGATTTTTCTCACATGCACCGTCACGGATTTCCAAAGACAATCGGTCCAGGCAATCACAACGATAAATAGAGAAAATGGACCAAAATAAAATTGATTTTGCAAATCAAAAATGCAAGATGATCAGCACAGAGAGGGAAAGTTATGAATAACTAACAGTGTTTATCTTAGAAAAGGCGGTAGGAAATTAATTCTGAAATGCACATCACACTCTGAGCCCAATCCATTACCATCCAGCCCTATTGTGGCAAGAAAAGGACGTAGCAATTCGGACCACAGCCTGAGTTCCACTCTGATCTCAGGGGATGCCCAGCCCACAGAGGATTATGAATATTGCACTTTAAAACTATCCTCCCACTGATGAAAACCCATTTGCCTTATAAGTAGGATTTGAGTAAAGTGGTCTGGGTCAGGAGACAATTAGAAGTGTCATCAAGTGGAAGCTTTATTTACCCCAGAGGAAGAAGTTCAATGGTGTGCTTAATATTTGGGAAACAGATTCTTACCCTACAACTTAAGGTATCATGGAACATGATACTCTGAACACTAAGACTGAAAGTCTCAACATCATGGGCCCAGTTAGAGTTCTAGAGGGAACCTGCATTCTTCAGTCCCAAACCCCATCCCTAAGCTTAGCTCATTAACATGGGCCTCTGGGCCTCGGGCCTGGGGCTTTGTGAATGGCTTAACAACGACCACAAATACCAAGACAACCGTGTAGACCAAAAGTTCACAGGTCGGTAACTGTGAATCAGCCAAGTCCTCTTCTAGAAGAAAGAACCATATTTTATTGGTGGCAATCATCCTCAGGAAAGTCACAAGAACTTTTTTATTAGGAAGTCTTTATACGGGCACCTGCGTGGCTCAGTCGGTTAAGTGTCTGACATCGGTTCGGGTCATGATCTTGAGTTCGATCCCCGCGTCGGGCTCTGTGCTGATGGCTCGGAGCCTGGGGCCTGCTTCGGATTCTGTGTCTCCCTCTCTCTCTGCCCCTGGCCGGCTCTCTCTCTCTCTCTCTCTCAAAAATGAATACTAAAAAAAAAAAAATTTTTTTTTAAAGAAGCCTTTATAGAAACTTAACCCATGGTGTTATAAATTCAACATCCAGTCTGAGTTTAATGAGCATATGGAAACAATATCCATACCCCCAAACCCACACACGCTTCCCTTGGGTGACACCCACTTATTCTCTAGATCTGGCGTGGTGTCCCCTCTTCCGGAAAGTCACGTCCGACCTCCCAGACTGTACCAGACCTCCCTGTTTTACACTCAAATTTCCTAATATTTCTCCGTCACATCATTTCTCATAATTCTCCTTAACCGCTTGGATAATTCTTTCAGACCCGGCTTCACTGCCAGACTCATCAGAACTGTCTTATTCTCTCCGTTCCGCATAGCACCCCACCAGCCAGCACATCACGCGGTAAGTGGAAACAAAGTTATTTACGAAGTTGTTTATTTGGATAAAGAAATAAATTAATACCTACTTAGGAATAAAACTGGCTAAGAGTTCTGATTTACAAATTCTAAACGCTAAATTTTCTCATTTAGTTGGAGACCCAAGTACAGTGAACATATATGATTCTAGCCAACCTGACGCGGCTAGAGGTGGTTAGACGTCCTTCTTTCTGACGTGGTTCACGTGCAGCTCCGACTACGTAAAAGTCACGTGACCCAGGCCAGGCCAATCGTGTACCCTATTCCACTGGTCGCAGGGATTGGTTCAGAGGTGGGCACGTGACTCGGGCTGGGCCAATGAAGCACAAGCAGCCATTTTTGTCGGGATCACTGGGAAGGAGAAGGACTCTTTGTGAGCGGATTCCCCAACGGATAGGATGAAAGTCTAGAACTGCTGAGACTGTCTTGTCAGCCCACAGGAAGTTCACGTGGCCAACAAAAGGCCGAAAGATGGAAAAACAGGTTCTTGAGGATATTATCATAACACCTAGATCCCGTTGTGCCCGATGTCACATGTCACCTTGGATTTTACTACGTGAGCTAACTGCCTGTCTGGATTAAGCCATTTGAGTCGGGTGTCTGCTGCTTGGGGACAGAATTGGGTACAACATCAAAGGAGCTGGGGACCAGGAGACAAGTGCACTTTCAGTCAAACCGCCTCGCGCTCACAGTAAGGGCAAAATGAATGTAAGATCCAGGCAAAGAAGGTTGAGAAGAGGACGGAGTGGGCCGGGCCCTGAAGGCGGGTGAGAGTCAGAAGGGCAGAGAGAGGAGGCGGCCTTTGCTGGCGGCAAGGAGAACAGCGCGGCGGAAAGCGTGGGATCGCGGCACCGGGAAGGGGCGAGGGGGCAGCCCGCCCCACTCGGCGAGGAGACCCACGCGGTACGAGGTGGTGCGCGCGGCAGAGCAGCAAGAACGCGCCCCGGGCGTAGGGCGCAGGCTGAGATCTGAGGCTCCGGAAGGAAAGAAACCCCACAGGGTCACAAGCACTTGCAGCGGGTGACGGCAGAGGGTCACTTACAAGCACTTCTATGGGCGAAGCCTGCAAACTGGAACGGAGACCCGCTGCCCTTCGCGGGGACGTTTAGGTGTCCGCATCTGGAACTTGAGAACACGCTGCATCAAAGCCAGACTTCGGGGTTTGAAACAACCAACAGGAGACTGACTGTGTGGCCGCGAGCCGGCGTTCCTACGTGACAACCATGGGCTAACGCTGCCGGCATCTCCCGGTTAGATGGGTGCGTCCCCCCAGCCCGCCCCCCCCCCCGCCTCACTGGGTCACAGGACCCACTGCTTGTCCCCACGTCATCAGCCTGGCCACGTGAGCGTTACCTGTGCGACCCTGACAGAGAGGAATCTCGCCCTGCGGTCAGACTCACAGCCTTCATTTTTGTCTCTGAATTCGGAGAATCCACAGCGCCATTTTTTTATTTTGATGTTTATTTATTGAGAGAGACACGGAGAGTGGGGAGTGGGGGGGGGGAGGTACAGGGAGAGAGAGAGACAGAGAGAGGGAGAGAGAGAACCCCAAGCAGGCTCCACACTGTCAGCGTGGAGCCCCACGCAGGGCTCGATCTCCCCAACTGGGAGATCATGACCTAAGCCGAAATCCAGAGTCAAATGCTTCACCCACTGAACCACCCAGGCGCCCCCCACAGCCCCATTTAAAGAAGGTCTTACTTTCACTGCCTTGGATACCGCCCATGCCTTCCCCCCCCCCCCCCCCCCCCCCCCCGCCATGAGCCTTCTGGTCTAACTTTTGAAATTGGTTCCCACTAAGATCTCCTCCCTGGTCGCCTTCATTAGTCAAATGGTTGAGGAAGCCCTTGGCAAGGAACAGACTCGTAACTCAAGAGATCCACGCCCCTTGCCACGGAAAACACAGGAGACGTGGGAAAATAGGAAGGCAAAAATAACACTCGGAGAGGCGCAGAATTTTAAAGAGCTCTTTAAAAACTTGCCAAGGGAGAAACAAACAAACATGATGTTGCACCGTCTCCAGAAAGAGCAGAATTAAAAGATTACAAAGAACGGCCAAGATGAGATTTTGTGAAAAACTTCTAGCTCCTTCCTTGTGAGTGAGCAGCCGGCAGCCAGTCTTCAAAAAAAGTGGTTTCTCTTCAGACCCGACACCACTGACGTGCACCAGCGATGGTGGCCCCAGTGGACTCCGAGGGACTCGGTTTTATTGAGTCATTGGACTCTGGGCTATCTGTGGGCTGAAACAATGGAATGTTCACTGCTCAACAAGAGGGAAGCACTTCACAATAACTGCCCAAGAGGGCAAATGGGCTGGACTGGAGGAGAGGGGATGTCCGTGGTTTAATTCAGATGCATTCTCAGGAGCTTTAGAAAGATGGGCCTTGGTCAGTGAGACCCTCGGGCAAGCAGGAGGGGGCTGCAGAGAAGTGGCCCCTAGACGGACTTGAGCCAAGGACACCACAAGTTGGTGTTTCCCCAAGAGGAGACGAGGGTCCCTGTGCTGGACCCAGGAGGCAGCCTTCCTAGCTGTCCCTACAGCCCTCTCCCTCCGTTAACAAAACCACATCTGATGGCCCCATGGAAGGGGTCACTAGCACCGAGGCTGAGGGGACCTAGCGGGCTGCACGCAGGGACAAGACTGACGGGGTGTTCCGGAAGGGGCTGGGCGGTGGCCAAATGGTGAGGTCCTGAGAAGATGTCAGTTGCATGTGAGGACGACCATGAGCCTTTGGCCACATACTTACTATATCTGTGGCCGACGTGGTCTTCGGGCACACAGAAAATTTAAACGTTCCCGAACCCTCACTGCCTCATCTGTGTCATTAGGGGTATCATGGAGAGAAAACCAAGACAACCAGGTGAGCAACGAGAGGGCTCATTCTTCCCATCGGGGTGGCTCTTGTGAACACAACACCCCCTTCTATTCTTGTTTGTCCTCTGACCCTCAGGACCCCACAGGTCACCCCCGCGATGCTGCCCCGTGTGACAAGGGCAGGACTTAATCTCTGTCAGGATTCCCAGCCCCAGCCATCCTCAGTGGTGGGCACCAAAGACGGCCGAGCCCTTAAACACAGGCCTCACCTCCAGGGGTCCGTCCTCTTGGCTCAGCGGCACCCCAGTCTCCACCAGCTGGTCCCCCACTGGACCGTCACCAGCCCTGAAGCAGCTCTGGGGTGTCTGCGGCTCATGGCTCGCCAGTCCCTGAAAGGTCCCACCTGAACGGCCCTCGCCGGCCTCCTGGGGGGTGCAGCCCCCTCCCCTCCTCCCCTCCGGGATCCCAGACTTGTGACGCCTATAAGCCGTCTTTTGCCCAGGTTTCCCTGTTCGCGGAGGGAGGGCAGACCAGCCAGCGCCATCGGGCGGACACCAGCCGTGAGCTGTACTTTAAAATAAACACACGCCAACTAGGGCTGTTATCTGAGCCCCGTCCCACGGCCCACATTTTAAGCCTCAGGGACACCTCCACCTCCTACCTCCTTCTCGTCTCCCACAGAGAATCTGTCCCCGAGTCCTGCTGGTTCCGGCCAGACTCCTCTCTTGTATCTCTGTCCTCCCCGCTCCCACTCAGCGAATCTTACTGAAACTGCCTCATGACAGGCCTCCGCCCCCTTCTTCACACCCCCACCCCAGAGTTTGTCCTGGGACACACACCGCATCATGCCGCTCGAACCGCCACCCCCAGCCCATGCACAAAGCTGGCTTTGCTCCATTAGGAGGACACTCGGGCCGCCTGTCTGCACCTGCCCATCTAGCCCGGCTCCTGCTAGTGCCATCGCACGTGCCTACGTGTGCACACCCGGGGGCCCCTCAACCGTGCTCGGCCGGACACACACATCTGCGCGCGCACCCCTGGGGGCCTTTGCTCCGCCCCTTCCTCTGCCCCAGGGGGCTCTTCCCCCAGCCCCGCCCTTGGAGAGCCCCACTGGAGCCCTGGGAGGGTCCACTGTCGTGGACACGATGCTCTGGACAAAGCCACTGTTCCCTCGTCTCTCTTGCCCTCCCCCTTGCATACACCTTGTGCGGCTGGCTGACGGCTGTAGAAACTCAGAGGGAAGGAATTGCATTTTATCTTTTGTTCGTCCCGGCTCCCGCAATGGTCGCCACCCAAACGAAACACCCACAACTGGCTGAACAGAACTGTGCTCCCGTGCGCAGCAAGAGCTAACCATGATTAATACAGAAATCGGGGACCCCCTATTCCGAGCTCTGAGCACAGGAGACCAATTCATCCTCTGCCCCAATTCAGACCCAAAATGGCAGAGCCAAATTGGCAAACACGAGCTGGAAAGAAAACGTTCAAGCCAAGCAAAATCAGGAGGAAAAAGGCAGTCTTGAGGGAGGAACTAATGGATCTCTGAGAACGCAAAGAGGAGAAAGCAGCAGCTGAAGACCCATTTCGCAGCCGCCCATCCCAGGGATCCGCTTTTTGTCACTTGCTGTATGTGCAGCTTTATAAGCAAGTGAGAGAATCAAAAGTCCCCTCTGAGCCACAAAATGCTCATGAACTTCAGGAGGGCAGAGGACCGCCCAGCCCGGAGCCTGCGGGGGGCGGGGAGGGGGCCCTGGGCCCAGTGCAGATGGCGTGTGTGTGTGTGTGTGTGTGTGTGTGTGTGTGTGTCTCAGCAGGGGAAAAAAACGAGACAACTGTAAGGAAGTGGACTAGATTAAGCTTTGGAGAGGGGTTCTCGGCTGCGAGAGCAGAGATTTTGAGGAGGAGTTAGAAAATACGTGGCTTGCTACAGGAATTATAAATAAAACCCAAAAAGTTCAGACATAGGATCTGAAAGAATTTCTCAAGCACCTGCCATGTGCCAGGCTCCGAGGACACGAAGATGAATAAGAACGAGTCCTTTCCCAGGAGTGCAGAGTGATCTGGGGGGGAGAGACCCATGAATAGACGTGATACGATGTGGAGTGGGGACAGCACGGCTGCACCAGGCACAGGACACGGGGGCAGGGACGGTGCACAGAGGAATGAATGTTAACAAGGCAGGTTGTAAAACACACTAAAACCTTTACCTCCGTCTTCCCCTGGTAGCTGATAGCTCCACGGCAGAGGGTGGGGGCAGGACAGAAGAGAAGAGAATGCTCTCTCTGTCCCAGAGACCAGGTCCCAGTAATAAGATGAGTCCTCCACAGCCCTTTAAGACCCCAGCTCTTGGATCCTTCTCACAAGGAGCCATCTTTAGGCTGTTGCCTGGGCACAGTTTTAGGAGGCATTGGAAAAGTGCACAGTTATGGGGCGCCTCGGTGGCTCAGTCAGTTAAGCGTCTGACTTCAGCTCAGGTCATGATCTCACAGTTTGTGGGTTCGAACCCCACATCAGGCTCTGTGCTGACAGCGCAGAGCCTGGAGCCTGCTTCAGATTCTGTGTCTCCCTCTCTCTCTCTCTGCCCCTCCCCTGCTCACACTCTGTCTCTCTCTTTCAAAAGTAAATAAACATTAAAGAAAAGAAAAGTGTGCAGTTAGGACCACACAGCTGGGGACCATAACTGACAAGGTCTGGGGTTTCATCCTGACCATCTTCCCGGGAAAGTGTCTCATTTTGATCAACCAGAAATCGGCCCCATTTCGCCTTCTATCAGTTGGCTAGGCTGGGTTTGCTGAGGCAACAAACCACGCGGGAACTGAGAACGGCTTCAAAGCTAAGTTTGTTTCCATGTTGCACACCGAGCAGGGATTATCTGGGTGCCCCGCTCCATGGGTGGCCAAACCGTGCCTGCCACCTGTTCTCACGACAGAAGGGTTACTGGCAGGCAGCCATGCTCACTCACTTACTGCTTCTGTGCAAAGCCTACGTAGCCAGAACTTTTACTATTTACTATCCAGCCCTTTGCAGCACACGTGTGTCAATCCTTGGTCTGCCAGAGGTCATTTCACTCCAGGACCCATCACCTGGGGAAGAGTTCCAGAAAGTTCTGCGGCAGCAACTAAATGCTCTGACCTGAAATTCCAAGGGAATTATATGCAACTGCCCCTCACGACTCACTGGCCAGAAATCTTGTGGCTCCCCCCAACCACAAGGGGACTGGAGGTGGTAAGCGAATTATTGAGGAACTTCACCAGTGACCATACACACTTTTAGATTCCTTCCTTTTTTTTTTAATGGGGATAAGGAAGGGCTTGAGATTTTTTTTCTTTTTTGAGCGAGTGCTCATGTGCACATGAGCAAGGGAAGGGCAGAAGGGGAGGGAGAGAGAGAGAGAGAGAGAGAGAGAGAGAGAGAGACAGTGGGAGAATTCTAAGCAGGCTCTATGCCCAGCATAGAGCCCGACGTAGGGCTCAATTTCACAACCATGGGCTCATGACCTGAGCCGAAATCAAGAGTCAGACACTCACCTGACTCAGCCACCCAGGCGACCCCCCTCCCTTTTTTTAAAAAAGAATTCTGTAAACCCTTGAAAACAACCCATCCCAGGAGAACCATCTGTGGAAGCAATCAGGAAACTCAGAAAACAGTCAAGAAAGAATATGGAGCGCCTGGGTGGCTAGGTTGGTCACACGTCCGACTCTTGATTTCAGTTCAGGTCATGATCCCAGGGTCATGGGTGGAGCCCCACATCAGCCTCTGTGCTGAGCATGGGGCCTGTTTAAGATTCTTATTCTCACTCTCTCAAATAAGGAAGGAAGGAAGGAAGGAAGGAAGGAAGGAAGGAAGGGAGGAAGGAAGGGAGGGAGGAAGGAAGGAAGGGAGGAAGGAAGGGAGGAAGGAAGGAAGGGAGGAAGGAAGGGAGGAAGGAAGGGGACACCCCTCCAAAAAATACACACACACACACACACACACACACACACACACACACTCTCTTCCTTCTTCGATTAGTATTTTTTCTTATTCAAACCTTCAGGCACCAGCACATCTTTGCAGATTTCCCTCAAACCCTTTAGGAGAGTTCTGTGCGCCTTCCCAGGCTGGGCAGAATTTCAAATCTGATTTACTTGAGTTTCTAAGTACATGCGGGGAATGCCCACGAATGTCCCTCCGTGACAGGCTTTATCCTTGTCAGCGCTCTGTTCTGGCCTCTGAACTGAGTCCCTCCTTTCCCAAGAGAGCGGTCGCCACTCGCTTTTGACGGCTCCTCACTTCCTTGCCTCCCCTTCTCTCCCCCTGGAAGGGGCTTTATCCCCGCTCCTCCCATCCCGTCCATTTCCTCCCACCCCATTGTCCCCGCTCCTGAAATGTGCAGTGGCCTCTGTACCACGGCAGACTCCCCCTCCCCCTCCCCCACCCCCAATTAGGAATCCCTCCAGAACTCCCTCGACTCATCAATGGCTGTTTGTGGCGTTCTATTAAAACTCAAACTGCTTATTTCTTCTTTTAATACATAGAGCACTTCTGTTCAAGTTGCTGGAGGGCGTTGGACGGCGAGGTATATTTTACGTTTTTAATGAGTCCGATTCAGTGCAGACTCGTTTTAAGTTCTACATTTAAAGTTTCCTTATTAGCTTCACAGAGGGGAAAAAAAGAAAGCGGCATCGGTCTCCAGCCTTTACAGCGTTCGCCACTTCACCTAGAGATATTTCAGTTTCCGCCGGGATCGAAAATCGGCGTCGGGAAGGCCCCGCATCCACTCGCGAAAGAGAAGCAGCAGCAAAGGCAACAGGAAAGTGTTCGAGCGGGAAGTAAACACGCTGAGGAGTTTCACAAGATCACCCAGAATGGAATGCTTTCTGTCTCCTTAAAACTGTATTTATAAATGTTTCCCTAAGAGATAAATAAGCAGATTTCTGGATGACAGAAATGTTTTCTCTTTGAAGATTTAAGCAAGATGTTTGCTGTCACAGCTCTGTCTTTGGAAATGCCTATCTGAAAGACCTTCAATTGCTGGGAAGGCCAAACTGCTAGCCCTTGGTTTCAGAACAGACGGAGTGCTCACTCCATCACCTTCACATCCAGCGGGTTGCTGGGAAAAACCAGAGACGCCCCCCCACACACACACACACACTCACACACACACACTCACACACTCCTGGTTGACACAGGCACCTTCTGCACCACCTGCCACCATGAAGGGGTTCCCGGAGGAAAACTGAGGAGAGAAGGCAAGGAATTCAATGCCAGCATCTTACTTTACGTGTCTTATTTTGTTTTCGATGCCAGAGCAAAGTTAGGCTGCGGTGCTTTGGGGCTGTGAAGTTGCCATAATGATAACTTTGCTGCCTGTTCCTGAAAACGGAAATTTGGCATTCACAACAGGGCAGCATCGGCATAGGTGGGTCCAAGCCAGAACCCAAAAATCTCTGTTCAAACGAGCCCTACTTGAAAGCTCCATTCAGCTCTCCAGAGCCATGTGCAGAAGCAAAACAATAGTAAATTCAGCAAAGACAAGAGATGTCTTCTGTTGGGCCTGGCCCTGTTCCTAGGCTGGGGGATTAGGACCAGCTGCCCAAACAGTAATTAACAAGACAGGGACAACCCAGAAGGGCAGTGTGATTGGCCGAGGCACAGAGACAAGCAGGGGTTGGCACGCACAGGCTGAGAATTCCAGCATTCTCCGCGGCCCGGTGACAGTCACCTGCCCCCACGCACTGGCAGAGTTTAAGAAACGAACGTGCATTTGCAATCTCCAAGAGTTGAATCTGAATACGGTAAGCAACAAGAGGTATTTTCCAAATGTATTTGGTCCCCTGTCCTTTATGTTGTTTTGCGGAAGGCCTCCAAACAGCCTAATATATTGAATGTCACATTTGGGAAATAACTCTGCGAGAGAAGCTTTTCAGTGATTTCCCCCCCCCCCCCGGTTTTCAATGTAAAATTTACTTCAGGTCAAAGGTCTCGAGCAACAACAATACACATCTTTTAAAAGATTAAATTTCATCAAGATAGAATTATAAAAATATGAGGGCTGGAAAAGAATTTGGAGCTTGCCAATTTTTTTAAATGTCTGTTTATTTTTGAGAGAGCGAGCATGAGTGGGGGAGAGGCAGAGAGTGACGGAGAGAGAATCCCAAGCAGGCTCCCTGCTGTCAGCACAGGGCCGGATGTGGGGCTCAAACTCCTGAACCATGAGATCATGGCCTGAGCCGAAACCAAGAGTCGGACACTTAACCGACTGAGCCACTCAGGCGCCCCTGGAGTTTGCAGATTAATGCTCTCATTTTGAGAGACAGGATATTGAGGCTCAAAGGGACAAAATGTCTGTGCCTAGACAGACACACAGAAAGCTGCGTGGCAGCCAAAATTCTGATCTCTTTTCCCCCTGATGCTCGACCCAGGGTTCTGCCTCATTTCATACTGAAGCTTCTTGTCATCGTTAGGAAAAAGAAAAAAAAACCTAGGAAAAAGAAGTGTGATGGGAAAAAGCAGCAACTTTTATAGTCTACGAAAAGGTCACCAAATGCTCTCATTTAAAAGCGATACCATGAAATCTGAAAGTAAAGTGCAAGCAGCAAAAACTCAAAATATGTGAATGAGCAAAAAAATTTTTTTAATGTTGGGCTGTAAGGCACTGACATGCAAAAATTAAACAGAATTATTAGGAAGAATATAGGAGACAAGGTTTAAGATTTTGGTGAGAGAGGGGCGCCTGGGTGGCTCAATCGATTTGGGTATCTGACTTCGGCTCAGGTCATGATCTCACGGTTTGTGAGTTCGAGCCTCGCGTCGGGCTCTGTGCTGACAGCTCAGAGCCTGGAGCTTGCTTCGGGTTCTGTATCTCATTCTGTCTCTGCCCCTCCCCTACTTGTACTCTGTCTCTGTCTCTCAAAAATAAATAAATGTAAAAAAAAATTTTTTTAAAGATTTTGGTGAGAGAGAGAAACTACACAGTCACAGAACAGAAGATTGATAGTGTGACCACCATAAAATTTTAAACATATGTGAGACAAAAGATTCCATAAAAAATAAATGGATGAGACAAATTAGAGACAATATCTGGTCCATAAGTAAAGACCTAACATCCAAAATACATGATGGACACCCACAAATCAATAAAGATAAGCTCATAGTCAAATAATATGAAAAGGGATTTCACAGAAAAGGACATGCAAATGGCCAATAAACGCAGAAAAAGATATTTGACATTGCCAGCCATCACTGAAATGAAAAATCAGAACGATAAGAACATACTGTCACTCACCAAAGTGACGACATTCAAAAGATATTATAATATCAAGCACTGAGGAGAATGCAGGGAAATGAAAGCTGTCACACATTGCTGGATTTGTACAGCCATCTCATAAAGCAACTGGCTGCTTCAAAATGTTCTGAATATGCAAACCCCGTAACTGGAAACCCTTCTAGAAAAGTACGTACAAATGTTCACAAGAGACATGTGCAACTGTAATTAACCCACCATTATTGGAAACAATAAAAATTTGTAAACAAATTCAGTGTCCATTGATGCAGGAATGGCTACATAAGCCATAATCTACCCCTATCATTGACTCTTTTATAGCAGTTAAAACAACCAAGACGGACAGCCATTGCCTTCCGGAATGGTTGCCTGGATAATCCCAACGAGCCCTCCCACAGATGACAGCAAAAAAAGCTGATCGAAATGTGAGGATGATTTACTGAAGGAAACCCAAAAAAACGAAAGAACAAAACATGAAGAATTAGTGAACCAGAATGCAAGAGATGACAGAGGCCAGGAATTGGAGGTTTCATTCCCTCAATGACATTTGTGAGTATCAGAGGGGGCAGCTGAGAGGATGAGAGCTTTTGACACCTTATAGGGCTGCGGACACACACTGAAGACACACACACACACACACACACACACACACACACACACACACATTTAAATTTGTTTGGGAGCCCCCAGGGCCATGTCATGGGAATGATACAGAACCAAAAATGGGCCGCCACTCAGTTTGATTTCAAATCATGTCAGTCCCTGAAAGTGTATGTATCAAGGTGATCTGAGTTTTCTCTGGTGTCCTAGAATGCTAGTGCTCCTAGCCACCTACAAAAGCAAACATAAACCCTCTTGGAGAAAGGTAAATTCATCGAAGGACTCCAATCATTTTTGCACACAGTTCTGAAAACACAATGTCTGGTATGTAACAAAAAATAACCAGACACATGAGGAGACAACCCAGTAGGAACTGTCAAAACATGAATATTCAAAAGAACAGACTACAAAAATGCACCTGCACGGGCATGTGATGCTGCAATTCTCAGTCACAGTCTTAGATTTATTTTTTAATATCTAGGGGCACCTGGGCAGCTCAGTCAGTTAAGTGTCTGACTCTTGGTTTCGGCTCAGTTCGTGGTCTCATGGCTTGTGAGTTCGAGCGCCGAGGTGGGCTCTGTGCTGACAGTGTGGAGCCTGCCTGGGATTCTCTCTTTCTTCCTCTCTCTCTCTCTCTCTCTTCCTCTCTCTCTCTCTCTCCCTCTCTCTCTCCCCCTCTCTGACCCTCCCCTACTTGCTCTCTCCTTCTCTCTCTCAAAAATAAATAAACTTAAAAAAATTTTTAATATTTTGAAAATAACTTCAAATTTACAGAAAACTTGCTAGAATAAGAATATTATGAAAAACACCCAGATTTGCCTATTAACACTTTACCCTATCTGCTTTATCATTTATGTTGTTGTTTGCTCACCCTCAAGCCTGTGTGTTCCCTTGCTCTCTATGATTTGACATATGAAAATCAATCAACATACTTCACCCTAGTAATAAGTTTAAAAAGAAAATATATGATGATTTCAACAGATGGAGAAATAGTTTGCTTGACACAATTCAACACAATATATCCTCTCAGCAAAGAAGAAATACAACAAAACTCCCTCAATCTCATAAAACATATCCACACAAACACCCAAAAGGCTACAGCTAATAATATATATAATGATGAAAGATTTGAGTGCTTCCTCCATAAGATCAGGTAGAAGGGAAGGTCATCCAAAGTCACCATTTCTTTTTTTTTTTAATTTTTAATCTTTATTTATTTTTGAGAGAGAGAGAGCATGAGCAGGGGAGGAACAGAGAAGGAGACACAGAATCTGAAGCAGGCTCCAGGCCCTGAGCTATCAGCACAGAGCCCGACATGGGGCTCAAACCCACAGACTGCGAGATCATGACCTGAGCCAAAGTTGGACGCTTAACCGGCTGAGCCACCGAGGCACCCCCAAAGTCACCATTTCTAAACAACATTGTACTGGTGTTCTCAATAATAAGGTGTGAAGGGGTGCTTGGGTGGCTCAGTCAGTTAAGTTCTGACTTTGGCTCATGTCATGATCTCACAGCTCATGAGTTCAAGCCCCGCATCGGACTCTGTGCTGCCGGCTCAGAGCCTAGAGCCTGCTTCAGATTCTGTGTCTTCTTCTCTTCTGCCCCTCCCCCACTCACACTCTGTGTCTCTCTCTCTCTCACTCAAAAATAAACATTAAGGGGCGCCTGGGTGGCGCAGTCGGTTAAGCGTCCGACTTCAGCCAGGTCACGATCTCGCGGTTCGGGAGTTCGAGCCCCGCGTCAGGCTCTGGGCTGATGGCTCGGAGCCTGGAGCCTGTTTCCCATTCTGTGTCTCCCTCTCTCTCTGCCCCTCCCCCGTTCATGCTCTGTCTCTGTCCCAAAAATAAAAAATAAAAACGTTGAAAAAAAAAATTAAAAAAAAAATAAACATTAAAAAATGTTTAAAAAATTAATAAGGTAAGAAAACAAAATAATAGGTATTCAAATTAGAAAAGAGGTAAACTGTCTTCGTTAACAGGTAACATAATTGATGGTTAAATAGAAAGCTCTAAGCAAACTATCAAAAAAAGTTATTAGGACAGCTAAGTGAGATTAGTAAAGCCACAGAATATAATGTCAATATAAAAAAATTGCATTTCTAAATTAAAATTTTAAATAAGAATAGCATTGGCAGTAGCATCAAAACATACTTAGGAATAAATGCAACAAAATATTTGTAATATCTGCACGCTAAAAACTATAAAATACTGATGAGAAAAATATATATAAGACCTAAATAAATTAATAGCTCTTCGGGATCATAACACTCAATATTGTTAAAACGTATGTTAATTCTCTCCCAAATTGATCTACAGATTTGATGTGATCTTAGTCAAAAATCCCAGTAGGCTTTTTTTGTATAAACTGATAAACTAATTCCAAAACTTAAACTGAAATTTGAAAGACTTTGAACAGCAGAACAATTTTGGGACAGAAGATGAAACTGAAGAGCTTATACTATCTGGATTCAAGATAATTAAAATAATGTAGACAAGTAGACATGTAGCTACATGGCACAAAATAGAGAGTCCAGAAATAGACTGGAAAAAAATATATAGTCAGTTGATTTTCAACAAAAGTATCAAGGTACTTCAATAAGGAAAGAATTTTTTCAACAAATGGCAAAAAAAATCAATGGTAGGAAATAAGGGGAAAGTAAGGGAAAAATAGAAAAGAGAGAACAAAAGAAAAAGAAAAGAAGCTGGACCTTTACCCTCGTGCCATTTGCAAAAATAAACTCTGATGAATTCTTAGTCCTAAACATTTTTAAAAATTTTTAATGTTTATTTATTTTTGAGAGAGAGAGAGAGAGGCAGAGAGCAAGCAGGGGAAGGACAGAGAGAGAGGGAGACACAGAATCTGAAGCAGGCTCCAGGCTCCGAGCTGTCGGCACAGAGTCCACTGTGGGCCTTGAACCCACAAGCCATGAGATCATGACCTGAGCTGAAGTTGGATGCTTAACCGGCTGAGCCACCCAGGAACCCCTAGGCCTAAGCATTTTAGAACTGTGAGTACAAAACCCCTACAAGGAAATATGGTGTAAAATCCTTAGGAATTCAGGTAGGGAAAAAAAATTGATAGGACATAAATATCATGACCTATAAAATTAAAAATTGATATACTGTACTTCATTAAAATCTAAAACATTTGTTCTTGCATTGATAAGAAAATAAAAAGGAAAGCACAGACTAGTAGGAAAAGGTTGGCAAAAAAATGTATGTAATAAAAGACTGATATCCAAAATATAAAAACAACTCTTACAACTTAATAATTAGAAAACAAACGACTTGGTGGGGTTTTTTTACTGGACAAAAGATTTGGACAGACATTTTGGCAAAGAAGATACATGAATGCCAAATAAGCACAAGAAAAGATGCTCAAAATATTTAGTTACCAAAGAAACGCAAATAAAACCCCAGTGAGATGCTCCTACACACACACTAGCAGGGTTAAAATTAAAGACTGACAGTGTCAGATGTTGACAAGGATAAGGAGCAACTGAAACTCCTACAGTGCTATAAGAAGCATAAATGATATAGTCCCTTTGAAAAGCAATTTGGCAGTTTTTTTACAAAATGAAACATGTGCTTACAATGTGACTCAATGATCTTAATCCTGGGGATTCAACCACATAAAACATAAACATATGTCCACACAAAGATTTGCCTGTGAATGTTCATGGGAGCTTTGTTCACGCAAGCACGAAACTGGGAAAAAATGTAAATGTCTGCGAACAGACAAGTAGATAACAAACTGTATCGACACCGCAATCTTCCACTGGAAAAAGGAGAAGGAACAGAGTCTAATATACCAACATCATGGATGAGTCTCAAGCCATCATGCTGGGCAAAAGATACCAGACCCATCTTTACATCTGTGTTAAGCTCCAGAGATGGCCAACCTGACCGATAGAGACGGAGAGCAGGTCAGCGATTGCCTGGGAACAGGGGTGGGGGGAGCCAACTGGGGTAATGCACAAGGAAATCATTAGTTGCCATGGCAACATTACGCGTCTTGCTCGTGGTACTGATTAGTAAGGTGAAAACATTCGTCAAAACTCAACAAAATCTACATTTAAGGTGGGTGTTTTTTATTGTATCCAAATTATACCTCAAGAATTTCTGGTTTTTAACAAAGCAGACACAGAAAGAAGAAAGATTATTGCCTTGAAAGTAGAAATAGTTAGACTGACAGTAACTTCTCAACACAAACAATGTAAGTCAGAAGACAGTATAATGATGTATTCAAGGTGCTGAAAGAAAGTAACTGCCAACTTAGATTTCTATAACCAGAGGAAATGTTCTTCCACAACAAAAGTGAAGTAAGCCATTTTCATACCAACAAAAACTGGTAACATTTCACCTACAGCAGGCACCACTCAATAAAATGCTGAAGAAAGCAGAAGAAAAGGTGAGCCCAGATGGTCGAATAGAGATGCAGGAAGGAAAGAAGGAAAAAAGCAAAGAAAATGGCCAATGTATGGGCACTATAAGTGAATACTGACTATAAAAAATAACACTAATAGGGGCGCCTGGGTGGCGCAGTCGGTTAAGCGTCCGACTTCAGCCAGGTCACGATCTCGCGGTCCATGAGTTCGAGCCCCGCGTCGGGCTCTGGGCTGATGACTCAGAGCCTGGAGCCTGTTTCCGATTCTGTGTCTCCCACTCTCTCTGCCCCTCCCCCATTCATGCTGTCTCTCTCTGTCCCAAAAATAAATAAACGTTGAAAAAAAAAATAACACTAATAGAGTATTGACCTATGCAACAATAGAAAATAGTCAGGGAACATGATAAATGAAATTAAAGTATTATGATGAGTTTTTTGGAAGTATGGCAACATTGCCAAATATTAGACATTGATAAACAAAAGTGACACGTTGAATTCTCTACAGTAGCCATGAAAACAGTAAAAGTGTGCAAACTCATAGCTAATTAAGAACTTTTTTTTAATATTCCATCATTTCCCTTAATCAATCCAAAAGAAAGGAAGAAAGGAATATAGAACAGGAATGATAAAGAAAAAACAGGTAGTAAGATCATGGATTAAAACACAGATAGCATCAGGGATAGCATCAAATGTAAATGGACAAAATATGCCAATTAATCAACAAGGATCAACAGACTGGCAAAAATAAAAATAAAAACCCAAGAGACCCAACCAAAATATTTTAAAGCTGGGTTGAAGTTAAAGTTGAGAAATATATGCCATGTGAACACTAACCAGAAGAAAACTGGTATAATAATATTAATACCAAAGTAGATTTTAAGACAAAAAAGCACAAAAGGAGATAAACAGGGTAACTTCAAAGTGACGAAAGGCTCAATACACCCAGAATCCATGGAGGATGGGGTAACTTATTAAATCCTAAGTAGGGCCGGGGCGCCTGGGTGGCTCAGTCGGTTGAGCGTCCGACTTCGGCTCAGGTCATGATCTCGCGGTCCGTGAGTTCGAGCCCCACGTCGGGCTGTGTGCTGACGGCTCAGAGCCTGGAGCTGCTTCAGATTCTGTGTCTCCCTCTGTCTCTGCCCCTCCCCCACTCATGCTCTGTCTCTCTATCTGTCAAAAATAAATAAACATTAAAAAAAATTTCTAAATCCTAAGTAAGGTAAAATCAAGTCCCAAATGCAACACTGTGGTCCTTTCTTTGCTACTAACAGGCTGTGTCATGCTAAATACTTCAATAACTTTGTCCCTTTGTTTTCATTCATCTGCAAAACTAGATAAAAATAATGCCCACATTGATGACTTCACAAGGTTGATCATGAATGCCAAATGACATACTTCATTACCGGTGGAACTGAATGATGTGAATCGGGAAAGGAAAAGAAGTCATTTATGAAGGGCGTACCACGTAGGAAAAAACACACTAGAGGTTGTATGATTCTTTTATGTGACCTTCCCAGAAACCCGATGAGGTAGTTATTTTTTGTATTCACTTTTTAACAAGTAGGAAACAAGAGCCCCGAAGAGGCTAAATGACTTTCCCAAAGATAGCAAATTACACAGCCAGAATTCAAATCCGAGTCTCCTTTACTAGAAAGTTACACTTAAGTCTGGTTACTTCTTAATGAATATAAAATCAGAACTTCTAGTTAGATATTTCACAGGTCACTTTGTGATATTCTCTTTCTAAAGTTCTATTTTAAAGTTCACATCCCTAGTATATAAATAGCTCACAGAAATCAATAATAATAACTAGAATTCACTGAGCCCTATTTACAGACCAGTGATACAAAATTATCTCATAAAATCCTCACAGCAATTCTGTGATGTAAGGTATCAGTCAGGGTCCGATCAGTAAGTCGAGCTAGAAAATTTTAACACAAATAATTATTAACTACAATAGGGAAGAAGTTATCAATGTAATAATAATTAAAAAAAAAACTCAAAAGAATACCCTAGAACTGATGGAGAGTGGAACAATGACAAGGGGTTGGAGGAGGCCTTCGTAAGGCTGAGATTCAGACTCTGCTGGAGAAAGACAGCCGGCCTTCTCAACCACTCTGCTTCATCACCAGAGATGTGAAAGCACGGTTGCCAAAATCAGAAATACAAATGATCAGTAGGCACCCGAAAGCCTCTCGGTCCCATTAGATAAAAAAGCACTTAGAGAACAGCTGAATACGTTTTACGCTAAGCAAGTAAGTAAAAACGTCAGGACGGTAACACTCGATACTGTGAAAATGAGGCAAGGCAAACACCGCATATGCTTGCTGTTGGAGCAGTGTATCCGTCAGGGTTCAACCAGGGACCCAGTGGGAGATAAACGTTAGGAGATGCATTGGAAAGAACCGGCTTAAGCAACCGCAGGGGGCTGGCTAGCCAAGTTTAAAACCGATAGGGCAGGCCTCTGGGAAGCACGGGCTGGAACGTCTCAGACGGGAACCAAGGCCGCAGTCCACAGGCAGGGTTAATTAACCTCTTGCCTCCGGGAGACTTCAGTTCGGCTCATAATGTACTTCACCTGATTGGGCCAGGCCCACCAGATTATCTGAAATAATCTTTTACGTCACATCAACTGATTATGAACAGTAATCAGCAACACCTACGTTCATGTTTGGATAACTGGGCACCGCAGCCCGGCCAAGTGAGAGCACAAAACTGGCCGTCGCAAGTATTACCTGATCCTTCCCTGAGAAGCAATGTCCCCAAGTGTGTGAAAAGCCTTTAAAAACATCAGTAGCCAGCACCTTGGCTTCTGGAAAGGAACCTGAGGAAATTATCTAAAAGGCAAAGATTCAAGCATTATTGGCAGCAGCACAATATTTGAAACAACCTAACTGGCCCCGTGAAGGAAATTACATAACGTTCAGATGAAGAAATACTGTGGAACCACTGAAAGGTTTACAAAAAGTTTGCAATTACATTCGTAAAGGCCTGCGATAAAACACAAAGCCAAGAAAAGCAGGAGGGAAAACTGTTTATACAGAATGTGATAAGTTCAGAGAGTAAGAGTGCGAAGTGGAACTGGAAAGAAAAAAAAAACATTAATGGCAGTTCTTTATATTTTCTGTTTTTCAATTTTGGACGATGACCTTGCATTAGTCTCAAAACTCCACAGAGTGAAATAAAGACGATTGCACCCAGCGAACTACAGAGCACGGATAAAAGCGAGGTGTCATTCGGTAATTAGGAGCATTTCATCCTGGTACAGACCCCTAGTCCTGAATGCAAATGGGGGCGATGACCTATCCTCGTCTTTAAGAAAAAGGAGAGAAATGAGAATAAAAAAAGTGACACCTCCTTCAGCCCGGCAGCCCCCTCGAATAGATACACATTTCCCAAGCATTGTGCGGGGAAACTATAATAAATTACCATGGGGGGTGGGGGGAGAGGAGAATACACTTCACCAGCCTTGCCCTTCTCGATTCAGCTCAATTTCACGGTGCACGACTGCCTCCTATTGTATTGTCACTAAGGCACCAGGGAAAACAAATAGAATAAAGACTACCATTGTTAACAGACGTTTAAAAAAAAAACAAAAAAATATGTTTTTTCTTACAATTTCAATGGGTTATTTAGTTTCAATGGCATCTGCTGACAATGAAAAATGTAACCACCATAGCTATAAATCTGCTTGGGTTGTAAATGTTTAATTATAATGTTTCCATTTCAATTTAAGATAACTTCACTTTCTATCTTAAGAACTGTTACCAAGAAAACAGAGCGGAAAAATATCCACAGCAGTGATCGTCACTCAGCTCGCTGAAACTCTCTCAAAGCAGAGAATCCAGGCGGTGCTTCTCGGCAGGGGGCCCAGAACTGCCACTTTATTCTTTCAGGGACGTCATGGAGTCACAGAGGAGATCGAATCGGGGTCCCCTCCCCATCCTCACGAAGTCCTCTGGCTCTGCTAGAGTCCGCAGAGGGACAGGTCAGCCCCAGCCCCCCCCCCCCCGCCCGGCACCAAATACAGAAGGTTTACGGCCACGGGGGCTCATACATGTCCCCTTACAGACCCGGACATTAGCAACCAGCCCCATGTCCCCACCAACATCTGTCAAAACGGAAGTTAACCTCTGGCGATGTCACACAAAGATACGTATTCCTCTGTGCCCAAAACTCAACTCTGCCTACAGGATAGATTATGATTCTACACATGATAATCAAAGGAACCACAGAGAGAGAGCCCTTCCCGCGGTCTCGGCTCAGGTGGGGTGGCATCCCCTTACTGGGCACTTGATCCTTGCTCCCGGTCAGAACTTCTTTTCTCTTGTTGAGGAGATCATTTCCCGGGTGCTTCTTTGTCCCCAGCCCCACACTGAACACGCCAGCTGAACTCTCTCATTTCATTCCCACAGCAAACCTGAGAATGGACGTTATTCTTGTGCCCATGTCACAGATGAGAAATGGTGGGTTGAGTCACCTGTCTGAGGTCACACGGCTAGGAAACGACCAAATGTGACCCCAAATTTGACCACATAATTTTTTTTCATTTTATTTATTTGAGAGAGAGAGACAGAGAGAGAGAGAGAGAGCGAGCACAAGTAGGGGAGAGGCAGAGAGAGAGAAAGAACCTCAAGGAGGCTCCTCGCTCAGTGCAGAACTGGATGCCGGGCTTGATCCCACGCCCCTGGGATCATGACCTGAGCCGAAATCAAGAGTCAGACGCTCAACTGACTGAGCCACCCAGGAGCCCCCCTGACCATGTAATTTTTAGTGATGTGGGATTTATGTCCCTGGAAAGTACCCAGGGAAACCACAAGATATCCCCAAGCCGGAAGGAATACTCAGATTCTCCATCCTAGGGGCATTGTGTGCAACTCACACAACCCACTGTTTCCCCATTTCAGACCTCCCAGCCCTGTGCCCAGAGGCAGATACAGGATTTCACGGCAGATTTCTCCCCCCGAGGTACTGGGGACACCTCCTGCCTTTTCTGCTCCTCGGTCAGCCACGGTCCAGTCCTCTAGGCAGAGCCCCTGCCTTCGGAACAGGGGATCGCGGAACTTAATAGAGTTTCTGAGGAGAAAGACAAAATGTGCCTCGACATTCTCTTTAAGAATCCATTTTCGGGGTGCCTGGGTGGCGCAGTCGGTTAAGCGTCCGACTTCAGCCAGGTCACGATCTCGCGGTCCGTGAGTTCGAGCCCCGCGTCGGGCTCTGGGCTGATGGCTCGGAGCCTGGAGCCTGTTTCCGATTCTGTGTCTCCCTCTCTCTCTGCCCCTCCCCCGTTCATGCTCTGTCTCTCTCTGTCCCAAAAATAAATAAACATTGAAAAAAAAATTTTTTTAATAAAAAAAATAAAATAAAATAAAAAAAAGAATCCATTTTCATTCACCTTAACTGTGTGTTGGGTGAAGACCATCAGTGTGAGAGGAAAATATCTTCAAAAAGACCGCATTTGGATTCAAGTCTTCAGGGCGATTTTCGGTGCAAGGAAGAAACGCTCAAGGGAACGTTTATTTTCTGTGCAAGGAAGAAACGTTCAAGGGAACGTTTGCCAAGAAGAAAGTATTAAGAGAACGTTTGCAAAGTTTATATTTTATGCCATTTAATCTCCTTGGTGAGCCTGCCGGAGAATCCCACCACACAGAAGGGGTGGGGTGGAACGGGCCGTCAGACGGAGAAGCCGCCTGGAACCCAGCTCTCTGCTTAAAAAGCAGGATCGGGGGCCTGGGTGGCTCAGTCGGTTAAGCGGCCGACTTGGGCTCGGGTCATGATCTCGCGGTCCGTGAGTTCGAGCCCCGCGTCGGGCTCTGTGCTGGCCGCTTGGAGCCTGGAGCCTGTTTCGGATTCTGTGTCTCCTTCTCTCTGCCCCTCCCCCGTTCACGCTCTGTCTCTCTCTGTCTCAAAAATAAATAAAAACATGAAAAAAAAAAATAAAGCAGGATCAGAGTGATTTTTCCCAGGTCACAAGGGGCTGTTTGGGCCACAGTGCAGTGTGGGGGCGGGGGGGGGGGAGGAGTTAGGGCAAGTGGAGTCTCAAATGGGGTCCGACCTGTCCCCCTCCCGAGTAAGAAGGCATGAGTGGGACCCACCACCGTGGCTCACAAAAGCAACACTCGGCTCTTTTACATTTAGAAAGAAACCCTGTTAAAATCCAAGCCCTCTTGGGATGCCTGGGTGGCTCAGGCGGTTGGGCATCCGACTTCGGCCCAGGTCATGATCTCATGGTTCGTGGGTTCGAGCCCCGCGTCGGGCTCTGTGCTGACACCTCGGAGCCTGGAGCTGCTTCAGATTCTGTGTCTCCCTCTCTCTCTCTCTCTCTCTCTGCCCCTCCCCAGCTCACACTGTCTCTCAAAACTGAATAAATGTTTAAAACATAAAATAAAAATCTAAGCCCTCTTATCAGCTCATTAAGTTTTTCATCATATACCTTTTCAGTGTATTTATCACAGAGGTGCTAAGGTTTATGTCCGATGGGGGTTTTACACAGTCTCTTTCAACACGGAACCCTTCGGTTTCCGTATTAATCATATAGGAATGTTCTTTGTTACAAACGAATCGGCTTTCTCATTCATCCTGAAACACAGAGCTCTGTCTTATACAGAGGTGGCTACTAATAATGTTAATTCAGGCAAGGCTCACGGGTCGCTTACTCTGTGCCGAGCTCGGGGATAAGCAGGTTACATAGATAAAAGAGTTTAACCCCCTATCATCCCCATCGGTCAGGTAAATGCCCCAACTGTCCTTATTTGAAAGTTGGGGAGATGAAGGCAGGGGTTTAAATAACTTGTCCAAGGTCACGTAGTTAATAAGTAGCAATATCAAGAAATACTTCCTTCCTGGGGCACCTGGATGGCTCAGTGGGTTAAATATGGGCTCTTGATTTCGGCTCAGGTCACGATCTCACGGTTCATGAGTTCGAGCCCCGCATCAGGCTCTGTGCTGACGGCGTGGGGCCTCCTTGGGCTTCTCTGTCTCCCTCTCTCTCTGCCCCTCCCCCACTTGCACTCTCTCTCTCTCTCTCTCTCTGTCTCTCTCTCTCAAAATAAATAAATAAACTTAAGGAAAAAAAAAAAGAAATACTTCTTTCCTAAAATACCACTGTGTGCTTAATGGTAAATGCCAACAAACAGCCAACCCCAGGGTGATATTGTGATTTATAACAAGAAACACAGGGAGCACCTGGGTGGCTCAGTCAGCTAAGCAAGGATTCTTGATTTCAGCTCAGGTCATAATCTCATGGTGTGTGGGTTTGAGCCCCGCGTCAGGCCCTGTGCTGAGATTCCCTCTCCTTTTCTCTCTGCCCCTCCCCTGCTCTCCCTCTCTCTCTCTCTCACCAAATAAATAAATAAACATTTAAAAAAAAGAGTCTTCCAAAAAGAAATACAGGGTCCCCTCCTTGTCTGCAGGTGTTCCGTTCCAGGACCCCCAGTGGATGCCTGAAACCCCAATAGTACCGAACCCAGTAGGTACTAAGTTTTTTCCTGTACCTACACACCTATGATGAAATTTGACTTGTCAACGAGGCACAGTAAGAGATTAGCAACAATAATGATAAAGAACAATCGTAACAACATGACGTAATAAAAGCTGTGTGACTGTGCTCTCTCTCCCGCTCTCCAAATATCGTCCTGGGGTGATGTGAGACGACAAAATGCGTGAAGCATGACGCAGGCATCGTGACGCTAGGTCAGGAGGGTCACCTGCTTCTGGACCGTGGTTGACCACGGGGAACGGACACTGGATAAGGGGGACCTCTGTACGCATTTGCTATTTGTCCCGTTCCTGGCACAGAGCTCCCCCAACCCTTGGCATTTCCTCAGTGAGGAGAGCAATGAAGGCGTCTCCTGTCATGTTAAGGAGGTGACTTTGGGGACACGCCTGAGGATGAGGGCTGCAGGGGGAACTTTCAGTCCCAAATCCCTGACCACCGGGGAGAGCGGAGGGGCTGGAGACTGAACCGCTCTCCGATGGACATGATATTCCAATTAATCCAATGAATCGTACCTCTGTAATGAGGCCTCCGGAAAAGCCCAAAAGGACAGGATTCAGAGAGCTTCTGGGCTGCTGAACACATGGCAACTCGGAGGGGGAGGTGGCATTCTCTGAGCAGGTGGGAGCCCCACGCCCTTTCCCCACGTCTGCGGCCTCTCTTTTCCCTGGCCGGCCCTGAGTTCTATTCTTTCAGAGGGAACCAGTAACCCAGTAAGCAAACTGTTCCTCCGAGATGTGTGAGTCACCCTAGCAAATGAACCAAACCCAAGCAGGGGGGTGTGGGACCCTTCCGATCTATAGCTAGTTGGCAGAAACACAGGTGACCATCTAGACTTGGACTTGGCCTCTGAAGTGGGGTGCCAGCTGTGTTGCGGGACTGAGTCCTCGCCCTGTGGGACCTGATGCCTCCCTCCAGGTGGACAGAATCAGCCCTGAGGAGTCACTGAGTCGAACCGCAGGACGCCCAGCTGGGGCTGGAGTGTTGCCCGGTGGGCAGGGGAGCCCCCCAACCACACACACGTTGAAACTGAGTTCGGAATTTGTACTCAGTTTGGGGGGACACTGGGGAGCAGAGAGGACTATGGTAAGCGACACAGCACGGGGGGAACCCCTTCCGAACCGAGCAGCCGGTCAGCTCCGGCGGGTGTGACCATTCAATATCAGATTCCATCCATCCAGTCTGCACTTTCTCCAGAGATGCCCAAATTATGTATTTTTAGTTGAACCTCCCGATTCTTTTAGTGTTGGCCCAAAGTGAAGGGGGAAACACACACACGCACACACACAGAAACACTCAGCCGGTCAAACTTAGACCACCCAACTCGCCACCTGGATGAAGGATGTGCCAAGGGAACCAAAATGCCAGGTAGCCAGAGTTCCCCGTGTTCACACAGTCCGGGAGACCCAGCGTGCTCCCCGAAACAAAGACGTCTTTGCTTCGCAACTGTTTAATCACGGGGGAGAATCAAGGTTCCTTTATTAACTGGAAAATAATAGTGTGCTCTAATGAGTCACTCAGCGTCCAAATGTATCAAATTCATCATCGCTGTTTTTATTTTTTGAAAATGATTAAATATCATTTTCTTTCCCTTTATAGCAAAGACCCAAGTGACAGCCGATCCATCAGTGTATCTGCTGATGTTTAACTACAGCATTTTGCATTCATTATTTCCTCCTTACGTCGTTCTTTTAAAAAGAGGAATAACTTAATTCTGCCTCTTGACAGCAGGGGAAATTAAATGGCATGTCTCTAAGATGAGTGTTTCTCCGACAGAACTCCACCAGCACTCCATATAATCAAGCCAGAAGAGAATCAACCCAAAATAAGACGTTCAAGAACAAGCTTCTGGAAAAAAAACAAAACAAAACACCCTCCCACTTAAGAAAGATAAGGAACCTTCTAACCTCAAACACCACTCATCAGTTGGTACGACCAGTTCAGAGAGCAGCTTGGGGACAGGCCAGAAGCCGAAGATGTACATCCCCGAGTGTCCTCAATCCCACCGCTGTGTTCAGACCCTAGAGCCCAGACACGGCATGTTTTCACCCCAGCCTCCGCTGAAGATTAGACTCTGCATGGCAAGTCAGAAAAGTCAGACATAAAAAGGACACTGAAGTTTCACAAACATTTCCCTGATTACGCGCGATGGGCTCCAATGTTTTCTATTCTGTGCTAATGGATTCAATTTCCAGTTTTAATGCTTGTCATGACTCATTAGTGGGTCGCAATCCCCCGTTTAAAAACCACTCTCCCAAAAGGACCTAGTGCAAATACTTAATACTGCACACACAAGAATGGACGCTGAGATCTATAGGGGCCCAAAGTTTTAAATAACAGGCATCCATCAACAACAGAAGAACGCATGAATAAATTATGGAATATCTATACTATGGGATACTATACAGCAGCGGGGAAAAGACGTACACATGTATCTGCAGGGTTTAACTCAGGCAATGTTGTGCTGGGCAAAAAAGGCAAGTTGCAGAATGATCCTTATAGCACAAGGCCATTTATAAAAAGTTTGAAAACATGACACACTGTCTTTAGAAAGGTATCTATTGGTCTTAGACTGTTCAAGGCTGCTGTAACAAAAGACCACAGACTGGGTGGCTTGTAAACAACAAAAATTTATTTCTCAAGGTAATGGAGGCTGGAAATCCAAGATTTGGTGTCTGGTGAGGGCTCACTTCCTGGCTCAGAGATAGGCACCTTCTCACTGTGTCCTCACGCGGTAGAAGGAGGACACAAGCTCTCCGGGGTCTGTTTGATAAGGGCACTAACCCCACAGATGGGGGCTCCCACCTCCTAATGCCACCATCTCGAGGTTAGGATTTCAACATGTGAATTTTTTTTTTAATTTTTTCAATGTTTATTTATCTTCGAGAGAGAGACAGAGAGAGTGCATGAGCAGGGGAGGGGCAGAGAGAGAGGGAGACACAGAATCCGAAGCAGGGTCCAGGCTCCCAGCTGTCAGCACAGAGCCTGACGCGGGGCTCGAACTCACAAACTGTGAGACCATGAGCTGAGCCGAAGCCGGACGTTTAACAGACTAAGCCACCCAGGCGCCCTTGCAACCTGAATCCTTGTTACTATGGGCCGCAGAATAGGAATTCTGGACCCATTACGGGTCCATATCTTCCTCCCCCAAACCTATAACCTTGGTCTAATCAAGAGGGAAAGAACCAGGCAAACAGATAGGGAGACATCTATATACGACCTGATTAGTCCTCCTCGAGACCAAGTGGATCGATCATCTGGTAACACAGAGGAAGATCTTCAGTGTGGAAGGCTGGACTCCCCCCCACTCCCCCCGGCTGCCATCACCATCAAGTTGCCTGAATGGCCATGTTCAGGTACAGGCTGTAAATTGCTCACCATCAATAGGACAGGCAGCCATGTTGGGCCAGTGCCTATGAAAAACAGCACAGGGGACTGGCCCTGGGACTGGTTAAAACCAAATAAAACGCCCTTTCAAAAGACACCGAGGTTTCCTCTCGATGCCTGGGCATATCACCTTTTATCTAGGTTTAAAGGCACGATGCAAGAAGTGATGCTTCATGGAGGCAGGCTGCGTTAAACTTTCAAAGCACAGAAAATTGCCTCCAGAAACTTCAAGGAAGAAAGGGGTTTTTTGGGGGGGGAGGGATCGGAGGAAGAGGCAACCCCTCAAAGCTTCATGTGATTGCCTCTGTCAAAGACGTGCACCAGATCTGAGGAGGACTTCATGGTTTCCAACGACACATGTCATGTCTTAATAATAAACGTGTCAAAATAAGTAAATAAATACATCAACATAATGACATACGGATACAATGATTTGACGGAGCAGCTGACGTTTCTGACAAACGTGCACCAATTTAAAAGGCCAAATAAAGAGTAGCCCCCGTTAGCATCAACTCTGCCAATGACCCTTGGTGGATTTCATCAACTGCCCATCAGAAATGTGGTGTAAGGGCCCCGATTTAAAACCACCATCCTGACAGACCCGGGAAACCTCCAACGTCCTCTGGCTCAATTTCTGCCTGCATAAGGGGACTACCAAAGTTAAATCTCACAGTAGAAATAAAATCTGCACAAAGAAAGGGCACGTCAGAACCCAAATGACACTTGAATTTCTAAGGAGAAACTCTCTTCTCCATTCTCATTTCACAAAGGAGCTACAACGCATGAACCCGGCACTGTGGCGATGAAGGCTGGGCTTCCCACAGCCTTGAACAGCGTAGCTGAAATTTGGGGATCTGGAGAAGGCATGAGAATCCTGCCAAAGGGCTGACTTGGGCAGTGTCTCTCTCTGGCCCCATCCCCTCCTTTTTCTGAGGTAACTCTGATGCTGACAAAGCAGCCTTGAGCTTAGAGCTACTGATATATATTTGGCACCTTACCTCTGATATCGTCCTCCCCAAACCTATAACCCCGGTCTAATCAAGAGGGAAAAAACCAGGCAAACGGATAGGGAGACGTCTGTATACTGCCTGAGAAGTTGAGTGCCAGGCCCTGTTCTAGAACCTTGAAGTCCGGGCTCAAATCCCAGACCCACCAGATATAGCTATGCAATGGGAGGCCCTTAATAGCTCTGAGCCTCACTGTCCCCATCTGTATGTGGGGCTAATAGTGCCGCCTTCTTCACAGGGGTGTTTTGGTAATGAAGGGGGATGGTGTGTAGCCTTGGCATTGTCCTTTGTAAGATCTGCTGAAAATGCCTGAAAATGCCTCCCACGTTGGCGCCTCTCCTAGACGGCTCAAAGCGTCCCACCCAACACAGAAGCCCCATTCCCTAAGACTACCCAACCGCTAGCTATCAAATTTTTGTATTAAAGACAATTCTGGAAGTCTGACACAACACAGTGTGAACAGTATATAAAGAAGGGCTTCCCAGGTCGCCTTCCCAGAAATGTTGACTTTCAAACACTTTTAAACCCCTACTCATCCTTCAAGGACCGGTTCCAATGTCACCTCCTCGGAGATGACTTCCAGGATTCCTCCCCACAGAACCCACTGTGTCCTCTTTACTCCCCTGCACTTGGGTCCCCATCCTGTTACCGTGCAGAGCCCCGCCCACGGGCTGTCTCGGCATCTGTCTCTTGCGCCAGAGTTTTGAGCATCCTGACGGAGCCCTGCTTCTAAAAAGGACTAATTGTTTACACTTGCTGAGACAGGCCACAGGGAGCCACTAGGTCTCGAGGAAAATGATGTTTTAAGATTAGTCTGGCAGCTGATAGCAGAGTGGGTTCGTGGGGAGAGGCCACAGGTGGCCACACGGACATTCTAGGAACGAGCTGCGTGAGCCTATATACTGCTGGGGATACAGTCCTCAACCAGCGAGGCCCCTCCTGGTCAGCAGGTGACTCAGATAAAGGAAGATACATTTTTCCAGCCATATCAGAACCCCCAAATATGGGCTTTTCTGCCCCCAACCAGCCATCTTGGGAATCAAGGAAACTTCTGAGTCGCCTTGAGACCTATGAACTTATTCCAGACATGGTATCACTCCTCAAAACATTCATCTGAGTAACAGAATGAAAAGAAAAGACTCAGACAGCGAGAGGATTTTTGCAGAGCACATAACCGATAACGGAGTGGTACCTAAAATACACAAAGACGTCTTAACACACAACAGTAACAGAACAAACAGCCCCAATTTAAAAATGGGCAAAAAAAAAAAATCTGAACACACCCCAAAGAAGATATACAGGTGGAAAATAAGCCTATGAAAAGACACTAAGCATCCTATGTTATCAGGGAATTGAAAATTAAAGCAATAACGAAACAACACTGCACCCCAACGAGAATGGCCAACATCCAGAACACTGCTGAAGAATATTTCCATATTGGCTCATCAACTGAAACAAATGCACCACACTAGTGCCGGATGTTAATAACGGGGGAGAACTCCCTATAATTTCTGCTCAATTCCTCTGCAATGTAAAGCTGCTCAGAAGAGTCTTAATATTTGCAAAATGTGTATCTGAAAGCTCTTTGTATCGGTCAGCATAGACTCCGTTATGCCTGGTAACAAGTGAGGCCAAAAATCAATGGCCTAAGATGACAAAGGTTCAGTAGTCACTCACACTACCCATCTTGGCCAGCAGTGGGCGCTGCTGCACACAGTCACTGACAAAGACCATCTGCATAACTAGACTGGAGGCAGGCGCCTTCTGAGCCCCCCCCCCTCCATCTTGGTTCTGTCCTGGCCACGCCTTCAGAGCCCAATTACAGCAAGAATCCTGCCAAGTCAGTTGAGAGGGAATACCCCCTCCCCCATCCCTGATGTGTGATCACTCTTCACATTCTAACCAAATTCCTCATCCCCACCCTTGATGTCTCATCACCGTGGCCTGCCCTCAGCAAGAATCTGGTTTGGTCCGTCTGGCCGGGGTCACCCCTGACCCCTGACAACTCCTCTTGGTCATGTGCCATCTACTGGCCCCACCCCCACTCTGTTCCTTGGCTATAAATCCCCACGTCTCTACAGGTGACACTGAGGGTCTCTTTTCCCTTTTTTTGCAACAGTTTCTGAACAAAATCCATCTTTACCGCCTGCGCTGGCATCTGGCTCTGGTCCTCGCTGCCGTCACTCGGAGGCCAGGCTGATGGGTGGGTTTTCAGGCATCCTGTTCTACCTGAGGCCACCCCTCCTCCAGATGGGAGTCCTTCTCCTGAATAACAATCATGACTAGAGTTGACAACCCAAAACCTACAACATTGCCACGGAGACAATATGATAATTAAAAAAGGAAGCAACCAAGTAAGGAGAGACGTTTGAAAAGCTTAAATTTGACCAAAAATCAAATCAATGGAACTTAAGCCTACAAGAACACAGCCTTGTCCCAACTACAAAATGATCCTTTGAGGCAATGCCCGAAGTTGGCAAAGGGACCAAGAACAGGGCACTCTCACACAAAGCTGGCAGTGTAAACAGAAAAATTTTATAAGACCATCGAAAATCTTAAACTTCATCACGTCTTGTGATCTACCGATTCACTTCAAGCACTTTCTCCTGAAGATTTACCTGTAGAAGAACTCAACAGACATTTTACATTTTTAAAACTTTTTCTTAATGTTTATTTACTTTTGAGAGAGAAAGGGACAGAGCGTGAGCAGGGGAGGGGCAGAGAGAGAGGGAGACCCAGAATCCGAAGCAGGTTCCAGGCTCCGAGCCATCAGCACAGAGCCTGACGTGGGGCCCAAACCCACAGACCCATGAGATCATGACCTAAACTGAAGTCGGACATTTAACCGACTGAGCCACCCAGGCGCCCCGACCTTTAACATTAAAAAAAAAAAATGTTTAAAAAGTATGTGTAAAGGGAGGAAAAAATGAAACGTGGTGAATAAGTGGGTAATCTATAATATTAATAAAATATTATACCACTATTAAATATCACCCTTAAAACTACAAGTTCATTGAAAGGCTCTGTGGATGTTTAAATTGTTGGGAAAAAATTGTTCATGTGTGCATATTTGTATTTTGGGAGAAAGAGAGTCCACCCCTTCCATTACTTTTTTAAAGCAGTTGATAATTATTGTTTCAAATATTTAACAACCTGAAAAGATGTTGCCAAATATTGAGTCTACACTGTTACAGAAAACAGCTTTCAAAGCTAAACAAATTCGAGTATTAGCGAAAACAACCTATTTTTGTACCTCGACGCGCATGTGAACACATACATACGTATATACTCCTCAAAATATTAACAATGGTTACCTCTGAATCATACACAGGTTCAGGGGTGACTTTTATCTTCTACGTCTTATTCCGCTGTCCTTTCTACATTTCCTGCAATTGAACATCTGTCACTTTTGAAGTAAGAAGGCTTCTATCATACCTGGGCTGAACCTGGCCGGAAGCATAAATTCACAAAAGAGTTTCACACTGGCTAGAAAAAGAGGTTGCGCATTTTTAAAATATTTCCCTTTTTCTTTTCTTTCGGGGCCTGATCCTTTTTGGGGGGTGGGGCGGGGCCCTTCGTTTCCCATAGGCAAACCCTGTTGCCACTCTGGAGCATGAATTACAGACACATCCGGGACACGACGTATTTCTATACCTTAAATCCTGGTTTTGAACTATTGTGGCAGCTGGTGCTGAGAGATCTCCAGGTGTCCAATGGCAAATTTCATTTTAAAGCTAAGAACTGTGTGTTTCTAAATCCATTATTTTCAAACCCTAAAATTGTTAAAAATAAAATACCTTTATCTTCTTATGGTGTTGGAATTCGTTACTATTTCATTCATTCTTATATCCCACTAATTCTCAACACTGTCTCTGCATTAAGATCACCCGGAGAGTTTTCTGTGCAATATCAATGCCCGTGACCCGCTGGGTTGTAAGGTCTAAGGAATGGGTACTTGTTAAAGACCCCCCCAGGCTATTCTGATGTGTATCCGGGATTCAGAAGCCTTGATTTATCCATTCAGCAAGCAGTCATTCAGACCCTGCATTAGCTTCCAACAGCTGCTATAACAAATTACCACGAACTTAATAGCCTACGGAAACAGATATTCATTCTGCAGAAGTTCTGGAAGCCAGAGTTCCAAAATCAAGGTACCAGCAGAGTCACGCTCCCACCTAAGGTCACAGGCGACAATCCATTCATTGCCTTTTCTGGCTTCTGGTGGCTCTAGGCATTCACTGGCTCCCTTGGCTTGTGGCCACTTTGCTCCAATCTCTGCCTCCAGCCCCATGGCCTTCTTCTCTGTGTCTCAGTTATTAGGACCCCTGTCATTGGATTGACAGTCATACACACCCCCCGCCCCCAAGATTCTTCACGTAAATGCCTCTGTGAAGACGCTTTTCTCCAAGTAAGGCCACGTTGACACGTTCCAGGGATGAGGACACGGGCTCTAAGGGCTGAACTCCTTCGGCTACTTACCGGCTCGGAGAGCTTGGGAAGTCATTTAAACTGGTCAGCCTACACATCCGTTAAGCAGCAGTAATGACAGTTATCTGCCTCCGAGGCTCTAACACTGCCGACTTTGGAAACATACTTTCCTAAAAGACTTACCACGGCATCTGACACCAACAATGGCATTGTAGGGTTTTTCAAAAGATTTTTAAAATAAAATAGCAACGGACAACAGAATCACCCAAAATTGTCCTCACAGACAAAACTAAGACGTTCTGTGTGTTCTACCTTTTACCTGCCGTTAAACCTTCTACAGCAAGAAAGACACCAGGGGCGCCTGGGTGGTTCAGTCAGTTAAGCATCTGATTCTTGGTTTCGGCTCAGATCATGATCTCATGGTTCGTGGGACTGAGCCCCAAGTCAGGCTCTGTTCTGTCAGTGCAAACTGGGATTCTCTCTCTCCCTCTCTGCCCCTCCCGCACTCATGCCCTCTCTCTTACTCTCTCTCAAAATAAATAAATAAACTTAAAAAAAAAAAAGGAAAGAAACCAATATAAACTGAGTCACATAGGAAAAACCATTCGTATTTAGAAACTGGGGGCGGCTACCACCATTGAACGGTCTTTGTCCTTCTTGAAAAAAAAAAATAAGTAAGAAACCTGAAGTGCAATGAATGATTTATCCTGGTTCGTGTTTTCTGAATCCATGAAATGACACTGGACATGGTGACTTTCTTACATCAACATTGCTTGCTGCTTAACGTTTAACGGTTAAATTTCAGAAAAAGCAGGGCACCTGGGGGGCTCAGCTTAGCGTCCAACTCTTGGTTTCAGCTCAGGTCATGATCTTACAGTTTGTGAGTTCCAGCCCCACATCAGGCTCTGTGCTGGCAATGAAAAACCTGCTTGGGATCTTCTCTCTCCCTCTCTCTGCCCCTCCCCTGCTTTCTCTCTCTCTCTCTCTCTCAAAATAAATAAACTAAGAAAAAAAATTTTTTTCAGAAAAAGCAAAGAGTGGGGCGCCTGGGTGGCGCAGTCGGTTAAGCGTCCGACTTCAGCCAGGTCACGATCTCGCGGTCCGTGAGTTCGAGCCCCGCGTCGGGCTCTGGGCTGATGGCTCAGAGCCTGGAGCCTGTTTCCGATTCTGTGTCTCCCTCTCTCTCTGCCCCCCCCCCCCGTTCATGCTCTGTATCTCTCTGTCCCAAAAATAAATAAAAACGTTGAAAAAAAAAAATTTAAAAAAAAAAAAAAAAGAAAAAGCAAAGAGTTTGTCAGGTTATTCAGAAGGGTGATCTGTTCGTCTGCCCCGCGGGTTATAACATTTTCTGGATGAGAGCAGGCAAAACAAAACTCCGGGAAGACTGATTCCAGATTTGCAAGCAGGGGAGCTCTCCACAGTAAACACTTGACTTTGACCTTGACTTCACCTTGAGCTGGGTTTACAAGAATGTGGGGATGTGTCTATCTCTTTAAGAAATCTGTTTTGGCGGGGCGCCTGGGTGTCTCAGTTGGTCGAGTGTCCGACTTCGGCTCAGGTCGTGATCTCACGGGTCATGAGTTCGAGCCCCGCGTCGGCTCTGTGCTGACAGCTCAGAGCCCGGAGCCTGCTTCTGAGTCTGTGTCTCCCTCTCTCTCTCTGCCCCTCCCCTGCTCACATTCTTTCTCTATCAAAAATAAATAAACATTAAAAAAAAAAAGAAAGAAATCTATCGTGGCATTTCTGCCTTTCTATCCTATGGAGAGGCACACGCCCGTTTCTGTGGTACTCCGTCCAGGTTTCCTCCCATTTGTAGGCAAGAGTGAGCTCTGTTTTGTGGTCTCTGACCGCAGAAAAAGTTGTGGCTCACTTCCTCTGAGGTTTGGGTCCCAACAACCACGGGAACCACTTCAGGAGCAGGCCTGTCTCAAGTCTTCCGGTTGCACGCGGCTTCCGTGCAACCCGCCTGTCACCTACCTCCCGTTCCCTGTGGTTCTGTGTTATCTGTTCTGCACGCTTTCGAATTTGCTTATTTTTCTAATCTCTTCTCCACTCCTTTGGTAACACTACTCTTTATCTTGTGGTTTTCATCTTTATTACTCACATTTCCTCACAACGAGCATTCATTAAAATATTTTAAATTAAGACCTTTACCGCCTTTCTAACTGAGCACGTCGGGTCTACCCGTGCAACACATTTTTAATTCTTATCACAGAATTTCAGGCAGTTTGTACATTATATTCTATTAAAAACTCTATTCCACCCAAGGTTGTCACAATGCGGAGATTACAGCTTTCTGACGGATGTTTTGTTAGGGATATATTCATATATTCACTCTGTTAGCCAGCAAACACGGTCCGTGAGCTTGTATTTCACACCTCGTTTGACATCGCGATTCAACAGCAAAGTACAAAGGGAAGCAATTATTTATTTAGATCATGGAATGAATTTCGGAGGGATATTAGGTAAGTATAGATTGTCATGCCAAAGCATTAATCCCTGCCCTTCTCACAGCCTGGGGGGAGGTCACACACTGGGGTCAAGGAGAAGGAGGACACCGGAACAGGGAGAGCGCCTCATAATCCTGTAACTCTGCTCAGGTAACGACTTTTTCTCCCCTGTAACTTTTTTTTTATCTCCAAAGAAAATGCAAAATGGATTCTCACAGTGATAACCACAGCGTATGCTTTGTCTTCACTTTGAAACATCACCACTTGATCGGCCAAATATTTCAACAAAATCGATTTCCTACCCATGGACCATGGATTCCCGCCCTTACACAGTCAGTTCCGACTCAGGACAGCTAGACTCAGTTTCGCTTTATGGTGGTGCGAAAGCAACACACCCCCAGTAGGAATTGTACTTGGAATCTCGAGTCTGGGTCCTGTCCCGGACCAGGGACCTGCAGCCCCACCCTCTCCCGCGATGCTGGGCAGAGGCCGCAGCTCCCAGTCAGCCACGCGGTCAGGAGGGTCGACAGGCAGTACACGGACAGCCACCTGCACCCACACGGCTGTCCCGTTTGTCACTTTCAGTACAGGATTCAGTCAACGGCACGCAATAGTCAACACCTCATTATAAAACGGGCTTTGTGGTGGACGATTGTGCCCAACCGGAGGCTCATGTCCGTGTTCTGAGCACGCCTAAGGCGGGCCAGGCTAAGCTATGGTGTTTGCTGGGTTAGATGGTTAAATGCATTGTTGACTTACGACATCAACTTACAATGGGTTTATAGGGAGGTTACCTCATCATGAGCCAAGGAAGATCTATACCCAAGACGTTCACCACCCACATGATGATTCCGGAGGCTGTAAGTCCAGGCATCCCATCCGGGCCCCTCCAGCGCCCCAGGACTGAGGTAACTGCAAGGTCCCCTCTCGTTTCTGGCCTCCCATAGCTTGCACCCCCCGGAACATCTCCCGTCCTCTAAGCCTGTGTCGTTCAGGCGGGCTGGCCACAGTGATGGGTTCTGGTGGGTCCGTGACGCAAGACAAGCCAAACAGAGCCAGTGGACCAGACAGGGAAGAACGGTGTCCTCCCCGAAGTGACCGCAGTGGCAGGACGGACACTGGGAGCTGCTGGTGGCCAACTCGCCACCAGGAGGGAAGATCCTGCTGGAGACGATGCCAACCCAGAGGAGAGACAGGAGACAGGCTGCTAAGGGTGCTGCTTGGCACCTGCACCCTGACGTCCCTGGTCCCCGCCCCCCTGCACGTCTCCATCCACAGGAGAAGCCCGAGTCCCCTTTTTGCTTGAGTTTCATCGGCACAGCACCGAACGGCAGCCACTGGACAAAGCCACCTGACCGACGCCACGGCAACCCAGAGGGAGCCCGGGCACCAGCGAAGCCACGACCCTCGGCAGGGTCCACGCCGAAGAGAGTGGAACACTGCTAGCTGACCGCCATCGCCCCACCCTTCTTCCCTTACAGCAAAGACCACCTCCCACTACGGCTCCCGGAAGCAGTGCCAGGCGTTCACTTCCCCAGACTGGCCGGCTTCTTGGGCAGAGGCAGGGAACCCACCGCTCACCCATGAGATCGGAAGGGTCCACGTCCAGGTCCCCTTCCCTGATAAAAGGCGGTAACAGAGGGGAAGCGGCCCGCCCCTCCAGTGTTGGTGCACAACTGGTGAGTTAGCCGTTCCTGCACCTGCTGCAGCCACCTTGCAACCGTGTGGGAACCAGAAGAAGGATGGCAGCTGGGGACCAGGTGTGAGAGACGGGGAGACGGGACGCGCCTGGGTGACACGGTCGCACTGCCGGATTAACCAGTCTCGTCGAACCACCCGCCCGAGTTTCTCGGCAGGTGAGGTGATAAAACCGTGTTGCTGCAGCCACGTTTTGGCGGGTACCCTACTGACCGCATACGGAAACACCTGAGCCAATATAAAAATCCTGGGCTCTCCCCATATACTGACAACTCCGGATGTGGGAAGGCTCAGCGGGCAGGCAGACAGATTCCCAGGGAAACCGTGGGCCACGTGAGGCCGCAGACTAAACGGCCGGCCAGGGATGGATGTAAAGGGGGACAACCAGAATGTTGAGTCTGGAGCGACCGTATTCCTAACAGAAGACTCGCGGCCCCTCAGCTGGACTCCCTTCTTTCCCTTTGAACGAGGTCCTCGAAGGGCAGGCAGGACAGCGTTCTAGCGGACGGAGGTTGGACCAGAACTCCATTGGAAGAGGCAAGCTGCACCCAGTCTCTCCGAGGTCGGGAGCCCCACCCACCCACCCACGGCCTCTTCCATTCACAGCGGTGGGCCTCCACGAGTTTAAATAGTCGAGGAGAAAGAAGAGACAGCAGGGGGTGACACCGCAAGGTGATACGTGACAGATCCCAAGACGCTTCCTGCCAAGCTGAGGTTGTGAGTCAGGGGCGAGGGGTGCGCGTCTAGGGCTCGTTCGCCCGATCCTTTAAGAGAGAAGGTGGTCACAACCGTGGGGACAGCGCCCCCTGCCTTAGTGGGGTCCCGATGCACGAGGCCTAGCAATGACCTCCAGGTGAGCGCAGCCCCGTGAAACCCAAAGCCGGCGTCTGAGCTGGAGGGGACACGTGCCAGCACCCAGGGGTGACGTCCGCAAGACGGCTGCCTCGAAGCACCGAGAGACGATTCCTCGGTCGTTACAGCTACCCTCTGTTTGCCCGTAAATGAGTCCACTTCCCCTTGCCTCTTAGATCATTTCCATGCTGCCCATTTCATTCTTCAATCTTTAGTGCAACCAGTAACAGTAATAAACTTAATTCTCAAAACACGGTTCTCAAACCCTGCACGTATGTGAGTGCAGGTCGTGTTTGAGACTGCTCACCTAGTTAGGCCATTGGCGTATAAAGAGCGTAAAGAATAAAAGCCTTCCGCAGCGGCTCAGCCCCGTAATGGAACCATCCGGAAGCCGATGGGCAAAAGGAGCACATTGCCCATTAAAGACAGAGGCATCAGCTCATCGATATGCACGTTGTTTTGCGATCAGCTACGCAGCCACCCGAGGCCCCCGCCGCCGAGGCCGCTGGGGGATGTCGGCTTACCTGCTCTGCGGGTCCGGGTGGTGGCCCACGCACGTGAGCGTGGCCGTGGTCTGAGAGCCACTGCTGTCTATTTCCTCCTGGACTGCCCACTGCTGCTCGCTGGTGACTCGAACGGCCGTTATCCTCACCCCTGCTGCTGCCTTAATTCTGTGGGGTGGGAAAAAGATGTACACATGTATAACACCGCTCGAGGTCAAGACACGTGCTAAAAATACAGAGCTAGAGCAGATCTCCCCTTTCCTCTGGGAGACGGAGGGAAGACAGGCAGGGAATGGCTTTCCTTTGGAAACTAAGTGTCCTGTTATTTTTTTTTTAATGTTTATTCATTTTTGAGAGACACAGAGAGAGAACACAAGCAAGAAAGGGGCAGAGAGAGAGGGAGACACAGAATCCGAAGCAGGCTCCAGGCTCCAAGCTGTCGGCACAGAGCCCGACGCGGGGCTCAAACTCACAATGTGAGATCGTGATCTGAGCCGAAGTCGGACGCTCAACCGACTGAGCCACCCAGGCGCCCCTCAGTTTCCTGTTACTTTTACAAGTGCCCCGGAGCAGGAGCCCCAGCATTTTGCCAAGCGCGTGTTACTTTACTGTTTCATGGACGTGCTGGGAACCAGACCTCTGTCCGCTGCAGGGACCGCGAGTGACGGGAATGAGGCAGAGGCGGCCAGGCAGGTGTGAATGGGATCTGGAGATGGGGAGGGGCCCCCACGAGGTGGAGAGAGCACAAAAGACTGGGGGCTGGGGAAGCCAGTGGACCCAGGAGGAAGTGGGCAGTCCGGGCCACACTGGGAGGAGAGAAGGAGGGGCACACTGTCCTCGGGAGAAAAATAAACACTGCATCCCGGCAGGACAGTGTGGCCAGGGACCGCCTGGCACAGCATGGGTTGTACAGCATTGGAACTCAGTTCCCCAAGGAAGAACCAAGGGACCCAGCTGCTTGCTCACCGAGAAAAGGCCAAGGAGAGCTCTCACAGCCTGCTTGTTTTGCATTTGTTCCCTGCTCCTCGAATGACCTGTGCTGCAATGAACCAGAGTATGTCTCCTCAGTGACAGCGGGGATCCCAAGGCATCACCCAAGTTCTCAGCAGCCTTGGGACCTGCCCGTGGACACACCGGGGACATGTCTGGGGAACAATCAGGAGGAAGGCAGATCCATTGACCGCCCACTGCTTCAGTGCCTTAAACAGGTATAAGTGAGCACAAAGGACGTGCTTGGGGGCACCTGGGTGGCTCAGTCAGTTAAGTGTCCGACTTCGGCTCAGGTCATGATCTCGGGGTGAGTTCCAGCCCCGCGTCGGGCTCTGTGCTGACAGCTCAGAGCCTGGAACCTGCTTCAGATTCTGTGTCTCCCTCTCTCTCTGCCCCTCCCCTGCTCGTTCTCTGTCTCTCTCTGTCTCAGAAATAAATAAAACATTAAAAAAATTATAAAAAAAAAAAAAGGACATGCTTGGACTTCCAAGTCCAGGGATGAACACTGCAGGGGTCACCGGGGAGCCTGAAGTCCCTCCGCTTCCCAGACGGAGGGCTGTGGACCAACAGGCAACGCTCACTGAGGCCCTGGGCCCCCTTTCCCACAGATACGTCCAAAGGAACACGATTCAGCCATAAAAAGGAATGAGGCGGGGCGCCTGGGCGGCTCGGTCGGTTGGGCATCCGACTTCGGCTCAGGTCATGATCTCCCAGTTCACGGGTTCGAGCCCCGTGTCACGCTCGCTGTTGTCAGCACAGAGCCCTTTCCAGATCCTGCCTCCCTCTCACTCCGCCCCTCCCCCCCCACTCTCTCTCTCAAAAATAAACAAACATCAAAACAAAAAAAGGAATGGGGCACTGGCACAGACTACAGGGTGGATGGACCTGAACCGCATCAGTCAATGCGGAAGACGACAGCCGCAAAAGTATGGAGACTGTGCGATTCCGTTGACGTCAAATGTCCAGAATAGGTACGTCCGTAGAGAGCCGACTGCTGGTTGCCAGGGTGGTGGCACCGTCCTGTGAATGTGCCAAATGCCACTGAACTGCTCCCTTAGATACTGTCAAGTTTACGTTATATGAATTGTTCATGGGTTCGAGCCCCACGTCAGGCTCCCTGCTGACAGCTCGGAGCCTGGAGCCCACTTTAGATTCTGTGTCTCCTTCTCTCTCTGCCCCTCCCCCACTCGTGCTGTCTCTCTTTCTCTCTCTCTTTCAAAAATAAACATAATAAATAAATAATCATTTATGAACACACACGCACACAAAAATCTTTGAGACCCGAAGAAGGGAACTTATGAAGGCAGAATTTCAACGAGCAGGAGAGAGAGTTCCGGACTCAAGGGTTGTCCTAAAGCTCCTGGCTTTGCTGCCAACGTAAGGAGCCCGGGGGTGGAATTAGGAGATTCAAATCCTTGCAGACCCAGTTAGAAAAGAAATGCTTCCGCCTCCTTTCTTCTCCTTCATACAGGTCCTTACACAGATGCTCTCACACTCAGCTGCGAGCCCTCGAGCCCCGCGTTCCGGAGAAATCCCTGCCCATCCAGCGACGCCCCCAGGAGGTGCAGATGCCAAGCTCTGACGGGCTTGGCATTAGGGCTGCAGACACTGTCACTTTTTTCCTTGTCCCCCATCCTCCTCCCGAGCCACCTAGGCGTCCTGTGACCCCCCTGCCTGACCCAGAGTATACCACGAACATTTCTGACCCAGTGCCCTCCTGCAGTCCCAGGCTCCTTTGGTTCTGGAAGCCCTCCCCCCCCCCACCCCCCGCCCCCAAGCCGCAGCAAAGTCAGACCTGAGAGGGTCACCCAGCGGCATCCGCAATCTGGAACACAAGGGGATCCAGAAACTTCAGTGCAGTTAATTTCTGGGCACAGAGGAAGTCTCAAGAAAACGAATACCAACCTCGCCCCCTTCCAGGCTTTCTAGGGTCCACCCCTCCCCCAGAAACGGACTTTCAAGCTGCCAAAGTACCTTCCAACACTGCCACAAAGACTTGCCAACTTTCATACACACTAGGGATGGTAACTGTGAGCACCACAGTCACAACTGAACTGTCTCCATCAGGGCAGAAAGCCATGCTGGGCAGAGGCACTGCATCCCCGTGTTCTTCTCATTTCAACTATTATTATGAATTATCACTATCATTACCCCCAGCAACCATCCACTGTAGCAAAAAGCAGACACTTGCCCATTGGCATGGCTAAAACAAAGAGAGAAAACAGCAAGTGTTGATGCAGACGTGGCTGGAACTCGTCCGCATCGCTGGAATGAGGGAATCTGGTTCCGTTTCTCGGACAACGTCTACCAACCTGGATTTCTATGGGTCCTACAGCCCGGCATTTCCACCGCTGGCCGTATATATGCCCACGAGAAACGCAGGCACGTGTTCCCCTTAAAGCTCCAAATGGAAACGGCCTACGCTGCTCACCAACAACAGAATAGATAAAGCATGTGAAACACGGTGCAGCAGAAACAAGGGTGAGCAGTCTACCACCGCGCAAAACAACACGACGAGCCTCCAAAAATAATGTCGGGCGAAAGAAGCCAGATACGAAAAACTGCACAATCCCGTTTGCAGAACGTCTGAAACGGGCAAACGGGTCCATGAGGTTGAAGTCTGTATCGTGGTTACTCTTCCGGGAAGTAACGGGAAGGGCTCCCAAGGGGGGGGCTTCTGGATGTGGCTGCATGGTGGGTTTTGAGAACTTACCAGGCTGGGCTCACTTATGCGCACTTCCTCGTACACACATCCTAGTTCAGTATCGAGTTCAAATAAAGCAGGCAGACCTCATGCTTCTAACGGGGATGCCACGTTGCAGCCAGGGGGGTGTGACTTCGCCCCTGGTCCAGCCTCGGGACGAGTCAGACTTTCGCCACCCTGGACACACACACGGGCTTCTTCCCCCAACTTCCTCCACCCCTTGAGGTGCCCGGGGCCCCACCCTTGTTCTGAGGGACACAGAGTAATCTGAAACCTTGACCTTGTCTATGATGGGGAAGAGTCTTAGAATCCCGATGAACATCCCTCTTGGTTGGAGCAGAAGCAGGAGCAGGTGACATCCCAGCTGCTGGACACAAGCAGTGAGAAAGACATCTGGCTTCCAGGCCAGTGTCTGCCCAGCAGGGACTAGAGACAGGGCAGAGACCCGCAGCTTCTGCACCTCATTCCCCCTGTAACTTTCCAGCCCACAGCATCAACCATCTAGCAGGGCACAAGACAACTCGCTCGGTGAGTCCATCTGAGTCTTTGTTTCTTATACTTAGGCCAACCGCTTTAAGATTACTCAAACCTCAGCAGGAGTTTTGACCCGTCTGGTTGTTTACACGGTGGAGGTGCAGTAAAGGATTAATCCTCTGCGCTGACAGACTCTCCTCTTTGTGATCACAACGTGGCTGCAGTAGCTCCAGATCTCACATCCTCATCCACCAAAGGAAAAGCAAGATTCTCTCCCTCAGAACAAAATCCTGGAGCTAGGTTTTCATAGGTTGAATCAGATTGAGGAGTCCCCCCCGGACCACTAACTGTGGCCTAGGGGGGCAGACGAACAAGGCTCACTGGGTTAGCCAGCCAACCACCGTCCCTGCACTAAGGGTAAAGTTAAGCCCGAGGTGCCCGGGTGGCTCAGTCGGTTGAGCGTCCAACTTTGGCTCAGGTCACGATCTCGTGGTTTGTGAGTTCGAGCCCCGCATCGGGTTCATCGCCGTCAGACTGTCAGTGTAGAGCCTGCTTTGGAGCCTCTGTCCCCCAGTCTGTGCTCTTCCGTTCCTCACACACTCCCCAAAATAAGTAAGTATTTAAAAAAAAAAAAAAAAGGGTAAAGTTAAGCCCATCTGAATCACATGGCAGTAACCATCAGTGGCTCCTAAAAAGAAATTCAAGTGGCAACGGAAGAAATGAAAGCTGCGTATCAAAAGCACAAGCCTAAAGGCCAATTACTGAGGTCCTACCCCCCCCCCCAGCACAAGTTATAAAACTGTTCTAAATTCCAGTTCTTGGTCCAAATCCTTCCCGATTTTAGATTATCTTTGTTAGAACAATTTGAGCCCAGAAAAATCCAAGTCCTGAATATTCATCACATGTGTTTTAGAGAAATATTTTTAGGCTCGGTGATATTCTTAACACTTGTCATGTATAAAAACAACAATATCTAAAACGATGTGGAAACTATTAATGGTCTCTGCACGGCTAATGAGCTTGGGGGATCTGGGGGCTGAGCGAGGAAAAGGTGTGACCACTAGGTGGCAGGAGCACACAAGAAGCCCGATCTGGGCAAGGCTTGGACAGGTTCGCATGCTGGGGGAGTCCCTCCTAAGCCTAAGCTTCACCAGAGGATATGGCGCCACCCCAAAGGGGAGGGGGGCAAGAGAGGAGCGGGGAACAGGAGGATCAGAGAGGCGGTTTCTGTGTCTCCATGATGTCCCTAAGCAACATGGCGGCACATCTACAGATCACAGAGCCCCAAAGGGCAGTGGCAGCCTGGGGGCTTCTAACCAGAGTTCACGGCTAACAGACGTTGGGCACAGTTTTGCAGGGTATGGAAAGCAGGCAGGCTCCAAATGGCTAAAAATATGCTTATTTGGGATATCTTTGTAACAATCAGATGCGTAACAATTTGGAGTTTGGAGCTGGCAGGATGTTGAGCTAACAAGTCCCAGTCTGTTGCGAAGAAATAAACAATACAGGAGCCAAAATACAGGGACCATCTTTGGCTCCTTTCTGTAACAACTACTTTCTGATATTCATCAACAACTTAGTTTCTATTTCCATAGGACCCTCATTATAGAATGTTTATCTGCCTGCCTGTAGTTACGGGATTACACCGGGAAGAATACATTGGCATACTCGGATTTGTCGATGAGCCGACTCTTCAGGTAAAGAGTCCCCCACTCACGCGTGGCCCCTGGATGACAGAGCTCCTGTCTCCACCCACCGCTCCCTCATCCGTGCCATTTGGGTTTGGTCCTGTGCTGCTGGCTGTCAGCCAGAAACATAATGCAAATCGACGGCAACGTGAAAACTGCAGATCTTGTAATACTGGAGGACTGGCCGATGCCAGCAAAGACACGGAGGAAGAGAACCCGAGAGGAGTCCACCAACGGCCGCGCAAGAGATCCGTATGGACGGTTAACAAGGGAACCAGAGAAGACCAGCAAAAATGATAGTTTCTTCCAAGGAGAGCAGTTTGAATAGCAAAGCGTGGTGACGCTCTTGGGGAAACTGGGGAAGCCCTCAAATATCTCCGCTAACTTGATCCTTGCGGTGATCCTACGACAATGTCTAGTGTGACGCGAAAAACGTGGTGCCGCACCGTTGTGTAAAATTGGAGGAAAGGAACAAACTGGCAGCAGGAAATGCGTGCTTTGCTCTGAGTGGCACAGAGTGGGAATTACTGAACCTAAGGTTTGCTTAATATAAGATAAAATAAACTTGTCGTCACTTCTATTTCATTTCTCAAGGAAGAAAAAAAAAATCCCAATCAAGTTTCCTTTTGCGCGCTACTGTCTATGAGACTTTATGTTCCCATCAGCAGATTCGTTTCAGCTGGTCGAATATTCTCAGATGAAAGAAAAACCCCTAACAGTCTTGTAGCTTTGAATAGCAACGCTCTAAAAAAATGCATATTTTGAGTGTGTAAAAATACACTCACATTCTGTACTGGTGGGGAACCTGCCTCCTTCTGGTTCCGAGAACAACGTGTACCTTCCAACCTTTGCTCTTGTCGGTCCCTGTGCCTGAAAGCCCCCCCCCCCCCAGGAACTTCTCCCTAATCTTGAGGTGTGGGAAAATGGGAAATTAAGAGAAAACAAAGGCTGCCAAGGGCGTGGGAAGGGAGGCAGGCATTGGGACGCTGTGGACGAGAAGCTTTTGAACTTTCAAGCACATCAGAATCACCTGCTGCCGGTTCCAAACGCCTAGACCGAATTTCCAGAGACCGTAATTCACCAGGTCTGGGGCAGGACCCAACAGGGCCGTGTTTTTAAACAAGCTGCCGTTATGATATATGTGGTCCTCAGAACACTCCTCGGGGAACGGCGTTTGGGACCCGTTCCAGAGGCTCACATTCTGTCAAGGAGAGTGAAGCCAGGGAACATCTGGTGTGCCACATACTCTCTGAGACAAGCCCAGCCCTGGGCACCGGAAGCACTTTCGGGGTGTGATTCAGGAAGACTGGAAAGATACTTTTAATTTGGATTCGCCCAGCAAACCACTTTCTCTGTGATGAATCAGCCAGAGAGAGAGAGATGTATGCGTGTCCCGCTAGGCACCTGGAGGCCGGCAAAGTCAGGCTCTGCTGAGAGCTCCTTTCAGACCACGATTTAAGCTTGCAGAGACCGCAGGGCGGGGCCAAGGGTCTGGGAGGCAGCTCACCACACTGGACCTGCCAAGAGGACCACAGGACAGGTGTGGGTCCCCTCCTACCCAGGTGGCTGAAATCCAGGACGCTGAGGATACAGAGTTTGGGTCTCTGAGTCTGAAAGAGAACAAGAGTCATCCTGAAGGACAGACACGGAACCCATGCTGGAAGAAAGAGCGCACAGTCCTTCCGAGCAGAGTGTTGCGGGATAAGCGTTTCAGCTCTGAGCACAGGAAGACGCAAACAGGGATCTGGATGTGCACGAGAACTCTCCCCAAGCCACCTGCTGGCTCCTTGGAGCTCCCTCTCCTCTCTTGTACCGCCGTTCCATCTTCTGTCTAGGACAGTCAACTTCTAAGCGAACCCGACACACAGCTTCTGACAAATCAGGAAGTTAACGTTTTTACAAGCAAGAGAATGGTTTTCGTGATGGCAACATTTCACTCACAACAGGTGCCTTGATCTTGTCACGGTGTTTGTTTGTTTGTTTACCTCCTGGGAGACAACTAGGTATCGGGGAAAGTCGATTTGTAAAGCAGCGGGGGCCCTCGGAGCAAGAAACAATGATAAATAAGAAAGCTTTCTGCTATTTCTACTATAATTCTAGAAATTTATTCTCCACTCTGGCCAAGGCAGCCCAGAGTATGGAAATGCCAGGGGGTTCACCCCTGCAGGAAGCCCCGCTCAGCCTGTGAAGCCTGCTCTGCTGTGCCTCGTGGAGATTGTAATTACATCGTTTCCCCATCCGAATGCTGGCTTCTGCCGTACAAGCATTTCTTCCCTGACTCGCGCTTTAGGGACATGTGGCCAAACTCCAATCACAATGCCTTCCACAGGTGATGTAACAGAACAAGTCTGCCCCGAAAGTTCCTGCCGGTCTCCCCTACTCTGCTGCAGCTGCAGTACCAAATGGCCACAAAGGGCGGAGGGGAGCGCAAGACAGCAGAAAGGTGTTCTCTCTCAGTTCCACTCAAGGTGCTGCAGGGCGGGTTCCTTCTCAGAGAATCTGTCCCATGCCTCTTCCCCAGCTTCTAGAGATTCTGGACATCCTCGGCTTGTGGACACCTCTCTCGAAACTCAGCGTCCGTCTTCCCACGACTTCTCCCTGTATGTGGATCGGAGTCTCTCCTCTTCTTACAAGGACACGGGTCATTGGATTTAGGGCCCGCAGGAATCCGGTAGGCCCTCATCTCAACCCGTTACATCTGCAACGATCCTCTTTCCAAGTAAGTTCCCATTCCAAGGTTTCAGGGGGACATGAATTTGGGGGACACGACACCTTCTCTACAGGCACAAAAGCCGAAAAAAGAAATAAGTAACAGGGGCACCTGGGTGGCTCAGTCGGTTGAGCGTCCAACTTCGGCTCAGGTCATGATCTCACAGCTCGTGGGTTCGAGCCCCAGTTGGGCTCTGTGCTGACAGCTCGGAGCCTGCAGCCTGCCTCGGATTCTGTGTCTCCCTCTCTCTCTCTCTGCCTCTCCCCTGCTCATGCTCTGTCTCTCTCTCTCTCTCTCAGAAGTAAATAAAAACATTTTTAAAAAATTTAGGGTCTATTCACTGAGTATCTACGACATGCGAGGTGTTAACCATCTCCTCTGTGCAGGACAAATGGACAGTCCTAGGAGACAGACAGACAGAACAGTGAAGCCACCACAGACTTGGAAGCTACATTTTTTTTTTTAATTTTTTTTTTTCAACATTTATTTATGTTGGGACAGAGAGAGACAGAGCATGAATGGGCGAGGGGCAGAGAGAGAGGGAGACACAGAATCGGAAACAGGCTCCAGGCTCTGAGCCATCAGCCCAGAGCCCGACGCGGGGCTCGAACTCACGGACCGCGAGATCGTGACCTGGCTGAAGTCGGACGCTTAACCGACTGCGCCACCCAGGCGCCCCGGAAGCTACATTTTTGTCTGGCTTAAAATCCAAACTCCAGCTGCGTGACCCTGGAAAGTCACTTAGCTCCTCTGTGCCTCCGTTTTCTCATCTGTAAAATGGGACTATTAATGACAGTACCCATCTCACAGCAGAGCCTGCACATAAGAAGGACGATGCAGCTGGTGGTGACAAGAGGGGCACCAGCCTGCCCCCAAATGCTGACATTCCAAAGAATCATCCCTTGGTGCTAAAATGTTTCAGGGACAGATGAAAAAGTACAGAAAAGTGGGGCGCCTGGGTGGTTCCGGCGGTTAAGCCTCCGACTTCGGCTCAGGTCATGATCTCACCGTTCATGAGTTCAAGCCCCGTGTCACCTCTGTGCTGACAGCTCGGAGCCTGGAACCTCCGAGCCTGGAGCCTGCTTGGGATTCTCTCTCTCTCTCTCTCTCTCTCTCTCTCTCTCTCTGCCCCTCCCCTGCTCGCACTCTCTTTCTCTCAAAAATAAACAAACATTAAATTTTTTTTTTTTTAAAGTGCATTAAAGCTGTTGTGCGAGCCATCCAGCAAGTTCCCGGCCCTGCTCACCCCACCCACAGAAGACCAGGCAGACTGGTGGAGTCAACCCGGCAGGCAGCCCCCCCTCGAGGCAACACTTGGACTGCCCACTGGGAGCCGCGCATGCCCAGTCCACGATGTTCCCCTTGTGCTGACTCCACCCTCGGCTTCAGGGATTGGTTGGTGTGTAGCCAACCAAAGCACGGTGTCCTCCTGAACAGGGATTGGTCCGAGCAGAAACCACATGACCCAACCACACCAATCGGAAATAGCCCATCGCCTGGCCCCACAGCTGATGGGCTCGCGAATAGACACGTAGGACTCAGGATCTGTTGGGGAGAGTGGGGCTCAGCTCTTGGTTCACTAAGCAAGCAAGTGTTGCAAGAATCCGCTTCCTGCCTGAGCATGAAACCAACAGGTGGAAAGGGATGGCTTCCCAGCCGCAGTGTCCGAGCATCTGGATTCAGCCAGACCTGAGGCTGCCTTGGCACTTTTTTGTTAGGGGAGCCAGGAAAGTTCCTTCACGCCACTTTGAGTTTGGTTTCCTCTATTTGCAGTTGAAAGTGAACTGACGAAAACACACAGGTGCTGACATTTCTGCCACTCAGAGGACCAAATAAAATCGCAAAGTTCACAGAAGATACACAAAGTTCCCCTGCAATCCAAGGACAAAAGAACAGGTGGCGGAAGGACGTTCAGCATGTCGACCATCCTTGTGAGTGCTGAGAGCAAATATTAAATAAAAGGAATCTATGGAAACAGTCCAAGATGCTCTCCCTTTGCCATACCCATCATTTCAGTATTAAATGTTAATAAACAAAGCTAAGGCATAAAAAATTCAATTCATAACACAAAAATAACCTGACCTTTTATGGAACTAAACTCATTTTCCATCAGACCTGCTATTTGTACAGTATTTGGTGATATAAATTCTCTAATGCCTGGTAAAGAATCATTTTCCCTAGTAATTTAAAGCTCTTTGTGAGCCACAATGAGTTTTTTCCATCTCCTCCTCTCCACCCAGACATAGTCAAGGGCTCACCCTGACAAGCTGGTATGTCCTGTCCGTGAAGACTTGTCAGTAACCTGGGTACTCACAGGCACCAAGAAACACACACACAAATCCATATTCACAACTTTATCTACCATCTACAATGTGATCACCTGGAGTTATTTTTGCAACACAGAACTTTCTCCCCTGAGTCTCAGATACATGGCCAAGGGAATACCTTGACATCACCTCTGGACACCATTATGCTGTGGGCGGTGACAAGAGTGTCATAAACCAGCCTGCCTTTTGAAGTCTCAAAAGAAAATCAAACTCAACATGCTCAGAACCCAGCCCACAATACAAACAACCACCTTGCTTCTCTTGTCGTCCTTGGGAAAGAACCGCTGTCTCAGTCTGTTCAGGATGCTGTAATAAGATACCGCCAACTGGGGAGGGGGCGGGGGGCTTAAGCAACAGAAATGCATTTCTCACAGTTCTGGATGCTGGAAAGGCCAAGGTCAAGGTGCTGGCAGATTCTGTTCCTGGTGAGGGCTCTCCTCCTGGTTTGTAGACCGCTGCCTTCCTGCTGTGTCCTCACATTATGGAAAGCAGAAAGAGGAAGTAAACTCTCTCCTACTTCTTTCTATAAGGGCACTAATTCCATCATAAGGGCTCCAGCCTCGTGACTTGCGTACCTCCCAAAGGCCCCATATCCAAATACCACCACACTGGGGATTAGGGTGTCCACACCCACATAGTGATGGGGGGAGGGAGGAGGAGATTCAGTCCATAGCAACCACCGTCCGCCAAAGTGCTCAAGCTAGAAACTTGGGGATCACCCTTGGCACCTTCCTTCCGATGACTGCCTCCCCGTGCCTCTCTCCACGTCCCCTGCGTCTTCCTCACGTGTGTCGCTGCAATACACATCTACAACCATTGCTACAAACCACACCTCCATGAGGGTGAGCTGCTCAAAATCCTCAGTCATCAAAGCTCCGAGCTTAAAACCCACTGCTTACGCCAGTGTGAGGACACATCCAAATGCCTACAAGGCCCTGCCTGGTCTGGACCGTGATGAAACTGCCTAACGGAGGAAGTGGTGATGCTGATCATTTAGTGGCTACATAGACTCTGGAACCAGGCTTCCTAGATTCAAATCCCAGCTCTTCCATTTGCCTGCTCGGCGAGCTATATCACCTCGCTGAGCCTCAGTCTCCTCGTCTGTAAAATGGACTCACAGTAGCTCACTGTAGCCATCTTACAGGTGTCGGATGAGGACTGAATTAAAAGCACTTAGTAGGTGCTGTTTTGGCTACCTCTCTAAGTTCATGGCTCCACGCTTCTCTACTGGCCCTTCTCTATTCCCTAGAAGCCCAGAACTTTTTCCCCACCTGGCTTTACTGCTCATTCTCTGTTTGTCCTGCAGATTGGTTTTCTAGCCTTCTCCTCTTGTCCGTACTGCTGGAGGCTGGTGGCCATGAACAGCATCACAAGGGTTCCCTTGTGCTCCCCTGACCTCCCTCTGGCTTCCAGGGGGGTCCAAGCAACAGAAGGCACAGGAGACGAGGTGCTGAGAGAAAAGGCTGTGGTTTTTACAGCCCTGCCTTCTCCCTGCGGGTGAGGGTGGCTGCTGCGTTCCCCTCCCTGTGAACACGGCTCCCGTGAACAAGCCTTGGTGCCCCCGAGGTTTGCTCTCCTGATTCCTGTGATTCCCCTCCCTGCCCTCGCCTCCTGGGCCAGGGTGGTAACTGCTTACCACTGTCACCCATCCTGGTGCCTTCCCACCCTCCACTGGCTCCCTTCACCCCGCCCCTACCCTGGTCCAAAGCCCCCCTTCATTAAATTCTCTTCGGGATATGCCAGCTCTTTCCCGCCTGAACCCTGATTGGTTCAGGCCTTTGCATATACTGTTCCCTATGTCTGAAGCTTTTTCCCTCCCACACTCCCCCTCCCAACTATCTGGATCACTCCTACCCACTTTTGACTCAACTTAATCCACACCCCAGAAAAGCCTCCCCAGATACATGGGACCAGGTTAGTTTTTGTTTTTGTTTTTTTCTTTTATTGCATCTTGATTTTTCCTTCTCGGCACTTATCACAACTAGTACTAAATAATGATCCGTGTGAGTTTTTACACACGTTATCGTTCACCTGACTGTAAGACCCATAGCGGCAGAGAGGACAGACATGTTGCTTGTTTTCATTATATCCCCCATCTCACACAATGCTTTACACACACTTGGTGCTCGGTCGCGCACTTGTTGAATCAATCACACAGTCCAACAACGGAAATCTGTAGGTCCTGCAACGGGAATGCCCAGGCTTTGTCCAATGCAGGAAGCAGCAATGCAAGCTGATGGCCCAAAGCCACTCGGGTGGCTTCTCAACCTAAGAGAGGTGCTCTCGGAAGATCATTACACCTGCCGCGTCTCGGTTATCGACACAGCTGCTCACTACGAATGCTCCCTGACCAAACTTTGTGTCAGACCCTATGTAGGAAGTCTGGGCACTAAAGGCAGGCTGAGTGGCAGGGAAGCTGGCATGGACCTCGAGGCCCCAGGACGCCGGTGGACCCAACGTCGTGCGTCACTCAGTAGCGGCAGCAGAAGCAGCACCTCGCGTTCAGTTACCGCCCAAATACTTGCCAAGTGACTTTCACACATATCATCCCGTTTGTTCCTCATGAGAACCTGTGAGCTGCTGCAGGGGAATTATTCACACGCCCACGACCGCACAAGTGGGGAGCTGCAGAACAGAGCTGGACCCCCGTGGCCACGGGTCCCAGCCCACGGCTCCTCCCAGGAGGGGGCGAGCCAGCCTTGCCCACACGGGCTTTGCGCCCTCCTGGCTGGGGAAGATCTTGACTGCTCCAAGGGGAAGTGCTCCAAACCTGTCCCCTCCAGGGGCCCTTTCGCCCAGCACAGGAAGTGCCTGCAAATGCAATGTAGCAAAGGAGCAAAGAACGTATCTCCAGGCCCCAGTGCCTGGGTTCAAAGCCAAATGTTGCCACTCTCCACCCGTACAACCCAACACCAATTATTTTAGCCTCTTTGAGTCTCAGCCTCCTTCTCTGCAGGATGAGGATAACCACGTCTGCTTGGACGGTAGCCTTGGGTATGGAATGAATGAATGCATTCACATCACACAGCACAATGTCCACAGCCCAACTGTCCCCGGGAACCAGGCAGGTAACACAGAGGTGAATAGCTGAGCAGGTAGAGAGACTACTGTAAACTGGTCCCCAACACATGCCCTGGTCTAATGGGACGCCCCATGAGCAACCTGTACTTCGACCTACAGAGGTAGCCCTCTGGTGACAAGACCTTCCACCTGGGGGGCTCCGCCCGCTCTGCAACATGACTTTGGACCCTCCTCATTGCAAGAGGTCTGCAGCCCCAAGGCTACCCTGGAGGAGGCGTTCTCGAAGGAGTTTCTGCTTCCTCACACAGCTAACGATTTTGCTCCATTTCCTCAGTCCAGGAAATTAATCTCCCAAGACCACACGGGACACAGTAAATACGTCAAACACATACATACATGCACGCACACACACACACACAGTGCTCTTTCGTGCTTTGGGGGGAAAAGGGCTCATTGGTGCAGATCCTAAGATGGGAAAGGAGAAAAGGTAACGTCTCAATTACCCACTGAGGGACACACAAAAGACCACGGAGACCAAGCTGCAGTGGACACTGCCTTGCGTGGCCTTCCTACAAGGGAAAATTCTGTCCTCTGCACACAGCCCAGAGACCCATCTGTTCCTGAACAAGTGAATAATCAGAGCACCCATTTGGGTACCTATGTTCGAGGATCCAGTATTTCTAGCTGTGTTTGTGACGTAAGTTCCAGTGTTATACACAGAGACTTGGGAAATGAGAAGCAGAAATATTTCTTAATCCTTCTTTCTCAAGAGGGACTTCCTGGGGCCCCTGGGTGGCTCAGTGAATTAAGCAACCAACTTCAGCTCAGGTCATGATCTCGCAGTTCGTGGGTCCGAGCCCCACCTCAGGCTCTGTGCTGACAGCTCGGAGCCTGGAGCCTGCTTTGGATTCTGTGTCTCCCTCTCTCTCTGTGCCCCTCCCCTGCTCGTGCTCGCTCTCTCTCTCTCTCTCTCTCTCTCAAAAATAAATTAAAAAGTTTTAAATAAAAAATAAAGTAGAGATGCCTATGTAACAGGTCATAAATACAACCTGAAAAGAAAAAAAAGGTAAGCGCTACAAAGAGACCAGATTTCTGTCTGGGATACCCAAAGCCACAGACGTTCAGAAACATCCTTCTTAGGCAACGTCTCCCCTGTGCCTCAGACTCCTCAACTGTGGGTCATCACTTCAGAAACAGTCTTCAGAGGAATAGAAGTCAAATACCCCGGGGTCTTAGAGAGCTGGAGATTTACTTCGAGCTGGGCTACCAGCTCCCTGTGTGATATTAGCCAGGTCACGACACTGGCTGCTGTGTGATGCCTGAACAGCCTCGCCAGCCTGCATCATTTGGTTCTTATCTTTGCAAACTCAGAAACATACTCAGATATTATTGGACCCAAGGGAAACCACCTCCTTTATTATGTTTCTATTTATTTGTTTCGAGAGAGAGAGACAGCACGAGCAGGGGAGAGACAGAGAGAGAGGGAGAGACAGAATCCTAAGTAGGCTCCACACTGTCAGCACAGAGCACGACGTGGGGCTCGATCGTGACCTGAGCCGAGATCAAGAGTGAGATGTTTAACCTACTGAATCGCCCAGGAGCCCCAGAAACCACCACCTTTCTGTTCCTCCTAAAGCCGAGGTTATGCCCACCTCAGAGTCCTTGCAATGACTATTCTCCTGCTCTCCCGGCTCTTTGGTTGTGACCGCCCAACTTCATCCAGCCTGTTCGCTCACTGAATATTCACCCAATCACAGTCTCGTCACCTTGTCGTACCACCCTAGGCATTTTCAATTGCAACAAACAAACCATGAGGTAGAAAACCAGAATGCAACAAACCTTCACGTAAAGAACGAAAGTGCAAAAACAGGCAGAATCTACTAATTTGCTCACGTGTGATGGACATTCTTTTTCATTAGCTGGCAGTGCTACAAAAATCACTTTCAATTCACCAGTGCCCAATTTATTTTTTTAATGCTTATTTTTGAGAGAGAGCTAGAGAGCGAACAGGGGAGGGGCAGAGAGAGAGAAAACCCAAGCAGGCTCTGCACCGTCAGTGCAGAACCCAATGTGGGGCTCAGACTCATGAACCGTGGCTCATGACCTGAGCCAAAATCAAGACAGAGTTGGACACTTAACAGTCTGAGCCACCCAGGAGCCCCCCCACCACTACCCAATTTAGAAGACATCAGTGGGGGCGCCTGGGGGGCTCAGTCGGTTGAGCGTCCAACTTCAACTCAGGTCATGATCTCGTGGTTTGCGAGTTTAATCCCCGCGTCGGGCTCTGTGCTGACAGCTCGGAGCCTGGAGCCTGCTCCCGATTCTGTGTCTCCGTCTCTCTCTGCCCCTCCCGTGCTTGCACTCTGTCTCTCTCTGTCTCAAAATAAACACCAAAAAAATAAATTAGTTAAAAATAAATAAAAGACATCAGTGGCCCCAATGCTGACCCATGTCCAGACTGTACTTGCCCAGACATTCTTTCTTCTCACCAGCCCACTGACCTTACCGCCCTCTCAGTATGTGTCCATCTAGAATTTGCTCCATTCAAAATCAACAAGTACTCCAGTACCTGTTTGGTTCAAAAAATATGGGCACCATGAACACCAAAACACCAAAGATTTCTCTATGCCTCCCCTACTACAATATAAGCTTCAGGAGATCAGAAAACTATACCCTTTCCCACTACAGAGTCCGTGTAAAAACCAGTATCTGGCAAACAAAACACACTAAAATATTTGTTGAGTTGACAAATTAATGAATCTCCCACAAGAGAAATGTATGAGACACTGTCTGCCTCTCATCGGTTAAATTAAAAATAGGATATTAGGACCCTGGTATTCCTAGGAACCTCGTTTAAATCAATTGGTCATTTTTTTTTTTTTTTAGTCGCCAAAACTACTATAGAGTACAGGAAAGTCACAAAAATAAAGTCACTTTTCCCTGGGAAACTGTAGCCTGAGAGTTACTTTAGGTCTATGCCCAACACAAACTTTATCGGCATCTGTTCTCATGTGACCTAGAATATTCCGGTTCCCTGTCACTGAAAAGGCTCCCTCTGGACAGAAGCCCAGGACACATCCACCACCTCCAGCAATAAAATCTGCCCGCTGCTGAGCCCCTTGGCAGGATGGCAAACAAACAGCCATGAGGGGGCGCTGTAGAGCTGCCCCTCAAGAGGCCAGAGATGGGGGGGCCAAGGGCCAGGGGCCAGGTCCCCTCCCCCCTGGACATGCAAGTCTCAAGAGACCACACAGTTGTTTTTACAACAGTAGATGTCAGGAAGAAACAATGATAAATAAAACACCAAACCTGCATCTGACCAATGATTTTTTTTGGGGGGGGGGGGCCATATTTTAAAATGCTAGTAACCCATTCCATTTTTTTTTTAATTTTTTTTTTTAACGTTTATTTATTTTTGGGACAGAGAGAGACAGAGCATGAACGGGGGAGGGGCAGAGAGAGAAGGAGACACAGAATCGGAAACAGGCTCCAGGCTCTGAGCCATCAGCCCAGAGCCTGACGCGGGGCTCGAACTCACAGACCGCGAGATCGTGACCTGGCTGAAGTCGGACGCTTAACCGACTGCGCCACCCAGGCGCCCCTCCATTCCATTTTTTTAAATGCCTGAAGTTAAATGTTAAAAATATTTTTTTTTTTAACAAATAGAGAGCAAGCAATGTTCTCAGAATGTGGCAGACACCCACCCTATCCCTAAGGGTACATGAGAAAATTTCAGGCGGCGTGACAAGGACATAATATTAAACAACATTAAGTTGAAAAAAGAGAGTTTCTAATCTTTCCCCACCCTTCTGATTAAATCAAGTGGAAAGCTGTAGCTGAGTGTTCACGTCTTTAACCTTCTCTAACGCTCCCAAATCTCTGCCTTTAACAAAGAGAACTAATGAGCCTCAAAATCAAGGCATTTTGGAGGCTTCAACTATCTAGCTTGAATGTTACTAACACTGGCTTCTGTGTGTAACTGTTGTAACAGCTGCCTATTTACAGCCATGATGCAGGGTTTCCCATTTATAGAAGAGAAATAAAGTTTCTGTTGTAGGTAAATTTAATTCAGTAAAAATATAAGCTGATCTAAAGAAGCATACCAATTAAATAGTAGCATGATGGCGATGAATATATAGGGACAAGATACTGAAATGTGGTAAAGACACAGCACTGACCACTCAGCCCCTGAGGTCATGGCTCCCATGCAAGATGGGTTTAGGTGATAAATTCATTACTGTCCAAGCTACACATTTACCTTAATGTGTACTAGAAGAAAAATAAAACCAGAAAAATGAGAGTCTGATCTTCTACCTCAAGGGAGTGATGTAAAAGTTTCTTTTAAGATAAATGTATTGCCAGAAGAAAATTTTTTTGTGTGACCAATTGCAATGAAAATAGGAAGGGAAAAGTGGCATGTAAAAACTGGAACTGAGAAATTCCAGGCCCAGAGGTGGCCTGGACCGGCTTCCAGGGGTGGCCTCCCCCTGCACTGCACCCCAGCAGCAACACCCCGGGGGCCTTCAAGCTGCAGATCAAAGAAGCAACTGTTCTATCACAAGAGCGTCTCCTTCCAGCTCAATTCAGCAAAGCAGTCGGTGCCTCAATCTGAGAATTCCACCAGGGTGGGTTTGCTCAACAGCTCAGATGAAAGAAATAAACCACATCTGGAGGAGGAGTCAAGCTGCCGAGAAAGAACTCAGAGTTTACCTTTCAGCTGTCAAAAAACACTCCGCTGTGGAACACACAGCCCCCTGCCTTCACCTGCCCACACCTCCTGTCTCTGCCGCTGGCAGTCCACAGAGCCACTGAGAATGGGAAGCCACACACAGGAAGGAATTTCAAGCAAAGAGAAGGCAAAGAAAACAGATTTTTAAAAAGCAAAACACCCACAACTTTCACAAATATAGACTGAGCTAGAATAATTCGTTGAGGGGCTCAAGCCTAAGACATTTCAAAGAACAATGTTACCGAGCCGAGCCTAATGTAATTTTCTGGCTTCTGGTTGCAATGATCAAACCACACGTGGCTCATAGACTTCTAAACTTTCTCAAGGGCCTCTGCATTTGGTTACATCTCAATTGATTTCATGGCTTTATGATTAAGGAATGGAGAGCCAGAGATATGAAATGGCCCAAGTGAGGTTCTAAAGAGCTGGGACCAGAACCCAGACCCCCAACTGATGGAAAGCTCTCCTTTCTTTCCATCATCCCATGTCACGGTTCATTCAGAAGTGCAGTAAAGCACCCTCCAGCACCTTCTACATGTTCTTGCACAAAACATCCTGTTCAGGGTTATTCAGTATCCTGGGACCACCTTTTGGAATGAAGAAGATAAAAGCAGGTGATCTCGGGGCGCCTGGGTGGCGCAGTCGGTTAAGCGTCCAACTTCAGCCAGGTCACGATCTCGCGGTCCGTGAGTTCGAGCCCCGCGTCGGGCTCTGGGCTGATGGCTCAGAGCCTGGAGCCTGTTTCCGATGCTGTTTCTCCCTCTCTCTCTGCCCCTCCCCCGTTCATGCTCTGTCTCTCTCTGTCCCAAAAATAAATAAACGTTGAAAAAAAAATTAAAAAAAAAAAAAAAGCAGGTGATCTCATTGAGAAAGAGACGCTACACTGACTGCACAGAGACACGACAGTTGTCGTAGAAGAAAGGATGAGTCAGAGCCTACTTGTGTCTGTGTTTTAGGAGTCTAAACATATTGGGTGTGTGATGGAAATTATTTATATTTAATATAAAACCATGTGATAATAACCTAAAAAATCAAACACTCAAGGAAAGATGGACGTTAGTTAGAGTTCTTTGCTTCCACACAACAGAAACCCAGTCTGGCCAGCATATGAGAAAGGGATTTGTACGAGAGATACAGGGCATCTCGTAGAAGGCAGGGGAGGGCTGGAAACCCAATGCCAGGAAGGAGCCAAGATCCAGGGTAGGTAACTGGCAGGATTCCCATGGAGACCACTTAATCAGAATCACCAGTCCCCACCCCCTAGCTCCCACTCCAGCTGGCGCCAAATATCATGTGCACCCGAGACCTATGGTAATTGCACTTCCCACTGGCATCCAGAGAGAATTTACCTCCGTAGCAGAGGCACACCACCTATGCACTAGCCAGCAGGAGGAACCTGCTTGTTCACCCAACTCAGTCCCTGTGCGGACTATGCATGTGAACACACACAGGTGAACAGCAATGGAAACTTGTGAAGCATGTTCCCACCGCCCCTCAGCCCACCTGCTTTCAGCACTGCTGTGGTGGACAGTTCCGTGAGCCCTGACCAGTGGCTTCCACCAAAGCCCTTCTTGGCTTTTCTGCTGTTTTCTCCCAGTTACCTCCCAGGGACAACCTTCAGCCAACGGGGATGGAAGTCAGTAGATAGATGTCACAGCTGCTCTGTCTTCCAGTGGAACAGTTCTGAGACGCCTTCTCCACAATTCCGAGGGGAGCCCCCACGGACAAAGCCCCAAGGACTCATCACTGCCCTTTTATCAGCTTTTCCTGTCTCCCTGTCTCTCCATCCCTGCCTCCTACTTCTGCTTTCAGCATCACCTTCTAGATAAACTACCTGTGCCCCAGCTCCTTGACTCAGAATCTGCTTCGGGCCCACATGCACATCTTGCACACACTTGTGCACCATGCAATGTCTTGCAGAGAAGGATGGGGCCTAGGACCCCCAACGGCTCAGAAGTCTATGGAATATAAACCTTCCAAAATCTTACCGGAAGGGACGAAAAAGACGTGCTGGGATTCCCCTGAGCTGGGACAGAATTAAGGTACAACTCGGTTTTATATATGGTGTGTGTGCTTAGTAGTGAGGCTGGCACATAAAATCAGTATCACAGCAAGAAGCTACTAGAACCCTAAACTAGGACAGAAGGAGGAAATAATATTCTTAGAGCCAGGGACCAGGGTCACATGAAGGGTGATAAAAGCACAGTGGGCTCATCAAGCATCAGAAATGTAGCTGCTGCCATATGTCAGATAACAGAGGAGAGGCAGGAACACCCCAGCTGCTCCTTTCCTCCTGCCCTGCAATCCTCTGCCAGGGCCTCCCCCTGGCTGCAGCCAGATGAAGGGAACCTGGGACCTGCAGGGTCAGCCCTCTGTGACACAGGCAAAGAAAGAGCACGGGCTGGATTTGAGGGCACCAGCACATGCCCTACTCCAGTCACTGTGCTTGGGATCAATCCACACATCCCTTCAGTGCCTCGGTTGATGAGCCGTCTGAGCCTTGAAGGATGCACCCGACTCCTTGCCCATCGTAGAGGGTTGGATGGTGCCCCCTAAAGATATATCCACCCAGAACCTGTAAATGCTGCCTTATTTGGAGAAAGTAATTAAGGTACAGGTCCCAAGATAAGATCATCTTGGATGAGGCTGGGCTCTAAACTGAATGACGAGTGTCCTCGTAAGAGACAAAAAAAGAAGACAGAGACACACAGAAGGGGAGACCATGTGAAGACAGAAGCAACAGGTAGCAACAAACCAAGCAATGCCAAGGGTTGCTGGCCTCCACTATACCCAAGAGAGAGGCATGAACAGGGCACTCTCCCTCAGTGCCCCCAAAAGGAACCAACCCTTGAAACTGATGCCTTGATTTCAAACTCTAGCCTCCAGAACGTAGAGACAACAGACTCCTGTTACTTGAAGCCGCCAAGTCTGCGGTAATTTTTCACGGCACCCCCAAGAAATGAATACACCCATCCTTAGCTCCGTCTTTCTAGACCACAGCATTCTCTCCTTCCAAGACGAAGACAGATCTTCAATCAGGAAGACGGGAACAAGCTAGAAGTCCAAAGGCTCTGCCTTGTATGTGGTATTATAATCCCCAAAGCCTTCATGTCTCAAAACCCCAAAGTCCGCGTGCCTCTCCCTGTAATGGCAGCATGTAGGGAGCGTCTTTGTTTTATTCACGGTGGCAAGCCACCTCTGGAGCCAGGAGCATTTACTCCAGGTGGCGAATAATATCCCAGTGACAATGTGCATGACGATTATCGTCACTTCAGTCAGTTTCTCCCCGTCCTAATGAGTTCCACTCACTGACGAAACCGTCTTCTGCCTGTTTTCTGAAGTAACTGGATGAGGCACTGTATTAGCCTCCAATTGCTGCTATAACAAATGACCCTAAGTTTAGTGTCTTAAAACGACACGAATGTCTTATTCTGGAGGCCAGACGTCTAAAAGGGGCTAAAATCAAGATGTCAACGGGGTTGCATCCCTTCTAAGTAGGGATTTAAACCAGTCTTCAAGGCTTCCTGGTCCATGCTATTTCTGTGAGACCACACAGCTTCCTGGAATGAGGGGTAAGCTGAGCGGAGGGATCCACCCCTATGTCCAGGCTAATCACAATGCAAGTCTCAGAAGCCTCCGGACTACAACCCCAACATCCCTCCCACCTGGGCCACCCAACGCTCCGTACTCAGTGTTACCATCTCTGCCAGATCCAGAATGCCTTCTCCCCTCCTATTCTCATGCCCTCATTTATCCAAACTTTACCAGTCAAGATCAAGTGACATCGCTTCTGTAGCCTCCCTAAACACGCACATTACAAAACACTCCTGAGACGCCCAAGGCATCAAGCCCTGCTTCGTCGCTCATCTGCTTGGATTCGCGCACTGCATCCCCCAAAGAATTTTAAGATCTTGGCAGGTGAGCGCCCCATCCAAGCTTCATAGTAACTTCTAGAACACCAGCTGAGGGGCGCCTGGGTGACTCTGTCGGTTAAGTGTCCCACTTGGGCTTGGGTCATGATCTTGAGGTTGGTGAGTTTAAGTCCCACATCGGGCTCTGTGCCAACAGCCTGCTTGGAATTCTCTCTCCCCTTCTCTCTCTTCCTCTTCCCCCACTCTCATAAATAAATAAGTAAATAAATAAATAACTTAAAAAATAAAACACCAGCCAAGCACGTACTCAATGAACGTCTGTTAAATGAAACCCATAGCAAGGAACCAGTTACAGGCATATTCCAAGGAGGTGGTCCTTAAAGAAAATGGTGCCTTCCCCTTCCCTGAAGGGTCTGTCCATCTCAGTGAGGATCCTCTGAGAATGTACATTGTGTCCCATGAGATACACCCTGGGTCTGCGTAAGTGGGAAAGAATTATAATAACAAGGAAAGTGATCCTAATTAGGGCTCTGTGCCAGGCCCTGGTATATGTAATATACACAAATTATTTATTCCTCACAGGACCCTCATGGGGGTACTTCACCATCCCCATTTCACAGAAGGGAAACTGAGGCAAGAGCACACACGAGAAGTGGCCTCGCCGTCCACTCTGTTCTCCAGGCTTCCTTAGCTAAGGCCGCCCTACCCAACCTCCGCCCCACCTGCACTGCTCTGGCCCCACGTAATCCCGCATCCGAATCCCCCTGACCTCTGACTTGGGCTTCCTCCCGGAGTCTCCCTTTGCTTCCCTGACCTTCATGGTAAGTCCCACCCGTGAGAAACCTCCATCTCGCACCCCCGGGGGCGGCTCCCATCCGTCCGAAGTAGAGGCACCCTCAAGAAGCACAACCTTCACGCCTGCACAGGCGCGTCCCCTCCACGGCGCGCAGCGGGGAGGCACAGGGAGGAGGTGAGCGGGCAGCTGCACTTGAGCTGCAGCTTGCCGGCCCCGCCCCCAGTGACTCCCACTCGGTGGCTCTGAATGTGGCCCAGGACCTCTGCATTTTAACAGCCTCCCCCAAGGGATTCTGTGCCAGAGGCCCCCAGAGTGCACTCGGAGAAACCCGCAGAGAGGGTGGGGGTGCCCCGGGAAGCGGGTCGCTCAGTGCACCCTCCCCTCCCCACAGCAGAGCGGGCATTCGTTTTACATGAACTTTTTCAGAGCATCCTGACGCCCGCACTGCATGCACAGGTGTGCCCGTGGGTGTCAGCTCAGCTCGCTGGAGGCTGTGCGATCCTACGATCCCTGCGTGGACCACTCAGCTTCCCCGTGGCGTGACAGATGTCCCAAGCATCCTCAGCTTTCAGAGGCAGAGGGGGATAAACTCGCCCTCTCTGAACACCTCCCTCAGCCTGGGTGATTCACCCTTGCCGGGGACTCCCTCTAGACTCACCGCATAGCCTTCAGGAGCTGGTATGGCCCCGTTTTAGAGAGAGACAGACAGAGAGAGAGAGACAGAGACAGAGAGAGAGAGCTGGAGCAGGGGGAGGTCAGGCAGCCCCTGCTGAGCTTAAAGAGCTGCCGAGCGAAGCAAGTGCACCTCCCAGCCAACCACCCCAGCCACTCCCAAGACAGGAGCCCCGGAGCCTCGCTCCATGCTGCCACGGAGCTCCCCTTGTCTGCGGGGATCCCCGTACCCCGCCACTGTCTCCCGCTTTACCCTGGGTGCCGTCTGTGGTATTACTTACTTAATACTTCCTTTTAAATCTGCTCCTTGGGTTTACATAAATACATCTGGGGAGGAGCGACAGATCAGCACTTTAAATGAAAAAGAAAAAAGCAATATCCCTTTCCATGAAGACAAGAAATCCCTAAAATAAGTACGATAAAAACAAGACAACGTTATTAAATTCCAGCCAGGTGCGACGGCGTGCCGAAGGCTCCCAGCCTGGGGCGTGGGCTCGCGGCGTTCAAAATGAAAACAAACTAAGAAGCAAGCCTCAGGATGCAAGACTTTGGGCACCGAACGCAGGCAGTCTCCTTGAGGTGCCCAGCGCAGCAGAGGACGCAGAAGGCGTCTAATCTCGCTGGGTAATTCAATGTTCCCCGCACAACCGTATTTGGCACTCGGTCACCTAACGCTCGCCTCAGGTACCCGAAGTGATTTCTCCCCTGCACGAGTGGTTCCAAAAGTGCAAGGTACAGGCTGATTTTAGGTGTCCAAAGTCATTCTAGAACCGCGTCACTTTTGGAGGAAGGAAATCCAGAACTCATAGGAACGCAGAAGGTGATTTAGTTTACGTGCGGGTCTCACCAAAGCGAATCGGCCACTTTCTCTGGACTCCCGTCACGTTACTATGGAAACATGAAGCGGTGGGAGGCCAACTTCGTAAGGGGGCACGACAGAGTGTAATGCCCGCTCCTTAAGGACAGCCTCTGGCCGCACAATAAGCCGCTCGTTCTGCCACCCCAGGACGCTAATTATGTAACAGTGCTGACATCCACCATCCTGGTTTAATTTCTTCGCGTCAGTTGACTTTCTTTCAGAACAAAAAGCAAAGAGGTGTTCCTCTCTTCCACGACTGGCTATAATTAACTCCAAAAATATTTGTCCCTCAGCAATGCAATGGTCTCTTTGCAGTCACCCGGGGAGCCACTAAAAGACAGATTGGCACTGGATTCGGAGAGCTAATAATAACACCAGGCATGGACACACTTCTTTTCCCATGAAAACTCAGCGCTGTCTCGTCTTTGAGGGACTGTTGCATATGCAAATGAGCCTGTCCACCGTGAGCACAGGTTAGATTTGGAGTCTGAGATGGAGTTGCTCAGAGAAAGCCACAACGAGCTGGATGATTTGTAGGCACATACACACACAGAGGTGGCCTTTTTTTTTTTTTTTTTTTTTTTTGGATCTTAGCTCAAATATTATAGTACCCTGTGTAGTATCTACTTGTGGTCCAATTTCTGACACAATTTCCATAATAGCAAAATTTACATACAGATGGCAAATAAATAAAACTTTCCTGCCGCTTGGTCTGTGGTTCTTATGGTCAGCAGATCCTATTAGGGGCTTTATTAACCTGCTCAGTGATAGAAATGTTCTATCTGATCCTATGGATTTCGGCTGTGCAATCGAGGCCTGCTACAAAATGAAATTTAACTCTCAACATTTTCCCGCAGCGTGAAGCACCCCCACCCAAACTGACGGTTGTTTTTGTTGTTTTTTCCTGTATTCGACATTGGAAATATCCATTCTTCCTCATTTATCATTCAAGCCACAAACGGTCTCTTTTTTCTCTCCATTCTCTTTAACAGCACATAATTGCAATTAGCTAGAGAGCACCGAGGGGTTCAAGATTGCCAACCAGGAGTAAAGGTTCCTAGACATGCAAGGAAGAAAGAGAAGCATGGCGGGGGTCGGTCGGGGGGGGGGGGTTCTGCAAAGGAAGGTGCATCAGGAGGGCTTGGCTGAAACACCACAGAAGCCCCAAAGGAGGTCTCCTTCCACACGTCTGCGTGTTTCAAGTCAAACCCTGGCAGGAAACATCTAGGACTCAAGGGACTGACTAATCGCTAGTTAAAACAGCCACCTTATACATCTGAACAAGGAAAGCAACGTGTCTGTGGGTGAGCTGAGCAAGGTCTGTGCATCTCTGCAAACCCTCAAGAGAATCTGAAGAATGCCGGAGAAGTTCCTACGCCCCGGGAGAATTTCAGTGGAAAAGTCATCTCAGATGCAGGAAATAGCTCCAGGGAGAGGACTTCAGTAAGATGTTGGGCCAACCACTCCCTGACAGTGTTCCCCAAACCCAAGGTCCAGAGCAAGATCCTTGGGGATCATACATCTGGCCAAGCAGTGGCCCCAATAAATCAATCCACTCCAAAGATAAAAAAAAAAAAATCTGCGCTCCTGGAAGTCTCACACTGAAACTGCAACAGAATGGAAAACAAAGGACTCGTGGAGGAGAGGACACGGATTCGGGAAGGCGAGAAACTTGAGAATCATGACCCCATTGTAGCAGAGGCCTTTCCACGGCTTTTCCACTCCTTCCATCACAGAGTGCTACATTCGGGTTCTAGAGCTATCAGAATAAAGCGCCGCGGGCTGGGAGGCTTGAACAGCAGAAATTTCTTTTCTCATAGCCCTGGAGGCTGGAAGTCCGAGATCAAGGTGACTGCAGGGTTGGTTTCTTCTTCTCTTGGCTTGTCAACTGCCACCTTCTGTGTCCTAACATGGTTTTCTTTCCCTCCACGTGTGTCTGTGTCCCCCGCTCCTCTTCTTAGAGAGACACCAGTCATACTGGATTAGGGCCCATGCAATGACCTCGTTTTATCCTTTTAAATTAACACCCTGTTTGGGGGCCCCTGGGTGTCGGTGTCCGACTCTTGGTTTCAGCTCAGGTCTTGATCTCACGGTTCGTGAGTTTGAGCCCCACGTTAGGCTCTGTGCTGACAGCTCGGAGCCTGCTTGGGATTCTCTCTCTCTCTCTCTCTCTCTCTCTCTCTCTCTCTCTAAGTAAATAAACTTTCAAACAAATAAATAAAGACCCTGTTTGGAGCGGGAGGGGGCAGTTAAGAATTCAACATATGGATTTAGCAGAGAAACACAGTTCAGCCTGTAACAGGCATTGACCCACATGAGTTAACTGCTATATCCAAGATGTGAAGGTGTATGTGTTCCCCATTTACTGAGTTCCAACAACAAAACAGGCACAATTCTTAGCACAGGGGACACGGGTCCCTGTCTGCACTGAGCCGACATTCGAGTGTGGGGGAACCGGACAATAAAGTGAACAAATCCATAGCTTAGTTCATTGCAGGTGGTGACTGATGAGTGCCATGAAGGACACGGGAGGATAACAGAAGCTGGCTGGCATAGGGGACCCCTCGGGGGTGGTCGGGAAGGCCTCTCTGCGAAGCGGGGTATTCCAGGGATGAAGTGAAATGGTGAGGAGGGGCCAGCCCCGCTCACCATGGGGGAGCAGAAAGGACAAAGAAAATGCCCGAGATGCGAGTGAACTTGGTGGTTTCTAGAAAACAACCAGCAGTCGGACAAGATGAGCAAAGAGGCGTGTGGTGGGAGATGGGTCAGGACAGGCAGACTAGCACCTTACGAACATCTGGCCGGGCGTTCTCCTGCCCCCTTAGGTCACAGTCAGTTGCCGCACATTTGCAACGACAGAGGTGCCTTTAACCTCCACCTGTCTTTCTACTTTGAACCCAACCAGAATTTCAAATACTGTGCATCGAGTATCCCCAATTGCGATCCCAACCAATGCAAAATGGACGTCTTCATTTCTACTCCTTCCCTCCGGGGGGGAAAACACCTCCAAACACTGATCCTGACCTCCCAACTCCAAGGGCAGGCAGAAAGCTCCTTCCGCTAAACCCAACAGGGCACGAGTACTGGGAAAGATCTTGGTTTTCCCGTTTAGAGGGAATTTATTAAGTAGCAAGTGCAACTATGTTGCCGTAAGTGAGGAAAAATCATTACTTGGGACCCTGGAGGTAACTGGCAAGTTTTCTTATTCTGGATTTCAAATTTAATTCAACTCAAGGGAGGCTTCATGAGCTCAAACAGGCTGACAGTCCTAGCTGGGGACACAGACTGCCAAGTCAGCAGTCCCTGTGTTAAGCAGCTCACAGTCAAAGAGACTGACACAAATTCGGTTAATTGTAATGTGCTGGGTTAAACGCTGGACCAGAAGTTTGAATAAAATACCCCAAGCACAAAGAGGCATGAGTACTGAATTTCTTACAGAAAGTTCTGTAGATTTAGCCCAACCAGAGAGAAAGAAATGCAATTAAAAATTATATCTAACCTTAACATTATAGATTAGAGGTTACACCATTACATAACTCCCTACCTTCCTCCTGGTTTTATGAAACCTATCTAAATGACAGTGAGTGACAGTCAACCTTAACACGATGGAGGCAGAAGTGTAGTTTTCCTTTTAAAGGAACCAACAGAGAGATGACCACGACGCGGCACTTTTATTGGAGATCTGGTGAAACTGTCACCAAACAGTACCCCGCCCGTCAGAATGAAAAGATCAGAAAGTACAGCTCGCGTCTCTGATCGGTACTGCTGTTTGGAATCTCTCTAAAACGATTTGCTGCCCAAGGCATCGGCAGGCAACTACAAAACGCGGAAAGAGGACATTAAACCAGCTCCACATTAATTACGTGGAGCCGACCTACTGTGCACGTAATTATTTGTTTTTCCCTTTTAAGTAAAATTCTCTACCACTCTGTAAGACAGCTGCCCAATTATGTCTTGGAAACTGACAAGGTACCCTGATGAGTCCCTTCAGGCCCCTGGAAATCGGTCCCACGTTACCACCAGGACTTGGGGCGTTACTTCAGCATTAGAACCCATACAGGCTTCCCTCAGCTTTAGGGGGAAGAAAGCCCCCTGATACCAGGGGGTCCCCAGTTTACTCTCCACGACCCCCTCCTCTTCCCAATGAAACACTAGGAATGATGCTAGAAGATACCGCCCTCCCTGTATCCATCACATCATGTGTGGTAGACCCCACCCTTCCTCCATTTCTTCCTTGTCAAGAAACCCCTGATTTGGGGCGAGGGAACTGGCAGCATACCCACTTCAACACCTACAGTTCCCTACTCATGCTGGACCGGCTTGAGCATGAGAATGCTTCTGACCACTGAGTATTAGTCAAAAGATGTTGGTTGATGCTTCTGGGAAGGCTCCTTAAAGAAAGGCAGACTCAGGACCACATGACTGCCACCCCCTTCTCTTCTTCCTTCCTTCTCCATGAAACGTAGACATGATGACCACAACCGTGGCAGCCATATTGTGACAATGAGGTAAAGGTCAAGAGAATCACACAATCTTTGATGCCCTGACACCCTTGATCCACTGATACCTACTTGTAAACATTCCTGCCTTTCTCCAAATCTATCCCTGTCTTGAGGGTAAGGTCATTGTTCTTTGGGGTTTCTACATGGAGCTGACCTGAATCCCTAAGTAATATACCTTACAGATCACTCACCATCTGTGATATCGTGACTTACACTAAGAAATATATGGGGGTCCTGGGTGGCTCAGTTGGTGAAGGGTCCGACTTCAGCTCAGGTCATGATCTCACGGCTCATGGGTTCGAGCCCCATGTCAGGCTCTGTGCTGACAGCTTGGAGCCTGGAGCCTGCTTTGGAGTCTGTGTCTCCCTCTTTCTCTCTGCCCCTCCCCTGCTCATGCTCTGTCTCTCTCTCTCTCTCTCTCAAAAATAAATAAACATTAAAAAACATTTTTAAAGAAATATATATTTGGTCTTTGTCCCCATTTCTGGCACAGAGCTCCTAAAACACTTGGAATTTCATAAGTGGGGAGAGTGATAAAGGTATCTTGATAATTCATAACAAGCTCCTTTCAAACATACCTGAGCTCATGTTAATAAGGTGACTTTGGAAAAGCATCTAACGATGGTGGCTGGTTACCAGGGGAAACAACCATGTGATTAGAAGGTTGTGACTTTCAGTCTTACCCCCATCCTCCAGGGAGGGAAGAGAATCTGGAGACTGAGTTCAATCATCAACAGCCAATGATTCAATCAACCGTGCCTGTGTAATGAGGCCTCCACAAAACCCGAAAAGTACAAGGTTTGGAGAGCTTCCAGAATGCTGAACAAAACACATGTACTGGCCACCATACTGGGCCCCAAATTCAATGAGGACAGAAGCTCCTTTGTTTAAGACCTTGCCCCATGTGTCTCTTCATCTGGCTGTTGATTTTTACCCTTTAATATCTTTTGAAATGAACCAGCTATCTAGTGAGTAAACCAGTTTCCTGAATTCTGTGAGCCACTCTAGCAAATGTGTCAAATCCTTGGAGAGGGCTGTGGGAACCTGTGGCTTAGATCCAAGCGGTCAGGAGCACAGGTGACCACCTGCACTTGGGTGACGTCTGGAGTGGGGAGGGGCAGTCTTGTGGGAACGAACCCTTAGCCTGTAGGATCTAACTGATGCTCTCCGGGTGGAGAGCGTGAGAACTGAGTTGAATTGTAGGATACCAGCTGGTGTCAGAGGGTTGGTTTTCGGTGGTGGGAACACCCCCTGCGCCACACACACACACACACACACACACACACACATTGAAATTAGGTTCGGAATTTTTACCCAGTTTTGGGGCAGCAGTGGGGAGCAAAGAGGACTGTGATAAACAACAGAGTGTGGGACCCTCATGAGCCAAGCAGAACTGCTCGGTGTGGGGAAAACCCCACACATTGTAACTGGAGTCAGAACTGTACCCCCAAATCCCTTCAGTCTGGCTTTAATCCACACAAATCCATCAACCATCTCATTAAAGTCACGAGTGACCTCTGAGTGTAAAATGCAAAGGATCGTTTTCCCTTCCTGCCTGACCTCCAGGTAGCATTCAAGTCTGTTGACGCCCCCTTGTTTCCTGTCACTTCTCTTGGCTCATGTGACGTCACAGTCCCCTATTTTCCTGCTCCTTCTCTGGCTGGTCTTCTGAAGGCTCACCTTGTCACTTCTCATGATTTTCACTCAGAAAATCTCATCCTTCCCAAGGCTTCCATTATTATGATCAAACTGCCAGAGACACCTAAATTTGTGTCTCCAGGAAAGACCTCAATTTTAAGCCTCAGACCCACATTTGGACCTGGCCTTTCCACCCCTCCATCTAAATGTCCCACAGGCAACCTCAAAGTCAGGGTCCCAAACTGAAACGATGGTCCTGCTCTCTACCAAGAGGGGCCAGCTAGGGAAACAGAAGCAACTCTTTGTACCTCAACAGAGAGGGTTTAATACAGAGAACTGGTTATGCAGGATGGAAAAGTAAAAACCTACCAGTGAATGGCCAAGCAGACCATGCTTTAGCAACAGCAAGAAGTAATCCCACCCCTATGCTACAGAGATACAGGCTGTGGGTGGTGTGACCCAAAATCCCAGGACCGTGGCCATCACTGGGGGCTAAAATCCTGGCAGGGTCAACGGGAGGAGAGCATGTGTCCTACAGAAGGTGCAGCCACAGAGGAAAATAATTACCCTGGTTTGTCTACTCCTGCCCACCCTGCACTCTTTCCCTGCTGCCTCCACGGGGCAAAGCCATTCAACAAAAGGAAATCATAATCCGGTGTGAATGTAGATTCACAAGTGATACACTGAAAGCTTGGTGAGGAAGGAGATGTTTATAAAATCACGGTAAGTCCCCGCAAAATCCTTATTAATTACAAAGAGCAAAACAGTATATTCACAGCGGGAAACACTGGCAGATACCACTTTAATTGGGTGAACAAAGTAAGCTCACTGGCAACAGGGCGAATTAAAACCATGCACCACGTAACAGGACGCAGTGAGAACACAGCACCGTTTCCGTGGCCTTCGTGCAAAAGACACAGAACCTTAATCTAATTATGAGGAAGCACCAGACAAATCCAAGCGAGCGTCTACAAAATAACGGGAATCTTCAAAGTGTCCAAATGCAACCTGTATCAATAGAATATGTACGACAAAAGCACAAAAGGATGGGGGGGGGCGGGTGACACCACACTGCTCCGAAGTAAATACATTGTACCCAGAGTAGCAAAATGTCAACACCAATCACATCGTGATAAGGTTAAAGATGCATATTAAATCCCTATAACAACCACTTAAAATTCAGAGATACAGCTTTAGAAAACGCAACAGATTAATTAAAATGGAATCACAAAATATATTTGATTAATTCAAGGGAAATCAAGAAAGAAGGAATACAGAAGGGCAAAAAAAAAGATGAGGCAAATGAACAGCAAATAGCAGAAGAACAGACATAAATCCAGTCCTATCAGTATTTACAAGAAATATAAACAGGCTACACGTACTCCTGGGAAGGACGGAGGAAACCCCACTCACCTGCGGACAGCAAGTGAGGCATAAGGGAAACAGCAGCTACCTGAAGACTGGAGAGAGAACAGAAACTGGCCGATCACGGTGGGGAGCACCCACTCAGAGCAGGACAGCTCTAAGAAAGGACTCTCCCATTTTTGCTGTATTTAGCCTGAAAGATAGTGCAATCATCCTTGTGGGAGGCCGAGGAAGCACCACCCATGGGAGGGATGCAGGAGTTTTGTTTTGTTTTGTTTTGTTTTGTTGCATGGGGGTGGAGGAGGTGGCGGGGGCAGCAGGGGGAAGCAGAGGACTGAGTCTGTAGTCTCTGAGGCAGCTAAAGAGAGAGAAGGGAATCATGGAAGGGTAAGAGCAGGAGAGGACACGCCCAAATTACACCTGCCAATATCTGTGGCTGAACCCCGAACAATGTATATGCAGACCAGCCTCAGAACGTCTCAGCTCAAGACAAAAGGTTGATGCCGAGACTGGAGTTGTGACCCAAAAGATTTCTGCGTCCAGTCCATCCAAATTAACTGTCTGCTGAGACAAAGGAGACAGCACTCAGTGGAGAATAACAAAATCCAGAGTCATGACGACATGACGTTCTTAATATCCAAGATTAATATCCAAAATTGCTCAAAATTTGAACATTTGAAAAAAGAAGTCTCGTTCAAGAGTGAAAAGACAATCAACGGAGACCAACTCTGGGATCCCTAGACGTTGGAATGACAGGAAAAGGATTTTAAAGCGAATTTATAACTGGCCTCGGTGATGGAAAAGAAAACATGCTCTCAGTGAATGAAAAGCCAAGAAATCTCAGCAGATAAATAAAAATTATAATAAAAGAACAAAATTGAACATCTAGAACTAAAGACTACAATATCTGTAAGTGAAATTTCACTGGATAAACTTAATAGCCAAATAGAGATGAAAAGGAAAGATTCGGTGAACTTGAAGATAAGTCAATAGAAGATACCCAAGTGTCAAAAGAGCAAGTATAAAAATGGGGGATAAAATGAACAGAGCCACAGGGAACTGTTATCTAATAGCAAATGATCTAAATAATATCCTATAATTGACATGCAAAGGAGTGAGGAAAAGAGACAGAAAAAAAATTTTTTTATATAAAATGGTTGAAAAGTTCCCAAAAGTGGGAGATAGACATAAATGTACAAATTCAAGGACACAACAAACCCAAGGCAAGATAAACTTGAAAACGCCATGCTTCTGCACATCGTAGTCACACTGTTGAAAGGCAGAGACAACAAACAAAGCAACAAAAAGAAAAACAACACATTGGGGCACCTGGGTGGCTCAGTCGGTTAAGCGTCCGACTCTTGGTTTCGGCTCAGGTCATGATTTCATGGTTCATGGGTTCAAGCCCCCCATTGGGCTCTGCACTCACAATGCAGAGCCTGCTTGGGATTCTGTCTCTCTCCCTCTCTCTCTGCCCCTCCCCTATTCTCATGCTCTCTATCTGTCTCAAAATAAATAAATAAACTTAAAAAAATAAAGTGCTAAACATCTTTAAAAGTGGGGAAAAAACCTTTCCAATCTAGAATTCCATAAATAGCAAAGATACTCTTCCAGAATGAGGATAAACATTTTCAGATAAAAGAAAACAAAGGGAATTAATTGCCAGCAAATATGTACTCCAAAAATACACCCAAGAGAACCCCTTCATGCTGTGGAAAAATGGCACCAGATGAAAAAACAGACCCCCAGAAAGGAATGGAAAGAAAGCATCAGAAATGGCAAAAGTCTAGATGAATACAAAAAGCTATTTTTGGGGGGGGGGGGTGGTTGTTTTTTGTTTTTTTGCTTTTCCTCTTAATTTCCTTTTAATACGTAAAACTATTTAAAGCAAAAATTATGATATTGTCTTCTAGGGCATTTAAAATGTAACTACATAAAATCACGTTAGCATAAGAGGTGGTTAAGTGGACCCACTATCTACATTTTACAAGAAGTGGTGACTCAGAGTAGAATGTGAAAAGTGTATACACTGCAATCCCTGTAGCAACCACTAGGACTATAATTCAAGAAAGTGCAGCTAAAAAACCTACAGAAAATTTAAACTTGTATTCTTTAAAATATTCAAATCATCCCCAAAAAAGGCAAGAAGGAAAGAACAGAGAAGTAACAAACAGACAAAGCAAATAGAAAACAAATAATAAAATGGTGTCTCTAAGTCTAACCACATCAGTAACTACACTAAATATCAATGGAATAATCTCTCTAACCAAAAGAGACACTGTCAAAGTAGATAAAAATACAAGACACAACTATATACTGTCTACAAGAGACACACTTTAAGGACAAAGACAAGATAAGTGAATTTGGTAGGGCTGCAGGACACAACATAAAAGGCAACTGTATTTGGGGTACATGGAGGGCTCAGTCAGTTAAGCATCCGACTTCAGCTCAGGTCATGATCTCACAGTTTGTGGGTTCAAACCCCACATCAGGCTCTGTGCCTACAGCTCAGAGCCTGGAGCCTGCTTTGGTTTCTGTGTCTCCCCCTCTCTCTGCTCCTCCCTCATTCATGTTCTGTCTCTGTCTCTCAAGAATAAGTAAAAGCTAAAAAAAAAATTTTTAAGCCAACTGTATTGGTACACATAGCAATGAAAAATTAGAAAAATTTTTAAAAAAAAGATCAACAACCCCATTTATAATATTAATTAAAACTAAAATACTAAAGAATACAGTTAATAAAAAACATGCAAGGCCTATACCCTAAAAACTACAAAGTACTTCTGAAGACGATTAAAAACGTAAATAAAATGGAGAAATACGCCATGTTCGTGGACTGAAAGATTCCATGTTGCTAAGATGGCAATTTTCCATACGTTGATCTATATGTGAATCACGTGAATGTTGAATCCCAGCTAATGGTGTGCATGCTGAACTACGTAGAAGAAAGGGAACGGATATGTGCAGTTTACTTCCAAATGCATCCAAAAACAAGATGGATTGATGGATGGAGATGTAAGTGATGAGGCAAGTGTGGCAAAATAGTCATGGTAGCGTCTACGTGGTGGACGTAAGGATTCTCCCCATCAATTTCTTTCAACTTTGCTCTACGTCTGAGATTTTTCACAATAAAATGCTGGGGAAACTACAATTATGAAATACTTCCCACATCTGAAAGAGCACGGGGAATGGCAAAATGAACAAATGAACACTCGTAACTCCGACCAACATGCTTGACAAATTAAGACACACAGACACAGCTGAAGCTCCCTGGGTACGTTCACACCAGCTCCCTCGCTGCTGGTGTTCACGATGCCCACGCGTGTTTTGTGCCGCTGACTACACACGAACGCATTTACACACAGCAAACAGAACTGTACTGCATGTTCTCAACTGTATCCTGCTGTAGGTATGAGTTGATAATTTGCTCTCCTCTTCCCCTTCAACTTAGAATTTAGAGACTCATCCAACAACTGTGACAAGAAGTCATTGTATATATATTTAGCTTAGTTATTTATCCATTCTGTCTGATGGACGCTGCAGCAAAACCATTATCAAGATGTGGCCTCTCTGAGCAGACGATGGTAGCCAAGCACTCAGATTCTGGGAATGGAAAGGCCTGGGTTCAGATCCTGACTTCGTGGTTTCAGGGCCTTGAGGACGTCACGTATCTTTCCGAGGCTCCGCAGGACGGGATGAGGGAGACCAGCTGTCTTGTCCCTTCTCTCTTTGCACTGCCCAGTCTCTGGCCAAGGCCCACCACTGGTCAAACCAAACCAGAGGAGAGACACATGCACCTTCACACACACACGCACCTACGTGCATGTGCACACACACGCGCAGAAACAATCATCCAGTGATATACTGGATGTAACGGGGCCACGCCTGGCAAACATTACGATCAGGGAGCTGGTGCCCGGGACAAGGCAACCCTAAGGAGGGAGAGGAAAGAGGGTCATGAGTCTGAGTGACAAGGTCAGGCACAGTCACATCCCAGCCACTTGGAGACAAAAACCTGGCACAAGGGAACACCCACCACAACTGCTGCTGCCCCACTATGCCCACGGGCAAGAGAATATCCTGAAGATAATCATGTCAACCTCCTAGCACAACTTCCAGGATCAGTGATAAGTATCGGGAGCGCCTGGGTGGCTCAGTCAGTTGAGTGTCAGACTTCAGCTCAGGTCATTATCTGCTGGTTCGTGGGTTTGGAGCCCGCGTCGGGCTCTGTGCTGACAGCTCAGAGCCTGGAGCCTGCTTCAATTCTGTCTCCCTCTCCCTCTCTGTCCCCTTCCCTGCTCTCTCGCTCTCGCTCTCTCTCTCTCTCTCAAAAACAAAATAAACATTAAAAAAGTTCAAGGGGCGCCTGGGTAGCTCAGTCGGTTAAGCATCTGATTTCAGCTCAGGTCATGATCTTGTGGTTCGTGGGTTCGAGCCCCACATCGGGCTCTGTGCTGACGGCTCAGAGCCTGGAGCCTGCTTCAATTTCTGTGTCGTTCTCCCTCCCTCTCTCTGCCCCCACCCCTCACCTCACTCTCTCTCAAAAATAAAAATAAACATTTAAAAAAACCCAAAACATCCAAGCGTGGCTTGGCCCAGCTCATCATTCACTCCATTTTCAGGCACCACTATAATCTGGGAATACTCCAATTTTCCAAAATTGTGACCTGGTCTAAAGCTCTCTGCGCAAATCGAAATCCCCTTTCATAGTTAGAATCCTCAAGCCTCTGACATTGACACTCGTTCCTGCCAGCCTCCGTCAGAGCTCCCAGACTCCAGCGCACTTGGGAGGGAGAACAAGGCAGAGGTGGGGCCACTCGCCATGTACTAAGTAATGGAAACAGGCTGACTAAACTCGGCGGGGCTAGTCGAACATGCTGAGCAAGTCATGGTTTGTTTGGGAAATGATCACCTGCCTCCTTCCTAAGCTCTGCCGAAATCTCAGCCCTACGCTCTAGACTTGATCTGGGCTTCACGACCGCAGGTGTCAGAGCTCCTGTGTCTGGGAAATCGGAGTTTTCCTTGGGGAGGAAATTAATAAAGCCCGGATTTGTGGCGCACCTGAGTCACGTTCACCAAACAGGTTGCTGGTTTTTTTGTTAAGCGTGAAAGTAAGCGCTGAGATTATTAACATCCGAAACGGGGGACCATGAGACAGGTATGGGCTCTGAAGCGGGCAGACCTGGCTGGAGTCCTGGCTCTGTCCCCTTCTGGCCCTGCGACCCTCGGGCAAGTGACCAAGTGCTTCGGAGCCCGTTCCTTATCTCTAAGTAGTGGACACAGGGAAGTTCCAGAGCTGTCCTGAGGATGATACGAGATAATACACATAGAGTCTAATGGGGACCCTGGAACGTGACAGGTGCTCGTTCGGTAGCTGTGGTGAGTATCGGGTCCCCCGCAGCGGGTACTGGAGGAAGCATCCAGAATCCACTCAGATGCTGCCGACAGTGGCACAAACATCACGGGCAAAATCACGGCCAAGTGCCTTCCTGCGTGATCTTGTTTCCTCTTCGCAGCCTTCCTGAAGGACAGGTGCTAGGACTAGTTTTATTACACAAGACAGGAAGGGAAGGCTCAGAGAGGTGCAGTAACTTGCACAAAGTCACAGAGTCAGTAAGGAGGAGCTCAGATCTGACCACAAGCCTCACTAACTCTAACCACTCGGAAAACGTGCCCCCCGAGAGTGTCCCGGGAACACCACACTCTTTGGTCATATTGCCCCACCCATGTACATCCTCCCGTTTTCCTTTCATTAGTCAAAAGCTACCCATCCTCCGTAGGCTCCTCCTCTGGGAAGCCTGCCCTGGTTAACTCCTGCGGACTGCACTGATGTCCCTTCTCTGGCTTCACTCCCTGTCCACACAGCTTCCTCAGGGGCTTACTGCATTTCTAGGTGATGCTTCGAGTCAAGAACGTTCAGTCCCCTCAAAGCCTTCTAGAGCCCCTGAGGGCACAGACAATCTTCCTTAGTTCCAGAACCCAGCAGACAAAGTCTTAACGAGTTGCTTATTGGCTCACTTCTTTACGTACATTCAAATAAGAAGTGACCAGGAAGAACCAAGACTGTTCTATAATATTCATTTCTAATTGACTTCTTTAAAAATTACCACATTAGGGGCTCCTGGCTGGCTCAGTCAGTAGGTAGAGCCTACTGATAAAACAGATGAATAAGTAAATAAATTTTTACCAAAATTACCACATTCTAGGGAAGAATCACTGATAGATGCCGAAATTCATGAGCCAAAGTATAATGTGAAGAAGGATATTTGCATAGTCTCCAAGTATCTTCCCAGATGTTTTTATTCCTAATTACAAAGAGTGGGAAAACAAATTTGCTGTGGAGAGCTAAGTAACCAAGGTCAACATCACCGGTGATAAGACACAGACAACATCACCTACCTCCTGTATGACGCACTGAGGACACAGCCCCTCGTTGGCTTTCCGCCCAATATGCACATCCTTGACCTAATCAGGAGAAAGCCTCAGATAAACTCAAGCTGAGAAATATTCTCAAAAATAACTGGCCGGCATGCCTCAAAACTATGAAGGTCATGAAAGAGAAAAAAAAAGACTAGGGAACAGAATTCGGCAGACTAAGGTGACAGGACATCTTGATGCAATGTGGGACCCTGAACTAGACCCTGGGGCAGAAAAAGGGCATTATGGGAACAACTGAAAGTTGTTTGGTTTTCTTTTACGATTTTTTTAAGCTTATTTTTTTTAATCTATTCATTTTTGAGAGAGAGAGACACAGAGCACAAGTAGGGGAGGAACAGAGAGAGAAGGAGACACAGAATCCAAAGCAGCTCCAGGCTCTGAGCTGTCAGCACAGAGCCTGACGTGGGGCTCGAACCCACGAACTGTGAGATCATGACCTGAGCCGAAGTCGGATGCTCAACCAACCGAGCCACCCAGGCGCCCCTATTTACTTATTTTTTTTGAGAGAGAGAAAAGCATGAGTGGGGGAGCAGCAGAGAAGGAGGAGAGAGAATCTCAAGCAAGTTCTGCACAGATCCTGACATAGGGCTCAAACTCATAAAACTGTGAGATCATGACCTGAGCTGAAACCAAGATCCAACGCTTAACCGACTGAGCCACCCAGGCGCCCTGGAAGTTTTTAATAATGCCTGTAGGTGGGTTAATAATTTATACCCACGTTAACTTCCCACTTTTTGTTTGTTTGTTTCTTCCAAGATTTCATCTCCTATAGCTTTGATACTCACACTGTGTTTATGTGCAATGTCAGCCTTAGGAGACACTGGAGCTTTTGAAACTTTTCCCTAAGTCTAAAGTTATTCCAAAACAAAATGTTTTAAAAATAAATGAAATAAAATGTAAATATGCTGTGTTCTGCTTGTTTCCATCATGGCACTTAGCATGGGTTCCAGTTACGCATAATTTTGCTCACTTGCTTCTTTACTGTCCTCCTCCATTGAGAATGTGAACTTGAACTTGGGAGTGTGAACTCAATTCCCTACAGCACATGCTCAACCCCCTTGTAAATAGAGACCAGGTTGGGGGCTCCTGGGTGGCTCAGTCGTTTAAGCATCCGACTTCGGCTCAGCTCATGATCTCACAGTCTGTGAGTTCGAGCCCCACGTCAGGCTCTGTGCTGACAGCTCGGAGCCTGGAGCCTGCTTCCGATTCTGTGTTTCCCTCTCTGTCTGTTCCTCCCCTGCTCGCACTCTCTCTCTCAAAAATAAATGTTAAAAAAAAAATATTCAAATAGAGGCCAGGCTGCAAGTTCACAGTTTTCTGCGGGTTGAGGATACGTACTTAGAACTTAGTAGTGTTTTGTTGTTGTTCCTGAAATTTATTTTTATAACACCCTTTCACAGGAACAAGTTATATTGGGTTCTATTTACGGTGCCAAATGTTAGCTTTCCTTTTTAAATATATATATGTTTTTTAAGTATTTTTAATTCAAAGAAAAAAATAAATAAAAAGTGCAAGAAGGCACATGGATATGACCTCACTTAACGAAGGAGGAACACGGTGGTACCTAACGTGACAAAAAGACTGCAAAGGTGATGTGTGAATTACTGAAGTTCAGTGATTACTATCAGTGATTACTGACAGACCATGTCTGATCAGAAATGGTGAATCGTTTCTCACGTTACAGCCAAGAGGACTCTCTTGCCAGATTTGGAGACTCAAAGGGTAAGCCTTCAATAGCTATGAAGCTGTTATTTATTTACATCGTGAATTCATACAGTCCTGACAATTCATACCCTATGTCCAAGAACAATGCTTTGCAATACCTCCAAATTCATTTATTCATCCAACAAATGTTTGCTGAGCACTTAGTATGTACCACATACTGTTCTAGATCCTTAGGACACATCAAAGGAGATCAAAGTCCCTGCCTCATAGACCTCACATTCTAGCCAGAAGAGGTGAACCATTAATAATGATACGTTAGGTCACTGACACGTCAAGTGATATGTCAGAAATCAGAGCAGGGCAGGGGGTAGTGGGACAGGGGTCGAGTGTTAAATTGGGAGGGGGCGGGGTCCTTGAGAACACTGGTGGCTGTTGCTGACGGAGTGAGGGCGAGAGTCATAGCAGATGAGCTCAAGAAGATGATGAGGCCAGATCATACGGGGCCTGTAGGCCGGTGGAAGGACTCTGGCTTTTGCACAAGAAGAGACTTGAGGGGACAAGGGAGGAGGCAGGCAGGCTCTTGTAGGGGTCCAGCCGAGAGAGGACCCTGGCTAGCACCTGGGTCACAGCGATGGAGGAAGTTCGATTCCGGATACGTGCAAGGAAGCACCCCACGGTCTGCTGTCACTCATACGTAGAGTGTCAGAGAATGAGAAAAGCCAATCACGGTTATTAGGGATTTGGCCTCAGCTACCAGATGATGATGGAAGAACCTGTCTGAGCACAAAGTTGACACTTCAGAGTCACTCAAGGCATATGCTGTCCCCGTGTGTAGAAGGGGAAACTATGGCACAGAGAGATTAAGCAACCTGCCCAAGGTCACACAGCTGGAACGTGGCAGAGGCAGGATTCAAACACGGGCAGCCTGGCTCCAGAGCCCATGATCTTAACCACTGCTTAACGGGACGGGAGGTCGGCCCAAGGGGCTCTCTGTGGGAGCTGAGAAAGGGCTGTTTTAATAAATCAGGCATAAATTCTCCGGGGTCTCTCGGGGACATTATATTTGGAGCGGGGAAGATTTCGGGGCATTTCAACCTTTCCTGGAAGTGTAACAAAGACCTACCTGAGCCCAGCCTAGCACTGCCTTCCCGACAGCCCCCGGCCCCTCCCAACCACTTTACTACCCCTTTGCTGAAAGGCTTTGCAAGGCATGGCCAGATTCAGATACTAATGTTTAACAGAAGCTATTTCGGTATTAGAGATTAATCAACTCAAGTGTTGTTCAAACTGGCCCCGATACGACGTGCGGTCGGAAGCACAGCCACGTGACAAGTGAAGACGCACACGTCTGCCCCCCGCCCCCTTCCATGCGTCTCCGGCTCTGCACTTAGATCTCGGCAAATCTTTCGCACGTTCCTGCTTTGATCCAAGGCCTCTTCCGAGCCAGGGTGAAATATGCCACATTTCATTCATAAAAGACACGATCAGAACAGACAATCGGTTATGCTGGGAAATAACACGTTTCCCCAGGCCTAAAAACAGTGTTTCATTCTGAGAGATTGAATATACAAATGGGCCAAGTACAGTAACAAAACTCCGACCCGCCACCTTGCAGCGACCAGGACCAAAGGGCGGACCACACAGCCTCTGCAGTCAGTCGCCAGCCCAGAAAGGTCTGAACTTGGGGTGTGGCTGCCGGCTTCCCTTGTTATTGCCTCTGCTTCTTGCTCTGGGCCAAGCAGAAAAGGCCACCATAGAGGATGCTCACTTCTCGTTAACCAACCTCCAGCCTCCCCACACCGGCAGCCTCCGACCCGAGCAGACCCAAGCCTTCCCTGGCTTCCACCAGGAGCCCCCCGACTCCCGCCCGCCCTGGAGTCTCCTCCAGACACAGGTGATGGTGACTGGCTCCCTTGGCGTAGGAAGCTCTGACTCGTTTGTTCTCAGTTGGGTGAGCCACAATTTCAGAGCCTTCTTTCTCTGGCCACGAAACAGAGCATAACAAAGAACAGTCCTGGGGCGCCTGGGGGACTCAGTCGGTCGAGCAACCGACTTTGGCTCAGGTCATGATCTCACGGTCTGTGAGTTCGAGCCCCGCGTCAGGCTCTGTGCTGACGGCTCGGAGCCTGGAACCTGCTTCAGATTCTGTGTCTCCCTCTCTCTCTGCCCCTCCCCCGCTCACACTCTGTCTCTGTCTCAAAAATAAATAAAAACACTTTGGATTCTGTGTCTCCCTCTCTCTCTGCCCCTCCCCCACTCATACTCTGTCTCTGTCTCAAAAATAAATAAAAACACTTCGGATTCTGTGTCTCCCTCTCTCTCTGCCTCTCCCCTGCTCACACTCTGTCTCTGTCTCAGAAATAAATAAACATTTAAAAAAAATTTGTTTTAAAAAAGAACAGTCCTATGTAGGGACGGAGGACGACAAGAGACTCGATGCTGACCCAGAATGGTTCAACGGGTGGAGATTGGTCCCCATCGGGACATGGAGGACGGCCCAGAAGAGTGTTTCAAATGGGGGTTCCTGGCTCACAAATGCAGACCCGTGCCCGAAACCCAGTGCTCGCCCTACTCATGACTTCAGCAGGTAACCCCTAAACTCTCCAAGTCTCTTTCCACACCCACAGTTCGCGCTCCACCTCCCAAGGCAAAGTCCCTGTGAGAACCCACTTCAGCGCTCCAATCGACTTCGGCGGGAGGGAAGCGTACTCGAGGGTTTCTGCTCACCGCCACGATGACGCTTCGGGGCCCCCTGCACTCTCCACGTGGGGTCCTCTTCCAGCCGCATCGGCCTCCGCCTCCCTAAGTTAACCCTCAGCTCTGGGATGGCTGGTGGGCGTGCATAGCCCGGGTGCGCCAGCTGCCCGTCCTGTCTGCCAGGCGGGAAGGGGGTGCTATGAGGGGACGAAGGGCCCCCAGGGCCTTCCAGAGCCGACCACTGCACACCCAACACTCTCTAGCTGTGCGACCTCGGGCCAGCTCCTTACCCTCTCTGTGCCTCAGGAAAAATAGCGATAACGGCAGTACTCGTCTCCTTGAGTCGTTTGTTGGCAGAATTCCGTGAGTCCGTGCATGTCAACAGCTTCGAATGTGGCCCAGACCGTTCTCCGTCCCCCATCATTTATGTCATTTCCCTGGCCTGAAATGCCTTCCCAACCAGGCTCCCCTGGCCACCAGACCATCAGCTCTCCCTTTCCTCAAACTCCTCACCCAACAATGTTCTCTCTACACCAAGGAGGGCAAATAAGTTAAATGTCAACCACTCCACCTTCGCAGGGACTGGTAGGGGCTGCAGGGACTCCTGGGCTCAACGCTGCAGTCCATTAACACTGTCTGCCACGGCAGGGGGGAGCGCTGAAGAGCTGTGGTCGATTAGTGATGTCTGCCCGCACAGGAGGCACGCACTCTGTGGTATGAGTGCAGAAGCCAGACCCCTGCCCTCCTGGGGCTATTGCAAGCATCTGAAGCTAAGGGAATCTCTGTAGGGCCAGAGCCGGGCTTTAGACCACGCCAGCCCCACCACTGGAGTGGCTGGGACAGGACTGGGTCCAAGCTAAGTTCTGACTCAGTTGTCACCGAGACTAACTCAAGCGGCTCCAGATAGGAACCGTGCTTCCTGCAGACGGCTAAACCCCTCTTGGGATCTGCCAGAGCCCAGAGCCTCGGGATCCTTTCAACTCGAACGAACACACTCCCCAACAGGTGCGGGGTCTGGCATTAACGATCCATTCCCACGTCTCGCCTGCAACCAAACAAAGCAAGCCTTGCTGGGCAGCCCCCTGGCCTCTGAGCGCTAGGGGGTAACCACAGGCTAGCCTCCGGTGTTGAGACCAGGCACTGTGCCAAGAGCCTCACTAACCTGATCAACCCCCACGGCAACCCCGAGAGACGCGCCCCGTCAGTATCCCGACCTTACGGATGAGGAAACAGAAGCCCAGAGAAGCTAGAAGGCTTGCCCCAGGACGGAGCCACAGATCCGACCGGTATCCCACGAAGCTTCGTGAGCAAAACAAGCTGAAGACGGGTTTGCCCCCCAGCACAGAGAAGCTCCCCACTTTTCGCAACCCTAAAACTGCATCTTCATCGTACAGATAGAGACTGCTGGTTTCCTTGACCAAAGGATTCTTTACCGACGAAAGCCTGAGAGGTCGGGGACACTATCTCAGAAAGCTCGGTCGCGTAGTCAGAAGGTGGAATTCATCTGCAAAGTTTCGCCTTACGGGCAGCAAAGACAGGGTTCTGTCCGCCAAGTCAAGGCCGGCAGTGACAGGTTCAGACTATCATGTGACAGCTTAGCTCCCAGCCTGAAATGCTGCTCTCAGAGCACCTGTTTTTATTCCTGGCTTCACAGCAGAATAACCCAGGGAGCTTACAGAAAATGCAGGTGCCCAGGGCCCACCCCCAAATATCCTGCTTTACTCTGTCATCTTGCGTCGGTCCCCATCCCGTGTCCGTCAGTCTCCTCGCTATCCTGGGCACTCGGCAGACGACCAACACCCCATTCCTAACGGACAGCTCATTGACCGCAAGCTGACTTCTCCCCCGCCCGACCCGGCCCGGCCACTTACCTGAGAGTGAAGTGGTCTGCCACAGAGCCACTGGTCAGGGAGACCAAAAAGGTGGCCGTGTCCCCTTCCCGGACGAGGTTCAGGGGCACCGAGACGACGACGTTCTCGTCCAGGCTCACCAGGGACCACTTGAGGTCGTCCTGGGTCGGGTAGACCACCACACTCCCGATCCTCTCCCGGGCCGGAGACGCCTGCCGGGGGCCGTCCTGGCCGGAGTGGATGTTGTTCTCCCACTTGCCGTCCTCCTCCAGCAGGCACTGGCCGGCCTGGTCGGCCGGGTAGAGCGAGAAGAAGAGCTCCATGGCGGTGCCGCCCAGCAGGGCAGGGATCTCCTCCTCGGGCTCCAGGTCTAGCCCGGAGCTGAACCACTCGGGAAGCAGCTCCAGCTCGGCCACACACAGCCCCGGGTCCCCTCGCAGCCGGCAGCTGGCCGCCACCTCTCTGGCCTCGGGGAAGGCGAACATCTTGACGCACGGGAGGTCTTCCTCGGGGTCGCCGTCATCCCAGTGCGTGCCAGTCACGTAGAACAGCGTCTGCACCTTGGGCCTGTTGGAGTAGACGGAGCTGTCGAGGATGTGAGATTTCAGCTTCCAGTTGAAGGGAAACTTCTCCGTGTTTCCGAAGGACGTGGAGGTCAACAAGAGGTCCTGGGGGATGGGCTTCTCCGCTGAAAACGGGCCATAGCTGGCGTTGACGGTCGGGGGGCTCCGGGCCCGGTAGATGAACAGTGACTCCACCCGGGCCTGCAGACTGGAGTTCCTCGTGACGTCCTGGTTGGCCTCTTTCAGGAAGAAGGCTTCCTCCGCGTCAGCGATGCGCAGGCTCGTGGGCAGGTAGGCAGGGAGCGAGGAGAACCTCTGCAGGCTGTCCACGATCCCTCGGCTCTCGGTCTCTGTGCGGGAGAGGAAAGCAGAGGAAGAATGAAGGCCGGGCCCCAGCGTGAGGGGCACAGTCTGCCCCCGCCGCCCCCTGGCCACGCCGGGCCCCAGCACAGGGCTCTTCGGGGACTCCCCCAAAGCAGCCGGTGTTGAGTGGGAAGGAGCCCATTTGCCACCGATCCGACAGCCTGCGGGCTCACAGGACCTCTCTGTGGGGTCACCCCACAGACAGGAGGCTGCACACCCGTGATGCCCACCCGAGCCCACGTGCCATCGTGGGGCACCTCCACCTGCTGCGTCGTTCGGATACTTACGCTTCTGCCCATCCCTCCCAGACGCGCCGCACGTTCCGACATCTCCACGATTCTTTTTTTAAGGGGATTCTTTAGTGTCTATTTATTTATTTTTGAGACGGGGGGAGGGAGAGAGAGAGAATTCCGAGCAGGCTCCACACGCTGTCAGCGCAGAGCCCGACGCGGGGCTCGAACTCACGAACTGTGAGACCACGACCTGAGCCAAAATAGTCAGATGCTTAACCGACTGAGCCCCCACCCAGGCGCCCCGACATCTCCGTGACTCTTACTTTAACGAGGGCGAAGCTATGGCTCAGCACTCCCGCTTCTAGAAAGCTCTCCTCCCGAAATACCAGGGAGAATGCACAGACATTGATTTATCTACAAGGATGTCGGCTGAAGTTTCACTTTGCGAACAAACTGAGGAGCGCGTGTGCTGGGGCCAGGGGCCTGCATGTGAATCCTGAAGCCGCCACGTCCTGACTGATCGACCTGAGCAAGTGACTTTAGCCTCTCTGTCCCTCAAATGTCCTCATATAAAGTAGGAGGTAAACAGAAGTCCTACCCTACTGGGTTATTGTAGGAATTAATGAGTCGGTAAACATGAAGTGCTCAGGACCGTGCTGACCCCCATAAACATCAGCCAGTCTTTGCCTGTTACTGTTACTATTACCACTACCTGTTCAATGAAACCATTCTAAGGATTTATTCACAGAAAATGACATAAACTGTACATTGTTAATTTTAAAAAATTTTTGCAACACAGAGACAGAGTGTGAGCAGGGAAGGGGCAGAGAGAGAGGGAGACACAGTATCTGAAACAGGCTCCAGGCTCCGAGCCGTCAGCACAGAGCCCGACGTGGGGCTCGAACCCACAAACCGTGAGATTGTGACCCGAGCCGAGGTCGGACGCTCAACCGACTGAGCCACCTAGGCGCCCCTACACTGCACATTTTTACAGTGGATAACAGGCAGCTCTAAGAAAAAATGAGGTAGAGCTACATAAACATACTTGGGAAAATGTCCACCATATATCAGTAAGTATAAAAAATTACAAATGTATCATATATGATCCTACTTGGGTATTATTTCAAGATTCCCTATGTATATATACACATGTATATAGTATATTTATGTTTGTGTGTCCATAGAACCAAAGAGAAAAGGTTTCACCTTTTAACATCTACTTTCTTTAAATTTGTGACAGCTGTGTATTATTTTGTTAATTAAAATATATACATATACATAAGCATGTGTATGTGTGTATGTATCCCTATAGGCATGTGTGTATGTTACTTTCAAATGGGAAAACACGGACCCAAAAAGCTTTTTTTCAAACTAAGGAGAGTCCACCAGTAGGGGCACCTGGGTGGCTCAGTCGGTTAAGCGTCCGACTTCAGCTCAGGCCATGATCTCACGGATCGTGAGTTCGAGCCCCGTGTCGGGCTCTGTGCTGACAGCTCAGAGCCTGGAGCCTGTTTCAGATTCTGTGCCTCCCTCTCTCTCTCTCTCTCTCTTTCTCCCTCTCTCTGCTCCTCTCCCACTCATGCTCGCTCTCTCTCTCTCTCTCTCAAAAATAAATAAAAACATTAAACTTTTTTTTAATAATAAAGAGAGTCCACCAGGAACCAGGATTGGCAAATCAAGCCAAGAACAAACAGGGCTTCTCCCCTGCCCTGAAATAAATCTCCAGCCCTAAAGCCAGGGCAAGAAGAAATGCAACCTGACGGGTGGGTTTAGCCTCCCTGGTTGACAAAAGGCAAACAAATACCACTCCATACACTCTAACTCCTGGTAACACTGTTTTCTGCAACCATTACGAATTCTGCAAAATATACTTTTCTTTTTATTTTTTTTACAGTTTATTTATTTTTGAGACGGAGAGCATGCGAGCATGTGTGTAAGCAGGGGAGGGGCAGAGGGAGACAGAGAGAGAGAGAGAGAGAGAGAGAGAGAGAGAGAGAGGATCCCAAGCAGCCTCCATGCTGTCAGCGCAGAGCGGACACAGGGCTCGATCTCAAAACCTGAGCCAAAATCAAGAGTCGGACACTTAACTGACTGAGCCACCCAGGTGCCCCTGCAAAATAGACTTTTCTATTGATTTCATTTGGGGTGCCTTTTCAGGGCTGTCCTTGGTGAGCCTTCCGGGCCCAGAGGATGACAAAATTATAATGAGGAGATTAGGGAAAAGATACAACCACGTAGGGGCTGATGCATTATTTCCCCAGGAAGGTGTTCAGAAAGCCAGTTCTCCACAAAATACTGTACGATCTCACTTGCTTGTGTACCCTAAAATAGTCAGAGTTAGAGTGGTGATTGCCAGGGGCCGGGGTTGGGGGCGTGAGGTGGGGGTGGGGGTCAAATTTTCAACTGTCCAAGATGAATAATCTCTGGAGATCTAACATAGAGCGTGTGACACAGTTAACAATCCTGTATCGTACGTTGTAATTTGCTAAGAGCACAGATTTTAAATCAAATCGAAACACACACACAGTAGCTCGGTGGAGGTAATGTATATGTTAATTAGCTTGTTTGTGGTGATTATATATACATGAGTACTTATATCAAAACATCAAATTGTACACCTTAAATACATACACTTTTTATATGTCAATGCTATCTCAGGAAAGGAAGGGAGGGAGGGAGGGAGGAAGGGAGGGAGGAAGGGAGGAAGGAAGGAAGATCTTTTCAAGTGCCATCAATATGGCCAGTGCTGTGTCAGATTAATTACTGGAGAAGCAGTTATTACCCATTTACTCCTCTGATTATCTATCAGACTATACTTACTAGTCATTTGTCATAGTTCCAGCCCTGTGGCGTGTAGGGCCATCACGGGGACAAGACAGATGTGATTTCTGCCCCAAGGAGCTGGCAAAGTCTGGAGGCAGGCACAGCCAATGTATATGAGACAATTAGGAAACTGAGTGTTAACACCCTTAGAAACACCCATCCCAGGGGCGCCTGGGTGGCTCAGTCAGTTGAGCATCTGACTTCGGCTCAGGTCGTGATCTCACCATCCGTGAGTTCGAGCCCTGCGTCGGGCTCATTGCCGTCAGCACAGAGCCTGCTTCAGATCCTCTGTCTCCCTCTCTCTCTGCCACTGTCCCACTCACTCTCTCTCTCAGAAAGAAAGAAAGAAAGAAAGAAAGAAAGAAAGAAAGAGAAAGAAAGAAAGAAAGAAAGAAAGAAAGAAAGAAAGAAAGACCCATCCCAGTAATTCCCCACCTAGTAACCGTGCTGGGGAGATAAACCAGAGATCAGAAAGGAGATCAACGTGGCAAGTAGGTTTGTCACAAGCAAGACTTGTCATGGCAACATACTGCAAGCAACGTAAAAACCCATCATGAGGGACACAACTAAGCAAATGTTGAAAGCCATACTGTGTGTGTGACATTAAGCACCACGATTTCAACGAACGTGGAGCGTCGCGAGAAAATGCTTACGCTGTGTTGAGTGAAAAAGCAGACATCCAAACTCTACTTAAATTATCCCAAACCTGCTTAAAATGTAATATGTATTATAATACATGATATGTATCACATAGAACATACACGCATACACACGTAAACACGCACACCATATGTTGACTTTCATGCTACAGACCTCCGCGTCCTCCCAAACGTGTCCCGTGGGACTGGGTAGGATTTGGATGGAACACAGAAGGGGGAGGCGGGAACTGACTTTCAAGAATTAGCCTCATCGTAAGGCAAGTTTTAGCTGTTGCCACCACCAAGGGGCAATTTGTATTTCGACAACGTCAAGCCGTGCAGAAGCGCCATTTCATATGAAATTTAAATTAGTGTCTTGTTGGTTTATTTCCCGTCTCCAAACCGGGAATTTAAATTCTAGGTGAACCTGACCATGAAACAATGGGCAAAAAGGGAACATCTGCCTTGCACAGCATGACGGTCCCCTTCAGCGGAGCCAAGTGGGCACCCGGCCGACCAGATTCAGGAAGCAAGAGGTAAGTCCAAATTTTACCTTCTTACAAAATGTAGGGGAAGCCCAAGGCAAGGTTTAAATTCTGGCTTATTTACACGCGTGGAACGGGACATTAAAAACATATGTAGGTTTTAATAGGCTCTGTTTTCATTGTGGATTGTTGTGTTTTTTTAATCATTTGTGCCAATTAATTTATACGTCTCAAAAACTGATTCGCAGGAGATGTAAAGCCGTGCCTCCTCCCTTGTTTATTGTGGCCAAAGCGTGCATTTCATCTGAAATACCAGTGTGGGGTTTACAATCCTGCCCCAACATAACTCAAGCAAAACGCGGCACAAATTTTGTCTGAAAGCTGATATGGAAAGCCGTAAAAATCAGCGGGCAGGGCCTCGATTTGTCCTCGAACCAGATCGCAACAAAATGTGATACCCGAATTCAGGAGTGTCCTGTAAAGCCATGGGACGGTGCCCTAAGAAACACATCCATGGCCTGAGAAGCGACCACCCCTCGCTTTAATCCCCAAGTGTCACCACTCTTGGGGCGCCAAGTGTCTCCCTGTCACCGCCCTTTTCCCCATTGGCAGGCAGACCAGGTGGCCCAGGCTCTGAATGCGACATGAGGTCCTATTCAGCCTGCTGATTTCCTCGAGGGCTCTTCACCGCCTGTCGAGCGACGTGGGTCCCGAGAGCATGAACTGAGGGAGTCTTAGGAGGCCCAGCTGAACAGGGCTTGTCACCACCGCCCTCATTATGAGCCGGGAAGAGACTCCCGCACGGGTTCGCCGAGAGCACGAGGTGGTGTGCCAGAAGGACGCTCTGTACCTCTGGCCGGGAACCTCCCAGAACGACGTAATCCACAGCAAACCGGGAACTCCGGCGGGGACCGTGCGACCCGAGTGCATGGAACCTCACCTCACCGCTGCGTCTGGCACCCGAGAAACATCCCTGGGCACGTGCCTTGGTTGGGATCAGTGGGACCTACAGTCCCGAGCCCCAAGGCGATGCAGCGTGAACCTGCTTCCACGCACGGACTCGTATTTTCGCTCACGTCGCCAGCCTGCCTGGTAGCTTATTATCAGTCTTGTGGCCACTGGTCGCCCACCTGAGGGTCCCGGCCTATGGCATTCCCAATTCACACCAGACAACCCAGGCACGCACGGCCAGGTGTCGAAGGCTCTCTTTCCAGTGTGCCAGGTGGCCACGTCTTTGTGAAGCACCCGCAAGAGACCTTCCTCACTGATCTGTCAGAGTGTGGTCCTAATGGCCGATCGTTCCCAACCCAGGTGGCTGCACCGATGCACGTGCCAGAGAACACGTATTATGGTACCTGGGCCTGCCCGCCAAATAGAGCCAGATGGTCTCGGGCGGGGCCCAATGTTCTCTACGTTCCCTGGATAGTTCGATGGAATAGCCACGAGGAGAGGCACTGCGCTAAAAAGTCAAAGACACTACTGAGCACACAGTAGGCGCCTTGCAAAAATTACATCATTCGTTGCCTTGAGGGCAAGGCTTGGGGTACAGGCCCTCAAGTCCGTTAAGGATTAGATAGGACTATTCAGACAGTGACAAGACAAAAGATAGAGACATCATCGTCGCCACCACTCACCTAACCCTTGTGACGCACCAAGCACTATTCTAAGCATCTCACAGGTAGTGACTCTTAGTCTTCACAGCCTTCTGGTTAGGAGGATTTCATTGTCATCCTCACTGGCCGAAGGGGAAACTGAGGCACGGGGGGTTATGGGACCTGCCTGAGATCACACGGCTGGTAGGCAGCAGAGGTGGAACTCTGTCCAGGCAGGCCAGCTCCAGGGAGAGCTCACCGTCCCAGTCACCACGTTCTGCTGCTAGAGAAAAGCTCAGCAAAGAACGTCTACACCGCAAGGGTGCCAGCCATGACTCAAAGGAACGGCCAATGGGCCTCTGGGTCGCCCAGCTCTCAAAGCACAGGATGAGGTCACTAGTTGGACACTGTCCATAAGAGAAAGAAAGGAGCAAAGCTTTTCCCGGCTCTGAGAGAAATCCCTCCGCCGGGCGCTCCGGCAGGGCCCCCGAGGGACACGACAGCACCCCCACGGCCCCACGACAACCCACCGTGAGCGCATCAGCACGCTTCCCGCGGTGCCCCTCCCCGCAAGGTGGCTTGCAGCGATGATAGACAATCAAGGGAAAGCAAGTCTGCAGGCGACAACACCAAAGGAGCGTGGGCCGAGAGAGCTGACAGCTGGCGGAAAGTCCAGCCGGAGAGAAGAGTGAACTCCAGATTTTGACCAGAGAGAATCCCACCCTTCGCACTCCCCTCCACGGACAGGCTTTCTTACCCAGCCAGCCAAGGTCTTAGAAGGAGGTAGGTGGCAGGACCCTGGAGATTATATCCTCAGGCAAAATCTGGGGGTACAAATATTCTACGGAGATGAAAAAAGGCCAACGCCCAATCTTTAAAACGTAGCCGAGAACATCCGTCTTTTCTTTCTTGACGATTACCACTGCCTTCACGCCGAGAAAGCGCTCCCCGTATCCCAAGATCAAATACACGCTCACAGACTTTCATCTGGTCGTCTGGGTATGCACGTGTGGGTCCACATTTTTACCTTTAATTCTTTTCTAACGAGGTATATTCGACAACTAAAACTGTATATGTTTAAGGGGCACAATCCGATGATTGGATGCGCATATACAATTGTGAAATAATCATCACAAAAGCTAATTCGCCTCAGAGGGTGTTGGGTATGTGAATTAGCTTGATTTTTCCCCCTTTTTTGGGTAGTGAGGCCATTGTAGATGCACCCTCTTTGCAGATTTCGGGAAACACATTTAACTCTTGAACCTCTCATGCCGTCTCACGCGAAGTGAGAATCTGGTGACGGTAATCGGCAGACATTGAACCTGCCAGCGGGAGTTTAAGTGGAATTCGCAGTTTAAGGGAAGGGTATTGAAAAACTTGGGGGTGGAGTCTTCAAAGAAGTAATTCAGTTAAAATGAGGTCGCCATGGTGGGCCCTAATCTGGTATGACTGGTGTCCTTATATGGCCACAGCCGTGCGTGCACACGCATGCATACACGCACGCGGGAAAGACCGTGTGGGGATACAGGAGAAGCTGTCTCCAGGGCGAGCAGAGAAGCCTCAACGAAATCAACCCGCTGACACCATCATCTTGGGCAGCTGGCCTCCAGAGTTGCGAGGAAATAAATTTCTGTTGTTCAAGGCGCGCGGTTTGTGGGACTTTGTCACGGCGGCCCTTTCTAGCAGCTGGACTTGCACGTTAACTTCAGAGTCATTGCGTCAAACTGCCCACCCCAGAGCCCAAGTGGACTTGTACCTGGAGGCGAGGCTCTGCGCGTGAGGGTCAGGGATGCCTTCCAACTTCCTGATCGATCTATCTGTGTGTCTCCGACTCTCCTACAACGAACATGTCTCGCTTATTCAAAAGCTAAGAGAAATATTGACATTTTTCCTTTTAGAAAGAAAGATGCGGAATTTGATTTTAAGTGGTAGACTGAACACACTCATGTCCCCGCATCTCCGCACAAAAATAAAAGCATACAAGTACAAACAGGGATAAGCCTATTATCTAGAGAAATGGAAGAAGGCCATCCGAAGATAAAATATTTCAACAAATCTCTGGAAGACAACAAGTGGAGGAAAGTGCATTGATGGAGGGGCAAGACAGCAGAGGAAGTCTTGTGCTAGAACATTCTGTGTGTGCCGCAGAGGGTCTCGGGCTACCGTGCCGGCTGGGACCCAGGCTCAATGTTGGCACACGCAGCAAGGACAGGGGGAGAGTGAGGCTGAAAACCAGGGGCGTAACTGAATTCTGTAGATGGGACGCCCCCTGCAGACAGAACCCCACCCTGAGTAAAGGCAGAATAGTGATCCCCAGTTGAGACTCAACGCTTCTCTGAGGACACATATGTCCCCTGAGAGGGGACATAGGTGGGACAGCCCTGTGCAACCATGGGGACCAAAGTTACACACTGAGAAAGTAATGCGGGACGTCAGAAGGAGCTGGCCACGGCATGACATATAAGAATAAAGAAAACAAAGTAAGCCCCTACTTGCTAAGCCCCGGTGGCCAGGAGCTTCTGTTACCTGCAGCCAAATGCAATGGTAACTGGTAAGAAAGACAAGTAGGAGGGTGTGTGCACTAACTTCGTCGTCCTCTCTTACACAGACCGCCCTGCTGTCCAAATGTGTTCACTCCAGGTGTAGAGCTAGAATAGTGCGTAGAATTATAGAAATAATCACAAGCAGAACTGAACGTGGAAATGGCCGGACGTGGCTGACTTTGGGGAGGGAGATCAAAGACACAGAAGGATAGAAGACTATCGCCTTTCTCTGGAAGTTACGCCACACCATTCTATTTCCCCCTATGTACACAGGACCGTGATGATGAGTAGACTTTGTCTGCACGAACCCGGAACTCACCACGGGAGGGGAGGGAAGCACTGAACAGTGGTGGAAACCAGAGCAGGGGAGTGAGGGGAGAGCAGCGTTAGCCTCGACAATGAGGCGTCGTGTCTGCAGGGAAGATGGCCACCTGTCAAAAAAAAGTCTTTCTACCCACAGAATTGCACATGGGCTGCTCAGCCAGGAGCCTCCCCAGCCTTCTCTGCATCTGTATCCAGCTCTGGCCAGTGAGATAAGAATGTAAGTGCCGCGTATTACGCTGAAGCCAAAATGACATTTTTTTCCTTCCAGCCGGGAGAAGAGGAGGGGTCTGGGGCCCCCGGTTGTAGCACAGCCATAAGCTGGAAGGAGCCTGGGCCCCCGAGCCTCCACCCAGAGGACAGCCAGCCAACCAGGAACACCCACGTCGGATGTGAACGAGGACTCGCTCAGTGCGCTAAGCCAGTGCCGACGTTTGTTAGAGCAGCCAGTGATCCCTCGCCCAGACACCACGGTACAGGCTGACAATCCGGAGAGCTGTGATCCTGCTTAAATCACACGTCTCTTCCTTCGTGTAAACTGGGCTTTTGTTAGCAAGAAGGAGGAAGACGTTCAGAGGAACAAAGCGAGGGGCTGTTAGGCCAACGTGAGAAGTTTCCATGGGGCACCAGATGTAGAAAGAGCATTGTTAAACGGATTATATAGATCTCAGTGACAGTAATTTTGACCTCCTATAGGCACCGTCAGCTGTTAAACAGTAGGAAATGTTGATGACCTTGTTCTCATTTCCATTTATATTTATTCTAAATTGGACACCTCAAGAGATTATTTAAATAAAAAAGGGAAATTCACTAAGTGATGCTGACAGGTCAGCCCCTGTCTGGTTGGGAGGCAGCTGGTGCTTGCTTACTAGAGGCAGAGGGACTACTGGGCTGGACCCCCAGGCCTGTCATCGGCTCAGCTGATGTACTGAGACAAGTCACTTCATCCCTCTGAGATTCAATTTCCCTCCGTGGCAAATGGGGTGTCACCTCCTGCCACCCTCCCTGCCACCTGGAGGGAAACCCCAGTATGCGACTCGTTGCTGTGTAACTCCATTTACAGGAGTGTCATATGAGGACCCTATTTGCTTGGGACTTCTCACCTGCTCAGCCCCGACTTCCCTCTCTCCAGTCATTTCTGATGTCAAGTCCCGGAGAAGCCGTACGGAGTCTAAACAAAAGTGGATTTTAATGGCGGTCGGGGCTGGAGCGTCTACAGGCAGGCTAGCATCAGGATCCGGCATCTCGACGATGTCATCGGTGTGGGTTTTCACAAATGTCTTCAACGGGTGAGTGGCTACACAAATGTGTATGCACTGGATGGAACGTTACTCAGCAGGAAAGAAAGAAGAGGAACCGACACGTACACGACCTGGATCAATTTCACATGCATGATTCCGAAAGTCAGAAGGCAACCTCAGAAAGCCGCCTACTCTACGGTGTCACGTATGTGACATTCTAGAACCATTACGACTGGAAAGATGGAGAATAATAGGTCACAGACTGCTAGGAACTATGGGATGGGGAGGGTGTGACTACCAAACATTTTTTTAAGTATCAGGATGGGTCTGATGGAACCTTCTGGATGCTGGTTGTGACAGCGGTCACACGAAGCTATGCATGGGTCAAAAACTCACTGCACGATAGACCAAAAAGGGAAAATTTTACTAAGTTTTTTTAAGATGCATTTTTATCCATCCCTCTGCTCTTTTCTGTGGAGCTGGTTTTATTCTCAATCTGCACAGCAGAGCACAATTAGCATCACTAAGCCTCACATTTTCCTTCCTTCACATCCAACAAGACCAGCGAGGCTTTCTTTCCCCCAGTTTTCCGGGAAGAGGGCAGTGGGGCATTGCCTTGGCTCTGATGGGTCACATGCCCATCCCTGAACCAATCACTATGGCCGGAGGAATGGCCTGTTCTGATTGGCTCAGCCAAAGTCATGTGTCTCTTCCAGGGAGCCTGGAAGGAGGTACATGGAGGGGGTTCCCCCAAAGCATCATAAGGGTACCATTTTGACAAGAAGAACAAGGGTGTTTTTTGTAAGAAGCAACACAAAAATCCACTCAGTTACCCAAATGGAACAATCTCCACCAGGTCAAGGCTGATTTCTTTACTTAAACCTTCTCAACACAGTTGGTGTTGAAGAAAAGAAATCGGGAATACACCCGGGGTCACAAACCAGGCGTTTTAGCCATTACCCCGGCCTTTTATTTTTTAATGTTTATTTATTTTTGAGAGAGAGAGAGACAGATCACAAGTGAGGGAGGTGCAGAGAGAGAGGGAGAGAGAGAATGCGAAGCAGGCTCCAGGCTCTGAGCTGTCAGCACAGAGCCTGACATGGGACTCGAGCCCACAAACTTCGAGATCATGACCTGAACCGAAGTCAGATGCTTAACCGACTGAGGCACCCCCAAATGAGTTACTCAAAGCAAGTACGGATAAGCGGGTTGCATCTGAGACGCGTAGGCAGAGGCACTGACAGCTCAGAGAAGCTATGTTCTACATCCGAACCAGAACTTTCTTCAAATGCAGAAAAAAAGAGCCAAGTGCTGTAGAGTGAGTGTGCGCCTGTCGAGTGAAGTAGACGCAGCCGAGTTAGTTCTGCACGGCATTTCCATTGCTATATTGGCATTTGCAACTGGCATCGCGCAGTCAAAACATGGGTGGCAAACCGCATTAACAGAATGAAAGATAAAGATCCTACGGCCACCCCCTCAGTCGGCTGAGCATCAGACTTCAGCTCAGGTCATGACCTCGCGGTTTGCGGGTTCGAGCCCCGCATCAGGCTCTGTGCTGACAGCTCGGAGGCTGGAGCCCGCTTTGGACTCTGTGCCCCTCCCCCACTCAGGCTCGCTCTCTCTCTCTCTCTCTCTCTCCCCCTCTCAAAAGTAAACAAACATTAAAAAAATTATTTTAAGAAAATCCTATGGCTACCTCAACAGATGCGGAAAAAGCATTGAACACACACAGTGAAACAGCACTAACACAGGCTGGCGTGGGTCCGCCCCCAATCACTCATGGAGTATCTTTCCTTCTCTCTCTTATTTTTTTCTACTATTCAAACCCGCCAAGTACCTATAGGAAAGGAAACAAATGTCTAGTCCTTATGGCTGGTCCTTCGAGACTCTGTTTTCACGAATCGTTAGGACTGTTTTTTAAGGGTTAAGGGTTTAAACAGCATGATCTTAAACGTCTCTCCCACAATCCTCGTGACTATCTGATTGCTTGAAAACCCCTTTCCGCCTCCTGTACAACAACGAACTTCAGCCCTTTTTCTGTCTGAGCTAATTTCTCGCAACAATCGAGCAAGTAAATGATCGCCCGGATGCAGGGAGTGAAGAGCTGTGACGGGAAAAGGCAAGCAGCGGGTACAGCCTACTTCCGAGGAACAAATCCACATTTAAAGAATTGATAACAAATAAGTCCATATCGTTGTTCATTTGCCAGATGGAGGTCATATGTGCTGCCAACTCTCAGAGAAAGAACAGATCAGTATTGATTGGGAAATTAGCACAAGTTTATCATTAGTAGTAGCCAAAAATGAAATAATGGTGATAATAGCGATAACTAGGGACTGTCCTGTGCCCACAACGGGCCAGTCACTGGCTAACTGCTTTATGTGTATTAGCTCTTTACGCGTTTATTCTTTACACGATTCTGTGAGATCGGGTATCATTCTCGTAATGTTTTATCATTAATACAATCATTGACTTCATTTTGTAGTGTTGTATCCACCTTACAGGTTTTTTAAAAAGAAAGGCACAGAGACGTCAAGACACATGCCTCGGGTCACACAGCACATAAGGGGTGGAGTCCAGGCTCCTGGAACCTGTAATGCTTCTGCTTATTTCCCTCCGGTTAGGTCCCACGGCTGCAATGGCACAGACTCAGTCACCTGCTTTCTCCCAAAACAAACAAGAGCCCCATTATTGCTTTTGACTGATAATACGACCCAGAAGTCTGCAGGGTAAAACCTATAAAGAACGCAAGGGAAGGAATGGAACCTTCCTCCCCACAGTGGCCTGGGGGCGATGCAAGGAGCCCCTGTCATAGGTAAACTCGCTTTTCAACAAGAGATCTGGGGGGCCCAATGGGGACAAAACAAAAACAAAAACCTCTCAGCCCCTCTTTTCTCGGGTTTAATTCAGCCCTTATTCGGTGTGGGCAGAGTCAGCCTGAGAAGGAAGGGGCACGGGGGCCGGACGGCACTTCTGGAGGTGGCGGCAGGTGCTGTGGACGCCGCGGGGCGCCCGCCCCCCGCCCAGCTGCCCCCTGACCTCCAGTCCCCTCTGCGGTCGCCTGCTCAGGGACCAGGGGCTCGTGCGCGGCAACACTGCCACCTAGTGGCCGAGGTTGTCGCGGCCGGGTGACAGCAGGTGGTGGGTTCCCGTTTCCAGATGGGAAACCCAGCCTTGGGGCGATTTGGGGATGCGCGCCTGGGCGCACCGCTGCTTCCTCACGGAACGCCCTTTAAACGGGCACGGTGACTCCACATCGCGGGACTCTTGTTGGCAAGTCACGGCCCAGCGCAGGCGGACTCCAGTGACAAGGATGTCTCCTCCTCCGCGACCCCTGCGGCGGCCGCTGAGCCCTGGGAGGCGAGCGCGCACCCTGGGGAGGGGACCCGCGCCCCCGCGACCTTGCGCACACCCCCGGGCCCGCAATGGGCCAGCAATCCCGCCCAGCCCCACCTCCTTTCTCCCCGACGAATCTCACCGCGCCCAGGAAACGACTGGGGCCTGGATGGGTCGCAGCCTTCCAGGGAAATCTGGTGGTTTTACCAAAAGGCCTTTTCTTCCTTTATTTCGTCTGCATTCGCAGAGGAAACCCCTCTCTCCGACCTCCACCTGTCCCTGCTCTTCCTCTCACAGACCACCTGAGTGCCGAGGTCCCCACACCCCAGGGTGGGAGTGGGTGGGGTTCGACGTGAAAACGCCCATCCCAGTAGAGATGAATCCAGCCTGCGGCCACCGCAGAGCCCCCCGGCTCCGAGGGAACTGTCCCCATGGAATTAATAAACTCATCACCCAGCCTCAATCCAGCCTGAGGCCACTCAGGCCCAGCCCATGCTCCTGGCTTCCTTGGAAACCCCCCAAACCCGAGGGGTGGGGGGCAGGGGAGCCCCATCTCCAGAGCAGGCCACCTCGGCTGGAAAATCAGCCGCCAGCTGGTGCCCACGGCCAGCACCTTGGCCCCTCCCCCAGGAACATGTGAGAGAGGGAGACAGGAATGTGGTCCTCAGGGCTTGTGGTGTCAGATGGGCCGGGTCAGGCATGACCACCTGCCTTCATCGCTTGTGGATGGCCAGCCTCTCCCCGCGTCCTCACACAGCAGAGAGAGGAAGCTCCTTATAAGGGCACTGATCCCATCATGGGGCCCCACCCTCATGACCTCATCCATCCCGAAACACCCCCACAGGCCCCACCTCCTCATTCTGTCACACGGGAGGTCAGGGCTTCAATCTGTGAATTCTGAGGGCGGGGGTGGGGGCACAGACACCAAGTGCATAACTGCCATTCATCCATCAGGAGCTCACTGAGCGCCCGCTGTGGGCAGGTCCTGGGCAGAGCGCTGGGATCACCGTGCACAATGGCCTGACGCAGCCTCGCCCTGCTGGAGCTCGGTCTCACCTGGGGCATGAGCATAAATGAGCTGTTCCAGAAAGAAAAGCAAGCATTGTGACAGCTGGGTGCACGGAGGAAGGGCACATAACGCAACCTGACGGAACCAAAACAGATCGAACCCTACCGGCAAGGCTAACTCATGTCCGCCAAAACCCCCATCCGGCTGCAACCTCACAATGTGACCTCAGTTGGACACAGGGGCCTTGCGGACGAAATCAGGTCACGTTGGAGTAAATCCAATGATTGGTGAATTTTTAAAAGGAAAGACAGGGATTACCACAGACACGGAGAAGACGGCCGTGTGGACCTTGAGGCAGAGATCACAGGGATGTGTCCACATGCCAAGGAATGTCTGGGCCCCCCAGGAGTCAGGGAAGGGCATGGGGCGGGGCGGGGGGGGAGACTTTCCCCCCATGCCTCCAAAAGGAATGAGTTTGGACTTCTGGCCTCCAGAGCTGTGAGACCACACGTTTGCGTTATTTTAAGCCCCCCGGTTTGTGGTCATTTGGTCCGGCGGCTCCAGGAATCTAACGCAGCGTCCAAAGGACCAACAGAATGAAGCAGGTCAGAGGGTGGGAAAGAGAGTTGTGGGCGGAGGACAACAGTGCCGGCCAAGGGCAGAGGTGGGGGACACGGAGACCCGCTGAGGGCCAGTGTGGCTGCAGCAGGTGTGGGAGGAGGAGAGAGAGCTCCAGACCAGGCTGGAGAGGAAGCAAGATCCGGGCCACGCAGGGCCAGCTGGTGCCTGGCCGCCATCCCAGGGGCAAAGGGAAGGCACCAAAGTGGCTGACGTCAGGGGAAGGGGAACGTGGCATCATTCAATGCAGTTCAGCCAGCCATGGCCCCGGAATAATGGAGAAGGGACCAGAAGCAGAAATAAGCCGGAATGCCAAAGGTCCTGCTGGTCAAGGAGGGGGGCGACCTTGTTACGTAAGTGACCCGAGGACGCCCCCGAATATTGGCCTCCATATCTTTCCCATTACTTCAAAGATGGCTGGTGCGAAACTCCATTTCTTACACTCTAGTTCCTTTAAATATAGCCCAAATCGGCATATTTTTAGCCACTCGGAGCCTGCTTGCTTTGCATATCCCATGAAACTGCACCCAACATCTGCTACCCATGAATAAGAACCAACCCTGGGCTATAAAAGACCCCAAGCCTCCGCCGTCCTTCAGAGCCCGGGACCCGGAGACTCCCACCGTGCTGCTGTCTAGTTCCCTATCTCCCCTTCTCCCCAGGAGCTCTCATCCTCTCCTTCCACCTGGGCGGGGGGGGGCCTCTGTTTCCGGAAGGGTCTCCCACAGTGGGGGACTTCCCCGCTCGTGCATCCTGGCCGAGTGCAAACCAAATAAAGCTCGTGGGTGCTGCCGTCCCACGGTCACGTGGTTTTGTTTGCTGGGCGCCGATATCCCCAAACTCGCGGCGATCTATTCTGCAAAAAGGCTGCCGGGACGGAGGGAAGGTGCAGGAGACGTGGCAGGCCATGGAAATGGACTGGATGCGGCAGAGGGGAGAGGGCGAGAGAAGGAAGTCAGGGCTCGGCTGTGGGCCGAGTGTGGGCAAGGGCGAGGCCGGGGCGGTCCCTGAGAGGGGACAGGGCACCGGGGAAGCTGAGCTCTGCGTGGGGCACAGTGATATCAAAACACGTGTGAGCCCCCATGACCACGGGGATGTGAGGGAGATACTGAAGCCCCTGAGCACAAGAAGTTGGGGCGCTGTCAGAGGGAGGTGGTGACTGAGGTCATGGGAAGAAAGGGCAAGAAGCCTGCAGAGTGGGAAGAGGGGCCCGGGGGGCGGGGGGAGGCCCTGCGATGCACGAGTCTGGCAGGTGCCGAGACGCCTGCAAGAATACCGAGAGAGGCGTCCTGGGACGGGGAAAGGAAGCAGTGAGCCGCGCAGTGAGAGCCAGGCTTTGCGGGCGCGGAGGGAGCTGTCCCTGAGAAGCAGCTCCGAGGACCCCCGGGGCGGGGGTGGGGGCAGTTTCAGCAGAGGGGTGCCAGCAAGAGGCACAATGGTGACGGTGAGGCGGGAGCAGAACACAAGGAAGGGCTGCACCGAGAGCAGACGGTGTCCCAGAACTGAGGCTGTGAAGAGACGGTCAGAACAGGACTTAGGGGGTCTGGTCCCAAACCTTCCTGCTGACATCCGTGGTGGAGACAGCAGCGGAGTCCCTCCCGGGCCTGCCGCTGAGCCTTCCCTGCGGAATCTGGGGCACAGCCTTAGGGCCCCAAGCCTTTGGCTTTCCTCCAATCTCCCAATCCCTAACTCCTGCCACCCCCTCCAAACAGCATCAAGCTGATGTTTACCACTCAGGTTGCTATGACAACGGAATGTCAGAGTGTGTTCCATCTTGAGCTCATACCGTCTTCGCTGAAAACAGGTCAATGAGGAGGGCACGTAGCTTTTCCAGCAGAATCTGAAATACTGAAATAGAGAATGTGGAGCCCAAGACCAGTCACTCAAGGAAAGAGTAATTCTTCTCCCCCAGATCATGAACCGATCTCAGATCAATTCTTCTGAAGTTCAAAGGCACAGGCGTAGGCCAAGTGCCAGACCCTTAGCAGTCTTTTTCCTACAATTAGGTATTTGTTAGTTGCCTTCCCAGTACCTATTTCTCTCCTTTCCCTTTGGGGAAAACTTTGGTGGTCCCGTGACCCAACGCAGTAGCACTAAGGAATCTAGAAACACTCGGACGTGTGCAGAGGCTCCCAAAAGAGTCCTCCCCTCATCCCAGGGACACTGTGGTGGGGGGATGCGAGCTCAGGAACCACCGAGGGATGTCACCACACTGAGCGGGACCCAGGGGCACGGGCTGGAGCCAACACCGGGAAAGCCAGCCAGAAGCCAGCGAGAAACCAGGCCCTTAGGGATACAGTCTGAGCTGCGATCAAGCCACCACCTCCTGTGTGAGGAGATGTGGTGTACACACACAATGGAATTTTACTCGGCGATGAAAAGGAATGAGATCTTACCATTTGCAACAACGTGGATGGAGCTAGAGCGTATGATGCTGAGCGAAATAAGTCAGAGAAAGACAAGTATATGATTTCACCCATATGTGGAATTTAAGCAACAAAACAGATGACCATAGGGGAAGGAAAAATAAGATAAAAACAGAGGAGACAAACCAGGAGAGACTTAAATATAGAGAACAAACGGAGGGCTGCTGGTCAGGTGTTGGGTGAGGGGATGGGCATTAAGGAGGGCGCTTGTTGGCATGAGCACTGGGTGTTATATGCAAGTGATGAATCACTAAATCCTCTTCCTGAAATCATTATTACACTATGTGTTAACTAACCCGGATTTAAATTAAAAACAACAAAAGAAGAGCCCACGGCACCCTGTGAGGTTCCATGACTTGTGTATAAAGAGAAACTTCCCGGGGCTCCTGGGCGGGTCAGTCGGTTAAGCTCCGACTTCGGCTCAGGTCATGATCTCACGGTTCGTGGGTTCATCTGTGCTGACAGCTCAGAGCCTGGAGCCTGCTTCCGATTCTGTGTCTCCCTCTCTCTCTGCCCTCCGCCCCACTCTAGCTCGCTCTCTCTCTCTCTGTCTCTCAAAAATAAACATTAAAAATAAAGAGAGAGGGGCGCCTGGGTGGCTCAGTCGGTTAAGTGGCCGACTTCGGCTCAGGTCATGATCTCGCGGTCCGTGAGTTCGAGCCCCACGTCGGGCTCTGTGCTCACAGCTCAGAGACTGGAGCCTGTTTCAGATTCTGCGTCTCCCTGTCTCTGACCCTCCCCCATTCATGCTCTGTCTCTCTCTGTCTCAAAGATAAACGTTAAAAAAAATTTTTTAAATAAAGAGAGAGAGAGAGAGAGAGAAACTCCTACTCAGAAGCCAGTGAGCCAGAAGTCGGAAAAAGAAAACCGAAAGGTCCTTTAAAAACAACAAAAAGGGTAAGGAGCAAAATACAAGAGGTGAACACCCTTTTGGATCATAAACGTGAGCCAGCCTCAGATCAGATAAGAGAGGCCCCACGGTTCTGGAATTCTTTGCAAAAAAATGTCACATCCCTGATCAATGACTTTCAAATGCCACCATCCATGCATTCAAATAATAATTCTTTGAATGTTTAATGAATGAATACATTGACAAACAGATTACTTTCTAATCATTTCTCCCATGTTGCCACTTCTCCCAGACACTCAGACCCAAAACAAGCCCATGTGTACTGGAAAATCGCTCCTGTCTCCATCAAGCAGGTGCTGTGAACGCCGTCCTGCTCCTGGCCGGTGTGAGAGGCTCCCGGCACGGTCCCTCATTCTACGGAGCATCAAAACGCTCGCGCTTTCATGAGCATTCAAAAGGCTTCTCGTCAGCTGCGATACCGTGCTTTCCTCTGGGCTTCAAGTGTGTGTGTTTTTACCTTACCCATATGTTGCCAGGACATGAAAGACAAAAGCAACTGACACATGTGTCCTGAGGAATCGTTTGCATTCCTTACGCAATTTGCACAGATTGCAAATGCAACAGAGCAGCTGCTGCGGGCTGGCGACTAGCTACCTCCGCAGACAGGACCCCACACGTCCCCTCCGTCTTGCATTTCAGGCAGATAAACTTTGCACGCCCACAAGCCCAGAACAGGAACTGGCCTGAAGGAGTTTTGTTCGAATCCCATTGACGTTGGGGGGACTCCCCCCCCCCAAATTAGGAGATGCCACATCTTATTTTTTAGGTTGACCAAAGTCCAAAGGACCAGACTTTAGAGTCTGGTCCGGGTCGGGTGGGGCTGTGGGGACACAAGGTCAGTCACCCCTGGCAGGAATAAAACTGATAATTTGGAAAACCCATCCAAAACCCAGGATTGAGTTGGCACCACATGTCAGGATTTATCCCACTGATACGCCCGCATGCGTGTGAAATGACACAAGGCCCTTCTTGGAGGTGAGTGAACCAGCCTCTGTGCCAGGCACTGTCTAAGCGCCCTCCGTGTGCTAGCTCATTCCAGACTCTACAGACTCTCCGTAGATGGAAGAAGGCATTGCTACCCTCAGCCCCCCTGAAAGACTAGGGGACTGCGAGGCACGGGGAAGTGAAGTCATTTGGCCAAGCACTTCTGTAGTGACCGAAGCCTGGAACCAAGCCAGGTGCCCATCAGGAGAGCAGTGACCACGTCGGTCGTGAGCCATCACACGATAGAACGTGAAATGGCATCATGTGAGAGACACCAATCTCCACGATGGCCCCCGTGTGGAGTGAAAAACAAGGTGCCAACAGTCTTCGTCGTTTACCACAATTTGAGAGGGAAAACGCAAAGTATACGCAGCACTTTTTTACCCATAGAAAAATATAGTGACATGTTTTTGCAAGCGTGAGGTCTCTCTCAACATCTGGGGGTGGGGGTGGGGGTGGGGGGCACCTATGGGCTGCCCGCGCAAAAGGAAAGTGGATTACTGGATTGCCAAAAGGTAGGGCGGGATTTTTTTTTTATTATTACAACCGTTACAATCACTTTTTGTTTTCATCAGAATCATTCTGAGAACGTATCTCGCCTTCCCGTATTTGAACAGTTTCGTTGAGGCATACTTTGCCTACCCTAAAATGCACCCATTTGAAGTGTACGACTCGACGTGAGTTTATACGGTGGTGCAACCATCCCGGCCATCATCCCCTTTTAGAACGCTTCCGTTACCCCCAAAGAGTTCGTCGGCAGCCGACCCCCACTCCCACCCGCAGCCCCGGGCAACTGCCAATCTGCAGTGTCTCTGGAGTCTGGCCTGTTCTAGAAATGCCTGCACATATGTAGTCACCCGATACACAGACTTCTGTGTCTGGCTTCTTCACTCAGCACAATTGTAGGCAAGTCAACCATGTCACTGAGGCAGAAGCACCACCTTCTCTTTTCTCCCACGGTCTAGACTGGCCCCGCAACTAGGCTGCTTCCTGTTTGGGGCAACGATGAATAAAGGTGTTGTGAACGTCTATACCCAAGTCTGTTTCTCTTAGGTAGACACCTAAGGCCGGAAGAGCTGAGTCATAAGGTGGGGGTATGCTTAACCGTTTCCCAAAGCTACCACACTGCCAACAGCCGTGTGAGCGGGTTCCAGTCTCTCCACGTCCTCACCAACACTTGGTTTCGTCAGCCTTTTCTTTTTTTTTTTTTTATTCTAGCTATTCCATTGCTTGTGTGACCGTAAACCGCTAGGGTTTTCATTGGCATTTCCCCAGTGACTAATCATGTTGAGGATATGTTCTGCCACCAGGAAAATTAACTTTAAAAAACTCTGAGGGGCGCCTGGGTGGCTCCGTCGGTTAAGCGTCCAACTCTTGGCTTCAGCTCAGGTCATGATCTCATGGTTCGTGAGTTCAATCCCTGCATCAGGCTCTGCACTGACAGTCCAGAGCCTGCTTGGGATTCTTTCTTCTTCTCTCTCTGCCCCTCACCTCTCTCTCTCTCTCAAAATAAACAAACAAACTTAAAAAAAGTGTGAATCCGAAATCAACATATAGAAACTGAGAAATCTCACATAAAAATCAGGAACTCTGGTTTCTCTCCCCAAAATCAGAAAAATCTGACAATCCTGGGTGGGCATTCCATGCAGACCCCACACCTCTCGTCCAGAACTGGCTTCTGACTCTTCTGACTTAGAAAGGCAATATAGAGCATACACTGCCTGTGAGCAAAATCCTTAGTGGGGTCTGGGGTGCCTTTAATCAAACACGTCAATGGTTCTAAAGTCAAAGATGTGAACATTCGGGGCGCCTGGGTGGCTCAGTCAGTTACGGGTCCAACTCTTGATTTCAGTTCAGGTCATGATCTCACGGTTCACGATCTCCAGCCCCACACTGGGCTCTGTGCCGACAGCACGGAGCCTGCTTGGGATTCTCTCTCTCCCTCTCTCTCTGCCCCTCCCCTGCTCTTGCTTTCTCTCTGTCTCTCAAGATCAATAAATAAATTTTAAAAATAAGAAGATATGAAATTCATCCTTAGTGGAATAAAGTTATTAAATGAGTTCAGATAAGTTCTATCACCAAACGAGTCTGTTGAAAGTTTACCCAAAACATGCTAGTTTTCAGCGCTTTTAGGATGTGGAGTTGCAAATAAGAAATGATGGGTCCAAATGCCTGCTCTCCCCCCAGCGGGGGTGTGCCATCCAGTCCCCGGGGACGGGTTTTCGCATGTCCCACCGAGGCACGCTGTGTTATTCAAGCAGGCTTGTGATTCGTTCGCGCACATCTATTTTCTATTTAAGTTGGTCAGAGAGGCCGAGATCCGCTCAGCTCCCGGGAGTCGGAACATTCCCTGAACTTAAAGCCAGGAAGGAGAACACACCCGAACTCTTTACAGAGCAAACACACCCGTCCCCTTTCCTGGCTGAGCTCACCCTGGCAATCCCGCCCGGACCCCCTCGCCTCCTATCCAGCCCCACAGGGGGCTCCACGCGCTAATAAAAGCTGACTGCTTCAAAGCCTACTGGCAAATCTTATTAAAGTAATCCCCCTCCCTGAACCCAGATTATTACAGCCACCTTTATGGTAGAATAAAAATTAATTTTCTCAGCTATAATAAGAACGATAAGAATGAATCACTTGGGACCAAATAAAGATTACAATTAGCTCAACAGAATAAATCTAAATTTAACACAGGCCAGCGATTTCTCTGCTCCTATCTCCTCTACGGCGCCTGTATGAATGAGACCGTGGGGTTAGACTCCCTCACCGGCTGAGCCGTTGTCGATACGGTTCCAGCGCGGGGCTCCAGGAGGAAGGCCAGGACCCAGGTTCTGGAGGCTGAGTTCAGGACTCAGACGGAAACAATGAGTTGTGCTGTCCCAAGACCAGGAGCTCCCTTCTGGACCGCTGCGGACAGATGGGATGATCAGCCCCTCGGCATCCATACCCCATCTGGTAACCACACTCCAGTTTTCTGTAGGGAAATACCTCCTCCCTCGCCCGCCATTTCAGGTAGTGACAATTCCACTGTCTTGGCATTTGACCCACGCCTGGACGATCAGAGAGCCAGGGCAGGCCAGAGCTAATGAGGCACAGGACTTCTGTTTTAAATATTTGGCAAGGACTCTTTCTTCTCCCCAGGCTTGAGTGAGGCCATCTCATGCCCAGAAGGATGCATAGAATAAAGCCCGTTCTCAGAGGAAACCCAAGACAAGGAGAGATATTAGGTCCTGGGAACACTATTTGAACTGCTGAATCAAGCCGTACCTGAAGCTTTGCCCCTCTGCTTTTCAGCTATATGAGCCAATGCATTCCTCCTGTCCCTGTTTAATGATGTCTTGAAACCCAAAGATGTTCTTACTGATATCATCACTTCCCAGTATTGCATAGGAAAATGAGCCCATCATTAAACTGGGCCCTCTGTGATAATAAAGAGGGCCTTCTGTGCATCCTCAGAGGGCTGGGGGAAACAGGATTTCACCCACCAGGACACACACCCGGATCGAGGTCCCAGGCAAACGAGAAAGCAAGGGAGCATGGCTGTCCAATGGACACGGTGGGTGGGCACTCAGGGCTACCTGGACAGTAAACCCAGGCTCCTGCCGGACCAGGGGTTCTGCTCTCCGGCAGAAGGGAGCCCCAGCTTCCCAGGTGTGGGCTGTTGGCATTCCCAGGCAATTCTGATCAACGTCTGGCACTCCGGGGCCACCCTACCTGGTACCAAACAGCCTGACGATTCCCCCACTAACAAGGCTTCCCTCTCCGACCAGCAAACCTGGGCAGCATCCCTCCATGCGATGCAAACCCCACACGGCCTGATGGCCAGGACCCTGCACATCCCACCACAGGACCCACGGGAAGACGGGGCCTGGTCTTTATCTCCCTTCTTCCTCTCCAGCTTTTAAGTGTCCTCTTTCCCCCCAAAACCCTGTGACCTTGGAGAACTCATCTTATACCCTAGTGGACAACAGGTGGCCAGACAGATCCAGCCTGAGTGACAAAGAACACACGAGGTTCTGAAAGCCCTTCCTCTGGGGAATCTCAGGCCCAGGCTGTTCCAGTGGACAACAATCCCAGCCTCCTGCTCTTTTGTGGCTCGAACAGAGCTCCTGCCTCAGGGTCCAGCCTCTCCGCCTTCAGAGAGAAAGCCCACCCGCAGCAGTGGTGAACAGGAGGGCAGCCCAGCCCAGCCCCACCCTGGGTGGCACAGGGTGAGTGCCATCTTGGCAGGAAGAGAGGTCTGAGGTCCCCATTAGCCGCAGGATCTATGATGGGTCAAGGTCAGCCTGTGGCCAGGAGAAAAGAGGCAGGGAGTGTGACCAAACCAGAAGAGAAGAGTGGGATTCAGAAGCAAATGGTCCTCACGGGGCTTTGGACCTCAGACGGCAGCCTCTTCAACAGGGAAGAGTTAGGAACTACGAAAGCAGAGGGGGCCTCATTATTTCCCCCTTTCCTTCCCTCCACCGTCCTTCTCGCTTTGTGGATGAAACTGCCTGTCGTCACCATCACTAACGGCCCCTACTGCGCGCTGCTGTCCCCAGGCACCCAGCTGAGCCAAATCCTCACCGCCTCGGCAGAGCCTGCATCGACCCGGGAGGTTCGGTCATGGGAACTGAACTCTCCCCAGCTCACAGGTGAGGACACCGACACCAGAGAGGGGCTGGCTCTTGTCCAAGGTCACCAGCTGTCAGATTCCCTAACCTGCGCCCCTCCCCGACTGCCTGGAAAACCAGGGTTACTGATGGCCTCTGGGGACACTCAGGGAGCCCTGGAGGGTCAGTGCCGGGGGGGGGGGACGTCAAGGACGTCCCGCCCAGTGCCGTTCCGGCATTCCCTTCTTGACCCCAGAAGCAACCCCTTTCCTGAACTCGGGAGTTAATCAGAGCTGCTGCGTCTGTCTTTACTTGGATTACAGGATATAATGTCTCCTTACGCTGGGATATGTTGTCCCACATCCAGAATTTTAAGCTTTGTATAAATAATATTAAGCTCTACTCCTTTCCCGTCTGCATCATCCTCACAGTACATTCGTGAAGTTCACATGCACTGATGCACGTTGCGTCACCCACCCACTCGGCTACAATATAGCATTCCATTGTATGGAAGTGCCATGTGGACCCATTCTCCTGCTGGATATTTAAGTCGGTTCCAAGTTTCTGCGATGATACACATTGTTTTAAGAAACAATTCTTGTAGATGTCTCCTTGTTTACCTCTGCATCTCCACTTCCTGGAAGTGGTGTTCTGAGTTGTTTAGGGAAAGAACAACTTCCTCACGGGGAAAGCCAATGACGCGAACCACTGAGAACTCTCTAGGTCAGCCAGGCAGACTGCAGCCCTTGTGTCACGCCTACCCACCCCTCTCAGCAGCCCCAGAAGGTCAAGGCTCCCAGGGCACAGCCGGCAGGCGAGGTGACCGGCCAACAGCCATCCTGGCAATGTCAGGACCCGGACACAAACCCAGTGCCGTGCTCTCAGCCCAAGGAAGGCGAGGGCGAGGGCTGAGAGAGAACGTTACCCACTTGGTTCCTGCCAGCCAGCAAGCCCCGTGAGTGCTTCTGCACATCAGTGACTCACGGGAGGAGGAGACAGGGAGCCTGTTTCCGCGCAGGAACATGTGAGGCGATGGAACATTCCAGAAGAATTTGAGTATATAAGCATTGAATATTCACCTGGCGCTCACTCTGTGCTAGGTTCCATTCCTGCACCCATCCCTACAGCCTGAGGTTCATGGCCAAGTCCGATGCGGGAGGAAACGCAGACACAGAGAGGTAAAGGCCACACAGCGGGCAGTGCTCTAAGCCTCCACTGGCTTCTGTGAGATGCGGTTTGAGAACCACGTCTGGGACTCCCCCTGGGGGGAACAGAAAACAACCCAGGGATAACTGGGAAGCAGGGACCGCAAACCCGGGCAGGAGCCGGGCCGGTAGGCGGTACAGAGTTAAGTGAGCAGAGGGCAAGGGGGAGGGGCTTGGTCACGGCCAGGGCGCCAACCCCAGCTGCAAACACAGCGCCCACGCCGCCCGTGTCACCTCTCCCAGAGCCGTGTCCCCTCACTGGCTCTGCAGACCTCCCAGCCAGCACCAAGCCACGGAGAAGCCACTTCGCACAAAGATGTTTCTCAGTTCATTTTGATTCTAATCTAATGAAAGGACGGGCGGGCGACCTAGTCATTAGCACCGAAGAAAGAAAAGTTCATCCCAACTCCTAACCCCTCGGACTGAGCTGAAAAATGGCAACAGCCTCTGGCAATCCCACTAATTTGGGCTGGAAGAAGAGATCTTTGTGCCTCCCTCGCAAGGGTTCGCGACCCCGCTGTTGCCAGCTTCGAGAATTTGCTGGCTCAGGCGCCCGCAGGAAGAGGCTGAGCCCCCGTGAGCCTGTGTGCAGGAGGCACCCACTCAGTGCAGGCAGTGTGGAGCCCACAGAGAGGGCGAGCGGTCCCACCCACAGGGTCACCGGTGCCCTGCCCCCGCCACCAGGGCAGAGGCAGGGTCTACACAAGGAGGGAGCCTTCCCCCACCACCCCCCCCCGACCCCACCGCTGTCCAGGGCGGGTACCAGACTGTAGCAAAGCCTCCAGTTACACTGAGGCTGCTGATTCTTGTCAAAATACGGGTGTCCCAAGAACGCAAGCCCCCCAGGACTGCTTCAGATGCCCACCTGGCACGTGCAGGCAGCTTCACAAAGGGCCGGAGGCCGCCAAGTGGAGGAAAACTCGGAGAAACAGGAAAATCGAATCCCCTCGGCAGGGTGGGACAAAGTCCTCCGTGCACCATCCCGCACAGGCTCACACACTGCCTAGGCCGGTGCTGGATGAAGAGACGGAGAGGATAACAGATGCCCGGGTCTCGGTGGGTGAGAATTCCACGCAATCAGCATTTACTCAGGGTGCACCATGCGTTAGGAGACGGAGAAACAGAGACGCCCCAGCGGCCAGCAACGCCTTGCTGACCAGCCACGCACTTGGCGGGGACTAGTACAGAGTGAAAATACAGGAGTCCTTGTTCAAAAATTAAGAATTTCAAGATAGTGACAACAAAGCATTACAGAAAGCGTGAGACCCTTCTGTTGTGTCTCTACAACTGCACAGGCCCCCGGCCATGAAGCCAGCCCCGGGCTCCAAATGGCGGAAAGATACTTCTAACTAACGGAAGAAGGGAGGGAGGGGAGTCAAGAAAGAGAAGAAAGCCAAGAAAAAAGGAAAGGGGGAAAGAGAAATGTATACCGGCCCCTGCAACTCAGCATCCAGGAACTGTCTACGCCTGCCTAGACACAGAGATTCCAATAAGCATAAATGTCAATGTTTATTGAGCCTCGCTGTGTTTTCAGCCGCCGTTGCAAGGGATTTACATGCATTAACGCGTTTGTGCGTCATTGCAACCCTGTGCGGTAGATACTCCTACCGTCTCCACTTTCAAGGGAAGGACACCGAGGCACCGGAAGGCGAGGCAGTTTGCCCGAGCTTCCCGATCCGGTGCGTAGCCAAGCCAGGACTACAGCACGCCGGCGATCTGACCTCGAGCTCGCACTGCAGGTGGAAGAGAGAAACCATACGTGGCCTTCGTGGCCACAGCATGGACAGTCTTCTCGATAAACACAGGAAGCACCAGAGGCTCATGTGGCCGAGAGACGGGCAGTGGCTGCCAGGAGACACAGAGGGTTTAGAGGAAGATGTCTCTGTCAATTGAAGGTCTAACTGGGGACGACCCCTTCCAGACACGTAGCTCCACGACGATGGACAATGGAATGGGGACACCAACACGGTCCGCGGAACCTGCACCCGGCCTCGGAATCCACACCTGAGTCTTGGCAGATTTCAAGATGAAGCCTGTGAGGGCGGCTCCCCGGGAAAGTGCATTTCAGACAGTTTTTGGGTGGTTGCCCCGAGCAGAATGCAACCGTCCGGACGCATTAGCTGGGCTGTTCATCAGCCCCGCAGGCCCCGGGAGCAGAGGCCAGTCTCTCCGGAGATGGTGGCATTCAGCCTGGGGCTCTCCCCATGGTGCCGAAACAGCGACCCGGAGACCGCGGAGGGCCACCCCCGGGAACAGAGCAGGCTGCGGCCGCACTTTCATCCTGAACGGGGGCTTACCGCCAGCCTTTAAAAACAGAGCTCAAATCCAGGCTTCTCGGAGAAATGGCTGGCTCCCCTTCCGGAGCAGGAAATGTACCAGATAAACCTGGCGTAGCTTGTGCCAGGAACCGGGAAAGCACTCCAGAACCGACAGGGACGTGTCAAAAGGACACATGAGCCAGCCTGAAGGCGTGCTTGCTGGCCAAAGCTGCGCATCTGGGATGACCGAGAGCATCCAAACAACGGATGGCAACAGCTGAACCACGTCACGTCCGTTAAAACCCATGAGCTCATCGGGTTACGCAAAACCAAAAGCAGGCAGCGGCCACGAGGCTGGACTGCTGGCTTCTCTTGAGAAAACCGCCGATCTGGAAGCATCAGACCTGCACTGTCATGTGACCACACTGGGCTGGGGCCAGGTTGTCTCTTACAGACAGAGCACATGGTCCTGCTTTGCCACACTCCCTACTGCTCCCTATTACCTGACCCAGGAGAGCACGCCAGGGGCCCTTTCGTTTCCATATAAGCACCCGTTTTACTCCTTTACACCGTGTGCCTGTGACTCCAGTCTGAAATGGCTGCGGGCACCTGCGGGCTCAGTCGGTTAAGCGTCCAACTTCGACTCAGGTCATGACCTCGCGGTCCGTGGGTTCGAGCCCCGCGTCGGGCTCTGTGCTGACAGCTCAGAGCCCAAAGCCTGCTTCGGGTTCTGTGTCTCCCCCTCTGTCTGCCCCTCCCCTGCTCGCGCTCTGTCTCTCTCTCTCTCAAAAATAAACAAACGTTTCCCAGCTATAACGGTGGCCCAGATCCCCTGTGACTCACACACAGAGATGCCACACAGGGTAACATCCTCATGTAAGAACTTCCCTTTCAAAGGGCCCCCGGCTACAGAACTCTTCTGCGAACACAAACACACACACACCCCTTTTGATGTTCAATTATGTCTAAGAAAATGTGAGTATGCCTTATCCCATCGTCCCAAGATAGCCCAGAAGAGAAAGCAGGAAAAAATTCCACCCTGAAAGGTCTTTTATTGATGAGTTTGGAAGCCCTGGAAACAGGTGTAGATAATTGAATGGTCTCAGACACCGGAACTTGGTGATGGGCCGCCTGACATGACATCGTATTTCATGTTTATAATTGCCCAGCCTGTGCCTTGAGTCAAGGAGACATCCTAAGACCATTTCTCAAACCAACAAGCCCATCAGTGGGCGGATAGGAGGTGCCCTTCTGAAGCCTCTAAATGCATCGCGTCCCTCTGTCCGCTAAGAGCCAGAACCTCCGAGTGTGGGGGGTGGGGGAAAGGAAGAAAGGTCAAAAGTGTCTCTCCGCGTGTGCGGCCACCGTCGCCATGGTAACCAGAGGCCTAGCAGACCAAGTGGCCACTGAGAGACGGCCCCACGGAGCCCCACGACGGAGAGCTTCCTGAGCAAACAGAAGCCTTACCTCCCTGGAGGGAGGGGATGGTGATGCTGACGGAGACAGGGAGCCTCGCAAGCGTCTGGGTTCCAACCCAAGCTTCCCTGCTCCTTAACTGTGCGGATTCTGGAGCTGGCTCACGTCTCCGGGCCTCAGTGTCCTCATCCCCAGTGAAATGAGAGGGACGGCGGATGTTGTGGGGAGTTAACTGGATGCATCCAGTCGGCCTCCAAGATTCTGCTGCAATCCCAACCAGTGTCCACACAGCCTCCTCCGTGCAGGTCTCACACAAACCAGGCCACCTCCCACTGGAAGACGGGGCCGACCGCGTGTGCTGGACTAAGGATGGCTTTGCACAGCTTGCGTGGATGGTATTTTCCATGCACAAATGTACCCATCCCACGTGCCCTTTTTTTCTTAATTTTTTTAATGTTTATTTATTTTTGAGAGAGAGAGAGAGAGAGAGAGACAGAGTATGAGCAGGGGAGGGGCAGAGAGAGAGGAAGACACAGAATCCGAAGCAGGCTCCAGGCTCCAAGCCGTCAGCCCAGAGCCCAATGGGGGACTCGAACCCACAAACTGAGAGATCACGACCTGAGCCAAAGTCAGAAATGCAACCGACTGAGCCACCCAGGCGCTCCCCACGTGCCCTTCTTACAGAGGACATCAACACACCTCCATGGATAGGAGGTCCCCCACCGTTGAGTCTCCTCAGCAGTAGTGACTCCGTGGGACTTCTGAGACTGAGTCATACAAGGCACCGCAGCTCCTGACTGGCCCCCTGAGATGCCCAGCCTTGCAACCTGCCACGCTACTGTAAGGAACTCGGGCAGGCACACTGGAAGGCCACATGGGGGCCACATGGGGGCATTCCGGCCACAGGGGAGCTGAGGTCCCAGTGACAGCCAGCGTCAACCGCCAGACAGGCGAATAATTGATTCTTCAGAGGGTTCCTCCCACCTGCCCCCCAGGTGATGGCAAACGTTGCAGAGAAAGCTGTCCCTGCCAAGCCCCATCGCAACTGTAGATTAGCAAGCAAAAAAAACAAAATGCCATCACTGTTTTAAGCCACTGCGTTTTGGGGTGGTTTGTTATGCAGCGATAGATAATCAGAACACGACTCTTGGAAATTTTAGGTTCAGTCCTGCTCCAACCACTCACTATAAATCCCCTTGAGGGCTGAGCCAGGGAGCAGACCTTGCCAAAGAAACACACCTCCTTTGCTCTTCAGTAATGAACTCTGGAACGGGAAAAGAAGATGCTGACTTGTGCCTGTTGTATTGTCCATTTCCCCCCAGAATGGAAATCCGTGAGGAAAAGGACCACCGAGAACGGTGCCTGGCAGACGAGGTACTCCTCAAATCCCGGTTGAATGAAGAACGTCCAACAGGAAAAGACTCAAATAATTAAGATCCTAGAGTGTAAAAGTTTTCCATCTTTTTTTTTAATGTTTATTTATTTTTGAGAGACAGAGAGACAGAGTGCGAGCAGGGGAAGGGCAGAGAGAGAGGGAGACGCAGAATCCCAAGCAGGCTCCAGGCTCTGAGCTGTCAGCACAGAGCCCAACACAGGGCTCGAACCCACAAACTGAGAGATCATGACTTGAGCCGAAGTCGGGCGCTTAACAGACTGAGCCACCCAGGAGCCCCTAGAAATTTTCCATCTTGAGGTACATTAGTAACAACAATAACCAAACTAATCCTGCAAGCTACAAATAGCCAACCTTCCCATCCTTGAAAGAACAGGCATCTGACACGTAGGAAAAAAAGATGTAATTGTATTTTTCTTTTCAAGGTTGTTTCTGTGTCTATGAAAAGATAACACCTCGTCCTGTATAGTATACAAAACCAAAATGTTATAAAAATACATAAAGAAGAATCTGGATGTTTCCTGACTAGGATGTTGATCTCAGCACTGGCTTACGGCGGACCACTGGAATTCAGCCTAAATGCCCATCATTTGGAGAAGAGCTAAGTAAACTGAGACCCGGTGGAATATTACATAGCAGGTAAAAAGACCGAGGCAGGTCTACAAAATGTACTCTTGGCTGCAAGAAAGCAAGTTGCAGAATCCTATGGCCAGTACAACACTTAGGTAGGAAAATTCTAAACACCCAAAAATAATATGTTGTTCACACTTCTACAGATAAGCAAAATATAGAAGTGGCTTGCAAGGATGCATGATAAATTCATAACATTGATTGCCTCCGGGGAAAGGGATGAAATTGTGCAAAGGAGAACTTTGCCTGTAATGTTCGGACATTTGTCAAGTTACATTACAAAAGATTTGTGGCAAATGTGATGAAATGTTAAAAGCTGACATTTCTAGGTGCTAAGCACACTGATATTTGTTATGTTATTATACTTTGTACTTTTCATATTTTTTTTTATTTCTCCAAATAAAAATTACAATTTGAAAAAAAGAAAGTAAAGGCTTTTCACATCCCGCTGGCGAGAACCGTAAGCGGCAACACCACTGGAGAGGGCGACATGCGGTCTCTGTTAAACTGGCAGGTGCAGGATAAACCCCTGAATACAACCTCATGCCCTGGGGACCGCCCTGAAGAAGGGCGTGAGTCCTCATGGGGCAGATACCCGGATACTGTGGGAGCACTGTCCGTGGTAGCAGAACCTTGGAAAGAGCTTAGCTGTCTGCCCGTGGGGAATAGCCACAGAATCGAGAGCGGTTCCATAGCCTGGAGCCACACAGAGCAGCAGCAAAGGATAAAGTCAACCATCTCTACAACGTATTGCTGAGAGAGAGAGAGAGAAAAAAAGCAACTTGCCAAAAATTTACGTGAAGTGTACTATTCATTTTTTTAAGTACTATATTTTTCTTTTTTTTTTTAATTTTTTTTTTATTTTATTATTTTTGGGACAGAGAGAGACAGAGCATGAACGGGGGAGGGGCAGAGAGAGAGGGAGACACAGAATCGGAAACAGGCTCCAGGCTCTGAGCCATCAGCCCAGAGCCCGACGCGGGGCTCGAACTCACGGACCGCGAGATCGTGACCTGGCTGAAGTCGGACGCTTAACCGACTGCGCCACCCAGGCGCCCCCAAAAAAGTTTTTTTTAATATTTATTTATTTTTGAGAGACAGAGAGAGACAGAGCGTGAGCAGGGGAGGGGCAGAGAGAGAGGGAGACACAGAATCGGAAACAGGCTCCAGGCTCTGAGCCATCAGCCCAGAGCCCAACGCGGGGCTCGAACTCACGGACCGCGAGATCGTGACCTGGCTGAAGCCGGACGCTTAACCGACTGCGCCACCCAGGCGCCCCCAAAAAAGTTTTTTTTAATATTTATTTATTTTTGAGAGACAGAGAGAGACAGAGCGTGAGCAGGGGAGGGGCAGAGAGAGAGGGAGACACAGAATCGGAAACAGGCTCCAGGCTCTGAGCCATCAGCCCAGAGCCCGACGCGGGGCTCGAACTCACGGACCGCGAGATCGTGACCTGGCTGAAGTCGGACGCTTAACCGACTGCGCCACCCAGGCGCCCCTAAGTACTATATTTTTCTATGGGTTTATATATTTATACTTAACTGCATAGAAGGGATCTGAAATAAAGAAAAAAGGGTAATAACCAGTTACCTCTGAGGAGAACGTGGGGAGAAGCGTGGTTGGTGGTGTTGATCACAATGGACGTTAGCCCCATTTGTAATATTTTAATTTTTGGAGAAATAGTCACAATAATCGTAATACAAACCTTTATATAGTGTTTCCTATTTGCCAGATACAGTTCTAAGTGCTTTTCACATGTTAATCCTTTTAATCCAACCACAGCGCTGTGAGGCTGGGTGCTATCATTATCCCTGTTATACAGGAAGGATCCCAAGGTACAGAGGTTAAGAAGCTTACCTAAATCAAAAAGAGTAACAAATGTGATAGACTGAAACATATTAACTACATATAAATCCGGGAGTTTGTAATAATAATGCACAAAACCTCTCTAAATCTACACCATTCATTCACTCTTTAAAAATGAGCCCTGGGGTGGCTCAGTCGTTTAAGTGTCCGACTTCAGTTCAGGTCATGATCTCACGGTCCGTGAGTTTGAGCCCCGTGTCGAGCTCTGTGCTGACAGCTCAGAGCCTGGAGCCTGCTTCGGATTCTGTGTCTCCCTCTCTCTGCCCCTCTCCCACTCATGCTTTGTCTCTCTCTCTCTCTCTCTCTCTCTCTCTCTCAAAAATAAACATTTAAAAATTTTTTTTAATTTTTTAAAATTTTTCAAAATAAAAAACATTTAAAAATGAGCCCTCTCTAGATGCCAGACAGAAATCCCTGGGCCCGTAGAGCTGACATTTTAGTGGGAAAAATAAAGGGCGCCACAGGATAAAGAAATGAAATGTGTATTATGTTTGACAGCAACAAGTGCCAGGAAGAAAAACAAAGATGGGGAGGGGGATACAGAACATCAGCAGGAGTGAGACGAGTGGTCACAGTATTGGATGGGATGGCCAGGAACCTTCTCTGAGCGAGGGCCATTGGGATCAAAGTCTGAGGCGGTGAGAAAGGCAGGAGGGAAGAGGTTCCAGGCAGACAGAACAGCAGGTACAAATGTCCTGAGGTAGGAGCGTGCCTAAAAGTGCCAAGGACAGCAAGAGTGAGGAGGTCACAGAGGTAATGGGGAAGCCTGATTGTTTAGGATTCTCTGGCCCATTTTAACAACATCGGCTTTTACTTGGAAGGAGATGACAGCCATTGAAACAATTTGAGCGAGGGGGCAGGGGGTCCGATTCACCTTTAGCAGGGCTGCTCCGGTTGCTGCGGGGAGAAAGGATGAGGGAGAAGTGAGGGCAGGGAGCAGGGAGGCCGGAGAGGAAGCTCCTGTAATAGTGCAGGCAAGAATGAGGGCAGCCGGGAGCACAGTGGGGCAGTAGAGGTGGGAAGAAGGGCCCAGGTTCTGGAGAGACTTGGAAGGTAGAGCCTCAACCTTTGCTGACGGCTTGGGTATGACAGAACCAGAGGAATTAAGGAGGGTCCCAGGCCCTTCCACCTAATGGAGTTGCCATCCTCAGCAACAGGGAAGGGCTGCCAGGAGAACAGGGTCAGGGCACAGACCGGGGAAGTGGGAGATGCCCCAGAGACACCCAGGGAGAGATGTCACGTGGACCATCAGAGAAGTGTCGAGCCCTGGGGGGTCCCGACTGCAGACCCAATGAATAAGCCTCACGTGCCGTCCGCTAAAACCTAAGCTTCCAAAAGCCAATGAGGCTTACATGTGTGTTTTGCTGAGCCTGCAGAGTGTGTTTTCATCTAGACTTATTTCCTCTATTTCTCCGAAGAGTCCATATTTCCAACCCCAGTGGAAAAATCGGAGGTTCTGCCACGGCAGTTCCCCCATTGCCACTGGCCACAGCCCCCAGGGGGCCAGCCGGCCTCCTGGCCTCACCTGCCTGCCCCCCCCCCCACCAGGCGTCTGAGTTTACACGCCCGGCACCAGACTCTAAGAAATGACTCTCCATGGAGTCGACAGCTGTGGCACAAAGCTAGGGAAGCCTAGAACTTTTGACTTTTTCTCCTTCTCTGTCCCAAAAGCCCATTATGAGGCTCTCTCACACCAAACAGCCTAGCATGAGCCCTAACGTCAGTGCAACTGTTAAATACGGCAACAGCGGATGACAGAAACTCAGCCCCGGCCAGCTACGAATAAACACAAACAGCCCGTCGGTCCCCATGTGCCTCTTCTAGATTGCCTCCTCTCTGAGGCTTGAGATCCTCACCAGAGCAAAAAACAGGCCGGCAAAGTGTCAGGAAGTTGTCTGCCGTCCCACAGCACGGAGATTCCCATTACCTGTCCCGGATTAGCCAAATGGAGATCAATGTATCTATAAAATGCAATGACATGTTAACGCAAACCTTAAAAAGGATAAAACGCTTTTTATCTCAGTCTTAGGAAAACCTAATAAAGAATTAACTGTCCGCAACACCATGGAATTTCACTCAAGGTTTTACTTTATATCAGGACTTCTTACATCATTAACTTTTAACAGACAAGCTTCCCTCGGCTTTGGGACATGTGGCTGCCATCACGCATTGCGCAGATAAGTCATTAAAATGGGACTCCTGCTTCCCGTCAGGTCTTGTGACGGCTCCCGCTGGTGCTTCCGCACAAAGACAAATCCCAGACTCGGTATGGCATGCTGAGGTTCAGAGGTGCCGGTGACATCCCATCACACGGGCCTTGAAGAAATGTAGCGGCACTCCTGGGTCCTACCCGTGCCTGACCACCATGACAGTGAGTTCCGGGACAAAGTCGGAGGATGGACTGAAAAGTGGGCAAGTGACGCTTGTGAGGCTTCAGAAGCACCCACCATATCCGCAGCCCTGGGGAGTTCCCCAACCCCATGAAGAGGGCTGTCTAGCCTCTCCCGGAGCTACCAGAAAAAAGCAACAGGTCCCACATCCTGCAACAGCAAAGCCTACGTCCTACTTCCAAAAAGGCGACAGTTCCCACGGGGTGGCGGTCACAGAGACAATGACTTACAATACTGTGTTCTCAAGTGTGATAAGCATACCAAGTAACTGTAGGCGATACATGAATGAACTTCAACAGATTTTGTAGCAATATTTATTTTAACGTCTATTAGAAAAATATATAACCTGCCTATTGCAAAAAATATATAACCACCCTACTGCGATTGAAACTACCAAATATCTCCCCTCTCTCCCCTTCCTGGATATCAATAGAAGCCCCAAAATTTAGCCTCCCCAAATCCATGCTTCCCTTGCAGCTAGGTATGGCCATGTGATTGAGTTCTGGCCAAAGGAATTTGAACAGAAGTGATGGCAAGAGAGGGTGTGCCCTCATATTCTCTTTGTGCCTTCCCATTGGCTGGACTGACACGGAGGCGGGCCATCTTGGACTGCGTGGTTGAGGGCACTACTTAGCGATGGGAGAATAAGATAAGAGCATAGGTCCCTGGCTGTCCACCAACAATGGACTGCCTCCACCAGACTTTCACATAAGAGAAAAGTAAGTGCCTGTATTTATTTAAGCCATCGTTAACAGTAGAGCTATTTGGGACGACGTCTCTCTGACTGCAGTCAACCTATAGTCTAACTGAAGTCATGATTTCACAGAGATGACTGCTTAGGGTGGAGAAGGATTCGTTTATCAATAAAAAAGTGACTTGAGGGGCACCTGGGTGGCTGAGTAGGTTAAGCGTCCAACTTTGGCTCAGGTCATGATCTTACAGATAGTGAGTTCGAGCCCCACGTCGGGCTCTGTGCCGACAACCCAGAGCCTGGAACCTGCTTCGGATTCTGTGTCTCCCTCTCTCTCTGGCCCTCCCCTGCTTGTACTCTATCTCTGTCTCTCAAAAATAAATAAACATTAAAAAAAAAACACTTTAAAATAAAGCGAGTTGAGTTGCTTTAAAGAAATATACAGAAAAGACTGGCCTCGGATTAGCAGGTGTGCTGTCCCAGATTCACTGAGCACAATGTGGGAAACAGCATCCTTCACTGGGAGGATTCCCAAAAGCTACCACAGATGTAAATTTTGTCATCAACAGAAACATGACCCAAAAATACTGTACTTTTAGGAGTTGGAAGTTTTCTTAAAGCATTCCTAGATACCAAGGTCATTTTAACTTTTAAACAGAAAGCGACTGCCTGCATTTTTAGGTCATTCTAGAATGATGCTGTAGCTATGAAATATTCCACACCAGGTCTTATCTCTTGGTGAATAGAGTGCAAAGGAGCTAGGAAATCTCATGACGGCCCTAAGTAAACCATAAGTACACGTAGTGTTTGGATAAAGTGGAAATCATGATGGGAGATACAACAGTCATCAGCTGGATGTTTTGGGGGTGCAGAAGAATCCCCCACTCCCAAATAGCTTCTACTTTCAGGAGGCTTAGTGTGTATGCCCCAACATCACTGGCTTTAGCATTGCCCTCTGCAGCCTTTTAAAGATGCAAATACACAAAGCACTCTCCTTAAAGTCGGCTGTCATTGGGTTGAACAAATGACCTCCTCAACCACCAGAAAGATGTAGAAAGCAGTGAGAACTGTGGGCATTGGGAGAAGGAACGCTTGAAAGATGGGAAGACCATCAGACAGGTAAGGGGGGCTTCTTGGAGAGGCACGTCTGCCCCAGGAGTTTGCTGGAAAGAGTCTCGGGGGCCCAGCAGAAACAGGAACGGAGCAGAACAGAGAGGCATCATGGTTGGAAGAGAAATGGATTCTCTCTACTGCCAGGACCATGGGGTGACGCTGTGGCTTCTATGAACTTTCCTCCATGTCCCCATCCTCAACCGCTAGATCCCAGGATGGACACTCCAACTCTCAGATCCAAGCTCCTCCATGCTGTGGCTCTGGACACAAGGCTGGGGTTCAGATCCCAGCCTGGCCCCTCCCAGCTGTGTGACCTTGAGCAAGTACCCTCACCTCTCTGCGCCTTACTGTCCTCGTCTGTACCTCCTCCTACCTCGTGGAGTTGCCGTGAGGATTTAATGAGCCTTAAGTGCTTGGAACGAGTCGTGATGTACACAAATCACTCCATAAATGATAGTTTATGTGGATGTTGTTATTACAGAGATTATTCCCTTTGTTGTAAAGAGTCTCGGCGTCACATAGGATGGGGACAAGGAGTGGGTAATGGAATCTCTGGGTCACTCCTCTTGGACCACACATGGGGGTCGAGGTGCTGTCTGATGCCAGCTGGGGGCTGACTCAGCTTCCCCACAGCTCCTGGCTCTGGAAGGGTGTCAGGCTATTGGGCTTGACAAGGGATAGGAAGGAAACAAAGCAGGCTAAGAGAGGGAGCATGGCTGGGGAAGGAAGGGGGCACTCTGGGGGGCGTGGCCAATGAAGTCCTCCTAGAGAGGGTGACATCCGAGCAGAGAGGTAAAAAAGAGAGGGAGGGAGTCATGCCAATATCCAGAGGAAAGGTGTTCCTGGCAGAGAAATAGCGAGCGCAGACCCTGAGGTGGGGACACGCCTGTCACGCTGGAGGAACAGGCAGATGAGAGGCCAGACCCTGCAGGGCCTCGAGGGCCTTGACCAGGGCTTGGGCTCTTGGCTCTGAGCGAGACCAGAAGCCAGCAGGGAGTTGGGACAGGGCCTCCCGACATGATGTGACTGGCAACTAACAAGACACCGTCCTCTTGAAGAATCTAACTGCCCCCGTCCCGGGGTGGGAGGCGTCACCTAGGCCCCAGGGAGAAGACGCTGCATCCTGCACGTATTTTGGGAGCAGAGAGGCAGATGTGCTGGCGGACTGCACCCGATGTGTGCTCATGGGGCTGGAGTGGCGACGGGGGCTTGGAAGAGAGACACTGAGAATGACCCCAGGGTCTGGGGGTGAAGGTGAAGGTGCCACCTTCGGAGACAGAGAAGGCCAAAGGGAGAGGGTGGCAGAGAGTTAGAGGCGGCTCCAGGAAGCCTCCGGGGGCTGCTGAGCAGGTACATGGTGGGTGCACAGGTCAGGGAAGGGCAAGGGTCCCTGGGGATAAACGGGTGTCAGCAGCACCGAGCGCACCTCTAGCGCCTCGGCTGGAAGACACAGCCTGGGGTGGGAGTGTGGACAAGGCAGGCTCGAGCACCAGGGGCTGGGCTGCTCCCAGATCCGGGGGTCGGGAGATGAACAGAGAGCTACAAGAAGACTGGGGATGGGCGGCCAGGGGAAGAACGTGACCGGGAGGCAGGGAGCTGGTGACCGAGTCGAATGTTAGAAAAATGATAACGGACAGCTTCAGGTGAGCTTGACGGGAGCTGCTCCATATAGCAGGAGAAAAAGTGAGACCAAAGTGGGTTCGGGAGAGAACGAGATCAAAGAAATGAGGGCCGAAAAGTATGGGAAGAGCCCAAATATCCATCGACGGATGAATGGAGTAAGAAGATGTGGTATATACATACGATGGAGTATTACTCAACCATCAAAAAGAATGCAATCTTGCCATTTGCAACTACGTGGATGGAACTGGAGGGTATTATGCTAAGTGAAATTAGATAGACAAAGACAAATTATCATACAACTTCACTCATATGAGGAATTTAAGACACAAAACAGATGAACATAAGGGAAAGGAAGAAAAAATAATACAAAAACAGGGAGGGGGACAAAACATAAGAGACTCTTAAATATAGAGAACACACTGAGGGTTGCTGGAAGGGTTATGGACGGGGGGGGGTTGCTAAATGAGTGAGAGGCATTAAGGAATTTACTCCCGAAATCACTGTTGCATTATATGCTCACTAACTTGGATGTAAATTAAAAAGAAGTAAATAAATAAACAAACAGACAAATGAGGGCCGAGAGAAGAGGCGACATTGTCATGGAATGTTTCCTATGACACGGAGTAGAGCAATTCAGGCAGTAGCTGGTTGGGGGTGGGGGTGGCCCTAGGTATTTCTTTAAGACGGAGCCTGTCGGCCGCTGGGATCAATAACGCAGGAGAAAGAACTAATGAGAAGGATCACCGGATACGTGGGAGGGGACGGGAGCCAACACGTGACACTTGCTGGACACTCACCACATTGGCGAGTCTGACCGCCCGGGAAGACCTCATCCCTAGCCCTTCCAGGCCTCACATTCCTGAAACCACACTAGGTGCTTAAGGACACATCATTCTGATAGGCTAGTGCCCAGGCTGAACTGGTCGCTAGACATTTTGGGTCTCACCATTGAGCGTCTCGATTCCTGATCCTACATCTGGCAGCACTAAGTGAGGGCAGAAACTACAACTGGGCCATCTGGTAAGCCCGGCGGCGAGCACAATGCATGATGCGTGCCAGGTGTCCCTGCTTGCTGATGTGATGAATGGCCAGCACAGGTGACCACCAAACGGTCCTGGACAGATGGGGCAGCAGCCAAGCTGAAAGGCTGGCCGTCCCCCCAGCCCACTGCTCTGCATGCCGAGGATCCCGGCAGAAGGCCATCTAGTGACAGCAGACCAAGGAAAGTACTCAGAGGAGGGACCTCATCAACGCCTTGGCGCATGTCAGCTCTACATCTGTGGCAGGAAGCCTGAAACAACAATGCCATCCATGCACCTGCTCAAGACAGGAGATAATCCCCTTCCAAGGGGAGGCAGGTCCCCCCTCCCATCCACCCTGTGATAGAAGGATGCTTGCTCCATTGGCTGAGAAAAGCCTTCCAGCACTGACCCAGGCAGCACTGAAGAGGGGACCCAAATGTTCTGAGTTGTTTCTAGCACAGCGACGTCCAGCCCCACCACCCCCTTTTCAAACCCCTCCGATGGGTCTACGTCACAGAGACCAAGTAAGGCCCTTCCTCCCGCTCCTCCCGCTCCCCATCCCCAGAAGAACTGATCAACAGTCAGGCCAATCACAAGGACCAAGGAGGGACAAACACACATTCTCCACAGCAGCTGGTAATCTGTGGGGCCTCCTGTGCACAGTTAAGAGACTTCCCAGCCCAGAGTGCCAGCTTAATGCCTTTCCTCGGCTCCTTTTGCTCTGATTCCTGCCTTAGCACAGGGCCCGGGTGAGTCTTGGTGTCCTCCAAACAGCCTGGTCCTGATTCTATGATTCTTGGCACAGTACTAAAGGATTTGTTTACAAAGACACTTTGCAGCCAATACTCACCTGTGTGCTCATTCATTTGACAAACAGCTATGAGCACCTGCTAAGGGTCAGGTTCGGGGCCAGGTATTGGGGACACAACAGAGAACAAGACCCACACTGTCCCTGCCTCGTGGGGTGAACATTCACATGTGGGGAGATGGACAGCAGACCATACACACAGCAAGGAAATTACATAGGTTGTCAAAAGGTGGCATGAGCAATGGAGAAAATAGGGGAGGATCAAGAAAGATCCGTGCAGTTAAGGGGCAGGTTGTGTGGCCATGTGGAGAGAGAGGTCACCAAAGGCCATACTTGGGTGGCAGGATCTGAGCAAAGGCTGGAAGGGGGTGAGGGAGTTGGCCAAACAAATATCTGGAAGGAGCCCTCCTGGTGGAGGGAATAGGTAGATCAAAGGCTTGGAGATAGGAGGTGCCTTGTAGTTCTGAAGAAAAGCAAGGAGGCCAGTGTGACTACAGCAAGAAGGCAGAGGGAGGAGATGCTCTCAGAGAGGTCCAGGGCCAGATGGTAAGGAATTGAGCCTGCCAGAAGGACTTTCATCTGAGTGCGATGTGGGTTCTGAGCAGAAGGAGATGATCTGACTTTGGCTTTAAAAGGCTCCTTCTGAGTTGGAGTAGCTATAAATTAGATTTCAAACTCAAAGGCAACCACAAAGTAAAAAAAAAACACTATGACTGATCTCTAAGGAGAAAAACTGGAATCATATAAAATGTTCAAGTAAAACAAGAGAAACAGAAAAGAGTGGATGACCAACATAAACAAACAAAAAACAAGGGCAACAAATAGAAACAATAACAAATATGGTAGATGCTACCAAACTTGAAAGCAACCAACATGTCCTTCAGTGGGTAAATGATAAACTGTGGTATGCCCACAGAATGGACTATTACTCATCAATAAAAATGAGCTGGAGAAAAAAAGACATGGAGAAACCTTAAATGCACCCTGCTAAGTGAAAGAACCAATCCAAGACGGCTACATACTGTATGCCATTCTGAAAAATGCAGAACTATGGAGATAATAAAAAGATCAGTGGTTGCAGGAGTTTGGCAGGAAGGAGGTCTGAATAGGCAGAGCACAGAGGATCTGTGCATGAAACCATTCTGTAAGACACCGTCATGATGGATACCGGACGTTATGCATTTGTCAAAACCCACAAAATGCACAACACAAAGAGCAAACTCTGAACTATGAACTTCAGTTAATAATAGCGTTTTACCATTGGTTCACCAATTGTAACAAATGTTCCACTAATGCAAGGTGTTAGTAATAGCGGCGGGATACATGGGAATTCTCTGTGCTTTCTGCTCATTTGTCTGTAAACACAAAACGAGATCTAAAAAAAAAATTAAGTATGTTAATTTCTTTCCCAAGTATTCCTCTGGCTGCTGTGTTGAGAATAGGCCAGGGGACACAGAGGAAGCAGGAGGCAGTTGGGGGAGAAATAAAGGACTCTGGACATATTTTGAAGGTACAGACAAGAAGATGTGGGATAAAAGATCAAGAGAGGTCGGAGATGACTGCAGGATTCTGGGGGATAGAACTGGCACCGCGATGAGAATGTCTGGGACAGACTGTAGGCCAGGAAGCCTGTGCTGTCACGGACAATGAGGCAAAAGGGAGTAGCGAGGACTGTGGCTAATAGCAGATCTCACCTCCCCCCATCAAGGTGGGGCAGCTCATCAGCTCCAGCCCATAGTCGCCAAGTGGAAAGACCAGCCCCAGCTGGCTTACACTCATGATATTTCAAGAGAAATCCTAGAAATCTGGATTTTTACTCGATATCTCTCTTACTTTTAAAGTTCGGCAACTAGTTCCACTTTTCATTCTCTGTGGGCCAAACAGGAAGCAAGCCACACAAATGACATCCACAGGCAGAATCAGGCACATTCCCACCCATTGCAACTTCGTTCTAAAGGTTCCAAAGAGGGGCGCCTGGGTGGCTCAGGCGGTTCAGTGTCCGACTTCAGCTCAGGTCATGATCTCGAGGTCTGTGGGTTCGAGCCCCGTGTCGCGCTCTGCGCTAACGGCTCGGATCCTGGAGCCTGCTTCAGATTCTGTGTGTGTGTGTGTCTCTCTCTCTGCCCCTCCCCCACTCATGCTCGCCCCTCTCTCTCTCTCAAAAATAAACATTAAAAAAAATTAAAAATAAATACATAAAGGTTCCAAAGACCGTTGTGGTTCTAAAGGGCTTCGTATCTGAATTACCTCATTATCTGAATAGTAATAGGTTGAGAGAATGACTTTTGATAATAGTATAAACAATGAAGCCACAGTATATACAACATCTCCCAGGTACCAGGTGTTGACATGTATGTTCCCTTAAATCTTCCGCAATCAGTTAGCCCCATTTTACAAATGAAGATCAAGACACAGAGATTATGTCCCCAGGGTCACACCGATATTAAGTAGCAAAGCAGGGATCGGAACACTGAAAACCCAGGTCTACAATCTGTGCCCTTAGTCACTATACTGCGCTGCCCTAGACACAGCTGCTGTCTGTAGATCTATGAACATTGGCTCTTTTTGGTACTTAAAAACTAAGTCAAAGCTGGGCCTGGGGGTGCCTGTGCGGCTCAGTCAAGCCTCCGACCCTTTATTTCGGCTCAGGTCATGATCTCATGTTTCCGTGGGTTTGAGCCTAGTGTCAGGCTCTAAGCACTGGCCAGCCGCGTGCAACCTGCTTGGGATTCTCTCTCTCTCTCTCTCTCTCTCTCTCTCTCTCTCTCTCTCTCTGCCCCTCCCCCACTTGCACTCTGTCTCCCTCAAAATAAATAAACTTAATTAAAAAAAAAAAAGCTAGACCAATATTTGACCCATTCAGTTTGACCCATATTTTGCAACATACTGGTGCAGCCCAGCTAATAAACATTCTGATTGAATCGTGTGTCAGGCACCGCTCCTAGGGCTGATGTTCAGGAATTATTGTCATGATCCCCATTTGACAGATAGGAAACAGGCACAGACAGGTTAAGTAACTCGCCCACAACCACACAGCTGGAAAGTGGTACAGACTGGAAGCCAGGCAGACTGGTTTTACGCAGGGGTAATCTGCACCCGTGTGCTGTCTGACACGGTCCCCACCAGCCACACGGGGGTTCAGGAAACCCAAACTTGTGGCTGCTACAGCGAAGGGGCTGAAATTTTAATTTTATTTCATTTCAGCTAATTCAAATCTACAACCCAATACTCGATTCAGTTACTGGAGCTGCTTGGGTGGAAATCTCTTTTTTCAATGACACATTTTATGAAATCTAAACAGAGATCAAGCATTTCCGATGAAAACCGAACATCCAAATTGAGAGGTTCTATAAATGTGAAATCCTCACCAGAGTTCAAACACGGAGTCTGTGAAATATCTCATAAATAGGATGTTTATATTGACTACATGCTGGAAAAATAACGCTTTGGATAGATTGGGTTAATAAAATTTCACCTGTTTCTTTTTACTTTTTTAATGTGGCTACAAGAAAACATTAAACTACACGCACAGGTCTCGGGGAGTGTTAGTTTCTTATCGGACCACGCTGCTCCGGGTGACTGCCGCCATCTGCAATCATCGTAACGCAGATACTCTCAGTGCCGACATCCGCACGGGGCTGAGTGCCTCCCGCCTGGATGACGCATCATTTGATTTCATCCCAGAGATGAACCCGGAAGAAGGCACCATTCTTGTTCCCATTTCACAGAAGGCAAAACTAAAGCTCTATCTTGCCCAAGGCCAAGCCACTGATTTGTGACGGAGTCAAGTCTCGGATTCAAATCTAAGCCGTACACATAATGCAGACTGGCCTCCTACACTTTGCGCCTCACCGGCAACTCCTGGGCCTCTATTAAGAATCAACCCGGGGGTGGCCTGGGTGGTTCAGGGGGTTGGGCATCCGACTTCAGCTCAGGTCACGATCTCGCATTTCGTGGGTTCGAGCCCCACATCAGGCTCTGTGCTGATAGCTCAGAGCCTGGAGCCTGCTTCGGATTCTGGGTCTCCCTCTCTCTCTATGTGCCCTTCCCCTACTCACGCTCTCTCTCTCTCTCAAAAATAAACAAACATCAAAAAATAAATAAATAAATAAAGAGTCACAAGCTCGGGGCACCTGTGGGCTCAGTCGGTTAAGTGGCTGATGTCGGCTCAGGTCATGATCTCACGGCTCATGGGTTCGAGCCCCGCGTCAGGCTCTGTGCTGACAGCTCGGAGCCTGGAGACTGCTTCGGATTCTGTGTCTTCCTCTCTCTTTGCCCCTCCCCTGCTCATGCTCTGTCTGTCTCTCTCTCTCTCTCTCTCAAAAATAAACATTTTTTTAATTAAAAAAAATAAGGCTCAGTCAATTAAGCACCTGGCTCTTGATTTCAGCTCAAGTAATGACCTCCTGGTTCATGAGTTTGAGCCCTGCATTGGACTCTGTGCCGACAGAGCAGAGCCTGTTACGAATTCTCTCTCTCACTCTCTCTCTGTCCCTCCCCTGCTCATGCACTCTCTCTCTAAATAAATAAACTTTAAAAAAGACAAGAAGTAATCGAATGGAGAAGTCTAAAGAGACACAGACACTAAGTGAGCACAGCAGCCTGTCCGAAACACCCAGGTCTGTCCCTAACACACGCGTGCACAAGGCCCATGACCAGGATCTGCTCAGACCCCCTCCTCCGGCAGTCCGCGATGGGTGTTTCTGTTCTATTATCTCATCACTTCCCTCCCAGCTCCTGTCCGGACGAGCTGGACCCCCGCCTGAGTCACGGCAGGCAATACCAGCGAACGTCCCGCGTGGAACCCCGGCTGGGGAACGTGACTCTGCCCAGCCACTAAGAGCGCCCCCAGGTGACTTATCAGAACAGAGCACAATAACTGTCAGCGTAGGGGGCCTTTTTTTTTTTTTTAAACTAACAAGCAACTTTAGTTCTCTTTTGTCATTTCATTGTTTAATTATGCTTGACTATGGTTGCCTTCGGTTCACTTCCTTTTTGTGTATTTTTCTTCTGCAGCATTTGCTTATGGTAGAAAAGCTGAAAATGCAGAAAAGCTCAGGGTGGCCCATACATCCACGATCCTCCCACACATGGTTCACGCTTTGCGTGCTTCTTTTTTTCTGTGCCTGGCTTTAATCAGCCGATAATCTTATTGTATATGCAGCTTTCTTGCTGCATTTTCCTCCCACTTACTTAGCAAAAACACTTTCTCCTATTATTAAAAATTCCTGACACACGTCACTTACAAAGACTACCTGATACACTGCCGAATGGCTCCGCCACAGACTTCTTTAAATCATTCTCCTGCCTTCAATCAGATCACATCTAGTTTGAACAGCATGGCTCTTGGGTCAGCAGGGCGGCTCCTTGCAAACTTGGGCAAGTGACAAGCTTTCTAAGCCTCACTTTCTGCTTTCGTACGGTGAGGCGATTGGAATCGTGATTCCTACCTCAAAGATTGCCGGAAGGATGAAGAGATGATATACGGGCAGCCCTTCCACAGAGACCATCGTGTACCAAACGCTCAGTGGCAACCATAATTATTTTATCAAGGAATCCTATCCCCATCGTTGGAAAATAGGTTGTTTTAAATTTCTTCTTATTATAGATAGCACTGTCATAAACATGTCTGTGTATATAGTGTTGGATCTGTGCTCCACATTTGAGATTATTTCCTTTTGATACGTTCCCAGCAGAACTACTGGGTCAGACGGTACACGGGTAACGCTTAGATCTCTGCCATTTCTGGCTTGCTTTGTCCAACAGATCTTGCCGGCAATGCGAGCATGACTGTTCCAGTTATCTGCTGTGTAAGGAAGAACCCCACATTCCGTGCTGCGGACTGACATCATTTTATGATAGCTCACGGGTTCTGTGGACCGGGAATTCGGACCAGGCACGGAGGGGATGGCTGTCGGCTCCAAAGAGCAAGCCTCGGTCGGGAGACTTGAATGGCTGGGCTGAACTTCAGATTTGGACTCGATGCATCTGGAGGCTTGTAGTCACATGTCTACACCCTGGCTTGGATGGCTGGGTGACTGGGCTCAGCTGACAACCAGTGCCCCTGTACGTGGCCTCTCCACGCAGCCCGGGCATCCTCACCGCCTGGCGACGAGGCTCGGAGAGGAAAGAGTCTTGCGAGGGAAGTTTCAACGAGACTCAAGAGTGTGGCCTTTGAGGACCCAGCCTCAGAAGTCACACGGTGTCGCTAGCACCACACCCTAGAGGTCAGAGCGGACACAGGTCAGCTCAGACTCAAGGGGAGGAGACACAGACCCCACACCCCCCAGTGGAAGGAATATCAAGAACTTGTGGCCGGTTTTTTTTAAACAGCTGCACTGGGGGCGCCTGGGTGGCGCAGTCGGTTAAGCGTCCGACTTCAGCCAGGTCACGATCTCGCGGTCCGGGAGTTCGAGCCCCGCGTCGGGCTCTGGGCTGATGGCTCGGAGCCTGGAGCCTGTTTCCGATTCTGTGTCTCCCTCTCTCTCTGCCGCTCCGCCGTTCATGCTCTGTCTCTCTCTGTCCCAAAAATAAATAAACGTTGAAAAAAAAAAATTTTTTTAAACAGCTGCACTATCGTTGACTGTGAAACGGCTCAATAAAGAAGTACAAGGCAAACGTCTCTCATCCACGATGAGCAACCAAAGGGCAGTCTGGCAGATCCGGCCAGTAGCGAGGAAGAGTCTCCCCACCACCTTCACCTTCTCCCCCTCTCTCCATCGCAGCGATGCGTGCTCATAAGAAGGCTGGCCCAGCCAGAGTCCAGCTGGAGGCCTCAGTGCAGAGCTCCCCAGCTCTCCAAAGAAGCAAACCCATGACCTTGGCTTAAGAACCTACGGCTCAACCACATACCTGTTGTCCTCGCCCCTTGCCCAGGAACCGACCCCCGGACATTCATGAGCAACACCTCAGTCTTCCTTTGATCTGGTTGGGCATGGGACCCAGACCTGGCCAATCAGCATCGTCTGAACTTCCGTCCACAGTAATGAGCCCCCAAAATCCATTCAGAGTCAGTCCTGTGACTTCCGCTAACATAACTGGACGACAGAAGCTATCTTCCCGTCAGCAGCTGTAAGGATGACGTAAACCTGCGCTCCCACAGGCCACTCCTTGAAGGAGCAACTGAGAAAGAGACCAATAGAGAGTCAATGGATGGAAAGGGACCAAGTCCTGATGGCCTCATTTGAGCCCTTGGATCCAGCCATGCCTGAAGCTGTCCCTCCCAGATACTACAGTTTTCTGAGCCAATGTTCTTCTTTCCTTAAGACAGTTTTGTGTTGAGTCTCTGTCACTTGCCGACAAAAGATTCCTAGCTACTACACTGAGTGTCTCATCATAGTCATTTTCTTGACCCTGCTCTTATGCCCGGGGGGGGGGGGGGGGGGGGAATGAAGTCTTCCCTGGCAGCAGGCCACTGGTTGCAAAACAAGAGAAACGGAAACATTTCACATTTGTTCCAGTTCATAAAACCTTTCAAGCTAACACCTAACATCTCCTTCCCATACGCTCTATTACAGAAATTTAAAAAATAAATGGGGAATAAAAGTGTTTCTAAGCAACAAATTATATGTGTAATGGGGGAGGGGGAGGAGAATTAGAAGGTTTAATCTAGTTGGGAACTATTTCCATTTCTTCCTGAAGTCACTACCTGCGTGAAACCTCCACCGGAGAATGAAACAGAGGTGAAGCTATTTCAGTTCTTTGATACAACGGGAATAAATGCACCCTGTGCATTTAGATATTCAGATATCTAAATATCAGATATTCAGATATTCAAAATATCTGAATAGAGATACTCAGCATACGCAAATGAGTGACACTTCTCGGATAAAATGCTTTCTTTTTTATTTTTTTCATGTTTTTATTTATTTTTGAGAGGGAGGGACGGAGCAGGGAGCAGGGGAGGGGCAGAGAGAGGGAGACCCAGAATCCGAAGCAGGCTCCAGGCTCTGAGCTCTCAGCACAGAGCCCAACACGGGGCTTGAACCCACAAGACATGAGATCATGACCTGAGCCGAAGTCGGAGGCTCAACCGACTGAGCCACGCAGGTGCCCCTGATAAAATGCTTTCTGTTAAAAAACAAAAGAAGAAACAAAACGCTATGGCTTTGGATTGTATTCACTTTGTGTGGCTGTTTACCAATTACCACAAACACAGCAACTGAAAATAGTGCACATTTTAATAGGATGTGAATGTACTTGATGTCCCTGAACCGGACGCCCGCAAACAGCCCGTTTTGCCGCCGTTCAAAAATGCAGATGGGCTTTACGGTTTCTGTAGGGCAGACGTCCAGGCGTGGCACGTCTGGGTTCCCTACTCGGGCTCTCAGCTCTCACAAGGATGGGATCAATGTGTCCTCTGGCTCTGTCTGGGGCTCAAGATCTTTCTCACGTCCACTCGGGCTGCTGGCAGAGTCCAGCTCTGTGCAACCGTGGGACTCGGGTCCCCACGTCCTTGCTGGTGGTGAGCCAGGCCCCGCGAGGCCAGCCGGGTTACTTCCTACGTGCCCCCCCCCCGCCATTTTCAAACCAGCAAGAGGGAATCTCCCTGCTAGGAAACCCCTCTGACACCTCAAATCTCTCAAACCTCTCAGTCTCTCACCCACAGACCTTGGTTTAGAGGGTTCACTCTTTAGATCACGCCCACCTGGATAACTGCCCTTTCTTTTTTTTTTTTTTTTTTTAATTTTTTTTTCAACATTTATTTATTTTTGGGACAGAGAGAGACAGAGCATGAACGGGGGAGGGGCAGAGAGAGAGGGAGACACAGAATCGGAAACAGGCTCCAGGCTCTGAGCCATCAGCCCAGAGCCCGACGCGGGGCTCGAACTCACGGACCGCGAGATTGTGACCTGGCTGAAGTCGGACGCTTAACCGACTGCGCCACCCAGGCGCCCCAACCGCCCTTTCTTAAAGCCGGCTGTGCCGTAAAACATAACCTAATCTCAGGAACGATGTCTCTCGTATTCACGGCCTCCCCATCAGGGAGTGGGAAACCCTGGAGACTACCGCCTTCAGCTCTGTCAACCACACGTGTCCTCAAGCCCAGAATTCCAATCTCACGTTTCCTGTCCAGAGAAATTCTTACACATGCACCCAAGGAGATGGACGAGAACACTCACTGCAGAATTGCTGATTATGATGGAAGACAGACAGCAGCCTAAACGCCCGTCGACAGGAGAACCGACAGATACTCCGTGACGTATTCCTACAACGAAATACTATACAGCCGTGAAAAGGAGCCACACGTGTCGGGCACGGGTGACTCCCACAAACGTAGCAAGAGAAACACACTGCAGAAGGGCGTGTGTAGTAAGATGCTGTTTATATCGTTTAAAAACACGCACAATGATTCATGTAGTTCGTGATTGCATATAGATGGCAAACTTAAGAGAAAAATGCTAAATTCAGCAGCAAATTCCTCTGGGGAGAGAGAGAAGGCAAGGAGAACCAGGAGGAGGGTGCCGAATCAAGGACGGTAACTGCCACTGTTTCATTTCTCCAGTTAGGCGGTGGGTGCATGGTGTTCATTAAACTACTCTCAAGCTCTGCCTGTATGCCTGGAATAAGTTCATGATTTTCAAGGTACGAAGGTTTCATAAATCAGTGAGGACAGAAAGTTGAAACCCAAACTCCAGAACGGCCTGCTGTTCAGAAGCCTCGGCAATTGGGTGATTCTGATGCGTAACGAGCCACCTGAATGAATTACGGCCCCACGCCAGCCAAGACTCACCGACGGCTTCCGTTTTGTTGCATTTGTTTGGGATTTTAAAACAAACCAACTTTGCGGATTCTATTAAGAGACAATCACCAGAGTGCATCCGTGATTTAAGGCGGGACATAAAGCAGGATGGATTGCATTCGTGGGCGGTGGGGGTGGGTCGACGAGTGCCCAGATACGTCAACAGCATGGCTAAGGGATCGATTTTCCAAGAGCCTCGGGGATTTCCTCAAGGTGACAACGAGCGAAGCTTCAGAAATCTGCTTCCATCTGTCCGGAGGCAGGGTAGTCTGATGGTGGTACCCATGCATCCTGCAGCCTCTTGGGTTTGGAGCCACACTTGGCACTTCTTAGCTGTGTGACCTTGATCAAGTTCCTTCGCCTCTCTGAGCCTTGGGTTCTTGTCTGCAAAACGTGGACAATGAAAGTAACTGCTTCGCAGGGCCGCTCGGGGCTTGAACGTGTTAACACGCGTATAGCACCTGGAAGAGTCCCGGCCCGTGGCGGACACGTGTGGGTGCCAGCCTCTGCTACTGTCTGTCCGAGGTTCCTTGTAAAACAGTGTAGTCCTCACACAATGACTGAGGGCAGTGGCGCCAGAGCCAGACGCCTTGGGCTCAAAGGGGCCCAGGGCAAATCACCTGCCCTCTCGAGCCTCAGTTACTCCCCTGTAAAATGGGGATGGTGATTAACAGCAGGATTAAATAAATTAATACAACTAAAGCCCACACAAGGGCGCCTAGTGCCACTGCTTTTGGGAGATCTAGTCTATCCTGATTTCAAAAAGGAGGAAAAAAAACCCCTCTCAAAGAGCCTAGCTTTATCATGTTTGTTTGGGGTAGTTTATTACATAAAGCTAGTATACAAACACACCAAGTTCAGAGGGGCTCGGCTGGGGCAGGTGGAGAGAAGGTGGATTCCTGAGCCGGGAGTGTGGGAAACATCACCCACAGAACATTCCAGATCAAGCCAGACACAGTCTGAACAAATTCTCTCGGGGACAGGCAAGGTGCCAGTAACTGCCTGTCTCCCGGCAGCCAGGTTAAAGAGCTTCAGCATCATACCCCCAGCAACTCCAAGCAGATCTCCCTCGCAAACTTCCTGCTGACTCTGAACGGCCCCACCTGCCCTGTGTGCTGGCCCACCTGGCCACCTGCCGTCCACAGCTCGGGGCAGGTTTATGACACTAACTCCCCTCTACCACCCTCTTGGAGGAATGCCCGCCCCTAAGACAGCAGTTCTCAAAGGGGGTGACTTCTGCCCAGGAGACAGTGGCACTCAATGTCAGAGACATCTTTAGTTGTCACAATGGGGGGGAAGGGGGGGGAACGCTACTGGTCCTAGTGAGTTCAGTCCAGGGATGTTGCTTAACACCCTCCAAAGCCCAGGACGGTCCCTGCAACCGAGAAGTATCCTGCCCCAACAGCTGAGAAACCCGAAATGCTAAAAATATAATCACAGACGTCGTCTTAGATGTGGGATTCAAAGATCCTCATACAGCATCGTCTGTATTAACAGGCCAGGACCAGCCAAAGTAACCAACAATAGGGGACTCGTTACAAAAACAATAAATAAATAAATTTTATGATTAATGAATTACTTAATTAATTAATGGGGCTCTGTCCCTCCAGGGAAATGCTGAGAATTCTTTCAAAGAGAAAGAAGCCGTACGTGCTGGGACGAAAGGATCTCAAAGGTAGAAAAGCCTGTGAAAAAGCAAGGTACGTTAATGGTGTGAAAAATGTAGTCTGTGCTGTGTTTTAGAAGGGAAGGTGTCCACAGATGAGTTTATTCTGGTTTGTGTGTTTGTGGTGTTTTTCTAGAAGGACTCCCCTAGAACTGTGAAGGGCTTGGTTACCTGGGGGAGGAGGGAGGACAGCGTTACTTTGTATCGTGCATGGTTCCTCATTCACATCCTCTACCCTTCTACTAACATTACCTGCATTTTGTTTAAATGTCAAAACAGGAGAAATTATCCCCTGGGGTTATCTGGGCAGGGAGATGAGGGCCTGTTTTTGTTTTCTTCTGAGTATCAATCTACATGTGTCTTAAAAGCCTGAAAAATGGTACACCTGGATGACACATGGACCAGACAATGATATAATTGAGATTAGCAAGTGTCCCGTGGTAAACAGAATAAAATGCCACCTGAAGTTGTCCACATCCTTATCCCCAGAGCCTGTGAATATTTTCATGGCAAAGGGGGCTTTGCAGGCATGATTAAATTAAATTAAGAAAAGGTTCCCCTGCCAAATACTTCACTTGATTCTTAAAGAACCTTGGGTCCGGCTGACACCCGACTCTGCATGTGTGGAAACTGAGGCACCAAACTATTAAAGAGAGAGAGAGGTCAGTAGCCATGCAGCTTGGCACCACGGCCAGCACCGGAGCTCAATCCCCTGCCTACAGCCCTCTCCCCGATACACAGACTGGAACAGAGACGGAGCACGGCTATATGCACGGGACGGTTCCGGGGCCAGACCGCCTGGGCTCGTGTGCTGGCCCTGCCCCTCACGGGCTGTGTGATCTTGGACAAGTTAATTAATCTCTCTGTGGCTCTTTTCGCCTCCAAAAATGAATTCATGCCTGTGAAGTCCCAGCACTAAAATGATCTCAATAAAAGTGAATAGCATTACTATAATTAATTTCAGGTAATGCAGCCTCTTAGCGTGGTCTTTTCCCGTGACTGCTACTCCATAAATGGGTGCCGAATGGAATATTCTTGGCATAAGCAAGCGTGAATAATGGTGAATGCACCCAAGGAGATGGACGAGAACACCCCGAGACTCCCCTTCCAGGATGTTTATCTTCTGTAAGGTCTAAGGATCCCCATTCCTGGCCTCCTCCACCTCCCTAGGCCCCACACAATAAGCAGAAAAGGCCTGGTCTGAGCTCCCGTGCAGACACACGGCGCTGGCTTCTCCCCCTTCTGGCTCTTTTTGTGGGGTTTCGGCCGTCTTTGCATATTACCTGCCATTGCGGCGAACGTGGTACCCCGCCCCGGGAAAGTACTGCCCTCCTTCTGATAACCGAGCCTCTTTGCTTCGAGGAACCCGCCGCCCAGGCCCAGTCCACATGGTCTCTCCTGAACAGGACTCCAGCCCCTCTCTCCCAGAGCCAGGCCTGGCCAATCACTGTGTTCCACCCACCCCAGCCAATAGGATTGGGCTAGAAACTGTCACATGACACAAACCGGTCCAATGAGATTTGATCCTGATACTTGTTCCTGTTGGGAGGAAGGAGGTTTCTTCTTCCAACACGTGGGAGAATAGAAACTTTTGATGGTGGTGGAGTATCTTGGCAATATCAGCTCCCTAAGGCTGGGATGTCAGTGTTTTCTTCCCTGCTGTATCCCCAAGGCCTAGGACACCTGGCCTAGGAGGTGCCTAGGACACCTGGAGGCGTGCAACTGACACTACTGAGTAAAAATTCCACAAGGCTTATTTCCGAGGATGAAGCGTCAACTTAAGCAGAGCAAGACTGAGAGAACAGTTCCAAACGGTCTGCGCACCTGGGTTTAGCCGTGCCTGAATACCAACCCCTTGGGACCTTATGGCCACATCGGTCGATAAACTGCCAGATGTGCTCCCACATGTGCAAATCGAAACACGTGTACAAGGACCCTACCGTACTGCTTACAGTAGCGAAAAAACAACAGAGGCCACGTAAATGTCTCAATCAGGGGCGGACTGAAAAAAGTAACGTAAATCCATAGGATGAAATGCAACACCATGGTTAAAAAGAGAGAGGTAACTTGCCATGAACTGGTATGGAATACTCTTTTTTTTTTTTAACATTTATTTATTACTGAGAGACAGAGAGAGACAGAGCATGAGCATGGGAGGGGCAGACAGAGAGGGAGACATAGAGTCTGAAGCAGGCTCCAGGCTCTGAGCTGTCAGCACAGAGCCCGACGCGGGGCTCGAACTCACGAACTGTGAGATCGTGACCTGAGCCGAAGTCGGACGCTCAACCGACTGAGCCACCCAGGCGCCCCTGGTATGGAATACTCTCAAAGCTATAAAGTTACGGGGTAATAAAAGCACAGAACTCTGTGTACATGTGTATGCTACAATGAGAGAGACGGCAGGGCACGGGTGGCAGGGGACGCGGACATTTTGAGGTCTAGTGTCAGCATCATGGCAACAAAGTCTTTGTTTGAGGCTGCAGCCTGGCCGTGGAAGGTACTCACGAGATACCTGTTGAATGAGTGAATGAACCAGCCAACATGCGTGTGTCCATATATGCAACAGAAAGTCTCAGAAAGGATACATAAAACATCTGATCATACTCGCTGCCTCTGAGAAGGGGACCGGGCGGGCTGGGCAACAGAGATGGGAGCGAGGGAGACCCAATTTTCAACATACACCTTTCTTTCGACTTTTGAACCATGTCCATGGACATCTAGCCAGAGAAATTAGCTAAGGAAATAACGAGACAAAATGCCATCTATTCGCGGAAGGGAAAAATCCCATCTCTCCCTAGAGATCGACGTCCCCTAGGAAACGGGGTTGTGAGCCAAGCTTGGTCTGGGCTCCGCATCCTTGGGAGGAGGGTGGAACAGTGCGGGTGGTGCAGGCAAACCACAGCCAAGGGAGGGGAGTTCGGGACCAACGGTGGCTGCTGACTCCCTGGGAGACGTTGGCAGTTCCACCCCCCTCTGTAGGCCTCAGTTTCCTCATCTGTAAAACGAGACAGACCGTGATCTCAGGGTCTGTCCTAAAAACCTAGCATCTCCCCGGAAGGGAGCAGCCGTCTGGGTGGGCTCCCTGGGAGGTGGGGAGCTCTGAATCTCTGCATTGTGACGCTGGCCTTGGTCTGCACCGGGCGCATTACAGGACTGCTGTCGGGAGCTAGTCAGAGGCTAAATCGTTGTCCTTGACGTATTACCTCGCCCCCTTCCCCGGGAACTTGGGCTCTGGACTGGGCCCTGTCAATGCTTCATTACGGAGACTGACACTCGTGGTAATTATGTGTTTCCTCTGCCAGATTATTCATCCACAGCGTCTTCCTGGGTTGTTTTGTTTTTTTATCGCCCCTGCTCCTTTATCAAGGACAGCCAAGCATCTGCCAGTAATGCCCCAGCGAGAGTCAGCACATAGCGGGGACACAAGACGAACCCTGCTAACTCTAGTTTTCTCACTTAATTTTCCTGAGTTGGAAAGATCTTTCCGGAATATACATATTCAACGGGTCGAAATAAATACTAATTTTGACTGCTGAAGCTCAAAAACTTGGCTGGAATACGATAAGGAAGCTTTGCTGCTAAAACGGTACCTGCACTAAGAAAAACCTAATACATACGAATCCAGGATCACAAGGCAGAACAATGTGGTGACTCTGGATTTTACAAAAGGACCTGTCAGACAAGTCTTTAATTGGCAAGTCGGAAAAGGGGCTCATGGTGAAGCCAGTCAAACCGAAACTGCACACGGTTGTCCGAGAACACAGGGCGGCTGCTGCCCACGGCAGGGGACGCCAGTGCCCTGGACTTGGGGACAAAACATCCTCCTTCTCCCGCACCAAGCCCCCCATGACACCCAGGCTGCACCAGCTGGACTCCGGTGACGCCCAAGCGATCCTTGCAGGACCAGCCGCCCAGAAGATGAAAAGACCACATTGAAATGGTTGTCCTAGAACAGGGCTCAGGAGGGAGCAGAGGGAAGGCGAGAGACGAGAGAAGAGCCGTGGTTGATACCACTCGGCAGGCACCTGCTACGTGCCCAGAAGGGAGAAAGCACCAGACACACAGTATCTCACCGAACGCTCCCGATGACGCTCAGTGTTATTAGAAGAGGAAGCTGATGGGGCGCCTGGGCGGCTCGGTCGGCGAAGCATCTGACTCTTGATTTGGGCCCAGGTCGTGATCTCACGGTTCAGAGTTGGAGCCCTACGTGGGGTTCTGCGCTGACGGTGAGGAAGCCCGCTTGGGATTCTCCCCCTCGCTCTCTGCCCCTCCCCCACTTCTCTCTGTCTCAAAATAAAGAAACTTACAAGAAAAAAAAGGGGGAAGCTGAGGCTGAGAGAGGTCAAGGAACTTCTCTAAGGTCACACAGCCCTGAAGTAGCAGTGCTCAGAGTCCTCACCAGAATCTGACGCCCAAACCCGGGCCCTCCTATACTTCCAGACTCTGCCAGCGCAATGGCCCAAATCGCATCCCCTGAACAGGGAGGGGAAGGGAGTCCGTGGGCGTGGGGCATGGGGATGAGGGAGGACCAGCAACAACGGGGTTGCCCTGGGGGGCTTACAGTCCAAGAGGGGCCAGCCACACTCACGAGGAAAGGACAGCACTGCCCACATGGGAGGCTGTGAGGGTGTCTGTGCACAGACCAAGGAAGAGGCGAGCGTTAACACGAACGTGTTGGTCCTGGGATGACGGAGCAGGGGTTGGGTGGGAAAAAGCTTCCCTGGGGAGGAGTCTGAGCTGATCCTTGAAGGGAAGGACACCTCTGGATGGGATGGGGAGGAAGAGAGAGTGGCTCCAGGCCAGAGAAGGCAGGGGCACCTGGGCCCGGAGGCCAGGAGTCAGTCGGCACACAGCTTGCTGGGGGGGAGGGGGGTGGGAGGGGGGCACCGAGTGGCCCACCGCCCACTTTGCAGCACAGGGTGCGTGGAAGGAGGCGGTGAGGATAAGGCTCAGAGGGAGAGGCAGCTAAACCAAGGACGGCGACTCCGCGGCACACAGGCCACCATCTCCCGTCCCCGGTGCCCGAGAGGGACATCAACACTGGCGCCCCCTCTCTCAGCGAGCTTCAGAGTCCTGCCGAACACAGGCTCCGGGGAGCCCACTACTGAAGGGTGGGAGCCTGCACCGGAGACGGGATCTCTCCCGCGTCACCCCTGATCAAAGAGAGGGAAGCAGGCGCACGTCACACACGGGACCTACTGTGCGCCTGGGCATCATCCTACTGACAGGCATATTTAGCTCAGAGGATTAGGCTCAGGAGCTTGACGTCCAACACAGAAAGCAAAAGAAAACGCGGATTCCACACCGCGAGGGTGGGACTGATTGCAAAGCCCGGTTCTTCCCACCCCAGCCTGGGGCCTCGTTCGCTTTCCCCCACCCCACCCCCGAGTCTGAATTTTAATTCTACGGGGAAACATTTCAACACCTATTCTGCAACCCTCCCAGCCCAGCCATATGCCGGAGCCACCCCACTTTTCGTCAAAAGCGAAACGCAGGTGCCCCCCCCCCCAGTCGCCCACCCCTCCCAGCCCTCTCCGCCCCCCTCCTTCTCGCCCCCTCTCCCATTTGCTTCTTTTGGCCAACGCCCCTCCCCTCTCCCTAGGCGCGCCCGCCCGGGCCTCCTCCTCGGTGACGGGGGTGGCTTCCCAAAGAGGGGGTGGGGGCGGGGAGGGGGGGGCGGGGAGGGGGGGGGGCGTGTCCCGCATCCGGGACCCTGGGGGGGGGGGGGCCCTGCTGGGGCCCTTTCTCTCCCCACTCCACCCCCAGGGTTCATTGTGGCGATAATTCCTCCGTGTTCCCTTACAGAGGAGAACTTCACGTCGCTCTCTAATTGAATTGTTGTCATGGAAATCACTTTCATTTGCTCTCAAAGGATTTAACTATCTGGCCCCCTGTTTTCTCACTCCTGCCTTTGACAATATCCAGCTTCCTCCCACCCCTCTGCTCTCAACTCTGGCTCTCCCTTCGGTGAGTAATCTTCCCTCAACCCGCTGGCAGGGGGAAGAGTCTCTCTGGGGCTCGCTGGAGTCTTGCACGTGCTGTTTGTTGCTCACCAAACGCTTCTTTCTGCCTCCGGGTCCGGGCAGGACTCACTTCCTGGCTCCCTTGGTGGGGGCAGCATCCTGGGCCTCGTGGCCAGTGGGGCAGGAGCGGTCCCTGCTGGCCCGGAGCAGCCTGGCAGACGGGACACCTTCTTTCTGCCAGGGCACCAGCAGCGAGGGAGGACGGCACGCGCTCCAGCAGCCTGGGTCCCTGAGTGACGGCGGCCCACGGCAGAGTCCCCAGCCAGCCCGGGGCGGACAGACAACCTCAGCGCTGCCGTTTTATACCACTGAAATTCTGAGATGCCTGGTTATCCCAGCTTGTCCCCGCCGATACGTCCCCCACCCCCAATCAAAGAAGGAAGACAAAAAGGTATTTAGTCCCCTTAGACTGGGGCTTGCTTCCAAGAAGGCACTGGCCCCAGGTACCATGCCGAGGAGGGTCCTGTGTCTCCGGGGGCTCCCAAGCCATCTGCCAAACACCGTCTGGGGGCTTTAGGCTGAGCTCTGCCACTTATGAGCTAGGTGATAAAGGGCAGGCTGCTTAGCCCCTCTGTGCCGCAGACCTCCCATCTGTCGACTGGGGAGAAAAGGCGTCATCTACAGTCTGAGGATGATTCAGTTAACCTGCGGCTCCAACAGCAGCTGGCACCCTGTGACGTTACGTAAGTATTGGCTATTAGGATAATCACTGGTCCTTCTCATCATTATCGTTATCATCGAGGCATGCACTAAGTTTTGTTTTTTCATCCTGCACCGACTTCACAATGAGACACCCTGTTTGGGAGAACACACGTACATTTAGCGATACGCTAGAAGGACTCGCGGGACTCGGCCTATCACCGCACTGGTGGCCAAGGTTTATTATACAACAGGATGGGCAAGGGGAAAAGACACAGGCAGGGTCTGCAGGCATTTCCTCAAACTCTCTCCCTCCAGCGGGCATCACACACCGCACCCTTCTCTAGCCGCAAAAACACAGCCTGACACACGTGACGCTTTGCCCACAGTAGCCCCCTGGAGACTCAGGACCTCAGGTTTTTGCTGGGTGCTGGGCCCGGAGGCACTCTGCCTAGCACGCGCCCAAATTCCAGATGCTCGCAAGGAAAGCAAGCGTCCAACACAACTCCGCTGTCTGTGTGGTCTAGGATCACGACCACACTTAGCACTTAGGGAACAGCTCAAGTGCCAAGTTCCCTGAGGCCGGCCAACGGCCCAACCTGCAAGCAGGCCCTTCTAAGGATATGGCCTCAGGTCTGCAGTGCTGGCCCTTGTCTGCTGGCACTCACACCCTCTCAACAGCCACACAGCCTGGAGTGGACCTAACTGGCCTTGCACAGAGGGACGGAGCCAGCCGACCAAGGTGAGGAGCCCAGAGGTCAGAAGGACACGGCCTCCGCTGAGCTAGCCGCTACCCTCCAATCAAAGGACGCCGTGACGGCATGCCCGAATGTTCCCACCTCCAGTGACCCGGGTCTCTAACCGGCACGGCTCTCCCTCCTGGTGGGCGAGTCAAGCCGCAGCCTTCTGCCCGGTGCTGGGCTGCTGGCAGCCTTCTGTGCCAACCACACCTTCCAGCCTTGGGCTCTATCCAGACTGGACAGAGCTCTCTCGTCTTAGAAGGTCTCCAGAGAGGGGCGCCTGGGTGGCCCAGTCGGTTAAGCATCCGACTCCTGACTCAGGTCATGATCTCAGGGTTCGTGAGTTCGAGCCCCACGTGGGGCTCTGTGCTGACAGCATGGAGCCTGCTTGGGATTGTGTCTCCCTCCCTCTGACTCTCTGCCCCTCTCCCCACTCTCGCTCTCTCTCAAAATAAATAGTAAACTTAAAAAAATAAATAAATAAATTTTTCAGAGAGGGGGGCAGTCTGTGGAGTTCCTCAGCTACTCTTTCTAGAATTTACCAGCTTGACAAAAGCTCCCTCCCTACACCCAAACCGGCCCTTTCCTGCTGTTAGCTCCGTCTTCTCCGGCGTGGTCCTCTGTGGACAGGGAGGACCACAGCGTGAGATCCTGCCCTAAAAAACGAAATGTGAGCATCTTGCAAGAGTGATCAGTCTTCTGGCTCTCTACAGTTTGGCTAACTAACCCCCATCACACCCTCCCTCCACACCCCCAAAATCAAAGCTCAACGCCCAAGTGTGGGACTACTTAGCCAGGCCTGACTAGGTTCATGTGAAGTTAAAGCATAACCCCCAAGTACCCATTAGTCAAGAATTGGTTCAACAAGTCATGGTGCATTTAAAAACCGAGATTCAGGGGCACCTGGGTGGCTCAGTCAGTTAAGCGTCCAACTTCAGCTCAGGATGTCGCGGTTCGTGAGTTCGAGCCCCGCGTCGGGCTCTGTGCTGACAGCTCGGAGCCTGGAGCCTGCTTCACATTCTGTGTCTCCCTCTCTCTCTGCCCCTCCCCCCACTCGTGCTCTGTCTCTCTCTCTCAAAATTAAATAAACGCTAGCAAAAAAATCTTTTTTCAGTGAGATTCGTATTTACAAGACATGGAAAGATATCCTGGATTGACAGATATATTCTTCGAATCTAAAAATCAAAAAGGAGCACAGCACAACAAAGAAGTTGAATCACTATGTTGTATGCCTGAACCTACCCTAACACTGTGTTGAATTAAATTTTTTTCACCAAAAAGTTAATAATAAATTTTTTAAAAGTTAAACAATAATAAATAAAAGCCAGTATGAATTAGTTGCCCTCGCTTAAAAACAAGGGGAAATCTCATAAAAATCTGTTTTCCTCAGTTCTCTAAAACAGGGATCGCAACATCTTCCCATAAAGAGCTAGAGTAAATCTCCCGCCCTGAAGGCCCCGTGATCTCTGCTGCTGTTACTCAACTGTGCTGTGCTGATGTGAAGGCAACGCCAGACCGTCTATGAGCAAACATCGTGGCCGTTTTCCAGGAAAAGTTAACTCATCAGAACAGGCAACGGGCTGGATTTGACCCACGGGCCACAGCTGGCCAACCCCAGCTCTGGAAGCTGGAAAGCCCCTGTCAACCCTTCACGCAGACCTGTCACAAAAGCGGGGGCCACATACTCAGATACCTCGGGGGCTCGAAGGGAAACCCAAACAGAAGCCAGTTTGTGAGCAGACCGCGGGGAGCGGTGGTGACTGGGTGAGTCTCAGGGATCCACACGGACCCCTCCACGATGCTGGCCCCATGTGGGCAGAGCGGATTTTTCTAGAGATGCCAGAGATCCCACTTTTTTTTTAATTATTTTTTAATGTTTCCTTACTTTTAAGAGAGACAGAGACAGAGTGTGACGGGGCGGGGGGGAAGGGACAGAGAGAGAGGGAGACACAGAATCCGAAGCGGGCTCCAGGCTCCGAGCTGTCAGCACAGAGCCCGACGTGGGGCTCGAACCCACAAACTGCGAGATCATGACCTGAGCCCAAGTCGGACGCTCAACCGACTGAGCCACCCAGGCACCCACAGAAATCCCACTTTTTACATGAAATCTCTGCTTTCAAATTAGTCCAATTTTTTTTAAAACCACTGTATTCGTTTCCTAAGGGCGACCACAAAAAATCACCACAAACTGGGTGACTTAAAACAACCAGCATTCATTTTCTCGGTGTTCTGGAAGTCCCAAAGCAAGATGGCAGCAGGACCTTCTGTCTCTGAAGGCTGCGGGGGAGAATCTGTCCCGTGCTTTTCTCTGACTCCTGGTGTTGTCCACCCTCGGTGCTCCTGGACTTGTGGCCGCGTCATTCCAACCGAGCTCTGTCTCCTTCACAGACTTCCTCCCTGTGCTTCCGTCCTCTTCCTATAAGGAGCCCAGCCATATGGATCAGGGCCACCCTAACGATCGCACGGCAACCTGACCACATCTGCAAAAACCCCATTTCCAAAGAAGGTCGCATTTCCAGGTACCGGGGATTAGGGCTGGGACGCAGCTCTTTGGGGGAGACACAATTCAACCCACAACGCCCGCAAACCTAGTTCAGGGTTTTCCAGTTTGCAACCTCTACATTAAAATCTAGGGGCGCCTGGGTGGCTCACTCAGTTAAGCAACCGACTCTTGACCTCGGCTCAGGTCATGATCTCACGGTTGATGGGGCTGATGGTTGATCTCACGGTTGATGGTCGTGCCGGGCTCTGTGCTGACCGCTCAGAGCCTGCAGCCTGCTTCGGAATCTTGGTCGTCCTCTCTCTGCCCCTCCCCCACTTGCCCTCTGTCTCTCTTTCTCTCTCTCTCTCCCCCTCGAAAACAAATAAGTGTTTTTAAAAAGTAATAAATTTTTAAAAATCTAATGTGGTAAGCCAGACTTTACTAGAACCCTAAATTGTGCCCAGATTGCACCCGCACCCCTGCCTGCTCTCCACCAGTCCAATCCCTCAGTCGGTCCTGTTTCCAGATTTAAACACCACACGAGCCTTTTAGAAGGCAAGCCGACGTCCCCAGCTCTCTGACAGTCGTTACTGCGCCAGCTGTCAGGGGACATGCCGGTGCTTCTGTTTATTTGACTGACAGCTGCACCAAGGGTCAGGTCAAGGCCAAGGACGCAGCAAGCCCTGCTTCACAGACAGGCAGCCCCCAAAGGCCTGAGGGACTCAACACCCATCCAGACGTTCTCTCGAAGCTTCCCCACTGAGAAAAAACATCTCCTTCCCAACTCCTGCCCAGCCGTTCAGGCTTGACTAACACCCCCAAAGAGCCTTGAGACGCCCAGAACCAAGCACAGCCCAGGGCCAGCTCATCAGAGATCCTGTCTAATGATCATTAGAACAAAGTCTGGGACAAGTAGTTCATTTCACCTGATGGTTTCATTCTAATTAGCCAAATGCCCAGAATGACTGTGTGCAATCCCGGCCACTGCAATCAGACCCACAGTCTGATCTAAGTGGCTGCAAATGCTGGGAGAAGCCACCTCGGTGGTGACAGCTGCCACCACCGGCTGGAGTCATCGGACCCCAGTGAGGTCAGAGCAGAAGCGGGAGCACTCACGGTTCTGAGAATGTGGTTCCTTCTCTTTTCCTTGATCTTTTTTTTTTTTTTCTAATGTTTATTTTTTTGAAAGAGAGAGACAGAGTGCGAGTGGGAGAGAGGCAGAGAGAAAGGGAGACACAGCATCAGAAGTGGGCTTCAGGTTCTGAGCTGTCGGCACAGAGCCCAATGCGGGGCTCGAACTCATGGACAGAGAGATCATGACCTGAGCCGAAGTCGGACACCTAACCGACTGAGCCACCCAGGCGCCCCTCTTTTCCTTGATCTTTTATTCAAACATCCAACAGATGCAAAGTCTGCATTCAGGTAAAGGAATGAGTGAATGAAAGTCACCACCAGCAACCGATTTCTTACCTCATTTCCGTTGCATTAATGGCCAGAGTCAAGACCCCACGGATCCTGAAAGGACAGCCTTCCGTTTTCATTAATATTTATCTTTAGGGGCGCCTGGGTGGCGCAGTCGGTTGAGCGTCCGACTTCAGCCAGGTCACGATCTCGCGGTCCGGGAGTTCGAGCCCCGCGTCGGGCTCTGGGCTGACGGCTCGGAGCCTGGAGCCTGTTTCCGATTCTGTGTCTCCCTCTCTCTCTGCCCCTCCCCCGTTCATGCTCTGTCTCTCTCTGTCTTAAAAATAAATAAACGTTGGAAAAAAAAAAATTTAAATTTAAAAAAAAAAAAAATATTTATCTTCAAAAGGACTTTCCAGCCAAAGGTTTTCAAGGGTGCAAAGTCACAGAACCACGATAATCCCCAAAGCTGGGGAGGCAGGACACGCTTAACTTACCAATGCGGATTTCTGCCGGCTATCTGGCCATCTGTTCAACTCCCACTCATCCTTCAAAACCTACTTCCGAGTTCCCCCTCATCTGGGAAACTTCACCCAACTCCTCCGGGCAACGTAAGAGTCTCCTTAATAATCTGAATGCGCCTCTTGCCCAAAGTCACATCGTATCGCCCCAGTTTGTTTCTTTCACTTCTTCTGGAAAGCATGTCCCTGACAAGGGCAAGGAATTCAGTTGCTTTATCTTTGACCACTTGGCCACCGTCAGCAGCACACAGCGGGCTGTGCCAGACATCTCCTAGAAGAATGAGCCTGGACAAAACACTGTGTGAGTCTCAGAGGGAAGTGTCAAGACAAGGAAAACTTAGGAAGACCTCAAGTTAAGGAAGAGCAGCCCACAAAGGGCCAACAGAGCATGATGAAATAGGACAAATGAGTCCTATAAATGCAGAGTGCAGGGTCCGCTTTGTGAGTCGGAGTAGCTGGAGTCCACGAAGCCCCACGCAGGGGGTGAAGGCTCCAGCTGGAGCTCCAGGCCGGCTAGGTCTGGGACAGGTGGCTCAGAGGCACGGGAAAATCTCAGTGACGAGAGACAGTGCTCTTAGTTGTGTGTGGTGTCTCTGGGACACGTGCAACGTCATCTACAATAAGATATATACATTTGGTCTTCTTCCCCATTTCTGGCACGGAGCTCCTAAAGTCCTTGTAACTTTTTTAAGTATATTTATTTATTTTGGGATGGAGATAGAGTGTAAGTGGGAGAGGGCAGAGACACAGCTCCAAGCAGGCTCCCCACTGTCACGGCAGAGCCCGACACGGGGCTCAAACCCACGAACCGTGAGATCATGACCTGAGCTGAAGTCCGATGCTTAACCCACTGAGCCACCCAGGCGGCCCGAGCCCTTGGAATTCTTGAGCGCTAAGAGCGTCAAGGTGAGAGTCTTGTTAAAGAGGACAAGCCCCTTTCAGCCACACCTGAGTTTATGTTAATGAGGTGGAAAGCTCTAGAACCACCACTGGATGGGGGCCGGTTGCCAAGGGAACCAACCAAGTGATCAGAGGGTTGGATCTTGCAGCCCCACCGCTGACCCCCAGGGAGGAGAGGGGGCTGGAGGTTGAATTCACCTCCAGTGGCCAATGATTTCATCTGCATCTACACAATGAAGCCTCCATAAAAATGCAAAAGGACAGGGTTCGGGGGAACTCCTGGGGGGGCAGGGGCGGGTGGCATGCCCAGCACAGGTCGGGAAGCTCCTCACCCCTTCCCACAGACCCTGGCCTCTGCATCTCTGCCATCCGGCTGTTCGTGAGCCGTTATCATTTTACAACTGGCAGGCTAATCGCCAAACTGGCTCCCTGGGTTCCGGGAGCCATTCTAGCCAACAGCGGAACCCAAGGAGGGGCTCGGGGGAACCTCCAATCAGTCAGTCAGAAGCACAGGGGACCATCTGAGTTTGTGACTGGAACCTGCAGTGGGGACAGTCTTGTGGGGCTGAGTCCTTAACCTGTGGGATCTGACGCCATCCCTGGTGGCCAGGGTCAGAACAGAGTTCAAGTGCAGGATACCCAGAGCATGTCAGAGAGTCGGTTAGCATGAAAAAGTCCCAAACATCAGATGTCAGAAGTGCTCTGAAAGTAGGGGCGCCTGGGTGGCTCAGTCGGTCGAGCATCCGACTTCGGCTCAGGTCATGATCTCGCGGTTCGTGAGTTCGAACCCCGCGTCGGGCTCTGTGCTGACAGCTCGGAGCTTGGAGCTGCTTCGGATTCTGTGTCTCCCTCTCTCTCCGCCCCTCCCCTCCCCTCTCAAAAATATATAACTACAGTAAAAAAAAATTTAGAAGTGCTCTGGGAGTATGAAGGAAAAGAAAAACGAAAGCTTTTCCTTCTCAACACCTGTAAACGCACCCCCCTTTCCCACCCATGTTTTCAAGAGTAAAGCTGGTTAGATCCAAACAACTTCACTGCTATAAAGGTAACATTGGAGAATACCGGGCTCCTATTTACAGGAGGGCGAACGTTGTCATCGGAACCCCGGAGCTGGGCAAGCTGGCGACAGCTTGTACTCGTGCTGGAGATGTAAACGTACAATGAGACACCACTCTGCACCCACGAGAACGGGAAAAATTGCCCAGGCTGGAGCCAAGCACAGAGCAACCGCCACACCTCCACGTGGACGGCGGGGACACAAACCCGTTCGGCCACTTGGGAAAACAGTTCGGCGTCACCCAGGCAAGTTGAAGAAGCAGCAAACACACGACGCGGCAATTCTGGACACGGAGCCAAGAAGAAGCGCACGGGAGTGTCCGAGGACTCACGCACAAAAATGGTCACAGCGGCTTTGTTCACCGGAGCAAAACGCGAGAAGCCACCAGAACAACTGCCGGCAGCAAAATGGACAAGTTGGGCTGCGTCAGTACCCGTGGAGTAGTACACGGCTGTACACGCGGATGAGCTACCGTTACCCATGGCCACGTGGGGGAATCTCCCAAGCGCGAGGGCTCAGTGAGCGAGAAGTGACACGAGAGAACACGCGGGGTACGACAAAGTAACGCATCCGTGAGGGATGCAAACACAGAACGGCAAAGGAAGGAGAAACCAACACTTGGTAGGTAGAGAGGTTCTTTGTGGGGGGAAAGAGGGAACAAGACTGGGGAGAAACACAGAGGAGGCTTCAAAGGACAGCAGACGCACATTCTATCACCCCAAGTTGAATACGCTTTTTGAGAGTGCAAAGGGCTGTAATTAAGGAGTCTGGTAAGACCAGAGAGAGCTGGGAGTGCCTGGGGGAATCAAGAGACAGTCACCCTTCTACCCTGTGCGGTAGGCATGGTTGTATTTCTTACCAATAATTTGCACATATGATTCCGTATGTATTCCAGTGCACCAAGAAACGCGCGCTCGCGCACAAACGCATCGAGAATGACATCTTCCCAAATGTTCTTTGGCAGAGAGCATCTCCCGATGAGGTCGCTGGTGACCCACCTGACCCGGAGCATCTGGCCGCATCTGAGCTAAGAGTGACATTCAAATGCAAACAGATGAGCCACACTCTGTTCAGAACACTCTGGAAATAGAAATGCCAACATCTGCAGCAGGGACGGGTAACGACCCACCAGGCAAGGCCACGACGTTAAATTGATCCTTAATGTGTTGGAGGGCTTTTTTTCCTTTCATTGGGTCATTTAATAATGTGGCGAATGACTTCTTCCCTCAGCCTTCGGCTCCCCCATTGCCATGGAGACACGATCATGAATCAGCTGTCACAAATAAAAATAATCCAAGTGCACACACCCTTGCCACATGCCACTGGCACGGGGTGCCAACTCGCTTCTGTTCTTTTTTTTTTTCGGAGCTCAAGCAACACGGGACACCTCCAGCGGAACGGATGCTATCTGGTGCCTGTTTAAAGACAGGTGTACGTCCGTCGGGCGGGCCTTCCTCTCACCAACCGCTGGACCAAAGGGGGAGCCGTCTGCCAGAATGGGAACATCCCCACCGTGGGACAGGGGAGCCTTATCCATCAATAGCTGTGGTATTGAAACAAACTACTCCCGTGCCCCCACACAATCCCCCAAAAGTATCCCAGAAGACTCTGTGCCAGCACCCCACTCTCTTTTGGCTTGGCTTCCAACGTCCTCCCCAATCTGCCCTCCCCGGCCCTTACCAAGGCCCCTCCACCAGTGCAGAGGGCTACTTATCAAATGTTTTCAGGAACAGGGAACCCCACAATTAGAAAGTCACTCCCTCCTTCATTCTGCAACCCTTCCCCTAAAGAGAGAAAGCCTCGTGCTAATGAGTCTCTAACACGTGGCTTATCGCCCTTGTCAGCCAAGAGACAGCACGCCTCTGTCTGAGCTGAAAGCTTTTGACAAGCAACCATATCTAGTTGGAATTTACGACCATTGTTTTGTTGTCATTGTCATTATTTTGAAGGTTTTCATCTGTTTATGGCCAGTCACACTGGCTTTCTGTTTGTGCGAGTGATAGAGACTGCTTTTTAAAAGTCACGTATTTAAGTAAAATCCGTGCGTCCAGTTTAGGATGACACGTTAAACTTAAAAATAGCACAGGACGACCCCAACCAACAACAAGAAGAAAAATCGCAAAGGTAATATACATCAAAGACCAAAGTTGGAGAAACAGAGCCTCCTCGGTGCACTCTCTGTCCTTTCTACCTACCCCCATGCCGACTGTGCACACAGTAGGTCTGCAGCTCAAGACTTGAAAATATAAAGGAGGACCAGAGACATTAGGAAAAAGAGGTACAGCTCGGGGTCTCTTACCACTTCACTCTGACCAATTTTGTAAACTTTCTTCACTCCAAGCTGGTGAGCTGTGAGTGGCTGCATTCGGCCACGGGCACCACCAGCAGACTCTCCACACAACCTTTACCCCCCACCCCCACCCCCACCCCCACCGGCCACACCTGTGGCAGACATTGCCAATCAATCACCGAGCCCCTTCCCACACCAGCCACCCATCACACCAGCGTGTATGTGACTATTTCTCACACCCCGAAACGTTTTCATAAAATGTGAAGTGAACCATCGTGCCATAGCTCTGTATTTTTGCTGTGGACTACTGTCCCTCCTGTTTTGGAAACAGGTGACATACAAGCACTTTAATGAGGAGAGAAAGCAGCCTTATTCACAACTGATCAGAGCTCCATGGAAACCCATCCAATCCTGGAGGTTTAGAAGGTAATTTGGAGACTATCAAGTTGACTTTGTTTTCAATTTATAATAATCACTATTGCTGAAGGTGCAGTTTTATTTTTTTTTCAACTTTTTTTTTTTTATTTTATTTTTGGGACAGAGAGAGACAGAGCATGAACGGGGGAGGGGCAGAGAGAGAGGGAGACACAGAGTCGGAAACAGGCTCCAGGCTCTGAGCCATCGGCCCAGAGCCCGACGCGGGGCTCGAACTCACGCACTGCGAGATCGCGACCTGGCTGAAGTCGGACGCTTAACCGACTGCGCCACCCAGGCGCCCCTGAAGGTGCAGTTTTAAAGAAGAAAAAACACATTGTTGGTGGATGTCAACAGATAATCCTTCTAAAGATTAATTTGGCAACATGAATCGAAAGACTGAAAAATAATTATACCCTTAACCTAGGAACTATATTCCTAAGCATCTATAAGAAACACTCAGAGATAATGAGACAATTCGTCACAATCAACCCACGGCAGTGAGGGAAAGCCCACAGCAACCTAACTGCTCAAAAACACAGGGTGGTTAAGTTTTGAAGGGTATGTCCCTACACAGAAGTACTCTGCAATCTTCAAAAGTCATTCCTGAAGGAAAGAAGTCATTCTTGAAGAATATTTCAAAATCTCATGAAAAGTAAAAAAAAAAAAAAAAAATCAAGGTATAAACCTCTACATTTAGGATAATCATCTCAGGGTGTGTGAGTAAGTGTGTGTGTGTGTGTGTGTGTGTTTACATGAGATTGGAGAAGTACATTAATGGTGACTTTCCCTGGATGACTTTTATTTTTACTCCAGATTTTTCTGTATTCTCTACATTTTCTTTTTTTTTTTTCTTCCTTTTGTTCTTTATTTATTTTGAGAGAGAGAGACAGAATGACTGGGGGAGAGGGGCGACAGGGGAGAGGGGGGAGGGGGGAGAGAGAGAGAGAGAGAGAGAGAGAGAGAGAGAGAATCTCAAGCAGGTCTCATGCCCAACACAGAGCCCAACTCGGGGCTCAAACAGCTGTGAGATCATGACCTGAGCCGAAATCAAGGCTCAGACACTTAACTGACTAGCCATCCAGGTGCCCCTCTCTAAATTTTCAATACTAGTTTCGAAACCAGGATTGGGAGGAAGAATGTTTTCTACAAATTTTAGCTTTAATATTCACCGGGCTTGTTTTCTATTTGGGGGGAAATAGCTTAAGTTTGTGGATATTTTTAAATGAAAGCAAACGAAATGGCAGTAAGAACTGAAGAAAACCCGCTTTGCAAACGCCCAGCACCTTGGTCGCCAACACGCCCAAGAGCCAGTAGGAGGCAGTGTCCCACTTTGAGTCCCACTGACTTGCTAGATAATTGACTCCTGCTCTGAGCTCCCTCTTGTGTAAATCTGTGTGGAGCCCTGGGTACCAGCAGCAACTAAGAACAGTTCCAACAGAGAGCCACACGCTGGCCTTTCAGCGCCCCCCCCACCCCACCCCCGCAATAAAGCATGAGCTCAGAATGGCACCCCAACAGGAGAGGCTTGGCATGAACTCTAACACCCTCTCTCACCCAGGAATCAAGGGCACACACTGGAAAGAGGTATAGTGTGTTTCCATCCACCCCACAGAGACTCACGGGCACCAACTGTGTGCAGGGTCCTGGAAATACAGCAATGAACAGGACAGACACAGCTTCATCCCTGCCTTCACAGAGCACACAGTCCAGCCGAGTGGAAAGACGACTGAACAAGAAATAATGATTGTGTATGTGCCATCAGAGCCTGTGCTGGAAGGGCCTAGCCGATCTAATTCTCAGCAGAAAACTGAAGGATGATAAGGAGTGGCCAGGGGGCAGGATGGGGAAGAAGAGTCTGGACAAGAGGAAACGTGATGTGCAGAGGGCAGTGGAAGACGTGAAATTCTGCATGGAGCGTGGCTCCAAGGGAGAAAGACAAGAGAGTGGAGACGGCAAGCACCCAAGGGCACTGAGAAGTTTTCAAGGAAGAAGTGACACCTGCCATTCTAGAAGTCACAAAGGACGGAGAGGAGCTGGAGGGAGATGCTAGCGTCCATCCGTGGACAGACCCTCAGGAAGCTGCCCGAGTCAATCCGCTCCCACGTGCTGTCCCCGGGAAGACAGACCACGATGCCCGTCAGAACTGCGTCCGAAGTAAGAGTAGGTCTCAAGCAGGGTCTGGGAGGCCACCCTGTGAACACGTGCATCAGAACCTGGACGGCTACGCTGGCCACTCGGGGCTTCTGTCTACCCCCGGCTGAGTTCCCGACCACTGAGAATGACAAGTCCCTAACTCACGGACAAATACCGATCACGGTGTGCTGGCTTCCACTGCTTATTCTCCAACATCCTCTCGACAATAATCACACCCCCCCCCCCCCCGTTGCTGGGGTCGAGGCTCGTGACCACTACGAGCAAAAACTACATTTCCCGGGTTCCTCTGCAGCTGAGGGAGGCACATACACCCCGTCACGCATCCGCGCAGCCACAGGTGAGCACACAGGTAGCGTGACAGACCCCAGTGGCGTCGCGGATCCCTCGCTGGCCAGTGTCTCAGGAGAGGCTCTTTCCAGGCATTCTGCACGTGCGTGGAACTGCGGGTACAAGGGAATTAGCCATCTGGGAGCAGCCCTCCACCAGGGGGGTAAATATTCTCCTCCACTGCATCTCAGGCAAACAGCCCAAGGTGTCCCCCACGCTGCTCTCAGAAGCCATCTCCGCAGGGCCGAGCCCCACCTGCTCAGGTGGTGAGCAGCTAAGTATGGGGCCCTGCCTCGGTTGTCCCCGCCTTCCCTGTTTCCTCTTCCCAGGTACCGCATGGCGCTTCCCCCCGAATCCATTCCCAAAATAGGTCACCTGCTCCTCAGTCCTTCTATCAGGTTCTACTTTCAAGGGGAAGCCAAGTTAACATAACTAAGTTCTGGAAATGGGACACGAGGAAGGGTCTGCTGGCAAGTTCTGAAAAAGTGACGGACATACGGCCTTTCCCTGTCCTGCTGCCCGGAATATGGGAGGGATGGCTGGGGCTCGGACCATGCAGAGAGACCCATCCCTCAGGAAGGGTGAACAGAAAGGAACTTGAACTTGACGGCTGCACCAGTTCTGGATGCTTATTTATGCCCTTTTATATGAGAGAGAAATACGCTTCTATTGTGTTTAAACCACTGCTATTTAAGGCCCCAGTTATCTGTGGCCAAACTTATATTCTAGCTAACGCACACAATGTGAGTGATCAATCATGCTCCACGCTGGGTCCCAGCACACTAGGGAAATTTAAGGTGACAGTACAATCCCCAGACACCTGGATTTCTCGCTTTGTTTAAACAAGAAGTACATTCTAATTCATGTTGGGTCAGAACACAATACATCCTCTCCCCAGATCCCCTGACAAGCGACTGGGCTGAGAATCCTCAGGACACAGGTAAGGAGCTAATTAGCAGGCTCCGGTCCCAATGCAGCTCCCAACATCTCTCTCTAATCTCCGCGACACATGTCACTTAAACCGCGCCCCTACCAGGAACCAGCAAGGCTGCCCGCCTCACTTCACAAAGGCCCTGCATTTGTCCCCCTGCCTTCCGCGGCCGAGAAATCACTCTTTTTCCTGGCACCACTGGAAGAAGGTGAAGGGGCAGAGAGAGACCCTCCAAGGTACTGGAATTCTAACACTCAGCGGCGCCCAACCCCCTAGTCAGCTGCTACGGCGGCTGGCACTCGGGTGGTGAAGGCAACACAGAGAACCTGGCTCAGGTCTGTTCTGTGAACGGCAGAGTAGCTGTGGATAAAATCTGAGGGGTTCCTGGGAGCCCGAGATCCTGAAGAAGACAGTCTTGCTTCAAGACTGTTCTTACGGAGGCAGAGGCCAAGAGCAGCTCCAGCAAAGAACCAAATGAATTGTATAGACTGGCGAACAAAACTGCAACTTGCTAGTTAATACGGTAGAGATTCTTCTGAACAGCCTGGAAGGGCAGGAACCAGCAGCTTGGGAAGATTGCCGGGGAAACGAGACACATGTGGAGAGACATAGAAATGGATGCGGATTCCAAGTCCAACCTGCTGTCGTCTGCGTGACATTCGGCACATTGTCTTGCCCTCCCTGGGCCCCACTAATCTTGCTGGTTTGGCGATCTTAGCTTTTTTTATTGATTAACTAAGTAAAACATTTACTTGGTTCAAACTTCAAAAGGTCCGAGATTCTCGAGTAAAACATCTCCCTCCACTGCTGTCTGACAGCCTTTCGAATTTCCAGTTTCTAATGAAACTTCCAGAAATATTTTATACATACAGAAGCATGCACGTACAACACACACATCCCTGTATTTTTTTTTAACACAAATAGCAGCATACCATACCCCCCTGCTGAGTCTTGTTCTGTTTTGGTATTCACTTAGCAATATCCCATGGTTACAGCCAATATAGAGTGTTTTCACTCTTTTGTTTTTTAATGTTTTTATTTATTTTTGAGAGAGAGAGACAGAGCATGAGCAGGGGAGGGGCAGAGACAGAGGGAGACACAGAATCGGAAGCAGGCTCCAGGCTCCAACCTGTCAGCACAGAGCACGACGTGGGGCTTGAACTCGTGAACCGCGAGATCATGACCTGAGCCGAAGTAGGAGGCTCAATCTACTGAGCCACCCAGGCGCCCCGCGCTCTTTTTTATGCTGCATATCACTCCGTTGTACGCATGCACCGACATTTACTTAACCAGTCCCTCCTGATGGACATTTGGGTAGCTTCCAGCCCATTTGCTACTGCAGGATTGCAATGAATCACCTCGTACATAAGTTCACGTACATATGTACAGTCTCCCTGAGTGATATGTTCCCAGGAGAGAAACTGATCGGTCCGAGAGTATGCACACGTGTAAGTTTGATAGACAATATCAAATTGCCCTTTCTTAGAAAGTGAACCAGCACGGCCATCACTGGCGTGTAAAAGTCTCAACTTCCCCACTTATGGAGCTGAGAGTCCTAGGGCATCCCCAGGCTCTGCCGGTCCAGATGACCGTACTGTCTGGACTTGGCATAGTTGGGGCAGAAATCCTAAATCGGAGGTCCGTAGGCCAAATGTGTCTCACATACCTATAGTGATTGGTCAACACAGCATTTCCTAAATTGAACTAAGATTGAAAAGTCAAGCAACTTCTCATTTAAAAACAAAAGTCCGATGTTTGGCATCTCTTGGAAAATCAAACCTGTTAACCCTAAACTTGCATTCCCGCAGGGCAAAAAGCAGCAGAGGCTGGTTGGCAGAGGCCAGCCCCCACCCCATGCTCAAGCTCTCCGAGGAGATACAACGGCCACCGCTCCCAACTGCATCCCTAACTACAAGTGCAAGTTTCAGTAACCTCTCATCACCCCACCTGTAGAGCTACTTTCCTTACAGAAACACTCCTCTATACCCGTGTGCCTATCAGAAAGAGCGAAAAAGAGAGAGGATAGGGCAGAAAATGGCTAATGCCAGTTTCCTTTCTCCCCTTCTTCCCTGTGGTGATAGAACCCCCGAAGCTTGGGCTGTGCACGAGGCCAGAAGTTACTTTCCCCAGTCTCCCAACCGAGGCCACGTGACTCAGGTCCAGGCTCTGGGACATAAGGGACATAAGCTGACGTGATGTGCGTAATTCCTACGCCACAACCTTTGAAAAGGAAATTTCCCACACTCCACTTCCGATTTCTTTTCCCCTCCCTACACGGAATGTTGGTGGGGGGGAGGGATGGCAAACTCCACCATGAGATACAGACACCATCCTGGCAGATGACGGAACAGGGATAGGAAACCCTTGGATCGCAGGATGACCTCAGAGACCAGAGCAACTGTCTACCCAGGACCTCCCGCCTACATCAGGATGGTTAAATGAAAAGAAAAAACTCCACCTTGTTTGAGCCACCGGACTTGAAGTCTCCATGATTTGGCAGCTTTTCCTATTCCCAAAGACAGAGAGAAAGCATGTTTCTGGGAACAGGTAGAATATTCCAGAGCACTGAACCTGCAAATACCCAGCCTGCTTCACCATTTAGGTTGCCTGCCTGGCCTCTGCAGGCCCCTGGGTTTACAGGGCGTCTGTCCATCCCCAGGCCTGATTACAGACTTCCTCGCCAGTGTGGGCCTCACAAGGTAGCTCATTCCCAGTGCCGTGTGCATATTCAACTGCAGATTAAATGACCAATTCAAGGGGCGCCTGGGTGGCGCAGTCGGTTAAGCGTCCAACTTCAGCCAGGTCACGATCTCGCGGTCCGTGAGTTCGAGCCCCGCGTCAGGCTCTGGGCTGATGGCTCGGAGCCTGGAGCCTGTTTCCGATTCTGTGTCTCCCTCTCTCTCTGCCCCTCCCCCGTTCATGCTCTGTCTCTCTCTGTCCCAAAAATAAATAAACGTTGAAAAAAAAAATTTTTAAAATAAATGACCAATTCAAAACAAAAAGGCTGATTTGATCATTCACATTGACACAACTGATGAGCTATTGGGATTCGGACATGGAGCCCTGCCTAATTCACCCTAACACTAAAATAAATTCCAAATATCAAATGTGTTAATAAGAAACCATAGAGGGGCACCTAGGTGGCTCATTCGGTTAAGTGTCCGACTCTTGGTTTTGGCTCAGGTCATGATCTCACGGTTTATGGGTTCGGGCCCCACACTGGGCTCTGCGCTGACAGTGCAGAGCCTGCTTGGAATTCTCTCTCTCCCTCTCTCTCTGCCACCCCCCCCCCCGTTCTCTCTCTCTCTCTCTCTCTCTCTCTCTCTCAAAATAAATAAAGTAAAAGCCAGGGCAACTGGCTCAGTGGGTTAAGCATCCGACTTCGGCTCAGGTCATGATCTCACAGCTCGTTTGAACAAGCCTTGCGTCAGGCTCTGGGCTGACAGCTCAGAGCCTGGAGCCTGCTTCGGATTCTGTGTCTCCCTCCCTCTCTGCCCCTCCCCCACTTGCACTGTCTCACTCTGCCTCAAAAATAAATATACATTTAATAAATTTAAAAATAATAGGGGCGCCTGGGTGGCGCAGTCGGTTAAGCGTCCGACTTCAGCCAGGTCACGATCTCGCGGTCCGGGAGTTCGAGCCCCGCGTCAGGCTCTGGGCTGATGGCTCAGAGCCTGGAGCCTGTTTCCGATTCTGTGTCTCCGTCTCTCTCTGCCCCTTCCCCGTTCATGCTCTGTCTCTCTCTGTCCCAAAAATAAATAAACGTTGAAAAAAAAAATAAATAAAAATAAAAATAATAAAAATAAATAAAAAAGTAAAAGCCATTCTTAGCTCACGAGGTCATAGTTTGCAAACCTCTGCTCTGTAGCAGAGAGAATGAGTGGCCCACAGCTATAATGGGTAACGCTGTGGACAGGTCCCACGGACATAAAGTTGAGCAAAAGAGGCCCTAGCGCGTGATTTCATGTATATGAAGTTCAAAAACAGGCAAAAGCAATCAATGCTGTTAGAAATCAGAATAGTGGTCGCCTGGGGTTGGAGTCACCGGGGCTTGGGGACAGGGCATTGTAGTGGTTAGGAGCGGCTGCAGAGGATGCTAGGGAGGTGGACACATCTATGTGTCACTTTGTACAAGCTATAGAGAGAGCCACGTGCTTTTGGTCTGTGTATTCTGTATACGTATTAGAGTTCAGCAAAAATAATAAGACGAATCAATGCACTTCACAGGGAAAGATGTGAGTTCGCTATGTGCACATGCATGTGGGTACATGCATTCACACAGGACAAAAGGACCAGAAAGGACAAAGACACCATAAGTGGTTATCTCTAGGATTTTGAGTGTTGGATGACTTTTATTTTCTTCTTTCTACTTTGCTGCAGTTTCTAAATTTCTACAACGAATGCAGATGGCCTTTACAATCAAAGGGGGAAAAAACAGACTGGAAGATGAATTAGGCCGTTTAACACCATGTTTTGAGAATAAGGTGTGCAGCTTTTATTAAAAACGTGCTTGGCACCCATCAAGTTTGCCCTGGCTGTCACTGCTTCCCTTTCCTTGTTCCTCAGACCCCCGCAGACCCGGGCTGGGAATGACCGACGACCTTCCGCCTGCCCAAGATAGCTCACCCCCTGCGTGCTTCTGCACCACTTGCTCGGGCAGTGCGTGCAGAGGGTGAACATTCCCCGGCTTGGGGAAAGGTGCTGCGTCAGGACTCCTACGCCAGCAGCCACCATCGGAGCCCTCACCTGGCACCTGTGGATGTGCACCCGGATCCTGGGCCTGGCACCCCACCTGCAAGAATGGTCCCCCTGGCTTTGCATGGGCCCCTCCTGACTGCAACAACTCCACCAGAGCCCCATACCCTCACTAACTCCCCAGGGCCCCATCTAGCATGGCAGACAGAATAATGGCCCCCAAAATGCCCACATTCTAACCTGTGAATGTTACTATATCGGACAAAAGGGATTTTGCAGATGTGGTTAAAGTTAAGCATTTTTGAGATGGAAAGATTATCCTGGATTACCAGGAACACCCAATGTAATCACAAGGGTCCTTCCAAGAGGGAGGCAGGGGGGTCAGAGTCAGAGAGATTTGAGAGTGATGTGCCCTCAAGTTGGAGGAATGAACCACGAACCAAGGAAAATGCAGGTGTCTCTGGAAGTGGAAAAGGCAGGGAAACAGATTCTTCCCCAGAGCCTGTCAGCGGGTAGAAGAAACTAATACACGAGACTAGGGTCCCCAAACATCAGCACTCAGGGCCACGTCTGGGGCAAACCTACCCCACAATTTTCTGGAAAAAGTCCCATCTCCCCATAAAACATGAATACACCCAAATTCGCATCCAAATTATACGTCCCTGGCCACCTCTTGTATCTGGAAGGGACACCCAAATCCCTTTTGGTCTGACTTCTGGTTTGGAGGCTGTGTCTTGGTACCCATATCTCAGATGCACACTGGCTTCAAAAACTATCCTGAAACCATGCATCCATTCTTTCTTGTGGTAATTATTGATGGACCAGGAGCCAAGGGTTGGGAACTGTTCAAGGTGCTGAAGTTACACAGAGAACAAAGCGCTCCGAGTGCCAGGGTTACCACCGCGAACCGTGTTCTTGCTGAGCACCAGGCACTTAAGTACTTTACACGTAAGAACTTACCACCGATCTTAGGAAGGTAAGTGTCGCCATTATTACGCCTGTACACATGAGGGAAACTGAGGCCCAGAAAGGTTAGAGAGCTTGCCTAACTAATGTCCCGAGCAGTCTGCATTCATTCCCCTCTCTACACAGTCCGGCAGGAAAGGACCTGCTCACATCAGCTTCTCGTTCCTCTCTGTGCTGCCTTCTGCATTAGGTGAAGCAGAGGGTACAGAGACATGATGGAAGGAAAATCTGACTTCAAACTGGGGAGATGAGTGTCCCCACAGATGTAAAACTAACACCTCCAATACCATGGGATAATATACAAAAGCAAGCTCAGTTGTTTAGCTGAGGAGAGAAGGAAAGAATAGTTCTAAGTGGAAAACTGCTGGGTAAAAGCTTCCCCCTGCTGTGAGCTATTCAATTCACTCATTAAGGATGAAACAGACTCCAATCCGCTCCATCCCCAAGGGGCACGGAGACCAGTTTACTGCATGTGGGGGCACCAGACACTGCAAGGGGCTTCCCAATAGACTGTCTGCCTCCAAGGGCTCCTCCCTGACCCTTTGGCTGGATGCAGGGGTCAGAAAGTCAAATGCCTGCAGGGACCAGCCAGCAACAGTAAATGAACAGAGGCGGCCAATGCCACTTTGCTTGTGTATTAAGTATGCAGGAATGCTCTCCACTTCTGCAACGATGTTCTCTTCTATTGTTCTCGAAACACACAAACAACCCTCTGGGATTATCTCCCATTTTTTACAGTGTCTGAGAATTACTGTCCACCATAAGAAAAACTATAGTTCCAGGAGGATTATAAATGGTCACTGACACCCTTGGTGTGTGTGTACAAGAGGAGAGATGGTACCTATGGCAAAGTGGCCTTGTCTAAAGGGGGCATGCACTCATCGGCCTCATTCCAAGAGTCTATGCCCAAGTGGGAATCCAGGGCCAACATCTCCAGCCACTTCTGTTTTCAAGACAGACCAAAAATCCAGATGCTTATAAGCAACCGTCCAATGTTTTATGGTGGCCCCCATTTTTCCCAAGTGCTCCTTGAGCAAAACAAAATATATCTATCTGCTGGCCAGATTCAGCCCAAGAAGCATCATTTTGCATCCTTTGCCTGGGAGAAATAGGAGCTATGATGACAGAAACAAATTTCAGGGTCTAGGAGCACACAGGACCCTCCCTCCCTGGCCTCCTGGTTTGACAAATCCTCCATTCGGTCTACATTCAGAATATACATTCTGAATGTACATTACATTTTCGTGTAATGTCATGCTTCCAATAAAATCCATTGGTTAAGCACACAGATGATGATGATTTGGTTTTCCAACTGTCATGGGGCATTACATGCTAATAAATTCAGATAATAAACCCTGAAAATATCAGGGGTCTGTCTAGAAAACATAGTCATGATGTATACTAGTTCACGTCTTCACCAAATATCACCAGCAAGCAGCATTTCTACCTTTCGGTTGACTATTAGTCTGCTCCCCCAGACCTTTAAATCGGACAAAGATATTAGAGCAACAAAGACCATCTAGTACATGGTCCCATTCTAAGCACTAGGAAAGAAGCATGAAGAAGGTAATACTGCATCTCGGGTCCATGAAAACCGATCTGTCATCTGGGAAGAATCACTCTGAATTTTCTGGAAGTCAGTAGTCAGCACTGACCTGAGAAGGTATTTCTTTTATATGCCCTTCCGTCGTTTTGCAGAAAAAGAAACAGAAAATGGGCAATGAAAACAATCACATAACTTAAGGCCTATCCTTGCCCCAAAACACCTTAGGCCACAAACCTCTCACTGGGGATAGGTATTAGTGTTCTCCAGAGAAACAGAACCAGAAGGAAACAAACAGATCTACAGAAAGGGATTTATCGTAAGAAATTGGCTCACATGATTATTGAGACTGAGCCATCACAATCTGCCACCAGTAAGCCAGAGGCCCAGGGAAGTTGGTGGTAGGGTTCTGGTCCAAGCCCAAAGGCCTGGGAACCAGGAGAGCCAACACTGTAAGTCCCAGTCTGATCTAAACACCTGAGAACCATCCATGTCCCAGGGCAGAAAAAGCTGGATGTCCCAGCTCAAGCAGAGAGGGAGGATTCACCCTTCCTCCACCTTCTGTCCTATTCAGGCCCTCAATGGATGAAATGATGCCTGCCCACACTGGGAAGGGCAATCTTTACTCAGTTCACCCAATCAAATGTTAACTTCTTCTAGAAACACCCTCACAGACACATCTGAAAATAATGTTTTACCACCTATCGGGACATCCCATAGCCTCTCAAGGTGATGCATAAAATCAGCCATCCCAGGAAACAAAGGGTAGAAGTTACACATTTCACGGAGTTGCCAAAAATAAGACATTCAGCCAAAGCAAACATTTTGTTTCTGGAAGTGAGGTATGCAAACTACCCTCACTAGGGAAGGTTGGCTAGGTGAGACACAACATCTTAGGTGGGAAACAAGGGAAATTTTTAACATTTACATTTATTGTAATAGGAGCTAGAAAGAAATAGACCTGATGTGAACTATAGACTGCGTGAACAAACCAGTAGGATCTGCAACTTTGGACAAAACTAAACGTGGCACTTAAGTTTCCAAACAGGTAGGTCAACTTAAAGGTAAATGTTAAGTCACAGTAACGTCAGTACTTGCTGACAAGGCGGCTGGGAAGTAACAGCAGTTTGGGGAATCGCCAGACGCAATTTGAGGAAGGAAGCACTCTCCAGACCCAAATAGGACTTCCGGCTCCCTCCATCTTGACCTCAAACTTTTTATTGGGCTCTTCTTCCCAACTTGTCTCTTGGTTGAGACAGAAGACCTTGAGGGCAAAGCATTCCCTGATGGTTTGAGCCAAAACTACTCCCTCAAGCAACAAGGAGCTCTCTGAGCCAGCAAGACCCCGCCCGTGATGGACTCCAAGACGGGGACAGATTTGAGCTTCACGTACCCACCTTTGTCCCACATTCTCCTTATGGAAACCTGGAGGTATCTGCAGCATTCTGGAGACAGTCTTTGAGACGCTAGTCCGCCGTCTTCCCAGGGTTGGCCTCCCTGAAATAAATGTCTTTTTTGTTTTGCCAGCACTCATTTCTCTGTCTTTGGGTTTTATCAGAGGCGCGTGGCCGAGTCTGGTCTGTTTGCGACCCCCGGAGTCAGGGGCTCCTGCGTGTGTCTCAGCTACAAGACCAACACCCACTCTAAAGGAACTGTAGCATCTGGCATGAGGCTTGCGCAGAGCAGGAATTCAGTAAATACCGATCGACATGTAAATGCGTGACGGCTGATGACCAAACAAAACACGTCCCCGGACACCCACATCCACTCTGATCCCTATCACAGCTCCGTCCTGATTAACACTGTGTCTTCCATGGGTATCCACGGCTCTACCAAATTAGCCTGCATCCACGGCTCACTCACAAGCAAAACGTAATTCCTGTGGCTCCAAGAAGTCCTTCCTAAGGACAGTGGCGTCGCAGAGAACTCGGCCTGAAGCCACGAGAGTGGCTGGACACGCCCATCCTTTCTTGTAACATTCCAAGTCTCCGCTCCTACCAGTCTGCGCGTTCTCATAAATCGAAAGGAACCTGGATCACAGTGACACGTCTTCGTGGGCTGCCTTCCCCCATAAACAAGCGAGATTTATACCTTCCCAGGGCTATTATCCAGCCACATTTATCTTTATTTCTGTGCGTAAGTAATGGACGCGATGCTATTGCCGACTTGTCCCAGGGGATTAATTACAGGAACCGTTTACGAGGGGCTCCTTAGGCTGGGTTCACTCCTGATTCTTGGAGTATTTTTCAAACCAAGGAAAGAGAATTTCATTTAAAAGACCAATGGCCCATACAAGTAGCATCATTACTGGCTCCAATTCGACCCAATGACAAATTTCCATTGTCCAGAAGGCTGATGACATTCTCGGGCTTTTCTCTAATTACTTAATCTTGAGACAATTACTGCAGCTACCGACATCAAAAGCAAGGAGACACTCTGTGCCAGGCAGCCCGTGCCTAGGAGATGAGCCCCCTCTGAAACACGCCATTCACCCAACGAATTTTTACCTGACACCTTATTTTTGCCACGCACTCAGGTCCCAAGACGGACAAGGAATCCATTCTCATGGAGCTTTAATTTAGTGGGGAAAACAAAGCATCGACAAGAGGAAAATTAAGATAATTTCAGCGGAGCCTGGCTGGCTCAGTGGTAGAGCATGTGACTCTTGACCTCAGGGTCGTGAGTTCAAGCCCCATGTTGGGTGTGACGCCTACCTAAAAAGTGCAAAAATAAATACTATCAGGAAGTGGATAATTTCAGAAAGTGGACTGCGTAGACGGCAATCACAACAGGACGACAGAGGTGATTAGGTAGAGCGAAGGGAAGCAGAGCTCATCGCCATGGCAGGGACTTTGCCTGTGGTCTTCTCTCTGCGTGGGACACTGTCTGCAGTCACCCTACAGCACACGGCGGGCATCCAATCCAAATGGCCAAGGTGTTCCTGCCGATTGGCCAATGCCCATACCATACCTTTGGTAAGGGTACGAATATGTCCCCTGGCCGGGACAAGTCCTCCTCCTGGACCCTGCCAAGGCTGGTCCCTTCTCCCCATTCGGAACTCAAGCTAAACATCACCTTCTAGAGAGGCTGAAGTCCTGACCATCCATCAATCTACAGCAACCCCCACATCCCAGCCACTATTTTTCCCATTTCCTGTTTTATCACCTACACATTGTTTTCCAAAGATGGCAGCAACACCATTTCCCCACATGCTCGCCTACAATGTAATCTTGTCACTCCTTCTATGTCCGCCCCTCCCTTTCAAGCTGGGTGGGCTCGTGTCTGCTTCGACCACACAGTGCAGGACAAGTGACGCTGTGTGACTTTGGAGGCAGGGTCCCCAAAGGCCATTCATGCAGCTTCTCACACACGGACGCTGGAGGCTGCCATGTCCTAAGGAGGCCCCGTCACAGGCAGAGGCCGCATGACTATGTTCTGTCCAGCAGTCCTGGTCTTCAGGTTATCGCAGCCCAGGGGCCAGACGTGTGACTGAGAGAGCCGTCGGTGACTCCTGCCCAGCCAGAGTCACCCGCAACCTTTGAGCCTCCTCCGCTGAGGCCACAGACACTGTGGGACAGAGCGGTCGCCCCCACTGCGCTCTGAGCAAGTTCCCAACCTGCAGAAGCTGCTAACGTAACGAAACGGTTGTTGCTAAGGCACGGAGTGTGGGGCAATTTCTTATGCAGCAACGTCCCTGGAACACGGCACTTACCGCTATGCGAAATCACCTCATTTATTTGTTGATTCTCTGCCTTGTGCACTGGGTGCAGCATTCCACAAAACAGGAACTGTGCCGCTTGAACAGTGCTTGGCACACACAGGGCTCTCAGTACCTATTTCTCGAACAACTAGAGAGGGAAACAATGGCCAACACAGGCCATTTCAAACACAGTTTGAAAACCATAGTATTAATGTCCTACGGCCGCTGGGACAAACTGTGGCAAGACAAACTTAAAATAACACACATTTATTCTCCTAATTCCAAAGGCCAAAAGCCCCAAATTAGCATCACTACACCGAAATCGAGGTATCAGCAGAGCCCCACTCTCTCCAGAAGCTCTTGGGGGAAAGTCCATCCAATTTCAGACGGCTGCCTGCATTCCTTGGCTTGTGGCCACACCACCCCAGGCTCTGCTTCCGGGGTCACACTGCCCTCTCTTCTGTGTCCAACCTCTCTCTGCCTCCCTCTTCTAGGGACGCTTGTGCTGGGATTGAGGGCCCACCCACATGACCCAGGATAATCTCACCACGTCAAAACCCTTTACTGCATCACATCTCTAAAGTCTCCGCTGGGTAAAGGAACGTTCACGGGTCCCAAGAGCTAGAATCACCTCGGGAGGGAGGGGGATCATTCAGCCCGCCACAACACCCAAGGAAGCAGATCCAGACTCCCGGCAACACAGCGCCCCCGGAGCACCCCCACGCGACCACCAGCACCACACCTGCTGGCAGATACCACACCCAGAAACACGGAACCCCTGGTGTTTGCAGAAGCAGGGCGGGGACTAAATAGTGCAGAGAAAGCCAGCTCAGAGGCTTATTCTCCCTCCACCGACCTCTGGCGAAAATGGGAGCCTCTAGGTACAAAATGCCCAAGTATAAGCTCGAACCATGTGAAAAGGCTGCTATCTGACCAATTTTTTACCTACAAATACCGCAGTTTCTCATCGACCCCAGGCCCGACGACCACGAAGACGTCCAACGTCTGCCCCAGACGCTTCTTGTCAGAACCGCTACCAAGAAGCAGAAATCCCTGTAAAAGAGTGTCCCGTTTTGTCACCTGCTCCCCCCTTGGGAGAAGAGAAAAGTTGCCCGGAAGAGGTGAAACAAAGGTAAGTGAGCAGGTCCTCAACAGCCCTGGGCCGACTGCACCACCTAACTGCCGCTGCCTTCATTTTCACCTTGGGGAAGGTTCGCGGGTGTCAATCCCCTAACAGACGGGAGGGTGAACGTTTTGCGGCCGAGTACCAGGTAGGAAGTATTGTAGCCTTTGCATGTCGCATCCATTTAACTCTGCCCGGGGTTAACTGGAAAGCAACTGCAGATGATATGTAAATGATGGGCATGGCTGTGTTCCAATAAAACTTTATTTACAAACCCAGGCTGGGGGCCAGATTTGAGTCTGCCAACCTCAGCCCTAAGTCAAAGTTTTTGTCTTCCAACCTGACAGACAATAAAACCTAAAAACAAGCTCTGCGGCAACCCCACACGCTGACGCTTCTGCATTTCCTTCGTGAGGTTGTATTTAATATTCGTGAATCCTGGGGGTCGACACACCCCCTCTTTTACAGACGCTACTGTGATTTCAAACCACCTCTGTTTCCTAGCAGGGCTGTTGGAGAAAAAAGAGCAGCGAATTCCTGAAACTGGCCTCTGCCTCCTTGCACAGGAAGCTCATCATTTTTCAGCTGCAGGAAGATCTTCAGGGTTTGATGACAGGTGCCAGGACATGAATGAACCGACTGACCCAGAATCACTTCTGTGAAATCCGAGAGAGGAGAAATTCAAATGCAGCTTTAAACACACACACACACACACACACACACACACACACACACACAACCCCGGATGACTTAAAACTCAGTGATTAAGGTCGACAACAGACGCCTGAAACAGAGCCCAGGTGAATCTGCTAATTGTTCCCCAGCATTAGACACGAGTCCCATCAAATTCACCATCAGCCTCTGTGACAACTTCAACCAGAACATGTGCTATCACAGCCATCTTTTCATCTTTACTTGTTGAAAGATGTTATTTTTCCCTCAGTTATTTTTCCCTCAGATAGATCTACTCTCGAGAACATCTCAGCTCACCTGCATTCAGACCGCTTTGTAAGATAAAATAAAAAAAATAAATGAAACAAAAAAGGGAAAGGAAGAAACAGGGCGAGGCCTCACTCCAGGCCCCCAGTCCCCGCCGGCCAACCTCCAAAATCCAGACTCCAGAAAGCACATGAGGTGGACTGTTTTCACTAATTGTCGAACAAGAAAAGACCCTTTAATATCATGAAGCTGAACCTCGGGGAACAATTATTAGGAGATAAAAAGAAAAGGCATCTGTATGCAGGAGGATAAATTTGCACACTTTTCCATTTCATTAGGAGAGTCTTCTGTGGATTTCTGACAGTCACCTTGAACAGAATTAGAGAGAGAACTGGTAATTGCCTAAAGCATACAGCACAGCCATGCCGCCCCCGTGGGCAACTGTGGCTTGACTACCTACGCGCACACGCTCACACACTCACAATCCCACACCCAATCACTCACCCCCACACACACGCGCTCAAGCTGCCGGCCCTCTCCGCGGCCGCCCCCGCGGTTCTGAGCCGGGGCTGCGGGTGGCCAGGGTCTCCCCAAGACGCCCCCTGGTGCCGCCCGCCAGCTTTGGGTCTTGCCCTTCTTCCCAAAGTGACTTCTGCTTCCCCTTGCTCCTCCCCTTCACCTACTTCCCTCCAGCGCCTCCTTGTGGCCCAAGACCCGCAGCAACGAGGAGGAACACAAAGCTGCAGGAGAGCCACCCGCGCCACACGCACAGCGCCACACGCACACGCCCGAGTCAGACCCAGGTTCAAATCCCAGCCCCACCACTCCCTGGCTGGGTGACCTGGAGTGCATTCTTTTATCTTTCTGGGGCTCTAGAACGGAGAGAGTAATTCAACCCCGGGAGGTTACCGCGAGGGGAGAGAAAATGAAGTGATGTGCGAAATGCGCTTGGCACCGTGTTCGAAAAATTGTCGTTCTTGCTACGAATATCTGATTAGCACATTTTGGCCAAGAAACCAGCCACTCCTTGAGAGGGACGGAGCACGGGGCCCGGCTCACGGTGAACGCTCCATAACCGTGACCGCGAACGGCCATGCTTCCACAGGATCGCAGCTACCCTACCATGGGGTTCATTCTGCCTGGGGAGGAGAGGGTCAGAGATGGCCTCCGCCAGAGGGTCACTTCCTCTGCCAAGCTCCTTGCGATGACAGATGGGTTCTTCAGACTCGGCTCACATTCCCAGCTCGCAGGGGAGGCAGGCGGCTCCCTCCCAGCTCCACAGGCTCCAGACACAGAGCAGGGAATTTTTTTTTTTTTTTTTTTTTTTTTTTTTTTTTTTTTTTTTGGAGCTGCTTTCATCTACTGGTTACCCCTCTGAGTTCTTAGGAATCTTGCTATTTTTACAACTGTACCCGGGGCTGGAATGGGACAACACAGTTGAAGAAAATTTGGGGGGGGGGGCCTGTGGCTCAGTTGGTTAAGCATCTGACCTCGGCTCAGGTCATGATCTCAGGGTTCGTGGGTTCGAGCCCCGCATCGGGCTCTGTGCTGACAGCTCGGAACCTGGAGCCTGCTTTGGATTCTGTGTCGCCCTCTCTCTCTTCCCCTTCCCCACTCGCACTCTGTCTCTCTCTCTCTCAAAAATAAATAATAAACATTTTTTTAAAGAAAAGACTGTTTTGACCAATGAAAGCTTTTCCTGAGGGGGCGCCCAGGGCAGAGGAGGACCTTAGGACCTCACTGTTTGGGACACAGGTGGAAAGGCCACGAACATCAAGCCAGGAGGCAAACATTCGGGGGAGACGCGGGTCCTCGGCAACAGGCAGGTGCATCTCTGGGAGCCTACCTGGGAGACGGTACTAAGAAGATCACCCCGACACAAAGTTCAGTTCCACAGAATCGTATGGACACGTTCTGGGCCTCCTGGCCATTCTGAAAAGCAGCTCTATGAGGCTTGAGACCATCCTGGCCATTCTGGGAGTCACAAATATGATCCTGCCATGGAGTTGGCCAGCTCTACGCCAGAGCCTTCTTTGTTCTGTGCCACCTGGCCCTGGCCATAGCTGATGGGCCCAGCACCGGACAGCTGACTCCAGGCGGGCCAATCGGATTCCCTCGCCCAGGCCTGCGGCACTGAGAAGCAGAGATTGTGTGGGTCTCTACAGAAGGCTGGAACAGGAGTGCCTAAGAGAAGAAGCTAGGAGGTGACCACATCGCACCATGGGGACTGCAGAGCATTCCCCAGAGAGAAGAGAAGAGGAAGGCAAGTGTGGAGAGAAGCAAGGCAAAGAGACAAGGGATTCTGATGATTTCCCATCTCCTGACTCCAGTCCCTTCCAGCCGGCTGCATTCTACCCTGTGGTTTTCCAAGACTCGTTTTGGTTTGCCTTGGTTTCCATTCCTTTCCACCCAAGAGAATTTCTTCCAACTCTGGCCAGGCAATGGGGGGGAAATCACATCTCATTAGGTGGTGGGTCCACCAGGAGTCAGAACACCTCTGTGTAAGAAGGCCACACAAATAATTCTCCTCCATTAGGTGGGAGGTTGAATTCAGTGTGCCTTAGAAACCCTCCCCTTTCAAAGTTTAGAAAACTTGACATCACATACAGAGACCTTAGATCAGGGGCCCCTGGCTGGCTCGGTCAGTACAGCATGTGGCTCTTGAGCCTGGGGCCCTGAGTTCAAGTCCCACACGGGGCAGAGAGATCACACACAGACATGCACACATACAGGTCTCAGATCAGATGTGGTATACAGATGTGTTCTGAATGTTGTTGCTATTCCTTTGTTTTGCCCACCTATTTTTTTACATTTTGGAACTGTTAATATTATGTATCATTAGGAAGTTCCTCCTGAAAACCCAAAGGCAGGGCCATTCTCGGAAAATCAGGTCTGACAACATCGGGCCCTTATGCCCACGTGAATCCAATCAGCTAGGGCTGACCTGTCACCATCTCCCTTGTCTGGAGCATGCGGACTGCAGTTTGCCACAATCCTCTCTACTCCCTGTTGCCCCATCGACCCTGCCTCTGGGTATCAGTTGCCGAGTCACGCTGGCAATGTTGTTCTTCCTCTGGTAATCGTTCCCTGCACCCAAGCTCCGAGCAAAAGAATTAAAAGATAAGCAGAGTATAGCAAATGTCTTACACTGAGCCTCATTCCCTCCAGCGAACCCTTCTTCTCTAAGCCCTGCAGGTTCTGCTGTTGCAATTCCTGGTTTAAAGGCTCACAGAACCACTTCCAGGGAGGGACCCAGGCCCATCCCTGACCAAAAACTCTCAAGTCCCTCCTCTGTGTCACTGAATCCTGATTCTTCCAGGCCCGGCCCAGGAAGACACCTCTGCCCGAGTGAAATCCGTTGGAACCGGCAATGTGGAATTAAAGAAATCAAAGGGGGCCCCCCTCACTCCTGAGCATTGCCTCTGCACGTAGTACTAAATTAGCAGTAGTTGGAAATGATCTCTTCTTCGTAGACGGAGAAATCTCATTAAATGTCACTACAAAATCAAATAAGGGTATGGAGGCGTTCAAGTAGGAAATGCTGAAGGTCACCCTGGGAGTTGCTGGCAAGTGTGGGCTGCTTAGGGGAACGGATGGAGACCCAGATTTCCAGGAAGGAAGGGGTGAGGACAGCCACCCAGCAGACGCTCTCCCAGCAGACCTCAGGCAGGGTCCTTCCGGATCATGAGTGCAGGTGGGTTTAACTCGGATCCTGTCTCTACTTGGCATCCGTTTCATTACAGAGCCACTGATATTAACTACCTTTTCCTATATTCTAGATTTTTCATGCTCTGGATTTGGGAGTCCTACAGACCCAGGGAGAGGCTGTCCTCCCCAGGACTAGCTGATTCCTAAAGAGAACCACAGCCTGCCCAGGAGCACCCCTTTCACACCCAAAGCAACCAATCCCTGATCCATAACCCCAGCCACCTCATCATCTGCCTCCCACACACCCAGCCAAAGCCGCCCCTGCCCTAAGTAATCCCAGGACCACATGCCAGGCCATGAGAGCCCCCCTGGAGTTCGTCAAACTAGCCAGTGCTAAGCTGTTTACTGGTCCACCTTGCCGTTTCCCACGGAAATCCTAATAAAGGCTTGGCCTAGGCCCTCTCCCTGCTCCTGAGCACCCTGGTCTCCCCCCCACACACACCCCCACCCCCTGGCCCCGCGAGGCATGAGGTGAGCCCCTCTCTGGAGCCTGTGACCATTTCCGAGCCTCGTCCTTGTCTCTCCCCATGGCCCCAATTTTGATGTTACCACGCCACACCCAACACCTACATTCTTAGGAAAAGCTGGGATGGTATTTTTGAAATGGAAATCATGCGCTCACCAGGCCCAGCGCGTTCTCTGTGCTCTCAGCCCCTCTCCCATCCAGTCCTCTGGGCCTTCTGTGTTCACTGCCTCGGGGAAGGAGGGACCCAGAGAGAGCTGAAAAAAGAATGGAGGCTTGGCTTCTGAGTTTCAAAGCCTGAGCCTCGCGGGGCGCACTAAGTACTCCTGCATTTAGACAGGAGATTTGAAGGAATAGGTAATGAGCAGGAGCGAAGCTTCCCTCCCGGAGACCGCACAAGGTCCCCAGACGTGGGGACAAGAGAGGGGGAGGGCGCAGGACGAGGGCGGAGGCGAGCCGGGCCCAAGACCAGCGCATCAGAGGGTCCAGAGAAGGTCTGATGAGCACAAGACAGAACTTCCAGGTAACTATTTCCATCTAAAGCAGAGGAACTTGACGTTTTCCTTATGCGGTGGGGAGTCACTGCAGGCAAATGAGCCAGTTTCCTGCAGGTTTCTGAAATATCAAGACTAGCTCATCAAAGACCTCGTCTAAGGCTCTCACATGGGAATGCACCACCCAGGTGCCCCCCTCTGTATGGGCCCTGTTGCCCCAGCTGCTGTGCATGTGGGGTGCACACTCCACTAGGCCAAAGAGCCTGAGGTCATGCCCACTCTCGGGGTGGGCCCCTGCCAACGACTGATGGAGTTCAGGGAGTGAAGGCCCAGCCCTCCCGGCCCAAAGGGAGACGCTCCCAACCAGACATCCCATACTCTAACCTCGACCTCCAAGAGTCTTCCTCCTAAGAACCCGACCTCAACACCTCCCGTTTTCACAAACTGAATGTCTGTGTCTCCCCGAAATTCATATGCTGAAATCCGAACCCCCAGTGTGACATTAGGCGGCGGGGCTTTGGGAGGTGATTGCACCATGGGGTGGAGCCGTCCCGAACGGGATCAGCATAAGAGCTTGCCTCTTCTCTCTGCTCACCATCCTCTGAGGATAAACGAGAAGGTGGCCCTCTGCAAGCCAGAAGGGCCTTCGCCAAGAACCCGGCCGTGCAGGCACACCGACCTTAGGCACCCAGTCTCCACGAGTGTGAGAAACGCATGTTTGCTGTTGGAGCCAACAGCAGTCTGAGCTGAGGACATCTCCCTCTTAGGGGCGCCCGGGGGGCGCAGTCGGTCAAGCGTCAACTTCGGCTCAGGTCCTGACCTCTCAGTTCGTGGGTTCGAGCCCCGCGTCGGGCTCTGGGCTGAGGGCACAGAGCCCGGAGCCTGCTTCGGATTCTGTGTCTCCCTCTCTCTCTCTCTCTCTCTCTCTGCCCCTTCCCCACCTGCACTCTCTCTTTCGCTCAAAAATAAATGTTAAAAAAAAAAAAAAAGAAAGATTAAACAAAAAGACATCTCCCTCTTATTAACCACCGGCCTGGCCCCCAGACTGGTAACCACTGGTTTAGGGCAAGGGTGAGGTCTGGGTGCTAATGAGCTCCCAAGAGCTGTGTGGCCCAGGGCCAGGGGGTCCCCCGCAACCTCTCTGGTTTGTTTCTCTAATTGTGACATGGGCCTCATGGCACCTGCCCCACTTCTTCCTGTTTTCAGGCCACAGGGTGTGAGGGGCTCTTGCAGGTTCCTGACCCGATAAACCAGTCGCCCGATGCTTGAAGACAGCGGTCAAACTGGCTCAAAACGTCAAGACAGTTCCGTTTGGAAAAGCAAGTCTGAGAGACCTCGAAATCATTACACCCTCTTTCGTCTCCATCCCCGTCTCACAGCAAAAGGAGGCTCTTGTGGCATCTGGCTGACGGTGACGTGGCAGAGCATTCTGTGGCCCCTCCCGACCGCATCACGTTCAATAGGCCAACCTTCTAGACAATTCCTCAACAACACGGTTCAAAGAAAACCAGCAGCATCTGGGAACTTGCCAGAAATGCAGATTCTCAGGTCTACCCCGACCCACTGAATCCGAACGCCTAGGGAGGGGCCCAGCAGATGCGCTTTGACGAGCCCCCCAGGTGACTCTGATGCCAGTGTGAGAACCACTGAGCTGATGGAGGCCTCACCGCTGTCCCTTACCTGCTAAGACCCTTTCAGATCCTGGGGTCCGAGGATGGGAAAGGGTGGGCACGTATATTAATCCCCACGGTACCAGAAACACAGCCGCGAGGGGTTATGGACCCCCCCTCCCTTTGCTCTACCTCGAAGGCACGCAGCTCAAGGGACTCAGTGGCGCCCAGACCTCACCTCTGCCCTAAACCAGTGATTACCAGTCTGGGGGCTAAGCAGGTGGTTAACAAGAGGGAGGTGTCCCGGGCCGGGTTCCCCAGGAAGGAGGCAGAGGCGGACATGGGAGTACAGGACATTTGCACACACCCTTGGCACAGCGCTGGGGAAGGAAGGAAGGGAGGGAGGGAGGGAGGGGAAGCAGGAACCGGCAGAGGCAGGGGTGAATGGCAGTACAAGCCCACAACCGCCTATAACTTCTGCAGACGTTCCCCTACTTCAGGCCCCCCCGCCACAGTCAGGTGCCTTCCCACAAAACAACAGTCTAGAGCACAAGCCAACACATAAATAAAGCAGCCTGAGTCAACTGGGTTTATAACTTTAAGCGGAATTGATAGATTGCTTTATAATTTATTGGCCTTTCCATGGGGCACACTCAGATACAAAGCTGTGAACACATTCAAATGTTTTTTATGCATCTGGTGATATAAACTCTATCAAACGCTATATAAACCCAGATAAAGGTAATAAAGTTAGTATAGTAAAAGGACCAAAGGCGATGTAATAATTGCTGCCCCCTGGTAACCCACCTAAAATATTACAGTAACTCAGGTTTCCACACAGAGAGTTCATTCTCTTTTTCTCCCCTGAGATAAACCTGTTCTGAGCTTTAAGATATTTAAATAAGGCTAGATTGAATTAATCTGGTTTACACTCATAAAGATGCTTCTTCAGGCGTTTCTAAGGCTCCGTCTTCCTGGATGTGTCTCTCACGGCTTCTGATTCCCCCCCTGGAGGAAGGTAAGATCGGGGGGCCCCGGAACTCCAAAACCCTTGCTCAAACTAGCAGCAACTATCAATCAGCACGCCCGCGGGGGGTAGTTACACTCTCCTTCCGGATCCCCTTCCCTGGCCACCACCTCCAAGATGTGCCTCTGGGAATCCAAATCATGCTGGTTGGGATTTTATTTAAAGTCTTCTGCTGTGTGTCTCGGCTGCACAGAGTCTATGTGCAAATCCAAAGTAACTCTGAAGGATGTGCCCTGAAGCATTAAGTGTCTCAGGATGTTTCTTAGTTACAAATCTCAGAAAACTAATGTGGCTTATGTGGAAAGGGGGAGTTTCTTGGCTGAAGGAAATGAGAAGGTAAGGGGGAGGTCCTACATGATGCCCCCTGGAGGCAGAGGACCACATTCTCACATCGTCCCAGCAACAGTGGGGAGATGAGGACCAACGTCAGGCCCGTCCCAGACAGAGCCAAGGACAGCAAGAGAAGACGATGCTCTGATTGGCCAGGATGTTCTCTCTGACGGGTCACCTGCCTCTCTGGGGCTAAAGGTAGGTCAGCAGCCCCTGAACCAAAAAATGAGAGCTGGGGAGGGGGCCAAGTGTATCAGGGCTGGGACCCAACCATATGGCAAAATCTTAAAGGAATGTCTATTAACAGAGTGCAGACAGGAGGGAACTGGCCGAGGCACAGAAGATTAGCTCCTATCCCACCTTCTGTGAACAGGCAGGATTCTGAAGGGATCCCCCAAAACCTATCTCTGAGAAGGTTCTGGACTAGTTAAAGCCTTTTGTATGACATGCCCCTGGCAAGCTGTCATCAAACTACAGGCAGAAGGAACAGAGAATGTTTAGCCTGAAGATGTAACGTAGTATTTGTTTGTCAGACAGGTGAGCATACTTAGACTTGTGGGTGAGAAGAGACACAAAGGAAGCAGAAAAAAACTCTTAACAATCAGACCTGAGCTTTGATGCAATGGGTTACCTTTTTAAGTAGTGAGTGCCTCATCACTGGGAGTAATCAAACAGCACACAGAAGGCACATCCCTGCACAGGGGGAGGGTCACTCGTATTTCTTTCACTGGATTTAATGCCTCCTAAAAATATGCATCCTTGGGGTGCCTGGGTGGCTCGGTCAGTGAAGCATCTGACTCTCGATTTCAGCTCAGGTCATGATCTCATGGTTCATGAGATCGAGCCCCACAGCGGGCTCTGCGCTGACAGTGTGGAGCCTGCTTGGGATTCTCTTTCTCCCTCTCTCTCTGCCCCTCCCCCCTGCTCATGCGCACACTCTCTCTCTCGCAAAATAAATAAATAAAACCTTTAAAAGTAATAAAATAAATAAATAAAAGTATGCATCCCAAGCCCAAGACCGTAGTAACTTTAAACACGTGGAAAATCCTGCCCCCTTCGTCTTGCCATCCAGCCAGGCTCTCCCAGTGGGAGACGTGATAAAACGCTAAAACCCCAGTGTCACATCAGAGACCCTGGCGATGCCTTAACAAGCAGATGGAGCGAAAGTGACAGACCCCTCCAGACGGACTCCCCCAGACTGCAAAATCCATCACTCCTACCCACGGACAAAGGGCAAGATGCAGCACGCCTGGGCCGTCTCTGGTTTAAGAATCAAAGGGCTCCAACGTGTCACAAAAGGGTCCAAAATGCAAAAATCAGGATGCACACCAAGGAACGGAATCTGGGGCTTCCTCCTCATGCACTGGAGACACTGAACGTGTCCTGACGTCCCCAGTGTTGTGCGTTCATGCCGAGGTAAGTGGGAATCACTTAATAAGAATCATCCAAATGCCGTACAAATAATAACAGTAATCACAACCGTAACACTGGCGTCCTGTTTCGAAACACGGCGTCCGAGCTGGTGTGGCGTCGTTCATAAACAGGGCACGAGATGCAGCCCAGGAAGCAGGCTTCCTCGCGAATCTAATGCGCCCTAATCCTATCCGTAACCCTACGCACTGTCCACACGGATCAACTTTCTCCCTAACTCCAAACCGCTCTCAGCCCCTGTGGGGGGCAAGGGCAGGGGGTGGGGTACCTACCGCCCAGGCTCGTGCTGACAGCCGCACATGCTTCATGGTATATATAACACGGTCGACGTTCCATTCGGCACAGAGCAATTTCCAATCGATACTGAGCTGTCACCTGTCGCCAAGCAGAAAGCCGCAAGGATCACAGGAGAGGGGCCGCTGGTCACTGCCAGGACCAGGGCCCCCCCGCCGGTCAGCGCACTTGCCTGTGGTCAGTGGGACGCCTGGCCCGCCTCGCGGGGGAAGCACTCAAGCATCCTACTTGGTATGACCTCGATCACTGTTATGGCTACCCCAGGCTGCGTCGGGTTGCAGAGGGGTCTGGGTGAGTCGACTCAGGCACCCCAGGGCAGGCCTGGCCCGGAGCCAATGATCCCCCATCAGAGCCGAGACCTTGAGGTGCAGCTGGGGGGCAGGGCAGTGGGATGGACACGACGTGGAACGAGCCAGAGGCTGAGCTGGTCCGTGGCACACTGCCTACCGTCCCCAGGCCCGCCGCCTGGGCCGCCCGCGCACATGGCGAAGCAACATTAAGGCCGCGTCCCCCAGACATTCCAAGTAAACAGGATGCCAGTGCACTTGAACTCACAAGCTCGGACCAGCCAATCAGATGCCGGCCTTTCACGCTGCGGGGCCGGTTACCACCCTCCAAGTCTGGTCACACAGACCTGCACCAGCTCCCAGTAAGGCCCCCGTCCAGGCCCAGAGACTGGCCTCGGGCAGCGAGCTGCCAGGGGGTCCCTAGCTGTGCCCTGGGCCCACGCCTTCCTGGGGAGAACTCCGACAGACCCCGGTTCTTGCCACGGCCTCCTGTAACCAGGATTAACCTGCAGACAGGAGGCAAGGGCCAGGGGTGGCTCAGGGGGCTGGGGGGAGGGGCCTTTACCCTGGCAAGCATGTGGGGGGTAAGAGGAGAAAGGCTTCCACCCGCATAACTGCACGGTGGCCCAGCTGGGGGAGGGGCAGGGCTCCTGGGAATAAGGAAGGGTCCGCTCCCTCTTTCCATCCTCTTTCCAGGGCCTAGATTTTCAACATTGTTCGTCCATAACAGGATTCTGCAGAGAAATCAACAAAATGAGAGGATAAAAATGAAATCCAGTGAAACAAAAGGAAGCCAACAAAAGGACTGTAGTGGCTGCCTTTGAATCATTTCGGGGGGGACCGGTTTTCCATCAGTGCTGGCACGGTAAGTTGTTGTTGTCAGTAAATATATTTAAGTGAAAAACTGGTCGGGACAGCTGGCGCTCACTGTTGTTTGGGAAACACTGATCTCGCTCCACCCCCTCGCTGCACAAACGGGGAAACTGAGGGAGGAGCCCCGAGAGGGCAGAAACTTGGTGCGGACGTTAGGCGCGAGCCTGGGTTGGCAGCTGGCTGGCGGGGCATTTGGGGGCTCCCCAGTGCCTCCCTCAGCAGTTAAGGAGCTGTAACCAGCGCTCACATCCAGGAGGGGAGCCCCCAGTCTAAAGCCATCCCGAGGTCCCTGCGGCTTTGAACGTGTTCTTCAAGGGGGGCTCAACGGCGATCCTGGATGGCCTGACCTCTGTTCAGGGAGGTGGGGGAGGGAGGTCTTCAGCGGCCCCAGGCTGGCGGAGAGGACGCACAGCGCTGGGGACAGACGCGGCCTGGGACCGGGAGCCAGCCCACCGACTCAGCGCCCGAGGGAGCTCGCCGGGCAAGAGCGGCTCGCGGGCAGACCAGGGCTTCGAAGGCCTCTCACCTTCTAGAGACCGAGGCCACCTCGGCCCACACCCGCCCTCACCTCGGAAGCAGGCGGCGCCCCCGGGGAAGTTCAGCGGCTCTGTGCCTGCGTACGCGCCCCGAGGAACCGTGGTCCGTCAGTACAAGAGAACACGGTCCGGCCATGCAGAGAACCAATACGCCACGGATAAGCCTTGGAAACGTGACGCTCGGTGAGAGAAGCCAGAGGACAAGGGACTGACTGACACTCTGTAGGAAAAGCCCAGAAGCGGTGGATCCACAGTGAGCAGACGGCTGCCAAGAGGCCGGGCGGGGGGGGACGACGAGGGAGTCCTTGATGGCCTCTGGGGTGAGGAGAAATCCTGGACCTGGACGGTGGCGATGGTTACGCAACAGCGTGGATGCAGTGTCACTAGCGTTAAATTTTGTTACGTATATTTTGCCATGATTTTTTTTTTTTAAAGCACGTTGACAGGGTGGAGCATTGGAAAGGCCTCTGGGACAGGCAGCAGAGGACCAGGGCCTTTTGGTAGCACCTGCGACCACCTACCCGGGAACGCTGAAGGACAAGGAAGCTGCTGGAGGTACCTCTGATGCCTCCCTTGTCCGGTGCAGATGCCCCAGACAGACACCCTCCCATGCTCTGAGTTCTTCCTCAAAGTGAGGGCAGGGGGAGGAAGGAGAACGGGAGACCCCAGCCCTGGCGTGGCCTTAGACTTTACGTCTCCACCAAAACCGAGCTGGGTTCCGCAGCTGACCTCACCAGGCCGAGCTCTGACATCTACCGGCTGTGTGATTTGGGGCAAATTACTCAGCCTCTCTGGGCCTCCGTCTCCTGAAGAGTCAAGTGGGGACGATAACAGAACCGACTTGGCCAGGTTGTTACAAGGATTCAAAGAGGAAATTCTTGGGCACCCGGGTGGTTCAGCCGGTTAAGCGTCCGACTCTTGGTTTTGGCTCAGGTCATGACCTCATAGTTAGTGACTTCGAGTCCCGCGTCGGGCTCAGCACTGACAGCGCAGAGCCTGCTTGGGATTCTCTCTCTCACTCTCTCTCTCTCTGTCCTCTCAAAATAAATAAATAAACTTAAAAAAAAAGAGGGAATTCTTGTAGAATGCAGCACTGGACTTGGCATCTAACGGTATCTCAACAAACGTCTGTTGTCACTATGTTCACGGACAATGAATACCGTGAGGACCTACTGCACGTTAAAGAGAAGGTCACACTGGAGCTTGTAGACCTTCTGATGCTCCTCACACACCTGCCCTCTAGTTCAGTCTCGTGTTCTGTTTTGTTTTTAATGTTTATTGAGAGACAGACACAGAGCATGAGCAGGGGAGGGGCAGAGACAGAGGGAGACACAGAATCCGAAGCAGGCTCCAGGCTCCAAGCTGTCAGCACAGAGCCCGATGTGGGGCTTGAACTCACAAACCGTGAGATCACGACCTGACCCGAATTCGGATCCTTAACCGACTGAGCCACCCAGGCTCCCCGAGTCTCATGTTTCAGGAAGGAGATTGACAGGCCACAGATAGGCCCAAGTGCAGCCAACTTTAGAAACGCGTGCAAGCCTCAGTCACCAATCTCTGCTCGTCAACGCTGAGAGCCAGAAGGACCTGGAGATGGCAAGTCCCCTGGGGCGGCCGCAGCGAATCACCAGGAACTGGGTGGCTCCAAACAGAAAGGCGTCCTCTCCTGATGCTGAGGGCAGAAGTCCAAGATCCGCGTGTGGGCAGGCCGGGCTCCCTGCAGAGACTCTGGGGGGCCGTCCTGCCCCTTCCAGCTCCCCGGCACACGGTTCCTGGGCTCGTAGGTGTTACCCCAGTCTCTGCCTCTGTCCTCGCACCGCCTCCTCCTGAGCCTTCACATCTTCTTCCCTCCGTGTGTCTCTGTGTCCAAATCTCACTCTTTTTTTTTTAATGTTTATTTTTGAGAGCAAGAACGAACAGGGGAGCAGAGGACGAGGGGGACAGAGGATCCGAAGCAGGCTCAGCACTGATGGCAGGGAGCCCGATGTGGGACTCGAACCCACAAACCTCGAGATCGTGACCTGAGCTGAAGTCAGACGCTCAACCGACTGGGCTACCCGGGGACCGCCAAATCTCGCTTTTATAAGGACACTTGTCACAGGATTCGGGGCCACCCTGTTCCACAAAAGCCTCATCCATTCGTCCAAATAAGGTCACACTCCCAGGTTCCTGGCGGACATGAATTTTCCGGGGGGCTGGGGACAACCCAGTACAGAGATCATCCAGTGCCCAGGTGGGCAGGTGGGAACACTGACACCCAGAGGAGCCCCCTCCCTCGGGAAACAGGCATCATCCCCGGATGACTGGGTCCACAGCAGTGACTTTTAACTATTCGGTTTACTAGCAAATTCTTTTCATCAAACTAACTCTTAGGAACCGCCCCCCATTTATCAAAGAGATCAGGGGAGAGGGGTGCACGCAGACGCCTCCCAGCAGCCCCTGGGACAGCCTCCAGAGACTGAGCGGGAAGGGTAGGTCCAGGCAATGTCCCCGCAGACAGGGAGAACAGGGCGGGGTGCATGGATGGACACAGAGCCAGGAACACGGCTGGGAAAACCTCACACCACGCGAAGGCCCAACGGAAACAGAGCGCCGCCATCCACCATGACGTACGTGACGGAGCCCACGTGCTCCTGCCCCCGAGAGAATCACAGGGATTTCCAGACCGTGTCCCCACGATCCCGAAGTGCCATTTACACGTCCACTGACTTCAGAAGTATGGTACGTATTACATCCACAGCCGCACTTCAGTATTTAACGTGTCAGAGAAGCAAAGTGCCAGAACACAAAAGTCTCTGCCCTTATATTTTGGTATCTGGATTTCAATAAAACTGGTTGGTACCTTTGTGTTCGCGTCTATTTTATTATGTGTGTTTATAAAACGTTCTCTTTCTTTAAGTTTATTTATTTATTTTGAAAGAGAGGGAGAGACAGAATCCCAAGCAGGCTCCGCGCTGTCAGCGCAGAGCCCTACGCGGGGCTCGAGCTCACAAACCGTCAGAAGGTGACCGAAGCCCAAACCGAGAGTCGAACGCTTAACCCACGGAGCCACCCGGGCGCCCCTATTGTGTGCACTTAAAGAGACTGTCCTGGGACAGCTCTGACAAGCCACTGATGGGTTAAGACATCCTGCTTTAAAGGAAGGGCCACCCCATCCAGCCCACCACCACCCGCCTGCTTCTGGGGCTCTGCGCAGGTTCGCACCCACCCGTTCGCTCGTGTGATCACTCGTTCGGCAAATGTGCACACGCTCTGCCTCGAGTCAGCATCAAGGGCCTGGCAATTCAGAGCCTCCAGCCCGGTGGGAGTGGCAGACATTTACCAAGCCATCCCACTAAGCGCTCCCTAATTGCGAACTACAGTGAGCGTATGAATACAAAGCACAGAGGGGCCAAGGGAGGTTGCCGTATAGAAACCGAACGCAGTCTGGGAGAGGGATGATGGACAGTCCAGGATGTGGCTTCTGAACTGAAAAGATCTGCCTTCAGTTTCCCGGGAACACGCCTTTATAAAAGTGAGGCACAAGGGCACCCGGGCGGCTCGGTTGGTTGAGCGTCCCAATCTTGATTTGGGCTTGTGGGATCGAACCCCCGCATCAGGCTCTGCGCGGAGTGTGGAGCCTGCTTGGGATTTTCTCTCTCTCGCTCTGCCCCTCTCCCCTGCTCGTTCTCTCTCTATATGTAAAAGGTAAAACAAAATAAATAAGTCAGCCTGACGTGCAAGTGCTTTCTTTTCTTTTCTTTTTTAAGGGGTGGGGAGGGGCAGAGAAAGGGAGAATCTTAGCAGGGCTTGATCCCTGGGATCACGACCTGAGCCGAAGTCAAGAGTTTCCGCTCAACCGACTGAGCCACCCAGGCGCCCGGAGCTGGAGCCCTTACACGGGAAGCAAAGGGCTGGGGGATCACTGGGGAGGCTGGAGAAACAAGCTCTATAGGTCAATATTTCATAACGGGTCCTCCGGGTGCCGTGCACAGCCAGGCCACAAAGGACCGGTTGTCTCCGGCGGGATCGGGAAGCCGCCAGCTGAACTGGGAAGCTGCCATCACAGCTGCTGACTCCACACCATCTGGAAGGCAGCGCCGTACGAAAGCCACCACCACCCACGGAAAGCCACCCTCTACGCGCCTCCTCTAAGGTGCCACGCCTGCCACAGTCCACCCCATCGGAGCCGGTACTCCACGGCCCGCCCCTCCACCCCACAAAGCCACAAGCAGGACAGCAGCAGACTCCGCCCCCAAAACCCAGCACCTCCACCACAGAAACGGCAGCAGGGGGGCCAGGCCTCACCTCCACTTTCCAAATGTGTGTGTGTGAACCTGGGCCAACTCGCTCTCAGTGCTGGGGCTTTGGCACCATCGAGGAAGAGGAATGCCGTTCTGTTGGGCCTATGGAAACGCAAGAACGTGAGCTCAGACTCCTGACAACCATCCTGCCACTGTGAGAAGAACAAAGGGAAAAGCACAGCCAAGAGACTAAAACAAAGAAACTAAGCTCCAACGGAAGGCCCTGAGCTCCTGGATCCAACTGTGCCTGAAGCCAGAACTCTGAACTTCTCCTTTAAATACACCCAAAAGGAAAGACTTTGTTTTTCTTTTTCTCAATTTTTTTTTTAACGTTTATTTATTTTTGAGACAGAGAGAGACAGAGCATGAATGGGGGAGGGTCAGAGAGAGAGGGAGACACGGAATCGGAAGCAGGCTCCAGGCTCTGAGCCATCAGCACAGAGCCCGATGCGGGGCTCCAACTCGTGAGCTGCAAGATCATGACCTGAGCCGAAGTCGGACGCCCAACCGACTGAGCCACGCAGATGCCCCACTCTCAGCACTTTTAAATGTAAGCAGCCTGAGGTTTGAGAGGAAACCAATCAATTCTGGCCTGTGAAACTGTAAAGCCCCCACGTGGGCCCAGCCCTGCGTCTCTCTTAACCGTCTCCGTCACCTTTCCTCCTCCCTTCCTTCCAGTCATTTCTCTGACTTTCAGAGCTTCCCAAACAAAACTCTTTGTCAAAAATGAGGCCCAGAAAACAGAACCACCAGACTCCACCAGACTTATAAAAATAGCTCTTTGAATGCACTGTAATAAATGAACAAATACAAAATCAACACCTAATGCTCCTGAGAATTAACTCCGGCGGTACAGCCCGGAGCTTGAAGGAGAAAGAACAGGGAGAGAAAACCAAATTGCGTGAAGCAGAGAAAGCAAAAGCTTGAATCTGAGATGGTTTTGACAAACACAGGCGGCCGCGTGAGAGAAAACATGTAATAACCTCCCAGAAATTCCCCCGCGTCGTTCCTCTTAGACCTGTCGTTCCTCCACCAGCCCCTTCAGGAGAAACAAGAAGATGAACAAAATCCAAACACGATCAAGTCTGGTTTCGAAAAATAAACACGCGCAGTCGCTCTATGGTCTTCGCATCTCAGCCTCTCGTGGCATCCTCGGGTGAACGGCGCCCAAGAGGTGGTCCTCGGGGCCCCCACACTCCTGGAGCCACGCCCTCCCGGAGAACTGAAGGGGAGGGCAACGGGCAGGTGCAGCACGGGTTCGTCCACCAGACAGGACACGCTGAGCATCTTCCGTGCGCACGACGGTGGCAAAGCCTCACCGGCAAACGGTGGGCGCCGCCCTGCAAGGGTGAAGTTCACCACGCGGGACGTGAACTGAACTTGAAGGAAGTGCGCCAGCTTTGCGCTGACAAGCTGAGATGATGTCTGCGCAGGAGATGAACAGGGTCCTCAGAGAGAGAACGTCCGGGTGGCCCAAGAAAGCCTGTCTGAAATGGGGACATCAAAGAAAAGCCCCATCCCCTGGGTGCCCCAGGAGGTCACCGGCAGCATTGATGGCCGGCTCCTGGACACGGACAACTTCCACGGGAAGCTGCACCTCTCTCTCTCTGCTCCCTCACCACTGGAGCCAGCCCTACCTGATGCAGGCAGTGCCAGAGTCAGCGCCACCGAGAGGGGCCGACAGGCGGTGATGAAGATCCCCACTTCCTCACGCCTACGGGACTGTGTGGAGGTGCGTTCCAGCCAGCCACTCAGGGGCAGTGAGCCCCAGGGACCTGCTCTCTGACACGGCTGTGACTGCTGTTCTCACCTCCCTTCTCTGTGCCCCCACTGCCTGCCACCTACCCACACCCAAATCTTCGTCTTGGGTCGGCTCTGGGGGGACCCAAACCCGGGCAGCCGTGCAAAGAAGAGCGGAAAGGAACAGCCTATCCAAAGGCCTCCAGGGCAGAGAACTCGGCTTTTCAAAGGACAGAAAGGCCACATGCAGACAAGGAGTGAGCCGGGGTGGTGGCACAAGGTGGAGTTAGATGGGTCACCTGGGGTCAGGCTGGTCAGGCTTCTTGGTGAAGCATCAGGACAATGGAGGAGAGCACCATGGTAACATGAGGGTGGGGCAGGGAGGGGGACACGATCCAACTACCTCTTCAAACTATCCCAATGCAGGGGGCACCTGGGTGGCTCAGTCGGTTGAGCGACCGACTTCGGCTCCGGTCACGATCTCACGAACTCTGTGAGTTCGAGCCCCGCGTCGGGCTCTGTGCCGACAGCTCGGAGCCTGGAGCCCGCTTCAGATTCTGTGTCTCCCTCTCTCTCTCTGCCCCTCCCTCACTCGTGCTCTCTCTCTCTTTCTCACAGATAAATAAACATTAAAACAATTTAATAAAAAAAATTTTTAAATGCCCCACTGGCCCCAGGTCTGCATCCACAGACAGATGGGCAGAAAGGGGCCCGTCCACACAATGAAATGCTATTCGGCCAAAAGAAGGAACAAGGCTCACACACGCTACAACATGGACCTCAAAACCCGTGACGTCAGCTGAAAGAACAAAGAGTCACTTATCTGTAGGACCCCTCGCGTGAAAGGTCCAGGGCAGGCAAATCCACGGCGACAGAGAGCAGACGGTGGCCGCCCGCAGCCGGGGGGAGGGAACAGGGAGGGACAGCTAACAGGTACGGGGTTTCCTTTTGGACTGATGACAGCGTTTGGAACGAGACGGAGGTGGTGGCCGCACAATGCTGCACGCGAATCAAACGCCGCTGAGTTGTTCTGCGTGACATGTTTAGGCTCACGTGGATTTCAGAGGAGGAGGAGGAGGAAGCGGGGAGGCAGGGACAGGAGCTCCAGGCCCGACGTGGTGCCAGCCGGGGTGCAGCCGGCAGCCGGGAACCGGCGAACGGGCCGCCGAGATGCACCGCGCCAGTGCCGGGCCGGCCTCGGACGTGGGCAGAACGCGGGTGAGGGAGCAGGGCGCTCTCTCCCGAGCCGAACTTCCCGCTAACTCCTTACCGGGCGGGGGAGAGACCCAACGTCCCCGCCCCCAGGGGCACCACCGCTGCCACTGACGCGCGGCTCCAGCCTCCCGGGAGCCCGGGGGCTCGGAATGAGGCCGCGTCCGTCACCGTAACAGCCCACACCCCGTGATACAGCAACGGGAACCCGTAACATCAAGACTCCAAGAGGAGCCCCGTCTCCCACGGAGCGGGAAAGTCTCCCCAGAGGCCGCCTTTCGGGGGATCCTGGCATCACGCAGCTCGTGGAACCCTCTCCTGAACGTCGCAGGGGTCCGCATGATCCCTCCTCAAGACCAAAGACTCCACCGGGATAGGTGTCCCTCGGGCTGTCGGCCGCCAGGCCACCTGCGTCAGAATCACCTGTGCTGCTGCTTGAAAATACAGATTCCCGGGCCTAACCCTTCCGAGTCAGACGGGCTGGCCCCCCAGAATCTGCATTTTTTAGCAGGTACCTCAGAGAAGACGCTGCACAACAAAGCTTGAGAACCACAGGCCTGATCACAAGGCTCCCTCCCCGACGTGCAGATTCAGCAGCTGAGGCAAGACCAAAACGATACAAATCCACGGATTCATTATGAGAACGATGCAAATAATCCCAGCTCTGAGCCAAAAGGGAAGCACTGTTGTCACCTGTCCACAAATGTTGCCCAACGGTGGAAATTCTTGCCCGGGAGTACCCGGGCAGGGGAGCACAGATCGGCACTGCTTGAAAAACAGCCTGCTGGCCACGCTCGTCCCCTAAACAGCTCATCAGTGCCCACGTCCCGCTGCCAGGCTCCCAGAGTGACAGGTGGACCTAGAAGCCATCCAGTGCTCACACCTGAGCACCAGAATCCCCTGAAGGTCTTGTTACAACACTCGTCGCTGGGTCCCAGCCCCAGCGTTCCTGATTCAGCAGGTGGGGCCCGAGATTCTGCATTTCTAATAGGCTCCTCAGAGAAGCTAAAGCTGCTGGCCTGGGGACAGCAGCGCTTTGAGAAAGCCCTGTGCTATATTATCAGGAGTCAGAACCAGCGGAGGTGGAGGGGGTGGGGGCTGGGGGTTGTGGAGAGGGGAGGGGAAGGCCCTGGGGGGGGCGGGAACACCCACCTTCTCCTATTCACACGGATGAAGTCATCGGGTTGATGTAATCGGGTTGGTGAGTGAGCTCCACAGAATACAGAGTGTGGGTCCTCTGGAGTGAAGACACAGAATGAAGTATTTCTTTCTTTTTTTTTTTTTTAATGTTTATTTATTTTTGAGAGCGAGAGAGAGAGAGAGAGAGCATGAGCAGGGGAGGGGGGGTTGGACAGAAGATCAGAAGCGGGCTCTGTGCTGACAGCAGACAGCCTGATGTGGGGCTCGAACTCACGAGCTGTGAAATCATGACCTCAGCCATAGTCGGACGCTCAACCGCCTGGGGCCCCCAGGCCTCCCAGAATGCAGGATTTCAACTAGAGCAGCACGAATCGCGTGATCAGGAGACGCAAAGCAATGGAGGTAGCAAAGGCTGAGATCCAAGAGGAGGGCACACAAGACACGTCACCCACTTGACAGGTGGCCCAGACTGTCCCTGGTCACAGTCATTCACCCCCAAACAGAATCCAATCCAAGCAATTTTTACAAAGGACTCGCCATGGGCCAGGAACTGTGCTAAGGGATTGCCGGGGAAAGGGTCCACATCCCTGACTACAAAGATCCTTTGGTCTCCCGTGAGTGAAAAGACCCTTCCACATACTTCTGCGACAATGTCAGTAAAAGACGTTCCTAGCCACTGTAACACGAGCAGAAATTCAATTATCGAACCATAAGTGCTCCCTACATGGCTGCTGCTGGCCAGCACTGTGCCTAATTCTGTAGGGAGACCGTTGTTCCCTGACCTGGAGATACGAGCTTATGTCTGCTTGAAGACGATCCTTAGCATTAAACGTAATCAGCTCAGGGTGACGCTTCTCAGAACTCAAAAAGAGTTCAAACAGCTAGTGGGGACACCTGCTTCCCACAGCTGCCGCCTGGAAGGTGGAGGTAACAGCTGGAGCTGGGGGAGCCACCTGGGACCACGAGGTGACCATACGGACAGAGGTCACAAGCTGAGGAAGGCAAAGCAAAAACACAGAGGAGCCCCTGGTTTTTTGACACATGGAGTCACTACACCAGTGGTAAGAGACGAAAATGAACTGCTGTCTCGTTTAGCCCCCTTTCTTTGTCTTCTCTGTTCTACATAGCCAAGCCTACTCCTGGATGACTCCTGAGGGCCAATTAACCAATTTTAGCAGACACTTTGGTTAAGTAAGAATCCCAGTCCTGGCCTGGATAAGTCTCCTTTCCCAAGATTAACACGCTGACCCAACAGAGACAAAAAACACCTAAAGCTGGTGATATCACAGACACGTACTAGCGAGTGGGATCCCCAAAGAGCTATGGAATTGGAAAAGTCTTGTAGACGTTCTGATCCTAGCAACTCATTTGACAGATGAGGAAGAAGTCGAGACCCTCAGCAGGAAAAGAGTTCTTCCCAACCTCTCCAGGCGAGGACTTTTTATACTAACGTAACTTTCATCAGAAAGATCTGCTCATTGGCTAAAGGAGTCCACCTCGTACTTTCGCCAGATCTAAAAACAGAAAAGAACAGCAAAACAATTTCACAGAACATCTCAATTCATTAATTGCCCAAAGAAGTCAAGCTCGGGTCCTTAGGAACAACATGCAATCTATTTATATATTTATGAGAAGGGAAAAAAAGGCATAATGTGACTTTGCACATTTAACCCTGTCCCAATATTTACAGCGCGCTCCTGTCTGTCTTGGCAAGCAGGTGTCAATTCTATATTTGTGCCTAAAACTTTCTCCTACAGCCAATTTATCATTCACCTAATCAGGAGATGTTTATTGGCTGGGAATTCATCAGGAAAATTCCATGACCAGGGGTAGTCTATTGCAGGCATCTGTCTAGAAAAAAAAAAAAAGTTAGAAGTTTAAAAAGCAAGTTGGGGTTTTGTTTGTTTGTTTGTTTGTTTTTGTTTTTGAGAAGACATCCTTGGAAGAGGAAATTTTTTAAAAATCAAGTGCCTGGACTCTTTCCAATTCCCATCCCCTTCTAACGGGAAACACCCTTATGGGGAAGCCCCAGACAGAATTAAGACGGGATCTAGGCAAGGGACTGTGGAGATGATAATGCATGAGAAATGCAAACACGTTCACACCAGCATTGTTTATAATGGACCAACAAAATGGAAACATAATTACCCATCCACAGGGAGAATTTTTAGTAAATTATGATCTATGCAGGCAGTGGAATATGACGTAGCTACGCTGAAGGATAGGGCAGATCTTTATGTGCATTCGTGGAAAGAGCCCTAGAATATAAACTAATTTTTTTAATCAAAGTACAAAAGAGCGTATTGCATGCACTATGCCTTCCTCCACATAGTTAAAAAGAAGACACACACAGAGAGTAGGATGTGCACATAAGATCTTTCTGGCAAGACAGACAGCTGGTATCTTTAGAGGGAAAGACCAAGTTTCGGTTGAGGGAGGGGGACACAAAAGACGTTTCATTTTGTAACTTTACGTACTATTTGAACTGTTTTTACCAAACACATGTATTTTTTTTTAAGGATTAACAGCGTTTGGTACAAGAGTTATAAGCCTTTTTTCTTTTAACTTGTTTTTTGAGGGAAAAAAATGTATCAGCAACTGCTTTCAAACTCCGTTCTCTGGAATCCTAGAATTTTAAAAATATGTCGGGCAAGGAGTGGGCAGGACTGCTAACCTGGTTCCAGTTGGAGCAGCTGTGTTTTACAGCCTATGTTCCTGAGCAATATTTCTTGCAGGAATAAAAGAGTTCCACCACTAAAAAATACATTTCAAAAACCACTGGGACAAGGGCAGCGTTAACGTGCAAGGTTATTTACATTGTTTTTATTGAGAAAAATGTGCCCAAGTTTTCCAGCACAGACTTCAAATAAGGCTGTTTATTCAATTCTCAGGAACTGCTGTCCACATGGCTAGAATCACCGAGGTTTATCCAGTAGTAAGACGAACAGCATCTCTCCCTCGCACGCATGCATTCGCGAGCACACACACACACACACACACACACACACACACACACACCCTTCATGTGTACCTGGAACCTCGGAACGTGGCCTTGTTTGGATATATGGCCTTTGCAGATGCAATTGGTTACGATGAGGTCCTACGGGATGAGCGTGGGCCCTGAATGTAAGGACCAGTGGCCTCACGAGAAGAGGAGAGGACACGACACAGAAACACACAAAGGGAGAAAGCCAGGTGACAACAGAGGCAGAGATGGGGGCAATGCGTCAACAAGTGAAGAGACCCCAGTTTTAGAGGCACCAGATTTGTCACAACTGGTTGTGTTGGAAGCGAAGCCGCTCGCAAGGGGAAGAGGGAAGGAAAAGAACCATGCGGACGGGCCACGAACCGACGTCCAAACCAAAAGAGGTTTCCACCTTTACGTTCTCTATCGCAGAGTTGTCAAAGAGTCACCTGGAGGGCTTGTTAAAACACAGATTCCTGGGCCCCACCTGCAGGGTTTCTGCTTGCCTGGGTGTGGGGAGGGGGCCCGAGACCCTGCACGGGTCTCCAGGGGCATAAGCTGCAGGCCCAGGGACCGCCCTTTAAGAGGCCCAGCTCTGTGGCTGCAAACAGATGAGAGCCCAGGGCGACCCTCCCGGAAGCTGCTGCCTGAGAATCGCCACTTCCTTCTCCTTTACAGGTTAGCCTCACGTGCAAGGTTTTTTTTTAACAAAAGGTTCTACAACCAGCAATTTAAAAAAGAAACCTCAGGAAATCTACAGTGTCTCCTCTCCTCCCAAAATACCTTAGACTGCGTAGGAGACATCTGTTGTTTTTGCCTGCACGGGCTCCAGGCCTCCTTCTGTTCATCTCTCCCGGCTTTCCTTTGGGCTGCCTTCCTCCCTCCACCCCTACCCCATGGGGGACGATGGATGCCACCTAGCACGTGATCCGGGCCAACAGAACAGAGCGACTGGTTCCAGGATGGGCACTTGGTGAGCCCCTGAGATGAGACTCTGGGAGAAAGATGACACTATTGAAAAAAAGCAGTTCTCTTTCCCCTAGGATTGCAATGCTAGGCAGACGGGAGCATAGCAAGCTGGGGACACCAGCAGCTTCTGTGACACCTCATGAGGAAAACCTGCCCAGGAACACCGTCAACACAGGACAGCAAAGCCAGGAGCTGTGGAGGAAATTCCCAGTGCTGCCGTCTGAGCCCCTGGATGCAGCTACACCTGAAGCTGCATACTAGAAAATCTGTGCCCTGATTTTTCCATTGCAGACCCAGTCAAATCTTTTGATTCCTAGACAGACAGACAGGGAATTTACTTAACTGGTTGGACTGGGGTTTCTCTCCATGGCAACCACAGGATTCCGAATACAGATTTCAACACGGTCTTCCAAGAAGCAGGGGACCTCAAGAGGGGTGATGAACCAAGTGACATCAAGGGCCCTTTAGGTCAGGGCTCCATGCACTTACACATCACAGGAGCAAAATGTTAAGTAAGTTCTTACTTGGAAAAGTCATCAGAATTCAAAAGCAGGTCCTGGATCGGGAGTTAAAATAGTAAAGGCTTTTCGGACACGGCGACCTTCGTGCCTCCGGCTGAAATAACAGAAGTCCACCTGCAAGGGGCTTGAGCCAGCAGGACACGTGTTCCTACGAGAGGCCGAGGCGCGGGCGGCAGCGGGGCTGCCTCGGAGGGCCACTCGCATCATCCGGGCCCCGGAGGCCACCCCTCGAGTCCTCACGCGACTGCGTCCCAAGCGGGAGAGAAGCAAGGACACAAGGATTTTCACCACCACACTGCTCTCCTCTCGCGGGAACATTTCTAAAAACACCACTCTTTCGCCTCATTGGCCAGACCCTTGTCACATGGCCGCGTCTAGGCCAATCGCTGGCAAAGATGGAGCTGATTGACATCCGCGAGGACCAATCACCGCTGGAGCCAGGCCCGGCGCCTCCAGAACGAATGTAGTTACCTCTAGGGAAGAAGCCACCTGGCTGCTGGGCGGGGGGACCAGTGACGGCTGCTGTCGAGAATATTCCTTGTCCTTCCATCCCTCCGCGCTCCGCGTACCCACCACAGATTTCCCACCATGGAAGTGATCCTTCCGAGCTCGAAACGGCTCCGCCCTGACCACGAGCCCAGTTGCAAAAGCAGCTGAGCTCCATTCCGCCTGAGCGGCAGCGGTGGACACAAGAGATGTCAGAAATGCTGAGGTCGGGAGGGCGTCGTGACCCAAACTGTTAGACTTTTCCCCCAGATCTCTTCGGGGTCAGCAGCTGAGAGAGCTGCCGCTGCCTTCCCGCCCCAGGGGTGCCCACCTCCACAACTCTCCATTAATCACGATCCAGAAGCAAAATCCCTCCTCACCCGCCGACCATCTGCAGTTGTTCGCACACATGTGTTCCGGTCCCGGGAGCCCCCGACGCGCTAATGAAGGCAGCAGGCCGGGGACAGGGCCGTGCAAACCCTGGCCAGTCCGGCTCAACGAAGTTTCACAGTCCGTGTCATGAGGCTCGGAAACCAAGGGCAGGGAGAGGTGGGCCTCCTGTGTCCCTGGCTCCAGATGACCAGGTGGCAGATCCCAGCCGAGGGGGCCCCCAGAAACAGATCTGAAAAGAACTAGAGTGCAGGTAACCGATTTGGGAGGTGACCCCAGAAAACATCAGGCAGGGAGTGGAGGAGAGAAGCAGGCAAGGAGTCCACAGAGGGTGTGTGACCAAGCCAGGGCACCCCTGAGGCACACAACACGGGGGGCCACCCCCTTCCATCCTGCCGGACAGCCCCGGGACCGGTGGACAAAACACTGGGAGTTATCCCACCCCAAGGAGAACTCAAGGACTCCTGGAATTCCTGTCACTTTAGTTCAGCCCTGCACACAAGCACAGTGGCTCCAATGGCCCACAGGTGTCAGCAGTGGGACGCTGGGCAGCACAGAAACGGCGAGGGGTGGGTGCCTTCTACACTCGCGGAATCTGCCTTGGTGCCCAAGCTGCTGACTCTGCATGATCCTGTGAGAAGGGCACCATGGGATCAAGAAGAACCCACCGTGGAAGGGGTCCCTGCAGCACCCACAACACCACTTGCATTGGCCTGGAAGGAGTTTGCCCTTTGCTGCCTGGAAGCCATCTCTGACCCTACCCCAGGGATGGGGTCCCGGCATCTCCGGCCCCATCACAGGAGCCCCACAGAGCAACGATTAAAAACACACGCTCTAGGGGCGCCTGGGTGGCTCAGTCGGTTAAGCATGCGACTCTTGGTTACGGCAATTTTGGCTCAGGTCATGATCTCACGGTTCATGAGTTGGAGCCCTGCATGGGGCTCTGAGCTGACAGCAAGGAGCCTGCCTGGGAGTCTCTCTCCTCTCTCTCTGCCCCTCCCCCATGCCCTCTCACATGCTCACGCTCTCTCTCTCTCTCTCTCAAATAAATAAAATTTTTTTAAATGTTAAACAAAATTTAAAAAAACACAAGCTCTAGATGAGGCGCCTGGGTGGTCAGTTGGTTAAGCATCCGACCCTTGATTTCAGCTCAGGTCATGATTTCACGGTTTGTGAGTTTGGGCCCCACGTCAGGCTCTAACAGTTTATGATGCATATGATGATTCATTATTATGATTACCAGTCCCCAAAGGCCTGCAGAGCACTGGGCACAGTCCGGCATCAAACATACGTTCACTCTAACCCTAGAGAACCTTCCCTCTAGACTGGACCTTGAGAGCCAGGACCTCGTTGGAATGAGTCTCCATCACCTTCCAATGCTAAATGGAGTGTAGGGCTGGCTAAAAGAGGAATGACTAATCCAAGGAACCCTAACAGGTAGATCTTACTCCCATTTTACAGAGGGGAAAACTGAGACTGGGGGAAGGGCAGACCTGATTCCAAAGTCTGGCTGTTTCTACTGCACCCACGTAGCCTTCTTACGGGACCCTCCCAATCACCCTACCAGATAGAGAGCACTTTCACTAACTACATAATCTTAGGCGAGTTGCTGAGCTTTTCTGTGACTGTCTCCTTATCTGCAAAATGTCAAGGACAACAGCACCTCCCTCAGGAGGTGGTTCCGAGGGTTTAATGCGTGGATGTGCACCAGAGCTTCAAGCAGAGCCTGACGCAGCAGGTATAAGAAAAGTCAGCTCATGTTCCATCGATCCCATTAAACGTGAAGAGGTTAAGTAGCTGGTCTAAGGAGGAGCTGGTTCTGGAAGCCAGGGCACGAACTCCCAGGTCTGGGCCCTTTATGTGGTCCGACAGAACTCTGTGGGACTCCACGGTCATGTGCAACTTTGACACCCTGAGCTGGGAGCAAGCTACGAAATGGGTGGAGAGTTGACCCTATTGCGTTACAATCAAAACCAAATAGGTATATTTGAACTTGCACACAGAGATGCACATACTAGGACTCTCACACTGCGACATTTTTTCCCATAAGGCAAAGACTAGAAACAGCCCAAATGTCCATCACAGGATAAAGTGGGATCTTTGGACTGACAGCAAGCTAAGAGCAGAAATATTGTACTGGAGGGGTGCCTGGCTGGCCCAGTTGGTAGAGTATGCAACTCTTGATCTTGGGGTTGTGAGTTCAAGCCCCACACTGGGTGTAGAGATCACTTAAAAACAAAATCTAGGGGCACCTGGGTGGCTCAGTCAGTTGAGCATCCGACTTTGGCTCAGGTCATGATCTCACGGTCTGTGAGTTCGAGCCCCGCGTTGGGCTCTGTGCGGACAGCTCGGAGCCTGGAGCCTGCTTCAGAGTCTGTGTCTCCCTCTCTCTCTGCCCCTCCCCTGCTCATGCTCTGTCTCTCTCTCTCTCTCTCTCTCTCTCTCTCTCTGTCAAAAATAAATAAGCATTAAAAATTTTTTTAAGAAATAAAATAAAATTAATAAAAACAAAATCTATATTGTACTGGAAAACCCAGACCCTGTGTGCATTTTCTCCCCTGAGATGGGGATTTGGCCACACTAACCCTGAGTCTGGTGTAAAACCAGGGGAGCCCAGTCTTTGCAGGCATCGCCCGAGAAAAAAGTGCATAGTGCTACTGTAATTTTGCTATAGATAAGCTAGCTGTTCCCTGGTGCGTTGGTCCTTTGTGCTGGGTCCACAGCTGGACTACATTTCCCAGCCTCCCTTGCAGCTAGGAGTGGCCACGTGACTGAATTCCAGCTCATAATATACCAGTAGAAGAGAGGTGAGTTCCCGCCAGGGCTTGTCCCTTAAAAACTCCCTGTGATGCTCTCGTGCTCTCTTTTCCCCGTTGCAGAGACTGAGGGTGGTAAATGAGCCATAGGTTGTAATCACCACATGGAAGGCCGGCTTCGTACCTGGCTGAACCCTCACACAGGAAAGAGATCAAGTTCTACTGGCCTAAGCCCACCCTAATAGAGTAAGTTCTTCCGGAAACGTGATAGAAATCCAAAATATAGGGGCGCCAGGGTGGCTCAGTCGGTTAAGCACCCAACTTCGGCTCGACTCACGATCTCACGTTTCGTGAGTTCGAGCCCCGTCTGGGCTGATGGCTCAGAGCCTGGAGCCTGCTTCGGATTCTGTGTCTCCCTCTCTCTCTGCCCCTCCCCCACTCATGCTCTGTCTCTCTGTCTCTCAAAAATAAATAAAGATTTTTTAAAAATTCCTTTTTTAAAAAGAAAGAAATCCAAAATATAAAAAAGGCATAGCACAGCCAGAAGGCATGGGGGAAGTAGGAGTCAAGGATTGGAGGAAGAACCTACCTTCTGGTAAATACCTCTTTTATACATTTGGCATATTAAAATTTTGTTATTATTTATTTATTTTTCAGAGAGAGAGAGGCAGACAGACACAGACATGAGCAGGGGTGGGGATGGGGGCAGAGGGAGAGGGAGACACAGAATCCGAAGCAGGCTCCAGGCTCCGAGCTGTCAGCACAGAGCCCGACGTGGGGCTCGAACCCACAAACCGTGAGATCATGACCTGGGCCGAAGTCGGACGCCCAACCGACTGAGCCCCCCAGGCGCCCCGACCACAGTTTTAAAAAGGCAACACTTAGGGGCGCCTGGGGGGCTCAGTCGGTTGAGTGTCCGACTCCTGATTTCAGCTCCCGTCATGATCCCAGGATTGTGGGATCAAGCCTCACGTCAGGCTCCACACTGAGCCTGCTTGGGATTTTCTCTCCTTCTGCCCCTCTCCCCTCTCACACACTCTCTCTCTCTCAAATAAATAAAATGGGGGAAAAAAACTTTTTAAAGGCATGACTTAGAATTATTGTAGCCTCACCCCATTATAATAAACACGCAGTTAACACAGCACATGATTCACAAAGAGTTACTATATGACCCAGCAACTCTTCTCCTAGGGATACGCCCAAGAGAAGTGAAAACAAGTGTTTACACAAAACATTGTGCACAAATGTTCCTGGCAACATTGACCACAATGGCCGAAAAGGTAGAAACAACTCAAATGTCTGTCAACAGACGAATGAATAAATAAGGCTACGGTCCGTCCACAGAATGGGATATTATTCAGCCACAGAAAGGAATGAAGCTCTGACACACGTTATAACATGAATCAACTTGCAAACACACTGAGTGAAGGAAACTTGTCACAAAAGACTACGTAGCGTATGATCTCAGCCGTAAGAAATATGGAACAGGCGAATCTAGAGAGACAGAAAGTCTAGAGAGTAGTGGTTGCCTGGGGCTGGAGGGAAGGGGAAATATGGGTATGGTCTTATTTTGGGGGTGATGAGAATGTTTTGGTGACCATAGATAGAGGTGACGTTGCACGACAGGGTAAATCTAAATGCCACGGAACTGTATGCTTTAAAATGATTTAAATGGTGAATTTTAGGTTATGTGAATTTTACCACCAAAAAAAAATTTTTTTTTAATAAAGGCACAACGAGGACTTGATCGAGAAAAGTAAAATAAAAATTTTGCAAATAAGACTTGCTTACCGTTCACAAAACGCAAATTAGAGCCGTGACTGTATCCCAATCCTTAGATGAAAGGCGAATAAAATGTTGAGAGTAACCATGTAATTCATCCAACAAAATCATTAGGAACAGGAAGCAATGTCCTTCCCTCCTCGTCTGACTTCGGGAACATGACCATAAAGATGCACAGTTTTTGCTAAAATATATCAGGGCATCATTGATTTCGCCAAGGTCATCTCCTAATCCTTTGATATTCAAATCATTCTATTTTGAGGCATCCATTAAATTAGCAGTGTGGTCGATTTCCTTTTCCTCAAGTGCTAACTGCTCTAACTCTTGAGAGGCCGTCCTCGGTCAATGGTCTTGCCGTGGGTCCGGCAGGTTGCCAACATCACTTTCATTGACTTCCCGAAACCCTACATTTCCTGCAAGACCCGCGATTTCGCTTTATGATCTGCACTGAAGTTACAGTTCGTTATAATTTATTGAATCCACGGTTCCTGCCCGGTCTTTCAAAAATATCAATAAAATGGGATGAACAGGGATAGACATTACCTTTCACTGTGGTTCTCAAATGGGGACTAATCTGGCCCCCCAGGAAACCCTGGTCACCATCTGGAGACATTTTTAGCTGTCACAGCTTGGGGGGTCGGGCAGCGCGAGATCACGGCTGGCCTCTGGAAGACAGAGTCCCCGGATGCCACGAACATCTTGAGGTGCAAAGAACGGACCCCCCCAACAAAGAATTATCCAGCTCGCGATGTCAGCAGCACCGAGGCTGAGAAACACTCCTTCAAGGACGGTGGGGTGGGAACCAAATATACAGATGGTCAGTTCGTTGGAGAGCACTTCATGTTGCGACAATTTTGAATTTCCAGACGGCCGCATAACAGCAGGAATTCGATAACGAATATTCCCGTGTCAAGGGACCCCCAAGTTGCTCTACTGGCTCGCCATCTATGGAAAGCCTGGTTGCTGTGACACTTTCCTTACTTGCTCTGGCTGCCAGGATGCCCGGGGCCAAATTTACAGTCAGTCCCTTGGAATCCGTTCCTAACATGGCCCCACCCCACCATTGCACTAACTATGCAACCGTCCCTCGTTTTCCTTTCCCCCCAGTTGTTTTCATCTTATTCGTGTGCACCGCCTTGAGACCACGATGGAGGAAAGCGGGATACGTAAACAACGAGAAGCAGCTCGGAATAAGAGAAGCACATTCCCCCTCGGAATCACAAACACCAGCGCCCCCTTCACCCCCATCCCGGTAGAGGCTGTGTGGTGTGGCTTCCTCCCCCTCTGCCCGAAAGAGCAGGTGCCCGGTTACAGGGTACCAGCGAGGCTTTGGCAACAGTCCGGTTTTTCTCACACGGATGTTCAGAGGGAAGGTGTTAGGGGGGTCCACCTCAAGGCAGTTTCACTCACCTCAAAAGGCTGCGTCGCCCCGTAAGCCCGAGCCACAGCCCTTGGTGGACTCAGTGAGCTCTCAGGGAGGGCCCCATGTTCCCAACCTCCCTGGATTGCTCCCAGGATCGTACCATAGTCAGGAAACCGAGCCTTCCTTCCAGTCTCCCCTCCCACCGAAGTTTCCAAATTCTACCAGACTTTCGTGGCCCAAATCAAGTCACACCTCCTCCAGGAAGTCTTCCCAGAATTGCCCACGGCCCTCCCTTCTCCTCCGAATCGCTACTGTTCCCCCTCCTGTGGAATCGCCTTGTTTCCAGCAATCCAGTCTTGTCCACATCAGCGTTAGGAGCTTCCCAGGTCCCGGGCAATCTTCCTTTTACAGGCTTCCACGCTACCAAACGTGTAGAAACGCTCCTACCATTCACATGACATCAAATTATTTTATAAGAGAGTTAAGGCAAATTGAGGTTGGCTGGTCAACATTATATTTTATTGTGCGGTTTCCTGAACACTAGTCTCGGGATTACCACTTTCTTTCACTGTTTGGGAACTAATAACTTTCTCAGATCTCAAACTTTTTTTTTCTCTTTACTTTTTTAACTTTAATTTTTGTTAATGTTTATTTATATTTGAGAGAGAGAGAAACAGTATGAGTGGGGGAGGGGCAGAGAGAGGGAGAGACAGATAGTGAAGCAGGCTCCAGGCTCTAATTTTTGTTAATGTTTATTTATATTTGAGAGAGAGAGAAACAGTATGAGTGAGGGAGGGGCAGAGAGAGGGAGAGACAGATAGTGAAGCAGGCTCCAGGCTCCGAGCCGTCGGCACAGAGCCCGACGCGGGGCTCGAACCCACCAACCGTGAGATCACGAGCTGAGCCGGAGTCGGACGCTCAACCGACTGAGCCACCCAGGCGCCCCTTTTGCTCTTTATTTCTAATTTATCTCCAGGCAGTTATTTCCAGCTCTGCATGCAGGATAGCAGAAAGGTAGAAAGAACCTTGATGTCCACCGATTCATTAAAATGAAGGAGGGTGGATTACAAGGACAACGCGTCTACCAGGGGTAAGATTTGAATACGCACTTTGCAAGATTTTTTTTCCAGCTTTACTGAGGTATAATCTCAGATACACTCACGGGCCCTAAACACTATACCTTGAAAACCTAATGGACAAAATGACCTCATTCGTCTCTCCGAGTAGATCTGGTGCTTCTTGAAGAGAAGGAACATGCCTTATTCTCCCTGAATCCCTATGTGCCAAGTACAGAACAGAGTAAGTGCTCATTAAACGTTCACCCAACTGGTATTTAACGAGCACTTCCTCTGTGCCAGGCAGCATACCAGGCCCTGGGGACACATCCATGAATCAGACAAAGGAGACCACTGCTCTTCCTGAAGCTAATATTCCAGGGCAAAACACAGATAAGCGGATAATTATATCCCTACGTGAGGTGGCCGTCGATGCTATGAGAAAAAACAAAGCAGGGACAAAGGGAGAAAGGGTGTTGGGTGCTATGACAGGCAGGATGGCCAGAAATGCCCTCTGGTGTGACGACAGATGGTGACGATCATGTTGCCTTGAGGAAGTGAGCCATACAAACCTCAGGGAAGAGCATTCCAGACGTATGGAACAGCACGTGCAAAGGCCTTGTGGTAGGTGTGTGCTCGGCCTCTCAGGGCCAGGAAGGAGGCCAGGGGGACCAGGTAAGGGGATTTTCACTCTGAATGATCTGAATGAGCTGGGAGCCATGGGAGGGCCTAGAGCCGAGGAGGGACAGGAGCAGGTTTAATATCTTAAAAGGCTCACTCTGGCTACATCCTGAAAAACAGACACAGGAGGACAAGGGAAAAGGCATGGAGACCCACTAGAAGACTGCTGCAGCTTCCGGAACCTGCTGAGCGACCAGTCAACCAAGAAAACATCAAAGCCGGGAGCCCAGTGGTGCCCCCGCCCACTGTCAGAAAACACGAGCCCGGGCAGCCTTGACTCCTAGACCTTTCGGAGGTGCCAGGACTGAAGAGTCTGCGTCCCCATCGTGGCCTTCTCCAAGACTGGCAGGACGCCCAGACCGAATCGATACTGAACGCACAGGGATTTGCTCTGCACTTGTCTAAGCGGCGGCTGGGCCTCCACGAAACAGCGTCATCTTTGGCGCGTGGGAAAGGTTCACTGCCAAACAAATTCCCACAGACTTCTGCCCACACCGACCTGGTCTAGCACAAAGAGCGGCCTCCGTGCCTAACAGGTGATCTGAGGAAGGAAGGAGGCCGCTTCCCAAACCTTGATGCAAAACACCGCCATCTGCCAAGACGTACGGCTAAGCAAGCCAAGGACAACGCGTAAAGTCTACTGCTTTTCCTAGAAGAAAAGTAAATAAAAATATGCATCAGTAGCTGCTTGGATGGGCATAAACGCTACGGGGAAACAGAAGTGACAAACACCCTCGACCACATACGACGGAGCCCTCGACCACATACGACGGAGCAAAGACTGTAACGTGCTGCCAAGGCCATCCAGGACATTTGTCCCAACTCTGAGAACGCGTTTCACATCGGTGCTACAAGTCCCTGGGACGTTGCTGGAAACCTCACCATTCACGACACGTATTTAAAAAAAAAAAGGGGGGGAGGTGCCAGGGTGGCTCAGTCGGTTAAGCGTCCGACTTCGGCTCAGGTCATGATCTCACAGTCTGTGGGTTCGAGCCCCGCGTCGGGCTCTGTGCTGACGGCTCAGAGCCTGGAGCCTGCTTCAGATTCTGTGTCTCCCTCTCTCTCCGCCCCTCTCCCGCTCATGCTCTCTCTCTCTCTCAAAAATAAGTAAACATTAAAAAAAAATTTTTTTTACAGTTCAATTTATCACAACATGCCAAATATTGATCTCTTGAACAATGACCCAATAATCAAAAGGGTCAGGACCTCTCGCTACAGATGGCTTTCGGTTTTTTTTAATTGAGGTGAAATGCACATTACATACAGTTAAGCATTTTAAAGTGAACATTTCAGTGTCATTTAGCGCGTTCAGTGTCCTGGAATCACCAGGGCATTTTCATCAGCCCGAAAGTAAACCCCACGCCCATTCGCTGTCGCTCCCCACGTGGCGGCCCCCCCCAGCCCCTGGCACCCCCCGCCCCCCGCCCCGATCTAGGTTCTGTCTCTAGAGATTTGCCTGTCGTGGACGTTTCATATAAATGAAATTCTACAGTATGTGGCCCTTCCGGTCTGGCTTCTTTCACTCGGTGATATGTTTCTGAGGCTCATCCGTGGCATAACGTGCGTCTACTTCATTCTTCTTAAGGCTCAGTAATATTGCTTTGTGTGGACAGACCACGATTTGTTTATCTATCCATCGGCTGATGGACACCTGGGTCGTTTCCAACTTTGGGCGTTGTGAGTGGTGCCACTGTGACTATCCACAGACAGGGTTCTGTTTAAGCACCTGTTTGCAATTCTCTTGGGTATAAACCTACACGTGGAAATGCTGAGTAATTCTAATTTAAAAAAAAAAGCTCTGTAGAGCGTCGCCCTGGTCCTCAGGGACCCAGCTGCACAGGCTGATGGCAAAGGTCAGGATGACCTTTCGATAATCAGTCTCAGTCTCTGCCCAAATCCAGGGCACGGCCGACCAGGAGGGACACGGTCAGGGCGAGGGCTCCTTCTCTCCCGCCCCAGAACGCCACGGCGTGGGTGCTTGAGATTTCTAGACTTCATTTCTGCACCAGAAATCTAGAAGCCAGCTACAAAATGCTACAACAGCCCAGCAGAGAAAAATCACTCTAGAAGCTCTCAGTCACAAGGTCTACGTGAGAAAGAATTTATACAAAGTGCGACACCAGGCTTTTTTTCCCCTTTTTTAAGGGTGGGTAAGGTGGGTGGGGCGGCTGCCTTTTTTATTGTTCTTTTAAAAGATTTTGAAGGGAGTCTCAGTGGCTCAGTCGGTTGAGCGTCCAACTCTTGACTTCAGCTCAGGTCATGATCTCCTGGTTCGTGGACTCGAGCCCCGCGTCGGGCTCTGTGCGGACGGCTCAGAGCCTGGAGCCTGCTTCAGATTCCGTGTCTCCCTCTCTCTCTGACCCTCCCCTGCTCACACTCTGTCTCTGACTCTCTCCAAAAAGTAAACATTAAAAAAAAATTTTTTTTTAATTCTCTCTCTCTCTCAGCCCCTCATCCTCCTCAATCTCTCCCTCTCTCTAAGCTAATTAATTAAAAAATAAAACTTTTTTTTTAAGTTTATTTATTTTGAGAGAGAGACAGAGCAACCACAAGCGGGGTAGGGGCAGAGATAGAGAAGGGGGAGGGAGAGAGAGAGAGAGAGAGAGAGAGAGAGAATCCCAAGCAGGCACCACACCATCCACGCAGAGCCTGGTGTGGGGCTGCAACTCACAAACCGTGAGATCATGACCTGAGCCAAAATCAAGAGTCAGACCCTTCACCGACTGAGTCACCCAGATGCCCCTAAAAAATAACATATTTTTCGGGGCGCCTGGGTGGCGCAGTCGGTTAAGCGTCCGACTTCAGCCAGGTCACGATCTCACGGTCCGTGAGTTCGAGCCCCGCGTCAGGCTCTGGGCTGATGGCTCAGAGCCTGGAGCCTGTTTCCGATTCTGTGTCTCCCTCTCTCTCTGCCCCTCCCCCGTTCATGCTCTGTCTCTCTCTGTCCCAAAAATAAAATAAACGTTGAAAAAAAAATTTTTTTTAAAATAAAAAATAAATAAAAAATAAATAAATAACATATTTTTAAGTTAAACTATTTAAATAAATAATAAACGCATGTGGCACAAAACGAGAAAGGCACAAATGACCACCCCCATCCTGTCCCCCAGCCAAGAGGACCTGCCAGGGTCACAGGAACCCCTGACCGCACATCTGCAAACAGACAGATGTTTTCTCCTTTTGTCCACACACCCCTTGTTCTCCATTTCTTTATCCACCTACCAGCTCACCCTTAGGGCTTTATCACTATAAATAGATCTGTCTCTTTTGTTTTTTTTTTGTTTTGTTTTGTTTTTTTTTACCAGCTGCAAAATATTTCCTTACTTGAATACATCATAATTTATGTAATCAGTTTAGACCCATCCCAAATCTCTCCTAGTAGGAACAATGACCGCACTGGCACATTTTGCACACATGGAAAATGTATTTAAATGATAAGCACCTCAGGGTGGGATCCTGGGTCAAAGGTATGTATGGGGTTAGTTATAATAGATAATAACCTTCAGTGCATTTTGCGTTTTTTGTTTGTTTTTTAATTAGAGAGAGAGAGACTCAGGGAGGGGAGCAGAGGGAAGGAGAGAGAGAGAGAGATAGAGAGAGAGAGAAAGAGAACTTTACGCAGGCTATTCGCTGAGCTCAGAGCCTGACGCGGGGCTCGATCCCACTACCCTGGGATCATGTCCTGAGCCAAAATCAAGAGTCGGACGCTCGACTGAGCCATCCAGGCACCCCTTCAGCCCACGTTGGAATTAAGGGAAGGGAATGGAGAGCCTGTGGGGGAAAGAGATTAACTACATGTAAAACATATCCCAAGCACTGAAACTCAGAACCATCTGAGAGGCAGGTGCTGACACCCCGACTTTCAGGACAGGGAAACTGAGGTTCAGAGATGTCGGCGAGTAACCCAGTCGGGTACCCGACCCCCAGGCTGGGCTCTCCTCTCCATCCCAGCGGCCCAGCCAGGATGCACAGACGTCAGGCAGCGCCGGGCCGGGCCACAGCTGGTAGCCTGCCTTCCAGCCCGTGAACTCCAAGTGCCCAGAATCTGTTGACTTATGGTTCTGCTCTGATACCCGTATTAATCACCACAACTTTTAATTGCGCTAATACAAGCATCATATGTTGCTAATTACACAATGCGGATGAAAAACTCTTCCAGATGAACTTCACCACTCAATCTAATCAGAATGGCAAGTCATGTTTTAATTACAAACCGGAGCGCACAGGGAAGGCATCTGCATGGCGGCTCAGGGGCCCGATGGCTCCAGCTTGTGAAACGCCAGGCCCGTGTGGGTGACGGGGCAGGGAGGGCGGGCAGGCGATGGCTCCCGTGGGCTCCGGGCCGGGGGTGGCCCAGCCGGGCCCCTCCTGTGCAGACACCTGTGCGGTCCCCGGGCCGCACCCTTCACTCCCGCCCAGGGAAGGAATCACCGGCTCCTTTTCTCGGGAACTAATCAAAGAAAGGCGTGTTATCGGTGACCTTTTCTGGAACATCCTTTAACATCCTGTCAATTTGCCCACACTCACAGAGCAGAGAGAATCCGGCTGCGATAACAGAGTAATTTCAGGGGCGACGCAGGACGGAGAAAAGGATCTCAGCTCTCGTTTTCTCGGCAAAGACACAAAGAGGCCTTCGAGACTGAGGGCTAGAGAAGGAAGCCGGGGGGTGGGGGGGTGCTAAGAGCTGACTTCTGTGTCCCCAAAATCCAGATGTGGGAGCCCCAGCCCCAGTGTTAAGCACTTGGCGACAGCAGCTTTTACGCCGCTGGTTAGGGGGGATGACGCTGAAAGGGTGGGATGCGGGCGAACAGGACGCGTGTCCTTGTAAGAGGATACACTGCAGCTCTTCTGTGTCTCGCTCTCTCTCCCCTGTACGAGGGATGCCCGCAGGCCAGAGAGAGTCCTCACCGCAAACCAGATCTTGATCTCTAACACCCGGCTTCCAGAAGGGAACGTCTGCGGCTTAAACCACCCTGCGTGGTGTTTTGTTAAGGCGGCCCAAGTCGACTAACGGGGCAGGCAGTGGCATCAGGCTTCCAGGGAAGCCCAAGGTCAGAGGTCACAGAGGTCTGTAAGAAGTGGACGAGGGGGGCTGCGGCGTGCAGAGTGATCGCCTCCCGCAACGACGTCCACCCCTCCTCCCTGGGACCGGGGAACGTGACCTCATGGAGGGAAAGGGATCCTGAGGTGGGGAGACTGTCCCGGATTATCAGGGTGGCCGTGTGATCACAGGGGTCCCTGTAAGAGGGAGGCAGGAGGTCAGCCAGAGAATGGAGATGCAAGGACAGAAGCAGAGGTCGGAAGGGGCTGCCTCTGAAGGTGGGGGAGAGCGCCTCCGGCCACGGAACGCGGGCTCCAGCGCAGGGCAGAGGAGACGAGGAAGCTCCCCCAGAGAACCCCCCGGCGCCTCCGGAAGGAACACAGAGCGGCCCACACCTCGACCCTAGCCCAGCAGGACCCACCTTGGCCTTCTGACCTCCGGAACCGTGAGCTAGTAAATCCGTGTTGGGCCAAACCACTAGGCTGGTGCTCAGCAGTTGCCGAGGCAATAACGAGACCAACGCAGTGGCAAACGTGGCCTCTGTGGCAGGAAGGGCCGTGGCAGGACGGAGCATTCGCCCTCCAGGGTGGTTCCCCTGGAGACACTTCAATGGGCGGGAGGGGGGATGGCAAGGAAGGCCGAAGAACGGTTCTGGGTGGAAGAAAAGTGACAACTCCCCAAGCACATCCTCCTTTAGACACAATAAGCTCTTTCAAGCTCTTTGCTCCTCGAGGGGGCACCTGTGGGTTGGGCCTGACCGGCAATCGTTGCCCCTTCCCCCGGTCGCCCATGCCCCCAGCCCCGCTTTCCTTGGCGGGACCCCCCCTCCCCCCTCTGGCCTGGTGGCACGGGCACAGCGATTACCCCCTTCTCACCCCAGAAGCAGCGGGACTCAGACCTGGCCAGGCAGAGACACGGCAGCCGAGCCACGTGTTGTCACGTGACCCAATCCTAGCCAGTGAGAGCCAGACCCGAGCGCTTTGAAAAAGCACCCGGGGGGGGGGGGAGGGGGCCCCAAAATAATCGAAAACGGGGAAACAGCCCGCTGTCTGGCAACAGATGAATGGATACACCAACGGGGGTCTGGCATCGGCGGGAGTAGGGAGTCAGCCGTAAGAAGGAACCCTGGGCACCTGCTCCAACGTGGATGCGCCTCGGGGACGTTGTGTCAGTGAAAGAGGCCAGACACGAAGGGTTACACAGCGTACGATTCTCTTTATAGGAAAAGTCCAGAATAGAGGCAAAGAGGAGACGGCGGCGGGGGGGGGGGGGGGGGCAGGAACCGGGAAAACGTTCTGGAACTGGACAGAAGCTGTGGATGCACGCCACTGTGCGTGTCCTGGGAAACACTGGATTGTAATGTATACTTTGAAATGGTTAATCTTACGCGACGTGAATTTCACCTCGATTTTAAGAACAATAGTGGAGGAACAGCGGCTTGGGGAGGGGCCTCCCCCGAGAGGAAAGAGGGAGGACCAAATCCGTGAATCCGCTCTCCTGTTGAAACGAGCGAGTGATTCGCGCGTTCCTCTGTGCGTCGTTACCGGCCGTGAATGAAGGAAGCGGCCGCATTTCACCGAGGCGCCCCCACCCCCGGGGCTCGCTTTGCAGGGGAACCCAGCTCGCTCAGATTCCCAGAGACGATGGTGACCTAAAGGGGGACGGGGGCCGACACAGGAAAGAGAGAGGCCATCCCCCACGCATCCCCGCCGGCTAGAAGCCAGGAAAACAAGACGGTGGTTCCTATTTGGAGACAGAGGAAGCCAGGCGAGCGCTCAGAAGGTGGATAGTGCGGGGCAGTTTCAAGGGAGGGCGGAGGGTGGAGTGCATGCTGCCCTCCTATTTTTTGGATCCCCTGGTTTCCCGTCCTGTTCCTCAGAGTTCTCCCAGCAGGACTCAGCCTCCAGGCCACTGGACCAACGGGCTGTGCACTGGAGACAGCTCGGAATCCCAGACAAGAGGAACTTCAGGGAACAGGTCTTCAGGGAACAGGTGCGCTCCCGGGGGCTGGGATGGGCACACGGAGTGCTGAGCTCAGGGAAGTCTGGGGAGTTTGAGGCTGTCTTTGGGGAAGGGGCAGGGGACAGGAACACGGTGGACAGCTGATTCGGGGACGAATATTTGGAGCACGAGGCATTTGAAATTCCCAACAAAGACCCAGAAATCCAGCCGGGCACTTGAGATCCCCACTGAAAGCAAGCGTCGCAAGTCAAACATGCCCTTGCACCTGTTCTTGGGCCACCCCGGAAGGGTTGGTGCAGATCAGCCCTTCTAAGAGCTCAGGCCAAAATTCTGGCCCCTCCCTCCTCCCCACCTCCACTGCCCCAGATCCAAGTCCCCAGCACTGGCCTGGCCTCCTCTCTGGTCTCTACCCTGACCCCCCATCCTACCCCACCAGGCACTGCTCTGTCTTCGACACCATGGGAAATGAACCTTTTAAAATGGGAATCGGTCCAGACCACTCGCTGCTCAACCCCTCCGGTGGTCGTTCTACTCACGGTAAAAGCCAAAAGCGGTGCAGCGACCCACTGAGCCCTTTGTGATCTGCCCTCATCACCAACAGGGTCTCCTCGGCCCTAGTGTGTCCTCCTCAGGCCACACCAGCTTCTCTGCTGTTCCATTAACACACCCCTGTTCCCACCCCAGGGCCTTTGCACTTGCTGCTGCCACAGCCTAGAGCACCCCTCCCCCTAGAAAGCCTCGAGATTTGCTCCTGGGATCTCTGCTCAAGCGCTGTCTTCTCAGCCAGCTCTCCTCTGACCATGACCACCCTCCATACAAAGTCAGCTCCCAACACCCTCCCTGTATAATTTTCCCTCATAGCACTCGCTTCCTCCGTGAGAATCTCTACCCCGCAAGAGAGCCAAGATTTCTGTCTACCTCATTCACTGATATGTCCCCAGAGCCTAGAACGGTGCCTGACATGGACAGGAGACACTCCATAAATTACTACGTGTTGAATGAAAAAAATGGGTGTTCAAGCAAGTGGGCAGGTACAGATTAAATCCACAGAAAGAAGTCTGGAAAGACCCTCACGACGGTTCTAGGGGTAGTGCGCTCCAGGGAAGGAGAGGAGAATTCAGTACTGGGGAACGCTCCAATTTTCCACTAGGAGAGAATATATATGTACAACTTGTATCATTACATTTTTTTTTTCAACATTTTTATTTATTTTTGGGACAGAGAGAGACAGAGCATGAACGGGGGAGGGGCAGAGAGAGAGGGAGACACAGAATCGGAAACAGGCTCCAGGCTCCGAGCCATCAGCCCAGAGCCCGACGCGGGGCTCGAACTCCCGGACCGCGAGATCGTGACCTGGCTGAAGTCGGACGCTTAACCGACTGCGCCACCCAGGCGCCCCTCATTACATTTTTTTAAATAAAATCAATAGCCATTGTATTCCATAGTGTAAAAGAGGAAAGAAAACCCGTGGAACAAAGAGCTGCCACAAAACAGAAGCCTGTCTGAGTCACTGGGACTCAGCTCTGCCAAATGGTTCAGGCCAATGACCGACAGGGCTTGAGAAACAAGGGACGAGTGTCTCCACGCTCCCGGGCGTGTCCGGAACAGCGGTGGCCGGGAGGAGCGGGCTACGAGAGGGGCCCCAGAGGAGACGGCCGTCCTTGCTCCTGGCCCTGCGGTCAGACCCTGGAGCACAGCACAGCAAACCAAGTAAATGCCCCTCCCGGGGCCACCCACAGCATAGGTGACAAGGGACAGAAACAGGACAGCCTCCCATACCCCGGGCAGCGCTGCCCCAGTGACCAGGCTGCTCCTCTGCCTGGCCGGCACCTGCTGTCCAGGCTGGGACCGCACAGCCCAGCTGGCCACTGGGCCAACCCCCTCCCCCGGAGACAAGCAGTCCCCGAGCCCGGACCCTGCTGAGAGATGGCCGCTGCCCTGAGCGAGCCAGCCCGGCACTGAGTCAGACAGAGACGCTGCAGCCCGGACGGGGATCCTCCCCCCAGAGACCAAATTAATTCGGAGGGTGCTCACGGCGACGGCAGGCAGGGGCATCGAGTACCTGGCGCGGCAGGTGGGGCAGCCCGCGCCCTGAACCCCCACACGAAGCCGCAAACCAGCTTTGTGGCAGCCAGAGGAGGAGACCCTGTTTACCACTGGGCTGCGGAAGGGGGCCTTCCTTCCAGCGACGCTCAGAAAGGAGACCCTGCACGGCTCCCCACTGCTCTTAGGTACGATCCAAAGTCCTGATGCGTGCCGTGGAATACAATTCAGCCACGAAAAAGGAAAGAGCCACGGACGCCTGCTACAACGTGGGCGAACCTCAAAACACCATGCGGGGTGAAAGCCAGACACAGAAGGCCACGAAGGGTATGATTCCGTTATGGGAAATGTCCAGAACGGGCAACCCACAGGCAGAAAGTAAACCAGCAGTGGCCAGGGAATGGGCGGGGGGGGAGGGGGGGGCCTGCATAATGGGTACGGGGTCTCCTTTGGGGGATGAAAATGTTCTGCCATTCAACAGGGGTGTGGTTGCACAGCACTGAATGTGCGAAATGCCACTGACTTGTTAAAATGGTTCATCTGTATGTGAATCTCACCTCCGCTCAGTTTTTTTTAAGTTTATTTAATTTAGAGAGAGCGTGCAAGTAGGGGAGGGGCAGAGAGAGAGAGAGAGAGAGAGAGAGGAAGAAGAGAGAGAATCCCAAGCAGGCTCCACACTGCCAGCGCAGAGCCCGACGCGGGGCTTGAACCCACGAGACCGCGAGATCACGACCTGAGCCGAAGTCAGACGCTCAACCGACCGAGCCACCCAGGCGCCCCATAGGTTTGTTTTAATCCAAATTCCTTCCCTCGGTCTGCGAGGCCCTGCATAACCCGAGCCCTGTCCATCTCTCCGGCCACATCTAACGTCACCTCGGCCCATTTGCTCCCTCGCTGATATTGGTTACACTGGACATCCCAGGTGAGCCATCAAGGAGTTCCAGTCCTGGGTCTGCACAATGCACATACCTCAGTTTCCCCAGCTGTTCAATGAGGGCATTGGCTTAGCTGGTACATGGGAGGTGCAGATTCACGTATCTTGATCTCCCCTGTCCAACACTTCAGCTAGTAGCCACGTGTGGTTGTGGCTGCAAATATAAGCTGAAACTTATATTTCAATATACATGGGGGCACCTGGGTGGCTCAGTCTGTTGAACATCCGACTTCGGCTCAGGTCATGATCTCGCGGTCCGTGAGTTCGAGCCCCGCGTCGGGCTCTGTGCTGACAGCTCGGAGCCTGGAGCCTGCTTCAGGTTCTGTCTCTCTCTGTCTCTCTCTCTTCCCTCCCCCGCTCATGCTCTGTCTCTCACTCTGTCAAAAATAAATAAACGTTAAAAATAATAATAATAAATGAAATAAACAAACAAACAAACAAACATGAATCAGGGGCACCCGGCTGGCTCAGTCAACCGGTTCAGCACCAGACTCTTGATTTCGGCTCAGCCCACGATGTCACAGTTCATGAGTTCGAGCCCCACATCGGGCTCTGCGTGGGCGGTACGGAGCCTGCTTGGGATTCTCCCTCCCTCTCTCTCTCTCTCACCCTCCCCCACTTGCTCTCTCCCTCAAAATAAACAAAAACTTTTAAAAAATTAAATATGTGTAGGGGCGCCTGGGTGGCGCAGTCGGTTAAGCGTCCGACTTCAGCCAGGTCACGATCTCGCGGTCCGGGAGTTCGAGCCCCGCGTCAGGCTCTGGGCTGATGGCTCGGAGCCTGGAGCCTGTTTCCGATTCTGTGTCTCCCTCTCTCTCTGCCCCTCCCCCGTTCATGCTCTGTCTCTCTCTGTCCGAAAAATAAATAAACGTTGAAAAAAAAAAAATTTTTAAAAATAAATAAATAAATAAATATGTGTGAATCAAAATGAATTGGAATCGTAAGTTCAGATCCTTAGTTTCGCTGGCCACATCTCAGATCTCCACAGTAGCCTGTGGCTAGTGGCTACCCCAGTGAAGAACACACATAGCAAACGTCCCCGTGGTCATAGAAAGTTGGACAGCGCTGGTCCGGAGGGCTGGACAGGCAACACGTTCTAGATGGAATGTTGTAAGCCCCTTGACAGGAAGGGCTATAAACTCAGTCCCTACGACAGCGCCGGGCACATAGTGGGCGCTCACTGACTATCTTACGCATAAACTAGAGATCACGTCGTTGCAAACCAGTGGTCCCAGCCCCGCGGCTCTTCAAGAAGAAGCCACACACCCAAATTATAACACTAAATCTTCTATACCTCTGGAATATGAGCTCGAAAATTATCACGGCACTGCGCTGGCCAAACGGGTCTGCCCCTGGGCAGGATACGGCCACGAGACAGGTGCTGGTTGTCAACCGCTGCATTAGGAGGTGGCCAAGGTTCCCTCCACCTGTGCGCATCAGGAGAGGGGCTCGCGGACACAGAGAACCCAGCAGGTCACAGAAACTCTAAAGCTTCCCACTGACCTCCCCAGGAGCTTCCAGAAGAGACACGGGAGGAAGAAGCCAGCGCAGAAGCAATGTGCCCAAGCCCCGGGTGAAATTAATAGTCTAATTCCAGTGTCTCACATCTCACATGGATGGAGGCAGCCACTGCCGCTGTCCTGGAATGCTGACTCCCCGCGATGACCCTTTTCAAGGGAGTAAAGGAGCAAATATACGGAGGCGGGGGCTGTGGGGAAGGAGTATCTGGGTACCAAGGCCAGTGGCAGGACCCGATGCCAGGAGGAGCCCACGTCGAACCTGCTGTCCAGGAGTCAGGCCGGACTGCGTGACAGGCCACGTTTAAACCATAGGGCCCCAGGGGCGCCTGGGTGGTTCCATCAGCTGAACGTCCGACTTTGGCTCAGATCGTGATCTCACGGTTTGTCGGTTCAAGTCCCGCATCAGGCTCTGTGCTGACAGCTCAGAGCCTGGAGCCTGCTTCAGATTCTGTGTGTGTGTGTGTGTGTGTGTGTGTGTGTGTGTGTGTGTGTGCGCGCGCGCCCCTCCCCCACTCACACTCAGTCTCTCTCTCTCTCTCTCAAAAATAAACATCAAAAAAAATTTTTTTAAATCCTTGGGCCCTGGGGCACCTGGGTGGCCCAGTCGGTCGAACATCCAACTCTTGGTTTTGGCTCAAGTCATGACCTCACAGTTCGTGGGTTCAAGCCCTGTGTCAGGCTCTGTGTGCAAAGTCTGCTTGAGATTCTCTCTCTCTCTCTCAAAATAAATCACTTCTTTAAAAAGCCACAGGGCCCCAAGGCCAGGCACCAGAAAAGGGCCTGGGGCATCCGGTGCCCCTGAGGAAGACAAGTAGGAAGGACATCACTACATTTGGAAGAAACTAAAGGGAAAGTGAACCAGGCCCACGAGATCCCCACCTGCCAGCTGGGGGGTCGGCCATCCTTCACCAGCATTCACAGCCTTCCTGACGAATCCAGGAGCCAAGAAGCTCCTCCCTCCCCACCCCCTCCACTCTGTCCTTGGTCAGAGGACCTTGAAAACATGTCTGCAAATTCTTTGACACTTCTCTGATCAAGAGAGGGAGTCAAATTCCCCTTCCCTTGATTATGGGCTGACATCTGATGAATAAAATGCAGTGAAGTCACCCCAAGTGACTTCGGAGGCTAGGTCATTGCAGGCGACTGAATGCATTAATGAAAAGCGTTTTAAAGTGGCTTCGTGGAGAAAACTTTTTTTTTTTTTTCGGTACATATTGGCGTCCGAGAGATCATAAGTTCCGGAGAAGCAACAAAACTCCGCTAAGCCTAGAAAAAAACTATAAAGCCCTGTCACCAAAGAGAAATATGTTGGTCTCAGCAAATGCTTCCAAAGGGCAGGGCTGTCATAGAAGTATTGGATTAAAATCGAGAATGTTAAGGAAATTAGGCCAGCACCACCTCCCATCAGGTCTGTCGCTTGTGACCCGTCGTTTCTGTTAGGATGACCCCACCCAACGTTGTGGAATGCACCCTTCGGCTAAGATTTCTGTGCGCAGCTGTGTGCTACCTCTCGTGGGTGGCATCGACGTTTTCGTCTTTGACATTCAGCGTTCCAACCCTACGCCAGGTGCAGGAGATTGAGATCATTTTTGAAACACTTTTGATTGGCAAGGGGAGGGGGAGACGGAGGCACAAGGAAGAACCTCTCATACCAGTAATTACTGGCAGATGGCATCTACTGTGTCTGACGGCATTCTAGGCACTGTAAGGAAAGCAAGGAAGGAAGGTTTAAAAAAAATATGTATCCATACAACTCTGTCCTCGATGAGCTCAGTCTGGAGGGGGAGGTGAGGTATGTGCAGACTTTCTAGAGCACACAGAATGCCAAAGGCTTTCCAAGGAGGACGGTCACTGCCAGGCAAGGGAATCGGAGAAGCCTCCGCGGGACTTCCGTTGGGACGCTTCCGGTTGGAAGCGAGAAAAACCCGACTCAAAGTAGCTTAAGGGGAAAAAAAGTACCCTGGGTCACGTACCGGGGAAGTTCAAGATCAAGCTCATCTCAGAAATAGCTACTTCTAGGCACTCGGCTATGGCCCCCAGGAAAGCTTCCTGCTCTGTCTCTCGGTTTCATCTTTGCCCCGTGGCGCCTCATTCCCACGTAGATCCAGAACAGTCGGTAGCTTCTAAGACGGCCTGCTGGCATGCACAGCTTTGTACAGTCCTCTCCCCTTGAGTAAATGCCTTCTGACCGATAGAATACTTCCATGATTAGGCTTCAAGAGATGGTCATGTAGTGGCTTTGATAAAGCAAACTGCCATATGGAGAGAGGGCCACGTGGCAAGGAACTGAGGACCAGGGTCCAAGAACCCACAAAAAGTGAATCCTGCCAACAACCATGTGAACATGGAAACAGGACACTGCCCCCGCCCCAGGCAAGCGTTCAGATGAGACCCCAGCCCTGGCTAACATCTTACCTGCAGCCTTGCGACAGATCTGGAGGCAGAAGAGACCCCACGCACAGGTCCCTAACCAATAATAAAAGTGTATCGTTTTGAACCATGGGTTTACGATAATTTGTTACACAGCAATACTAACCGATACCGCCAGGCTCACCTCCTACGAGCTTAGCAACTGCAGCAGAAAAGAAGGACCTCTTACCCAATGTTTGCAACAAACATCCCAAGGCCAGCCCTCATTGGCCCAGCTTGGGTCACGTGCCCAAGCGTGATCCAATCCATGAGGCCTTGCTGAGATGCTCTGATGGGTCAGAAAGTCAGAAGCCAGCCCCTGAAGGAGGAGGAGGAAATTGGCAGGATCGAAACCACATGGCCTCAAAGCAGGGAAGCCATAGTTTTTCCCAAATGAAAACCAGGGTGTTCTAACAAACTGGACAACCTAGAAAAATGGATACATTCCCCAAAAGCATACAATCTTCCGAGATTAAGTCATGTACAGAAATAGAAAATCTGAACAGACTGATTACTAGCAATGAAATTAAATCGGCAATTAAAATAAAACTCCCCGTGGGGCACATGGGTGCCTCAATCAGTTAAACATCCAACTTCAGCTCAGGTCACGATCTCACGGTTCTTGAGTTCAGGTCCCGCATCGGGCTCTCTGCTCTCAGCACAGAGCCCGCTTCTGTCCTCTGTCCCCCTCTCTCTCTCTGCACCTCTCCCGCTCATGTTCATACTCTCTCTCAAAAATAAATAAACATTAAAAAAGACAATTAAAATAAAATAAAATAAAATAAAAATGAATTGAACTGAGTTAAATTAAGTTAAATTAAATTTAATTTAATTTAATTATTTAATTTAATTTAAAAAAACAAAACTCCAAACAAACAGAAGTCCAGGACAAGATAGCTTCACAGGTAAATTCTACCAAATATTACTTACTTACTTATTTTTATTGAAATACAGTTGGCACAGTGTGACATTAGCTTCAGGTTGCACAACCTAGAAATTCAACACGTCTATACATTATGCTATACTCGCAAGAGTAACCATCTGTCACCATACAATGCTATCACGATACTATTAACTCTATTTCCTATGTTGTACCTTTCACCCCTGTGACTTATTCATTCCACAGCCAGGAGCCTGTACCTGCCACTTCCCCTCACCCATTTTGCTCATCCCCCCAGCCCTCCTCCCCTCTAGCAACTATCAGTTTGTTCCCTGTATTTACGGGTCTGTTTCTGCTTTGGGTTTGTTTTGATTGGTTTTCCAGTCTACCAAACATTTAAAGAATAGTTAATACCTATCCTTCTCAAGTTACTCTAAACAAAATTGAAGACATATGAATGCTTCCAGATTCGTTCTACAAGGCTAGCATTACCCTGATACTAAAACCAGACAAAGACACTACAAAGAAAGAAAGAAAGAAAGAAAGAAAGAAAGAAAGAAAGAAAGAAAATTACAGGTCAGTATCTCCGATGAACATAGATGCAAAAATCCTCACCAAAGTATTAGCAAACCAAATTCAACAAGACATTAAAAAGATCATACACCATGATCAACTGGGATATATTGCAGGGATATGAGGTTGGTTTAACATCTGCAAATCAATCAACATATAATACACCACATTAACAAAACAAAGGATAAAAATCATATGATTAGGGGTACCTGGGTGGCTCAGTCAGTTGAGCGGCGACGACTTTGGCTCAGGTCATGATCTCGCGGTTTGTGAGTTCTAGTCCCACATCGGGCTAGCTGCTGTTAGCACAAAGCCCACTTCAGATCCTCTGTCCCCCTCTCACTGCCCCTCCCCCACTTGTACTCTCTCAAAAATAAATAAAACATTTTAAAAAATCATATGATCATCTCAACAGACGCAGAAAAAGCATCTGACAAGATTCAACATCTATTTGTGATAAAACTCTCAACAAACTCAGTGCAGAGGAAACACACATACCTCGACATAATAGAGGCCATATATGACAAACCCAGAGCTAACATCTTACTCAACAGTGAAAAGCTGAACATTTTTCCTATAAAATCTGGAACAAGACAAGGATCTCCACTCCTCCCACTTTCACTCAACATAGTCGTAGAAGTCCGCGCCACAGCAATTAGGCAAGAAAAAGAAATAAAAGGGATCTAAATTGGAAAGGAAGAAATAAACCGCCACTATCTGCAGATGACATGGTACAATAAATAGGAAACCCAAAAGACCCCACCGAACAACGATTAGAATAGGTGTGAATTCAATAAAGTTGCAAGATACAAACTTAGTATACAGAAATGTGTTGTTTCTATACACAAAGAGTGAACTGTCAGAAAGAGAAATTTTAAGATAAAATTTACAACTGCATCAAAAAGAATAAAACATCTAGGAATAAATTTAACCAAGGAGGTGACAGACCTGTGCTCTGAAAACTAGATATGACATTGATGAAAGAAATCGAAGACAACACAAATAAACAGAAAGATACACTGTGCTCGTGATTTAGAAGAATAAATAGCGTCAGGGCGCCTGGGTGGCTCAGTCGGTTAAGCGTCCAACTTCGGCTCAGGTCATGATCTAGCTGTTTGAGAGTTCGAGCCCCGCGTTGGGCTCTGTGCTGACAGCTCGGAGCCTGGAGCCTGCTTCAGATTCCGTGTCTCCTCTTCTCTCTGCCCCTCCCATGCTCATGCTCTGTCTCTCTCTGTCTCTCAGTAATAAATAAACGTTAAAAATTAAAAAAAAAAAAAGAATAGGGGCGCCTGGGTGGCGCAGTCGGTTAAGCGTCCGACTTCAGCCAGGTCACGATCTCGCGGTCCGTGAGTTCGAGCCCCGCGTCAGGCTCTGGGCTGATGGCTCAGAGCCTGGAGCCTGTTTCCGATTCTGTGTCTCCCTCTCTCTCTGCCCCTCCCCCGTTCATGCTCTGTCTCTCTCTGTCCCAAAAATAAATAAACGTTGAAAAAAAAATTAAAAAAAAAAAAAAAAAGAATAAATAGTGTCAAAATGTCCATAGTACCCAAAGCAACCTACAGATTCAAGGCAATCTCTATCAAAATACCACTGGTAGGGGCGCCTGGGTGGCGCAGTCGGTTAAGCGTCCGACTTCAGCCAGGTCACGATCTCACGGTCTGTGAGTTCGAGCCCCGCGTCAGGCTCTGGGCTGATGGCTCGGAGCCTGGAGCCTGTTTCCGATTCTGTGTCTCCCTCTCTCTCTGCCCCTCCCCTGTTCATGCTCTGTCTCTCTCTGTCCCAAAAATAAATAAACGTTGGGAAAAAAAAAAAAAAATACCACTGGTATTTTTCATAGAACTAGAACAAATAATGCTAAAATTTGTATGGAACCTCTAAAGACCCCAAATAACCAAAGCAATCTTGAGAAATTAGAACAAAGTCGGGGGTATCATGTTCCCAGAGTTCACGCTATGCTTCAAAATTATAGTAATCAAAACAGTACGGAACTGGCCCCAAAACAGACACATAGATCAGTGGAACAGAGCAGAGATCCCAGAAACAAACCCACACTTATACGGTCACTTAATCTATAGCAAAGGAGGCAAGACTATACAATGGGGAAAAGACAGTCCCTTCCATAAATGGTGTTGTAAAACTAGACAGCTACACGCACCTGAATGAAAGTGGACCACTTCCTTACATCAAGGATATTCAACGTGGATTAAAGACTTAAAGATACGACCTGACACCATTAAAAATCCTAGAAGAAAACATAGGAGGTAAGCTCTTTGGTACTGGTCTTAGCAATAATTTTTTAGATCTGTCTCCTCAGGCACGGATAACTAAAGCAAAAATAAACTCCTGAGGTTACACCAATATACAAAGCCTCTGCACAGCAAAGGAAACCACCAACAACGTGAAATGGCAATCTACTGGATGAGACAAGATATTTGCAAATGACATATACGATAAGGGGTTAACATCCAAAACATATAAAGAACTCCTACCACTCGGTATCAAAAAACCAAAGATTCGATTTCAAAATGGGCAGAGGACCTGAATCGATGTTTCTCCAAAGAAGACATACAGATGGCCAGTAGACACACAAGAAGATGCTCAACATCATTCGTCATCAAATAAATTCAAGTAAAAACCACAATGAGATATCAACTCCCACCTGTCAGCATGGCTACTATCAGAAAGACAAGAAATAATGACATGTTGGCGAGGACGTGGAGGAAAGGAAACCCCCATGCACGGCTGGCTGTAATGTAAATGGGTGGAGGCCACTGCTAGAAACAGTACAGAGGGTCCTCTGAAAATTAAAAATAGAAATACTATATGATCCAGCAATCCCACTTCTGGGTATTTATCCAAAGAAAACAAAAACACTAATTGGAAAAGATATATATGCGCCCCTACGCTCACTGTAGCATTATTTACGATAGCCAAGGTGTGGAAGCAACTTAAGGGTCCATTGATAGATGAATCGATGGATGTGGTATGCGCACACACACACACACACACACACACACACACACACACACTGGAATATTACTCGACAATCAGAGTGAAATCTTACCACTTACAACAACATGGGTGGGGCTAAGAGGTACTATGCTAAGTGAAATAAGTCAAAGACCAACACCATACGATTTCACCCATCTGCGGAATCTTCACTTCTACGTGGAATCTAAAAAAAGGAAACAAACAAACAAAACAGAAACAGGCTCACAGATACAGAGAACAAACTGATGGTGGCCAGAGGGGAGAGGGACAGAGGGTGGACAAAATAGGTGAAGGGCAGTACGAGGTACAACCCCCTGGTTATAAAATAAATAAGACACATGGACACCATACACAGCATAGAGAAGACAGTCGATAATGTTGTGAAAACTTTGCACGGTGACAGATGGTAACTGCAGCGGTCATGGCGATCGTTTCATGATGTATATAAATAAGGAATCGCTATGCTGTACATCTGAAACTAATATAATATTGTTTGCCAATTACATCTTAATTTTTAAAAATAAATTTTGAAAAGATGGGTGTTACTCTCCGAGGAAGGCGAAGATAGCAGACCACCACTCTCACGCGACAGGATTCGGAGATGAAATGACGTCGGAGCAGAGATGAGCCAAACCACAAAAAGGAGCACCAGAGCACATAGTAGGTGTTCAATTAAACATTCAGTAAATGGAGAGACAAGTAAAGCCGTGCGAACATTCGTTAAGGAATCCTGGGAATTCAAGCACTGTGTTGAGTTCTTACGCAACATCTCTCTTCGTCTTCACAGCAGCGCAAGGAGTAGGAGCCCCTGCCTCCCCATTTCACGGAAGAGAATGTTATATAGCACAGAGAGGCTAAGCAACCAACCCAAGGTCACAGAGCTATCAAGTGGCGGGGCTGGGATTCAAACCCAGGCAGTGAGTCTGCCTGAGCTCATGCCCTACGTTTCAGTGAGGTACTTTGAAACGGTTAGCAAGAAGAAAGCAGCTGGGGAAGCCGCAAACGGTACGTAACTAAGCAGTGAGAGACGCGATACACATCCACCCCCTGATTCGAACACGTATTAAAAACTCACAAAGCAAGATGCCGAACGAGAGGAGGGAGGGACCCTCGAGGGACGGGAAATATTGGGAAAAGAGTCCCGGCACCTTCCTCCCTCACGGTGTCTCCATGCCACGGTGACAGAGAAACAGAATGCAGTCGCCCTCCCAAAACGATCTGAGCTGACAGGCAAATTGGTCCAGTGGGAAGACGAGGCCACTTCAGAGCCTGCGTGAGTGAGGCTGGTGCGAACAGCAAGGCTGACACCTCCTCCCCCGATACCTTTCCTCCTGAAACACGCAGACCCTCCCAACAGCTCAGCCCATAAACTTAAGAGAAAAACACTTCAACGGCCTGGGCGTAGGGGGTGGTGGGTGGAAGGAGAAGAAGATATCGTAAGGAAATAAAAATCTCATCATAAATCCATGGGGCTTTCTCAAGAGCCTTTCCCATTACAGACAAACGGGTCTGCATCACGGGCCGCAGAGGCAGACACCAGAGAACGGGAGGACGTCCCTCTTCGGAGACTGAAGCTCCCAGGACCTGGAGAAATGCCGTGAGTAGATGGGCTGGCATTCCAAGTCCTCGGGAATCACCCGCAGTGGGAGCCACCGGGAACAGGACGCTGGGCAGGTTCGGCAGGTCTCCAACAACCAGTCCCCCACCGTCCCCATTGCTGTGTTAACTCCACTTCCTCAGGTGTCAGCTCTTTCGTCTGCTCTAACCCAGTCCCACCCTGGCTTTGTTTGAATGTGTGCAGATCCTGATTGGGTGCTCATCACTGCACAGTGTTCCTGGTGGGTGAACGCCTACTTGCTGGCCCCCTTTTCTGTTTGGAGAAGCCCCGTTTCATGAGGCAGCGGGAAACCACCAAATACTCCTTGATATTTCTATACCACGGACTGCTATGCAACAATTCAAAAAAATAGTTCTACATGCAGGTCAATATTGGGGAGGAGACAAAGAAGCAGATGTTTTTAAATTTTTTTAATGTTTATTTATTTTGGGAGGGGGCAGGGGCAGAGGGAGAGAGGGAGACAGAGGATCTGAAGCGGGCTCCGTGCTGACAGCAGACAGCCTGATGTGGGGCTCGAACTCACAAACCGCGAGATCACGACCCGAGCCAAAGTTGGATGCTTAACCGACTGAGCCACCCAGGCGCCCCAGAGGTATGTTTTTAAAACAAACTTAAAACTATGTTATAACATATTTATTTCTGGGGTGCCTGGGTAGCTCGGTCGGTTGTGAATCTGACTCTTGATTTCAGCTCACAGTTCGTGGGATTGAGCCACGTCGGGGCTCTGCTTGGGATTCTCTCCCATCTCTCTCTGCCCCTCCCCCACACGTGTGTATTGTTTCTCCCTCTCTCTCTCTAAATAAATAAACATTTAAGTGTGTGTGTGTGTGTGTGTGTGTGTGTGTGTGTGTGTGTGTGTTTCCTACAGGAAAAATACACAGCAAACTGATATGGATGGTCACCTTTGGGGAGGATATGAAATTGTTCAAAAGACACTTCAGATTCATCCGTAATATTTCTTCAAGCCATATTTATATCTTTGACAGAGATGGTGTTACACACGCATCAAACTGCTGTCTTTTCCTCCTGGCACCCAGAAAAACTATGTCTCCCAGGCCCCCCCTTGAGAGGCAGAATAAAATCAATCTCTCTCTCTCTCTCTCTCTCTCTCACACACACACACACACACACACACACGATTATAAAGGATCCTGACGGTTCATGCCTTCTCTCCAAACACTGTGTTATCCCTGCTAAGGTATTTATCACCAACTACTAATTATTCCCCTGGCATCCATTCTGTCCTTCCACAGTAACAGAACTCTTGATTTTTGGCGATCTAAAATGAAGACTTCCCAGATTCTCTCGCAGCGAGATGGGGCCATGTGATTTAGTCACAGCCAATGGGACACAAGCGGAGGCATCGTGGGACGACCAGGACTCTTCCACAAAAGACAACTGATCCTTTACCCTCTGTTTGTCTGCACCCCCATACTCGTGCCTGGAATGGAGACGAAACTGCTGTACCCACAGCTGCCATCTTGGGCCATGAGGACAAAGACCACAAACTGGAAATGGCAGAAGGGAGCAAAGGCCCATGAGGACTCCACGGAACAGAGCCAACCTACAGTCCTGAAGTACAGAGCACCAGAATCTGATTTGGGACAGAAACAATCTCCTACTTTTCAGCCACCACCACGTAAGGGTGTGCTACTCAGTGATGAACCCATTCTCCACAGACGCCCATCACACCACACAGCCAGGATTCCCTTCCCCCAGTGAGCCACAAAGCAGCTTCCGTCCCGGGTGACCCGAGTTCCATGCACCACAGCCCCCGGCACCAGAAAAGCCCAGAGCAAATTCAGAGGATCCCCACTAAGGCACTCTCACCAGCCCCAACAGGGCCCCAGAAACCCTACAGGAAAGAGTGGCGCTCTCTACATAAAACTCTGCATTGGTGTGGCTAAAATACCTCGAACATTCCAGATGTCCTGCCTTTCCTGCCCCCTCCTTTCCCACCACCCACCACCCCACCCCCTTCACTCCTTCATTCAGGTCATGTAACTCTGGTTAACCTCTCAGTGCCTCGATGTTCCCTTCTTTAAAAGGGGTATAGTAATAACACCCACACACCCAGACTCGTAAGTATTAGGTGAGCTGACACACGCAAATTACTTAAAGTTGTGACTGGCACGTAGAAAGCACCACGTAAGTGCTTTCTATATGGGGACTTTTCGTTCATTGTTGTTGTTGTTTTAATGTTTCTTTTTATTTTTGAGAGAGAGAGAGAGAGAGAGAGAGAGAGAGCGGGGAGGGGCAGAGAGAGAGGGAGACACAGAATCCCAAGCAGGCTCCAGGCTCCGAGCTGTCAGCACAGAGCCCGACGCGGGGCTCAAACTCACGAGCCACGAGATTGTGACCCGAGCCAAAGTCGGACGCCAAACCGACCGAGCCCCCCAGGCGCCCCAAGTTCACGGTTGTTATTGAAACGGCATCGCACAGCGTAAGTTACCACGCAACTCTTGGCGAGCCCACGTCATCCTTCCAGGGGAAGAGAATATACGTCCAAGCTGCTCTCTTTAACAGTTACACGGTCGTGCGCGTGGAAATACCACGCGGTCAAGAGCTACTTTACCGATGGGGCAGTCGGGCCGCTCGGTTCTCTTTTTTGCCGCTAGCGAAGACGCTGCTATAAACGCCCCTGAACCTACAACCTTGTACAGTGGTGCTCTCACTTCGAAAACCACAGGTGGCCCAGAAGTGGGATGGCTGGGTCAAAGGCCAGCTTCTCTCTTCAGAGCTACGCGCAGAGCGCATCCCAAATGTTCCGTGTTTTCGATCAAAGCAACCGGAAGACGTGTGAAATCACCGGCCTGAAATCACAAGGACGCAGCCCAGCGGTTCCAGCGGCGGCCAAGGGCACGCACAAGGATGCCAGGGAGTGTTCGACTCCCTGCGGGACAGGCACCAGAGGTCTCAGCCCACAGGTGAGGGCTCTCCCGGCCGGGGAGGCTTCTCCCCACCTCCCTTGCTTGGTAGGCTGCTGAGGCAACTCCTTTTCTTCCTGGTGGGAGCACCGGGATTCTCCTTGGGGAAATCATCTCCTGTCTCTCTCTGGCAACGTGCTTCCAATTCCAACTCCAGAGACGAGCTTCTGCCTTAAGTGTGGCTAATCACATAAAGGATTCCATCCACAGTCACAGTCCCTGGGTGAGGGCTCTGTACGTGATGCAAGTGAGTCCAGGGGTCCTTGCTGGTACAATGAGAGAAGAGACAAGTGATTTTGGAGGAAAGCCTGGGGCTGACGGTGGCCAGATTTGCCATCAGGTGGAGAAAGGCTGTCTGAGAATTAAATGAACACAGAGGGAAAGAGAACCAAGAGACAGAGTGAGAGAGCAGAAGCGCTCACTCACTGGGAGCGTTAAGCACCTGGATCTAGCCACGCCTGAAGGCGTTGCTTCCTTGAACTTCCTAGCTCCAGAGTCCAGCAAATGCCCAGTTTTGTCCCTTGCGATGATAAGAATCCAGACGACTATAGGGACATGCACGCTGCATTTGGCACATTCATCTCCATAAGTGAACTCAAAATCTTAGCATTGAAAGCTTCATGCATCGCGGACCTGAGTGTCACAAGTAAATATACAGAAGGTTATGTTCATCTTTTTGTTTTAATTTTTTTTAACGTTTATTTATTTTTGAGAGACAGAGAGAAACGGAGCGTGAGTGTGGGAGGGATAGAGAGAGAGGGAGACACAGAATCTGAAGCAGGCTCCGGGCTCTGAGCTGTCAGCACAGAGCCCGACACGGGGCTCAAATTCACAGACCGTGAGATCATGACCTGAGCCGAAGTCGGACGCCCAACCGACTGAGCCATCCAGGAGCCCCCTTTTGGACTGTTTTAAAGACGAACTTCTGACTTCGGCTCAGGTCATGATCTCGCGGTCCGTGAGTTCGAGCCCCGCGTCGGGCTCTGTGCCATCAGTTCAGAGCCTAGAGCTTGCATCGGATTCTATGTCTCCCTCTCTCTCTCTCTGCCCCTCCCCCACTCACTCCCTGTCTGCCTCTCAAAAAATGAATAAACGTTAAAAAAAAAAATTTTTTTTTTACAACCCAAAAAGAAAAAACACAAGGCCATAAAAGAGACCCACTAACCAGCACCATTCCAAGTATAAAATAATTAACCAGTGGGCTCCTTTAATCCTGGTTATCTCCAACAGCATCCCTACAAGGGTCTCCTGAGCTGTAAGCCACCCAGCTTTGCCTACAGAGTAAAAATATCTTGCACACACATGTGCTACTATTTTTAAAATGTTACATAAATGCTACTGTAATTACCCAAACCCACTCGTTCAAAAGCATTACTGAATTGATGGCAATTTTCAATCAATATGTTTTGTGTTGTTTTTTTCAACCAAGAGATACCATACCCACAACTCTTCTCGTTCAGATGAGCTGGACAATTTTCCTGACATTACGAAGGGATACTTGTTCTTGACCACAAATGTGTGCTATTAACACACACTTGCGGAGCGTTCCCTGCTTGACCTTCATTTAAGGCAAGCTTTGTCTGCAAAAGGAATAGGTGGTGCATCGTTTATTTCAGCTTTGCAGGCAAGATGATCTCTGACAGTACTCAATTCTCACTGTCGTGAGAAAGCAGCCACGAGCAGTAGGTAAACAAATGGACGTAGCCCTGTTGTAATAAAACTTTATTTACAAACACAAGTGGAGGGCCAGATTTAGCCCACGGGCCATAGTTTGGTGATGCCGCTTTAAGGGCTGCAGAAACCAGCCAGCAACCTGTCAGGAGCCAAAGCCAGCCCGGGGTCGGATCGAGCTTCAACACATCTCCAAACTGCAGTGGACGTTGATGAAGAAGACAGAATTTGACCGACACACGTTTCACCTACACATCACCAGGTAAAGCGAGTATACCCATACTGGCCACGGACAATAAACGGTGCCAGAAGAATCACGTCGTGAGCACGGAAACTTTTTTTTCTTTTAATATTGCTGGTTCCAGCAGGAAAGATGAACACCAAAGTGAGTCTGATAGATCACAGGTCAAATCCAACCTCCACCAACTGTCCTAACGGCGTTCTTAACAACTGCCGCCATTTACTGAGCGTTCAGTAAAACTGTGCTGTAAGCATTTTGCATCCAGGGTCGTCCTCGGATCCCCTTAACTGTGTTCTCGCCAGTCGTGTGCATCATCTCACACGTGCAGGAACACGGGGTCGTCCACCCCAACCTTCTTCCCCGGGGCCGTCGGGGAAGAACTCACAAAAGGCAAAGGCCCAACCCACAGATGTTAAGTTCTGTTTGTTACTTTCATCGCTGACAAATACTGATTTGGCCCCAGTTCCAAGAACAGTGTTACGCATGGAGTCGGCACCCAGTAAATATTTACCGAACGAATCTATCAGTCAGCCGGTCCTGCGGCGTAACTTTCCAACTGCACCCGAATCCCACTTCCGACCTCGTCTACAGCCACCACTCGTGATCCAAGCCCGGACCGGTGCAGTAGACTTTCTCAGCTCTCCCTGCTTCTGCTCCTGGGAGTCAGAGCACAGCCCTCTTCTGTCAAACCTGGACCAGCTGCCCCCTCATGCAGAGGAAACAGTCCTTAGCACCTCAGGGCCTTTGCACTGGCTGTTCCCTCTGCTCGGAACACCCTTCCCCAAGAAAGCCACCGAACAGCCTACTCCCTTACTTGCTCAGGCCTTTGCTCAAATGTCACCTTTCCAGATGCTGCTATTGAGAATTGCAGGGGCGCCTGGCTGGCTGTTGATGGAGCGTGAGACTCTTGATCTCGGGGCCGTGAGTTCGAGCCCCACGCTGGGTGTAGAGATTACTTAATAAAGAAAAAATATTTGAAAAACTAAGATAAAATAAAACTGCAAAACACCCCTTCCCGGCGCTCCCTCTCTGCTGCCCTGTTCCGTGCTTCTCTGTAGCACTCACCAGCATTTAAGAAACTGCATTTCGATTATTTGTTTAGTTCAGTATTTGTCTGTCTCCACCTTAGCGCTGATCCCACGAGGACGGGGACCTTTGTCTGTCTTGTCCTTGCTGTGTCACCAGCTCTGAGAACAGTGCCATCGCAGCACAGGCGCACAAGAAAAATGTGTTAGAATAAGCAAAGGCAGGCAAGGAGGGAGGAAGCAGACTGGGGTGGAGTTTCAAGGAAGGAAATCGGCAGGAGGGGAGATGGAGACCTGTTTTACACGTGGGGAAACAGAGTCTCAGAGAGCTCAAGGAGCTAGACCGGGGTCCCAGACCTCCCGATTTCTTGCAAGCAGCCAGAAACCTGGATACTGACATCTGCTACTTTTTAAACGCTGGCAACGAACGAGACGAGTCTGCAGGCCAGCTATGGCCCAAAGGCAGCCAGAGGCTCCCCGCTGGCCTGGAAAAGTTCCGAGTCACCGCCACCCCAGAAAACTCACTTGGCGAAATGGCATTTTCCACGCACACCGGGCCCCTCCCCTTCCACTGCCCCTGCCCCATATTTCGGCCCGAGGACAGGGTCCCCTCCCGCCTGGCCGCCCCCTCCAGCCTCATCTCCCGCAGAGCCCCCATCCCTGCGCCCGGGCGCCCCCCAGCCCCCCCAATCTGGCCCCCCGGCTCCCCCGGGGGAACCGGCAACGGCGGACGGCACAACCACAGAAGGGGAAAATACCGAGCCAAGGATATAAATACGTCGACAGCACACAACACGAAGAGAACCAGGCAAACAAAGGAAGCCACGGAATCCGAGAGCCGGGGGACCAGGCAGAGCCAGCCTGCCGCTCCGGAGTTCTGGAAGGAACGACAGGACCCTGCAGCAGGCCCGCGGGGTCGGCCCCGGGAGCGCTGGCTGCAGCCACAGCGCTATTTTTACGTGTCCATTTGTCCGGTGCGTTAGGAGCCCTGGTGGGAGACATTCCGAGCACAGAGCAGACGTTAGAGATGCGTTATTTACCGAGTCACCCTTCCTGGGCGCTGCGTTCTGGGCACCAAAGCACAGCCACGATGAGTCAGGTCCCCCAACGGGTTAATTTGGGTTAACACCGCCAAACAACCACGCTCAGAAGCACCAGGAGGCTCCAGACACTCCATCACCCTCGGTAATAAAATACAGCAAATCAAATTGGACTCTATTGATTCTTTATGTAACTATTTTGGGACTGGAGTGGAAGGAGAGGGTATTGATCAGGTAAGGAGCCAGGTGTCAGGGAAGGGAGTTCGGAGCAGCCCGACTGTGGACCCAGGTGGTTTAAGCAAGGGAGGACGTCGGAATTCAAGTCCAAAGAACCTAGGCTTTTTTCTCTCCTTCGCTTGGCAGGCAGCGGGCATCACGGGTCCATCCTGCACTCAAGTAGCAAAACAAGTGCGTGGATGGAGAAAAGGGGACAACGGCGGCTCTGTCTCTCCCCTTGGCACCTATCACCGCCTGCCATTAAATTATGTATTTGTTTGTCTGTTGTTTTCTTACTGTCTCGCTCCACCCGAATGACAGTCCTCGGAATGGGGAATGTGTCTCCTTTGTTCCATGCTGTGTCCCCAGAGCTTAGAGCTGAGGAACAGATGTTTGCTGAATGAATGAATGAATGAGTGAACGAGTGAATGAATGAACAAGTGGTCCGTGAGCACCTGCTGTGTGCCAGGCACTGAGCAAACCGCCTTGCAAGTATTCCCACTCCCGCCTGGAACACCCTTCTCCAGGTGGGCTCCTTCTGATCATGTAGGTCTTTGGACAAGATGACTGCCACCTCCTCCAGGAAGTCTTCCTGGCTCACCCAGTCACTCCCCATCCCATAGCCTTCTGTTGAACATGAGGGGCACAAATTACTGGCTAGGACTTTCCTGTTTGTGATTTTGCTGGCTCCCTGTCTCTCCATCACACGAACCTGTCCTAGAATGCAAGCCCCTGAGATCGCAGGTACCTAAGCCGGAGAGATTGGGAAATGAGAGAAAACTCCAGGATAAGAAGGCACCGTAGAGGCAGGAAAGACAGGAGTCAGGCTCATTGGGGAGGAGACCCCGCCCTGCCACTCACAATCTGCATTGTCTTGATCGGGTCCCTGCGTTCCTCTGAACCTTAGTATCCCCACCGGGGATACATCTGAGCCCCTAACCTCTCCCTGGGCGGCCGCCCAAGAATCCAGGGGAATCCGAAGTGAGTAGCCACATGGTAAGCACCAAGGCTCCGTTAACCTTCACTTCACAGCTTTGACTGTTACAGCAAAGAGCCCATCTGGCCTTCCTAGGTTGAAACCGCACCCCCGATGTGATATCAGAAGGTGGGGCCTTTGGGAGGTGATGAGGTCACGATGGGGGAGCCTCAGGAGTGGAGTGGGTGCCCTCATAGAAGAGACCCCCCTCCCCCCGCGCCCGCCGCGGGCTCCCGCATCCTTCCACCACACGAGAACACGGGGAGAGGAGAAGAGGGCTCTCACCAGAACGTGGCCATGCCGGGGCCTTGATCTTGGACTTCCCAGTTTCCAGAACTGCGAGAAACAGAGGGAGGTCTGTTGTTCACAAAGCACCCATCCTGGGGTATTTGGCTACAGCAGCCCGAGTGGACTGAGACAGGGCCCATTTTACAGATGGGGATACTGAGTCTCAGAGCGGTCAAGGGTTAGACGAGACCTCCCAATTTCTTGAGAGAAGCCAAGAAGGATCGTGATACTGACACGTCCCACTTTTCAAATGCTGGCAACTAACGAGTGAAGTCTGCAGGCCAGACGTGCCACAAGGGCGACAGAAGTCGTCCTCCACTGGACTTCCACGCAGGCTCAGTTACCCAAAACGCCAAACCCTCCCTGCAGATACACCCCAGGGCTCCTGACTGAGGGGGACAGCTTTAGAGCTGCCAACACTTCCCAGAACGATTTTCTCAAAAAAGGACCAAATCCCTGAATCCCCTGGGCCCAAATGAGCCTCAAAATCCAATCAATCGCCCACAAACCCTGGTGCCAGGAACACGCAGAAGGTAACAGTTTCAAGAGCACTGACTCTGAACCAGGCCCGCTGTGGGTTCACATCCGTCCCCCTTCCCTCTGTGTGACCTCACATAAGCCACGGCCTCAGTTTCCTCATCTGTAAAATGGGACAAGTACCAGTCCTTACCCCATGGGGTTGTTGAGGGTCAATGAAGCAAAATCCGCGAAGGGCTCAGAACACACAGACAGCTGTCGACCGGGGTTAGTTACGGAGCTGTTCCAGACTCCCAGGTTCACTGAAATGGAAGGACCAGGGCAGGAGACCAAAGGGAAAAGAGGGGGAGTCTCTCTGCCCAAGTCTCGGCCTTGAACAGAACCATCTAATCCCTCGAGGGCACCAAACGTAAAGGATGCCCAGGCGCCTGCAGAGTTGACCCCCCCAGTCTGGTTGATTCCAACGGCTCGCAACCTTAGTTCCCCTTCACAGACGCATGTGTTGCAGGACAGAAGTGCAAGCCCCCAGCAGAGGCTGGCACTTGGACGGGGCTCGATCACCACCCCCCAGCTTGGCCCGCGGAGGCCCGTCCACACCACTCTGTGTGAGGCTGCGCGGGGGAACCCGGTTGCGTCAGGTGGTAGGTAAGGCACAGACCAGCACCTGGGCTAGAATCTGACGCTGTGTGGCCTCAGGCAAGTTACTTGGCATCTCTGGACCTCAACATCCTCACCTATAAACGGTAAATGGCGGGAGGTGGGTCTCTCCCACTGTGTTCACACAAGGCAAGGCTGGGCCGGGGCCTGCAGAAGCTCTCGCTTCTATCACCCCGTCCCCATCAGCACCACTGGGATGATTCACTGCTTTTGTGAGCATCACCAAACCGCTGTCGTTCTCCTGACCTTGGGCTCCTTAAATGGAGCCACAGTCCCTCAAAGGCCCATCCAGTAGAGCTAAGCCTCCCCTGAGCACAGTGAGAAACCCCTGGGGGCCGTTCTTCACAAAGAACAATTGTGTGAGCCACGCGCCTGACCTGACACCAATTCACCCGTGTGGCCCTGAGGAAGTCTCTCCCCTGGTCTGGGTCTCCTTTTTCCCATCTGCACAGGGGGCGGTTGGGCCAGGTGCTCCGAGATGCCTTCTTACTCTGCGAGACCACTCACTTACTCCAAGAAAGATCTGGGGGGACCAAGCTCCCCATGAAGCCGTCCATGGCGCCCGGGTGCCTCCATATCCCCAAGGGGACGGGCCGCGTGCATTTGCTCAACCCCACAGCAACAAAGGGAAAGTCCCGTCTCTGTGCCCATTCGATGTCAGACCCAGGAGAGAAGAAAGGAGCCACCCAGCCGCGTACAACCGGAGGGGGGGGTGGGGCTCATCCAGGAACAAGGCCCCTGGAAGGGTTCTGCCAGCCCAGAGACCACCCTCCTGGACTTCACATCGACAAGCGAGGGGTTCCTTTTGCTCTCTTGGGTCATGGCAATCACCGTGCTCATTGTTGGCTGTGACTGCTGCAGCTCACACAGAAGCCTCCCGCCTCCCAAGTCCCCCGCATCCGGTAGTGGGGGGGGGGTGCTGAAATGATTTACTCTGGGAACCTCCACCGTACCGCCACTAAATCACTCAGGGGAGGTGACAGCAGTTGCATCCCACCCCCCACCACCTCCGGACGACACTTCTCTGCAGAGCAACACCATAGACAGGCAAGCCCCCCCCCCCAATCACTATTGTCATGAGAAAGAAATATACCACATTGCATGCCAAGGTGCCAGGCAGGGCGAAGAGTATCTCCGCTTTGGGGCCAAAGCCACCCCACCCCACCCCCCCACACACACACAGAAGTCACTGCCAGTCACAAGGCCCCTCTGTTGGGGGCTCTCCACCCACCCCAATTTTATAGACCCTGAGCACAATGGGTCAATGAAGCAAGGCGCGTCCATTTTCCCCAGCAGGGACTGTAACAGCGCTGCTAATTTGCAAAGCCGTAGCTCGCACAAAAGTGCCTTGAATAATGGGGGCCCCCTAGTCGCCAAGCTGGGGGATTTGTGCTGACTCTTACCAAGTGCAGGTCCATATGTTTAAGCGCTTACAAGGCTGAGTACGCCCACCACGCTCTTTACCATGGCAGCTGCCCACGCGGGGGGGGGAGGGGGGGGGCGGGGGGGGCACAGAGCAGACAGTCCCTGCGTGTGACGGGGGAGAGGGCGTCCTTCCTTCCCTCAGCACCCTTCCAGCCCCTCTCCCAAACCTCAGCCACATGCGATCGCTAAATCATGCCAGAAATGACCCAGAAGATCCAACCAGCTCCGAAGGAAACTGTAGCTAATTCCTCTGAACCTTTCAACCGACAGTAGGCAGCTAAGTATCTTTCAAGAATCGCAGCCTTGTTTTTTTCCTAGCTCTCCTAACTGGTGCTAAATATAGAGTTATCAAACTGTCTCTCTTTATGTCCCTGGTAGGGACCGGTGAAAAGACTTACATGTGCTCCCAAGAACCTGACGATGGCACGGGGGGTGGGGGTGGGGGGTCCTCTGCCTCATGGCACCTGCATTAGGAATTGCCCAGCTGAGACCCTCGGGGAGCGGCAGGGACAGCAGGGCTAGGAGCCGGGGCCAACAGCAGGTTTCAGAGGTGGTACACCTTCCCTGCCAGGACCCGGCCTCCTCCCAGAGCCAGGCACAAGCTCTTCCGTTGCTAGGGGATGGGAGGGGGGGGCAGGGGGGGTTCTCCATGTTCTCCTACAAGCGACAGGCAGGCAGCTTCTCTGAGAGACTTCCAATACCGGCTTCCGAGCACATCCAGGCAAAGGCTGACCCCCGTGGAGAAACAAAATAGAGACAAAACTGTAATTTTCAAGTCCAGGGAACTGCACTTTGGGGAACAGGTCCCAGGGAGGGCTTCAGCTAAGAGGAAACAGCCCTGACCCCGGCAACAGCCCCCCTTATGAACCACGGAAGGACACCGAGAGCAGGCGACACGGTCGGTATAGCTGCTCATTAGCCCAGCAGAGGGAAGACCCATCCACACGCAAAGCCAAAGCTGAACGCCGATGGGGATCTCTGGCACCAGGTTTTTTCCGAGTGGAAGGTTTTATGAAATATTCTGGGTCACTTCAGGGCATCTCGAAGGCAGACAATGTTTACTTTTTCCACGCAAATACATCACCCGTTAAGTTGGCGTACAAGGTTTGTTCCTAAATGCAACCTCCCTGAGGCAGTTGCAGCTGAAAAGTTAAAGTTCTATTTTTCTCCTGCATTCTGGGTGTCTGTGCGGTTTGTTTGTTAAGAAAAGGAGCAGAATTTTTTTCTAAAGAGAACGCTCTCTGCTCCCCCAATCATGGGTCCTGATTTTGAAAGGGCTGGAGGAGAACCGAGCTCTCCAAACGCACCCGCAGGTTGCTCGTGACGGTTCCGGGTTCATCGGAGCCTTCAGGACGGTCTCTACTGCTTGGGGTGGGGGAAGGGGAGGGGACGGACTGGCATTTTAGGGTGGCCTTCCTCTAGAACCAACATGTAGCCACGCCAAGGCGGTAAAAGCGTTCCAAACTCCAGCAGAGAGAGAAAATACATGACTGTTCCGCCTTTCCCACTCACTAGGTTTTGGCGACAGCTGCGCCGGTGCCAGCAGGGAGCCCGGCACCATGGTACCCAGGCAATGGCTCCGGGCACCACCACGTTCCAGGCGGCCCTGCGCGCGCGGGGCTGCCCGGCCGCCTTGGGGTCAGGGCGCTGGGGCAGCACTCGTCTCCAGAAAGCGAGCAGGAGGCTGTGCCTGGGCTAAGGGGAGGCCACTCGGGGAGGGGACATGTTCGGGGAAGGGGGGGGGGGTGTAAAAGCAGGAGGGTGCGGCGGGGAGCGGGGAGAGGCTGCGGACGAGCCAGACAGACTGCGCCGACCGAGACGACCTCAAGGCTGGGGCCCCGCAGGTGTCCTGGGAACGCGCGGCCGTGCGTCGTCCGCGGGCAGCAGGAGACCGGGAGAAGGGGGTCCACCGACGCCCCGTCACAGCGAAACCCCGGGGAAACCAGGACCAGGCAGGGTGGCGGGGGGTGGGGGGGGGGGCTAGATTCCTGGAGGCGCGCCCCCACCCGCCTCGAGACGCTGAGCGCCTCCGGTCTGTTGCCCCCGTGCGCCCTGCAGGGATCCGCAGGGGAGCTGGCGCGGAAGGCTGGCGGGCTCTCGCGCCGGGCAGAGAGGTACGTGCCGGGGACCCCTGGGTTCGCGGGGTCTCCCCAGACCCGAGTCCGGGAGGTGCGAGCTGCCGGGGACTTGCGAAGGAGGTGGCCGCCCCGCGCGGGAGCCAACTTTGTGCGCCGCGGCCGGGGTCGGGGATGGGGTCCGGGGACGCGTTACCTGGGCACCGGAGCGCAGTCAGCGCCAGCAGGAGCCCGAGCGGCGGCGCCCGGCCCGGGGGCGGCATGGTCCTCGGCGCGCGGTGGGCGCGGCGCGGGGCTGCTCCTGTCGCGCGCCCGGCCCGGCCCGCGGCTCCCGGGGGCGGGGGTGGGGGGCAGCCCCCGGCGGCTACGCTCGGGCGCCGGGCATGGCTCGCCCCCGGGGCGCCGCTCTTCCCCAGACGCAGGCGGCCGGCGCTGGCGGCGCTTCCTCCGCTCGCCCCTGCGCGCTCTCCGGGGCTCGGCAGTGCGCGGCCCGGGAGCTGGGGGCCGCGGGGGGCTCAGCGCCCCGCGCCCGCGCCGGCGGCCCCGCACTTGGCCCGAGTTGCGCGGGCCCCGCCGCCGCCGCCGCCGCCGCCGCCGCCGCCGCGGCTCCTGCGCCCCAGCGCCCGTCCCATCGCCGTGGCGCCGCCGCCGCCGCCGCCGCCGCCGCCGCCGCCGCCTCTGCCCGCGCCAGCTGCCGGCCGCCCCGCAGCCCGCGAGAGAGTGAGCGAGCGAGCGGCGAGCGCCGGGCGGAGGGCGGGGCGGCGGCGGGAGGGCGGGGCCGGGGAGGGGGCGGGCCCGCCGCGGAGACGGGGCCCCAGGCGGCCGCCCAGCCATAGGCGGCGGGACGTGCCACTCCCGGGCGTCCCTGGGGGAGGGCGCCCGGCGGCACAGGCCCAGAGAGCCCCGCGGGGGCGGTCTGGGGCGGGCGCGCGGACGGGGCCGCGGGAGGGGGCACCTGCCGGCCGAAAGCAGATAGATGGGGCGGATTCGGGCCAAGTGGCGGGAGTTCCCAAGGTCGCGGGGTGGGGGGGGGGGGGAAATGGATGGTCCTCGGAATGGGGGGAGGGGTGTCCGCGGGGGACAGGGACTGCGAGGCTGAGTGCGGACGAGAGGTCCTGGGATACTTTCGGCCCAGCTTGGGGGTCCCCGTGGGGTCGCCTCGGGGAGTCGGGGGGGAGGGGGGGCTACCTGAGGAATTTCCACCAAGCACTAGGACAGGGATGGGGGTGCCCTGGCTGGGCGCGGTCAGGGGCCCTGAAAGAAAGCGAAGGCGTCTTGGGGTTGTCTACCCAGGTGTGAGGCGGGGGCCCTTATTTACTTGAGCGGGAGGACGCCCAGGCGTCAGGCATACACGACCAGGCGAGGGACGGCTCTGGGGGCAGGGTCACAGCGACTGCGCCAGGGTGTAATGGAGGCAGGGACGGGGACTGGGTGGGCGGTCGGATTCCTCCAGCCTGGGACACGGGCCTCACTGGGGGGGGGGGGTCACAGTAGCTATTATCCCCCCGGGGGGGCACCTCTCACCCCAACCCGGGCCGGGCGACGGGGGTCAGCAGACTGAATGAATCAGGCTGGGGTCACGAGGGGGCTCCTGCAGTCGTCAGATGCCCGGACACTTGCCCTACACAGCTGGGGGGGCCGGTGGGGAGGCACCTGAGATGGGAGTGCCCCCCCACCCACCCCCGGTCCCAGCTCCCATGTACCAGCCACTGTCTCCAGTGTCTAGGTTTCCCATAAAAAAAAAGTGGGTCAAACTGTTTAGAAACGTCAATAAGGCAGCAGTGGGGTGAGCAAACCGAGTCCCAGAGTCTTGGCTGAGAACCCGGCCCTGCCACCCCAGGTATGCCACCTGGGCCCCGTCATTTAGGCTCCACGGCCTCAGTGTCCCCATCTGACAAATGGAAGCCACCGCACCGTCCACTTGGGGTCCCGTATAAGGCGTATAAAGCCCCCGACCTGTGAAGGGAGAGCTCATTTAAAGGGATCCACTGTCCACATGATCATTCTCATCATTATGGTCATTATTCTCATGTATCTGATTTTCCTCTGTGGGCCCAGAGCTCACATCTCAAGAACAGTCCTCCCCCTCCCAGCTGGCGAGGGGGGCCGGCGGGGGACAGGGCACCTGCTTCATTAGTACAGACAAGCTCATTAGCAGAGGCAGCGCTCAGCTCTTCTTAGATAAAGGAAGGAAGAAGGAGCCCGGGGCAGGTGACGAGTCTCTAGGCCAGGTTAATTGCGAGACAGAAAGGGAATCTCCCATCGCAACTAACAGCTTCCTTTTCAAGGAACCCAAGTGCCGGCCAAACCCCTTTGGGCTCCCTGGCAAGGCCTGCGATCCAAACGTGGAGAACCAAATACCAGGATGGACAAGGGGTGGTCTCCTCGGGTCTGGGGTGGCCCTTAGGAAGGGCCCCTCTGCCCCCCCCATGACGGTTCCCCCGACTGTGAGCATGATCCCCAGATGCTGTCAGCGTGGCCCGAGATCCTCCGAGCCCAGATGCGTCCTCTGTGTCTTCTCTTTCCCACTCACTCATTTGTAAGTGTTTGCTGAGCTGAGCACCTACTATGTGCCGGGCCTTGGGGACTGGGGAGGGAGATGGGGAAACAAAAAATGAATGGAATGCAGGTCCTGCCCGCCCCCAAAAGGAGGAAAAGAAGGAAATGCATACAGAGCTGATCTCTGGGGAGCTCACAGCAGGGAGACCTGGGGTGTTCTAGGCAAGGTGCCCACGTGTTTGACTGCTGACAGGTGGGGGCGGGGGGGGGGGGAGTGGGGGGTGGTCTGTGACCAAAGACAACAAGTCATTTTCTGGCCGGGATGCACAGGGAGGGGGTGAATAGGTCTGGTGAGTCCCTCACATCCTCAGAGAGGCCTTCCCAGACCAGACCAGCCATCTAAAACAGACCCCCTCCCGGGGCGCCTGGCCAGCTCCATTAGAAGAGCAGGAGACTCTAGATCTCGGGGTCCTGAGTTCGAGCCCCATGTTGGGTGTAGAGGTTACTTGAAAAAGTAAATTTAAAAAACTTCTAGAAGTAATTAAAAATTATTGAAAAATAAAATGGACCCCTCCCTAGCTCTCCATTCTGGTCATATATCGTTCTAAGTACTGCTGTTACAAAGCTAAAGTAGAGACAGGCATAGTTCTGTCCCCCCCCCCCCGCCCCCAGCGGATCGCTGCTAATGATGGCTGTGGAGAGGGATCTGTTTTTTGAGGGTGGCTTTTCCACACGGCTGGGTGACTTTGGACAAGCCCCTAAACCCCTCTGAGCTCCTTATGTGAGATGAGAATTCCAGCCCTCCCTCAACCTGTCCTGTGGTTGGGTAAGGACTCCTGCATATTAACCAGACCCCAGAGTCTATATTATAATGGGTGTATTTCCAGCATTATTCTGGGCAGGGAAAGGGACTTCCTGAAGGGGTCAGAGAAGGTAGGAGGGACCCGCAGCAGTGACCTAGAAGACCACTGCCCCCCCAGCCCGGCAGAGCCCTCCTCTCAAGCCTACCCCACAGCCCCACTCAGCAAACCTAGAATCTCACCCCCAGTCTGCTGGCCTCATAGCCTGAGACAAGATCGTAAGAATTACGCAGCCAAACCCCCGCCCCCCCCCCGCCGTGTGCAGATGGGGAAACTGAGGCCAATCCAATTAAAAGCGAGCCCAAGGCCCTCTGCTCCGAGCTAGCTTCCCCCAGGTCCCGCACCCCCTACCCGCCAGGCAGGTGCCCCCACGCGGGCCCTCTCGCGCGCTTCCCCGCCCCCATCTCTGCTAAACTCAGCCCACGCGCCCGCCCGGCCGCAAGCGTAGAGCGACACTGCCATCTCGTGGCTATGCTGGCACTGCGGGCCTGGCCCGAACCGCAGAAGGAAGGGGGATACGAGGGGCCCTGGGCAGAGGGGTTTCCCCACCCCTGCCCCGGCTTTGGAACACCACCACCCCTCATCCTTGGCACCGCCAACGTTTCCAGCACACATGCAGCGACCCCCGTCGTGACCCATCCGTCGTCAGTTAAGATGCTCTTTGCCAAGACGGACTGTCCTTTTCCAATGCAAATACTCGCGTTCAGCTGGGATGGTCCGGGGAACACCCTCAAAGCCACCCTCCCGTTTCCACCACCTCGGGCCGCGGGGTGGGTGAGGAGGGCCTCTCAGAATAGCAGCTGGGCTCCCTTCAATAGGAAGCCAAGAAGAATACAATTGCTAGCACACCTGGATATACGGACAAGTGACAGAAGGAAGGGGGTCCCTTTCCCGGGACCCCCCCCATGCAAGTACCTCGAATCTCTCTGTCCCATTTCCGTATTTTCTGCACAGCAGCTGTTACTACCTGGCACCATGCGTCCAGGAGGACGAACTTCATCAGTGCTGGTCTCCCCCACTGGAAGGTCAGCCCCTGTCTTGTTCACCAAATGGCTGGTGACAGAACAGGGCTGGGCGCAAGGGGAAAGTCCAGGAAATGGTGGTGAAATGGGTGAGCGAGTGAAAGGGCACCCGATTAAGAGCTGAGCCCTCGGGAGGCGGCAGAAACCCCAAAAAGCCGGTGAAAATTGAGGACAGAAGGGGCTGGCGTCCCTTTCAGATAGAGCCCCAACAGGGTGGGGAGGCCCCGGGGAAGAGTGGCTTCCAGGGGTGGTTCGGCCGCCCCCCCCCCTCCTCGAGCCGCCCTCCCCCACCCCCCAGCAGGGGATTTTGGAACAAGTTTTAACCGCTCTGGGGCAGAACAAACATTTAACACACACCAGGCAGGCACTGCTCTAAGGGCTTTCCACGCTTCAGGTTTTTTAATTTATTTTTTATTTGCTTATATTTATTGCTGTAAAGTAAATGTTTTCTAATTTATAGCTGTGAAGTACACATAACATAAAACTGACCCTTTTGACCATTTCAAAATGGCATTTCGGACATTCATGGTGCTGTGCACCCATCACCCATATCCGGTTCCAGAACTTTCTCGACACCCCAAAGCGAAACCCTGTGCCCAGCTACTCCCCCGCTGCCCTCAGCCTCCGGCCAGCACGGAACTACTTTCTGCCTTTATGGCTTTGCCGCTTCTGGACATCTCATCCAAGCGGGATCTCACCACGTGCCGTCTTTTGCGCCCGGCTTCCGCACCCAGAGCAGGCCCATCCACGGTTGTGGCCTGAATCAGTACCTCACTCCTCGTTTCTAACTGAAGAATGCTCCATTGTGTGGGTAGGACACATTTTTGTATCCATTCGTCGGCTGTTGGGCGTTTGGGTTGTCGGCACCTTTTGCTACTGTGAATAGAGCTAGGCTGAACACTTGTCTACAACCTTTTGTCACCTGTTTTCAGGCCAGGTTTGGGCTGAAACCCATTTTTAGTTCATCGGACCCTCACAACCATCTGCTCCACAAACCATAAAAGGCTGAGGAAACTGAGGCACGGAAAGCTTAAGCAATTTACCTGTGGGCACACTGCCGGCCAGCTAGGGGCACGATCAGATTTGACCCAGTCTGACTCTGGGGTCTGTTAGCCGCCGGGGTGGGTGGGATGTGTCTTTCCCACCCACTGTTGCCTCAGCACAGCCCAAGACCCCCAGAACTGCCAGACGCAGCCCACTCTCCTTCCCAGCAAGCTCCCAACTGGCTTAAGTGGCAACCTCAGCCCTTTGGGGGGGGGGGGAGTCCTGATAGGTGTCAGCCAATCACCTTCGGTCCTGGCAAGGGACCACGCTAGAGGAGGCCTGTGACCCAGTGCCGACCAATGCGATCCATGTAGAAGGTAGTTGTGGGAAGCTTGCTTTCCTAGAACAGATGAGAGAGGCAAAGGGCCTGTTTTGCCCTCCACCCCTTCCTTCTTGCCATCTTGGAAAGTGAAGGTGTGATAGGAGGGCCCTGGCAGCCTCTTTTGGCCTTGAGGCACCACAGGACTACAGATGGCGGAACAGAAAGAGAGCTCCTGACAACATCTCTGAGCCGTAGCGCCAGCCTCCAGGCCAGACTTTCTGTTCACTGAGGTGATAAGCTGAATTGTTTAAACACAGCACCTCGGATATTAACTACCGGTAACCAAAAGCAGCCTCAGGGATAGAAGTAGGTCTAGGAAAAGCCCTGAGTGGACCGTGATATGTATTTACCACTCAACAAAATACCTCAAGTCAACAGGTGGAAAATACAAATATATAAATATATATATAATTAAATATTAGAATATTATAAATATAAATATAAATTATATATAATATATATAAATATTATATATTTATGTATAATATATATACATTATATATATATAAATATATATGTATATAAAACACATTGGGTGTTAGACATCACCTAACAAAATAAAACCTTTTTTCAAAAAGCAGCGGTCTTGTCCCTGCACCTTCATACGTGCAGTTCTTCAAGGTGGGTCCCTGAAGAACGGATCACCAAGTGAAAGCGGGTACGATTCAGGAATTTTCGCATCAAGGGCCTCTCGGAAAAGCTGTGCCAATTCAAATTCCTAGGCGTGCGTAGCGGTTCGCGCAAATCTTAACTGGAGGTCTATGAATTCAACCTCATTTGTTTTATTCATTTTTAATATACAATCTGGTTTATCCAATTAATAAAAGATTTCCCATTTGGGTTAGTCCATTATACACTATGAATCTGTAAATATCCAGGAGACTGTCACAATGAAATTTAGAAATTCAATGAAATCGTCACTAGTTATAATCTTTTCATCACTTACTGTAATTGTTTGGCCCTTCGGTAAACCAGGGGTGTGAGGGATGGCATTGTGCCATTGTCAGCAAAACGGGGGGGGGGGCTTTTCCCATCTGCAGAGCTCTTTCTCCTGAGCACATCTGCCTTTACAGTTTTAAATGTTTTTTATTTATCTCACAAATTATATTTATTCTTTGGTCTTTGTTTAGGGGAGCTTCCTGTGGGAAACGGGGGGGCGTTCCAGATCACGCTGGGATTAGTGTGCATTAGCTTCTCCGCTTTTGCAAAGCTCCTGAGGAGGTACAGAAAATGATAAAACACGGGACAGGGTGAGGTACCCAAGCTGGAGTTGATCACTTGTTAAATCACTGCATTTAGCTACAAAGGACCGAGAGATGTCTTCTTGTCTGGAACCACAGGGCTCAGAACAGTGTTATAGTTGATAATGACAAAAACCAAAGCCAAGAGGGATGACTGGTTTGCACGACCGCAGTGTTCGCGGCTTCAGGCTTGGCTGCTTCCAGGAACCCAATGTCCTCAGGACTCCGTGTCAGAAGAAGAACGGCAGGGGCGCCTGGGTGGCTCAGTCTCAGTCGGTTGAACTTGAACGTCCGACTTCGGCTCAGGTCATGATCTCGCAGTTCGTGGGTTTGAGCCCCACGTTGGGCTCTGTGCTGAGAGCCCGGAGCCTGTTTTGGAATCTGTGACTCCTCCTCCCCCCTCTCTGTCCCCTCCCCCACTCGTGCTCTCTCTCTCTCTCTCTCTCTCTCTCTCTCTCTCTGTCAAAAATAAATAAACATTAAAAACATTTTTTTAAAGAATGTCAGGAAGAAAGTATTACTGGCCTCGGAGAGGTCATATGCCCATCCCTGAACCAATCACTGGGCTCAAGGGATGGAATAAGCTAATTGGCCAGGCTGGAGTCACGTGCCCAACCCCAGCGGGGGGAGAGCATCAGCCCTGCCCAAACTGCACAGCCTGAGAGCCGGGTACGCGGGGAGTCAAGGGCAGACGTCCAGGGTAAGTGGATTCAACGTTAAGAACAGACCCAGAAAGAACACTGCTCCACCGATGAGACAGCGCCCTCCTCGCCCTTGGACACTCCCAAAACACACTTTCTTTTTTTTTTTTTTTACTGTTTATTTTTCACAGAGAGAGACACAGAGCATGAGCGGGGGAGGGGCAGAGAGAGAGGGAGACACAGGATCGGAAGCAGGCTCCAGGCTCTGAGCCGTCGGCCCAGAGCCCGACGCGGGGCTCGAACCCACGAACCGTGAGCTCGTGACCTGAGCCGAAGTCCGACTGAGCCACCCAGGAGCCCCTAATTTACATTCTTAAAGGCATAAGCATCATCTGTGTCTTCTGCCTACTGAATGAAAGTGTGTTTTGGGGCTCCTGGGTGGCTCAGTTGGTTGAGCTTGAGCGTCCGACTTCGGCTCAGGTCACGATCTCACGGTCTGTGGGTTCGAGCCCCATGTCGGGCTCTGTGCTGGCAGCTCGGAGCCTGGAGCCTGATTCAGAGTCTGTGTCTCCCTCTCTCTCTGCACCCCCCCCCCGCTTGCACACTCTCTCTCTCTCTCTCAAAAATAAAAACATTTTTAAAAAAGAATATAAATCAAAATTTTTCATGCAATCACGTTTCCTCAAGCATGTTTGCACTGAACAAATCCCTGCACTTTGGACGCTAGAGCCGGGGCACCCCAGCGTCTCACCGTCGACACCTCTAAGTAAGGCGGCAGAAGCCCAACGCGGAGCATCACGTTGAGTGATGAGTCCTCAGCACGCTCCCGCCTTAGAGAAGGACACGCCGCGGCGTCAGCTCCGGTCCCCGGCTACGGGCGCCCCTGAACACCTGATCGACTGAATGTGAGCCTCTTTCTCCTACTGTTTACTAAGACCCTCGGTGTGTGATGGGCCACTGAACCATCCCAGGAAAATCAGAGGGGGCGCTTTCACCCCCATTTCACAAATGAGGAGACTGAGGCTCAGGGGGTGAATCCACGTGCTTTAAATCACGAAAAATGGCACCGCCGGGGTTGGGGGCAAGACTAACTGTCCCCAAAGCCCTCTCCGAGTTCTTCCTCGGGCCCCTCAGAGGGCCATTCCTGACGGAGAGATGCCGAGCTGCCTGGGAAACCGCGGCCCGTGTCACATCCTCCCCGGAGAGGCTGCTCCCAGACGAGGGGCCTGGCTAGCACGGCCACACGGCTGTGGGGACAACCAACTGCCCGGCTTCTCCCACCAGCGCCGGGCTGGAACTGGGGGGTGAGACCTGGGCTCTCAGGACCAACAGACAGAGCCTCCCGTACAGAAACCCACTGTCGGGGAGGGCGGGGGCCCCAAAGCATTCGGATCCTTGCCGTGGAAATTCATGTGCGGTCGAGATGCCACAGTGCTGAGCTCCGCGGCAGCCCCCAGGCAGCCCGCACCTGTTCTGGGGGGGGGGGGGGCAGGGGTACCGCTGAGTTTATTAAATGCAGCGGTTAAAGGCCCCCTGGGTATCGCCTCCTTGGAACCACACCATCTAAATTTCACCGCGATCGTCTTGACATTTGCAAATTCATAACGTATAATGAGCTCACCTGAAGTGGAAATCTTTTATTAATTGGAGACTATATAATAACAGTGAATAAATACAACAAACCAGGCTGACTTTGTGGCCGACCTCCAAGAAACTTGGGCCGCGGAGGCAGGTTTCGCACTCGTGACCCTTGGGGCCTGAGGACCGGGCGGGCGGCTGAGGCCAGCGCCCACCCTCCTGCCCGGGTGGGTCCCCAGGCAGGGTGCACGAGTCCCCCACCAAGACAGAAGGCGCTTCTCGGCGGGATGCTGTGCTACCTGAATCCCTTAGGGGCGCTGGGACACTTTGGGACGCGTGGCTCACAGGTGGCAGAGCCCAGAGGGCAACGCTTGTCAGTCTCTTTCTGCGCCCACCCTCGGCTTCTCCTCTCGCTGCGATTTATGGAACAAAGCTACGCTTCCGTCCCGAGACGTGGGTGCCCAGGGCGGGACACCGGCCACGGGCCCACCCTGAGGTCCACCGCCGCCCGCAGGTGCCCCGTCGGCCCCGGGGGCCTCCTCACGCCGTGTCAGGACCCCTCTGTCCCATTTGAAGCGAGGCCTTATTTCCAGGGCTCTTCTGGAGAGCTTGCGCACGCAGCTAAGAGGAGAAGCTATAAACACTAAGTAAAACCGTTTGAAGCTGTGCTGACAGCTCCTCGCAGAACGAAGGCCTTGGTTATGTAACGAGGCCGCCTGGGGAAGGAACGCTTGTGCCTGCTCAGGGTTTGCAAAAAAAGGAAAAACAGGTTAAAAAAAAAAAAAGGTAAACCTGCCCTCCTCAAGCCTCACTCATTCGTTATTCTCCGGACGGATCTTTACTGAGCCCCTCGTATGCGCCAGGCACCGCCATACGTTCCGGGGCTGTGCCAGAGAACCAGACCAAATTCTGGAAAGCTCGTGGAAAAGCGGACATTCTAGTGTGGGGAGAAAGATCGTAAACCGAGTAAGCAGGCAAAACCTATAAGCGGGTCAGACGAAACTCGGTGCGAAGAAAAGTAAAACAAAAGTTGTTTGTGTTTTTTTTGTAATGTGTTGTTTTGATTATTTTTTTAATTAAAAATTTTTAAAGTAAACTCTACCCCCAACGTGGGGCTCAAACTCACGACCCTGCGATCAAGAGATGCGTGTTCTACTGACTGATCCCTAACAAAGCATCTTTAAAGGTTTTTGTGAGGGTTTTTTTAATGTTTATTTATTTTTGAGAGAGAGAGCATGAGCTGGGGAGGGGCAGAGAGAGAGGAAGACAGACAGACTCTGTGCCGTCAGCATAGAGCCCACTGCAGGACTTGAACTCCCAAATCGCGAGATCATGGCCTGAGCCGACATCAGATGCTTAACTGACTAAAGTCATCTAGGTGCCCCCGAAGAAAATATGTTTAGAGTGGAAGAAAAAAGAGTCAGAAAAGGCTCCCCTGAAAAGGCGCCATTTGAGCAAACACTTGAAAGGATGAGAGAAAGAGCCACACCGGGGAGACAGACAGTAAGAACAGCAAGTGCAAAGGCCCTGGGGTTGGATGGTGCCACAGGCAGAAAGGCATAAATGGAGACCCACGGCCCGGACTGGGAACTTCGCAGACTCCGTGGCCAGAAGACAACAGCTCCTGACGACAGGAAGCAAACTATGCAGCCGCCAGGAAGCAGATGTGCTGGGCTGGCGGGGCAGGGAGACAGCTTCCGGGGGAGGAGGGATGGGGGTGAGAGCTGATTCATCCCTGCAGTGTCTGGCAGGCAGAATTCTCAGATGGCCGGAGATTCCCACCCTGCACAGTCCCAGGCCTGTGAATATGGTGGGTTTTGTTCCTGGACAGGTTATGTTACGTGGTGCCCTTGACGTTAAGAAAGGCACGTGGTATCACGTGATCCCTTGGAAGAGACTGGGCTCTTCCCAGTCAGATATTTGAAACAAGAGCCGTTCTCCATCGCCGGCTGTGAAGCTGGACGGGGCGGCCCCAGAAGGGATGTGGGTGGTCTCTAACCGCCACGAGCTGCTCCCAGGTAACGGTCAGCCGGGAAGGGGGATCTCAGGCCTACCGCCGCTGGAACTGAACTTCACCCCCACCGCTTAGGCTTGGAAGAGGGTCCGAGGTCCCGATGGGCACCCAGGCATGTTGTGTCTGGTTCCTGACCTGCAGAGCTGTGAGTGAGGAAGTCATTTGAGCCCTAAGTCTGGGGTAACTTGTAATGCGGCAACAGGAGACCAAGGAACACTCGTGAAATGTTTTTGAGGACCTACCTGCTATGTGCTGGAGACACGGCCATGGACAAGACAGATAAGGTCCCTCCCCGAATGGGGCTTACATTCAAATTAGGGAAACAGACGGCGAGCAAGGAAACAAACCAGATGATGTCGGACGGCGGCAATGCTGATCCCTGAAAGATGGGGGGCCCTGGGACCCGGACCGCGGGCGAGGCTTCCAGCCAGTGGGGCCCGTGCCACAAACCAGCCCCCACCAGGCAGAAGCCTTAGCCACGTGGCCGCTCCAAAGCCCTGTGGGATTGGCCCACCCCTCCACCCTCGTCTCCCGCCGCTCTCTTCCTCTCTCCTTGTGCGGAAGCCTCTGGCCCTCCTCTTCCGCCAACACACCACGCTTGTTCCCACCTCAGGGCCTTTGCACCCGCTACTTCCTTCATCACACGCCTGGCTTCTCATGTATCCAGTTTCTCCCGCAAGATCGCCTCCTCAGAGCCCTCTGCCAGCCACCCCCCCCCAAGAAGCCCTCCCCACCTGCACGTCTATTTGCCCGCCATGTTTTATTGTCTTCTTCTTCTTCTCAAAAATTATCTCCCTTATTAATTTACGTGTCGCCAATCTCCCCCACCGGAATGTAAGCTCCAATACTGCAGACACCGTGCCTTTCGCTGCCATTTCCCAGAACCGAAAACAGCTCCCGGTACATAAGAGACGTTCAATAAATATCCACTGACTGAATGATTGGAAAATTCCTCTGATCAGTCAGAGGTTGTTTTTATTTCTTCCCAGAGATGGGGGGGGGGGGAGGAGGGTGGAAAGCAGCGAAGAAGGAATAATTCATAGAAAAATGAAAATCCTAAGCTATAGCGAGACATCCATTTGCATAATGACAAGCATCTGATTTTTAATATAATTCCACCTCCAAAGTAAATGTGAGCTATTCAAATGGAGCTGGGCCCCAGGAAAGGGCTCAGCTAAACAGGGGGCAGCAGTCACAGGGGCGCAGATCAAAACCTCCCTGGAGGTTTCGGGGGTTGCTCTGCAACCCTCCCTTGCAGAACAATCTCCGTTTGTGCCCGGCCTAACCCAACACTCATTACCAGCTTCCTTCTGCCTTGCCGCCTCACCGCCTACAGACGGGAAGGCTGAACACTTATTTTCCCGGGCCTTCTTGGAAGACCTACTTCTGTCCAGTGAGACGAATGGTGTGGAAATGGTCTGGGAGTGCCTCTGCCTACCAGAAAGGGAACGGGGGAGCCTAATCGGGCCCCAGCCCTTCTTCTGGCCTTAAACAGTGCTGTGATTGCTGGAGTTACGGCAGCCATCTTGTGACTGTGAAGAGAAGACCGGGAGAATCACAGAGACTTTTGGCCCTTCCTTGAGCAGCTTTATCATCACCCAAAGATGACCACTTCTGGAATACACATTGTGATGTGTGTGTGTGTGTGTGTGTGTGTGTGTATACATATATATGTGTGTGTATGTGTATATATATACACATATATATGTGTCTGTGTATACATATATGTGTGTATATATACATATATTCTTTTTTTTTTAAAGTAAATCCTTCTTAAGCCACAAGAGTGAAGTTTCCTGTTACCTGCAAGCAAAAACCATTTCTTACCAATAGGTATGGTTTCAGGTAGCTCAACAGAACCAAAGTTTTGTCTCTTGTCGAAGCAACTTCATGGCCGCGACCTCATCTCATCGACTCAACGCCCCTGAGAGACTGGATGGGCAGACTTCAGTTTCCCCACTTGTCAGATGAGAACTCTGAGACTCAGAGAGAGGTCAAGGGGCCTGCCGAGCCTCACACGGCTTTGTGGCGACAGCTGGAACTCAGGACTAAAACTGGGCTTCCAGATTCCCAGTCCGACACACGGAAAGACAAGAACCCGTGATATAAAACAGGATAACAACAACAACAACAACAACAACAACAACAAGCGCAAAACAAACCAAAGAACCCCAGCCATCATCACAAACCTCTATTCTATGGCTTTAGATTAAGAGAAAACCGTTGGGATTCACGTACCAACCCAGGATCCGGTGGCCCGGGCTTTTCCCCAGCGCGGAAAGCCAGCAGCAGCTCTCAACCACCGCAGACGGTGTGAGCCCGTCTGCCATACAGAGCAGCGGGACGTGCCTTGGTCTGCAGGGGTCTTTGACAGGGACAAATCGTCCCAGGGCCCCTGGGAATCACATAGATGGGAAGCCTGCCGGAGTACAGCTTAGCACCTCAGTTCATAGCAAAGGAGAGGCAGCCCAAGGCATTCGCTGCAAGGACGAGGAAAAAGTCAGCGGCCCCGAGAGGGGCAGAGACAAAAACCGGTGGCAGAGACAACAGCGGCCATGACCGCGCGGGGCCCACGAAGCCAACCCCACGCCCTGCATTTGGGGCCCAGGAGAGGCCCCTGTATCCACAGGGGGCTGGATGGTTCTGCGTACTTGTCTTACCCTCTCCGCCCCACCTAACAGACCATAGTCCCTGGGTCTACAATTTCAGGGCGGAACGTGACTTCCATGAAAAGAGATGCAAAAGTGTGAACTTTTCATGTTTTGTCTCCCTAAACCCCCGGCTCTATGGTTCTGGGATCATAAACACAGATGTCCACGGGGGCCAAGCTAAGTCACGTAAAGGAGTGAGATAGGGCAGGTGTGGGGCAGCAGGGAGTGGTGCAGACTGCAGCCAAATGGAAGAACACACACACTGTATACAGACACTCAGGTTTCTTTTCTTTTTTTTTAATGTTTTTCAACGTTTTATTTATTTTTGAGAGAGAAAGAGAGAGAGAGACAGAGCACAAGCTGGGGAGGGGCAGAGAGAAAGGAAGACCCAGAATCTGAAGCAGGCTCCAGGCTCTGAGCTGTCAGCACAGAGCCCCCAACACGGGGCTCAAACCCACGAACCGTGAGATCATGACCCGAGCCGAAGTCGGACGCTTAAACGACGGAGCCACCTGGGCACCCCCAGGTTTCATTTTTAAGAAGTGGTCCTGGTGAACAGGTGGGTGCATCCCAGGACTGAACAAGATTTCGGGAAACCACAGGGGAATCGGGGCTCCGGTCAAAAGGAAATTTGAGTAGAAAGAGGAACGTGAATTATCATGGTAGACGCCTGTCCTGTGAGCCCCCTGTGCGCATGTGGGGGATTCCCCGCTGGGTGCGTCCTCACAAAAAACAGCAGCTGCCTCACACCAATAAATGCTAATTGATCGTTTTATTTTATTTTTTAAGTTTTGTTAATCTAAGCAATCTCTACACCCAACGTGGGGCTCGAACTCACAACCCTGAGATCAAGTCACGCATTCCGCCAACAGAGCCAGCCAGGTGCCCCGTGATCAGTTTAAAATAAGAATGGTGAGGGGCGCCTGGGTGGCGCGGTCGGTTAAGCGTCCGACTTCAGCTCAGGTCACGCTCTCGCAGTCCGTGAGTTCGAGCCCCGTGTCGGGCTCTGGGCTGACGGCTCGGAGCCTGGAGCCTGTTTCTGATGCTGTGTCTCCCTCTCTCTCTGCCCCTCCCCCGTTCATGCTCTGTCTCTCTCTGTCTCAAAAATAAATTAAAAAAAACGTTAAAAAAAAAAATTTAAAATAAGAATGGTGAGGGGTGCCTGGGTGGCTCAGTCGGTTGAGCGTCCGACTTTGGCTCAGGTCATGATCTCCCGGTTCGTGGGTTCGAGCCCCGTGTCGGGCTCTGTGCTGACAGGTGGGAGCCTGGAGCCTGCTTCGGATTCTGTGTCTCCCTCTCTCTCTGCTTCTCCTCCGCTCACACTCTGTCTCTGTCTCTGTCTCTCTCAAAAATAAACATTAAAAGAACTTTTTTAAATAAATAAACGAAGAATGGTGAGAGCTAAAACTCAGAATGCTTGAGCTCCTTCAACATGTTTCACACATGCTGTCATTTACACAGCCCTGCAGGGGTGGACACAGTTGTTTCAATGCAAGTGAGCAAACGGGCACACGTGTTGCCCCAGGTCGCACAGACACTGCCCGGCGGAGTCGGGAGTCAAGGCCACCCGGTCTGGCTCCCGAGCCCACGGGCTCGATCCCCCGCCTCCCCTCCCCCCTCCCCATGACAAGGGCGTGACAGTGCTGGGCACCCGGGCCGACCTGACGGCAGAGAGACAGGGAGACGCGACCCCGGGGACGGAGCCGTGTCCGCTGTCCAGGGATTCAGGGGCCGGCAGCCTCAGCAGGCTAATTCTGTGCCTGCTTCTCTGTCTGGACGTCCTCGATCTACCCGTTCGGGGAGCATCTTTTTTGCCACTTCCCAACAGCACCGTCATCACCCCCGGTATCGTTTCCGTAAAGCCCTTTTCGGCCTGAGGCCACGACTCGGTCTCTTTGTGCACGTGCGGGTGTCCTGGTGGACACAGCTCCGTCCGAGGCACCGGTGCATCTGTGACCCGAGCCCTCCGGCCACTGTGCTGACAATAAGCTAGCTCCCTTGTGACTTGATCCCTAAGATCCAGGGGGTCTGGTCTTCGCAACTCGCCAGTCCTGGATTCAGAAAACCCTGGCTTTCTGAAGTCTGAGGCCTTACCGGGAGGGGACCAAGGCCGCAGCTAAACCCCCGTTCCGGAATGATCGCACCCGTCCTGGTGACAGCGGCCAGGACCGCAGCAGGCAGTACGGTCTGACCAGGGATCTCGATCTGACCCAGACGCAGGTTTTACTGCCTTTCACCATTATTAAGAATTAGCTCTGTGTCATTAGCACACCGAGCCATCAACTTAAACCTGTCCGGCCATCTGGACAAGGCTCTTGCTGACAGCACGGAGCCCAGATGGACACTGTTAGGAGAGCTATGAGCGGAGACCAGCTAAGAGGAAGAGAGAGAAAGACACAAAGGCGGAGCGACAGAGACAGAATGAGATCCGCGTGCCATATGCCCATTTCCCAGATGTGGACACTGAGTCCCACGGGACAAGCTGGCTAAGGGCCAGGCCCTCTGAACTCACGGCCTTCCAAGGCAGGTCTGCTCTCTGAGCCTGACCAGAAGCGTTTCCCCTTCCCTTCCGCGCAGAGGGTTCAGGGTTTCCTCTGGGGAGCTACATTCTCTCCTGGAGTCAAGCTGCAGACCCACAAGGGGCCACGTGACCCGAACCTGGCCAATCCTCCACAGGGAGGGCTCCCGCAATATCAAGCCCTGGGAGTCAGGCCCACGGACTTTGCTGGAACTCTTGGGAAAGGCCCTGCGAAGACCAGCTTCCTAGATGACAAGGATGCACGTCGGGCGACCGGGGAATCGGGCGCTGACGTGAGATCGGGCGTTTCCACATGACTTGATGGAAAGCAAGAGCTTGACTGGGGGGCCCCTGCGGAAGGTACGGGGGGAGAGGCGGAGCTGGGCGGGGGCTTCGAGCCCCCCATCTGGACATGACTGCACAGGACACCTGCACTGGTGCTGAGCAGAGGTGCCCACACCCCGACCACCCTCCCCTCTGCTGCCCCATCCTGGTCCAAGTCCCGGTCCCTGGCGGGGTGCAGCTCAGACGCACAGGGAGACCCCACAGGGTGCCCACTGACCTGTCGCTTGCCACGGAAGGTCTCCTCGCAGGGAGACACAGCAGTGGCCCCAGGGCAGGGCACACGGAACATCGGTGGCCTCTTGCTACCTGGCAAGGGCAGCGGCCTGATGGTAACTGGACACAGAGGGCAGCAGCACCCTTGGTGGGACAGAGGAGATGCACCCAGGACCCGGTCTGAGGTCCTGGATACAGCCATGCTTGAAATCCATACCCAGACTTCTTGGTGGCATTAGCCAATAGAGCATCCCTTTGTTTGTTTGTTTGTTTGTTTGTTTTGAGAGTGCATGAGCAGAGGAGGGGCAGGGACAGAGAGAATCCCAAGCAGGCCCTGCACTGCCAGCACAGAGCCCAACGCAGGGCTCGATCTCAGGAACCATGAGATCCTGACCCACCTGATCCGAAACCAAGAGTCGGATACTTAACCACTCAGCCGACTGAGCCGCCCAGGCTCCCCAGATCTTCCCTTTTCTAAAGCCGGATGGGTTGGGTGTTTTCACTTGCTCTCCAAAGAATCTAAAGTTCTTGGTCAAGCCAGCTCCTTTAAGTTTGATAAGTGAATATTTTAGTTAATGGAATCCTGTGGAAACTTTCACAGATCAAAGTGAGCAGGGGACGTAGGCTGCAGACACAGCCCAGTCCATCCCCTCAGCCACAGCCGCTGGGTCAAGGGCAGCTACGGGAGACAGCGTGCGACTCGTTCTAGGACACACGGTAGAAGGCTGCATTCATATTCCTACCTCTAAAATACATTCAGACATCAACAATTACGCGGCTAAAATTCAGTGTCGCTTTTTTTCTCGCTGATGGTCTCCTATCAGAGAAAGTGGGTAACCAACATTTTTCAAAGTATACGATTTTTTCTGAGACTCAATAACCAATAGAAAGTCGTAGTCAAGACTACAGACCCTGGAGCTGGAGGCACTTCCCGGCTGTGTGACCTCGGGCAAGTGGCCCAGACCCTGTGCCTCGATTTCACCATCTGTGTAATGGGGAAATGACAGCACTCACCCTCAGGCACCTGACAGGAAGATTCGACGAATTCTTGAATATAGACGTGCCTGAAACAGTGACTGCCACGTAATGTCATATAAAGCTCGTCATCAATGATATAATCATCATCGATAACATAATATAATAGAACGTTCTCTGGAACATTTCGAGCACCGTCCCTATACATCGCCATTTTCCCAAACTTGACCTTTGTACAAAAGAAAAGGCTGCTCCCACCCCTGACAGCTTGGACGAAGCTGATGAGCGGACAGACGGCCAGCCATCACCTTCCGTCAGTCTGTCTTCTCCTGGGGAGAAAACACACAGGCAAAAACAACGCTCTATAACCCAATTTGAGTGCCTCGTTACAATTATATAATGCTAATTGCCGGCTTTGTGTTCCATTTGGCAACTTGTTAAAGTAATTGAACAAAATATAACTAATGAACAATTATAATGAAGTTCATAATTAGGTCCTTGAAGCACTTGATATGGAAAATAGTTCAGATGCTTTTAAAAAAAAAAAAAAACTGTACTCAAGGGAGGTGAGGCAGACTGAGAAATCGGGGAAGCTGTGAATGGTTTCTCTGGTTCTCGAAATGAATCAAGCCCCCCGCCCCCAATCACTACTCAGTACCAGCCCTTAGAGCCGAGATGCTAATTTCAACGAGAGAGTGGATGTGAGCGCCTCACCCAAAGTGTGGCCCACAGTAGGTGTGCAAGAAATATTAGCTCCCTCCCTCCCATGGGGTCTTGCCCAGGAGACTGCCACACAGTAGGTCCTCAGAAGCGTAGCTAAGAGGAGAGAACGTAACTCTGCGTCTCCTGAGGACCTCCTTCCTCCCCGTCAACTCAAGATCCGCAATGACTGGGGGGGGGGGCGCAGTTCACAAAGTCAGACGTGCAAGACCGTGGTCATCTCACGTGCTGGCCACCCCCACACCCATTCCCGCTCTCGAGGTGGAAAGCCTACCGCTACAGGAGCACGTTCCTAGCGAGGCCCCCTGGCAGACCCGGCCTCACACTGGGCCAAAGCTAACGCTGCCAGAAATGGGACCGGTCCACAGCACGCGGCCCCAGATACGACGCGGCAAGAAGCGTCCAGCATCACCTCCGTGCGGTCCTGCTGCAAGCTCCCGACCGAATCACACCAGGCAGCTCCATCCAAGGGGCCCCGCTGCCAAGCGGCTGGCCTGGCCTCTTCAACAGACGAGTGTCGCGGAAGGCAAAGGAAGTTTCGGGCAGTGCGTGCGATTAACAGAGGCTCAGGAGGCATGGGTTTTGTTCTGCCGTGAAGGACATTACGGGGACAACGGGTGAAATCTGCAAAAAGGTCGACACATTGGATCATAGCATTGTTTCCATGTTAATTCCCCGATTTTGATCATTGCGCCGCGGTTACGTAAGAGAATGCCTTTGTTTTTCGGAAACACACAATGGAGTATTTAGGGATAAAGGGACATTCTGTCTGCAACTGACTCACGCAATTCAGAAGAAATACACGTGTGTGTGTGTGTGTGCGTGTGTGTGTGCGCGCGCCCATGTGAGGGGAGAGAAAAAAGAGAGAATAAAGCAAATGTTAACATTTGGAGAATGTGAGTCAAGGATATGGGTATTTTTTTTGTGCAATGCTTGCAACTTTTCTTCTAGTGAGATTATGTCAAAGCAAAAATGAGGGGAGAAAAGAAGGATTGCAGTACCTGCTTCCCAGCCTCCTTCGTAGCTAGGGGTGGCCCTGAGAAACGGCCCTGGCCGATGAATTAGAGGGGAAGACTGCTGGGGAACTTTCTGGGGAAAACATTCCCACAGGGAGGGCCACGAAAATTCTTCTTGCTGCACTGGCCGCCCCACGGCCCCGCATCCTGCCATTGACGCAGATGTGTGAGGACGTGATGCCGACGCCGTGGCAGCCACCTTGTGACCGCGAGGAGAAGGCCAAGTAACTCGCAAAGACGGTGCCCAGAGAGCTTCATAGTGATCCCGGCTTAGGAGGTTACAGGAGATCATTAAATGCCTGTGCTCGTTAAATCCCTACTCTCTGGGCATTCTGTTCCTTGCTGCCGAAGCATCCCAGCTCTCCTACCGCTCGCTACCCACCCAGGCCGTCCCTCAGGAAACCAGAGCCCCTCTGCTCTTAGAACCAATAAGGAATCTGGGGACTTGCTGCCAGAGGAGTCACCCGGGGAGCCAGGCTCCCCTCACCCCATACCCAGCAATGTCTCCTCTCTCGGCTTCTCCTCCAGTCCAGAGAATCTTCTGGTCTGCTGGGGGTGGGGCAGGGAAACCCCGCTCCTCATCATGCTTTTTTCCCTATTTTTTGTCTGTCTTCCTGTACACCCAGCTCTAGACTTCAAAAAGTAAAAGCTACAGGGGCGCCTGGGTGGCTCAGTCGGTTGGGCGTCCGACTTCAGCTCAGGTCACGATCTCTCGGTCCGTGAGTTCAAGCCCCGCGTCGGGCTCTGTGCTGACAGCTCAGAGCCTGGAGCCTGCTTCGGATTCTGTCTCCCTCTCTCTGCCCGTCCCCTGCTCACACTCTGTGTCTGTCTGTCTGTCTCTCAAAAATAAAAAAAGATCTTAAAAAAACATAAAAAGTAAAAGCTATAAAAAATTTAAATAGTAAAAAAATTTTAAGTAAAAGTTATAAAATAACTCTTCTCTCTGCCCCCCGCCCCCCAAGCTCCCTTTCCCTTTCTGTCTCTCTCCTTCTTCGTTCACCGTTCTGGTTCACACAGACCCCAGCTGCCCGGGGGGGGGGGGCAGGAAAGGGTCAAGGAAAGAGTGAAATAAATGAAGAAAAAGATCACTTCATCTGGCAAATATGAATCCCTCCACCCAACGACCTTTCACCAAGCACTGAGGTCCTCTCCACTCTGTCCCTCCCCCTCGGAGGCCTCCTCCCCTTCCTCCCCTACTAGGCTCTGCCTGTCCCCATCGCGCTCGGCACACAGTCCCAGGCCCCAGGTTTGTCAGCTTCCCGCCCTCGAAAGGCCTCCCCTCCTCCGCCTGTGGGAGGCCCAACCCTCCTTCAAGTTCAAGTCCGACAGGGGGCCCCTCTACCGGCCAGGGCAGACTTTTCCGCTGCGGGAACAGTCAAGCCCACCTGTCGGTGTTTATTTCACTCCGCAGGCCCGCCGCAAGCTGGAGGGGAGGCTCTGTCCATCATAACCACCCAGGACCCGTCCCGCTGACTGACGGGCCAGCTGCCCTGTGAGAGGGGGCGGGGGGCTCGGGGGGGGCTTGGAGGACAGGCCCTACAGCAGCAAACCGCCCTGGAGGTGACCTACTGGCCTTTCCAGACGGCCAGACTCAACCTGGATCGCTCTGTCCTTTTTCTTGAGGGCTTTCTACACCTGGGTTTTGCCCTTTTTCCAGATCATAAATTTTTCACGGCAAGTCTTCCTTAAATCATCAACGCCTGCGGGCACCTGGGTAGCTCAGTCAGTTGAGTGTCTGACTCTTGATTTTGGCTCAGGTCCCAGGGTTGTGGGATCGAGCCCCACATCGGGGTCCACACTCGGCCTCGAGCCTGCTTGGGATTCTCTCTCTCTCTCTCTCTCTCTCTCTCTCTCTCCCTCGGCCCCTCTCCCCTGCTCATGCTCTCTACAAAAATAAAAACATCAATGCGTTTTCTGCAGACCATGAAAAGCAGAATCTCTAGGAGTAGAACCTGGGAATCAGTATTTTTTTTTAAGTTTTATTTATGTATTTATTTTGAGAGAGACGGGGGGGCAGAGGATCCAAAGCGGGCTCTGTGCTGAGAGAGCAGGGAGCCCAACGTGAGACTCAAACTCACTAACAGCGAGACGGTGACCTGAGCCGAAGTCAGATGCTTAACTGACTCAGCCCCCCAGGCGCCCCTCCGGCATCCAGATCTCAGTTATATCTCGCTGTGGGAAAATACACGTAACGCAGAGTTTTCCACCTTAACTCCGTACAAGCGCACAGTTCGGTGGCACCACGGCCACGCTGCCGAGCGGCCATCGCCACCATCCGCCTGCAGAACTTCTCATCCTCCCAAACAGAATCTCATGTTAACACTCACTCCCCCTGCCCTTTCCTCCAGCCCCCAGTGAGCTCTGTTCCACTTTGTCCCTCTGAAATTGCGTGTCTCATGCGAGTGGCATCCTACGACGTCTGGCCTCTCTCACTTAGCGTGTTTTCTTTTTTTTTTTTCAACATTTATTTTTGGGACAGAGAGAGACAGAGCATGAACGGGGGAGGGGCAGAGAGAGAGGGAGACACAGAATCGGAAACAGGCTCCAGGCTCCGAGCCATCAGCCCAGAGCCCGACGCGGGGCTCGAACTCACAGACCGCGAGATCGTGACCCGGCTGAAGTCGGACGCTTAACCGACTGCGCCACCCAGGCGCCCCTCACTTAGCGTGTTTTCAACGTGTGTCCACGCTGTAGTGTGGGTCAGTTTCACTTCCTTTTACGGCTGAATCGGACTCCCGTGTGTGGACAGACCACAACCTGTTCTTCCCGGCATCTGCCGATGGCCACGCGGGCTGTTTGCACCTTGTGGCTGCTCTGAGCGGTGCTACTCTGAACACGTGTGCAAATGTCTGTGTAAGTTCCCGATTTCAAGTTTTTTGGAAAATATAGCTAGGACTGGACTCACCGGGTCACACGGAAGACCTACAGTTACCTTTTTTTTTTTCTTAATGTTTATTTCTTTTTGAGAGACAGAGAGAGACAGAGCATGAGCTGGGGAGGGGCAGAGAGAGAGAGGGAGACACAGAATCCGAAGCAGGCTCCAGGCTCCGAGCTGTCAGTGCAGAGCCCGACCGGGGCTCGAACTCACGAGCCTTAGGTTCATGGCCTGAGCTGAAGTCAGACGCTCAACTGATGAACCCCCCAGGCACCCCTGCGCTTACCTTTTTGAGGACCTGCCAAACTATTTCGACGGCGGCCACACATGTCATATCCCCACCAGCAACGCAAAAGGCTTGATTTCCCCACATCCTCACCGAAGCTCAACTTTTGGGACACATACATAAGCTCAAGCAACCACCCCATGGATCAAAATATGGAACACTTCCTGCACCCCGAAGGCATCTTTATGGGCGTGGGTATTGTGTAAAAGCTCCCCAGCATCCAGGGTCAGGGACTGTGCCCTAAACTTCTTGCGGTTCTCTCTCTGGAAAGGCTGGCTGACTCCCAACTTCAAAATAAACCTCAGGTCTGAAGAGGCAATATTAAAAATGACACTGTCACTTTGACGGAGTGGCTGATGATGCCACGGCAGGCACGAGCCCATCGATCACCGGCCACCGCCTTCTGTTTGGGGCGCAGAGGAAGACCCCAGGACGTGAGGCGGGGGATGTGGGATGGGAAGGGTCAGAGTGGCCGCCTGGCCTCTCCCCAAACTGTGGACATCTCAGCCTGCACCTGCCAGGCCTCTCCCCAAACTGTGGACGTGAAATCTAGCAGCCAGGAGGTAGGGCTGACCTCCCCGAATTCAATTTGCAAGGTCAACCATGCAAGAACCCAGGCCTAATAGAATTGTCACATCTGTGTCTCAGCCATTTACAACGTGCTCTTGCCGGGTCTGAACACGAAAGCAATTATGTGATACACGCTTTGGCAAGAACCCTGAGGTTCCCATCGGGGGGAGAGAGACACTGCTGTCTCCAGTTATTTAAAAAAACAAAACCAAAAAAAAAAAAAAAAAAAAAAAAACCAAAAAAAAAAAAAAAAAGAAAAAGAAAGAAAAGAAGGGAAACCACAAAAACACATTCATTCTGAAAATTTGAAAATTTCCACTTCCCTAGAAATCACATATGAAGACCTAGGAATCGAATCCTTTTGAAAGCTCCATTGTCTTAAGAGTATAAATAGCATCGTCTTAAAAACCCACAATTTCAATCAAGCTGGAATAATGGGAAATACCATTCATGGAACGCATTCTTTTAAAATTTCATGACACTTGAATTCATTCCCCTCCAAATCTAATTAGAGGCTCCAACATACGAGGATTTTTGATGGCATCCAAGTGACTTGGAAACCATACACGGCAACTGATCTTTTTCACTGGGGCGTCATTTTTTTTTTTTAATCAACCTAGACATTCAAGAACCACCCCAAAACGGGACCACACAATGAGGCTTATCAAAAGGGGGATCGTCTCCGTCCTTCTGGGAGCGACGCCTGACAGGTTCGGCAGGTCAAGGCCGGCATCCGGAACCCACGCATCTGTGCCCCCTCGTGGCCAGTTCCTTGAACCTGGCGCCTCAGTCCGCATCTGCGAAATGGGGATAACGATGGTGTGTCTGTCCTAGGCTTGTCGTCAGGACGAGCCTCAGCACGATGTCCGGCACGCTGCGAATGCCACGGCCGTGTTGGCTGTTATTAGCTCCGGCCAGCGTCGGGCCCGGACGACTGGCGCCGGCCCCTGCGGCCTGTGGTCCTGAGCCAGCCCACGGTAGAAGGACGGTCCGGCAGGCCCCCCAGTGGGAGCCACGAGCCCCGGCTCCCAGGACAGCCCCCGCTGACACAAACGAGCTTGCCGCCTTCAGCAAGTGGCACCTGGCCCAGCAGTCAGTGCCCAGAGGGGGCCTGGCAGTCATCACCGAAACCGCGGGGACCGCGGCCAGCCCGAGGCTGTGTGACGCGGGGGGTCAGCTCCTGCAGCCCAGGCTGGGTGGGAGAGCACAGCCGTCAGCTCCCTCCCGCAGACGCCTTTTCTGTCTCTGGTCCCCACCGGCGGCGCTTAAGCACCGACTGCAGGCAGAGAGCCACGCGCCGGGCCGCCCCGGGCTTCCTTTCTGCACGGGGCCCCGCCGTCTGGGCCACAGAGGACACCGGTCCGGCTCTCCCGGGAAGGGGGCCGTGGCGGGGGGGACACAGAAGCAGCACGGCAGCCAGACTGCCTGGGGCCTAACGCCACGTGCGTCCCGCGTGCTAACGCGTGGCCCCAGGCAAGTCTACACCTCGGTCTCCCTTCTGTGAAAACAGGGACCGTTTCGGCATCTTCTCCGGCATCTTCTCCGGGCGGACCTGGGAGGATCCAACGAGTTGCTCGCTCAGGCGTCGCCACCGGCCTGGGCGCTCCGGGAGGGCTCGCTCAACGGGCAGCTTCTGTTCAGGCTCAGCCCACACCCGCCCGGCTTGGCAGAAACCGACTTCATTCTTCCGTGCCCCAGAGGAAGGTCTCCCGCGAACCCCCGTCTCCTGGGGACACGACATCGACGTCAGTCACGTGTGGGGTCCCCCCTCCCCCCAGGGCTGTGCCTAAATCCGGGCAGGGGCCGGAGGGAACGTCTTCTCATGGTCCCCTCTCCCGCCGTGGCTCCCGCTTGGGCGGCCCCCTTGCTTGCTGGATCACTTCTGGCAGAGCCCCGGGGAGGATGACGATGAGACAGAGGTCAGAGGAATCGCGCGTGCAAAGCCGCGGAATGGTGTCCAGCCTGTGCCAGGCGGTCACACTATGCCAGCTGTTATGACCACGTGATCGCAAGAAAAGCTTGTGAAATCTCCCAGTGTCTATACTGGACCCAAATAACAAACAAGTAGAGTCTAGACAGACACGCTCGCAGGCTAGAGTCGAGCCCCTGGCCGTCGGCTGGAGACAGCTCTTCCTTATCGTCAAACTTGCAGTTCGCAGAAACCCCATTTTACAGACGGGAGAGCCGAGGCCGCGTGGCTGAGAGACCCACACCCATTGTGACCCAGCTGGCCGAGGCCGGACTCGAACCCGGAGCGCCTGCTTCAGATTCACAGCCTCTTATGCCCGTGCGTCCCAATAAGGGCCGTCGCCTGGACACAGAGCAGGCTCCTCCTGTCCCCACGTTTCCCCAGGCTGCACCCGACCTTCTTCTAGTATTACGCCACCAGCTCGGCCCTACTTTAAAGGAGCCGCGTTCTGAAGACTACTGCTACGTAACTAACCCAAAGTTAGCAGCACAGACGAAGATAATTTTATTATATTTCACGGATTCCACAGTTAGAAATTCAGGCAGAGCCCAACTGGGTAATTCTTCTGTTCCGTGTAGCGTCAGCTGAGGTCGCTCAATGATACTCAGCTGGCAGACGGCTGGTCTGGAGGGTCAGAGATGGCCCCACTCATGTGCCGGGGACCTCGGCAGGGATGGCTGGAAGGCTGGGCTCCACGGGAACTTTGGACCAGAGCGCCCCCATGTGGCTGCTCCAGCCTGGTGACCTCAAAGGAAGCCACGCTTTTTTTTTTGTTTCTGGCATAATTTACACGTAACAGTGGGTACATTTCGGAGGTACAACGATACGGGTACGACGTAGGTAGAAACACAGACACAGATATAAAACACCTTCATCCACGCACGCACTGACGGGCACGGAGGTGCCTTCCGTACCTCGGTAGTTGTGAATAACGCTGCACTGAACACAGGAATGCAAGCATCTCTTTGACATCCTGTTTTCATCTTCTTTGCCTACATGCCCAGACTTCTCACGTGGTCAGGGGCTCCCCCCGAGCGGGCAACCCCAAAGGGACGAGGCCGAGCTCCAGGGCTTTCCCGGCCAAGCCTATGAAACCACGGGCACCACCTGTCCTACTCTGTAGACCGAACCAGTCACCGGCCCACCCAGGTTCAAGGAGAGGGGACACAGACACACCCCTCCCCACCAGAACGCCCGTCAAAAACTGTCCTGCCGGTTTCCTTCAGCCGCCGCCACCGCGAGGCACTGCTCCTCCCAGAGGAAATGCTAGCTGCGACAAGCCCACAATTTTGAGAGAGAGGGTTACCCCGATGGAGCTGCTGCCCCTCAAAAGGTGACCCGTCTCGGGTTTAAATATGGCTGAGCCTCAAAACCCAAGTCTGCATTTGCGGTCTGCGCGCGCGAGGCTCACTTGCGTTCGTTACACGTGAACGTCCAGAACCAGAAACACCAATTTTCTTCAGGAATTCTGTTGGGGAACTCTTGCGGGCGAGATCCAGGCCATGCTCCCTCCCCGCTCCCTCCGGAAACAAGGCCTCCAGGGGCCTTCACGGGGCACCGTCGCCCAAGGTGCAGCCGGTGAGGTGGGGAGAAGGCGGTACCCTAGGCTCCAAGTTCAACAGCACTTCCCCTCCACCCGGCCGTTTCACGGATGCCCCCAAACGGTGCCAAGGAGCCCGCGGCCTTGGGAACCAGTCCTTGCAGACCCCCTCTGCCGTCAGCAGGCTCCCTGAATCACCTGGGAGGGACCTCCCCTCTCCCACTCTCACCGCAGGGGCTGGCAGGGGAGCGGACCCACAGGCCACCTGCAGGGGCAGTCACATGACCTGGCTGTGGCCAATCAGAACTTCCCGTTCCCCTGGTCAAAGTGATTGGGTCTGAGATGGGTACATGACCTTGGCCAGGCCAATGGGATTCCCCCCCAGGCCTTAGGGGAAGGAAAAAAAAAAAAAAAAAACAAACCCTGAGACTGAAGCTTACACAGAAGGAAAGACTAGGGGCTGTAAGGTAACTAGCTAATGTTTATTCAGCATCTACCAGATGCCTGGCTCTATTCCTAGGCCATGGGATTACTTCACCCTCATCACAACCCTTTAAGATGCAGTCTTTTAACCGCCACTTTTATAGTGAGGAAAATGAGGCTCAGAGAGGTTAAGGAACTTCTCTATGGTCACACAGACAACCATAGTCCAGATCCAAGTACTTGGGTTCAGAACAGGGTTGCCGGGTTTAGCAAAACTACAGGACAGCTAAGTTTGAATTTCAGATAAACAGTGAGCGCTTTTTTTTTTTTTGGTATAATTATGTCCCAGGGAGTATTTGGGATCTATTACACTAAAAGGCTATTCACGGCCTGAAAAAATTCAAATTTAACTGAACATCCTATATTTTTTAACGTATTTTATTTTCACATATTTATTTTTTGAAGTAGGCTTCATGCCCGGCACGGAGCCCAATGCAGGGACTTGAACTCACGACCCTAAGATCAAGACCTGAGTTGAGAGCCAGAGTCAGACGCTCAACCGACTGAGCCACCCAGGCGCCCCTTTATTTTATTTTTTTAAGTAGGCTCCACACCCAACGTGTGGCTCAGACTCACGACCACAAGATCAAGAGTCGCTCACTCCACTGACTGAGCCAGCCAGGCGCCCCCTGAACATCCTTCCTTTCACCTGGCAACCCAATTCCAGAGTCCACACCCCTAACCACCACACTGCACTGCCCTTAGAGATTCCAGGAGAGATACCGAATCGTGATGACATGGTCTCAGCCCCTGGGTCCCGCTAAGCCTGAAGCCACCGTTAAGAGATGGGTTCCTGTCACAGTGTCAGTTCCAACCGAAATGAAGCCTTGACCACGGTGGGGACCAAGGGGTAGAGAGACGGGAAAGAGGTGAAGGAGAAAGAGTCCAATCCTCAAGGACCTGGGCAGGACAAAGGAGACAGGACTCAAACACAGAAAGGGGCTAAGTGGAGTGTGATCCTACTTGCTGAGGCCCGGACGACTGCGACTGTCTACGCACTTTCCACTGCTGCATAATAAGCTATAATAAATTATCACAAACACAGTAGCTCAAACAACACTTGTGTATTACCTCTGCGGGCCAAGAGGCTACACATGGCCTAGCTCGTGCCCAGCTCAGGATCTCACAGGCTCAATCAAGGTGAAGGTCAGGCTGTGTTCTCATCTGGAGGCCCGACTCGGGAAGGATCCCCTGCCAAACTTCTTCAGGTTTATGGCAGAACTCATTTCTTTGAGGCTCTAGAAGTCACGGTAGCTTGCTTCTCCAAAGCCGTGAGTCTCTGCTGTTTGATTTCAGGGAAGGCCTCATATAAAGGACTCGCCTGATTAGGTCAGGCCCACCAGCATAGTCGCAGGAAGAACAGGAAGGCATCCCAACGTACAGAAGTTTGGAAACTCCTCCAGCACGTGAGTCCACTAACAACTGTTTCTCCCCTGAAGTCGTCTAATGAAATCATGAGGCCATCCGCTTACCACTGTGACGGTCAAGGGTACGCTCCAACACGACCGCCGTGCCAGTGGAGTCGGTGCTTAGCTCGTGATGTATTTTCAGCATCATCTTAACAGGCCTTTACTTACTTGCTTACGACCGTCTTGAAGACTTGGGGACGTGACGGCAGCAGGCTTCTAGAACGGATGTAAAAGGCAGCCGTGGCTCGGAGAGCAAGAACAGCAGCTCGTCAAAGCCGGAGCCAACACGAATCCTGCCTGTCCCGGCTGTGTGTTCGACACCGATTGGCTTGCTGGACCGGAAGGGTTCTCGTGTTTTGCGCACAAGCGGTGCCGGGGCCGTGGCGAGAGGAGAGAGGAGGCGAGAGGAAGCTGGGAAGAAGTCTCGCCACTGGGCGCCCTTCCCGCTGCCCTCCCCCCCCCGCCCCGCCACCCTCTGAATGCACGTCCACCGGTGTCACTGCTGGGCTCAACGCCGTCACGGCTTCCTCGTGGCTCTCGGGACACGACCCGCACCCCACATTCTGCACCGCGGCCCCTCCCCTGCTTGGCTCGGTACCCTACCTTCTCCAAACCACCTCCCCCTGTTGCCCCGGGTCCGTCCGTTCCCTTCTCGGGACCTGGACGCAGGCTCGCTCTCCTCCGCCCACGGGCCGCCCCCCCCCACCGTCTCCTCGTGGTGGCATCTTCCCTCCGAGGCCGTGCTCGGCGCCGTGTGCCGGGAGAGGCCTCGACCGTGGTGTCCGGTCACACCACCTCTCCCTTCCTTGCTGACCACGGGCCCTGCCGGACACGCTCACTCCATGGCGCCAGAGGCTCACCACCCTCGGTGACCACCGGCCCCGGGGACAAACACAGGGGCACCGGTTGAGAGAAGCTCAGTGCCTGGTACCTGGCTCTGCGGAACACCCAGGGAAAGCCGCTCGGCCTGCACACAGAGAAAACCGTCCCCTAGCTGGAATCTGTTCAGGGCCGAGGCTGAGGCGGTGGGGCCGTGAGAAGCCACAGTTGGACGAGGCAGGTGCGACGGGGGAAGAGTCCCGCTGGCCCGCCCACGAGCGGGCGCTAGGCTTGCGTCCCTCACCCTGGATTAGAACAGAAATACCCGGGGCGCCCAGGGGGCTCGGTCGGTTAAGCATCTGACTTGGGCTCAGGTCACGACCTCAAGTTCGTGAGTTCAAGCCCCGCATGCCGGCTCTGTGCTGACAGCTCGGAGCCTGGAGCCTGATTTGGATTCTGTGTCTCCCTCTCCCTCTGCCCCGCCCGTGCCCGTGCTCTGTCTCTGTCTCAAAAATAAATACAAGTTTTTTAAAAACTGTGAAGCAGAAATACCTGACGTGTTGCCTGCCCTGCTCTTCTGGGTTTTGACAAGGGTGTGAGGTCAGCACACGCACACCCGCACATTCACCACATACACGTGTTCACACGTAAATACACGCCTTCCCGCACACGCGGACGTTTGCATACCCACAAACGTGCACACACAAGTCTGTCTCATGAACCTCACGGTCTAGCTTCGAGATGCAGAGACAGAAACACAAGCACGCGCACACGCGCTCTACCCCAGGCTGACCCTCCGGCTGCAGGCCAGGTGGGACCCAGCTGAAGCGCACCTGCCCAGCCCCGCTGCGTGCACCTGCGGGCTGAAGGGGCAGCTGGGCCGGAAGCAGAGCGGATGGGGCTGCGGTGTGAGTGGAGCGAGCCAGTGCCGGTCACGTGCACGGGACTGCCGTGCGGGGGAGGGCCCAGCAACCAGACGGAAGAAACTCGGGTCACTTGGGTGACCCTGCAGAGCAAAGCCACCTACCCAGCCCCCCCACCCAGTCCACCCATTTACTTCAAAGCTGTCGTAGGGGAAAAACTCTTTCCGACCGAGCCAGATTTGGGGACGCTCATCAGAACAGATGAGCCTGTACCCCGACGACACAACTTATCCCCGGTACACAGGTGCGCGACTGTCCCTGTGAAGGCAGAGCCCAGGGCTAGGGGACACGGCTGGGCCCTCAAAGGGAGTTTATTCCCCATGAGACGTTGCCCTGGGACCTCGAAGCCCGAGGGGAGTGGAGGGTCTCTCCTGGTCACACACGCCCACAGCGATGGCGGGTGAGAAGGCCAGGGAGACACCTTTCCCAAGCCTTGGTGGGCTCAGCCATTTGCTAGGGGGCTCGCCGGGGGCTGGGGATCCAGATGAGGCAGCAAATCCGGGGTCCCCCAGGGCTCATATGCAGGGAGGTGGGCCAGCAGGCAGGTACCCACAGCAAGAGGGGTCATTTTGGGGCCAGTGCAGAGGAAGCACGGCACAAAAGGGGGACGGGTCAGGGATCAAGTGACCCCGACACAGGCCAGGAGGCGGGGGTGGGCACGGTGTGAGTGGGAAGGGGCCGTCCCCCTACAGAAGGTTCCCAGAGGTGGGAAGACAGACCCAGAGAAGGGACAGCTGCCCGGGGGCCCGCAGGCCGTGGGAACACCCCACCCCCACCCCAGCCAGGCCACGCTGCAGGCCCCGTGCTTCTGGAGGGGTGGGGACGAGCACGGTGGGGATCAAGGAGGAGGAGGGAGGGGCCGCTGGCTGGCGGGGTGGCAAAGGCAGAGGCAGCTGGCCGGCAGGTGCTCGCAGGGCGATGCCCAGTCCAAGGCACCTCAGGGGAGGGTTGGGCCCCAGGGGCGCTCGATGGCTATCGTTCAGACCATCTGTCTCTCATTAATGAAGCTGTCCAGCGTGGCTTGTTAATGAGGACGCGTGGGCTCAGCCAGCCTGGGGGGTCCTGCTGGAACTCAAAGGGCACAGCAGGTAAGCTCTCACCACTCCTCAGTCACAGTCGGTCTGAAGGGTCGGGCCCGAGTCCTGGGAGGGAGGGGACCGGCAGGCCGGTCCCACAGGGAGGATGCCCCAGCCTGGGGTCAGTCAACCGCCAGGGCTCCCGACGGCCCACACCGCCTGGGGACCGCTCGCCGTCTTCCTCAGCGGCGGGACCCGGCCAGGCGGGCAAAGTGAGGCAGGCAGGACGAGGCCCCAGACGTGCCGGGTGGAAACGTGAGGTTCCGTGGTCAGGGGCGTTAAGGCTGCACATGGAATTAAGCTTTGCTCATCAGTAGATGTTACAATAGGGGGATTATCCTGGATTATTCGAGTGGAGCCACCGTATCTCAGAGGTCTCCTGTGTGGCAGAGGGAGGCAGGAGCCACCACAGGCTCTGGGGACGGAGGGATGAGCCACCGGCCAAGGACGAGGGCGCCTCTGGCGGTTGGAAAAGGCAAGGAAGGGAGTCTCTCCTGGAGCCTCCAGAAGGAACGCAGCCTGCCTGCACCTTGACTTTCCCTCAGTGACACCTGCGTCGGGCTTCTGACCTCAAGAACTGTAATACATTTGTGTTTTAAGCCACTGGCTTTGTGGTAATTTGTTACAGCAGCGACAGGAAACGAATAGGAAAAAGGTAACAGGTCCCGTTTAAAATGCTCAGACCTCCAGAGTCCCCTGCAGCGAGGGGTGGCCGTGTATGGCCCACCTCTGGCCACTCAGGCACAAGCAGATGTGCAAAGGGTGGGTTTTCCAGAAAACCCACCGTTTGGCCGATTGAAAGGGGACAGGCTGGGGGTGGGGGGTGGTTTCTGCCCCTCACCCAGCCCTCCCGTCACTTCCTCCTTCCTGCCTGGAACACGATGGGAGCTGGGAGGCAGGCGGAGACGGAGGGCGGGCAGGGCACAGACGCGTGCTGGCCATCCGGCAGCTACCGCACAGCCCCGGGCACACACCTGCCTCCAGCTTCCCGGGACAGGAGAAAAGGAAGCCCCGCTGGGCTGAGCCCAGATTCGGTGACACGCGGCCAGACCCACAGCTCCTGCAATGACAAGGGCTGTTGTCCAGACACCTGGCTTCCTGGAACGGTGGGGGAGTCCAGGGTAAGGACAGCGCCCTCCTCTGGGGTGCCGGCTCCACGCGGAGAAGTCCTCGCTGGCCATCTGGTCACCCCGGACGGGTGCTAACTACCAGGGGCCCGGGAAGGCTCCAACCACGTGGCCAAACGTCTCCCCCAAGGCAGGGCTCCCGGCTGGTTCTGCGGCACAGGCAGCATCGGGACCTCGGATCCAGTCACCCCCTCCAGAGAAAACGTACCGGCCCGCCGCACGTGAACAGATGTGTGCACGCACGTGTATATGCGTGTGTGTGCATATGTTTATTGTATGAATTCTTCATGGCGCTTTTTCCCTGTGTTTTTGTCATCCAGAAGAAAAGGGATTCGAGAAAGGTTTTCGTTGCGCTCAGTTTTCACAAGTACAGAAACAAACATTAGGATTACAGGAATCAACACGCTGAACCAAAAGCGCGTACCAGCTACCCGGCTGCGGCACCCGGGACTCGGTTCACAAGTGCGAGTATCACAGTTGCGACTTGAGGCTCTCAGGGCTCCGGGTGGAGGGCGCGGCGAGGCCGTGTCCCCCGAGGCCAGGCAGCTCCGTCTGGGGAGGACCCCGTGACGGCCGCCCGGGCGGCCCGCCAACTCCCCGAGAGCACCGCCACCCCGCAGGGCGCACGGCCAGTTCCGCGAACGCCCCCGCACGGCAGACAACGGACGTTAAAACGTTCTGAAACCATTCAAAGTCCGCAAGATAAAGGGACCCAGTTAAAGCACAGAACCCCCGTGTCCTCCAGAGGGAGCTTCCACCTGCGTGTCAGAGCACACGGCCCCGTCAGGAACCGCAGGGACCCGGTGCGTTGCACACAGACACAGACGCGCAGGGGTGGTCGGCCGCGGGGGGCAGTTCACGGGCGACAGCAGACGGACGGGCCCTGAGCCAGGAGAACACACAGCTTCACACGTTAAGAGAGCAAAAGAAAGCAACAGGTGCAAGGCTGCAGCGGGAGTGTGCCGTCGCCAGAAAGCCGGCCGGTGCCCGGAGCATGGCCGTGGCCGTGGCCGTGGCCGAGGCCGTCGGCCGTGACCGCCCCCACACGGGCGAGCCCCGGCGCCCAGCAGCGCGTGCCAGGGTGCAAGTGGGAAGACACACACACCCTCGAAGCCTTGCCACGCACACAACCAAACGCTCCTCCCTCTCAGCCTCTGGTCCGGGGAGACTCGGGCCCCCGCCCGGTGCAGCTGCAAATCAGAGACGATCTTCCCCAAGCCCGCAGACGCTTGCCTTCCCGAGGGCTGTACGTGTCTAAGCGCTTTCTGGAAGCCACGGAAGTCACAGCACAGGCACGTGTGGCCGAGAGTGGTGCGAGCCGGTCCCACTCAGAAGTCCCGCAGCTCGGGGATGTCCCTGTACAAGTCCAGGGTGTCGGGGTTCGAGAAGGCCCCTCGGTGCTCCACGGCCTTTCCAGCAATGACCTGCTTCACCGCCACTTCCACCTTCTTGCCGTTGAGGGTGTACTGCCAGGGCGGGCAGAGAAAACAGACAGAAAGGGACCTGAGCCCTCAGGGGAAAAGACCCCTCGGGCTCCGACGTCTGGCTGTCCCGACCAAGACCGAATGGCCTCCACCTGCAGCCAGACCGAGGGCGACCCGGCAGCCGGGCAGGCGTGCCCAGGAAGGCGGCTTTCCACCACGGCCGGCGTCTGGGGGGCTGAGGGCCGATCCCTCAACCCGGGTCTGTCCCCTCGGGCGTGAAGTCGGGGGTGCCAGCGCCCCTCCCCGCGCTGCGGGTGGGGTTCTCGGCGCTCACCGCTAGACTATTTCTATTTGGTTACTTTTCCTGACGTCACGACACCTCCATGTCGTCCGACCCAGCCGTCACTTCCGTGCAAGCGGCGGGCGGCTCCCTGCCCCTCGTCACCGATCCCCTCGCCAGGGAGCTCGTCCGGGAGCCTCCCGACCCCTTCCCAGATCCCTCCTCAGAACCCTCGTCTGGGCCGGCCGGGGCACTACATTCCTCGCAGTCAGAAGCCCCCCAAACGTTCAAAGCTCCCTCTCGAATCCACGCCTCGTGGGCCCGGCCCGTGGTCCCAACAGGCTTCTGGTGGCAGTGCGGGCGTCAGGCCAGGAGACGGCAGGACAGAGCCCGTGAGTAACACCGCCGGTGCCCTCAACTCTCCTCCACGGGCACCACTTTTTTAAACCTGAGATGTAATTAAAATTCAACCACTTGAAAGACTCAGGCGACGTGTGAACTAATTAAGGATCTAAGCGCTGGCTTCCGGGGGACTGCCTGTCACTTGGGCGTCAGCCCCGCTCGCCCCGAAAAGCAGGAGTCTCACCTGCTTCGTGTGCGTGTAAGCTTTCTACGACAGGTCCAAGAACGACTCGGGGGAGCTAATAATTTACACCCTCCGTCAGCTGACAAAACAAAGAAGGCCTCATTTCGGAAAAATCCCGCTACTGTGTCCTCTGGCGAGGACAGTTTCTCCCTGCTAGACTATTTCTATTTGGGAGGCAGAAACTGCCCAGCCCCAGCTCGGGCCTCCCCGAGAGATAACCGCCATCTGCCTCCCATCGGGACGGGCCAGGCTTCTCCACCGAGAGCGGCCGCCTGGCACCCGCCAGCCTCGCCGTGCCCCCAGGGCCCCGAGTCTCCTTGGCTGGGCCGCCCCTCCCCAGCTCGGCAACGCACAGGGCCAACCCGGTCCGTCAGGGCAGAGCACGAGGACCGGAAAACAGGGGGCCTTGAAAAACCTCGAGGAACCCTTGCAATGACTCCCCAGCCCAACCAGAGGGGACAGCACCTGGGGAGAGCGAGCAGAGACAGAGCTGGGCTGACAGGGACCCGGGCGCCAGGCTGAGGACAAAAGACGGTCACCACGACCCGTGTCTCCACTGAATCCTCGTGCAGGGACACGGCTGGGGAATAACCCTCCCGGCAGCAAAGGACACACTTTCCGTCTCAACAAGAGAAAGCCAAGGGGAAGATCAAACTCTAGTCACTCAGAATGTGCCGGAAGCACACAGAACCGGTTCACCGAAGGAAAGCCTTAGGCCCTCATCGGGAGAAGGCAGTAAGTGTCCCTCCCTCCCTGAGAGAGCCACCGTCTCCGGAGTCATCAGGAGTCACCGACCGGGAGAGACAGACAGACAGAACTCCCGAGCTGTGCCTTAACCAAAATGTGACAGAACTGCACGGACGGTGTAGCAAGTCCCAGCCCTGCCCGCACCCCGCGTATGCATCCCTGCTCGGGGCAACATCAGGGCCCTGCTTCAGCTGCCCCCCACCCCCAGCCCCACCCCCTCAGCGACCAGCTACTCCGCAGGCCTCGGAGACAGGCCAGCCCGGTGCGATCGGCGGGCTCCGTGCACACGCGCGGGCGCACGCACTCGGCAGTTTCTGCCGTGGGCTGACGGACGCGTTCGCCGCGTCGGTGGTCCGAGTGAACGCTGAGATCCCATCTGGGCACGCCTCCTCCCCCACTCAGAGCCTGAGCAAAGTGCAAGGGGGGGACGAGCCTCTAAATAGACTCGGGTCTTCTTTCCACCGGCAGAACTCAAAATGCAAAGGCAAGGGCAGCAGCCGCCAGCGGCTCTTCATACCGTCAAAATTCATTTTCTCGTTAATAATTCCGAGAACACCGAGCCCGCCCCGGGGCCGGGGGGGGGGTGGGGGGGGGAAGCCAGGTGGATGCGCAGGGCCGGGCCCACCTACCCTCCCAACACAGGCATTGAGCACAAGTTACTCGAAAGGCAAGTCGGGAAGGGTTAAAAAGAGAGAGAGAGAGAGAGGGAGAGAGAGAGACGGTGGGAGAGAAAAGAAAGATGGCGTTGCCAGGCAACGCGGACAAACGACACACAGAGCGTGAGCTCGCTCCTCGGGAGAGGCCGGGCCGCGTGGGGGACGCCCGGGTCGCGGCTGGCGGGGGCGGGGCGGAGCCCGGCGGGGCACCTACCGGGATGCCCTTGGTCTCCAGGATGACGCTGGGCACGTGCCGCGCGGAGAGGCCGCGGCGGATGGCGTTGCGGATACTCTTCACCAGGTCGGGCCCGAAGGTGTGGCCGGACGCCATCTTCAGGAACAGAAGCACCCTCTCCTCCCCGTCCTTGTTGTACTGGGGGACACAGAGGCTGTCCATCACCTCCTCGAAGGCCTCCACTGCAGAGACAGGGGAAGGGGCCACACGCTCGCACCGGCCCCCCTCCCCCCTCCCCAGGGCAAGAGCCCCCCGGGGGACAAGCAGAACGCCCATCGCTGGTGACAGGCACAGCTGCAGCTCGAGCTGAATGGTTCCAAGAAGCCAAACTCAGGCCCGACTTACTTAACTACAAATGAATTTAAAAATAAAAAGGAAGCAAAGGCCCGTGGTGGGGGCTCCACTGGTGGGGGGAACAAAGGCTGGGAGCAGAGAGATCAGGACTTCTCCGTCCCGGCTGCGCAAACAACCTTGACGTGACAGCGGCAGGAAGCCACCTCCTCGGAAGGCTGATTTGGTGGGCATTTTAAAGCCCCACGGATGACTGTGCAACTGTCCTTAGTGTGAATGGTGCTGTGTGACCTCCAGCAATCACACAACCTTTCTGTGCTTCTTTTTCACCCATAAAAAGCAGACACAACTAAGCAACCCAAGGAAGCTCGCTGTGAAAATAAAAGGTGACGGAGCAGGGATGGGACCCTGTGACCTCAAGAATACCGCTCTGGGATCTTATGGCTATAAGCCACGTGGACCAGGTAAGTTCACAACTGTCCATTCCCACGGCTGACGCAAATGGGCTAGAGTTATGCCAAAAGGTGGGGTCTTTGTAAAACGGGCTCCAGGGCTCCCCGCTAGGACAGGCTGCCCCCCTCCGGGATGACCTAAGAACGATTTCAGGAGCAAGAGAAAATGCGTACCAATGTTATAGATTTCCGAACTGCCGAATCGCACTCCGTTGGGGTTGAGCGTGCCGTCACTGGAAAGAGAGACGCGGTCACAAACACAGGAGCTCCTGAGTGAGGCTCGTCGCACGGGGATCGGGGGTGGGGGCCACCACCGCCTTGCCACATGGCAACACCGGGCCCCGTCACGAAGGCTCCCTCCCCTGCTCTTTATCCCCACCAGCCACCTTCTCTCTCTCTCTTTCTCTGTCAACCAAAAGCCAGACAACAAGGGAGTCCCCTTTGTGTGGACACACCTGTCCCCTCACTGTCCCTTCCCACCTGCACAGGTGTGGCATGTGCCCAATACCCACACATCCCAGGTCTGAAAGGGCGGCTGCTACTGTGGACGGACACTGGCCGCGCCTTGGCCACAGGCCTCCCACCCCACCCCGGGGCACGGAAACGTGGATCGGGCCCGGCCCTCGGGCAGCAGACGCAGGCTGCCTCCTGTCCCTGCCTCGATGCCTCGGGAAGACCCCTCACCTCCGGCCCAGCATGACGATGCCCCCGGTCTTGGGGTTGATTCTGCAGTAGTCACCGTGCGCCCAGACACCTGCAGGGAGGCAGACGTGCTCAGTCACCCCGAGGAGAAGGGGTCCCGACTGGCTGCCCGGACAGACGCCCACGCGGGCCTGACGGCAACACGATTCGCACGGTTCCGCAACGTTAATGCCCGTCTGCAGACGCGGCTGAGGCTCAGAAACCAGGAAGAGGGGCGGCTCTGGGAAGCCGGGGGCAGATGTGACCTAGACAGCGCCCGCCCCAGGAGCACCCCTTCCAGTGGGGGCCCCGTGCACCCGGCTCCGACCCGCACCAGCAGGCAAGAAACACCACTCCTGCAGGGCCCGCCCGACAGGGACCCCGGGAAGTCAGGGGCGCCGACCCCAGCAGTGAGGATGCCGGAGGGGCCGGGGAAGGTCAGTGGGAGCTTCGGGGGAAGGCCCTCTGACTGAACGGCAGGAAGCACAGGCCACGCTTTAGGAGGACGGGGTGGTCCGGGACAGCCGAGAAAGATGGTCCGGAGGGGTCCGGGCCGCTCTCCAATGAGAAAAACACAGGCAGCACGAGCAGGGGCAGAAAACTGCGACAGTCCTAGCAACGGAGGCCTGAGCTAAGGCACCAGCCGTGTGGACAGAGCTGAGTAGCTGGTGAAACCTGGGGGACGTGCAAGGCGGTGGGGGCGGGCGGATCAGAGGTGACCCTGAAACCAGGCAGCTACCTCCCCCTGTGTGGCGGGGTCCCGGGCTGGCCCTCGCCCTGGGGTGCAGCAAAGCTAATATCCCAAGGGATCAAGGCCCCAGCCTCGGCCACGCCCTCCCCCCACGCCGCCGAGGCGATTGCCAAGGGAGCGGCTGAACCAGCCAAAGGCCTCCTCCCGCCGGCAGATGCGGTGACCCCCCACCAGCCACACAAACGGAGGAGGCCGGACGGGTGTGAATAATCACAAGCACATGCCGCTCCCTGCAGCCACCAGGGGCAGCCTCGCCTCCCGAAACGAGGGGGCCCCTGCGGCCCGGAAGGGAAAATGCCAACTAAAACCAGCCGTGGCATCTTCACCGAGAGCACCCCTCCCTCTCCAATCCTACAGAAGCTTCCGGACCCGAGGGGCTAACCCAATCAGCTCACAACCGTCCGGGAGGCGCCACCCCAACAACACGCTCTGCTGCTGCTCGTTCACCGTCATGGCCACACGCTGCCAGGAGCGTGGATTAAGGCCCGTTGAGAGGGAAGTCAGGGCGCCTGTCCGTCCGTCCGTCCGTCCGTCCACAGGGAGGGTGGTCCCTGGGAGGCGGTTTGAGACCAAAGGACCCCTGAGCTCACTTATTCTGACGCAGAAGAGGACCGTAGGCCTCAAGGTCCTTCTTCCCTCCTCCCCAAGCTGAAGAACGAACCCCCCCCCCGACCGCACTGGCAAAAGATTCACCCCCACAAACAGGGAAAACTTCCCGGGACTGCAGGTGCTACGTGTGGGGTGTTGGCAGGAACACACGGGTTGGCCACTCAGGGGACCGGCTTTGTACGCGCAGTCCCGGGACACAGAAAGCCGCAGACACAGCAGCAGGGCCCGTCCTGCTCATGTGGGGACTCGGGCGCCCGTGCTGCCACACGGTCTGGTTTATGTGGAGCCCGGTGTCCCAGGAGTTTGATAATTAACGCACGGCCCCGGAAATGGAGACAAAACGGAAGACGCAAATGCACCCTGAAGGAGCGGTCATTTGTGACAGCGAAATGGTTCCGCCTCATACAAAACAAAGTCGGGAGGAGGAATTCACAAGGGGCTGGTGGCTCAGGTGCCAGGCTGTCACAGGCTTCCTCGTGGGCTTCCGCAGGCCTGCAGCTCCCACTGTGTCCACGGCAGACTGGCTTTGCTTCTGCCCCCCCACCCCGTGAGCGATGGTGCCTGGGGACAAGCATGCCAGCGTGAAGGGGGAGACCCGGCCTTCTCCTGCTTTCCCCCCTGGAGATCCAGCGCAGGGAACCTCTTACGGTGAGCACGTACTTTTGTACATTAAAGAACAGTGGCACAGCTTTCCACGTACACAGACGCGCCATCACGGATAAATCGCACAGTCACACACACTTCTCTTACTGGACTCGGGACCTCCGTCCGCTTTGGACTCTTTTGCTGACGAGGGCTGAGGGACACTGGCCGTCTCCATGTCATCAAGCCCAACATCCTGGCAGCTCGTGGGCAGGCCTAGTGTCCTGTGTCCTCTACACTTCCCTGTGCCCATTTTGTTTCCATTTTTGCCTTGGCTGCCAGGAAACTCAGAGCTGAAGTCATTGCTCTGTAGAATCAGAACGGTCTGAATCTTTCTTCGGTCTGTTTTTCATTTCTCTTTAAGTTTTTACTAGGCTTTTAAAAACAGTAAGATGTCATGAAGAAAACCAAAACGACTCATAATTCCCCCACTCGGACAACCCTTTGTCGTGCATTTATTCACAGACTTACACACATAGACTTCCTTTCCAAACACAAAAGAGATACTACGCCCTCTGTGCTGAACTTCTGCTCTTCGCTCGCTGATTTCTTGAATATCACTGCCTGGTTACATTCTCGCCCGGCCTAAGGGTGTCTGGGAGTCTCCTTCCTGCTACAGCAAGGACGACCTTGCCTTCCAACCATTTTCTTTAACCATCAATTCCAATACAGTGTAAGAATCTCCCAGTGCTGGGGAGTGGACAGACGGTCAGGTTCAACCCGTGTTCACCCGGTCCATGACCAACAGCTTCAGAGTCCCACTGTCTTCACTGCCTTCCTCTGTGCATACTGGTTCCTATACTGCACCTACTCGCAGGAAGTACTTGAGGAATCTACTTACAAAACTGACTATATGATGAGATTCTTTAAGGAGAATCAGAAATTCTGTCCTGGGGATAAGCGGAATCCTATGATCAAGCAATGATTTCAAGTCCGATTTTCCTGGCAGCCAAGGCAAAAATGGAAACGCAACGGCGACTCCCGAGTGGGAGGTGTGGTGCCAGGACGGTGGTCCTACGCAGGCTGTGCAAACACGCAAGGCCAAGCGGGAAATGGGAGAGGTCCATGGCAAATTCTGCCACCAACGGTCACCTGCCCTTCTCAGACCGTCCACACGTGGTTAATGCAAAATCGGGTCACTTTTTAGACCCCGAAGCAAGTACTTGGACTAAACCGCTCTGGGACAGAGGGCTTGCTGAACTGCGAGTGGCGCAGCTGCGGGAACTCAGCGGTGCTTCTGAGACAAGGGGGGGGGGGGGGGCAGGAAGCAGAGCTCTAAGTAAAACACCTCCGGGCTCTGGGACAAGGCGTCGCTCAGAAGACGAACCGAGAGGACGTCAGGCTACGCCAGAGTGACCAGCGGGTTGTAAACCACCCCACTGTCCAGCCCCTCGGTGAGGACCGGGTGAGGGTGCGTGGGGCAGGAAGGAAGAGTCCGGGCCAGAATCCGCTTGCACACGCCCTTCCCCCCCCCCCCCCCCCACCCCCGAACGGACCGCACAGTCTTGAGTAAGCGTCCGCAGCCCTCCCGCGGGCAAACCACTGGCTCGTGCCGGCTCCCGGCAGCAGCGACTGGGGCGCAGGGGCTCTGCGCACACGGGCCGGTTAAGGGTAAGTTAAACCCGGACGCCGGTTTCCCGTGACGGCTTCGACCTGAAGGTGACAAGAATCTGAGCAGACGCTCACCATCGCCCCTCTGGCGGAAGGGGCTGTGAGCCGCTCCCCACGCGCGGGCGGAGGGGGCACATCCAGAAGCAGAGCCCGCGGGCCCGGCCAGGCCGAGTCTGCACCCGCAGCCCACGTACCTGGGAACCTGGAGAAATAGGCCTTCCTGTACTTGCTCCCGTTCTCATCGTTCCAGAAGTGCGTGGGCTGGCAGGGGATCGGCTTGGTGCACACCAGCTCCCCGCTCTCTCCCCACACCGCCTTTCCTGGTTTGGGAAGAATGCAAAATAACCTCAGCACCCACGGCAGCCACGCCCCCTGGGCTTCTCCCCGCCCCCTCGCTAGCCGCCCCTTACGCGCCACGCCGTGCGTGGGACCCACGTGAAGGCACAGCGCGCCCCTGGTCACGTCAGCGCCCCTGGAAGCCGCGCTCACTCCTCCCCTGAAGACCTTCCCTCCCGGCGCGTTCCCCCCCACCTCTCCTCGATGGGTGATTTGTTTTTCCCACACGGGGGTCAATACTTTCACTCCACCGACACTGTCCTGTGTGTTTCCGAACCACGTAAACGGCCTCACGCGGCGCGTGTCCAGCGCCGCTCCCAGTGTGGCACCGGGGGGACTCACTCATCTACTACGTGGTGTTCCAATCGGGTCGTTCGGGGATTGTGATTCCCCGTGTGCAATCACGAGCATTTATTCCTCCAGAGACGCACCTCTCTGTCGTTCCCAGCTCTGCTCCCTAGCGCACACACACACCACGGGGAGCACCCCCACGCACACCATGGGGAGCACGCACACCATGGGGAGCACGCACACATCAAGGGGAGCACCCGCGCCCACCCCAGGGGGAGCATCGGCGCCCACACCAGTGAGAGCACTCGCGTGCACACCAGGCAGAGCACCCACACGCACAACGCGGGGAGAAGGCACACATCACTGGGAGCACCCGCGCCCACTCCAGGGGGAGTACCTGTACCCACACCAGGGGGAGCACTCGTGTGCAAACCACGCGGAGCACTCGCACGCACACCACGCGGAGCACTCGCACGCACCCCGGGGGGAGCACCCGCGCTCACACCACGGGGAGCACCCCCACGCACACCATGGGGAGCACTTCCACGCACACCACGGGGAGCACCCGCGCCCACAATAGTGAGAGCACTCGTGTGCACACCACGCGGAGCACCCACAGGCACACCATGGGGAGCACGCACACATCAAGGGGAGCACCCGCGCCCACACCAGGGCAAGCACCCGCGCACACGCTATGGGGAGCACCTACACGCACCAGGGGGAGCCCCCGCGCCACACCAGGGGGAGCCCCCGCACGCACACCACGGGGGGCATCTGTGCACAAACTACGGGGAGCACCCTCACACAGGTCTCCTTGCTCAGAGGTGCAAATGCTTCTCCAGGGGTAGAATTCCAGCATCACGGGGTACCCACCTTTCACCCTCTCTCTCTATCACCACACTGTGAGCTCAACAGGTGGCACCGAGGCACACGTGCTGCCACAAGGGCAGCCTGGATTCCAGCCCCAGGCACAGCACAGGCCACGGAGGCCACGGAGACAGGGCCAGACCGCGTCCCTCCCACTCCCACTGAGTGGGCCTGTGGAAAGCCGGCTGGTGCCTGTCTATCCAGCACCTTCCACAGTGCAGCAGGGCGGGACTTGCACTGAGAAGCCATCACCCCCCATGCATCCACGGAGGCTCCCGGGTTATCACGTGTCCATCACCTCGCCTAGCTCATGTCACCCCACCGAAGCCCCGAGACAGAAGACGGGCAGACAGGTAACCGTGTGCCTCTGGAAGCGTCGGTTTCTCTCTGCCAGGAGCATCTCCTCCCGAGCAGGCTACCGGACGCGGCGGCAGCCAGAGCCAAGAGAAACGGTTGGACGGTGGGGAGGAAAACAGACGTACAGAACCAAGAACTTTTGTGAGCAATGACCCCAGGCAGCACCAGGGAAAAGCCTTCTTCTGAGGATAAGAATGCATTTTCAGAAAGGTCTCTGGCAACACTCTCTGTGAACTTCAGGAGAGACCCTTCCTGCACTCCCCAGGCTCGCAGCCTGGTGTGGCCACGACTGCTGCTGTCTCTCCCTCTCCCTCGTGCAAACAGGAGCTGGCACAACCTCCCCGTGCACTCCACCAGGTCGAAATAATGGTGGCTGCAGTGCAAATTTGTGCAGCGCACACACCACACGCCGGGCCCTGTTTGGTGCTGGAGACACAAACAGGCTTTGCTGATTTATAGCCAGTGGCTGCTAACAGGCTACAAAGCAACCCAGAGAGACCAACCCCCAGCTCCCTCACTGGGTCCTCGTCAAGGTCAGGGTGTCGGACTAGCAAGGCAGTACGGCAGCCTCAGCAGCATCTCCGACGTTTGGATGCCGGGGGAACGGCCGCCTTCCTGCTATTCCTGAACACACAGCTCTCCACTGTGATCCGGCCCAACACCGACTTCCCAGGCGGGTAGGCTGAAGGGGGTTGGGGCCGGGCCGGGCGAGAAGCTGCATCACTCTACAGCGAGCAGGGCCTCCCCGCTCCGGGAGGTTCTGCAGAACTGACACCAAGCATCCGGGTCACGCCCGGGCACGGAAAGAAAAGTGGTCAGTGAAGCCGTCACCTTCCTCGTTCCAGGCTTCCACGGCCATGCCCAGGTTCCGGGCCTGAATCTCCCCTCGGTACACAGGAACAGAAAAGTTCTGGCCCATGAAGCAGGAGATGATGTCGGTGCCACCTGCAGACACGACAAAAGGAGATCCACATTCAGAAGACGGGGACAAACGGCCGTGTTTGTTATTGGGGAACACCCCGCGAGGGAGACCCCAAAGGACAGCTAGTCCCACTCTTTCTCGAGATGAATACAGAAAAACCCCCGGATGGTTCCGGCTTCTAAAGGAAGAAACGGAATTGCAGCAAACCGCCCGTGCCTGGGGGATTTATTCTGTGACCAAGGCTTCCTGCCGCAGGACGCACAAAACAGATGACCTCTCGTGGTCACCTCGAAATTCAAGACGCGGGCTCAGGGAAAACGGAGGCTTCGCCCGCTAGATCTACGGCACGGGCACCATCTCGCAGACGGTCACGCACAGAGGCCCTTTGCTGGCGTGTGCACGCACGCGGCCGCTGGGAGAGCAGAAACCCCGAGGTCCGTGCAGCGAGGGCCTCCCACATGAGGCAGCGTGGGATGGGAAACACTCCAGTTTCAGGAAGGAACTTGAAAGGGAGTCCAATCCCAAGAGCCAATGAGACAGGAGCGGCAGGAACCCCCGAAGCCGGACCCACCGCTGCCGACAACTGTCCCCTTGCTCCCCTCCCCATGAAAACGAGGATCGCGTTCGTCTCAGCGCCCCGGGCCCCAGGGGGGGTGCCAGCACGGCCCCCAGATGAGCACCAGACGCTCTCAGGGGACACTGTGACACACACAGCACTGGCCCGGCGCCGAGAGGCTCTGAGCTGAAACGCCCCACTGTTAGAATGTCACCGAATCGCCCAGCAGTACCGTGGAAATCCACTTCCCGAAGCTTCTACAAACCAGCATTTGGGGCAGGGAACGTGGGTGGCTCAAGGCCCACAACTCTCAGGAGGGTAAGGAGTGGACGTGAGTCTCCCGACACCTGGCTCCCCTCCCAGCGGCCAGAGACCCTCCACGCAGACAACCTGCTCATACAGACAGGAGCTCCTCAACCCTATTCCTGCTTCTCCCGAGGACCGTCTTGTCTCGGGACACACAGCTGTCATGTCTCAGGGCTTCACGGCACCCCACCGAGTGGTACGCGGGCAGGAGACATGTACGGATGTCACCTATCGTGAGGCCAATGACTCCACGAAATAAGGGACCAGAGCCCCGGCGTGCCCACCCAGTCGGCCCCTGGAGATCCCACGCTACAATCCACTCCTCGTGAGGGAAAACTGAGGCCCAGAGGGGAAAGGGAGGTCCCAAGACCACTCTCGGATGTTGGCGGGATCCCTGCTCGCCCCAACGGCCCAAGACCCCCAGCCTCGGGCCAAGGGTCCAGCTGGAAGGAGGGGGGCTGGCGGGGGCGTCCTCAGCCTCAGGCTTCCAGCAAATCAAATGGCGTCTTTTAAAGATGTGCTTTCAGAAGAACACAGTCACCTAAAGATTTTGATGAGCTGCGGGAGAACGAAGCCCAGGTCGCACCATTAAGGGGGAAACGTGGGACAGCGGGAACCCTACGTCAAATGCCCCCCCCCCCCGACACTGCTGTGCCACCTACGCACAGACAGATGGCCTCTGACAGAAACTGGCACGGGCTTCCTTGGGGAAGGAGGATTGGGGGGGGGGAGGGGGCGCGGTCACCACCCTATTTCCTTTTGGATTCTGAATATACAAATTATCTTCACACAACTTTACGTTAGGAAAAAAGTAAGGGGAAAAAAAGCCACTTGAAATCCCAACGCCCATACGCACACGCGGGCGTCCACTCACCTGCACACGTGCCTTTCTCCAATCTACAAAGGGGACCACGCTTGATAACTCTGGAGTCTGCTTTTCTGAACACATCACAACCCTCTCTCAATTATAGTAAATAAGTTTCCATCTAAATAAAAATCGTCATCGTCTCCCTTCTAACAGCTGCAAAAACAAAGGATGCACCATAAATGATTCCATCAATCCCCTTCTACTGGGCACACAGGTCATTTCCGGCTTTCAATGAACATACGCAACGTTGCAACGACTGTTCTCATACACGGCCAATTCTTAGTATTTACAGATTCTGTAGTTGCAAATTCTCCTACTCGCTAATTTTGTAACCCCAAAATCAACACTCAGGGTGCTTTCAAGGTCGTCTGAGAACGTGACCCGAGAACCAAGCGGTGAAAATCTCGAGATGCCCAACACGCACGTTCCCGGCTGAGGTCCAACAAGACAGAGGGCCCTGCCCTCTGGTTCCAGCTCCCGTCACCGCAAGGACCGGAGGACCGTGAGGGGAGGAGCTCAGGCTCCGGGGCGGCTGCGCTGGGTTAGAATCTCTCCACCGCGCCCCGTTAGTGGGGCAGCTCCAGCAAGTCGGTCAACACTCCTGAACCTTGTTTTCCCTTTTGTAAAATAAAGAAAACAGAATCTACCAGAAAAAGCCGTTTCCGGGACATGAGATTGTAACCGACGTGAGACACGTAGGTGCATTATCTCCCCCAGAAGCCACGGTTCAGCATCTGCCAACTCGGCGACTTTCTCGAACTTGACTACCAGGGACAAGAAGAGCCAACGTGCACGGAGGCGTGTGGGTCAGAGGCTGTGCGCGCTGGGGGGCGACCGGCCCGGTCGTGTCCCGTGTCCTGACTCCTCCAGCACCCCCTCCCCACAAGCACACAGACGGGAGCGTACCTGAGATGGAACCCAGAAGGACGCTGCTCTTAATGCACCTGTAGACATAGTCATAGCTCTGGGCTTTCAGCGGGGAGCCGGTGGACAGGACCGTATGAAGCGTCTGGAGACTGTGGGTTTCCACTAGGGCGAAGGACCACGGAAAGATTAAAACTAAATCCGACACCTGTAGCCTGGCCTGCCAGGAAACAGGTAACGGAGCAGCTCTGAATTGCCTGGCTGGCAAGACGGGGAACGGGCCAGGTGCTGCGAGAGGCACGCTTTACTCACTTGGCTTCAGGTCTTTCTCTTCGAGCACAGCCAGCCACTTGGCACCCGTTCCAAGGATGGTGATGCTAAGGGCACGGGAGGGAAAGAAAACAAACTCTCGGGCTCCTGCATAGGCCATGCACCGAAGCCTTCTAAAATTAGTGACTCATTGCTGACAAGTCTGCAAAATCCAAGATACGTCACCTTCCTGGGCTGAACTGATGCTCGCTATTGAGTTCAGAGTGAGTCACGACACTGTGTTTACCGTCGGGGTACAGCAGGGACAGGTCTGCACGCTGACTCTTAACGTGCCCAGAACCCTGGGTCCCCGGACCATGAGGCTCCGTGGAAGATAACGAGCCACACGACAACCCACTATCCTCCCGATTACGGGATAATTTTCTCTTTTTCGGCCAAAGGAAGCCGTAAAATCAAGACCTCCCGGCCGGCCCCACATCGACTTCGCGCTCAGGCCACAAGGGTCTCCTTCCCCGGCACACCTATCTCAGTCCCGCTCAGGGCCTGGGCTCTTGTATTCCCTCTGCCTGAACGTGTCGTGGCCCCTCCCCAGGTCTGGAGGTTCAAGTCCCAGCCCCGGTGCCCTTGCCTCCGAGGGTCTCCCTGACCCCAGGGCACCAGTGGCACTTCTTTGTCTCTCTCCTTTCCCCATTCGGGTGCCAGCCCCTCGAGGACAGGGACCTGTCCACCTCCACCACCGTGCACGCCCCAGGGCCCGGCGGGGGACGCGGCACAGAGCGCACACCCAGATACGCGCGCGTGCGCAAATGATACCGGCAAAGGGCCGTCCAGCAAGTGCACTTTGCAAGGTGAGCTTGTCGGCCCGTCACCAGGCTCCACCGAGAACTCTCGCACTCAGAGACAGGCGACACGGGGTAATCCGGGTGGCTTTGATGCAGGCCCAGTTACTGGCGCAGCCCACACAGAAGACCCCAGACTTCTGGCCCCAGCCCTCACCCGAGTATTCCCCGAGCCAGACTCCCAGAGCCCAGAAATACACCCCAAATGATGAAGAAAGCCCGTCCTTTGAAAGAACCTTGTCTGTGCCGACACAGCAAGCGCCCAGTCACCAACCGAGGGGGCGAGTCCGTGCGCCGGCACGTTATCAGTCGGCGAGGATTTCAGTCCTACATTTATCGACATTATTTTAAAAACCAGACGCCCTGAAACGACCCCACAAGATCCCTGCCGTTCAGCCGCTCGGAAGGGCCGCAGCTCGTGTTACAAACCGGCAGGATCTGACGTGACCACACGCGACTCAGTTTTTAATTTTCGCCTCACCTGACACGCACCCCCCTTTCGATCGCCGCTGGCAGTGGGAGCAAGCGGCGGAGGCCTGAGGCCCTTGCACGCTCCCCTCCCCTCGGCTCCCGCCCGGGCCGTGCAGCCGCACCAGCCTCCGCGAACCCGGTGGGCAGGCTCTCCCGGCCGCGTCCAGGGCGGCCAAGGCCACATCTCTGGCAACATCTGGGGCACGAGCCAACCGGGGCTCAGGACGTGCCTACCACATGGGCCCAGAGCACAGATCTGTGAGTGTCAGACCCGCACCTACACGCACACGCAGGCACACCCACATATACACTCACTCTTGCTCACGCACACTTACACACGGTCGCTCACCCTTGTGCACACGTGCACACACATACACATGTGCACATACACAGACACACACACAGAGCTGGGTTTTCCTGGGGCTCTTCATCCTTCAAATTCTTTAGCATCGAACCCCAATAATGCACATTTTCTGACCCCCCTCCTGTCACACACACACACACACACACACACACACACACACACGCACACACCAGAAAGTGTCCCCACCTGGAGCCTGGTTCACAGGTATTAAGGGTAAAGCTCTTAAAGCCATCTACATTCCCAGAGATTCGATTAACCTTTCGTTGGAAAACAGTCTCATTAGGAAATAACCTTCCTCACCAATATTGGGAGCCAAATGTCAGGATTTAAATATTACCCAGCCCAGGCAAAGCTGTATTTGAAATTTTAATGGCCAAGGATGTAAAAACGTTAGTGGCTCCTCTGTTTCCCCACCGTGAACGGATTCAGACTTAAAGTAACGAGCACATTTCAGAGCACGGCTGCTTCCGGGCCCCCAGGGTCTGCTGGTTCTATATTCTCACTCCTGGAACCACGATCATTAGGCCAACAGTGACCACGCAGCACAGTGGTGAGGACACCTCAGTCGGTTACGATTAACTCATTAGCAGAGGAAGCACTCCCACGCGGTCGGTCTCCTGACCATTTCCCACGGAGATGAGGAGGAGGGGAATTAGGAGAGGGGGCCCCGCGTCCTTCCCCATGTTCTGCCTCTGCTCCTCAGGATTCCCGCGTATCACTCGATCAAGGAACGAGCCGTTAGCAGGACCGCATGGAGGACAGACCCCCTCACACAGCGTCTGCGGGAGCATTGTGGAGCAATCTCCTGACGGGCTCGAGGAGGCCCAGGGGACAGCAGGCCAGCACCGCGGGACGGCTGGCAAAGGCAGGACTCCCCTCTCGCCATCGGGCCCAGAAGGCCGGCGGTGGGAAGCCCAGACCCTGCGCCCGCCCCCTTCCCGTACGCGTCCACGCCGTCCCCCGAGCCGCCTGTTTCACACCCCACCTCAGCCTTGAGCTGGAGGAGGCCTGCGTGAGCCAGAACCCTCGCTGGCCCCGTGGCCCCGTCTCCCTTCCTCCTGAGCTTTCCCGCCAGTTCTTGGATTCCAGAGTCCTGGAAACAGGATCACGTTCCCTCTCCTGATCTCCTGATTGTTTCAGACCCACTCCTGGCCCTGGGGGGTGGCCCCCCAACTCTACACGAAGACTCCCCATCTCCGTGGTGGGCTCCGGTCGGGACCGCCTGCCCCTTCGCACCTTCCTTGGCAACTTCAACCTCCCACACCCCCCCTCGCCCCCCGAGGGGCACCACGCACCCCGGAGAAGGTACCTCCTCTACGGCAGCCGACCGCAGGGTGGCTCTGTGGCCCGGCGTGCTGTCTCGGGTACCTACCCCAGCCGGTCAACCAGGTCCCAGAGCACGTTGGGCGTGGGCACCAAGGGGGAGCCGTCGTACAAGACCAGGGCCGCTCCCGTGGCCAGAGCGGACACCATCCAGTTCCACATCATCCAGCCGACCTGGAACAGAGGAGCACAGTGCCAACCGAGCGCCGGGCCAGCCGCCCTCGCCTCCACCGTTCGGCTCCTCACGTCCCTAGAAAACCTCCCGAAGCCGAGCCAACGGCTGCTGCGAACCGCCCCTCTCAGATGCACGAGGCTTCGCCCCGGGAATTTCACGCCAAGAGCTGACCGCGCACATCAGATCCACGCACACACGCGCGCTAAGAGGGGTCGAAGAACGTCCGCCGTGGCCTTCCCGGGCACAACGGGAGACGGACGGCAGCGAGACGCCCGCCAACGCAAACGTGGTCCCACACGGGCACAAACTACGGAACACCACACACCGAATCCGTGAACCCGCGTCCGACGTCTGCACCCGGATGGCCGCCCACCGCGGCCGCCGAGAGGAACGAGGTCTGGGTGGATGAGGACAGGTGTCTGAGACGAGCTTAAGTGTGAAACACGCCAGCAGAGGGCACGCGCATGACCCCATCCACACCTGGGGGGGGGGGGTGTGCACAAACCCAGAGGCCCGCGGGGCACGCACGCTGCGTGTGAGAACGACCGCCACGGCTGCCCTGGACCCCGGAGGACGCCGACGTCTCACGTGCACTCGGGCGTGCTGTGTGAAAGGGTTCCCACGCGCAAGAAGTGCCTTTTCCGTTATCTATGAATGAAGTTTAAGGCACAAAGGTGCTGCCAAACCCACTGACAACAGCTTTCCCGTCCACGCGGGGGATCTGTGGGCGGTTCCAGAGCAGGGCAGCCAGAGGGAAGCTCCGGCAGGAAATCTGCCCGCACCGAGGGCCAGGAGGACACCCCACCGGCAAGACGGCCTCGCCCGGCACCCCTGCGGCAGATCCCACGGGGGGACCGGGTGGCCACGAGGCGCCCCAGGCTGCCCGCGGGCACAGCCCGGCAGAGAAGCCCAGACGAGGGCTTAGAAGACACGACTGGCACACGGCCTCGGCAAGTCCCCTGCGGCCTGAACCAGCCTCGGCAAGTCCCCTGCCGTCAAGAACCCAGCGGCCCCCGGAGCCCCCCGTCCTTCCCCTCGGCACCAGCAGGGTCGCACAAAAATCTCAAGTTAGGTGAGCTGCCTTAATATCCCTAGCTGAGTTTCTTTCACTGAGGAACCCGTCTCCGGAAACCAGCACGGCAGCCCCCGCAGCTCGCGGCCCGGCCGACCCGCTGTCCAAAAAAGCTGCTAAGGTGGGTCACTAAGTGACACGGCGCAGGCCTGGCTCCACAGGACAAGCCAACCGCCTGTCCTTCGTGGGCAGGACGCTGCTGGGGAAAGTGAAAAGCCTCTGGGAGGACCGCTCCAGATCTGCCACGTTCCGGGCACTTTCCTCGATGCAAAACCCTGTCATTTGAAACCACGTAGCCCCGGGAGGCCGCTGAGTTGGACGTGGTCGGGGCTACGGGGGTCTTCGTGCCATTCAAACCCGACGCCCCGTCAACCCTGCTGGGCTGGGCTCCCGCGTGGAAAGGGCCCGGAGGCTGGCACTGCCTGGCGCCACTGGCCCACCTGTGGGGACGCGGTGAGCAGGGCTCTGGGATACAAGCCTGCAGCTGACAGAGACCCAAATCATTTGCTCCGCGCCCTTGACTTGCAGCAGGACAGCCTGAGCAGCCACACACCCAGGCTGCCAGGCTCCCAGGCTCCCGTCCTGCGACTGCCATAGAGTCCTGGCTCCGTCCCCGGGGGCGGAGCCACAGCCCTGGGCACCAGTCTCGCGGGCCGGGAATGTGCCTCCAGCCTTCTGTTTCCTTCAAAACCCAGCACAGAATCATCATCCGGGAAACGGAGCTGAATCCCTCCGAGACCTCCTGGTATTTGCAGGCTGAGAAGAAGCCCACCTGGAGCGCTCCTCCCTTGGGATAAAACGCGTCTTTTACCTCGTCCTCGCTCACCTTCCAGAGTTCAACCAGGACAGGAGCGTCTCCAACTGCTCAAACCCAAGCCTCGCTTTAGTGACGCGTATCCTGAGCTAAACCACGGAAACGTCCACCCCACGTCCCGGTGACGCCTGACCCAGAGGACGCTGGCTTCTGTTGCTCTCTCTGCTTTTCCTTGGCCCCTGGGCCCCCTTCCTCGGGGCATGCCGCAGCCTTTACGGGATCCTAGCGCAAACACCACAGTGAGGAGCGAGGCGACCGAGCATCTAACTGCCCAGCTTCCGGGGCAGCTGGGGCAGGTGCCCTGGGTTCAGCCACAAAACGCACTGGCAAGGACTTGGGGCAGAAAAGAACTTCCGTGAGGGCAGCGGCAGCCAGTGCCTGGGCTGGCAGGCGGCTCCGGTCCCCAGGGTGGCCTCTCTCAGGCCCAGCCTGGCCTCCGCACCGGACCCCCAGCTGTCACAGTCATTGGGAGAGCCACCTGGAAACACTTCCTATTACCGCCCAAGGGACTTAGTGGCCTCAAACGCCACCTATTTACTATCTCCGAGTTCTGCAGGTCCAAAGTCCAAAGTCAAGGTGTCTGCAGAACCGCATTCCTTCTGGAAACCTCCGGGGAGAATCTCTTTCTCGGCGTCTACCAGCTTCCCAAGGTCACGCACATCCCTTGGCTCCTAAGCCCACTCACTCTGACCTCTGCTTCCCTCAGAACAGCCCCTTCTCTGACACTGACCCGTCCACCTCCCTCTTACAAGGACCCTTGTGCTCCCGGCAGGCCCGCCCGGCTAGCGCAAGTGAAGGCCCCGGCACAAAACCCCCGGCTGAACCGCATCCACCCGGAAGGAAGCAAAGCGAGGGATGGGAGGGACGCAGAGGGCAGGAGGGCACCCCGCGGACACATGCACTCGACTCACCGTGGTGTAATACAGGAGGGTGTCGCTGCTGTTCATGTTGCCGTGGAGAATGTGTTCCTTCAGGTGCTGGATGAGGGTGCCCTGGGGAGAGGCGGGGGACACGGCGTGAGCGGGGCGCCCCTGCGCCGACGGCACGGGGGCACAGGCGCAGAGCCCCGGGGAGAAGCCGACCTCTTGCCCCTCGCCCAGAGGAAGCAGACCGCCGGGCAAGCCGGCCCGGATGCTCTGCCAGCTGACCCGGGGGTCTCCGGGGGCCGGTGGGGGCAGCCTCGGACCGGCCTGTGAGCTCCGGGTGCCAGAGAGACGGGGAGCACCGTGGGACCCCAACCCCAGGCAGAAAGCAGGAGAGGCAAAGTCAGAGATACAGGAAAACAGAACAGGGGCCCACGGGGCAACATGCACCTCCAGGGCGGGCGCCAGCCAGGCGACACTGGGACGCTTCGCGAGCCTCGGACCAGAGCTCGCGCGACCCTTGGCCGAGGGAGAGCACGAGGCCCTGCTTGCAGCCCAAAGGCCCAGTCAGACCTCCCGACCTCCACGCCCGGTCCATTATTTCTCTCTGTGAACGTTTAACGGGCAGGACGTGCACCGGGCCCAGCGCTCCGAGGCACAGGCCACGACGGGCCCCCTCCCCGGCCCCAGGTCTCCGGGCAGCCGCTCCCTGTGTCTATGGCCAGGGACCCTGTAGCTTCCTTCATGCTGGTTTTCTTACCCGGACGCACGGCCCTGCCCTTTGCTTTTTCCACGTAACGTGCCCTGGGGCTCCTTCTCGGGGCACGGAGCTTCCTCGCGTCTGATGTTCAGCTCTGTAATACTCCAGTGCCCACGCCCCCTCATTCCCAACTTGCTCTGCCCGTCCTGCTGTGAGCCGCAGGAAAGGGAGCACCGGGTGGACGGCCGAGCAGGGGCCCTGCACCAGCCCCTTCTCTCTCCCGGCCTCAGTGCTCCCATTCTGCATGGATCTCACACACGATCCCGAGGCCACACGGAGCACTGCCCCTCGGAAGCCCCTGAAGAGCGCCGGCCCCACACTTCACTCTGGTCCGTGGACAGGAGCACCTGGCTGACGTCAGTGGGCTCCCGTCGTTTAGGGACTATCGGGCCTGAAGCGAGGACCCCTTATCACGAGCAGCCTTGACAACCGACCCTCTTTGTATCCAAGAGAAGTAAAAACGAGCCAGGAGGGGGAGATGGTCCCTCTCGAAGCTCAACGGAAACCCTCCTGCCCAACAAGTTCTCCAGCTCAAGAGTCAGAGCTCCCGTTCCAGAGCGTGTCCAGAGCGGCGCCCCTCGCCAGGCCCTTGAGGAGCAGCAGGGACCTGAGCCACTTGGGGGCCGGGCAGACCGCAGCACAAAGACTTCCACTGGGTGGGGGGGACAGGTCCTTTCTGAGGGTCCCCAAGGCCACCTGCAGATTCCTGGAGCGGGCCTCCCGTGGCTTTATCGAGCATGCATCACGGGGCTCGGAGACAGCCCCCTACCCCGGGGTCAGGAGCTTCTGTGCAAAGTTCTGCGCACTGTTCTCCCTCAGACTGGGTGGGCACCTGCTAGGGGACAACAATCACTTCAGGAACTCTCTCAGTCAGCACAAAACATCCCCACGGCAAATCCACAGACAGGGCCAGGGGCTCCCTGACAACGGCAGCCTGTGGCAAATCCCCCTCCCATTTACTTAAAATGGGCATTTAGGGGCACCTAGGTGGCTGTCAGTTGAGCATCCGACTCTTGATTTCAGTTCAGGTCATGATCTCACGGTTCGTGGGTTCAAGCCCCACGTCGGGCTCTGTGCTGACAGCTCGGAGCTTGGAGCCTGCTTCGGATTCCGTGTCTCCCTCTCTCTCCTTCTGTCCCTCCCCCACTCGTGCTCCCTCTCTTTCAAAAAAAAAAAAAAAAGTTAAAAAAAATTCTTTTCAAAAAATAAAATAGGGGCGCCTGGGTGGCTCAGTCGGTTGAGCGTCCGACTTCAGCCAGGTCACGATCTCGCCGTCCGTGAGTTCGAGCCCCGCGTCAGGCTCTGGGCTGATGGCTCGGAGCCTGGAGCCTGTTTCCGATTCTGTGTCTCCCTCTCTCTCTCTGCCCCTCCCCCGTTCATGCTCTGTCTCTCTCTGTCTCAAAAATAAATAAATGTTAAAAAAAAAATAAAAATAAAATAAATAAAATAAAATAAAATAAAATAAAACCGGTGTTCAGTTTAGACCTGTATGTTCGCCCCGCGGTCTGCTCTAAGCCTGGCCTGTGTATAACCCCACACGGGCTTGCTGGGGCCTGTCCTCCTCCTCTCAGGTGGCACAAAACACACCAGGCTTTGCTTCCCACTCGAGAATCTCTCTGAATAAATCTTAATTCACAGCAACGGTTCTGCTCTTAATTTTTAAATATTTATGGGTGAGTCTGAGGGGAAGGACGAACAACATGACTTCGTGCGTCTCAACCAGGAAGAGGAATTTAATATCACAGGAAGAAGAGGGAAGCGGCTTTCTGACACCTCTTGTGGACGTAGAAAACACAGCCTGCAGACCAGGCATGGCCCGGCACCCCCGCGAGCCCGGGGCACAGCCAGCGGTCCCCACGCCGCAGCCCTCCGCCCGGCTGCCTCCGAGCCTCCGGCGGAGACGACGCTGACAACAGGCAAGACGCTTCGTCACTTCTCTGGAGATGCGACAGCCCAGCGGAGAGAGAAGGAGTGTAATTTTTCCTGACTTTTCCACACTCTAAATATACCAGGCATGATGATTTTATGAGCAAGCTACATTCTATCAAATACGTTTTTATGTTCCTCTCCTAAAAAAGTGACATTCGCTATGCAAAAAGCACTAAAAATAAAAACGCAGTGAGACATTTTGGTTTTTCCTAAAATGTCTGTTGTTTTGCCACGCAGACCCTACCCTTGTCTACAAGGTTTCTAAAAATGCTCCCCTCTATAGCTCGTTAACGGGCCCGTGACCAGGCCGACCAGGGCTCTCCTCTCCAGGGAGGATGTGATTCCAGCAACCACAGCAAATGACATCTCCCGACTTGATTTAATAAACTAGGAAGGTTTGAACAACAGGGTCAACTCACTCTTACAAAAAGGCGACTCAACTCTGGCCAGCATCACTTCTAGAAATAAAGCCTTGGGCCCCCGGACTCCCCCCTCCCTCCTGCCCTGTGGTTTCCTGCGAAGTCACCAGGGGCTCTCGGTGTTCATCTGGAGGCTCTACGTCATAACCTGCGATCAGACCTCCAGCGAATCCAAAACCAGGTAATAATGAAGCCACTGCTAACTGCTTTCCCCATTCTGATGAAAGCACTCTGTGAAAAGCTGCAGAAGGCTTTAAAATGATTCAAATGTAAACGTTCCCTTTGTACAGAAGGGATTCAAACTGCTTCGAGGCAGAGGGAACATCTGTAAAAGCCAAATGCGCTAGAAGAGAAACTTTATGTTTAATTTTCAAATACCACCATGTTGTCAAGCAAAGGCTGGAAAGCGGTCTGCGAACAGGACATTTCTCCTCGCGAATAACCCCCTTCTTCTGAGCAGCGGGAGAAAAGGCGGCCACAACAAGGTTTGACCAAGAGACCGCAGGCTTTTCTCCTCCCCACAGGCCAAGCCAACTGAGGGAGAAGCTAGGAAGAGGGTCCAGAGAGAAGCTGTGGAACGGACCAGGCAAGCCCAGGGCTGCGGGAAGGAGCACCAGGCACGCAGCCCCTGTGCCCCCCGAGACCAGCCCAGGAGGGGTCCGAGTTCCAGGAGGGGACCGATTGTGCCAGAGTCTAAAAGAAGCTCTCCCATCAAGGCCAGAGGCGGGGTAGGAGGAGACGAGGCCAGGAGGGCTCACAGTCACAGACAAGGAACTGTACCTCGGGAGAGTGACCCATTTAGATGATCATCATGAAATAAACTGACATCAGGGGCCTCCTGAACATCACTTCCAAAAGGCATCGCCCCAATCTAACCCGCAGGAAACCTCGACCGAACCCAGACAGCCGTTCTGCCAGACCAGAGGCTGGGAATCCAAAAATGCCAAGGTCGTGAAAGGTGAAGGCAGGGGAAGGACACCAGAGGCGCGACAGCAGGCGGCTGCGAAGGATGTCATGGGGAGAGTGGAAGCACCCGAGTGGTGACGGTATCACATCAACACTGACTTTCCTGAACGTCACGACGATACCAGGGTTTTGTGAGAGAACGTTCTCGTTCTCAGGAGGTGTGAGAAGGGCCGGGACTCCCCAATTTGTTCTCGAGGGGTCAGCAAAAAGCTAAAGAATAACAACGTGTGTGTGTGTGTGTGTGTGTGTGTGTGTGTGTGTGTTCAGAGACAGAGAAGCAAAGCAAGAGTCTTTCAAGGAAACATTGAGAACGGACGCTGAGGACGTTAACGATATGGCGGAGTCTAGCTGACATGCCCGTTGTGCTCCCTCCCCCTGCACCTGTTCCACGGGCTTGGAACTGTTCCAAGAATGAACGGTTGAAGTCACTAACGCACATGGATAAAATCCCACGCTTAGTGGGAAAGCGTTATTCCAGGTGCTTGAATATGGTTGGACTTTTGAGGAAATAAACAGAAAAATGAGACGTATCTGTTCTGGGCTGAACTGTGTGTCCCCAGAGCCACACTGTGAGGCCCTAAGGCCCAGGACCTTGGAGGGTGACTCCATTTGGAGATGGGGCCTTGGAATTGGTGGAGAAGGTAGAGAGACCACCGCAGTGGGTCCTAATCCAGTCTGGTGGATTTTTTTACACAAAGAGGAAATGTGGGCAAAAACGAGCCCCCGGGGACGCCTGCACAGGGGGAAGACCGAGGGAGGACTTCCGAGTGAGACGGCGGCCTCTGCAAGCCAAGGCGACAGGCCTCGGGTCCAACCCCGGGCCCCTCGATCTGACTCCAGCCCCGGAACTGTGAGAAAGAAGGGCATGTCTCCTGTTCGAGCCGCCGGCCCGCGGTCCTCGGTCACGGCAGCCCAGACGACGACCACAGTGCTGGAGCTGTGCCGGAACAGCTTCCTAACTGCACTTCAGAACGTAAGCCAGCGGCTCTCCATGCCGGACCGCAGCCGCGGTCGGCCCCGTTCCACCACACCACCGAGCGCACACACACACGCACTGTTCTCCCCTGCTCTGCTTCGCCCCTCCTGAAACGGGCCCACAGCGCGGAAGTCAGGGCTCACCCAGTGCGCGCCCTGCCTCGGACGCACCGCGGGGCCTCCGCACCGGTCACTGTGGTGACAGGTGCCACGGCAGCGCCTGGAACAACAGCGCCTGGAACAGCAGCTCCGGGTGCCTGGGCTCAGTCTCCGATCTCCACGCGGCCCCCCAACTCAAAGGGGGGCCGCGTGCCGCAGTCTCTGGGGAGGGGGCGCGGTCTGGCTGGGGTGGCGGTGTGGGTGCAGAGCCGGACGCCCACCTCCGCCAGCTGAGCCCCCAGGAGAGCACAGACGGTTGGAGAGACGTACCCCCGCGGAATGCACCATGCACTTGGGCGCTCCGGTCGTGCCCGACGAAAACATGATGAAGAGCGGGTGGCTGAAGGGCAGCTGCTCGAACTCCAGCTGTGGGGCCTGCTCGCCCTTCGCGGTGGCAAGAAAATCGTCCAGAAACACACTGGGGGCAAAACACACAGACGCAAACGGTGAACGTTCCAGAATGCTGGGTTGTATCCCGAGGCCTCCCAGGCTACACCTGGCCGCTCGCTGCCCTCTACTGCTTCCGTGAAGGATTTCCTGGGAAAACTAACCTTGTTTGCAGAAGACCCACCTAAGGGATCCACGCTAATTGAGGGAAAGCTGACAGAGAGAAAATTCCATGTTGCTTTATTAGCACACTCACAGGGCCCGGGGGGGGTCTCGTCTGAGAACCTGCTAAGTGCTTTAGCAAGCATGTGCAGAAGGACCACTCACAAGTAACGCGTCCTGTCTGTGTGCAAACTCAGGGGAAGAGCGTGTGACTCCGACACCCGGCCGCCCCAGCAAGGAGCAGGGAGAGGAGACACCAGATTCCCGAGCTTCTCCACAGACGGTGAAGAGCAAGAAGGTGGGGCCAAGATCTGAAAACTACAGTTTCTGAGACAGAAACACTTTTAGGCAGGGGCGCCCGGGGGGGCTCAGTCGGTTAAGCATCTGACTTCGGCTCAGGTCATGATCTCGCAGTTCGTGGGTTCGAGCCCCGCGTCGGGCTCTGGGCTGACAACACAGAACGTGCTTGGGATCCTCTCTCTCTCCCTCTTTCTCCGCCCCTCCCCTGTTCCTCCCCTCTTTCTTTCTCTCTCAAAATTAATAAACTTTAAAAAAAAAAAAAAAAAAAAGAAGCCCAAACTGCCCTACAACCCAGCAATTGCACTACTAGGTATTTATCCAAGGGATACAGGTGTGCTGTGTTGAAGCGGCACATGCACCCCAACGTTCACAGCAGCGCTATCGACAATGGCCAAAGTATCCCAAATGTCCATCGATGGATGAATGAATAAAGAAGATGTGGTATGTATGTGTGTGTATACACACACACACACACACACACACGCACACACACAAATGGAGTATTACTCAGCAATCAAAAAGAATGAAATCTTGCCATTTGCAACTACGTGCATGGAACTACAGAGTATTATGCTAAGCAAAATTAGCCAGAGAAAGACAAATATTATGACTTCACTCATATGTAGAATTTAAGATACAAAACAGATGAACATAGGGGTGCCTGGGTGGCTCAGTCCATTGGGCATCTGACTTCGGCTGAGGTCATGATCTCACGATTCATAGGTTCGAGCCCCACGTCAGGCTCTGTGGTGACAGCTCGGAGCCTGGAGCCTGCTTCGGATTCTGTGTCTCCCTCTCTCTCTGACCCTCCCCCACTTGTGCTCTGTCTCTCTCCGTCTCTCAAAAATAAATAAATGTGAAAAAAAAGATCAAAAAGAAAAACAGATGAACATGGGGAAGGTGATCAAAAATAAAATAAAAACAGGGAGGGGGGGCAGAACATAAGAGACTCTTAAATACAGAGAACAAATTAAGGGTTGCCGGAGGGGTTGTGGGAGGGGGGGATGGGCTAAATGGGCAAGGGGCCTTGAGGAAGACACTTGCTGGGATGAGCACTGGATGTTACACGTGGGGATGAATGACTGGAATCTACTCCTGAAATCATTATTGCACTCTACACTAACTAACTTGGACGTAAATTAAAAAAAAAAAAAAAAAAAAAAGCCCAGCTCTTGACTACTGCCTAAGAAACCCACCCCCAAAGCTGACATAAAGAACCAATGCACGTGGCCAAAAACCAGCAAAGCAGGCACAGACCTGTGTTCTGAGCAGAAACAGGGCTGCTGAAGCTGCAAAGCCATCTTGGGAGAGGTGCCTTCTCTACCTTGAGACCAGCAGGAACATTGATCCTGGCCTATCCTTCCGTTGGCTCGAAAGGGAGAAGGGCGGGGGGAACAAACCTGCTGTTTCGACAAATGGAACTTTCTCTCTTTCAGGGAAGGGGGAGAACCAGTTACACTCAGCCCGCAGCGATTTGCTGAGAATAATTACTGTGAAACACAAATGCACACACTCTAAAGCAGTCCTTGAGGACAAGCACGTCTCCTGGGGGCGGCATGGAGGTTTACAAAGGGCATCCAGAATGATTCCACTCTGAGCGGTAAACAAACAAAGCCTTCTGCTCCACAGTGTCCGGGAAATTATTCGCTGTGGAACTTTCCAGCCAATGAAAGCCCCACTCCTCCTCCACCTCCCATCCCAATCCCACTTACACAAAGCGCCCAATCTAATCGGATACCGCGCACAAAGAAAAGCCTTTTCTTCCGAACGGTCTATAAATCACAGTAAATAGCAATTACTTGTGTTGCTCTTCTAAAAATGAAAAACCCCAAAGGGCGGTCCCCCCACCGGCCCGGTCCCCGACACAGGCACGTCCGTGTGCTCAGTTTATCTGCGGGATCCGGCGATCGAGAGCCGGGTAGCAGGGGAGGTGCGATTCCCAGGGTGGGGCGGGGGGGGCTGTGATGCTACAGGGCGCTCTCATTTCACACCAATCGCTGACGAACACATTCAGAGGGATAAAAGCTGGGCCACCATGGGGCCAGAAAGCCTGCCAGGCTCGCCTCCGGCCTCTGGGCACGATGGCCCCCAACATAAAGCAGGGAGCTGTGTCTGCCGTGTGAACGGGGACCAGGGCTCTGTCATCGGGCTGCAATGTATCCTGGCGGGTAGGGTTCCCGCGGCACAAGGGTCAAGTGCAAGCCCCGGGCCGGCCCGCAAGGCCCTGCACACTCTGACCCGGATGCGCCACGGAACAGAGCCCCCTGCGGCCTGTGGCTCTCGCCTGCTCCCCACGACAGACAGCACTGCTGAGGGCTAACAACCAAGCGCGCCTGCCCAGCACTCACTTATCTGACGCTCACAGCAATTCCGGGACGAAGGTTCTGTTCTGCCCATTCTACAGGCGGGGAACCCAGGGCCCACACAGGTGAATCCCTCACGCAGGGTCACACAGCGGATGTCTGGACCTGAACGGTCCGGCCTGAGACCACAGCCCGCAGGGAAGAGGCACCCTGCTGACAAGCACCCTGCTGGAATCCGGACACACGCAGGCATTCCCAAACCCTGCCCGTCTCTCAAGGTCGCCTTAGGTGCCACCTCCCCCAGATCCCACACCCTTCTCCCAGGCCCTGGGCACTTCCTGCCCCCCCCTCCCCCCGATTCAAGGAGCGGGCTGTGTTTACTGGGCCCCGACGGTCATGGATCACCCTCCCTGCAGGTGTGGCCCGTCTGCCTGCCTGCAGGGGGCGCCTAGGTGTTTCAGGCCGGTGAGCGTCCAACTCTTGATTTCGCTCAGGTCATGATCCCAGGGTCATGAGATCAAGCCCCACATCAGACTCTGCGCTGGGCTTGGAGCCTGTTTGAGAGCCTCTCTCTGTCTCTCTCTCTCCCTCCCTCCTCCTCTGCCCCTCATTCCCCTCTAAAGAAAAGCCCTCCCTGTCCCCCCCACCACGGGACACAAGGACCCCACTGTGCACCTGTGTGATGCTTCCCACGCAGCCTCAAGGGGCCGCCCTCCAGGCTCCTGCCAGGGCCCCACACGGGGCTAGAGGGAGAGGTCCGCCCATACAGGTAAACACACCTGGTGGCTGAACTCTCCCCACAGCTGTTTCAAGGAGGAGGAAAGGGGTACAGCGCCAAGAATCTGGAGACAAACCATGACCCCCTTCCTAACTCCTAGTCCAAACTAACCTGCTCACAATACTATTTGCTACTTAGGGTGCGTGTTGCACCAGCTTATAAATGTCAGAGGAACAGACGAAGACACTCCTAGCGATAAGGACAAAAATCGGTTCCGGAAGGGAAATTTATGTATGTGTGCACATTCAGGTGTGCATACAGATGCAGTCACATACATATACGTGTGCGTGCACCTGTGGCCACGTGCGTACGTTCATTTCCATTGAGTCGGGGAGCGGGGCTTGACCTTCCACTGGGAAGGGACAGCAGAGAGAAAGTATTCCTGGGGCTGTTCTGATACCACGTGGCTCTGTGGCTTGGGGAATTCACTCTGGGGCCTCAGGTGCCCCTCTACAAGAGTGATTTTTATTTTTAATTTTGAAGTTGATTTATTTTGAGAGAGAGAGAGAAAGAATCTCAAACAGGCCCTGAACTGTCAGCACAGAGTCCGATGCGGGGCTCGAACCCGTGAACGGTGAGATCAGGACCTGAGTGGAAATCAAGACGTGGACGCCTAACTGGCTGAGCCCCCCAGATGCCCCTACAAGAATTGATTTTTAACTGAAACCTGCACTTCTAAAATGAATGAGTCACAGAATCGACTTCCCAGGGGGACTCCCAGTGGGCTCCACACGGACGCAGCGATCCGCTGGCTTACCTATTTGGAATCTTGGAAATGTCTATCTTCTCTCTTGAGGCAAGGTATGGAATCAGCACCACCCTTTCCAAGTCTGGGAGTCCTGGAGGAGGCGGGGGGGGGGGGGGCGCAGGCTCGCTGAACGACACACGCGGTGGATGTGGTTCCCACCAAGCGTAACACAACCAAGAGATGGGGGCTTCCCGGGGTTTTGCCGCTCGCGGTTCAGGGGCCCTCGTGCCTCCTCTCTCTGCACCCCGCCCCAGCCCTGCCGGCCCCCACTCGGGCGAGCCATGCACCTTTGACCACCTGCTGCAGCTTCTCCATGTGGCTGAACTCCTTGCTGTTGTACCTGACCGCCTCCACGGAGAAGATGAGCTTGGGCTGGATTTGAGAGAAGCGGTCCAGAACGCCCTGGAACGGGAAGGGAAGGTCGTCGCCATCAGTCACGCCAAAGGCAAAAACCTTAAGCAACCAACGCGACCGCCTCGAGGGAAAGGAACAGCGTGACGTCGGAGCACTAGGCGCGTTCCTGCGACCCCGCCAACCCGTGGCCCATACAGAAAACTGAGAAGCCACGACTTGCACCTGAGAAATGAACGTCACTTTGAAGAAAGGGTCAACGTAGACTTACAGACGCGCTGAGACAGCAAAGCACAAGTGTATGAGATGGGGAACCTACAGGGGGAGTATCTGCACCCCCAGGGAGATGCCCCACTTTGCGGAAAGAGCCCTGAATACAGCCACTCCGGCACCTGGCACACACAAAAGGAGCTTCGCCGGCGTGTCCGTATCTTGGTCCCTCCTGATCTTCAGTTACGAGGTACGCGAATCCTCCAAAAGGCACTTTCTGCCAACCAAACGCACGCCCCTGCAAACGTGTATCCTCGTAAATAAGCCCCATTTCCAAGGCAGGCCCACCACGCACGGAGTCGGGTCCTGGCAAGCACACCTCTTTCTCTGAAAGCAGCACGCCTCCGTGTGGGTAACGACTCGTTTGGGACACTGACGTGGACAGACACGCTCACTACAACTGGAGTGTGAGCCCAGGGGCGACAGGGAAGTGCTCCCGGGTCCAGACCTCGGTGGAGCCCTCTCCATCCACAAGCACGGCACCTGGGGAGGCACCGCCCGGAACGGCGCTTCCGTCCAGGGCCAGAGCTCCACGATCGGCACCCGGGTCACTCCCAGGGCACAAGCAGTGACGCCAGGATTTCCCAAGAACGTCCCAGTCTCTGACACCGCTGGGCGGCGGGAACCAGAAGGGAAAGGCACAAGGACCAGGAGGTTTGTCAGCACAGGCAACGGCAAGAGTGATGCAGAGAATTCGGGAGAATCATCAGGAAAACCGTTCGGCTGATGACAGGCATAGTGGTGATGTACAAACTCGACAAAGCAAAATAGAGTATTCTTAAACCTCAGGATTCTTTTTTTTAATTTTTTTTAGTGTTTATTTTTTTGAGAGAGAGACAGAGCACAAGTAGGGGAGGGACAGAGAGAGAGGGAGACACAGAATCCAAAGCAGCTCCAGGCCCTGAGCTCTCGGCACAGAGCCCGACGCGGGGCTCGAACCGGTGAACCGTGAGATCATGACCCGAGCCGAGGTCGGACGCTCAACCGACTGAGCCACCCAGGCGCCCCTCAAAGCTCAGGATTCTAAGCGGGGCTGAGAGTTGCCGCTTTATGTGGGAAGAAAAGCTTTCCCATTAAAAATCCCAACACGCACCGAGCGCTCACCGTGCCAGGCACCGCTCCGGCTTGCTCCAGGCGTGCGCGCATCTGGCCTGCGCAGCCCCGGGAGCAAGGCAGTACTGTTCGCCCACGTCCTCGCGGAAGCGTGAGCAGGTTGAGCAACTGGGCCACAGTAACAGGCGGCCAATGGCAGAGCCAGGGGTGCAGGCCGGTGCTCTTAACCACACGCAGCCTCTGGGAGAGACTAGCCCGAGCGACAAGGAAACCAAAGGGCAGCAGCAGAGAACAGGGCCGGGTCCCAGGCCAACTGAAGCAGGACCAGGAAGAGGCAGCGGGGGCTGGAGCCACGGAGCGGGAGGGGGTCCCCTCGGGGGCGGCCGCTGGAGCAGGTTCCACAGCGAGGCGGGAGGGGAGAGGCTGTCCCCAGGCAGAGGGCACCTCGGGAGACGCTCAGGGAACGGAAGGCCTGCGGGAGGGCCTCGGATCAGGGAGGAGCTGCCGGAGTCGGGCTGAGGGCACCCCTGAAGGCAGCAGAGACATCTCCGTGACACCCCGCGCCTCCCCTGCTCTCCCCTGCGCAAGGCGCCAACACTCAGGATGGAAGGACCCAGCCCGCCAGGGACCCGGGCCTCACATGTCACAGAGCTCCCAGCCACGGTGAGGGCCAACAGACAGCGGAGACCACAGTGTTTCTGAATCAGAGGTCTGGGCCCGGCCACAGACAGACCCAGAGGCCCCAGGGGAAGCCGTTGGCCCTGTCGCTTTCCTACCCCCGGAGGGCTCTCCCCCGAGACTCAGGCCACAAGGCCAGAGAGAACTCCCAGAAGCCGCGAGCCGAAGCCCGGAGAAGGCAGAGCCACGCTGCCATCTAGTGTGCAGCAGGGTCAGCAGCGCAGGCTGGAGAGCCATCTGCTGGGGACACGTGGCACGGGACGTGGCAACAGCAGAGTGGGAGGCGGCTGGACGCTGGCCCGCGTCCCAGCCTCCCACCCTGTACCCGGAGGCACGATGCGCCTCCCGGTGCCATCAGGGGCTCCGCTCTCCGTGAGGTCTCCGGGCAGGGGCTTCCTTCCAGCCCCAGAAGGCCACGACCACTGCCCTGTGCCACGCCCAGCTCTCCCAACACCTTCGTGACCGGCTCAAAACACCCACGTCACTTTTAAAGGCTGACACGCGGTGACTTCAGGGGGCAGTGAGTCGAGCGTGGCCCCCAACCCCACGCAAGCATCCATTCTGCGGTCCCCGTGGGGCGACCGGGCACAGGAAAGCCCCAGGAGGAAAACGACCGCCAAGCCGGGAGGTCCAGGCGGCCACCTGCTTCCTGAACTCGGCAGAGCCCGGTCCTCACCGCAGCCCCAGCCGGCCACTTCACTGCCCCCGCGCCTCCGCACGGCATGGGGCGGAGGAGACCTGCTTGGACCACCTTTACCAGAACAGGAAGCCTCAAGGTAGACGCGAGTTCCAAGCTCGTGCCCGAAAACCAGCCCTGCGGCCGAGACCAGCCCGACCACAGGGCGCCGAGCTCGAACGTCACCAGCGGCTGAAGCCGGAGCCGAGGTGCGCCAATCTGGCCTCGCGGGCCCAGCCTCCTATGCTCATTCCACGGCCCTCTCTTCCCACCGTCCCTGTTTCGCACAGGGGTGCAGGGTCGGCAAAGTCGGGACAGCCTCAGCCGCTGAGCTGTGCTGGCCGGTGCCCGGAACGGGGGCCGGGCCAGGAGCGAAGCACCTGATGCCATGGAGAGCGGCCGGGGTCCCGGATGCCCACCGTGTCCCCTAACTGGGGTCTGTCCTCATGGCTCCCAAGGGACCCACATCGCCAAGGCTCTGCAAGCAGGAAAGGCCCCGGGCCGGCGAGTGGAGGCCCCGGGGACGTCCTGTTCTGCCGCCACTTCCTTCTCCACAGCGGGGCTGAGCACGCGCCCCCTGCCCCTGCCTGGGCCCCTCTGGCGGCTGGCTGCACCCTGGGTCCTTGGTCCCCTCGGCTCCGCAGAGATAAAGAGGCCCACCCTCTTCCCGCGCAGAGCACGGATCCAAAGTGAGAGATCAGAAACGGCAGGGAAAGACCCAAGCGCAAGGAGACCTCGGGGCAGCCTCTGTGAGCGAACCCAGATGACGGTCTGCAGAACAGAAACATCAGAAAGTCTCCCGCGGTCACGAGTGCAGAGATGACAGACACCTCCCGTGAGATCCCCCAGCGCCATCTGCCACACGAGGACGGGACGTTAGCAACGCCAGAAAAGAGGAGGGTTCGTTGGCGGGCAGATTTAAAACCAAGGCTCAGCTCACTCTGGGTCCTTCTCTCCCATCGTTCCGGTGTCACCGGCCGGTGAGACAGGAGGCCGTCGTGACATCGTCTCCTTCCCGGCCTGCCAGTCCTGGGCCACAGCTGCCCACGCCCCTGCCCGAGACGCCGGGTGGGCAGAGCCCTCCCCTTGGGAAATCACACGGGAATGTTTCTGTGGCCAGTGGCTGCACCCCCAGGGCACTCAGGGGCACACGGGCGCCCCTCACTGGGGACCCAACTCACGTTCACACCGAAGTCTGGGGACGTGGAGCTCCAGATGGCACCGATGCTCGCTGCAGCCAGCATGGCCTCCACGGCATGCACACCATTGGGTAAATAACCTGTCGTCGGGCACAGGGAGAAAGCCTTGGGTTCAGGGTACGTGGGGTGCAGCAGACTACCAAGAGGGACCTCTGAGAGCCAGGCAAGCAGTGGGGAGAGGAGCTGGCTTTGACCAGCCCAAGGAGCACGGCCAGCCCCACCCCATCCCAGCTGCCTTGATGTCCCCATCCGGACGGCCCCACCGCTTACCCCCAGCCTGTCCACTCCTTACGGTCACCCCTCCAACCCATACTAACCAGAACGATCCCCGCAGCCCTGATGATCCGGCCCTGGCCTCCTCTTCCTCCGCTCTGCCTCCTTCTCCAGTTTTCCAGTTGTTCTAAGCTCCTCCTGCCCCAGGGCCTTTGCACAGGCTCTCTGTTCTGCCTGAACACCCTTCCACACACACCAGTTGTTCTAAACTCCTCCTGCCCCGGGGCCTTTGCACAGGATGTCCGTTCTGCCTCAATACTCTTTCACACACAGCAGCCTTCCTGACTCTGCAAATTCATTCTTTAACTCTTAATGTAAATGAGACTTTCTCAGAGACGCCTTCTCCGAGGCCCCCCGATAAACTCAGATTCCCTGGCCGGTCCCCACAAAGCACACTCTATCTTTCCGTCACCAAATTTACCATAATAATCACCTGCATCTGATAATATAACTGTCAATTTCACAGCTGGTTCCCACAGGAGGGCAGGGACTTTGCCTGTCTTGTCCTTTCCTTTACCAAACGCCTTTTACCATGCCCTGCATATCAAGGCCCTGAGATATGGGCGCGCTGGCTGGTGGATGGACGGATAAATAGACAGACAGGTGGACGGACGGAAGGGGGAAGGAGAGGCAGTAAGGGAATCGAGCAGGAGTCAAGAGACCCAGAAAAGCCTGGAAGGAACACAGCAGAGGCAAGAGGCTGGGCTGTAATGACAACAGAGGCAGAGCAACTTTGTGGCCAGAGGGACTCCGGTCAATTAGACGGATGGTCCTAAATGTCCCAGAGGAAAGGAGCAGACACATAAGGCACCGGGGAGCAGGGGCCGTGGCCCAACGCCGCCCTGCACGGCCCCCGGGCGGCCACAGAAGCCTCGCAGTCCCGGCACCCGGGGCTCTGAGCCTGAACAGCTCTCTCCCTGCTTCCTCCCCCAAGGCGCTCCACTCTCCGCTTCTTCAAGTTCGCTGCACCTCCCTGGCAGCCAGCCAGGAGCGCCCCCAAAGGGCGAGGCTCAGCTGGGGATGCGCCCAGCATCTGGCACAGGCAGGCCTGCGGTCTCCTGAGTTTACCATGTAAACTGCAATGTCCCCGGGGCGGGGCAGGGCAGGACCCACGCCCGGGGGGCCCGCACACCCAGGCTTGGTGCCAGGGCAGTGAGCACGCGTCACGGACAAGAGAAACCCACAAGAGCAGCCCCGACGGGTGTCTGAAGCCCCTCAAGCATCTTCCCGCGTCCTCCCCCCCCTCGGGAGTCATTCCCTGGTGCCCTCTTCCAGGAACCACAGCCCCCAGTCCTGGAACTGTGGTCGGGTCAAGTTAGTGTCCAGGCTGAGACCCTCACGAGCATGGGTCACCAGGCACCCGCATGAGTTTGCACAGTCGGGACATCGCCCACGAAAGCACGGCCCGGAGGGGGTCTCGACCGTCTTCCCCAACACACCCTGGTCTCCACTTCTCCTTCTCTCGGAAAATGTTTGCTTCAAAAAGAGACTTGTTTTAACGAAAATGGGAGGAAGGAGAACACTTAGAGGGAAGAAAAAAACCAGAGGCAATAAGAACCTTCTGAATTCCTTTTCTAGACCTCGAAAGGGTGGCTTACACCGGAGGAAGAACCACAGATATGGAGGCTTCAGGCACACGTGCCTGCTATGACCGGGCCCCACGCTCACACGCACTCACCCACAAGAGCCCGTCACACACCCACTGCGCCCCGGCCGCCCTGCGGACAGAGACGCAGCCGTGCACAGAGGACACAGCCCCTGTCCTCCAGTGGGAGGACAGACAGACGGACACATGCGCACGCACACACAAACGATCCCAAGATTTCAGATGGGCGATGAGGACCACAAAGGAACATAAAGCAGGCTGCATGCAGGGAGGGCCGACGGTTTCCCGTGGGACAGCAGGGACCTCGCTGAAGCGTGCGAACCCCGGACGTCAGTACAGCCCATCCAGGGCCGAGACAGGGGGCGATGGCTGCGGTGACCCCCCGTCTGCTTCCTTCCCAGTCAACTGACATGCGAGCAGGGCCTCCGTGCCCAGCTGCCATGGGAGGAGACACGGGGTACAGCCCTTACTCGGTTTACAATGATAAGGCCGCCCTCTTAGCAAACACGCTGAATGCCCACTTGTGGTGAGTTCCCCCAGGAGAGGCGGTTTCTCCCACTGCCACCTGCCCTGTGGCCCTGTCCCACGGCCATGGGGGTGGGGAGGCAGACCAGCACCCCGGCCACCCCGCCTGCACGAGGATAAGTCCTCTTATCTCCCCCTGCTCGCCCTGCGGGCACGCCCACCCACATCTAAATTAACTAAAGGTCCTTGGGGCGGAGAACAGGTCCACATACAGGCCCGGAAACCTTCCCCAGGAGTCAAGGTGAAAGGAAAACTGTAAGAAGACACCTGAATGTGCTCGGTGGGAAACCAAGACTCATTGCCAGATGCAGAGAGAACAGAGGAAGGCAGGAACTGGGGAGGGGGCCGGGGAGGGAGAGGGAGCCAGGCCTCCCTTTGCCCTCTGGAGACACCAACCCTGGTTCCTTCTGGAAGGAGGGCCCCTGCCTGCCCTACCACCTGCGGTGCACGCCCAGCCCACCGTGCTCCTGTCACCCCTGCAGGTGCCCTGCCCCATGAACCTCCGGGCCTTTGCACAGGCTGTCCCTTCCCTCTCGGGGCACCATGACCTTCCTTGGTCATCTGTCCTCCACCAAGCGTGGATCGCTGAGGTCCTACAGGGTTGCTCGCAATCTGCCATTGTCCAAAAGTCGCCTCAACCTTCCAAGCTGGTCACTCCACCTCGTCTCTCCCCCAAACCACAAGAGCCCGAACTTACCAACGACCCGGTCTCCTTGTTTCACACCCATTTTCCTCATTGCTGCTGCAAACAAAGCCACCTGCTGCCTCAACTCTTCAAAAGTCACCTTCACAATTTCCTCTTTGCCTTCCCCTGGGAAGAGAACAGGGACACACAGTGGAGACGAGCCTAACAGAAAAGTTCCGAGTCGTAGACTCGTCTAAACATAGGTTAGAAATGTGTCACACATCAGGGCGCCTGGGGGGCTCAGTCGGTTAGTGTTCGACTTCGGCTTGGGTCATGATCTCACGGTTTGTGGGTTTGAGCCCCGCATCAGGCTCTGTGCTGACGGCTCAGAGCCTGGAGCCTGCTTCGGATTCTGTGCCTCCCTCTCTCTCTGCCCCTCCCCTGCTCACGCGCTCTCTCTTTCTCAAAAATAAACATTAAAAAAAAAGTTGTCTCACAAACTAAATAAATTTGCATTTAAAAATTTAAAAAAAGTGTTTTTTTAAATCATGTTTAAAAAAAAAATGTCGCACGGACACAGGTTTACTCAACTTCCTGGGACGTGCGTGTGGCTGTCAGCCGAGGACAGAAAAATGATCAAGCTCGCTGTGGAAGACAGGTCCGTGACAAGGGTGAGATACGAATTTCCACCTAACAGACGGCAACGACAGGGGAAGACGGTGTGCTCGCCGGCCTCCGCAGCGGCCCCCAGTGACCCCCGCCCCCCGTGCTGGTGCTCTCATGCGGGTCCCCCCACACCGAAGGGGCCCCGAGCCGGGTGAGCGACAGGACACTGGAGACAACGGGAACCTGTGAGCCTTGGTCACAGAAGACACGGCGGCTCCCACCCCGCTCCCTCTGGGGGAATCCAGCTGCCGTGTTGTGACGACACTCAAGCAGCCCCCAAGAGGCCCACGCGGGGGGCAACTGAGGCCTCCCGCCAACAGCCACGGCAGTGCGCCATCTTGGACCCGGACCCGCCCGCCTCGGTCAGTCCTTCGGATGACGCAGCCCCCGCCAACGTCCTTGCCGCAACTTCGTGAGAGGGTCCCGAGCCAGAACCCCCCAGCGAAGCCACTTCTGAACGTGCAACCCACAGAAACCGTGAGACGCTCTGTTCGCTATCTGTGGCCGCGGTTTTCGGGAAATTTGCTCCACGGCGACAGGAAATGAACATGGCCGACACTCGATGTTGCGTGGCTGTGGCAAAACTATCTGGCCGTACTTTCCACGTGGAAGAGGTGAATCCCGGCCGTTATCTTTGACGCAGACACGTTACTCCTGACTGCCAACTTCTATTCGATTCTGCCGCACGGGGCACCTCCCTTCCAAAGTGAAGAAATGTCCTGATTTCTGTTTGGTGTCGACCTGGCTTCTCCCATCTCCTTAAAGTTACCTACGCCCGCCCCTGGTTCTTCTCCCCCCTCGCCAGGCGGCCTTCGAAGTCCCTCCCCCATGCTCCCCTCCCCCCTCCCAGATCATTTCTGACCCTGTAAAAATACTCAGCAACCTGAAACCCACTGTTTGGAGACACAGTGTGCTGCACACGCAGCTGTTCTTGGAACTCCGACGCGGGCGGCACGGATGCACGCGGTTGCACTCTGCTCGCTGGAGCGCCAAGGGCCCGGCGCACGCCTGCCTTTGGTGGCACCTCCTGGCCTCGGCAGGGACCGTCCCTGGGAGGGACGGACTCGGCGGAGAACGCCGGAGCAGAACTCCACCCCGCACGAAGCAGCCGCACGCAGCCGGCAGAGTAGGAACAAATCAGGACAACACGCAGAAAACGAAACACGGTTGTCTTGAAATCCCCAAGCCAGTAACCAGCCGATCTAGGACGCTGCTTAGGAAAGTACCCCACTGGGGGGCCGGCGTGGCTCCGTCCGTTAAGCATCCGATTCTTGGTTTCAGCTCGGGTCATGAGCTCACGGTTCATGAGATCGAGCCCCACGTTGGGCTCCAAGAGCCTGCTTGGGATTCTCTCCCTCTCTTTGCCCCTCCCTCCCACGAATGCGCTCTCTCTCTGTCTCTCTCTCTCAAGATAAACAAATAAACTTAAAAAAAACAAAGGTACCCTATTTATAAACTAAATATGATCCCTGGCTTGAGGGCATTTGTTTGCCCCGCAAATACAAGAGGGAGCTCCTTAATGGAAGACGTTCACATATTTAAAGGGAAGGGGTGGGCAGGAGAGGGGGGTGGGGGTGGGAAGGAGAGGGGGTGTGGAGGGAGAGGGTGACACGGACACAGCACACCCAAAATTACAACCATGCCTCCCTAACCCACCTCAACACGGAGCTAGGCTTAAGAAAAAAGGGGCTGGGTTCAGCCAGTGCACACGAGAGGAGCGGGGCGCGGGGGGGGGGGGGGGGTGCTGGGAAGAGAGAGTGAACGAACGTGCACGGCCAGTTCAGTCCGAACCCAGCCACCCAGAAGACTGGCGCGTTTCACCACCTTTACTGGTCTTCGGTTCTGTTTTTCCAAAAGATTCACGTCTGACCTTTCCCGCTTTCCAGAGGGGGAAACCAGGACCTCGTGCAGTGCCCGAGACCTTGGGTCAAAGTACAGACACATCCAACGAGAGCAGGAAAAGAAGATGAGGGAGAGACCCAGGGTTCCCACTCCTCAGGCTTCAGGCTCGTAAGAGGCGCTGAGCGGTGTTTACAAAGGGACCCCGGCACCCGGGGCAGGACGGCCCTCGAAGGGTCTCTTAGGACACACAGGACGCGAATTCTCCGCTCTGTGGAACGTTCCTGGGACAGAGAAAGGGTCGCTGACGCCAGCCGCGGGGAGGATGGGCTTTGAAACCTCGAGGCCGAGGGAGAGGCCAGACCTGAAAGGCCACGCCGTGTGTGACCCCCGCCTCCGCGAAGCGCCCAGACGGGCAAACCCGTGGAGACCGGAGAGAGCGAAGGGTGCCAGGGGCTGGGTCGGGGGTTCCTTTGGGGTGACAGGGCGGACGGACTCAGACAGGGCTGGTGGCTGACAACGCCGTGCATAGCTCAACGCCACAACGCGTGCGGCGTGAGGGTGAGGGCGGGGACGCCTTGCGTGGCTCGTGTCCCGCCTGAGGAAGGACCTCTCCCCCAGCCTCTGCTGCCCTCTGCACCGAGCGCCCCCAGCAACCCTGTGGCGTTCTGCGGTGACGCATCGCACGAGTGGCTCACTACCGACATCCTGTTTCCCCTCGAGGGTAAGGGGCCCAGGCAAACGTCCTCCCTCATTCCTTGTACAAAGCGAGGACTCGGCGGGCCGCTTTCTGTCAGAGCCCGCCTGCGTCCAACACGCCTACCCTAGGGAACACCACAGCCTGGCCCGGCCCGCCTTAGACGTGCTCCGAACACGGACGGGAGCCTCCGGGTGGGCACAGTCACCCACCACAAAGCAAAGCCTGTTTTATAACGAGGTGTTGACGGTCGCGTGTAATTGAATCCTGTACCGCAAGTGACAAACGGGACGGCCGCGTGGGTGCAGGCGGCGGTCCGGGAGCTGCGGCCGCTGCCCAGCATCGCGAGAGAGGACGGGGACACAGATGGCTGCCCCGGGACATGGCGAAGGCACTATTCCACATACGATTCCTGCTGAAGGTACACTGCTTCCGCCCCGTCGCGAAGTCGGACATTATCAAGCTGAACCGTCCTCAGTCAGGGATCGCCTATACGTCTTTTATTCCTTGTTTGCCTCACCAGAAAGTCAGCCCCTCGAGAGCAGGGGACCCTGTCCATCCTGTTCAACACCACGTCCACAGCACCTTGCGCTGAGGAGACATTTGAGACCGAGGTGAGAACAAGCGAGAGAATGAACGGATGGACACGCAAACACCTCCTGAAAGACGAAGGGAGAGATGCCAGGCCTGGTGTAGCTTCCCCGAGGCCACTATGCACTCGGCCCAAAGTGCACCCGGGCTGAGTAGGGAGGAGAGTAAAAGGCACAGCCCGAAGACGACATAAAGACAAGGCTCTGTGGTTCTTATCCAACAATGTGCATCAGAAGCGACCGTGGGCTTTAAAGTCATATGGAAGCCTGGGTACCGTCCCTGGAAGATGTGCTTAAGAAGCCACAGGAGGGGGGCGCCTGGGTGGCGCAGTCGGTTAAGCGTCCGACTTCAGCCAGGTCACGATCTCGCGGTCCGTGAGTTCGAGCCCCGCGTCGGGCTCTGGGCTGATGGCTCAGAGCCTGGAGCCTGTTTCCGACTCTGTGACTCCCTCTCTCTCTGCCCCTCCCCCGTTCATGCTCTGTCTCTCTCTGTCCCAAAAATAAATAAACGTTGAAAAAAAAATTAAAAAAAAAATTTTAAAAAAAAAATAAAAAAAAAAGAAGCCACAGGAGGAACGGAACAGCCAGGATTCTACTTTTTTTTTTTTTTTCATTTATTTAATTTTTGGAGACAGAGTGCAAGCGGGGGAGGGGCAGAGAGAGAGAGAGAGAGAGAGAGAGAGAGAGAGAGATGCAGAATCCGAAGCAGGCTCCGGGCTCCCAGCTGTCAGCACAGAGCCCGACGCGGGGCTCGAACCCACAGACCGTGAGTCAAAGCCGAAGTCGGACGCTTAACCGACTAAACCACCCAGGTGCCCCTGGACGGCCAGGATTTTAAAAGCCACGCAGGGGGGGATTTCAGAGGCACAACCTCAACTGAGAGCCACTCACGCTTCCCGTGGCAAGGTCTGCCGTGGGCCTACGCATCCGTGTTCGCTCGCTTCAACCCTACGATATTCCTGAAGGCGGTACTATCAGCCTCTCCACGTGACAGAGGCAGAAACAGACCCAGGCACGTTGAGAGGCTGGCCCAAGGTCGCACAGCCACTGGACCTCACCCACCCCTACTTCGGGCACTGGAACAGCGGACAGAGCACGGTTATCTGGCTTTGGGCACCACCGCTGACTACAAACAAGGAACGCTGCTACAGGCCAGGGCACTGGCATGCAGCAGGACACGAGGCCGGGGCAGGTGGTGGCAGAGGGCGCAGCTCTCCGGGCCCCCCCCACCCCCGAGGCATGGGCCGAGCGTCCCCCACACACGGACAGCTCGAGAGCATCGGGTTTTGGTGCCGTCTCGAAGCCGAAGCCGTGAGTCACGAGCACCAGAGGGCCAATGACGTTCAGTCTCTGCTGAAGCCCTACTTCCTCACGACACGGCAGCACGCGTGTGGAAAATGGGTAAATAAGGGGCGTCCGGGGGGCTCAGTCAGTTAAGCGTTTGACCCTTGATTTCAGCTCAGGCCCTGATGGCTGGTGGGTTCGAGCCCCGCACTAGGCTTTGGGACTCTCTCTCGCCCCCATGAGTACGCTCTCTTTCTCTCAAAATAAATAAACTTTAAAAAATAAATAAAATGGGTAAATAAAGCTTAATTACTCAAAGGAGACAAATGTAGTCACCTGGAAAATTCGCTATGTAAAACACCTCAAACCCTACCAATAGCACATAATTCAATGTCACTTTACCAAAATTCAGATTTACCAAAAACCCAATTAATTAGAAGACTAACCACAGTGTCTCCTTACTAAGAAAACCCCTAGTGGGGCACCTGGGTGGCTCAGTCAGTTGGGCGTCCGACTTCAGCTCAGGTCATGATCTCACAGTCTGTGAGTTCGAGCCCCGCATCGGGCTCTGTGCTGACAGCTCGGAGCCTGGTGCCCATTTCAGGTTCTGTGTCTCCCTCTCTCTCTGCTCCTCCCCTGTTCATGCTCTGTCTCTCTCTGTCTCAAAAATAAATAAACGTTAAAAAAAATTTTTTTAAATAAAATGTAGATACTAAAGGGGCACCTGTGTGGCTCAGTTGGTTAAGCATCCAACTTCAGCTCAGGTCATGAGCTCGAAGTCCATGGGCTCAAGCCCCAAGTCACGCTCTGTGCTGACAACTCAGAGCCTGGAACCTGCTTCGGATTCTGCGTCTCCCTCTCTCTCTGCCCCTCCCCTGCTCATACTCTGTCTCTCTCACTCTTTCTCAAAAATAAATAAAGATTTAAAAAAATGTTTTTTAATTAAAAAAAAAAAAAAAAAGAAAATTAAACACCGAATCACCACATGATCCATTTCTGGACGTATATCCAAGAGAATCCAAAGCGGGACCTCAGGGAGCTATTTGCACACCCGTGTTCATTGTAGCCTTCCTCCCGACAGCCAGGACGTGGGAGCACCCCAAGGGCCCACTCACAGAGCAATGGACAAACAAAATGTGAGGCATCCCTACAAGGAAATATTATGCAGCCGTAAAGAGGAAGGAAATCCCATCACACCTGACTACCTGGCTGGACTTTGAGCTTAGGATTCTCTCTCGCTCTCTCTCTGCCCCTCCCCTGCTCTCTATCTCAAAACGAATAAATAAATCTGAATCCTTTTTTAAAAATGGTTAAGATGGTACACTTAACGTTACGCATTTTTTTGCCACGATAAAAAAGGGAGGAGGAAAAAAGGTGCCAAGACACTGTCTGGAGACACACGCTGCAGCCTGTGAATGTTTCGGAGCGTCTCTGACCACGCGGCCCTCTGGGTGGGTGGCCCCGAGGACACTAAAGGAGGAAAATCCTGGAAACCAATTTGACAATCAACTTCATATATTGAAAAAAAAATAAAAATAAAAATAAAATAGGTTAAAATAAGTAAATAAATAAAGGAGGAAAACCCAAGTCGCTGTCGGGACTCACTCGCAGCATAGAGGGCGACTTTGTCGTTCTCCTCATGGCGCAGGAGATTTTCCGCATAGTTTAGCCGGCTGCCTCTGAACCACTCAGGGACGTCCGCGATCCCTTTTGAGGTGTCCACAACCTACAGGAGATGACGGCAAATGCGCACAATGAGATCCACACGGGAATAAACAAAAGACACTCTGCTTCCCAGGAAGCCCGCTAACCTGGCCCAAAGCATCATCAAATCGTTTCGTAGACTGAACACCGAACTGGCCTACAGGCTTGAAACTGAAAAGAGATCAGCGCCCTCTAGGTAATCGGGAAGAAGTTACACACCAAAGTTGCCAAGAGAGGTAATCTTTTTTTTTTTTAATTTTTTTTTTAACGTTTATTTTTGAGACAGAGAGAGACAGAGTATGAACAGGGGAGGGGCAGAGGGAGAGGGAGACACAGATCTGAAGCAGGCTCCAGGCTCTGCGCTGTCAGCACAGAGCCTGACGCGGGGCTCGAACTCACGGACCGCGAGATCGTGACCTGGCTGAAGTCGGACGCTTAACCGACTGCACCACCCAGGCGCCCCTAATGTTTATTTATTTTTGAGACAGAGAGAGACAGAGCATGAACGGGGGAGGGTCAAAGAGAGGGAGACACAGAATCCGAAACAGGCTCCAGGCTCTGAGCTGTCAGCACAGAGCCCGACGCGGGGCTTGAACTCACGGACCGCAAGATCATGACCTGAGCCGAAGTCGGCCGTCCAACCGACTGAGCCACCCAGGCGCCCCTAAGAGAGGTAATCTTAAGTGTCCTCACCACAAAGAGAAAGCAGGCGAGATGGTGGGAGTGTTAATTTCCACAATGTATCCCTACAGCAAATCATCACGCTGGATGCTTTAAATATATACAGTTTCATTGTTAATTATTCCTCAATAAAGTTTGAAAAAGAGGGACAGTCGGGTTAAGCGTCCGACTTCGGCTCAGGTCATGGTCTCACGGCTTGTGAGTTTGAGCCCCACGTCGGGCTCTGTGCTGACGGCTCGGAGCCTGGAGCCTGCTTTGGATTCTGCGTCTCCCTCTCTCTCTGCCCCTCCCCTGCTTGCACTCTGTCTCCCTCAAAAATAAATAAACATTAAAAAAAAATTTTTTTTAAGAAATTAATGCCAAAGGGAAAGCACCATCCCCAGTAACGTACTCTTTCAACAAATACTTATGAAGCACCTACTTTATGAGAGCCGCTGACAAAAAGGGAATAAGACAGATGTGGCACCTGCCGAATGTTCCAGGCTCTGACCAGACACACGGAAAACCAGGAGATGGCGATGGCATGCGCCTGCCCCTCCCACAATTTCCCCGACCCGGGTCCCTCACCTCCTTCCTCGAAGGGCTCGAACCTCGACTTTCCTCCCCAGTGCCAACAGATGAATCTTTCAGGATGGTTCACCCCACCATCAAACCCAATAAATTAAACTTTGAGTAACAGGAGACCCCCTTTCCCCAGATAGTCACTGACTGACAGCATAAGGAGTCGTAAAGGTCCCTAAACTCCAGGCTTAAGAAACGATAAACCTCCTGGCGGTTTCAAACACGACAGCGTAAATGGATTTAATAGCATCACTGAACTGGGCACTAAAATGGCGAAGGTGGTAAATTTTGTGGCGTGTATCTTACCACGATTAAAAATTTTTTAATAAAATAAAAATGAAATGACGTCCTGCCACGTAGGGTCGCCCGCGTTCCCGGGACGGGGCCTGGGGTCCACGCATCACGGAGTCTAGAAGGCATGCTCTCCGTGGAATCTGTGACCTCAACCCAACTTTCTGCCAACTCTCTAGAACAATGATTTTCTCCCCATTGGTGTGAGGCTTGGAAAGAAGATAGGACTCGGTGTCCCCAAAAACAAACACTTCATTTTGGACCCACAACCGTAAGAAGACAATGTGTGTGCAAAGTCTCGACTCACCTCATCATACACGCGGGAGAAGATGATCCCACTGAATTTCCAGAACTTGGCCCAGAAGTCTGAATAGGATTCAACCGACCAGTGGTATAAGTCATCATAATTTTCTAAAAAGAAAAGAAAACGGCACATAGCTCAAGTAACGCTTCGAAAGCCTTAGCAGTTCAGTAAGGAGATGGCCACGCCTAAGGAGTCACAGGTTTGTCAGAGGCATCTGATGGGAAACGGTCTGGGGGCGGTGGCGTATCCTAACTTTTACCAGCGCAAACCTACCACCGCTGGCCCCTAACACGAACAAAAGCATGAGGCAGTGACTTCATACCCTGACTAGCAGTGCCTAAGAACATGGGTTCCAGAGCCAGAAGGCCTGACTTCAAATCCCGCCTTGGCCACGTACTAGCCGTGCGACCCTGTGGAAGCTACTTGAGCACGCCGTATCTCGGTCTCCCCATCTGTCAAGTGGAGATGGTTCACAGCACCCCCTCTTCGTGGGGCTGTTGGGAGAACTCAAACGAACACAGGCACGAGATGCTAGAACAGGGCCTTGGACGTAGCCGGAGCTACGTTAAGCCTGCTATTTGTTTTTTTTAATGTTTATTTATTTTTTGAGACAGAGTGAGACAGAGCATGAGTGGGGGAGGGGCAGAGAGAGAGGGAGACACAGAATCGGAAGCAGGCTCCAGGCTCTGAGCCATCAGCCCAGAGCCTGACGCGGGGCTCGAACTCACGAACCGTGAGATGGTGACCTGAGCTGAAGTCGGACGCTCAACCGACTGAGCCACCCAGGCGCCCCTAAGCCTGCTATTATACCACACGAAATGAGGAAAGCCCCATCTGACAGATTTGAGGTCCCAGAAATGCAACCAGAAGCTCGGTGATGACCTCACATGCGGGTAACAGTGTTGGGGGCGGGGGAGGTGACTCAGACTTTGGAACAGGCAAAGCGTGTGCGTCTTAACAGAGACTCCGTACGTGACTAGATACATCCCCCTCTCTCTTTTCTACGCAAACGGAAGCAGGTTCTTCACACCAGGTTCTGATCCTGAGACCCTGGGCAAGACCCTTGCCCTCACTGGGCGTTTTCAATCTCCACGTATTCCCAGCAGGCTACACGTTCCCATGCTGGTGCTCCTGGGACAGACCGGCAGAAAGGTGTCAGGAAGAGGAAAACGGGGCATAAGGCAATGGCCGGGCTGAATTCTCTCAGTGCCATCAAGGCCTAACGGTCTTCACTGCTCCCAGTCCTGGGAGGCACGGAGGGGGGACACAATGATCCCTGCCCGTCGGCAATGCCCCTTCCCACTGAGGCGTCCAGAACTGTCCTCGGGCACGCGGGACTCTGGAGCGGGAGGAAGAGACGTGTCCGAGAGCAGGGCAGGCTGCGGGAGGCGGGGGCGGCCCTGGCAGCAAGGGCAGGCTGGGGACGCCCGGGGGAAGCCTAGAGCCCAGGCGAAGAACAGGGAGTGAGTGGTACAGCGCCCCTCTGCAGCGGAGCGGAGAAGGATCCCCCGGATGAGGAGGGGAGAGTCAGCACAGAGGCCACACAGCAAGCAGGGAACAGGGGCTTTGGAGCAGTTCGGGTTCGTGGCAGTGAGGCTTCCCCCCCTCCCCCCCCCCCCCGCCCCCTGCCTCCAAGCCCCGGGAGGCCTGCCCTCCAGTCCCGCCCCATCGACTCAAGCCGGGGGCCACAGACCAGGTCAACCAGGCGTGTGGGGGGAAAAGCACCAGGGATGGAGTGTCTGGAACTCTGGGGCCGGCCCTGACTCTGGAGACCGTGCTTGGGGACCTGAGGTAGGCCACTGTGCCTCTCTGGACTCAGTGTCCTTATAGGTCACCTGGAAACTGACTGGAGAAGAGCACGGATCCTCCCGTGACAGTAGGAAGTGATGGCTGCGTTCGAGTCTCGGCCCTGCCACTTACTGCACAGGGACCCTGGGCAAGCTGTGCCACCTCTCTGAGCCTCGGCATTCTCACCTGCAAAATGGGGATGACAACAATGACCCCCGAGGACCAACAGAGCCTGGCTTCAAGACACAGGCTCCGGAGCTCGACCATCCGGGTCCAGGTCCTGCCGCTTTCCATGTGAGCTCAGACAAGTAAACAACCCTCTCTGGGCCTCAGCGTCTCCTCCATAAGTCGTCCTCCGTGACTTGTCACGGTCAGTGCGAAGACCGAACGAGTCAAAACACACAAAGCACTGAGAGACCACAGCTTGGCAGAGGGAAAGGACCTGGTGCGCCAGCCATCGTCGTCCCTGCCCGTCACCTCGCAGGAGCAGGACAGCGCCAGGCTACCCGGCAGCGTGGGACGGGCTAGGACGTCGGGACAGGGCCATGCCAGCACAGGGACGCGTTCACGAGTAGGAGACACCGGGCTCGCGGCCCAGGAGGAGGGCAGCGCGGGCCCAGGGTGGTTCTGGCAGAGGGAGCCCCCGCCTGCCCACAGCGGGGAAGCTGGGCTAGTCCGCGGGGCCCCCGGTTCCGTTTCCCCCCGGGCCTCTCTGTTCGATGTCACGCCAGCCCTCACCAGTGGCCGAGGCTCCCAGCTCCGAGAGCTCCCCCAGGCCGACACAAGAGACGGACGGAGGCCCGACCCCGGGGCCTGCACCGAAAGCGAGCCCGTCGGAAAGCGAGGCTCTGGCAGCATCCGGAGGGAGGAAGATGCCACCCGCCTGCCGATGCGGGGGACGAGTGGTCTCGACGGCACCTTAACGTGACGAGGGCCCCAGAGGACAGCAGGGGGACGCGTTGCCTCTGGGGGGGAGCTCGTCCACGTGGACGACCCAGGCAAGTCCTGAGGGACGAGTCGTCAGCCGGGCCGGGCCCTGTGACTTCTACCCACGCCCCGCTCGCAGCCTGCGCTCCTGAGGCCCAGATCGCCTACCACAGGCACGTCTGGTTCAGTCTGCACGACGTTCACAAAGAGCCCGAACTAGCTGCCAACGTACTAAAATCCCAGTTTTCAAACGAAATGCAGGGTTTGCGCCTTCTCCTGAGAAACGAGAACGGCCGGCTGTGGCCAGCCAGGGGCTCCCGCCTCCGGCACTCACATCCCCATGCTGTCCCCGCCCCACGCAGGGCAGGGGCCTGTGTCACCAACAGGATATTATGCAAATGACCAAGGGTGACTTCTGAGACTGGGTCCTAACAGCCACTGCAGCTCCTGCCTGGCTCTCCTGGGGCCCTAACCTAAGGCACCGTCACGCCACATAGCGACAGGCAGCTTACAGAGCCCGGTGACAGCTGTCCCCCCCGCCCTCACCCACACGCGAGAGGCAACGTCACCCGGCAGACGGTCATGACTCTGGAAACAGACAACAGGCCCGCCACTCACGGCTGCAGCATCCCAAGACCTGTGTTTGCCCACCCGGGAAACGGGTGCCAGCACCCGCCGGGCCAGGGCTCCACGGGTTAGGTCAGGGGATGCACGCCCACTGAGAGCCGACTACCACCCTTCCCTGCGTAGGCGTCGGCTCTGAAAGCCACCCCCTCTTCCCGTCCACCCAGGAGAACTCGGACCAGCCTGCACCTCCGAGTCTCCGCTCATGATCGATCGGACAGCCCAGCACACAGGGAACCGCTCGGGAGCCCACAGCGGGCTGTCCCTACTCTGACGCTCCCTTGGCACGCCCGTTCTGCAAGAGCTCTCTCCCCCAGCCGCCCGTGAGCGGTTTGAGAGCCGGGACCAAGCCTTCCATTTGCGGGCAAAGGCCATCCCAGCCGCCCGAAGGCTGCCGTGATTTGCGGCCTGCGGCACACAGAAAGGCACTCGGCACCGTCCAACGAAGGAGCGCGCACTTGAAAGCGGGTGTCGCTCCCCTGGTTACGGAGGGCCGGTACCCGCGGCGTGTCTCCTGGGGTCTCTCACATGCACACATGCTGGGCTGCAGCCACAGGCTGTCCACAGGACGGCTACAACCGCCCCCCCACCCCCACCCCGAGTTCCACGCGGACGTGTGCAGAGTCCTCAGGTGAGGTTGGCTGGGAGCAGTCACGGGAACCAACCGACCCGAGGCCCTGGGAGAGGCCCTGGGAGTCGGAAAGAATACGGGACCCCGCCAAGGCCCCGCCCAACCTCACGCCAGCCCTGGGCTGGGCTCGTGGAGAGGCGGCCAGGCTGGAGAAGGCCGCCCTCCCGCCCATCCCTCCTCGGGGACCGAGCACAGCTGCAGCCACCCGTGAGGATGTGTCCCTTGCTCTCCCTGCACACGTGGGCACAGCACTCTGCTCAACACCGCGTGCCAGCTACACACAAAACACTGGGGGCGCAGAAGATACAAACTCAAGGCTATAGACTTTAAAGCGATTAGAATGCTCACAAGTTAATGAAAAAGTGAGGCAGGATGAAAGTCCAAATTACACGCGCCTGGAGAGCGGAGGAGAAGACATTCGATGACAGTAATCAAAGAGGAGGAAACATCTGAGATGAGTCTTAAAGCCCAGAAGTCCAGGGCCAGGCCTCTGGAAAGGCGAGAAGAGCAGGCTGGCTTAGCCATCAGGAGCAGAAGAGGACAAAAAGACAGACGCCAAGCTCTAAACCACCCCCAGACCAAGAGAGGAACCCCACCGGGGCCAGCTCATTGCCACCACGTGGGGATACAGGCCCAGCAACACGGGCCTTTAGGTTTTCAAAAGAAGATGGAAATTTTGTTTTTCCTGTGTGTCTCCCAGTGTGTGAGCCGCCCAAGTGAAGTCCTAAGTCCACAGTGCCAATCTGGCCCCGGGCACCCCCCTCCCCCCCCCCCCCCCCCCCGCAGCCCTGAGCAGGCCAACTGGGAGCTGCCAGTGCCCGGTGGTATTTACACAGCAACCCGCAGGCCAGGTGCAAGTGACCGCTGGGCCGGATCACCTCCTGTCACCCTCGCACCACCACCCACTGACGCCGGCCCTCTCATCGTGCCCATTCTACAGACGGGGAAAGTCTGTAAAGAGGCTTGCGAAGATCAGGTGACTTTCTCCTAATCACGCAGCCGGTAAATGGTGGAGCCAGTTCAGAATCCAGGCCGTCAGGTTAGATGGGTCTCACCCACGCACAACCCGTGTGCGGCGGTTTCCTAGAGTGGGAGGGCTGGCTCGCCACGGGAGAGGTTGTTTCTGCTGGCAGAGGAGACGCAGACGGGATCGAGGCGAGAACGAGAACGATGTCCCACCCCCAGCTCTTTGGAGCCTCGTCTGTTCGCCCCAGCCCGACACATGGTCACTTACCAACTACGCCCTGCGAGGCCCCGGAGGAATAAGCCACATCTGCCTCCAAAGTGCTCCCTGTCTAGTGTGCAGGAGAGAGGGGCGCGACAGGGCTGGGTCTGCCAAGGACAGGGGCTCGGCAGAAGCTATGACACCCATCGCGCTGTGGGGGACGCGAAGCTGCCAGGTGGCCCTGTGTGCAATTCCATGGTCAACAAGAGGCCGTTGTGAACTCGCAGCCAAGGAGTGAAAAGTCAGACCTGTGCTCCGGGAAAGCAAGCGGGGTGCACCGAAGGGAGGAGGGAGGAAAAGCAGGAAGCAGGAAGCCCAGCCAACGTTCAGGGCAGAGGGAACAAGGGCCCCAGGAAAAGGGGGGCACGTAAGGAGGCAGCGACTCCCCTAGGCAGAGCAGGTCTCCGTGTCTGTGACAAGGACTGAGAACACGGATGTGATGCCACCAGCAAAAACACAGCAGCCTCAGAAGTCAGCTGAGCTGCAGGGAGGCCCAGGCCAGAGCGCTTCTGACCCAGGAAAAGGGCCTGGTGTGCCCAGCCAAAACCCAGCCAGGTGGTTTCTGAGAGCCGGGGTGGTGCCTGGATGGCAGGCCTGGGACTGGGTTCTGCTGGGGCCTGGGAATGCCAACAGGCGGAGGAGTCCCGCCCTAACCCCAAAGGTTCCTACCTGATCATCTTTCTCCCAGGAGCCTGAATGCCAGCCACACTGGCCCTTTAGTAAGGGGGGATGGGGGGGTTAGAACGAGACAGCAGGTGCTACTGGCTGGTGAGTGACCCCCACACACCCAGGAGAAGAGCCACAAGTCAGAAAGACCCTACATCTTACGTCTGGAAGGAAGCCCCCCCCCCCCAGGCCAGAGTGCAAGACCCCAGGGAGCGCCTGGTCTAACAAGGGATCTCTCAGTGCCCCCAGGTTCCAAGGCCGGGGGGCTGGGGGACCCTCCCAGGGACGCAGCTGCCACAGTCAGGAGTCCCACCCCCCCCCGGAAAGGGGGCCCCCACTTCCAGGGGCTCCTCCAAGCCCCCCAAGAAGGAGACTGGAAATCAGGAGACCACTCTAACAGCTAGGGGGGCCCTGCCAGCAACGCCCGGGAGAACGGGGCGCCCCGGTCCCCAGGAGCGGGCCCCTCTCCGAGGGGGAGCCGGGTTTCTGGAGGGCCCTGGCCCCGGGGACGGGGTGGCCGGGGAGCCCCGGGCCGCGCGCCCGCACTCACCCAGCGCCAGGCCGCAGGCAGCGCCCACCGCCGCCCGGAAGCGGTCCATCTGCGTGTTCTTCTTGCCGTCAGGCTCCCACATCACCTGGCACTCCAGGATCTCCTCCCCGCCGGCTCGCGGCTGCTTGGACATGGCTGCGGCGGCGGCTGCGCGGGGACGGGCACGGGGACGCGGAGCGGCACTGGGACCGGGCCGGGGGTCTGCAGGCGCGGCGGCGGGGTCGGAGGGCAGCTGCCGGGCGGCGGCGACGACGGCGAGCGCGGCGCTACTGAGCGCGGCGCGGCCTTAGCCTGCGGGATCCCCGGCCGGCCCCGCCCCCCGGAGGTCCCGCCCCTCGCAGGCCACGCCCCCCCGCGTGTAACCCTCCGCGGGCGCCGAGCCTCGCAAAGGAGTACTCGCCGCCACGCCCAGCGGCCTCCGGGACTCGAACCCGCTCGTGCTGTGGGTGGGGCTGCGCAGGCGCGTTGCCCCCGGGCTCCTAGTCCTCACCTGCGGCGGGAAGGGGTTAAAGCCGCGCGGGAGGGCAGAGGTCGTGGGCCGCTGGCTCGTTCTGTGTTCGTTCGGTCGCCATTGACTTGTTCCTCCTGCAGATATTTTTTTTTTAATTTTTTTTCAACGTTTATTTATTTTTGGGACAGAGAGAGACAGAGCATGAACGGGGGAGGGGCAGAGAGAGAGGGAGACACAGAATCGGAAACAGTCTCCAGGCTCCGAGCCATCAGCCCAGAGCCCGACGCGGGGCTCGAACTCCCGGACCGCGAGATCGTGACCTGGCTGAAGTCGGACGCTCAACCGACTGCGCCACCCAGGCGCCCCTCCTCCTGCAGATATTGACCGAGCGCCCGCTGGGCACCAGGCACGGAGCGGGGCTTTGCGGTTACACCAGCGAATGGAGCAAAGTTCCTGCCCTGTGTCAACAGAAGGGGGGGGGGGGAAGGAATATATCACATTACGTCATACATAACATAGTGTATACGGTAGAACACGTAGTGTACTGATGAGTCTCATCTAGATGATAAGTATACGGTGATTCGTATAATACAAAGTATTAAGTACTATGGAAAGAAACAAAGCAGGGAAGGCTAGAGAGCACTGGTGGAGGAGTGTTTCTACTTCAATGGGGTTGTCAGGGGGTCCCTGGGTGACTCAGTAGGTTGAGCATCGGACTCTTGGTTTCGCTCAGGTCATGATCTGGCGGTTTCATGGGTTCGAGTCCCACGTGGGGCTCTGCGCTGGCAGCGTGGAGCCTGCTTGGGATTCTCTCCGTCTCCCTCTCTGCCTCTGCCCGTCCCCGAATCACGCTCTCTGCCTCCAAGTAAACAAATAAATAAATAGGGTTGTCAGGGAAGGTCCCCTTGAAAAGGTGACCACTACCGTTGACTTGAAGCAGGTGACGGGAGTAATGAGCTATTCAGTCTCTGGGGGAAATGTTTCCAGGCAGCGATGACAGCACGTGCTAAGGCCCTGAGGTAGGAGTGCCGGGTGGGGTTAGAGAGCTACTCAAGTGCCTGGTGTTTTTCTTTGACTTGAGAGATCTGGGGTAGGAGACAAAGTCAATGGAGAGGGGGCAGCACAGGTGGCTCCTGGGGACCACTGAGGCCTGGCTTTTACCACGGGCGAGACGAGACCGCTGAGAAGAGGGACATGTTGAGCTGAGGGGCTGCGGAGCTGAGACTAGTCTTCAGGGAGCAAGTATGTAGGCAGGAAACCAGTTAGGACGATGCTGAAACAGATGATGGTGACTGAGCCAGGTGGCAGGTGTGGAAATGGAGAGACAGATGGGACCTGGGACATATTTTGAAGGTTTATTTCTTGGACTCCTTCCTGTATGCTGGTTAGCACGGTGCGAGGGACCTCACCATACTCCTTGTAATTTATTCTCGCAGCAACCCAGTCAGCCTCCCCCGGGCACAATTTTTTTGCAGTGTTGCAGTTTGATGAAGCAGCCACACCACTAAATCATAAACAGCTTGCATCTCTCAAGCACCGCAAAGAAACATAAGTTCCAATTTAAAACAGGGTGCGCGGGGGCGCCTGGGTGGCTCGGTCGGTTAAGCGTCGGCTTTGGCTCAGGTCGTGATCTCGCGGTTCGTGGTTTTAAGCCGGCATATCAGGGTCTGTGCTGTCAGCATGGAGCCTGCTTCAGACCCTCTGTCCCACCCCCTCGGCCCCTCCCACCCTCCCTCTCTCTCTCTCTCTCAAAAATAAACATTTAATAATAATAATAATAATAAAACGGGATGCTCGCTATATAAACATGACTTCCAGACTAGCCACCTCCCCTGACCTCCAAGTTGTAGGGCCAGCTCTGGCCCTTTGTGAAGGCGTGAGTTCATCCTGACCCCGAAGGAGGTTAATCTTTGAAGGATTCATATAATTCATGTTGATTTCCTTTCACACTGGAATGCAAATCCCACAGAAGCAAAATCTTTGTTTCACTGGTTCCCCGGGGTTCCCAGGGGTCCCGGAGCCTGATCCATAGTAGTGGTTCAAGAAACAGTCATTCAGAAATGCCTGGTGTGTGCCGTGGCCTAGGCAAGAGGGTTCTGCTATGGAAGACCCCCCTCACCTTCATGGGGCAGGCAAATCGGAGTTTGACCAGGGGACTGGCCAATTCTCGCGGAGCAGGCAGACGGCCGGATTTCTACACCGACAACTGCCTGATTCATCCTTTCCTTTTTTTTTTTTTTTTAATTAGAGAGAGAGAGAGAGCAGGAGAGGGGCAGAGAGATGGACACAGAATCCAAAGCAGGCTCCAGGCTCCGAGCTGTCAGCACAGAGCCCGACGCGGGGCTCGAACTCACGAGCAGTGAGATCATGACCTGAGCCCAAGTCGGACGCTCTACCGACTGAGCCCCGCCCCCCCCCAGGCTCCCCAACCACTTGATTCATTCTTAATCCCTTCAGCCTGGCCCACCCAACCAGACACAGCACCTGTAGGGGAACCCAAGGAAGAGGTAAAGTGCACCCAGAATGACCGGTGCCTTGTCACCCCTTTGTCATTCTTCCAGACATACGAACATCGGGAGGTACCTTTTCGGGCCTCACCTTGCTGTGCCTTATCCTTCTGGACAAAATCAGAGAGGGGGACAAAGAAGAGGTTCAAGAAAGTTCTTCCCACTTAAAATGGGCACATTGCTAGAAGGACGCTTCTTGACCAAGAACCTTAAACTGTCTGTGGTCTGTGTGTAACCTTCCCCACGTCCCCTTGTACCTTTGCTTATTTCGGATTCAAGGATCTAGATTGGTACTGCGCACACACCACACTTCCGATCTGTGCGTCCCCATCCTATTCTAGGTTCTTCAAAGCTTTGTGACGGAATCCAGAAACCTATCAGGCCAGATGCATCAGAGGGCTGACCCCCCCACCACATATTTCGAATCCACGACCCTGCTGCTCCCTCATGTACAAGCCCGTCGGAGTTCCTGTTGATTTCTCCCACACTGCTGTGCAGTAAGTTAGGCTTTCCATCTTTCAAAATTGTCACTATTATAAGATGACCATTAACTAACATAGGAAATTATGAAAACACGCCGAGCCCTCTGGAATATGCTGAAAGCAGCTTCAAGGGAAAAAGCGTGAGTATTCGGAACTAGCAGAGTTTTCCCAAGAAGGCCCCAAACTGATGGCCTGGAAGAGGACTGGTCCCCACAGCTGGGGTACAAGTCAGGCTTATCCGAAAGTCCACATGCTTTTGACGCTACGGATCTCAGTTTTCTCCTCTCTTCTCAAAGCATATTTCTTTGTACACACAGAATGCCATGATAAGGTGCAGCTGGCAAAGAGCCCAAAAGGTCCGTCCTCAGAGAGACAGCTGGGCAATAACGTGACACGGACCCAGACAGCTACCCACCTACCGGGAACGTCACAAAATCCAACTCCCGAGTCTCTCCTGGGAGGATTGTGCCCAAGCCAAGGGGTTGAATCCTGACCTAAGCTGACATTAGAAAGTTTCATCATGGGCACGAGGCGCCTGGGTGGTTCGGACGGTGGAGGGTCCGACTTCGGCTCAGGTCATGATCTCGCGGTTCGTCAGGTCGACCCGTGGGGCTCTGCGCTGATGTCCATCGAGGAGACCGCTTGGCCTTGGCTCTTCTTCCCTTTCTCTCTACCCCTCCCCCACACGCACGCAGCGCACATTCTCTCTCTCTCTCTCAAAATTAATGAACAAAAATAATTTAAAAAAACACACATCTAAAAGTAAAAAGTTAATCAGTGCCGACAAATTTCACTGCTTTGGTTATTCTACATCAGTACCTTTCAACCCAAGCCAAACCTCACCCTCAGGAGACCAGCCTAAGCCAGAGAAAGAGGGAAGGATGGTGTTTACTCGCTGAAGGAGGTTTTGCCATCGCGTTACTGTTTATTCCCCGGGGCAAGACACCACGGTAGGAACTGCGATGAGTTCATGGTAAGCATCTGTCGCCTAAACCACAAGCGGGTTTAGGGAGATTACGAGAACGGATACTTTCTCCGAGTAAGTATGGGGTTGAATATCCGTCAGTTCCTTGTGCGTAAGAAGCCGGCCACCACCCCTGGTAAATGTCTACCCCCAGGCCTCAGTGTGCCCACGCGTCTAAGCCAATCCCAGAGCTCCTTCTGCTCCTTTGCCGGATTGGCTCACGCGTAGGCATATGACCGGCTTCCAGTGAGACCAAAGGGGCATAAATGGGGGGGTGGGGGTGCCCTCCCACACAGTTTCCTGGGGAGGAGCGAGGTCCCTCTGCAGGGGGCTGCGACAGGTGTTTCACAACCCCAAGAAACAGGGCCAGGGTGCAAGAAAACCCGATGGCAGAGAGAAAGGGGGAAAGCCAAGTTCTCTCTCTGAGCTGCAGCGCGAGCCCGTGGCTCGCCCCCGGGGTCTGGCTGAATAATTGTAACTGTCCTCACGGATTAATCCCCGGGGAGTGGAGTCATCCTTAACGATCGCCAAAAGTCACTCCCCTTGCCCTCTCCCCCCGGAGGGGTTCCTGCTCACTTTGGTACATTCAGTACCCGCGTGGGATGGCCTAGAACGCCTGACGCAAAGATGGGCAGCCATCAGTAACAACTAGGATGGGTCGGATCCCCAAGTTAGTATCCCTCTATCACAACCCGAAGATGTCCCACCTTAGGAAAACAAAAATGAAGCATCCAACCCAGGGCCGGATCTTTGGGAGGAACCTTCGAGAGACAGGATATAGCAAGTGCAAAGGCCCTGAGGCCCGTTTGGCACAAATGGGAATGACTAATACAGGACCTTGGGAGTCCGCAGGGTGAGAACTATGGGCTTTATTTAAAGTGTGATTAGAAGCCTTTTGGAAAGTTTTGAGTAGGAGGGTGATATGACATATATTTTGAAAGCATTATTCTAGCTGCTGTGTGGTAATAGAGTGAGCGGGGCTGAGTTTGGAGTGGGATAGAGGGAAATATTGCAAAGGTTCACATGGGATATCATGGCGGCTTAACTAGGGTGGAAGTGTGGGGGATAATGAGAAGGGGAGATATATATATTGAGAGAGAGAGAGAGAGAGAGGTGTTAATATACCTGTTTATGAATATAAGCTTAGATAGAGATACATTTTTTTAAGAAGGGGGAGAGGCAGAGAGAGAGAATCTTAAGCAGACTCTACACTCAGCACGGAGCCCAACGTGAGGCTCGATCCCACAACCGAGATCATGACCTGAGCCAGAATCAAAAGTTGGGTGCTTAACCGACTGCACCACCCAGGCACCCTGAGATACATCTTTAAATATTTATCGATACATAGAGATACTTTGGAAGACAGACCAAGAGCCTAGGGTGCTGAATTAGACATCAGGTGGCAGGGCGTGGGGGCCAGACGATTTGAGAACAACTTCTCGCATAGAATTGACTTTCCCCAAGTCATGGCCAAAGGAGTGAGGTGTAGGACTTGATGGAGAGAAGGCCGGAAGGGACCAGAAGGTGACCTATTTCCATCGCCTGCAGCCCCTAGCATAGCCTCTCCCAGGCTGGTCCAGGAGAAAAGTCAAGGGTGAATGTAAACGGAGACTCAGCCGAGTTCCTTGGGTTCATCAGGCAAAAGGGTTGTTAGAGGATTTATTTTTCTGGCGTCTGTCGTGAGGTTGCCTCAAACATCCCCCTCCACCCCCAGGGCTGTGGAAATCAGACGGATGCCAGCTACCAAGGGCCAAATGTGCCTGAAGTGATGTCCCAAAGTTCAACCTCTCCGCCTCCTCTCCAGCCACAGGAGAAAGCAGAGGGGGGAAAGGTGGCCACAACCCAAGAAAAGGGATACACAGGCGGTGGGACAGTCACCCAGTGAATACTACGCAGCAGTGAAAAGGCATGATCTACAGAAACGCCAGCACGATGAACCTCGAAACATGACGTTGAGCAAAAAGATCAAGGCTGAGAAGCGTACAGACTTTTACAGGAAGGGAAAAAGCAGCAAAACCCAAAACGTCTGGCTGAGGAACACACAGCTGTTAGAGAAACATAAGGAAAGGCAAAGAAAGGCTGTACGACATTCAGGGCACTGGTTTCTTCCAAGAGAAGAAGATGAATTTAGGGAGAGGCTCCCAAGACACTGGGTCATATGAACACGGTGCACACTTAGTATTCTTTAAACTGCACACACACACTATATTCAGTCTTCTTGCACGCTCATCCTTGTCCCAATTAAAAGCAAAATAGGGCTACCACATGCTGCCCGAGTTTGCAACAAAAGCCGGGACACTGCAAAAAAAAAAAAAAAAAAGGTAAAATAGGGGTGCCTGGGTGGCCCAGTTAGTTAAGCATCCGACTTCAGCTCAGGTCACGGTCTCACGGTTTGTGAGTTCGAGCCCCGCATCGGGCTCTGTGCTGACCGCTCAGAGTCTGAAGCCTGCTTCAGATTGTGTGTCTCCCTCTCTCTCTGTCCCTCCCCCGCTCATGCTCTGTCTCTCTCTCTTTCAAAAATAAATAAATGTCAAAAATTGGGTTTTTTTTTTAAGTAAAATAAAAGCAGGGCCTTAAAACTCTGATAACATCTTACTTCGCCAAGCCTGGATGGAAAAATTGTAAACAGACTCAGAATCTGTCAGTAGGAGAATGGCTAGTAAATTGCAGTCCAGTCCACATCTTGCAATAGTGTATACATCAGCGAAAAGCAGTAGGATTGACCCACAAAGAGCATCATTCTCGAAGACATTGTTCAGGAGGAAAAGCAAGTTGGAGAATAATATCTACAGCTGTAGAACAATACATATAAAATACCATTTGTGTTAAAAAAATTTCTTCTTTGGCATACTTAATAATATATATTTTCTACCCATTAATGTACATGTAGGGAAAGAACTGGAAAGATATTGTAGGGGGCTGAGTGATGCCCTCCCTCCCCCCCTCCCCACAAGGTCCACCGGCAACCTGTAAACACGACCTTATTTGGGAAAAGCATCGTTGCAGATGTAATTAAGGCAAAGATCTCGAGATGAGATCATTCTAGATTACCCTCATAGCCCCCAAATCTAACAAGTGTCTTTATAACAAACACACAGAGGAGACACGAGGGAGGAGGTCATGTGACAATGGAGGGAGACTGGAGGGACCCAGCCACAAGCCAAGGAGTGCTAGCAGCCCCAGGAGCCGGACAAGCCAAGGAGGACACCTTCCCTGGAGACTTCAGAGGGAGCACAGCCCTGCCCCCAGCTTCCAGAACTGCGCGAGAATAAGTGTTTGTGGGTTCAAGTCAGCTTCCAGGTTTGTAGTAAATTATTAGGGCAGCCCCAGGAGATTGATACAGACGGTCATTACCCTATAAACAGTGGTTACCTCTGGGGAGGGAAGGCGGGACCCTGTGGTCCTGTCTGTCGTGTCTCCATTTTTCTGTAAGGGGGATGACTTCCTGGCAGTGTTAACACTTAGTAGCTTTGGGGGCACGGGGCTGGCTCAGTTGGTGGAACTGGCAACTCTTGATCTCAGGGTCGTGAGTTCTAAGCCCCATGTTGGGCATAGAGTTTACTCAAAAGCTCTGCCTTTGGGGCGCCTGGGGGGCTCAGTCTGTTAAGCGTTTGGCTCTCGATTTCAGCTCAGGTCATGATCTCATCTCGGGGAGTTCGAGCCCCACAAGGGGCTCTGCATTGACAGCGGGGAACCTGCTTGGGATTCTATTCTCTCTTTCTCCCTCTCTCTGCCCCTCCTCTGCTCGAGCTCTTTCTCTCTCTCAAAAAAAAAAAAAAGAGAGAGAGAGAGAGAGAGAAAGAGCTCGAGCAGAGGAGGGGCAGAAAGAGAGAGACAGGGAGGGACACACAGAATCCGAAGCGGGCTCCAGGCCCTGTGCTGTCAGCACACAGCCAGACGTGGGGCTCGAGCCCACGACCCTGGAGCTCAGGACCGGAGCCCAAGTCCGACGCTTAACCGACGGAGCCACCCAGGCGCCCCTCTTCTTAGTGTATCCTTTAGGATGTCACGGGAGAGTGAGTATTTACGGGAGGGATCCCGGGAAGCAAGGCAAAAACCCCGGCGGACGGGGCTGTCCCGCGCTGCTCGGTCCCCTCCCACTTGGCGCGCCTCCGGCCCCGCCCCGCGCCCCCAGCACTCCAGCGGCTCGCGCCCGCCCGCGGAAGGATCCGGGCCACCGGCCTCACCACACACGGCACGCACTCTGATTGGCTGGCGGAGAGCTGGCCTCACATCAGCCCAGGCGGCCGCGCGGCGGCGGGGCGGCCTGGGCGCCAGCCAATCGCAAGACGCTCCGGTGCATGGGTTGCTCCTCTCAGCCAATCCAAAAGGAGAGCCGGAAAAGGGCGCGCCCAATCGGAGCCGGGTAGGTGGGCGGAGTCACCCTTCGACCGTGAAGGCCGACCGCTGTCACCTTGACAACCCTGCGGGTCCCCGGGCGAGTCCGTGGGGTCCGCCCGCTTGTCTCCCCTCCGGCCCGCAAATGGCCCCCGACTCCCAGCCTCCCGCTCCGCTGCCGTGGGGCCGACGGGAGGTTCGCGTGCGAAGCGTCTGGCACACGTTTATGTTCGCATTGCTGTATTCTGATGTGTGTGCGGGGGCGCCGGCCTGCGAGACTCGGGCACGTGGGGGATCGGAGGGAACCGGACCAAATCCATGGGGAGGAAGCGAACCAAATCCTCGGATAACTCACATGCCTAATACTGGCTTGCACTCTAAATGCTTCTTTTAAATGTTCGCATTCGCTAAGGCAATGCTTTCAGTTAACGTCAACTATTTCAGTATGTACAGTGTTGCAATAAGTACACAGTGCCTTGCTTTGTGCAAACGCAGAGGAAAATTTCAGGACTTCTTAAAGGTTTTAATTCACTGCACACGTAACCGCAGAGGGTGTAGGGTTACAGTTGTCAAGTTGGGTGATGGGTATGGTGAACCCCCAGAACTGTGGGTGCAATCTCTCAAAACTATGGAGAGAGAGAGAGATCATCATTCTTAGAGTCTCTTGAGTTCTGAACGTCTAACTTGAAACATTTGTAAGGGTGGGAGCCAGAGCCAAGTGAAATAAATATTACAAAGTGTCTAACTACGACTGGAAACCCTAAAATAGAACGGGAGAGGAACGGGACGCTCCAATCAGATAACCCTAGAAATGAAAACGTAATTGAACCTGCGGTGGTAGCTTCAGGTTGTGGATGGGCCGCATAACTGCTACATTTCCTTTGATGTTACTTTCTCCATTCTATTCACCCAGATGTTTTCTCAACTTACAGCCTTGTCTAGAGTAATAGGTACAGTTCATATATGAATTCTCAGCGGTCAAAAAACAGCTCTATTAAGATTTTTTTTAGTCTTTTTATTTTTTAATTTTTGTTTTGTTTTAGAGAGAAAGAGTGCGAGTGGGGGAGGGGCAGAGGTAGAGAGAGAGAATCCCAAGCAGGCTCCTCCTCAGCGTGGAGCCTGACCCAGGGCTTGATCCCACTAGCCTGGGATCATGACCTGAGCTGCAATGAAGAGTCTGGCACTCAACCAATGGAGCCACTCAGACGCCCCTTAAATTTTTAAGTAATCTTTCCTCCCAATGTGGGGCTTGAACTTACAACCCTGAGATCAAAAGTGGCATGCTCTACTGACGGAGGCAGCCAGGTGCCCCCCAAACCAACTCTTTTTCATGATGGTATCATTTTCCCACGATCCCTATCAATGGGGATCTGCAATTGATGAAGTTTTGGGCTGATGGCGGGGTGGTCTGGAGACAATGGCCAGGAAAGAATTCTTGAAGATGTGTTTGGTGCAAAAACAAATGATTTCATGATTTTATGAAAGCACGGGGACAGGACCCGCGGGCAGGAAGAGCTGCACTGGGGTCGTGACAGGAACTGATTATATATCCTCTTGTTGGTAGGGGATCAGGCATAGAGTAAGTCTCTAAGGAATTTTGGAAGCAAGGTTTCCAGGACCTTGAGGGGCCAGCTGTTGCTACACAAATGCCAATGATTGTCGTTTAGTAAAACCTCAGTCACGAGACCCTTCCGATGTGTATCAGGGGCCATGAGCTTGGAGGATGACTGCCCGCGTATGTCTTGGGGCAGTTGAGATAAAGGAAGTTTCCAAAGGACTTTTTATCCGTGAGACTAGACTTAGGGGATCCCGGGGGGGTCAGGACGATGTTAAGCCAAGATCCTCCTTTGCCCCCAGCAAGGCGTCCTCATCAGGACCGCTGAGCTCCCAGAGGGAGGTCAGTCTGCCGGTTTCCAGGACTTGTCAGTGGGCTGCAGGCAGTAAGGGGATGTCATTTCTCATTTGCCTTAGTTTCCCACATCACCATGGCCGGGACTTACCCCCCTTCCCTTTGTCCTTGGGTAGCCAGGAGTGTCTGAGGAACATCACACATGTCCCACCTGGGGGCGGGGGGCTGTTAGCCTGCACTTTGCCCTCAGCCCAGCCCACACTCCCTCATCCCAATCATTGAACTAAAACACTTTGAGAAAAACTTTGACACAGGAAAAAAAAAGAGAGAGAGAGTTCAGAATTCATTGTCATAATGTAGGTAAATTGCAGGTAACGTCTTAGCACTGGCGATGAAAACGTCATGTCGGCACTGATGGGAGTTTTTCTGACTTTTATCTAGGCTGGAAGCCAGTGTGATCCTTTCTTTAGGCTCCACGTCTCACTCCAACTGGTTTGACGTTTGGATGCGGATCGCACATTGTATTATGAGATAACCACTTCGTAACTGTTTCCTCTGCTAATTCCGTGAGTATTCAGTTCCACGGCCCATAATTTACAGTTTCCCAAGGAGTATGTTTTATGATTTAATCCAGTTCCAGTCGACTCAATAGCAGACTTCCAATACTGAAGTGTGGATTTAAGAACGAAAATGTAATTCAGCAGTGATCGGGAGTAAGTATTGGACGTTACATTTTTAGAGATGGATGTCGTAGCTGGCTGAGAGTGAATAGGGCCACACACCTTTGCCGCAAGACAGACACAATCTTTCTGAAGGATAGCCCAAATCCCTAGGCCGGAAGGAAATTGCCCCTCCTTAAAGAGCCATAGGATTGAATACCAGCTAGGACAAAGAATGTGTTGGAAAAACAAAAGACAGGGGCGGCTGGGTGGCTCAGTCGGTTAAGCGACCGACTTCAGCTCAGGTGAGGATCACGTGGTCTGTGAGTTCAAGCCCCGAGTCGGGCTCTGGGCTGATGGTTCAGAGCCTGGAGCCTGCTTCCGATTCTGTGTCTCCCTCTCTCTCTGCCCCTCCCCCGTTCATGCTCTGTCTCTCTCTGTCTCAAAAATAAATAAAACGTTAAAAAAAAAATTAAAAAAAAAAAGACAAAACGAGCTTATCCATTAGACTAACGCCCATTTTCATTCAGTCACCACAAGTTTGGTTTTAAATTTTCAGCACTAATGGAAAGATGGAATGAAATTCGCAGCCCAGTTCCTAGGCAAAAAACTAGAGGCAAAACTGAATGCTTAATGTCATATTGTATATACCGTGTTACATTGTATAATGTTACATTGTGTTATAAGTTATGCTGGGTCATTTGTACAATAATGCCGTACTGTTATTACAGAATAATGCTATGTCTAATGCTATGTCGTCTTATCACATAATCATGTTATACAATAACGTTATGTTGTATCATTATATAATAATGTTATATTGTGCCATGTTGTGTAATTAGGTTCTATGATATTATATGTTACATTGTGTTGTATAATGATGTTATATAGCATCGTATTTGTGCCGAGTACAACAACTTGCATCAAAGTCATAGAAACACGGGGCGCCTGGGTGGCTCAGTCGGCTGGGCGTCCGACTTTAGCTCAGGTCATGATCTCACAGCTCGTGAGTTCAAGCCCCGCGTCGGGCTCTGTGCTGACAGCTCAGAGCCTGGAGCCTGCTTCAGATTCTGTGTCTCCCTCTCTCTCTGCCCCTCCCCTGCTCATGCTCTGTCTCTCTCTGTCTCAGAAATAAATAAAAAAACATCAAAAAAAAAAAGTAATAGAAACACATGGGGACTTAGGCTAAGTCAGTCAATTTAGGAAGTGCGGCTGTCGGTCAATATGGAAACGGTTAAATAAATTATGGCCTATCCACAAAATGGCCTTTCGTAGCCAAAGAATGGGGCAGCTGGCTCAGCTATATGCACACAAATACCAGGTTCCAGAAAAGTGCAGACAATACACTGTGATTTGTGTTAAAGAATGGTGTATTTATATATCCTCGTTCAGTCACTGGCTACCCCTAGCAGGAGTCACAAGAAACTGCTCACAGGGGTCCCCTTAGGGGAGGAAACCGCGGTGGTGGGGAGATGGGGCAGGGGCGAGGTTTGGTGTTCACCAAACAGAGAGACGGCTGTCATCCATGAACCAGGAAACGGGGCCTGGGCTGAGAGGCTGACAGCAACGGGCCTGATGCGGGACTCAGACCCACGGACCGCGAGATCACGACCTGAGCCGAAGTCAGACGCCCAACCGACTGAGCCACCCAGGCGCCCCAGAAAACGAGAACATCTAGCGAGAAGAGTGGCAGTGTTCCACGCACCTCCTAATCTGTAATATCTGACTTAAGGACCACTGGGTTCCTCCTGCCCGTGTCACCGTTCATCAGTTGTGATGTCGTATCTCATACTCTCTGGAAAACCCCGTTGCACATTCGTGAAAGAATAAAGTGGAGAATGCAAACTCTCTAATATTAGTCTAATATTAGGCTAATTATTAATAGTATTTTATGTAGCTGGAGGAACCCAGACCACAACGTGAGAGCCGCAGGACTATCCAAATGAATGAAGAACATTTCTAAGCCTCCAAGGTTCCTTCATGCAAAAAAAAAAAAAAAAAAAAAAAATTATATAGATGTATCTTTATCTATATATGCATGTGGGGGTAACATTCAAATAATTGTACACAATTCACACAGGGTGTTCTAAGCAATACGGGGAAAGGATCTGAACACAAAGGAAGGTAATTTTGCAGTCTTTTTTTTTTTAGTTTATTTATTTTTGAGAGAGAGAGAGAGACAGAGCGCAAGCGGGGGAGGGGCCAAGAGAGACACACACACAGAATCCGAAGCAGGCTCCAGGCTCCGAGCTGTCAGCACAGAGCCCAACGCAAGGCTCAATGTCACAAACTGCGAATCATGACCTGAGTTGAGGTCGGCCACTTAACCAACTGAGCCACCCAGGCACCCCATAAGGCTTAACTTTTTTAAACCTCAATAAGCCGTAAAACAAATATTATTTATCCTTGTTCCCGGCTGTCACCCTTCAGAATAGAAAAGGTGGTTATTTCAGTTTTTTGATTGCCAGGCTTTGTAGTCATTCTCTCATTAGGGTCGTCAATTAATAGCTCCGTTGATACAGGTTCAAAAAATAATAATAATAAAAATACCCATGAGAGGTACAGCTTCCCAGCAGGGAGATCCCGGAGCGGGTGATGGGACTTCTGATGCAAGGGACATAGTCTGCAAGGCTGGGCGCCCACCCAGGTTCCCCGAGCTGTAAGCATTTGACCTTGGGAGATGTTCTTTAACCTCTCCGAGCCTAGGTGTTCTCGTTTTATTACCCACATAATCCCTTCTTAGCAGAGTGGCTGTGTAATTCCAACAAGCTGGGGCAGGTACAGGGGAGCTGACCCACAGAAGGCTCTTAGCTCACACCGATGGCTGTCATTTATGGGGGCTTACGGCCACCGCCCCTCCCTCATCACCTCCCACGTCAACCTGCGGCGCTCTTGGTCCCGAAAACTCATCTAAAGGAAAATTGTTTCTCTGCTCCCAACGCTCTGACAGCAAACAGTTTTCCCTCTCACTAAGCAATGCTGAGACCAGCTACCCAGAGACAGTGCAGACCCACAGGTTAAGAGCTGAGTCCCACAAAACCATCCCCGGCCTTCAGATGTCAGTCGCAAGTTCGCCCCCCGCCCAGGGTTGCCCTCACTTCTGTCCGACGTGGTGACAAATCAGGTTCATGACTGCCTCCTTGGAGTCAATAAGTTGCTAGAATCAGGCTCACCCAACTCAGGGAAACACTATTTACTATTACTGGCTGACTACGCTTTAATTAGTGATGGCCAGCTTCAGGGCGCCTGGGTGGCTCCATCGGTTAAGTGTCTGGCTCTTGATTTCAGCTCAGGTCATGATCTCGCCGTTTGCGGGTTCGAGCCCTGCGTCGGGCTCTGTGCTGACAGCTTGGAGCCTGCTTGGGATTCTGTGTCTCCCTTTGTCTGCCCCTCTCCTGCTCACACTGTCTCTCTCTCTCCCAAAAATAAATAAACGTTAAAAAAAAATTAAAAAAAAAAAAAGAAAATACCACCCATACGAAGTGTCAGTGGGGTCGTGGAGGAACTGGGGTTCTCATACAGAGCTGGTGAAAGTGTGGGTACAACCACCTCAGAAAACAATTTTTTGGGAAACTAAACGTACGCCTGTTACATGATCTAGCCGTTGCACTCCTAAGTATTCACGTAAGACAAACAGAAGACAATGTGGATACAAAGATCTGTGCCTACGTGTGGCTTTATTTGTAAGAGCCCCAGACTGGGAACAGCCCCAACCCGCTGGCAGGTGAATGCAGAGCTACGGACACTCACAACCTGGGTGAATTTCAGCATAATTACGCTGAGCCCAGCGAAACGGTAGAAAAGCAAGCACATGCTGTTTGATGCCATTTGTGTGAAATGCTAGAAAACGCAGCCTCATGTGTAGGGACAGAGTACAGATGAGAGGTTGCCTGGAAGCAGGAGAGCCGGGAGGTCGAGAGGCCGGCACACTGAGGGTTTTGGAAGTGGCCAATGTGTTCCCTGTCCACCTGAAACACGCATGGTTCACCGTATGTCAGTTATACTTCGGGAAAGCTGGTGTTAAAAATGAAACAAGCGGGGGGCACCTGGGTGACCTGGTTGGTTGAGGGTCCGACTTTGGCTCAGGTCGTGATCTCGCGGTTTGTGGGTTCGAGCCCCGCGTCGGGCTCTGTGTTGACAGCTCGGAGCCTGGAGGCCGCTTTGGATTCTGTGTCTCCCTCTCTCTGCCCTTTCCCAGCTTGTGTGCTCTCTCTCTCTCTCTCTCTCGAAATAAATAAACATTAAGCAATTAAAAAAAATATTACAAAAAAAAGCGGCCAACAGCACAGCTCAGTCCAGACTGGGGACAGGTGCCGAGGTGCCCATGCACCACGTAGCTGCCCTGGGTATTAAGTAAACCACCTGCTGGCTGGAAGCACCTGGTGGCTTTGGCAGAGAGGGCAGTGAAAGCGAAGACGGTAAACGGAGGCTGGGTTGGGGGCGGGGACGTGTATTTGTGCCCTCCGCTCTGTCAGTCACACTCCTCAGCCTGGTGCAGCCTCGCCGGGCGAGGCCTCACTCCCGTTTCGTTTGACACTTTCTTGGTCCCGGGACCTGCTTCCACCTTCCTTTTCCACCTGCTGTTTTTCACCGGGATGGTTTTTTTTTTGTTTTTTTTTAACGTGCTCTCACAAAATGATTAATGGCTTATATTCAATTCACTCAAAGGGACAAGGCTTTCCTGTCTCAGCGTGGTTCCTATTTTCTCACCCGACGCAGCTGTTGTGGCTAACTTGCTGTTCTGTCCCCGGTGGTGTGGGTCCCCTACCTTTAACCTGCTCCCTCTCCCAGGGGCCGGTCACCCAGGTGGCCTCCAAATAACTCACATGCCCAGGAGCAGTACTTTTGGGTTATAAGTGTGTTTCATCGGACTCTTCTGTTACATTTGCTCCTGAATATTTGCTAAGGAAATAATTTTTAGCACCCAGGAGAGCATCTCAGTTCGGGGTGGGGGGAAGGGTCTACATGTGTTGCAAAACCCTCCTGGGGTTGCCCCAATTAGCAAATAAAAATAGTTTTCCTGGTTAAATTTGAATTTCAGATAGCAACACATTTTTTGTATATGTATATTCCTTGGGGCGCCTGGGTGGCTCAGGTGGTTAAGCGTCCGACTTCGGCCCAGGTCATGATCTCACAGTTCGTGAGTTCGAGCCCTGCGTCAGGCTCTGTGCTGACGCTTCTGAGTTTGTATCTTCCTCTCTCTCTCTCTGCCCCTCCCCAACTCATGCCTTGTCTCTCTCTCTCTCTCTCTCAAAAATAAACATCAAAAAAATTTTTAGTATATATATATATATATATATATATATGTCCCATACAGTGATTGGTATATATGTATACTTAAAAAGTATTTGTTGTTTATCTGAAACTCAAATTTTTTTTAATTTTTTTTTAACATTTATTTATTTTTGAGACAGAGAGAGACAGAGCATGAACAGGGGAGTGTCAGAGAAAGAGGGAGACACAGAATCTGAAACAGGCTCCAGGCTCTGAGCTGTCAGCCCAGAGCCCGACGTGGGGCTCGAACCCACGGACCGCGAGATCATGACCTGAGCCGAAGTCAGACGCTTAACTGACTGAGCCACCCAGGCACCCCTGAAACTCAAATTTAACTGGGCATCCTATGTTTTATCTGGTGACCCTACCTACCTCCAACACGTTAAGATTATTTGATTTCTCAGACCGGGGAACAGAATCACAGAATCAACCAACACAAAGTCGGGGAAATTCCACCAATGCTCGGTTAGGAGTGATGACATATATTTAGGAAGCCCGTACAACGAAATTACAATAAACGTTTATTGAGCCGCAATTTTCACAATATTTTCATTCTGTTCTGAAATCGGTCTACAAATATCTCTACAGAACACTAAGGCCAGTGATTTAATAAATAAGAGGAATGTATTTAGCACTTTGCAAATAAAAGAAGCCTTATACATTCAGGTCTCTATTCGACACTCACAGAATCAGTTTCCCAAGGCTTTAGGCAACGAAAATGTGCGCACAGCACAGACACATACACACCAGCGTATTCAAATCCGATGGGTTTAGATTAAGCGTGAAATCAAATGCTGCATAAAATCGATAACCAGATACACAAAGGATGAACTCAATCACGAACGCACTGTTTGATAATGGACACCGTTACCTCACTAGTATGATTTCCAGTTCAGAAGGAAATAAAGGATTGCTTCGCTGGATTTTAAGTGACCACAAATCACCGTCACCATCACAAGAAATCAGTTGAATTGCACGGTACCCAGAGATTGAACACACATGCGACTGTTAAGCTGACACCACAATAAAACCTTGAAATCTGCGAAAAGACGTGGGGACATAGGGTCGATGACACCGTTAGCTGCCACAGGTTTCCCGTAAACGACGCAAGTGACCATCAGCTTTTTATGCCACCACAGGGGAAAAAACTGGTCCTGCTCTGTCTCCTGCAAAAAACTCAGGACGCTGAACAAAGCCTGCTTCTCCCAGAGACTGTATATCATATCGACGGCTGTCCGTTACTAATTTTAAGGGTACTATGTTAGACCCCGCAAAAAATAGATGATTCCATCGCTCACCACTCACAAGTGAGGGGCAAAAAGTCCAAGACTCAAAGGACCGTAAACAAAACTTTGCAGAATGGAGATCTATTATCATTACTATTTTGATTTGGGGACGAGGGGGTGACACCTCAGGGCCTTAGGAATTCCTGCTAACACAAGCCAGCTGGATGGCCGGAGCTGGCTTTTGGGTTCAGTCAGGCAATTCGAACCCCGTCAGGGAGAAGTTACCAGACGTCCTTCACCTAAAGCATCTTGGGGAGTACCAGGAAGCACAGAAACGAAACAGTTCAGAATTTCCGCTAATGACAAGGCGTATTAACCGTGTTTTGGATGCGTTGGCTTTGGCGTGTTTTTCCTAACCTCTCCGTGAGGCCGCTGAATCGGAGGCAGACCGGCAATCAAGGTGGTTTACACATTCCCCCCGAGCCAGCCCTCGCGGGCGTGCAAAGTCACATCACAACCCTCCCGACCACTGCCCCCACAACCTGCACGTCCGCGCCTGGCACCGGTAAGGCATGTTCAAACCCGTTGCTTCCTCCCACCGCGGTGACGGAGCCCAGACACACACCCAGTCCGCGTCCCGACCCCGTGTGAGGCTTCGCGAGGCCCTGCAAGGCATGCTGCGGCCAGGTGCTTTAGGGAACCGTGCCGAGAACCTTCTCTCAACGGGATTAGCCCCCGTGCTGTCACCCAGGTCACCTTCGTAAATGAAGACCCCGGCACAGTTCACAAGAGCAGCTTTCAAGAAATTCCGTTGCTGTGTTTTGCCCCCAGAAGTGATGTGGGTTATCACGGAAACATGAGGCCAAACCACCCCCCACCCCCCCCGGAAGCCAGGGGATGCTGATCTTGACCGGTACGGGGAATGCCTTTGTGGAGGGCTGACGTACCACGGAAGCGTCTTTGCTAGCACGTCAGGGAACAGGTCCCTCTGAACACAGACTCCAGAAGATCCACTCAAGTGCAGCAATTTTGAGACGGCCGGTCCTTTTCCTTTTCTGTCCTTGGCGTTGGTTGTTACTGAGGCACTGGAAAATAAAAACTAGTCGAGTTTAAGATCTCTAGAAAACAGAGTCTTAATTCGAACCCATCCACGGTCGTTTCTGTCAGGGTTTTTTAGATCACACTGAATATGAAGTGTCGCCCTAATAGGTCCTACAACCCAGAAGACATTAAAAAAAGGTTTCTCTTCCAGGTATGAGATGTGGTACAAAAATACATTTTCCCCCCATGTACAAAAGAGAGAAAAAAGAAAGACACGGGGAGTAGTGGGAAAGGCCAAATACCCTAAGAAGCTTCCGTGGAGCGGAGAGAGAGAAAATAAAATCCCCAACTATTTGGGGTTAAGACGAGGCCCCAAAACAAAAGTCAAATGGATGCGTTAAAAAGCAGGCGTTGTTCAGACCGAACGTCCACGGTTTCTACCAGAATTCCAAAGAATGTTCTGCCCCGAAGTGATACTCCTTTGTAACTGTAGGTGCTTTCATTAAAAATAAAGCCATCTTTCATCGCAGTGCATGAAACCAAGGTTGGCCTCAGAGAGCCCACCCTTGGCTAATGGGGTGGAAACAGCGCATGTGACCAACAGCGATTTCTACCTGCTGCTTACGGCCTCCGCGCGCCAGCGCCCAGGTGCACGCGCCTCCCTTGGTTTACCGGAAGTGAAAACGGTTTTCCTGTTGACCCCAACACAGCACGGTGCCTTTCAGGGTTCGCGGGGGAAGGCGGCCGGGGGAACAGAGTGGATATTCCATCCAGACCGGTGACAGTTTAGGACTTACAAGCTGTGTGCAGAGAAACGTCAGTTCTGCCCTGGCCAACGCGAGCAAAGCAATGTTTTGGGATCTCAACGCGCCCGATGCACGAGAGCCAAACGCACAAGAGGAAGGCAGGCCGGGATGGCCTCCCGGGGCTATTTTTTATACCCCTTGTGCTAAAAGAGACTGGCCTCCAAGATTCTGACTGCAACGGCTTCGGGCTCCAAATGCCCCCGGAGAAAGGTTTGCCCCGGGCAGACCCCGGAAAACACGTATGCGTTTCAGCAAGAGAACCGAATGCTGCAAAGGTTGGGTCCCGTTACGTGCACCTCACACAGAGAGGTTTCGTAAACATTCTCAGAAACATCCGCTCTGGTTTTCTGGATACTTGCAACCAGCAGTAAAACTTCACAGAAACCGCACAGGAGTTAGCAGACAGCTGAGTGTTTCTCCGGAACGATGGGTGGACCGTGGGGGTCTTGGTTCTACCCGATCCAACTGGGGGGGGGGGGGGTCTCTGCAAATCTGCATACAGAGGCTCTGTCGGGGGGCCACCGGGGCACGTAGGTGGGCAGGGAAGGATTGTGGCAGCCAGAGCTCCCTTTTCTTGTTCATGTGTTGCCTGATGCTTACCAACAGGCCTGGGGGGGGGGGGGGGGGCTACACTGGGCCGCGTGCATCGAGCCCTGATCCAGCCTCGCAAGGCGCCCCTGTCGAGGACCCCCATCGCTGTCTGCCCGGTATGTCCCTCTCTGCCCCTAGGCGCCGCCGAAAATGAGGGCACCACAGACTTCACACAGAAAGCACATAACACGTGTGTCGTAAAAATTTCAGGAAAAAGAATTCGGATCTTCTCCAAGGCGTGTTTATTGCTGCTTACTGCTCCTGAGAATGCCTTATAAGCAGCAAGAGACTTGAAAATGTTATTAGCTGCTAGAGTTTGTTTTAATTCCGAGGTCCTGAGTCAACCCACGCTACAGTGACACAAATAAAAACCCTTGAGAGCGTACCTTTTCTCTACAGGTCTAGCTGGCGAATGGTGATACCAGGGCATCAGATAGACTCCGGACAGGGGGAGTTTTGGCACTCACCCAGGTAGCTCTCGGCATCGAACTCCAAAGACATTTCTTTGCTTGGTCCTTGGATCTTCCCTTACAAAACGTGGAGGTTAAAAACATCAAAGTTCAGAAAGGGAAAACAAAAACAGAAACAAACGATCTCAGGTTTTCTATGAATAACGATCTCTTTCTCCATTTAGAAATATAATTGACGGGGGCCTGGCTGGGGTCACGAGGACCCAGAAGATGGTTTAGTTCCGTCCTGGACCCCAACCACCCACATCCAGAAACAACGACATCCATCAGCTAAGTCACCGTCAACCAAAAATGACATAAAACGAAGTTCACGGTTTTGGAACATGAGAAGAACGCACACAGACCTCACCCACCAATCCCTATGCCGTGACAACAAACAGTGGCGCTGGAACTCTTGGTCTAAAACGTCCGATTAGCATATTCTCCCCCTCAGTGTAAAGTTTTATTAAACTTGACTCGATCTGCCTTTATTAAAAAACCTTACAAAAGATGTATTTAAGTGCTTGAAAAAATTAACTTTATGCACTATGCACAGATAAACTCTTACCATACAGCTAATATGGTTATATCCTTTGTTTTAAAAAATATTTCTTCCCCCCCCAACGACCCTTCGCGGGTGGTTCCGCGTCAACGATCCTGTCATTCCTCTGGGAACGTGTCCTAGGGGTTGACACGTGGCCGGAAATACCCTCGCAAAGCGCCCCGGCTCCTGCCCGGGAATGTTCATCAGGACTGTTTGGGCTTTGCTGTTCTCTTTTTCCTTCTTCTTTTTTGCTTTCTGAGACAGGGCGCTGGTACGGGGGGACCCGGCCGGCTGGCTGATTGTCACTTGCCGTTGGTGCGGTCGAGACTCTCCAGCACTTTGTTGAGGCGGATGTTGAGCAGTCTGACCTGGTTCTCCAGGTGCTCCAGCTTCTCCTCCACGCTGGGGCCACTGGGGCTGCTGCGCCAGTAGAAGCCCATGGGCCCGGTCATGAAGTAGACGGCCACCACGAAGCACAGGGGCAGGACTGCGTTCTCCGGCTCCCCCTCGTACTTGTGCAGGACGTAGACGCAGGACATGGAAAACAGGATGACCCGGGCGATCCAGAAGAAGCGGCCGAACGCCACGTGCAGCAGGCTGAAGGTGAAGCCCAGCGTCAGAGACAGGAACCAGTAGGCCAGGAGGACGACGCCCACCAGCAAGAGGGCGCGGGCCGGGCTGTTGGCCACCGAGGCCGGGCTGAAATACTGGGACAGGTTCGACACTGCGGAACAGAAAAGAGGGACAGTGGCGGGTCAGCACGAGTCGGGGGCTTCTCTGCAAGCGGGGTGCGGGGGTGCGCTGGGTCTCCGCCCTACGCACGTCAAGTCCGCGGCCTGTTTATCCTTCACACGAAGCCCTGGGGGAAGGCAGGGCACCCTCCGAGGCCACCTGCCGCATCCTGAGTTGAAAACGCCTTTCGTGGCAGGGCGGAGCTTACAAGCCCGTCCTCTATCTCCTTCCTTCCTGTCCCCCACGGTAGCAAACGCCCAGGTGTAGGCTGGGTGCGTGGCTGCCTAGGAGGAAGGCGTTTCCAGCCTCCCTTGAAGCTCCGAGACCAAGCTCTGGTCGAGGAGATATTTTGTGGTGGCTTTGCGGGGTCTTTCCTAAAAGTAGCAGGAATGTGCCCTTTCTCTCTTCTTCTGCCTGCTGCGATGGAGATGCGATGGCGGGAGTGGGAGCAGCTATATTGGGCCATGAGGTAAGGGCAGTCACCTAAGCCATAAGACGGACGGTGCCTCGGTCCTGAGGCCCTCGTGCTGCAAAGCCACCTCCCTGCCTAACCACCTACCTGTGAACACTGACACAGCTTTATTGAGATATAACTGACAAAAAGCACCGTATAAGTTCAAGAGCATGACTCATTACATAGATTGTGAAATTATTAGCACAATAAATTTAATGAACATCCATCACTTCATATGGATACAAAAAAAAAAAGAGAGAAAAAAATGCTTTTTTTCTTGTCCTGAGAACTCTTAGGATCTACTCCTCTCTTAATAACTTTCATATATACCATAGAGCAGAGTTAACTGCAGTCCTCACTTTCTAAATTACACCCCCGGTGCTTACTTATCTTATCACTAGAAATTTGTACCTTGATTCCTCTTATTCCAATTCCCGCACCCACTATCACCCACCTCTGACTACAAATCTGATCTCTTTTTCCATGAGTTGTTGTTGTTGCTGGTTTTTTTTTTTAAGTTTATTTTTATTTTTGACAGAGAGAGACAGGTAGAGCATGAGTGGGGGAGGGGCAGAGAGAGAGAGGGAGACACAGAATCGGAAGCAGGCTCCAGGCTCTGAGCTGTCAGCAAAGAGCCCGACGCGGGGCTCGAACTCACGGACCGCGAGATCGTGACCTGAGCCGAAGTCGGACGCTCAACTGACTGAGCCCCCCAGGTGCCCCTGCTGGTTTGTTTTTTTTTTTTTAAGATTCTTCATATAAGTGAGATTATCAGGTATTTGTCTTTCTCTGACTTGTTTCACATGCCATAATGCCCTCGAGGTCCATCCAAGTTGTCACAAATGGCAGGCAGGATTTCCTTCTCTTTTATGGCCGAATAACATTCCACGGGGTGTGTGTGTGTGTGTGTGTGTGTGTGTGTGTGTGTGTCACTTCTTCACTGCCTCAATTTACAATCCCACCACCAGTGCACAAGGAAGGGTTCCTTTCGGTCCGCATCCTTGCCGGCATTTGTAAACTCTTGTCTTTTTGATAATGGTCATTCCAGCACGTGCGAGATAATGTGTGGTTTCGATTTGCATTGTCCTGATGAGTGACATTGAACACCTTTTTATGTAACTGTTGGCTATCTGTTCTTTTGGGTTTTTAAAAAATGTTTACTTATTTATTTTGAGAGAGCATGCACACGAGTTGGGGGAGGGCCAGAAAGAGGAGAGAGAGAGGATCCCAAGCAGCCTCCACTCTGTCAGCACACAGCCCGACACAGAGCTCGGTCCCAACAACCGTGAGATCATAACCTGAGCCGAAATCGAGAGTAGGATGCTTCACTGACTGAGCCACCCAGGCACCCCATTACCTGTTGGCCATTTGGATATCTCCTTTGGAAAAACATCTAATGGGTCCTCTGCTTATATTTTAATCAGACTGTGGGTTTCTCGCTATTGAGTTGTAGGAGCTCTTTATAGATTTTGGTTATTAACCCCTTAATAGATACGTGGTTTACAAACAGTTTTTCCCATTCCATAGGTACTTTCTTTTTTTTTTTTTAATTTTTAAAAATGTTTTTATTTATTTTCGAGACAGAAAGAGACAGAGTACAAGCGGGGGTGGGGGGCGCAGAGAGAGAGGGAGACACAGAATCCAAAGCAGGCTCCAGGCTCCGAGCTGTCAGCACAGAGCGCGACGCGGGGCTCGACCTCACAAGCCGCGAGATCATGACCTGAGCCGAAGTCGGACGCTCAACCGACTGAGCCCCCCAGGCGCCCTGGTACTTTTCATTTTGTGATGGTTTCTTCTGCTGTGCAGAAGTTTCTTGGTTTGAGTAGTACTCCTTATTTTTGCTTTTGGTGTCAAATCCAGAAAATCATTGCCAAGACCGATGTCAAAGAGCTTTATGGAGTTTTATGGTTTCTGGCCTTACATTTAATAAGTCTTTCATACATTTTGAGTTAATTTTTGTGAGTGGTATAAGGTAGGGGCCTCGTTTCATTCTTTTACGCGTGGATACCCAATTTTCCCAGCACCATCTACTAAGGCGACCGTCTTTTCTCCATTGAGTGTGCTTGGCTCCCTTGTCAAATTTCAGTTGACCACGTATCCCTGGGTTTATTTCTGGGCTCTCAGTTCTCTTCCATTGGTCTGCGTGTCAGTTTTTATGCTGGTACTATACTGTTTTGGTTCCTGAGGCTTATAATACAACTTGAAATCGGGAAGTGTGGTGTTCTTTTCTCAGGATTCCTTTGGCTTCTGCAGTTCCATGTAAATTTTAGGATTTCTTTTCCCCACATCTGTGAAAAAAAGCCATTGGAACCTTGATAGGGATTGCGTTCAATCTGTAGATGGCTTTGGGTAAATAACAGACATTTTAACATTAATTCTTCCAATCCATGAACATGGGATAATTTTCTATTTATTCACGCTGTCTCCGATGCCTTTCGTCGATGTCTTACGATTTATCTTTCACCTCCTTGATTAAGGTTATTCCTAAGTATTTTATTGTTTTTGATGCTATTGTAAATGGCATCATTTTATTTCTTTTTCGGATACATTCATTGTTAGGGTATAACAATACTGCTGATTTTTGTATGTTAATGTTGCACCCTGCAACTTTACTGAATTCATTGATCAGATCTAACAGTGTTTTCGTGGAGTCTCTAGGATTTTCTATGGATAAATCATGCCACCTGCAAACAGATAATTTTACTTCTTCTTTTCCAATTCTGATGGCTCTCGTGTTTTAAGAATAAACATTCTTCTCAAAGTCACAACACTATGGGGCGCCTGGGTGGCTCAGTCAGTTAAGCGTCCGACTTCAGATCAGGTCATGATCTCGCAGTTCATGAGTTCGAGCCCCGCGTCAGGCTCTGTGCTGACCGCTGGGAGCCTGGAGCCTGCTTCGGATTCTGTGTCTCCCTCTCCCTCTACCCCTCCCCCACTCATACTCTGTCTCTCAAATGTTAAAAATGTTAAAAAAACAACAATGGGGTGCCTTGGTGGCTCAGTCGGTTAAGCATCCGACTTCAGATCAGATCATGATCTCGCAGTTTGTGAGTTCGGGCCCCACATCGGGCTCTGTGCTGACAGCTCAGAGCCTGGAGCCTGCCTCAGATTCTGTGTCTCCCTCTCTCTCTGCCCATCCCCTGCTCACGCTCTGTCTCTCTCTGTAATAAATAAATGCTAAAAAAAAAAAAAAATTAAAACAACAACAACAAATTTCATTATGATTTTGTACTTAAATATACCTCATACTTCCAGGCTAATTTTTCTTAAACAAAATTATCTTTAATGTTTATTTATTATTGAGAGACAGAGAGACACAGAGTGTGAGCAGGGGAGGGGCAGAGAGAGAGAGGGAGACGCACAGAATCTGAAGCAGGCTCCAGGCTCTGATCTGTCAGCACAGAGCCCAACACGGGGCTCGAACTCATGAACTGCGAGATCATGACCCGAGCCGAAGTCAGTCGCCTGACCAACTGAGCCACCCAGGCGCCCCAAACATTTTCTTTTTTTAAATAGTCTTAATTTTTCAGAGGGGTTTTGGGTTCACGGAAAAATTAAGCAAAAGATATAAATTAATTAATTTATTTATTTTTATTTATTTTTTTATTTTAGAGAGAGAGAGCATTGTGTGCAGGTGGAGGGTGAGGGGCAGAGAGAGAGAGAGAGAGAGAGAGAGAGAGAGAGAGAGAATCTTAGGCAAGCTCCATACTCAGCATGGGGTCCGACTTAGGGCTTGATCCCAGACCCTGGGACCATGACCTGAGTCAAATTCAAGAGTTGTACCCTTAACCAACTGAGCCACCCAGGTGCCCCAGTATAAATTAATTTTTAAACATTGTTATTATTAATTCGTTTAGAAACAGCAATGAACCCAGGGAAGTGGGTGGGGGGTGGGCTAAATGGGTGATCGGTACTAAGGAGGGTACTTGGTTTTTGTTTTTGTTTTTAATTTTTTTTAATGTTTATTTATTTTTGACAGAGAGAGAGAGAGAGAGAGAGCGCGAGCATGAGTGGGGGAGGGGCAGAAGAGAGGGAGACACAGAATCCGAAGCAGCTCCAGGCTCCGAGCTGTCAGCACAGAGCCCGTGCCGGGGCTCGGACCCACGGACCACGAGATCATGACCTGAGCCAAAGTCGGTGGCTCAACTGACTGAGCCACCCAGGCGTCCCAGGAGGGTACTTGTTATAATGAGCACTGGGTATAATACGTGATGAATCACTAAATTCTACTGCTGAAACCAGTATTACAGACTATATGTTAACTAACTAGAATTTAAATAAAAATTTGGAAAAAAAATAACAATGGACCCATTACAGGCTAACACAAATAATATATTTTTCGAGAAGAATAACTGATTTCCAAAACAGAACCAAAAAATCCTGATGATGAAAACAGTGAGATGTTTTGCATTTTTACAACTCTTTTTTTTTTTTTTTTTAAATATCTGGCCTGTTAGGAGAGAGCTGGATCCTCAGATCTGGTTTTGAATTCACAGAAACAGAATGTCAGCCACAAACGTGGGCCACGGATAGATTTTAAACATTTCTAGGGGCACCTGGCTGGCTCAGTCCACAGAGTATGCAACTGTTGATCTTGGGGCTGTGAGTTTGAGCCCTGTGTTGGGTGTAGAGATTACTTAAGAATAAAATCTTTGTTTTATTTTATTTTTAAAGTTCATTTATTTATTTTGAGAGAGACAGCGAGCACAGGTCGGGGACGGTCAGAGAGAAGGAGAGACAGAATCCCAAGCCGACGTCACACCATCAGCACAGAGCCCGACGCGGGGCTCGAACTCACGAACAGTGAGATCATGACCTGAGCCGAAGTCAGACGCTTAACTGACTGAGCCACCCAGGCACGCTTAAAATACCTACTTTAAATAAATAAATGAATAAATGAATGAATAACAGAACAAACAAATATTTCTAGTAGCCACATTAAAAAGGGCAAAAAAGAAATAGGCAAAATTAACATTAAGATATTTAGCCCAACAGGGGCGCCTGGGTGGCTCAGTTGGTTAAGTGTCTGACTCTTGATTTCCACTCAGGTCACGATCTCACAGTTGGTGACTTTGGTGGGCTTTCTGCTGCCAACGAGGAGCCTGCTTGGGATTCTGTCTCTCCTCGCTCTCTGCCCCTCCCCCACTTATATGCACACTTGGTGTGATCTCTCTCTCTCTCTCTCAAAATAAATGAATAAACTTAAAAAAAAAAAGATATTTAGCCCAACATATGCAACATATTATCAACGTGGAATTGATGCATCGAAGGATCCCTTGAATGCCTGGCCTCACACAGGTTGCTGGAGAAGGGGGGGACCTCACGGTTCCCCTGAGGGGCCTCAGGAACCCCCTCCAGGGTTCCTCAGAGCATACTTTGAGAACCACCGGACTAGCCTATGTATATCTGAAGCTACATACCACGTATTATTATCAGGGTAACAAGGGGCTAAGTTAGGTGACCAGCGAGGACAAGGACCCTCGGTGGGGGTGGATCTAGGACTAGGGCAGAGAATGTTGACACAGGCACAGCCTCGCTGAAACCCGCGCTGCAATCCAGCGAGGGGGGTAGGAAGCAGTGTGCCTCGCCGGAGGCCCTAAAAATCGCACCTAGAACATGAGCAACTCATCACTCCTGCCTGAACCCGCTTCCCAGAGCTGCCACAACAAAGCAGCACAGGCCGAGCGGCTTAGGCGACGGGAACGTACGTATTCGCACACAGTCTGAGGTCAAGGCGTCAGCAGGGTGGCGCGTTCTGAGGCCGCCGGGGGACAGCCCGTCCCAGGCCCCTCCCCAGCCTCTGGGGGGTGTGGGCGATCCGTGGTCTTCTTGACTCGTGGGAGCATCCCCCTGCCTCCGAGACCTTCGTCTTCAGCTGGCCTTCTCCCCGCGGCCGCTGGGTCCAAGCTTCCCGCGAGGTCACCGGTCCTACCGGATTAGGGGTCCACCCCGATTCAGAGCCAGGGGAAAGCCGGCTGCGTGTGCAGCCGGACACAGACGGCCCTCGGCGTGGGGAATCGAGCCTGGGTGGGTCCCACAGGGGACTGACGAATGACTTTTCAGAGCGGATCCCCTCCGTAAGCCCTGAAGGGGTCACAAGGTATTTACCGCGGGCCCACGCGCTGCTCTGATGGCTCCGCACAAATTGTCATCTGGTCCTCACGACGTGCTGATGATACGTAGCGTTTTCCACACGGGGTGGGGGGGGGGCGCTCAGGCACACAGCGTGACTTGCCCCGGGTCCGCAGCGAGGACAGGGCGGAGCTGGGATCTCGAGGCAGGGAGTCTGGTTTTCGGACTGTGCTACCCTGATGCGTCTCACGAGCGTGCGTGTGTCAGAAGCGGCTCCCAAGGCTTCAGACAGAGTAAACAGCCTGATGAAGGGACGAGGCTTTAAGTCCACCCTTCCAACTCCTTCCCGGAAGAGTGACTTGAGCCACCGGGTCTAGAGCAGGCTAACGCCACGGTGTCCGTTATGGGAGCCATCGGCCACGTGTGGCCACTGAGCGCTTGAAACGTGGCACGTCTGAACTGGGATGTGCTGTGTCAAATACGGGCTGGATCACGAAGGCCTCACACACCCCCCCCCAAAATGTAAAGACGCCTCATTAATAATTCCACACGCTTACCACAAGTTGAGATGACAAGAGTTTGAATCTCTTGGGTTAACCGAAATACCTTATTAAGTTAGTGTCGCCGGTTTCTTTTCACTTTTTTTAACGTGGCAACTGGAGCATGTGACATCATCGGGCGCTCTCTTTCTACTGGACGGCTCTGGCTAAGGAGGCTCCACTGTAACCGGTACCCCGAGAGATTCTGGAGACAGGAATTAGAGGATTGTGCTCATGGAGACCTTGTGCACCAGAACATCCAACTTCGGAATGCTATTTCCCGTAAAGCCTCCTGTGTGCTCAGACTTCTAAGCAGAAGCTGAAAATCCCAAAGGCCTCTGGATGCTTTCAAGTTTATGCGCCAAATACAAGGGGAGAACATGACGTGGGAGGGGTTCTTTCACCTCCGGAACGTGCCAGCTGCCCTCCCCACGAACGCAAGCATGTGGGGCCTCTGCGGAATGACTCTGTTCCGGTCCCCTCCCGGGTAATCAGGAGGCTGTCTCCACCGCAGCTTTCCGCTCCAAGCTGCATGCAACTTTTTGCAATCAGGTTTGCTTCTCCAGGGCTCCTTGTTGGCCAGGGATGGAAATACGGAGAGTTTAACAATCTGGGCGGGTGGCGAATACGGACTCCGAGCGGGATTGCACACAGTTGCCGTATCTGGGTTGTGTGTTGGCTCAGCCCGACTCCCAGGAGGCTGCGAGTGGCATTGCTAGAGCATTGGGACTGTGTCGTCTTGCCCGCTGGGGGCCAGAATTCTGAAATCAAGGTGCGGGCAGGGCCGTGCTCCCTGAGCGCTCAGAGGGAGTCCCTCCTGCCTCTTGCAGCTCCTGGGGGCTCCAGGCACCCTTGGCTTGTGGCCACGTCCCTCCAGTCTCTGCCTCCGTGTCCAGAGGGCCATCTCCTCTCTGTGTGTTTGTCTCTGTGTCCAAATTTCCCTCTTCTTACAAGGACACCAGACACTGTCTGGCGGGATTTAGGAGCCACTCTAATCCAGGATAGACCCCATCTTAACTTGATCACATCTGCAAAGACTCCATTCCCAAATAAGGTCACATTCATAGATACTGGAGCTTTTGGGGTACTTTTGGGGGGACGCAAGTGAACTCCCACCAGCAGCGAAGCAGAGGGGCCAAGAGTCCTCCAACTTTTATTAATGACGGGACCCTGTCCACCAGAGGCAGAGTGAGGTGGAGCGTGCAGCCTGGGGGAGATGGGCAAAACCCTGCTCACAGGAGCTGATTCCGGAAGAAATATGGGCAATAAACACATACACACACGTGTGCACGCTGCGGAACATTACAGCTGACAAGGGATTGTAGGCGTGAGAACAGGGTCCCTGTACATGGGGTAGTCAGGATGGGCCCCCTGGAGGAGGTGTCACGTACCAGAGACCCAAGGATGGGAAAGACCTGAGCAGGCAAAGGGCTGAGGGCCTGCTCCCAGTGGGGAACACCTAAAGGAAACAAACATGTGTCCGAGGACAGGACGGAGGCCGGGGCTGGGTGGGGAGGCTGGGCAGATCCTTGGAGCCGACGGTCCCCGTGGGAGCCCTGTGTCAATTCCAAGAGCAACAGAAGTCACTGGGCAGTTTTAAGGTGAACGACTTAACCTGACTGATCCTTTTTTTTTTTTTTTTTTAATCACTCTGTGCAACAAAAGAACTAATAAAAACTAAAATCACCCTGGCTGGTTTGTTGACAAGGAACCACAAGGGGCCAAGAGAGGACACGGAATTAGGAAGTGTGCAGGAACGGGTTAACACGGCAGGCCCGAGTCCGCTCTCTAGAAAGAGGTGCCGGAAAGGATTAATATGGCCCTTGGCTGACATCTGGGAACTTGGGTTTCTGGAGTGTGATACGGTGATTTATAAGAAGTATATGTATGTGTGTATATATATATATATATATATATATATATATATATATATATATTTGGTCTTTGTCCCCATTCCTGGCACAGAGCTCCTCCTAGAACCTTTGGATTAATTCTTAACAGGGTCCTTTCGGCCACACCTGAGTATGTGCTGACACAGTGACCTCTGGACAGGCCCTGAGGATGGGGGACCAGGAGAACCCATCGTGAGGAGAAGGTTGGAATTTCAGACCCATCCCCTGACCTCCAGGGAGGGGAGAGCGGCTGGAGGCTGAGTCAGTCATCGACGGCCAATGGCTTCATCAATCGTGCCCGTGTGACAGAGCCACCACAAAAACCCGACAGGAGCTTCTGGGATGGGGAGCTCAGGGAACATCAAAGCTCCGTGCGTCTTCCTACAGAACGCACCCGAACATCTCCTCCATCGGGCTGGTCCTGAGTTACATCCTCCTGCAATAAACTGTTGAGCTAGTAAGTGGTGTTCTGGAGTTCCGTGAGCCGCTCTGGCAAATTAATCAAACCCAAGGAGGGGGAACCTCCGATCTAGAGTCACTTGCTTGGTCAGAAGCACGGCGGGGGGGGGGGCTTGCAACTGGCATCTGAAGCGGGAGGGGCAGTCCTGTGGGATGAGCCCTGACCCCGTGGGCTCGCTCTGACATTATACCTCCAGGTAGCCGGGCTCAGAATTCAGTTCAATTCGTGGGACGCCTGGTCAACTCACGGAGAGTTGAGTTATCTGCTTGGGGGGTGGAAAGAACACGGGTAGTGGAGGGGCCTTCCCTCCATTCCCTGATAACGGGGGCTCCCTGTGCCTGAACTATTTGCACACATTCTGTGGTTTATGCTGACCACCTGCTTTCCCGCGGGGTGTCGGGAATTTTGGCGGGTGCCGGGCAGAAGGTGCCCACATGACCAGCCCCTAAGAAACACCCTGGGCGCAGAGTCTCTAACGGGCTTCCCTGGTGGATGACGACTTTACACACGTCACCACAAATCGTTGCTGGTGGAATTAGGGTTTCCTGTGGGGCTCCCACCGGCCTGTCCCCTTTTGCTGAGGGTGCTTTGTGTCCTTGCACTGGAATAAATCACAGCCGTGAGCATGACGATAACACTGAGTCCTGAGTCCTCCTGGTGATTCGCCGAACCTGGGGGTGGTCTTGGGGCCTCAACACGGGCGGCTGCAGACTTCCTGGCGGGAGAGGTGGCAGCCTGGACCAGCCGAGTCCTTGAATTGAACCGTTCCAGCAGTAGCCTCCTGATTCCGCACAGAGCAGCAACTCCCACAGCGTTCTAGGCACGTTCTAGGCAGCGTTCTAGGCACGGCTCTGGGACCACCTCAAGCTCTGTATGAAATCCCTTTGTGCCTAAATAACTGTAGGTAGGAGTTTGTGATGGGTCCCAACACCCCGGAGGCCCCACCTCTGGTCTTTGCGGTTTGCCTGGGGGCCGACGAATCAGCCCTACCCACACGTACCTTACCCTAAACAGCATCTGTGAATCTCAGTTTTGACGGGCCATTTCTTTATGCAACTATCACAATAAAAAATGTTCATTTGTGGGGCACCTGGGTGGCTCTGTCAGGGAAGCATCCGACTCTTGATTTTGGCTCAGGTGACATTCTCACGGTTCGTGAGTTCAAGCCCCACGTCGGGCTCTGTGCTGACAATGCAGGGCTGGCTTGTGATTCTCTCCCTCTCTCTCTGGCCCTCCCCCGCTCACACTGTCTCTGTCTCTCTGCAAATAAATTAGCAAACCTTAAAAAAATTTTTTAAGTGTTCATTTGTGTCCTCACTACCCCCCCCCACCAAGGGGTCCTGTGTGCCACCCATCATGGGTACTGCGTCCACACTTTGATAACCACTCGAATAAAACAGCACCTTCCATGAATGCCTTCCCCCCTCCCCCCCCCGCCACGTACCATCAAGTCCAAGAACATCCAAGAGCTCCATCCAAACTTTCCACAGCGTTTCGATGAACATGTCCACCCCCAGCACGAACCTCTCGGTCAGCCTGGTCAGGAACTGCAAAAACAAGAGAGTGGTCACTACCACCGACTGGGACAACGCCCCCTTCTCCTGGTCCAGCCAGGGCCATTGGTTCACGCGTTCGTGGGAAAACAGAGCCGGCCAGTGATGAAGGACACAGCAGGAGAGGCCAAGCAGCCTGGGCACAGACATGAGCTTGGTGGGCCAGGAGCTGGGCGAAATCTGCTCAGGCCTCCTCCTCCGCGGGCCGAGGGGGAGACAGGAGTTCCCCACAAAGCTGATCCACTCCACCTCTGACTTCTCCTGAAGCCCTCCTGCCCACGTCAAGCTCCAGGTCTCCTTCTTTTCTCTGCCTGATTTCTCATTTTTAATGTTTATTTTTGAAGGAGAGAGAGTGTGTGTGAGCATGAATGGGGGAGGGGCAGAGAGCGGGAGACACAGAATCCGAAGCGGGCTCCAGGCTCCGAGCCGTCAGCACAGAGCCCGAGGCGGGGCTCGAACTCACAGACCGCGAGATCATGACCTGAGCCGAAGGCAGACGCTTAACCGACTGAGCCACCCAGGCGCCCCTGGTTTCGCATTTTTAAATGGTGGGAGTTTCCACCCCCTCCCATTCCGCCTGGACGTTGGGTGCTGCCTCCTGGGACAGGAAGGGTGGGAGGGCGGTGGCTCTCACATGTGAGCTGTATCACATCTCCTGGGCATGAGGGAAACACTAGAGATCCATGTCCACCTGGCTTTAAGGACCCAGGTCCTCGGAGGGCTTCCTGATCTCTACAGGGGATTCCAGAGAAAGACCAGGCTGGAGGAACAGCTCAATGAGGTGTAGTCTCATTCACCCGGTTATTATTTTTAATAAGTGCTATTCTGTACACATGGTATAAAACTCAAAGTTGCAAATGGGAAGTCAGTGAAAACTAACCCTCCCATCTCACTCCCCATAATGCAAATCTCATTCTGGAGGCTCTGTCGTTATTCTGTGGCTTCCCTTTGATGCACCGGGGGACTAGCAGCAGACAAACATTCTTCCTCTAAGCGCCAGTGACTATGCACGGTTTTCTCATGTGACACTCTGCCTCAGACCGTACAGAGCTGCCTTGTTCTCCTTAAAGATGTTTGAGCGATCCCCTACCCATGGACACCTAGGCTATTCCCACCCACGCTACTGCAGCAAAGGGGAGTGACACAGGGGAGCCCTGTACTTGTGCACTTTGGCTCACATGCGGGCGATCAATGCCTTGGAGTGAAATGGCTATTGTTTTTAAGTTATTTATTTATTTAGAGACAGAGGGCACAAGTGGGGGAGGGTCAGAGAGGGAGAGAGAGACTCTCAAGCAGGCTCTGCACTGTCAGCGCAGAGCCCGATGTGGGGCTCGAACCCATGAACCATGGGATCGTGACCTGTGCTGAAATCAAGAGTCGGGCACTGAACCGACTGAGCCACCCAGGAGCCCTGGCTACAGCATTTTGAATCAGACCTTACGGCTGGATCACTGCTCCAGGGCGCAAGGGGAAAGAGAGCAGGGTCGAATCAGCCACCAGGAGAGACAGGACTCCAGTAACCTCCGTGCTAGTTCTGTGGCTTGGCTGAGAGCGCGTGTGGCTGAGTTTAAGGGCCTGGGTTCAAATCCCAGCTCTGTTTCTTACTGCTAGCTACGTAGCCACGGGTGTGTGTGTGTGTGTGTGTGTGTGTGTGTGTGTGTGTATACACACATATGATACGTATCAGAGCTCCCACTAACTAAATGCATGTACTAGTATCTACCCCAACTGGGTATTTTAGCATTAAGTGGGATACTCATATGAAATGCCTCGAGCACATGGTAAATGGTCAAAATTCCCACCGACATCCCATACTCGCACTGAGCCCTGACCCCAGAGCACGTCCTGCAAGGAATCATCCTTTTCTCCTTAGGTCATCACACTAAAGGGATTTGTACACGTGAAGACCACGTGGCCATCAGCCGACGGATGGAGAAACAAAGCCTGGTCCATCCATACAGTGGGATGTTATTTGGCCATAAAACGGAATGAGTTACCATGAGCTTCCACTTCAGTGAACCTTGAAACACGATGCTAAGGGAAAGAAGCCGGACGCAAGAGACACATATCGTACGACTCCATCTGTATGAAAAGTCCAGAGGAGGCAAACCCACAGAGGCAGAAAGTCGACTGCTGGTTGCCAGGGGCTGTGAGAGCTAAAATTTCTTTTAGCAGTGAGGAAATGTCCTAACATCGACTGTGGTAATGATTGCACAGCTCTGTGGTCGGAGTAACGAGGACTGAACGGTACACTTTAAGGGGGTGAATTGTAGAACACGTGAATTATACCTCGATGAAGCTATTTTGAAATGGGAGGGTAAAAAAATATATACAATGGAAGAGCTGGCATTAAAAACAAACACAAAAACAAAAACAGGGATGGGAATGCAAACTGGTGCAGCCACTCTAGACTCTAGAAAACACCGTGGAGTGTCCTCAAAAAATTAAAAATAGAACTACTCTACGACCCAGCAATCGCACTACTAGGTATCTATCCAAGGGAAACAGATGTGCTGTTTTGAAGGGACACATGCACCCCCGTGTTTATAGCGGCACTATCGACGATAGCCAAAGTATGGAAAGAGCCCAAATGGCCATCGATGGATGAATGGATAAAGATGTGATATATATACAATGGAGTATTACTCGGCAATCAAAGAGAATGAAATCTGGCCATTTGCAACTACGTGGATGGAACCGGAGAGTATTATGCTAAGTGAAATTAGTCAGAGAAAGACAAAAATCATATGACTTCACTCATATGAGAACAAACAGAGGGTTGCTGGAGGGGTTGTGGGGGGGCAGGGAATGGGCTAAATGAGTAAGAGGCATTAAGGAATCTATTCTTGAAATCATTGTTGCACTATATGCTAACTTTGATGCAAATTAAAAAATTAAAAAAAAAAAACAAAAAAACTAACAAAAAAACAACAAAAAGACAAGAGGGTGTCTGGCTGGCTCAGTCGGTAGAGCATGCGACTCTTGATCTTGGGGTCATGAGTTCGAGCCCCACGTTCTGAGTGGAGCCTGCTTAAAAGAAAAAGTAAAATAAAATAAAATGTTTTTATTTTTTAATTTTTTTTTTCAACGTTTTTATTTATTTTTGCGACAGAGAGAGACAGAGCATGAATTGGGGAGGGGCAGAGAGAGAGGGAGACACAGAATCAGAAACAGGCTCCAGGCTCTGAGCCATCAGCCCAGAGCCCGACGCGGGGCTCGAACTCGTGGACCGCGAGATCGTGACCTGGCTGAAGTCAGACGCCTAACCGACTGCGCCACCCAGGCGCCCCGAAATAAAATGTTTTTAAAAAGGGGGTGCCTTGGGGCGCCTGGGTGGCACAGTCGGTTAAGCGTCCGACTTCAGCCAGGTCACGATCTCGCGGTCTGTGAGTTCGAGCCCCGCGTCGGGCTCTGGGCTGATGGCTCAGAGCCTGGAGCCTGTTTCCGATTCTGTGTCTCCCTCTCTCTCTGCCCCTCCCCCGTTCATGCTCTGTCTCTCTCTGTCTCAAAAATAAATAAAACGTTAAAAAAAAATTAAAAAAAAAAAGGGGGTGCCTGGCTGGCTCAGTCATTTAAGCGTCTGACTCTTGAATTCGGCTCAGGTCACGATCTCACGGTTTGTGGGATCGAGCCCCACGTTGGGCTCTGTGCTGACAGCGCGGAGCCTGCTTGGGATTCTCTCTCTCCCTCTCTCTGCCCGTCCCCTGCTCGATGGCTCTCTCCCAAAATAAATAAATAGTCTTAAAAAAAAGAGAAAGAAAGAAAGAAAGAAAGAAACCCGTATTCATCAGCAGCCAACCCCCATCCCTCCTCCTCAACCTAGGCAACCGCTAATCTGTCTGTCTCCACGGATTTGCCGTTCCTGGACTTTCCGTACAAACGGAATCATACGGCAGGTGACCTCTTGCGTCTGGCTTCTTTCTCTCAAAATAACATTTCCCGTGTTGTACCAGGACTCAGTAGTTTATTCCTTTTTATGGTGGCAGATAGCGTTCCACTTGATGGGCACCCCTGTTCTGTGCGTCCTCTCGCAGAAAGTATGTTCGATCTGTGCGTGTCTGTCGGTAAAACCAGGTAGCAGGCTTTACCATTTGTTCAGAAGGAGGAAGAAGGAAGGAACGCCAAGGCTTTTGTGAGAAAAGGGTATCGGGTCCTTCGGAGGGCACTGAGCCCCCCAGGAGGGGTGCGAGGAAACAGCTATTTTGGAAGGAAGAGACACGGCCGCTCAATGTTGCTGAACCTCTCTGTGCCTCAGCTTTGTCAGCTGTCAAATGGGGCAAAGACAGGATTGGACGTTCCGACCTGTAAAGGCCTCCGCGTGGTGCTGGCACAGACCGGGAGCCCGGGCGGCAGAAGGCTAAGGACGCTTCTGTCTCAGCGCCTACCCACGCTGGTCTCCAGGTAGGTGCTTCGAGACCTGCCATTCTTGGGAAACCCTCAGGCCCAAACATGACTGGCATTGCTCAGGAGAAAGAACAGACCCGTCCCGGAAACTGGTCTGGGCAGGAGAGGTTGAGAGCAGAGAAGGGCCCACTGCTGGCCTTCTAGCCAGGAGCAGGACAGACTGGTCCTGGGCCCTGGGGGCTGGCGCTGTTGCTTTGGATACAGCCCTGTGACACCTTGGCCCACTTCACCCTGTGAAGGGCATCCGGGAGCCCTCAGGGGGATGAACCTTGTGCCTGCAGATTTCCTATGTCGAAGCCCTAATCGCCAGGCCCTCCGAATGTGACTGGAATTGACGACAGGGCCTTTGGAGAGGTAAGAAATGTAAAACGGGGTCACCAGGCTGAGCCCTCAGCCAACGGGACCTGTTGGGGAGGAGATGGGGACACAGGCGCATACAGAGGAAAGACCCCGCGAGGACGCAGGGAGAAGACAGCTGCCCGCACACCATGGAGAGACACCAGGGTCTCGGTTTTCTAGTAAATTCCTACTGTTCGAGCTGCCCAGTATGTGGCACTGGGAGGGCGGCCCCAGCCACTAACAGGGGGTCACAACACGGCCAGGAGCCTGGAACGGTTCTCCCACCACCGGCCCGCGGGGGTCGAGCAACACACCCAGCCAAACGTGAACGTGGCCTTGCCTCCAGGGCAAGTCCCAACTTCGCCACAGAAGCCGCTGTGGACATAAAGAGCAGAGGAAGAGGGGAACCCGGGTGGCTCAGTGGGTAGAGCGTGTGACTCCTGATCTCGGCTCGGGTCCTGATCTCACGGTTCGGGAAATGGAGCCCCGCGTCGGGCTCTGCGCTGACAGCACGGAACCTCCTTGGGATTCTCTGTCTCCCCCCCTCCTCAAAATAAATAAATAAGCTTTAAAAAGAATGGCAAAAGGTTGATTTGTGGAAGCAGTGGCTGGTGGGTCCAGGGTTCATTACAGGATTCTCTCTGCCTTTGAACCTGTTGGACAATGTTCAGTATGAAATATGAAAACAAGGGAGATTCAGGTGAATTAACTCGAGGCCGGCGGCCGTCACGGTGGGAGGGAAAAAATTACTGAAGCCTAGATTTCGTTATCCCTTCTCTTGTAGCAGAGAAGCCTGGACGTCCATCTCCCAAGGGCACCTGCCTCCGCCCCAACCTTCCCTCGGCCCGTCACCCCCTGGCTTGTGCAAATGGGCTCCAGGGAAAATCAGCAAATGTGTCCTGACGAGCGAGTCAGAGGAGGAGTGGGGTTTCTGCCATTTCGAGTTTGTCCAAGCATGTGAAGAACACCCAGAAACGTAAAGATTGCACGAACGGGAAAGACTGGAACCGACGCCCGGATCACAAATGGGTCACAAAAGGGAAAGGCACCTCCAGGGCACAAGGCAGGGACACAAGACCCCTTCAGGGGAATTCTTGCCAGATCCGGACGTGTGCCCTCATCCTAACCGCGAGGAAACAATCCGACCACACCATGGGACATTTCAAGAAATGACTGGTCTGCGGGCGACTGGCGGGCTGGGTCGGTGGAGCATGTGACTCTTGGTCTTGGGGTTGTGAGTTTGAGTCCCATGTTGGGTGTAGAGATTACTTAAAAATAAAATCAGAAAGAAAGAGAGAAAGAAAGAAAGAAAGAAAGAAAGAAAGAAAGAAAGAAAGAAAGAAAGAAAGAGGAAGGAAGGAAGGAAGGAAGGAAGGAAGGAAGGAAGGAAGGAAGGAAGGAAGAAAAGAACTGGTCTGTCAAAACCACAGTGAGATACCATTCCAGCCTCACCCTGCGGGCTATAATCAAAGACAATGATGAGACGACTGGGTGGCTCAGTGGGTTAAGCATCTGACTCAATTTCAGTTTACATCATGATCTCACAGTTCATGAGATCGAGCCTCGCACTGGGCTTTGTGCTGACAGCACAGAGCCTGCTTGGGATTCTCTCTCTGCCCCTCCCCTGCTCTCTCTCCCTCAAAAACAAATAATGGGGTGCCTGGGTGGCTCAGTCAGTTAAGCGTCCGACTTTGGCTCAGGTCACGATCTCATGGTTTGTGAGTTCAAGCCCCAAGTCAGGCTCTGTGCTGACAGCTCAGAGCCTGGAGCCTGCTTCAGATTCAGTATCTCCCTTTCTCTGCCCCTCCTCAGCTTGTGCGCTCTCTCTCTCTCTCTCTCAAAAATAAAAAAATATTTTAAATCAATCAATCAATCAATAAAAATAAAATTGACTGTGGTGAGGGCCGTGCAGCTGTCTGAATATACTCAAAACTACTGAACTTTCAGTAAAGCTGTTACCAAAACAAGAAAAGCAAAAAAGACAATTGGTCTGCACTATTCCAAAATGTCAATGTCAGAAAAGCTCTCCACACCCACACCCAAAAAGTGAGGGGACTCTGACAGACCAAAGGACATTAAAGAGACATGAAAACCAAATGCAATGAGCCATGGTTAATAAAGTGTTAGATTTTCTTTTTAAAGCTATGAAGGAAATGTGAATACAGACTGTACGGGACAAGTTTTTACTGTACTAAATGTAATTTGGGGGGATGGAGGGACCGTGGTATTGTGGTTCTGTAGGAGAAAGTGTCATGATGTTTGCAACTTACTCTTTTCCTTAACATTTATTTATTTTGAGAGAGAGCGCGTGCGCACGTGAGCAGGGGAGGGGCAGAGAGAGGCTCCGTGCTGTGAGTTCAGAGCCTGACACGGGGCTCGATCTCACAAACCACAGACCACAAACCGTGAGATCATGACCTGAGCCAAAATCAAGAGTCAGATGTTTAACTGACTGAGCCACCCAGGCACCCGTGCAACTTACTTTCAAATGGTTCCGTGAAGAAAACGGGGTGTGTGTGTGTGTGTGTGTGTGTGTGTGTGTGTGTGTAAAGAAAAAGGGAGAAACCAGTTTTGGGAAAATGTGAAAATGCGGGTTCAGTGGGAAAGTTTTCTAGCTGTTCTTCATTCCAGCCTTTCATCTGTTCCTTACTTCCAAATTTCTCGTAATAAAAACGAGAAACGTTTTGATTGTGGTGGTGTTTAAACGGGTGTGCACGCACATTGAAATTTATCAACTTGTACGCTTTTGGACACATTTGTCCCACTTTAAATATGCGCTGTCTATCGAAGCGTAATGTCAGTCACACCTCCAAAAAGCCGCTAAGACGGGCCGGGGAAAAAAAGGCTGGAAAGCGTCAGAGTTATTTTTGCCCCACAAGCTCGCCGGCAAACAGCGAAACGGGCCAGCATCTCAAAAAATCAAAAACAAAAGACAAAGAAAGAGCTCAAGAGAAAAAAATGGCAAAGAAAACAAAAGGCAGTCTCCAGACAAGAAAAGGCTGATGGAGTCTGCATATGTGAAAAGATGTAATAAAACCAATAAAACACGTAATAAAAAACTTAATGACACACTTCGTAGGACAAGGTGTGGAAGGTAGAGCTCACACGTTCGGTAGGAGTGGAAACCGGCAGAATTCTTTGGAAAACAATTCAGTCGTCTTTCACGGTATTGAAAGCGTATATGGAAGTGGGGGGAAACACAAAACTAACTTATGTTGCCACAAGTCAGGAGAGCGGTTGCCTTGGGGTGGGGGACAGGGGAACTGGAACGATCCATTTCTAATTTTTTTTTTTTCAACGTTTATTTATTTTTGGGACAGAGAGAGACAGAGCATGAACGGGGGAGGGGCAGAGAGAGAGGGAGACACAGAATCGGAAGCAGGCTCCAGGCTCTGAGCCATCAGCCCAGAGCCCGACGCGGGGCTCGAACTCACGGACCGTGAGATCGTGACCTGAGCTGAAGGCGGACGCTTAACCGACTGCGCCACCCAGGCGCCCCAAGGAACAATCCATTTCTCCGTCCGCATGCCGGTGACACGGGTGTGTTCGGGGTGTGACAGTTCACGATGCTTTATACTTCTCATGGAGAAAAGCACACCGATTATATTCCAACTTGAAAATTTGTGAATGGGGGCATGGAGGGGGCTCCGTGGGTTGAGCGTCCGACTCTTGATTTCAGCTCAGGTCACGATCTCGCGTGTGTGGTCTCGAGTCCCACGGGGAGGGCTCTGCGTGGACAACACAGAGCCTGCTTGGGCTTCTCTCTTCCTCCGCCCCACCCCCCTCCCGAAATAAATAAACTTAAAAAAAAAAGTAAAAATAAACACTTGTGAACGCACAGGCCCTTTGACTCAGCGATTCCATTTCTAACAACCTGCACACAAAAATCTCTATAGAAAGACCTTTCCTGCAGCCAGGTTTGGAGGGCACAAGAGGGGACGCTAACAAAATGTCAACTATTAGGCGTGGGTTCAATTATGGTACGTCCTGAATGATGGTTTGCTTTCTGCACTCCTCCAAAAGGAAGGAAGCAAAGCTTTATGTACCAGTAAGATCTGGTTGCCAAAATTTGTCAAGAAGGAGAAGGAGAAGAAGGAGAAGAGGAGGAAGAGGGGGAGGAGGAGGGGGAGAGGGGAGTGGAACAGCACGGTAATGAAAAACAGAAAACCCACAAAGGGGCAGGATCTGTACGGATGCTCAGAACACCAGGCTACTCTAGGAAGGAAAATGGGAGATGGGGTCAGAGTGGGCAAGCAGATTTATTTTTTTTTACTCTTGAACTATGTGAAATGGCATTGCATGCAGCTACGGCCTTATTAAAAAAAAAAAAAATGTTAATCTTCTTAAAAACAAAACAACTAAGGAACAAAGGACTAATAAGAACACCAACTCTCAGCTTCTCATTCAAATGTTCCCACCACATGGGTCCAGCTGTATTTTTTCCCCTGTGCTCCCCAAGATCCACACCCCAACGCAGCCGCCTGTGAACCGGACCCCAACCTTGTCTCAGCCCTTCCCTCCCCTGCCAACCCATCTTCCCAGACCCAACTCACACCCCTTCCTCCACCCCCTGCCCCATGCCTCCAGGCAGGGCACCAGATCTCTTCCTCCTGGCTCTCCACAAGGCCTTTCTGGCATCACTATTGATGTCTTGTTAAACCCTAGGTCCTGTGTGACCTAGGTCTCAATCTCCCTCTGTCCCTTGTTCACTCTGCCACAGCCCTACTACGGACCCTCTCTGGCCCTCACACACCAAACCTGTTCCTACCACAGGGCCTTTGCTCACACTGTTGCCTTTGCCTGGGATGTCCTGTCCCTCCAGCTCCTTCTCTTTCAGCTCACTTCCCTGGCCACTCTGTTCCAGTCATTTCCAATTCTGCAGAGGTGACAAGTGTGGGCACTCCCAGTCCTCCCTCCAACTGATTAGTGGAACTGGGGGCGAGAGTTTCAACCTTTCCATTGCCTTACTTTCCTTCTCCATAAAACAGGGCTGATAAGAGAGGCTCTCTCTCTTGGAACAGCGCAAGACACATCCTAAGCTTAAACAAAGATTACCCATCATCATTAGCACATCATCTTCTCTTACCTCTTTAATGGTGCTTACTACTCCGAAATAACCTTGTTGTTTTTTTTTTATTTAAAAAAAAATTTTTTTTAACGTTTATTTATTTTTGAGACAGAGAGAGACAGAGCATGAACAGGGGAGGGGCAGAGAGAGAAGGAGACACAGAACCTGAAACAGGCTCCAGTCTCCGAGCTGTCAGCACAGAGCCCGACGCGGGACTCGAACTCACAGACCATGAGATCGTGACCTGAGTCGAAGTCGGACGCTTAACCGACCAAGCCACCCGGGCGCCCCTGAAATAACCTTGTTTTAAGTGTCTGACTTGTCTATTGCCTGTCCTATGAAAGGTCCTCGAGAGGGGACGATTTTGTCTGGCTTGTGCTCATATGGCAGGTGCTTAAGAAATTTTTGAAAATTGTCGTAAAATACACATAGCATAACATTAACCGGTTGAACCATTTTAAAGTGTACGATTCAGTGCCATATGGTACATTCACAATGCTGTGCAAGTCACCTCTGCCCGGTTCCGGAACATTTTCTGCCCGGAAGAGAAACCCCCGATGGATGAAACAGTCACTTTCCACCCCACCCCACCCCCTCCCCTTAGCAACCACTCATCCGCTTTCAGTCTCTATGGATTTGCTTGTCCTGGAACATTTCACACAAATGCCATTGTACAACATGTGGCCTTCCGTATCCGGTTTCTTTCACCTGTTTGCAAGGTTCATCCGCGTATCACCTATCCGTGCTCCCCTCCTCTTTATGGCCGGATAATATTCCATGCTTGGACAGGCCACAGTTTATTCATTCATCAGCAGATAGACATTTGGGTTGTCTCCACCCTTTGGCTAACGTGAAAAGCACTCCGATGAACACTCATGTACAAGCCGCTTCATAATTTTTAATTGAATAAGTGAGTATATCACTTTCCTACCAGAGTCCCTTTCTTACATAAATATCTCCCACCATTTACTAAAAAATCACTCAGTACCTGGTATTATACAACCTAGTCGCATTCGGCCCTCCAATTCATCTCCTCCGGAGAGGAGACAGAGAGGTCAAGTCAACTGGCCCAGGATCAAAAGCTAGTAATTCCAATCCATGTCTGTTGGACAGCAAGGCCCATGCTCCAAACCAGAGCACCGCAGGTTTATTTTAGACGAGGCCTAGCTTAGACCATGGGGTGTTTCTTTAAACACCCTCAAACCTCACAACCCACCAAGCCGGTCTGGCTCCGACTTAGTAACCCCAGGCATGCTGAAAACGACATCGCCAGCATACCCAGTTTTGGTGCATAATCTTTTGATTAAGATTAACAAAACAGTCTCCCCCAAGCCCGGCCAGTCTGGGCGACAACGCTCGGCAGGAAATGTCAGGTCAGTCTCCTTCTAGATGCTGCGTTGATGGGGGGAGGGGAGGAACGGAAAGGGTCATGAGGCATAAAGACCCATGAAGGCACCAGCTGCCTGGGTTTAATTCCCGGCTCTGCCACTCAGTTTGACTTGAAGCCACTCACATCACCACTCTGTGCCTCAGTTTCCCTATCTACAAAATGAAAACATGAACAGTACCTACTCATAGGGTTTTTCTGAGAATTAATTGAGTGACTCTATCTATAAAAGCACTCAGCACATTTTAAGCGAATAACAGATTTGTATTAGCCCCGTGGAAGGCACAAACCTTGGTCACCCCAGAAAGAGTTCTGATCTCGACCCAAGAAGAATGCCAGTCTGAGTTGGGTTTTGTTTTGTTTTATCTCAAGCACCAGAAAACTTTTTTTTTTTTTTTTTTTTTTTTAATCCTGAAAGTCCTTCCAGCAGGGCTAAGCAAAGTGGATTTGTGCCTTGGCCGGAATGTCAGCAAAACGATGTAGTTGACACAGATTCAGTCATTACTCTGGGCCAGGAAAGCACCATAATTATAGGAAGCATTCATAATTACAACCGCATAATGAAGGGGATATTATTATTAGCCCCTTTTAGAGGATAAAGAAACTGAGGCTCAGGGAAATGAAGCCACACGTGGCCCAAAGCGGAGCAGCCCGTCAAGTGGTAGCCAGAACCTGAGTTCCCAAACCCCAGGGCTAGCCAGCCCGGAGCAAAGACATCAACACGAGGAACAGCAAGGGCTGTCCTCAGGGAACCACGTTACCACATGCAACTGTCTTTCGTTCACTTCCCCTTTCTCGGGCCCGAATGAAGCCTGTCCCACCGGGCTCCAGAGGGCAGCGCAGGGTGCGGACACACGTTCCCGCGCTCCTCCTGAGCGCTCGACACAGCAGCTCCAAAGTAAAAACGCTCCGAATCAAGGGACGGCACACAGTAGGAGCTCAGGTGGGTTACTGGGCCAAAGCAACAGAGGAGACTGCATCAGTCCCTTTCTTTTCTTGTAAAGTTAAAAAAAAAAAAAAAAAAAAAAGCCGAGATATCTTCGCAGCAGAAGGAGGAGGGCCTAAGGTGCTCGGGGGAAGTGGGTCGGCGCGAGGCTGGCAGAAACGCAGGGGTTGCTGGGGAGAGGGCAGGGCGCCCCCTGGGCAGCGCGCGCGGCGCCTGGCTCACAGTAGGTGCTCATTCAAACGCGCTGAATGAATGAATGAGAGGCGCGGCCGGCGTGGGCGCAGCCCAGGGACCGCGCCGCGCCCGCGGGCAAGGTCCAAGGAGAAGTGCGGCGCCGGGCAGAGGGCGCCCCGAGGCCCTGCGCCCGCCCCCCGCCCCCCGCCCCCCGCCGTGCGCCGCCACCGGCCGCCGGGCCCGACCCCGGCCGCGCGCCGGGGGGCCGCAGGCCGCAGAGGCCCCGGGGCGCAGGCCGGCCTCCCCTCTCCCCGCCGCCCGGCGGCCCCGGAGGCCGCGCACGGCCCAGGCCGGCCCCGGGAGCCAGGTGCGCGTTGGCCCGGGCAAGGTGACCGCAGGCTCGAGCCCGGCGCCCACCTTGTGAGCGGCGCGCACGTTGTCCTCGCCGAACAGGCTGCTGACGCTCTGCGAGAAGGTGTTGACCGTGCGGCGGTAGCTGTTCTTCTCGGCGCCGCCGCGGCCCCGCGCCCCCTGCGCGCCCGGGGCCAGGAGCCCGAGCAGCAGCAGCAGGAGAAGCAGCAGGAGCCCGGGCCGGGCCCGGGGCCCGCCCGAGGCGCGCGCGCCCATCCTGGGGCCGGCGGGATGCGGGGTCGGGAGCGGGGCCGAGGGCCGCACCGGGGACGCCGCGGCTCCGGCGGGGACCGCGTTAGCGCGCTCGGGGGCCGCGCGCCGCGCCTCTGTCAGCCGCCGCCGCTGTCGCAGCGCCACCTGCCCCGCCCCGCGCGCAAAGCCGCGACGGCCCTGCCCACGCCTCGCCCCGCCCCCCGGACGCCGGGAGCCGGCCGACGACCCCGCCGACGACCCCGCGCGGGGCCGGTGCGGCCGGAGGCTGCTTCGTCTCCCCGCCCCCACCGAGCTGGAGGGGGGTGGGGGTGGGGGTGGAGGTGGGGGAGCGGTTGACCTTTAAAAAAAAAAAAGTAATTGTTATTTTTAACTTTTCTGTAAAAAGGAGGCCGTGCTGGCAAAACTTGCAACGGCCTCAGCAAGGATGGTGACTGCGACTGATTGGAAAACCAGATACATGCATGTGCCTGAATTTCTACTGATCCCCAATACTTGGCCGCCGTTGGCGATGGCAAGGGCAACCGCTCCTCCACCCATTCATTCATTCTGAGATTTTGAATTAAAGGGAAAGCATCAAGCATCCCTCCTGCCTTTCCTCACCTACTATTTCAGCCTCACAAAACGGGAGGAGGGAAAGTTCTCTGAACATAAGTCCAGCTGGTAAATGAGGAGGGAGCCAAGGAGCTAGAAAATCATTTTGCCCCTTAGGGGAACGATGGATCCAGGCGATGGTCACCAAGAGACTGAAACCAAGAGGTGAATGCTTGGTGGGGAACTTGAAAATGGAGGTGCCAAGTTGTCCAGACCTGGACGCGGGACAAACCCTAGAAGCAGGAAGTACCTGCCCCACCTGGGATGGATTCTTGCCCGAACCCTTTGAACCCTAACCGGATCTGGTCTCTACAGCTAACCAACAATTTACAGGAAATATGGGGGATGGAGGAGAAAATGAGAAAGCAGCAGAAGCAATCAGTCAAATCCAGAATGTACAGGGCAAGCGACCCAGTGTCTTCAATAAATTAACTGGTATACAAAGCCAAGGAGGATTATTGATTTTAAAACACCCGTGAGCCATAATAGCCAAATGCAACCCAAGGGCCTAAAGCAAACGGTGTCCAACCGTTTTTCTGAGATAACCAGGAAAACTAAACTTAACCTTTGCCAATCCAAAGAGTGAAAAATTGTATTTTATTTTTGAACTTACACTTCTCTGGATTCCTGATGAAGCTTTCACGTATTTAGTGGCCATATATTTTAAGTTCTTATTTTTTAAGAAAAGTTTTACTGAAGTAGAGCCTACACACAGAAAAATACCCAAATCGTAAGGTGCTTCTGTATGCATTTAAACAACACATGAGGTAACCAGCACCCACATGGAGAAATGGAACGTTACCAGCTTCCTGGGGAAACTCACTATTTTCCCTCCAAAATTTAGGGACTTAATTTTGCCTGTGTTTGAACTTTATGTATATGGGATCAGACAGTCTGCTCTTTTGTGATTGGTTTTTCAACATAGTTATGAGAGCCATGTTGTTGTATATACGTCTTGTCTTTTTTGTTTGTTTCCAGTGTATTTATTTTGAGAGAGAGAGAGAGAGAGAGAGAGAGAGAGAGGCAGACAGAAGAGAGACAGAATCCTAAGCAGGCTCTGCACTGTCAGCACGGAGCCAGATGCAGGGCTCAAACCCACAAACCGCAAGATCATGACCTGAGCTGAAGTCAAGAGTCAGATGCTCAACAGACTGAGCCACCCAGGCACCCCTATGTCTTTTCCTTCTTGTTTTACACAACATTGTATTTTCTGGAGATAATACTTTGGTATATAAGGAAACTATAGGAGAAGTTACTATTACCCACTTAATTTTAACATGGACACACCTTTTATTTACTTAAACATATTTAAAGGAAAAACTGCAGATCACTATCATTCTAAGCAATAAGACCCCTGAAACCAGAGGTTTGATATGCTAATTATTCTCTCTCCTCCCCAAAATTCGTTTAAATCAGTATATAACTTTATAAACATGTTCATACATACGTTATCTAAGTCCTCTCATGCACCACCTGTGTGTTTATAGGGATGTTTTTGCTTTTGAATTTGGGGGGAAGGAGAAAGTCTATACAATCATGCTCTTCATTTATTCATTCAGTGATTATTACATTCAGTAACTCCTTATTGCTTACCTACTCTGCAGCAGATGTTGTTCTAGGTTCCTTTCTAAAATTCTAAACTAAGGGGTGCCTGGGTGGCTCAGTCCGTTAAGCCTCCGACTCATGATCCCACAGTTCCTGAATTTGGACTCACAGTTGGTGAGTTCGGCCCGCGCTGGATTCTGCACTGACAGCAAGGAGCCTGCTTGGCATTTTCTCTCTCTCTCTCTCTCTCTCTCTCTCTCTCTCTCTCTCGGCCCTTCTGCTCGAGCGCACTCTCTCTCAAATAAATAAACATTAAAATAAATACAATTCTAAAATAAATCCTAATGCCTTCACCTGGTTTTTGTTACGTTATTTAAATGTCTGCCCTTAATGAACTCATGCTTTTAACAGAAAAAATGCTGCACGATGTAACTGTTCTACACGCCACATAATTACAGGACTCACAAAATACATTATTTCCGAATGCGCTACAGACAATGTGATATGGTAATGAGAGTTTAAAGCCGCCTAATAGATACTTTCTTCTTTTAGTTCTTCTGTCCCTGTAATGGAAGTACTTCGTGCCTTTTTACTACACAACTAATTATGTTTCTTATCGGAGTAACAGAAACTGCAAATGAGCAAAAAAAAGAGAAGCAGTTTGCAATGGGGACGGGGTTATAGTTGGAAAGGTGACAACACAGCCCCACTCCCAGGTAGCCAAATAAGTATTAGCAGGTAACTCCGATTTAGGGACTTTGCCTACACCACGTGCGAACTATCCCCAGTTTAAATTCAGGCCTCCCAGGAGACCTCAGGCCTCGTTCCCGCCTCTAACGTGGCCCCGCCCCGCCTCCCCGCAAGCCCCGCCCCCAGCCCCCTGTTGTTTCCCAGCTCTCGCGAGAGTGCAGCCCGGCAGTCTCGCGGCCTGAGCCCGGGGCCTGGGAGGGAACCCACGTGGGCTGGGTTTTGGGGTGCGCGGCTCCCGCAGCCAGCCGTTAACCCTGCCGGACCCAGCGCCATGGGGAAGCTGCGCCGGCGCTACAACGTCAAGGGGCGCCAGCAGGCGACCCCCGGCCCCTCGAAGGGCCCCCCGGAACCGCCCCCCGTCCTGCTGGAACTAGAGGGTAAGGCGTCCGGGACGGGGGCTGGGTTTCGGGGAGGGGCCGAAGGGCTCCGCGACTCTGGGGCGGGGGGCACCGGGAGGAACCTCCTCTCAGATGATCCGGGGAAGGGGAGACAGTGACACTATGGTTTTAACGGTGAATTTGGGACAGCCCCAGGGCTTGCTCCTCTATGGGAGTCCGGCCCTAGTTTATTACTTTCTAAAGTTTTTTTTTAAGTAATCTCTGCACCCAGCGGTGGACTCGAACTGAGGACCTTAGCTGAGATCAAGAGTCGGGGGCTCTTCAGACTGAGCCGGCCAGGTGCCCCCACCCCTAGTTTAGTAGTATGGGGGAATGTGGGCAAGAAAATAAGGTAATTCCCTCTATTCCTATGGCTGTTTTATAATCTCCTTGCCAGCGACCCCCGAATAAGTAAGTATGTTTAGCCCAGACCTGTCTGCTCAGCTCCAGGCTGCTTGACGTTTCTGCTCAGACTCCTTTTTAGTAGGAGCTGCCAGGACTTTAGGAGACATAAGGGAAGAAGAGATTTAAGGGAAAAAAAAAAGAAAAGAATCTGCCCTGCTGAGCCTAGTAGATGCTTGTGGGAGGAAACAGGCAAAAGCAGACAGGTAAAATATACAGGATGTTGCGTGGGTATAAATACTAAGGAGATAAAGCAGAATGGGTGTTTGGGTGGGTTGCAGTGTCCCATCGGGTGGGCAGGGAAGGCCTCACTGAGAAGGCGTTGAGTCAAGGCCTGAAGGCAGCCAGGATGGCTGAGTGGAGGTGAAAGAAGAAATGGGGGCAGGATCATGTAGGGTCCGCAGGGTGGGGTCGTGGTGAGGACTGTGGCTGGGGCAGGGTTTAGAGCGCCAGGGGGACATAGGCTTATGCGGTAACAGCATCTCTGTGGCTGCTGCGTAGAGAAGCAGTAGAAGGTTAAGTAGAACCAGGGTGGTCGGTTAGGAGCTTGTTCATTCGTTCACGCAGGGAGCAGGTGAGCTGGTGGGGGTCAGGCTACGAGGAGCTCACAGGATTTGCTGGCTGAGCGTGCACAAGAACACTGATGTCGAAAAGGACTCCCAGGCGCTGGGCCCAGCCGGTGGAGAAAAGGCAGGGTGGGCAGCTTGGGAGACCCGGAGCCATGTTTGGGATATGAGTGGTCTGGGAGTCCTGTTCCATAACCCAGGCGGCCAGGGTAGGCAGGCAGGTGCTTGAGAGAGGCCGTTCCTGGGGGAGATGGCAGTTTGGAGTCATCTGTGAGTGGAAGGGGTTTGTTCGTTTCAAGTCCAGGCTGGATTAGCTCACTGAGGGGGTGAGTCCTGCCCTGGAGAAGGATATGGGGAGGAGAGCTCTGGGGCGTGTGGTTGTGGGTGCCGTGGAGGGGGACCCACCATCCGCATCAGATGTTCCCAAGGGGTCAGGGAGGGAGAGAGGGACCTCTGGATGTAACCAGGGAAGCGGTCCATGACCTGGATGGGGCCACTTGTGCAGGAGAGGTGAGATGAAGTGACTGAGTCCGTTCAGAGTTGTCTCGCAGGCTCCTGAAAAGGATGCGGTCCCAGGTCGGACTCACCCGGCTGAGTGCACGTGCTCCCTGAGGTCCAGCCGAGTTAAACATCAGGAAACAGTGGGCCTAGGCTCTGGAGATGCACAGAGGGAGAGCAGGGCCGCTGGAAAGGCCTGTGTCCCTCGACCCACGACCTGGCCTTCTGTTCTGCACTCTCGTTGGGCCTGAAAGGCAGTGAGGTTACCAGACAGAGTTTTAGGGTGGGAATCTGGAGCCTGAATTCCCTCCTGAGAAGTCGCACGGATAGGCTGGGGGCTGACCAAACCGCCTAACATCTCCATGCCTCAGTTTTCTCATCTGGAAAACGGATCCAGGAGGAGCAGTCGTCCTACCCCCGTTGGAGTTTTGGAGGAGGTGATTGGAGCAGGGGGGGCCTGAGGTCTCTTGGACCCAAAGATTGGGGAAGGTTCTTTCCCACCTCAGGACATCTCCAATTAATCCCCGCCTTCCTGAGGGGCCAAGAGGAGGCTTATGAAAACATCCATCACATCACCTGCCTTCTTCAAAGAGCCTTCCCCGACCACTGACCTAACATCGCCACCCGCTGCCTGATTTTTGTTTTTATCACTTCCCTTATTATTATTATTCTTTTCTATAGTACTGTGGTTCTCAAATTTTTGGACCGAGGACCCTTTTACGTTCTTAAAAACTGAGGGTCCCAAAGTGCTTTTGTTGGTGTGGCTTCTATCCATCAAAACCAAGAAATTTTGAAACCAGTATATACGAGCACACGCTTTTTCAGCTGTGAGAGCAGCTACACGTCACACGATTTGGAGCCTCTGGAAAATGCTTGCTGTACGCTTTTTTTTTTTTCCTTTCTCGCTTTTAATTCTATTTTATGCGAGAATTGCACAATGGATCACTTGCATTGCTTAAAATTGTCTCGTTCTCTCCTACGTTTTGTGATACAAGGCAAGATGGACGAAGCCAGAGGAACTACTGAAAGTCAGGGCCCCCACGGAACACGGGAGAGGGGGGCCACAGCAGGTTGAGTTGAAGAGTAATGTGGTAGCCGAATTTGGGTCTAGATTGTATACTTTCAGACTGTGACATTTATTTTTTTTTTTTAATTTTTTTTTTTTTTTTTTTTTACCATTTATTTATTTTTGAGACAGAGAGAGACAGAGCATGAGCAGAGGAGGGTCCGAGAGAGGGAGACACAGAATCCGAAACAGGTTCCAGGCTCTGAGCTGTCAGCCCAGAGCCCGATGCGAGGCTCGAACTCACGGACCGCGAGGTCATGACCTGAGCCGAAGTCGGACGCCCAACCGACTGAGCCCCCCAGGCGCCCCCAGACTGTGACATTTAAAAGTAGGTATGGTACATGGGGCGCCTGGGGGGCTCAGTTGGTTAAGGGTCTGACTTCGGCTCAGGTCCTGATCGCACGGTTCGTGGGTTCCAGCCCCACGTCGGGTTCTGTGCTGACCGCTCAGAGCCTGGAGCCTGCTTCGGATTCTATTTCTCTGCCCTCCCCAGCTCGTGCTCTGCCCCCCTCCCCCCCAAATAAATAAACATAAACAATTTAAAAAATATAAAAGTGAAAATAGATATGGTACAAACTCAGTACTTAGTCCCCTGCGTGTCTGAGGAGGACGTTGTACCAGTGCTCTGAAAATAGTTTTGACCTCACAGGTCTGCCGAAAGCAGGCCACATTCTGAGCAGAGCACTGCTGTCCCGTGTACCCTCCCTCCTGGCACCCGCTCTCCTCTGCCTTGACCGCTAGGGTGGAGGTGCCCTGACCCGCGTGGCGGGTGCTGGGTAGGCAAGCCGAGTGAACGGTGGTGGGCCCGCACCCCCGGTCCTGTGGGGGCGCTCGGGGCTCACACAGGGGTGGGGAGGCCACATGGAGCCGCCCCGCACCGAGCCGGTGGCGTTAATGTTGACCGTTACTTGGCCTCCGGAGTCTCCGGTCCCTGGGCCAGGGTTCAGGCATGTGTGTCTCTCCAGATCAGGGCACGCTGAAAGGAGTTGACGCAAGCAATGCGCTGGTTTTGCCGGGAAAGAAGAAAAAGAAGCCCAAGGCCCCTCCCCTGGCGAAGAAGGAGAAGAAGCCTCTGACCAAGAAAGAGCGGAAAATGCTGCAGAAGATCTTAGATCAGAAGGAGAAAAAGAGCCAGGTACGCGTGTTGTGGCAGGGTCTGCGCACGGCCCCCCAGACTGCGGAGGGATGGGTCTGTGTCCCCCAACTTGATCTCTTCCTTGGGACTGTCCCGTAGAACTTTCCGGAATGCGGGGCGTGCTTTGTGTCTACGCAATCCCATACGGTAGCCACTAGGCCTGTGTGGCTAGCAAGGTTGAGGAATTGAATTCTTTATGTGATTTAATTAATTTAAATTTGAATGGCCTCCCCGTGGCTGGCCCTTGACTGACACCGCTCCAGCGCTCCAGCCGGCTCAGTCTGTCTGGGACAGACTGACGGGCCCAGGTTTGTTGAGGCCAGCTGTCAGCGCAGAGCCGGATGTGGGGCTCAAACCCACAAACTTGAGATCACGACCTGAGTCGAAATCAAGAGTTGGACCCTTAACCAACTGAGCCACCCAGGTGCCCCTCCCTTCGTACTTCTTTGCAGAACAAATTTTGTATTGGGAAATTCAAACCTCTACAGAAGCAGAGAACCTAGTGTAATGGACTCGTGTGTCCTTGTCACCAGTGCCAGCGGCTGCCAGCCCAGAGTCCCCTCGTCATCCCTCCTGCTGGCCACTTTCCCACCTCCGGGGTCAAAGCCTGGGAAGCATAAGTCTGTATTGGTGTCCGGGGCTGCTGAAACAGGACCGCAAACTGAGCAGCTTAGGATAGAGTTGTATTCTGTTGCGGTTCTGGAGGCCGGAGTCTGAAATCAAGGTGTCGGCAGGGCCTTGCTGCTTGTGAAGCCTCTAGGGGAGGGTCCACCAGCTTTGGGTGGCCCCCAGCGTTCTTGGCCTGTGGCCTCATCTGTCCAGTCCTGGCCCCTGTCTTCACGTGGCTGTCCTCTGTGTGTGTCTTGTAAGGACACTTGCCTTGGGATTTAGGACCCACCTGGATAATCCAGATGTCATCCCGGGATCTTTAACTTAATTACACTGAAGAGACCCTTTCTCCAAATACGGTTGCATTCTGGGACAGGAGTTATCCTTTGAGAGGGCAGGACACCATTGTGTTTATACATAAACAGTTTCAATTGTATCTCTAAAATAAGGGCTATTTAGAATAACGGCAAGAGGGGCGCGAGCATCCGACTTCGGCTCAGGTCATGATCTCACGGCCAGTGAGTTCAGGCCAGTGAGTTCGATATCACGGTTCGTGGGTTCGAGCCCCGCGTCGGGCTCTGTGCTGATAGCTCGGAACCTGGAGCCTGCTTCGGATTCTGTGTCTCCCTCTTTCTCTCTGCCCCTCCCCTGCTCGTGCTCTCTCTCTGTCTCTCAAAAATGAATAAATGTAAAAAAAAAAAATGTTTTTTTTAAATAACCCGCAAGGCCATTAGCCCACCTAAATTTTTTTAAAATACCAACTTTCCCTAAATGGTCGAATTTCCAATTGTTTCATAAATGCTCCCCTAGCCCACCTATTTATTTTTCTTTCTCTCCCCCCCCCCCCGCCCCTTGTCATTTATTTGTTGAGGGAAATCAGGTTGCTTGTCTGCGGTTTCCCACAGTCTGCGTTTTTAAACCTTCATCTCTGTGGTGCAGTTAAACACACCCCTCTGCCTCCGAATGTCCTGGAAATGCTATTTGGATCCTCAGCTGGGACAAAACGTTCTCTGGCCCGCATTGCCTGCAGTGCAGAGACCGAGAAACCCCAATCTGGAGACTTCCTGGGGTTCACATTTGACCTTCCACCAGGATCACCACACAGGGTCCCCTGCTCACAGTCCTGACACTCGGCCCCCGGAGCCCTTTCTGCAGGGAGGCTCACGGTCCACGAGTGTGTCCTTTTAAGATCCTGTGCGGTGTTTTTTCTCACTGTTCTGTACGCGCTTTTTCCTCTCGTTGATTGCAAAATACGTAGATGGGAGCACATATAAAATGCACGTTTATAATTTCAAGAAGAAGAAAAACTCCTGAATCGTTCCACAGCAGAAAGAGGCCAACTGTCCCCGCCTCCACATGCTGCTTTCTAGAAGGTGGCACAGGGACCGCTTGCCATATCACACAAGAGCCTCCCCTCTGACACAGCGGGGGAGCCCCGCTTTGTACACATAAACCCTCCTTTATTATACGGTCTCCCGTGGATGGGCATCTGGATGGTGGAGAATTGCTTATGACACACAGTGATGCAGAGAGAGCCTTGGGGTAGACAGCCACCCCAGCTCACGTGAATGTAAGGCCCCCGGCCTGTGATGCACTTATAATTTGGACGTTTGGTTTAAAAAGCCTAGATGTTAGCGCAGCCGAACTCTGATGTACGGTCTCCCTTCCTTTTTTTTTTTAATTTAATGTTTTAAGTGATCTCTTTTTATAATTCTTAAATTTTTTTTGAAGTTTATCTTTGAGAGAGTGTGAGCAGGGGAGGGGCAGAGAGAGAATCCCAAGCAGGCTCCCTGCGGTCAGCACAGAGCCCGATGTGGGGTTCGAACTCACGAACCGCAAGATCACGACCTGAGCCCAAATCAACGGTCAGACGCTTCACCAACTAAGCCCCCGGGCACTCCCCAGGTCTCCCTTCCCTTCTGAAGAGAGGGTCGCCCTGCCACATGTCTGACACTGTCATTTCCTTCCCCAGCGAGCAGAGATGCTACAGAAATTGAGCGAAGTCCAGGTCTCAGAAGCCGAGCTGAGACTCTTTTACACCACGTCCAAGCTGGGCACTGGGAACCGCATGTACCACGCCAAAGAGTGAGTCGGGTGCCCCTCCTGCCAGGGCCCCGGGGGCGGCCTCACAGGTCACCGAGCCTTCCGGGTTGAGCTTTAGGAGGAAAGACGCCTGCAGTGGCCCCCGTGCTAACACGCCTCCGCCGCATGGGGGCCTGGGTGCTGCGGGGTCCTGCGTGACCAGTTCGTCCAGCTCTGGCCCAGACGATTAGGTTAGACGTCGCTTTCAGGTGATCAGGGATTCGGTTCAGCTTATTTCTGAGTGCGGAAGTGTGGCCTTCCGGGTGTCACAGGCTTGGTCCCTTCTGGAAGCTGGAGAAGCTGTTCCTCCCCTCCCCCCCGGCTTCGGGTGGCTGCCCGCCGTCCTGGGGGTTCCTTCCTTATAGATGTGACGCCGCGGTCCCCGTCTCCGCTGTGTCTCCCGGCGTGTCTCTCTGTCTTCCGTGGCCTTCCTCTGTGTCCGCGTCTTCTCGTTTAAGGACACCCAGGCATCGGAGTTGGGGCCCGCCCTGATCCAGGATGCCCTCATTTCAGCTGAATTACATTTGCAAAGACCCTGTTTCCAAGAAGGTCACATTCTGAGTCTCTGGATGTGAATTCTAGGGAGACACTGTTCAGCCCAATACCACCCACATTCCAAGATTGAGACCGCGGGAGTCGGGGTGCACCTGGGTGCGCTGAGCATCTGACTCTTGATTTGGGCTTTGGGATCGAGCCCTGCATCAGGCTCTGCTCTGAGCTTGAAGCCTGCTGAAGATCGTCCCTCTCCCCCCCCCCTCCCTCCCTCTCTCCCTGTCCCTCTCCTTCTCCCTCTTCAATAAATAAACATTAAAAAAGAAAAGTTGATCTCATATTAAAATCCAGGTTCCCGCCTGGTCCTGTGCCACACCAGATGGCACTCTCACAGGGCAGCTGACCCTTAGATGGAGCCCAGGTGCCTTCCCCACTCCCCCCCACCCACCACCCCTCACCCCTCACCCCCACCACAGACCCACGGGACACGGCCGTCTTACTGTCAGCCTGGTCCCTTGTGCATTTATGGCTGCTCTGAGTGCAGACTGTCCCAGGCTCTCCTCTAGGCCCCGGGGGTGGAGAGTGCACACAAGTAAAATAAGAAGTAAGCTTCCCTTAAGAAGCCTGCGTTCTCATCCTGGGGAGATGGGCAATAATCAAACGAATACATACGTGTCTAGTGCTGGGAAGCACAAGGCACAAAGTAACGCAGGGAAAGAGGATGGAGGGAGATGGGAGAGTCTCCCTGATGGGTGACATTTGAGTGAAGTGAGGGAGCGCTTCTGCGTAGGGAGCGGGAACAGCATGTGCAAAGGCCCTGAGGTGGGAGAGGGGGGTGTCCTTTGAATCCCGGCTTCTGAGGGGTGTGTCGCAACACAGAGCTGCCTCAGGTCGACCGGCCCACCCTAGGGCTTTCGTGCCTGACTTCTGGCCGTGCTGGCAGGAGGTCTGACGAGATCGAAGCCCAGGGGCAGAAGATCAGCAGCCTCAGCGGGGCCCATCGGAAGCGCCCCCGCGAGGAGGCAGAAGATGAGTCATCCGAGTCCTCGGCGGAGTCTGAGCCTGATGAGGCCCCTGCCGCCGAGCCCGTGGAGGAGGCTGGTGCGGGGCCGCCGCCAGCTCCGCCGGGGGCGGGGGCCGGGGGCCCCGGCTCCAGCGGCCAGCCCTCTCTGGCCGCGACGTCGTCGGTACCTCCCGCAGCAGCCCCCACCGTGGCCAGGCCCCCCGCGAAGCCCGCCGTCTTCATCCCTGTGAACCGCTCCCCCGAAGTGCAGGTTTGCTGCTCCGTGTCTGCGACGGGCCCTGAGGCTAGCGTGGTGGGGGGCTGGGGGTGCGGGGGCGGGGGGGCGTCCTGTGCCTCGAGCGGGTGGGATCCCTCCCGTGCGTCGGTGTCCTCGCCCAGAACGGGAGCAACTGTGCCCTCCTGTAGGGTCGGCGTGGAGACGTGGGCGGGTGCGTGTGGGGACGTGCACGGGGTGGGGGGGGAGGGCAGCAGACAGCGCCCCCGCTGTTGTGAACGGAGGAGGCTGGGTGCCAGGAAGGGAGAGAGCAGGAGGGCCTGGGAGGCATCTGGGGCAGGAGCTGGGAGACCAGCAGGAGCGGAGGAGAGGGGGCTGTCCCACACTGAGAACAGCAGGAGCTAAGGCCCTGAGGCAGGAGGCCTCCTGGGTCCTAGCAGGGCTGTGGCAGACCGCACGCTGTGTTGTGGAAACCGGAGGGATGCGACCAGCTCCTTTCTTCTAATGGAAATCATTCTAATATCAGCACAGCGTTCTAAGTAAGCATCAGTACTGTTTATTGAAACCGGGATTTCAGTTCGTGTGCTTGGGTATAACTGGGGCAAGCTGACGGCTCTGAGGAACCACCCGGTGTGCCCCTGGGTTCATGCTACAAAGATTTGCTCGTAGGTGCCATCACATGGCTGCTGCTGGTGTGAGAATCTCTTCACTCGGTCCCTGCGGGCCCCGGGCTGCCCCTGCCCCAGCTTCAGCCCCTTTCTTTCTCCGTGGCTTTTCTCCACACGTGTTCCTAAGCCGTTACGACAGGTCGATCACCTGTTTTGATAAGTGATATCGTATCACTCGTCTCCCTGCACTTTGATTGCTTGGTCAAGTCAGTTTTCACGTTTCTGAGATTTATTCGTCCGTGTCGGTGCAGTAACCGAAGTCCCCCCTATTCTGGGTGGTTTTCCCCCGCTGCTCTCGAGTATTCCGGCGTGTGACTAGAGCACAGGGCACGTATTCTTGCGAGAATTCTTCACATGCACGCAACTTCCTCTCGGGCAGTGTCGGCAAACTGTAGGTCACAGCCATGACCGGGCCACGAGATGACCAGCACTCTCGGTTTTGAAACAAAATGGAGTAGAATAGAGACGGAACAGAATGTTTTAAATCCGCACTTAGCATGCTTCACGTAAGGAAGGTGTGAGCCGTGGGTCGTAAAACTTCTGCAGTATATGATAACACCAGATCCTTGAACAACGGGGGCTAGGGGCTCCGCCCCCCTCGCGGTCAGAAATCCACGTGTAGCTTTTGACTCCCCCCAAACTTAACGACTAATAGCGTACTGTTGACCGGAAGGCTCAGAACACAAAACAGTTGGTTCATACGTGGTTTGTATGTTATGTGTGTCATATGTTTTCTGTATCCTTAAAATAAAAGTAAGCTAGAGAAAGAAGATGTTACTGAGGAAATCGTAAGGAAGAGAAAACATTTATAGCCTTGTACTTTTTTTTTTTAAGTGATCTCTGCAGCCTCCGTGTGTCTTGAACTCACGCCCGCGAGATCACGCTCTGCTGACTGAGCCAGCCAGGCGCCCCTAGTCCCGTACTGTACCGAAAACGGTCCGTGCGTGAGGAAGCAGAGCCCCGCAGTTGTTCAGGGGCCGGCTTTGCGTGCTGGGCTGTCCCCGAGGACACCCGCTCTGGCACGGGAGGACCCCACTGCCGTCTCCGTCCCCTGTAGCTGGGCCTCACTGGCTTTGCTAGGAGGGCTCACGGCATCCACATGCCCACGGCCACCTTTATAGAAACCACGTCACCCTTCGCAGTCTCGCCGATCCCCTCTGCCGTTCTGCGGGGCAGCCCCCCCACCCCCCCATTTCCCCGAGCACTGACTTCCTCTCTTCGCCAGGAAGAACGGCTAAAGCTCCCAATTCTTGCTGAGGAGCAAGTGATCATGGAGGCGGTGGCCGAGCACCCCATCGTCATCGTGTGTGGTGAGACCGGCAGCGGGAAGACCACGCAGGTGCCACAGTTTCTCTACGAAGCAGGCTACACCAGGTGGGGGCTGGGGGCTGGCCCCTCGGGCGACCCCCGAAAGTTACTATGAGTGGGAGCTCCCAGGGCCCTAATCCACGCTCCGCCGTTGGTATGCTGTGTGGCTTTGGGCAAGCTGCTTAACTTCTCTGGGCCTTGGTGTCCTCCCACAGTCGTTGCACCTACTTCACACGGGTGTCGTGTGCACGAAATGAGAGACTTCGTGTGAAATGCTTAGATCAGCCCCTGTCACGTGGGGCGGTGCGTTTATGAATGTCGCCTCCTGTTGGCACTTTTGACCCGGGTGTGTCACAGGTCCCCAAGACCACCCCGGTTTCATTGATTTGCGAGGAAGGCTCACGGGACCCAGCGTGTAGTTGTACATGTGAGTGCGATTTCTTAGAGCAAAAGAACACGAAACACGATCGGCAGAGGGAAGAGGTGCACGGGGTGAAGTCTGGGAGAACCGGGCACAGGCTTTCTGAGCCCTTCCCGGGAGAGTCACACGGAAGCAGTCCATGTAAAGAGCTGTCACCAGACGAGCCGAGTAGAAACTGAGCGCCCAGGGTGTCTGTTGGGGTCGGACCCCCTCTCCCTGGCACCTACCCAAGTCCCAGGCGCCCAGAAGGAAAGCCGGTGGTCAGGATGAACCACGTTGTTGGTACAAACAGTCCAGGCACGGAGAGCCCCCCCTTATCAGGATCGGGAACCCTCCAGAAATTCGGATCCCAGACACCAGCCACCCCCGACCCAGTAAGCAGACCTTTCTAAGGGGACCGGCGCGGGCTTCTGTGCTGCCTGTCGTCCGCCGTCCCCTTGGCAGGTCCTGTGACTCGCAGAGCACTTGCTCTGGGCCAGCTCCAGCCCAGCCTCCCGTCCGCAGCTGGTTGCTTTCCCTTCCACTGTGACTCCCACGGCGTCTGTGTGCAGACCGCCAGGCTGTCCCCTTTTGCTGTCAGGCGGTGCCTTGTCACCTCTAGGGAGGGCCACTCCGTACGTGGAGTCCTGACGGGGAACCGTGTGTGACCGTGGGACTGACAGGTGGGCCCGAGCACTGCTGATGTGTCTTCTCTCCCTCCCACAGCGACGACAGCATCATCGGCATCACAGAGCCCCGCCGCGTGGCTGCTGTGGCCATGTCCCAGCGGGTGGCCAAGGAGATGAATCTGTCACAGCGGTGAGGGCTCTGCGTCCTGGAGGAGGGAAGGGGGTGGTCCCCCGGCTTGGCCCCGGGCGCGCTGTCCAGGAGGAGCAGAGCAGCCTCGTGGGCGCTGTCCGTCTCGAGGGTGCTGGGTGGGAGCGTTGCTTCTGCGTCCGAGCGGAGGGGCTCCTCCCGCAAGAGGGCTTTCCGCCCTCTGGACGGCAGGAGCTTCCTGGGGAGGGGCCACAGGGCAAGGACGAGCCCGCCAGGCCCTCGGGCTCACTCCGTGCCCAGTGCCCCGAGGAGACCGTGGCCCTTTCTGGGGCTCGAGGGCGGAGCAGAGTGGCAGGTGGCCAGACGCAGGCAGGCAGTGATTACTGCTTGCCATGGTCCAGTAGTTCTGTCTAGGCAGGGGTCCCGAGTTCGGGTCCCCTGCGGGCGGCGAGGCTTTAGGACTTGATGTGGAAAACCGAACAAAGCAGGCAGAGCGCCCGCTTGAGGGTGGCTGGGGCCGCGTTCATACCGCACATGCCTGGGCCTCGGCCCGCACCGGGGCATCCAGGTTTGAGGGGGTAGCATGTCTACTGGGCCTAAAATTGAGAAAGTCTCCTTCATCTGCCCTCTCTCTGAATATTTACTGAGCGGCACCTGCTGTGGGCCGGCCCGGCCCCGGGTCTCAGGACAGGGTGAGTGAGACAGAACGGCCCGCCCTCCTGGGACTGGCGTGCGGGTCGGGGAGGCTTGTTGCGTGCGCGTGTTGTGGGGGCAGGGTACCCCCAGCGTGTTTCCTGTGGATTGTTCCAGTCACAGGCACAGACAAGCAACCGTGGGCATCTCTGTATTTCTCCTCTTCGACTTGTACGTAAACGATTCATATTGTTCACCCCTTCTGAATCTTTCCCGTTGTATTTGATGGCATGTGTTGAAAATAATACATACAAAGCTGTCCTTTTTGGTCACCATTTTTAACTTTTTTAAGGGAATGTTTATTTTGAGAGAGAGAGGGAGAGCAGGACAGGGGCAGAGAGAGGGAGAGAGAGAATCCTAGGCAGGCCCCACGCTGTCGGCGCAGAGCCCGACGTGGGGCGCGATCACACAAACCGCGACATCGTGACCTGAGCCAAAATCAAGAGTCAGACACTTAACTGACTGAGCCACCCAGGCGCCCCCTCTTTAACTTTTTGTGGAAGCTTTTAAACACACACGAAAGTAGAAAGTGTAGCGAACGAGCCCCTGTGGACCCGAAACCCAGTTCGGTGATGGTCAGCTGGTGGCCAACTTGCTTCTGACTCCGTGCCCTGCACCCCAGGGGTGCAGAGCTGCTCTTGGAGAATTGCTTCCTCGGGGTTTCTCTGTTGGGCTGGAAGATCAAGGCTGTATTTCATTTCTGTGCGAGAAGACGCTAGAACAATTTCAGCGCCCTCACCGTGACCGAAACCCTGTGACACGCTGGAGGGCCCTCCGGCCCCCGTTGTCTCTCTTCTGAACAGTTGTTCACCGTTGGTCGTTCAAATTGCACTCCGACCGAGGTCCGCGTTCAGTCGACCCGTTTTTCAGAGGGCGGTGACGGCCCCTCCGCGTCACGCTGGCGACGGGCCTCCACCGTCCGCCTCCGTGTGGCCACGTGGCTGCAACCGGTCAGGACCTTACCTGCCCTGAGCCGGAGTCTGTCCCTGCAGGGTCGTCTCCTATCAGATCCGATACGAGGGAAACGTGACCGAAGAGACCAGGATCAAGTTCATGACAGATGGCGTGTTGCTCAAGGAGATCCAGAAGGTTGGTTGCTCGTCTCGTCTCCGGACGCAAGGCCAGCGAGCATGGGGCGGGCAGTTCGAGCGCTTGTCACGCCACCCGCTGGCACAGCAGCACTGTGTCACCTTGGGCAAGTTCCTTCCCCTCTCTGAGCCTCGTCTTCTTGATCTGCAAACCGGTACCTTCCTCACGCAGTTGTTTTGAAGCAGAAGTTGTATGACGCGTGAACGCGCCTCAGCGTAGCGCCTTGTAGGTGCTCGTTACGCGGGAGCTCGTGTCGTTAGGATTTGGTTCACAGACTTTGTGCTTCGGCCACACGCGTGTTGCTCCTTGCGGGCTGTGTGGCGTCCACCTGGGCAGAGGTGACGCCTGCCCCCTCTGCCATGAGGCCGGCCAGGGTCACCCAGGGAGGTGGCTGTGAATGTGGCTCCTCTCTGTGTGGGAGACGCTGTCCCAGTGTCCTCAGTCCTACCCGCCACCCCCTCGTTCCCTTGTCCTGCCTGTCCTCTCTGCTCTACAGGCGTCTGGATTTGGTAGCTCGCCTCTAATAAATGGTGGCTGCCCGTTCTCCAGCAATTTCTCTGCCAGGCACCTGCCCCCAGGCTGCGTACTTTACGGATGGTGTTTGTCACGGAAACCTCCCTGTGACCCCGTGAAGTGGGTCCTGTCGCCCCATTTTGCAGATGGAAAACACACAGGGAGGTGAAATAACTTACCTGAGGTCACAAACCAGGACCCCCCGGGCCAGTGCTCCCGGATCCGTGCCAGCTGTGAAGGGGGCTCCTGGAGCAGGAATTCTGGGGTGTGAGTGATGCCGGAGTGGCTCGGGCCCAGGCTGGCGGGCCTCACCACGCCCCCCTCCCCAGGACTTCCTGCTGCGGAGGTACAAGGTGGTGCTCATTGACGAAGCCCACGAGAGGAGCGTGTACACGGACATCCTCATCGGCCTCCTGTCCCGCATCGTGTCTCTCCGGGCGAAGGTAGGCCGGCGGGGTGCCGGGGGTCAGGTGAGACAGGGTCTCCTGAGCACGGGGTCCCCCGGGCCCAGGGGCAGGGTTGTGACTCTCGGTGTGAGCGGCCCCCCTGTGATTCCTCCCCCTTGGAATCCTGGGTCTGGCCGTGTTACCCTTCCGTCCGTCACCCCGTCTGCCCTCCCGCAGAGGCACCTGCCGCTGAAGCTGGTCATCATGTCGGCCACGCTGCGGGTGGAGGACTTCACGCAGAACCAGCGGCTCTTCGCCCGGCCGCCCCCGGTCATCAAGGTAGCGCCTGGGTCGGCGTCTCGGGCCGGCGAGGGGGGGAGCGGGGCCCGTCAGCTCCCGCAGCGGGACGCCTGGTCTCGAGGCCGCTCCCGCAAGGCCCCGCTCTGCTGGTGGAGGCCGAGACCGGGAGGCCTTGGGGAGCTGCTCCCGCCGAGCGGAGAGCTCCGGGGTCGCAGGGGCCAGGGACGGGGGAGGCACCGAGCTCGGCCCACCGCCCCCCGTGCCTCTGTGGGCGTGTGTCCCAGGTGGAGTCCAGGCAGTTCCCGGTGACGGTGCATTTCAACAAGCGGACGCCGCTGGAAGACTACAGTGGCGAGTGCTTCCGGAAGGTCTGCAAAATCCACCGCATGCTGCCGCCAGGTGAGGCCCCGGCGGTGGGCGAGGCCGGGTCTCCCCTCCGGACCCCAGGCCCCACCTCCCCGCGCTGGCTCTTTCCTGCTGGTGGAACGTACACGAGTTAGGACCATTTGAACCGTTTTTAAGTGTATAATCCGGAGGCGTTTAGCGCCTTCCCAAGTGCAGGCTCCCCTCGCTGGCTCGCTTTGCTTGCTCGTACATCGCGGCTTCTGCACGTTGACGAGTTTGGGTTTGTGGCGATCCTGCCTCAAGCCAGCCGATCGGGCCGCTTTTCCGACAGCACTTGCTCCCTTCAGCGTCCGTGTCACGCGCTGGCGATTTCCACCGTATTTCAGACTCTCCCCCTGTACGTTTCCAGTGATCTGTGAGCAGCGGTCACCACTCCTGAGAGCTCCGGTGACGGTTAGCAGTTTTTAGCGATATTTTAAATCGAGGCATCCGCGGTGTCTTTTTAGACAGTGACGCCATCGTGCGCTTAGTAGGTTACAGCACAGCGTAAGCGTAACTTCCGTGTGCACAGGGCAACCCAGCAACAGCTGTGACGCTCGCTTGTGTCACTCATTGTGACACTCGCTTCTCCGTGGTCCAGGACCAGACCCGCGGCATCTCTGAGGTGTGCCCGTGCTGTGCGGCCGTCCCCACCATCCACAAGGGAAACTCTGTCCCCATTAAACACTAACTCTCCATCCCCCTGTCCTGGCCCCTCCCCCCGTTCTGCTTTCTGTCCCGACGCATTTGTCTATTCCGGACATTCCGTGCAGACGGACTCGTTTGATGTGTGGGTTTTGTGCCTGGCTTCTTTCTTGCTTTTTGGGGGTTCGTCTGTGTGTTTTCTGCCGTGTGGACGGACCACACTCTGGTTGTCCATCCACCAGCCGACGGACACTTGGATTGTTCCATTTCTCAGCTGTTGTCAATGGAGCTGCCGTGGGTATCTGGGCACAGGTCTTGGGTTGCGTCCCTCTTTCCCGGTCTCCTGGGCTAATGCCCACGAGTGGAACAGTCAGCTCGTGCAGGGGCTCTGTCCACCTCCCTGTCACACGTCCTCTGTGTGGGAGGCAGCTGCCGCTGCACGTCTCTGTGGCTGAGTCCTGCCGTGACTGGCTTTTCCTTACGCCCAGCTCCTGACAGGTGGTAGTTGCTAAGTAGATGTTTGCTCCACGAATGACAGGGTAGCCGAGGGATCTGGTTCTTTTCGCAGGGGGCATCCTGGTGTTCCTGACGGGGCAGGCAGAGGTGCACGCGCTGTGCCGCAGGCTGAGGAGAGCCTTCCCACACGCCAGACGCAGGCCTCCAGGTACCCCGGCGGCACTGGGCCCCGAGAGCCTCCCTGTATGAGAGCCGGCGCCTCGCCCGCCCTGCCGTTCCCCAATAAATGGCCAGCAGTGCGGTGGCCTTACTCTGGACGGTGAAGAACAGAGCCCCGGTAACCCGCGTGTGGCCTCGAGACATCTCCCTGCTGAATCTGCTCCTTCTTACAGAAAAGGAAGATCAGGAAGATTCGGTAGAGGAAGTGCGGAAGTTTAAGAAGTCAAGGACGAGAGCGAGGAAGGCCCGGGCAGCGGTATGTAGAGGCTCGTGGGCGCCTGGGGACTCTGAAGCTACCTTCTCTGGTGGCCAGTGGCCCCATGGCATGTAGATGCCAATGTAACTAAAACGAAATAAAAATAAGGTTGTTTTAATCGAATTCTATCAGACGCATTTCAGGTGCTCAATAGCCACCTGGGGCTGCTGGCGACCGTGCTGGGTCCAGAACATTCCTACCGTGGAAGAGAGTTCTGTTGGGTGGTGCTGCCCTAGAGGCCTCAGGGTGGGCTGTGATTTGAAGGTTCCCTGTGCTGTGGGCCAGGAAGAAGCTTCTGGAAGGCTGGCCGTGAGGTCCTGAGCAGGGCCTGTGAGGATGTCTGGGAGGGCAGGCAGAGCAAGGGTGCGGAGTCCCACACAATGTCGTTGTGGGTCCGGGGGTGACGGCGTCCTTACTGGGGGGTCACTTGCCCCCGCCCGCTGCGTTTTGGACCTGCCTGGCGGCGTCGTAAGTCCAAGTGTCGACTGGTCCTCACGGCAGCCCGTTGAGACAAGCTCTGTGGTCGTGCCGGCGTTGAGGCGAGGAAGCGGGCAGAATGGTTGTGAGGGCTCACGGGCAGTGCTGGGCCTCGTTCTTGGACAGGCTCGTCTTTCCTGCCTGTGACCCTGTCTCCTGCAGCTGGGGTTCTGCTGTCTTCTTTGTCTAGACGTTGCCGCAGATCAGTCTGGACAGCTACTCGGTGTTGCCTGCAGGCGAAGGCGACGAGGACAGGGAGGCGGAAATGGACGACGAGGAGGAGGAGGCGGCCCTGGGCTCCGACCTTGACCTGGACCTGGGGGACGACGGGGCAGACGGAGGTGTGCCCTGGGCAGGGCCCCTGCTTGCGCTCCCTGGGTCATTCACTCGGCAGGGGTCTGCAGGGCGCCCGCGGCGTGCCAGGCCCCGTGGTTAGGCCCAGACTTGTTGGTCTGGAGCTCAAGAGGGCCGGGCTTTGTGGCCGCCTTGCGCCTGCTGTTTGCTGACTTCCTATAGCTGCCTGCAGACAGACCCTCCGATGTCCATAGTGTCGACTGTGATGGGCATGCCACCCCCGGGCTCAGCTTTGCTGGGTAAAGGCGGGCCTCAGGGCTGGCTGGGGGGGGCTGCCCGGTCCCAGGGCCCCCTGTACGGAGATGGGCCCACGGCCTTGTGGGAGCCCCGGTGGCACCCAGCCGGCGGTAGGGCTCGTGGCCAGATTCTTCCCAGCAGACTCTCCAGCGGGGTGGGCGTTCCCCCCCTTGGAGGAGGGTCATGGGGCCTGAAGAGCCTCCAGGAGCCTCTCAGACTCAGCCCACACTGTGCTGGTCTGGGGGGGGGTGGGGGGGGCGGCGCCTGGTAGCGGGTGCAACAGGTAGGGGGATGCGGGGCAGCCTGAGGTGGGCTTCTGCGGGTGGTGGGGAGTACCAGCCGGCCCTGCTTTCCCTGCAGGTGCACAGCCGGATGCATCGCTGCCCCTCCACGTGCTCCCGCTGTACTCCCTGCTGGCCCCAGAGAAGCAGGCGCAGGTAACTGTGTGGGCTCCTTCTGGCCTCTTGGGGACGCCTCCTAGGGGCACTGAGATAGGGGCAGGTCAGGCCCGGGGCTGTCCTCCTCCTCAGCAGTTAGGTCAGCGCCCCCAGATGGGAGAGGGTGTTGGGATCTCCTTGGAGAACAGGAACGCGTCCCTGCGTTTGCGCTGAGCAATGTCGCGGCCGGAGGCAAGGGGAGGGCTTGTCCACCTCGCCACCCGTGGGCCCCCCCCAGCCTGGCCGATTTCTCTGGGGTCAAGAGCCCCACGTGTCAGTGCCACCAGCTCTCTCCTGATTCCGGTGTTTTGCGGCCTCTGCTCCCTGACAACCCCAGGTCTTCCAGCCTCCCCCGGAAGGGACACGGCTGTGCGTCGTGGCCACCAACGTGGCCGAGACGTCCCTCACCATCCCGGGCATCAAGTACGTGGTGGACTGTGGGAAAGTGAAGAGGCGTCACTATGACCGCGTCACTGGCGTGTCCTCCTTCCGAGTCACCTGGGTGTCACAGGCCTCAGCCGATCAGCGGGCGGGCCGAGCGGGCCGGACGGAGCCAGGCCACTGCTACAGGTGGGACTCCCCTGGCCTCTCCAGTGACGTTGGGGGTCCCTCTACGGCAGCCACCAGTGAGGAGCAAGGAAGGGGGCCCCCGCCCCAGTCTGCAACGAGTGCCGTGTCCCCCTGGGGACGGTCCTTGGGGTGCCGTGCAAGCCCTTGTTGGCTCTCAAGCACTCAACGTGCTTTCTTTATTCTGACCCTTGAGCGATACTTATTTTTAGCTGTTTTGTTTTCGTTTTATCTTGTTACGGCTTTGCGGAGGTACCGTTAACGTACCGGAACTTTGACAGTTTTTTAATTTTTTTTTTTTAATTTTTTTTTTTTTTCTTAACGTTTATTTATTTTTGAGCTAGAGAGAGACAGAGCATGAACGGGGGAGGGGCAGAGAGAGAGGGAGACACAGAATCGGAAACAGGCTCCAGGCTCTGAGCCATCAGCCCAGAGCCCGACGCGGGGCTCGAACTCAAGGACCACGAGATCGTGACCTGAGCTGAAGTCGGACACTTAACCAACTGAGCCACCCAGGCGCCCCAACTTTGACAGTTTTGAAGCGTGCGCTTCTCTGGTATTGGGTGTTCTCAGAACCGTGCAGCGGTCCCCCAGTCCGTCCCAGACGTCGTCACCCCAAAAGAAGCCCCCATCCGTTAGGCACTTTCCTCCCCTTCCCGTCCCCTTGCTCGGACTGGTGTTTCTGCTTCCCCTGAGTCTCTCCCTGGGGTGGGGGGGTTGGGAGGGTTGCTGGGTCACATAGTCACTCTTGCGCCTTCTGGGGCCCGTCAAGCGTCTTCCGTAGCGGCTGCCCCACTCTGACGTTCCCAGCAGCCGTGCTCGCAGGTTCCCATCTCCCCACATTCTCGCCAACGTTTGTTCCTTTCCGTTTTTTTAGACCTGCAAATGTGCGTGGTCGCTCGCTGTGCACTTGCTTTGCGTTTCCCCGACGGCCTTGAGCGTCTTTTCGTGTGCTGTTGGCTACTTGTCTGTGTTCTTGGGAGGAGCGTTTGTTCGTTTCTTTTGCTTATTTCTTTAACGGGGTTCTTTTTCCTTTATCGTTGAGTCGTAAAAGTTCTTTACCTAATCTGCATATTAGCTCTGCGTCAGAGGCGTCATTGGCGAATATCTTTCCCGTCTGTGTTTTGTTATGGTTATTCAATCACTTTATAGCTGGGTTTTTTGGGGTGTGTTTGACATTGTTTTAAATCACGAGAAAAGGAAATTGGGAACCTGCGCAGAGAAAGCTAGTAGGGAGCGACAGTAGTCTCGGGGACTGTGTGCCAGGCACCGGTCTCCCTGCATGTGTGGCTTCGGACATCTCTGCCCCAGCCCCGGTGAGTCCCTTGCTGGCTTGGCCTGTCCCGCGGGAGAGGGAAAGAGGCACGAGGAGGGTCAGTGCCGGCCCTCGTAAGCGTCCTGGTTGAAATCCAGTGCCCGGTAGTTTGGTGGAGCTGCTCTTTTATTCATTTATAAAATGATGGTGTTCTCTCTGGTGCTTCCTCCCCCCCCAGGCTCTATTCATCTGCGGTTTTCGGTGACTTTGAGCCGTTTCCTCCTCCTGAAATCACCCGGAGGCCGGTTGAAGACTTGATCCTTCAGATGAAAGCACTCAACATTGAAAAGGTCAGTGGCGGCCCCCGGCCCTGCCAGCACCCCGCCGAGCCCCCAGCCCCCGCTGAGCCCCCAGCCCCCGCACGGGCCAGCTCCTGAGATGCAGGGGACCCAGGAGCGGAGTCCCGTGGTGCCGGCCTAGCCACCCGGAGCGCTCTCGTGGGACGCTGTGTCCACACGTGCCCACGCTGGGCCCTCCCACCTCTTGAGGCACCGCTTCCCCCGGGGCTGCACCCCTGGAGCACCTGGGGGACCAGTGCCTGGGACGGAAGCCACACAGGGAAGGCCTGCCCACTGCACAGAGACCTGTCGCTGTCCTTGGGGCTCACAGAACGTTCTGTTGACACGGTCCTCACATGGCACCTGTCCGGGGGTCACCTGCCTTTCTGCTGCTCCACAAGGGGTTGTGCAGAGAGAGAGAGAAAGAGAGGGAGAGCCTGGACCCATTAGTCCTTTCCCGTTCCTTCCACCCTGACCCCCAGGGCAACCGTGTACCAGCTTTCTGTCCCCGTGGCTTTGTCCGTTTTGGACGTTTCGTATAAAAGGGATCATTCGCATAAACGTCCTCGGGGGTCACCCACGCGGTGGCACGTGTCAGTACTTCGTTCCTCTGTACGGCTGAGTATCGCTCCGTCGTAGGGCCAGGCCGCGTCCTGTCTGTCCCGCTGTTGTCGGGCACCTGGGGCGTCTCCACCTCTGGCTGCTACGCACAGAGCCGCTGTGAACGCCGCCGTGTACGGATTTGTTAGAACACTTGTTTTGAGTTGGTCACGCTTTCTCAGGTGCCCCCATCCCCGATCCCGGTCTGTCTGTCCCCTCCCTCACCCTTTTATTGCGTGAGGACATCTGCTCCCGTTCACTTAATGCGTTTGCTCTGGTTGAAGGGGCCCCGTGGAGGCGGAGCCCTTATCTGGTGCTTTCTCCATCTCTGTTGCCAAGAACAGCCCCTAGAACGCACAGGGTGCTCAGCGGATGCACCCGTGAGGTGCTCAGTCTGTGCTTTTGAGTCCGTGGGTTGTGTTAACAAAGGGGTCCCCCGGCACACCGCGCTGGAGTGTGCCTGGGGCTACTTCCTGAGCGCCCGGGGCTGTGCGCGGTGTCCGGACTGGTGCGGGAGGCGCCGTCCCCTGCCAGGCCAGGCCCTGCTGCCCCTTGTGGCCACCATGCCTGCTTCTCCACGTTTCACTGCTGCCCCTGCCGTGTCTCCCGTGCCCAGGTCATCAACTTCCCCTTTCCAACCCCTCCCTCCGCGGAGGCCCTCGTCGCCGCCGAGGAGCTGCTGGTGGCGCTGGGTGCCCTGCAGGCGCCCCAGAAGACAGAAAGGTAGGCGGGGCTGGGGGTGGGGGGAGCAGCGAGCCCCGGGGCCGCTGAGCCGTGCCCCCCCCCCCGCCCCCCGCCCACCGCACGCCTCCGTCCTCCAGGGTGAAGCAGCTGCAGAGGTCCCGGCTGAGCTGCCCCATCACTGCGCTGGGCAGGACCATGGCCACATTCCCCGTGGCACCCCGCTACGCCAAGATGCTGGCGCTGAGCAGACAACACGGCTGCCTGCCCTACACCATCACCCTCGTGGCTGCCATGACGGTCCGGGAGCTGTTCGAGGAGCTGGACAGGTGGGCCTGCGGGGGCTGCCCTCCGGGGGGGGGGGGGGTGACTGGCGTGTGGGGTGGCCTCGTGCTAACTCGGGGCCTCCCTGAGCCGGCAGCACTCCATCCCAGTTCCATCCCGGCAGAGCTCTGCCTTCGCAGCTGTCTGTCCGGGGCAGCACAGACGTCAAAGGTCGGTTGTGTGACGGCCAGCCCCCTGGGGTTCAACTCTCCCTGTGCCACTTCCAGGCTGTGTGGCCTTGGGGAGACGACTTCACCTCTCTGTGAAGAGAGGGGGAAGTGGGGATGAGGCCTTAATAACAGTTGAGCTGTCGTCAGGGTTAAAGTAGCGGATGCGAGGGGCGCCTGGGTGGCTCAGTCGGTTAAGCGTCGACTCCGGCTCAGGTCATGATGTTGTGGTTTGTGAGTTCGAGCCCCGCGTCGGGCTCTGGGCTGACGGCTCGGAGCCTGGAGCCTGCTTCAGATTCTGTGTCTCCCTCTCTCTCTGCCCCTCCCCTGCTCATGCTCTGTCTCTCTCTGTCTCAAAATAAATAAAAACATTTAAAAAAATAAAAATAAAGTAGCAGATGCGAGCAAAGCGCTCCAAACCGGGCCTGATGGGTGCCTTAACCTGCGTGTCCGCTCTTCAGGCCGGGGAGCCAGGAGGGTAATTCATCCAGGCCACGCTCGATGGTGGTCACAGCAGGGTTCAGGCTCTTGTCGCTTGTGAGCAGCACGGCAACATGCGACGTCACTCGTTTGCTGGATCCTTTCTTTGTATCAGTCCCTAGACGCGGACTGGTCGGGTTAGGAAGCAGGCGTGTGTATCATCTCGTGGGCTGCTGGCAGTGAATTTTGATTCTGGGACCTCAGTTGTGTTCGGCAGCGGCCCCACCAGGCATTTCCTCTGCCCCTGCGCCTCCCAGCCTGCCCTGGTTAACTAATGCGTTCCCTGCCCCTGCGGCCCGGAGGGCGGCCCGGCCAGTAACCCAGGTGGTACTTATGTTGGCAGACCGGCCACCAGTGACGAGGAGCTCGCCAGGCTGAAGGGCAAGCGGGCCCGGGTGGCCCAGATGAAAAGGATCTGGGCCGGGCAAGGCGCCTCTCTCCAGCTCGGGGACGTCATGGTGCTGCTGGGTGCGTGCCGGGTGCGGCGTGGAGGGGTCGGGGGCAGGCGGGCCTGGGCGGGGTTCCGGGGTGGGGGGAGGGGACAGGCGGGCGGGGGGGGGGGGGGGGTTAGGCTGGCCTGGGCGGGGTTCCAGGGGGAGGGGACAGGCGGGCCTGGGGTGGGGGCAGGCGGGCCTGGGCGGGGTTCCGGGGGGGGGGGAGGGGACAGGCGGGCGGGGGGGGGGGGTTGTTGGTTAGGCTGGCCTGGGCGGGGTTCCGGGGGGAGGGGACAGGCGGGCCTGGGGTGGGGGCAGGCGGGCCTGGGCGGGGTTCCGAGGGGGGGGGGGAGGGGACAGGCGGGCGGGGGGGGGGGGGGGTGGTTAGGCTGGCCCTGGGCGGGGTTCCGGGGGGAGGGGACAGGCGGGCCTGGGGTGGGGGCAGGCGGGCCTGGGCGGGGTTCCGGGGGGGGGGGGAGGGGACAGGCGGGCCTGGGCGGGGCTCAAGCGAGCACCCGCCTCCTCCGCAGGTGCTGTGGGAGCCTGTGAGTACTCCGGCTGCTCGCCCCAGTTCTGCGAGGCCAACGGGCTTCGTTACAAGGCCATGATGGAGATCCGGCGCCTGCGGGGCCAGCTGACCACCGCAGGTACCACCCCCCCCCCCCCCACGCCAGCCTCCCGTTCTCAGGCAGCACACGGCAGAGAACTTGACTGTTTTGAGGTTTCAGGTTGTTGTGGGCGACACCAGCCACGTACAGTCAATCCCCGTTACCCACGGATTCCACGTTTGCAAACCCACCTGCTTCCCGAGACTTTAACCCAAACCAGTACTGGGTGCTTCCCGGGCGTGCGCGCCAGCGGGGGGGGGGGGTAACGTGCACACTGGTTCCCATCAGGCTGTCTGTCCCTCGGTCTCCTCTTTTCCTTAGTGACATTCCTCTTGTCACCCTCTGCCCCCCACTGCTCACCATACCCCCTTCTCAGCGGCCCCCGTGCCCCCCCACAGTCTCACTCTGGGGCTCCCCACTCCTTGCTCCATGGCCAAGTGGAGAGCCCCTTTTTGCGAGTCGGGGAGCAGCCCCCCACTTTCTGCCCCTGGGCTGAGCCGGCAGAGACCAGACCTGTGTGAGGCCGCGTCGGGAGGCGGGGGCTCCAGGCACAGAGGCTGCCGGGCTTCTGTGTTCTGTCCTTGGGGCCTGTTTGTTTCCTATTTTTCCCCTTTTTTCTCTTTCTTCACCTCCAACGACATCCGTTTTGCCGAAGGCTTTGTAGAGAAGCAGGTTTACGGGGCAAATCTCAGAGCAGAAACAGTCCAGTCCTCGCCCACCTTCCTTCCTGGTCCTCATCCCCTGGTTCTCCACCCTGCCGCGTCCCCCTCCGAGGTGCAGGGCCCGAAGCCCCCATCCCCTGTCTCCCCCTGCCAGGTACCCCCACAGCTTCAGACCCCCCTCCTCTGGTGCGGAAGCGTGAGGCCTCGCCTCGTGTCAGGCCTGCCCCCGCAGGAGCTCGAGAGGAGATGATCTCGCCCTACCGTGCACGCTTGGGGGGGTGACCCGTTCACGGGTCCCTTCCGGGCACGTGTGCTCCGACACAGAGCCCATCGGGGAAGTCGCGTGCAGGCCGAGCAGGGTCTCCCTTGGTGCCTCACTCTGCTGCCCACTAAGGCACTGGGGTCTTGTCTTAAGGGGAAGAGGCCGTGGGTTTGGGGCAGGCAGCTGGTTGTGTCCTGCTGAGGACATCCCGGCAACCTCGGTGGAGAAGAGCCCCGGCGAGCAGGTGACTGAGTCGGGAGCTTCACACCGAGGGGCCTGAGGCCTTCCAGAAGGTCAGGGCGAAGGCAGCCCCGGGCCTCGCCGTCCCCACCACTGCCGTCCTCACACCCGGCTCTCCCCGCAGTCAATACCGTGTGCCCCGAGGCCGGGCTCTTCGTGGACCCCAAGATGCAGCCACCTTCCGAGAGCCAGGTGACCTACCTGCGGCAGATCGTGGTGGCCGGCCTGGGCGACCACCTGGCCCGCAGGGTCCAGAGCGAGGACCTGCTGGACGACAAGTGGAAGAACGCCTACAAGGTCAGCCTCGGGAAGCGTGCGGGCGGGTCGGTCGCTGCGCCAGGCTGCCCTCCGCCCTGCCCTCCCCACCCCCATCCGTCCCCCTCTGGGAAAGCCCCCGCCAAGGATCGGGGTGGGGTCACGGCGGGCTCCCATCTTCCTTTGGGCTTTGGCGTTGCCCCAGCTGCATTTTTGTAGCAGCTGAATTGAGAGAGAAATCACACACCGTACAATTCACCGTCTCGAGGTGTGCAGTCTGGAGGTGTTTAGTCTGGTCGCCCAGCGATGCAGCCGTCCCCACAGCTGATTCCGGGACACATTCGGCGTCCCCAAACGACGCACGTGCCCGCTAGCAGTGGCCCCTCGTTTTCTCCTGATCTCCCCACCCCTAACCCGCTCTGTGTCTGTGCCGGACTCTTGGTGCTGGCGGAGGTGACCGGTACGAGGCGCTTTGTGCCTTCTCTCGCTTGGCATCTCATCGTTGAGGTTCATCCGGGTGCTAGCACGGGTCGGTGCAGCATCCGCGGGGCGGATCCGCCACGCGCACGTCTCCGTGGACACACGCACGGAGAGCCACGCCGGCGGCTGGCGGAACGCTCTCCTGTTCTCTGGGCTGAGCGTGGGATCCGGTTCACACGGGTCAGTCTCAGCTGCTGTGCGTGCGTCTCCTGGTCTCACGCCCGCTCGCCGTGTCTCCGCAGACGCCTCTCCTCGATGACCCCGTCTTCATCCACCCCAGTTCCGTCCTTTTCAGAGAACTCCCTGAATTTGTGGTCTACCAGGAAATCGTGGAGACGACCAAGATGTACATGAAAGGTAGCCAGGCCGGTGGCCGGCCCCTCGCCTGGCCCACCGCGGCTCTGCTGAGCTGTGTCACCGGGACCCTGTCGGGGGAGAACCCGGGAGGCCCTCCCGTGCGGAGGTGCCCGCTGCGACCCCCGGCCCTTCTCTTCCTGGCCCGCAGGCGTCTCGGCCGTGGAGGTCCAGTGGATCCCAGCCCTGCTGCCTTCCTACTGCCAGTTCGACAAGCCCCTGGAGACGCCGCCCCCTGCCTACTGCCCCGAGAAGGGGCGGGTCCAGTGCCACCGGGCCAGCGTGTTCTGTGAGTTGGGGCGACCTGCCACCGGTCCTGGTGGACACGTGGCCACACACCACGTGCCCTGGAAGCGTGTGGCGCGGGCAGTGTGGCCTCAGCCTTCTTCCTCTTTGGTGGGTGGGCCCAAGGGCTCGGGGCCAGGACAAGGGGCCCGTGGGAACCCATCCCAATCTCTCGCTCACGGGCCCCTGCCCTCCAGACCGTGTCGGCTGGCCGCTCCCCGCGGTCCAGGTGGATTTTCCAGAGGGCATTGACTGCTACAAGCACTTCGCCCGGTTTCTGCTGGAAGGGCAGGTAGGCGGCCCGGCGGCTCCCCCGGCCCCTGGTGTCGTGGGCAGAAGGGGAGCCGGACCCCTCACCCTGTCCTGTGCTGTCTCCTCAGGTCTTCCCTCAGCTGGCCTCACACCGGGGCTGTTTGCTGTCCAGTCCTGGCACGATGCTAAAGACGTGGGCCAGGTACGGGCTTGCCCGGGAGCGTCGGGTGGCAAGGGGAGCGGGACTGGCACCCTGGGACAGCCGGGACAGATCACCGCCCACCAACCGAGAGGCTTAAAACGACGGAAATGTGTTTCTCGTGGCCGTGGAGGCCAGAGGTTGGAAGTCAAGGCGTCCTCAGGGCTGTGCTCCCTTTGAAGGCTCTGGTGGGGTCCTTCCTGTCTCTTCCAGCTCCTGGTGCGTCCAGGCGTCCCTTGGCCTGTGACCACATCGCCCCCGTGTCTGCCTCTGTTTTCACGTGGCTGGCCCTCTCGGCCTCTGTGGCTTCTCTTCTCATACGGACACCAGTCGTCGGATCTAGGGCCCGCCCCCAATCAGTACGACCTCCCCTTAAGTAATTGTACCCGCAGAGATTCTCTTCAAATAAGGTCACGGTCTGCGGTCTGGGGGAGACCCTGGTCAGCCCATCGTGAGGCTCCAGGTATCAGCAGGGAGCATCCTGGGTGCTGCCTGCCTGCTGAGCACAGACCCGCCTCCCTCCCATCAGTCTGCTCCTCCCTTCTGCTCTCTTCCTGCTTGTGGCCCCCACCGCCTTCCTAAGACTGGCGTCCCAGACGGCGCAGGGGGCCTGACGCGTAGGAAGCAGGCAGGCGTGCCCACGCCCCGGCATTCCCGGGGACTCTGGGTAGGGGCAGGGGGCCGGGTGCCCCCTACCCCTCTGCCAGCCAAGTCGCTCCCTCGGCAGACAGTTGTGCGCACCAGCCGTGTGCCGGGCACGTTCGCGTGCTGGGGCACGGGCACAACCCCGCCCCCTGTGGGGATGTCGCAGTGCGGGGAGGCCAACACTGAGACCCAACGTGACTAGCGCAGATGGTGTGTGGGGACCGGGCGACAGAGGGACAGAGCAGCACGTTGGGGATGAGTGTCTGCGGGGCTGGGGTTGGTCGGGGGGAGCCTGGCTGAGCAGATGGGGAGGAGGTGATGCTGGGAGCAGGGATGCGGAGGAAGGTTCCAGGCGGGAGGAACAGCCCGCGTGGGAGTGAGGAGAGCCAGGGTGCCGGATGAGGGTGTGAGAGGAGAGGCGGTCGGTGGGGCGCCAGGGTCTAGACCCTCCTCTCCGGCCAACACCGCCAGCACGACGGAGGGAGACCCTTCACCGGCCTCGGTCAGGCTGGCCTGGCGGGAGCGCCTGCCCCTTCGCACAGCTTCCGGGCGGAGTGACGCCACAGCGTGCGTCCCCCACCTACAGGCTGCAGCCCAGGACAGAGAGCCTCCTGAGAGCCCTCGCTGCCGAGCGCGCCAGCTGCCGAGACGCCTTGCTCGCCGCTTGGAAGAAAAACCCCAAATGTGAGTTCCCCCGGGGCGAGTGACCCGTGGCCGGGGGGTTGGGAGCGGACAGGAGGGGACCCACCGAGGCAAGCCGGGGTCGGTGGGCGGATCTGCCCCAGCAGGCAGCCGGGTCCAGAGCCACCCTGACGCCGACCTCCCTCCTGCTTCCCGCAGACCTGCTGACCGAATACTGCCAGTGGCTCCCGCAGGCCATGCACGCCGACGTCGAGAAGGCCTGGCCCCCTGCCTGCGACCACTGACCTGAGGCCTGGCTGCAAGGCCAAGCACTTGTCTGGAGACCCAGGAGGCCGGCAGTGGCCACCCTGATAGGCGGGCTGCTCCCAGGAGGCGGGCCGAGCCCCCAGGAACCCTCTCTCCTCTCGGACACGGGATGTCTGGACACAGCTCGCTGCTGTCCTGGGCAGTCTGACGTGGGCGGCTTCTTAGAACTATTTATTCCGTAGGGGGTAACGGTGTCTTCTCACACACTGCTCTGTGGACTACATTAGTCCCTTGTGGGGCGGCAGCCTGGAGGGCGGAGCGGCGGGGAGCGGGAGGGTGCGCGCGGGCCCTTCCCAGCGGGCTGGGCGCTCCCTTGCCGGGTTTGGTGCTGTAATAAATCTCAGCCGTGAGAACAACTGCGAGCGAGTCGAGTGAGTCTCTGAGTGCGGGGGTGGTCGGAAACTAGTCTGGGTGGGGGCTCACCCAGGTGTTCACTATGCCTGTAGGGGGTGTTGATTCCTTCCTTCAGCCGAACATTCGTCCTAAACCAGTTTGTGCTAATGCTGTAGTACAAATGCATAAATTCTAAAATGTAGATATGTAAATAAAATAACAGAGATACACGTTTAATATTCCAGAATTATCCTCTCCATAGCTTGGCCACTAATCCCAGTGTACCCCCAAACCAGGAGGTTCCCCCCCCTACTCTCCCCACATTCCAGCCAGCTGCAAGTTGGGTGGGCTCTACCCCCAGAGTTTGTCCAGAGCCCCCTCGTGCTCCCCAGCTCCACTCCGGCACGCCCACATACACGCCCCCCAGTCCCTGAATCCCTAACAAGCCCCCACCAGCTCCTGCCTGCTCTCCCAGCGTCCACCTGCTGGCTCAGGGCGTATTCTCCACGTGGCAGCCAGAGGGAGCCTTTTTACACCTAAATCTGAACATGCCATGCCACATCAGGCCTTCTAGAATCTTCGATGATAAAATTCCAGCCCCTTATATAACCCTCATTCACCAAACTCCATGCACAGGGCTTGCTTTCAGTGTCTTCAGACAGAGCTCTCCTCCCCCTCCCAACCTGGAGCGTTAGCACCTGTCATTTCCCCTGCTTAGCCAGGCCTCCTGACGGCTCTTGCATAGCAGCTGCCACACCCTCCCCCTCCAGTCTCCATCTCATCAGTATTACTGTCTTCCTAAAACTTACCCGCTACCGGATGAAGGCTAGTCTCTAGAACTCAAACCTTGCTTGTCTTCTCCAAGGAATACTCAACTAACACTGTACCTGGGCACACAGTAGGAGCTCCGTGCATGCGCATCACCGGCATTAGGCGCTCAGGAGCCACTGACTAAACGGCCACTTGCAAAACCCTCCTTAGAAATCACAAGCCGATGACTAGAATAGAAGTGTAGAAACGCAGATTCCTGGGTCCACCGCCCACCTATTCAATCTGAATCTCCGCGGGGGAGGGGGGTTCCCTGGGTAACCGCGTTTGGGACCAGGCCAGGGACGTTTCCTAGCGCTGCCGTGTCCATGGGGGCTTGTTTCCCAGACCCACTAATGCGGGGCATCTGGGTCGCCTTCCCTGCTTTGCCTTCTGGTGGTGCTACGGCTTTTGGACAAAAAAGAAAAAAGTGGAGATGCCGGGGATTGAACCCGGGGCCTCATACATGCAAAGCATGCGCTCTACCACTGAGCTACATCCCCTACCCGTGAGACCTTTTTTTCGGAGAATAGGGATATCGGAAGCCACATCTTCGTCTCGTGCCCACGTTTTTCTCCTTCCCGGATGCTTAGTATCCCATCGTTTCCGAGAGATCCCTCCGCGCCTCGGGAGGCCCACTGGCCAGGCGCGCCCGGCGCTGCGTCTGTGACAATCCCGGCTGGGGATGGATACGCGCGGTAGCAGGTCGGCGCTGTATCTATATGGACCGACCCAGAAAAGCATCATCATAATGTGTCCTCGTTAGTATAGTGGTGAGTATCCCCGCCTGTCACGCGGGAGACCGGGGTTCGATTCCCCGACGGGGAGGCTGGCAAACCGTTTTAAAAGCAGAAGAGGCTGGGCCTAGTAACGCGCCCCTTAGGGCCCTCGCAAAGATGAGCCAAGTCCTTGGAGTCAACTGCGCCGGAGAAGCACGCTACGCCACGTGTGTCCTGTTACGTATATGAAATGTACACAGACTGTCAGTGTGTTATTATTTCTACTTCTCATGGGCATCACAGTAACAAGAGCCAATGATTTTATAGCTCTCACCACGCCCGGGGGCAATATTTACGGGTGTGCGCTCCTTCCGAGGCTGGCTGGGGCTATCTGGTCACCCAGGCGGGTGGGGAAGCAGCTCTGTAACCTGCCCAAGGTGGCGTCAATCACAGTCTGCTGGAGACACCAGTTACCTCTGGAGGGAAGGACTGCAGTAGGGTGGGAGTGACTCTCACCTTCCATTCTGTACCCATCTGCACCGTTTGAATTTTATTTTTCTCCCTCCCTCCCTCCCTTCCTTTCTTCCCTTCTTTCCTTCCTTATTCAGTTTTTATCAAAATGATACACTTCAATGATTTCCAAAGAATGGTGTTTAAAGGACTATAGGTGATTGTTGCACCATCTTGCGAATATACTAAATGCCACTAAACGGTTCGCTTTGAGATGGTTACTTTTATGTTACGCGAATCTCACCTGAATTTTTAAAAAATTGATTTTAACAAAAAAAATTAATTGTAACAACAGATCAAGACTTGTTTGGGGAAGGAAGGAATGGGATGGGCGGATGGGAGTGTAAATGGCTTCAGCCTATTCAGAAAGCGCCTGGAAACCCGTGTATTCCACCATCTAACTTGATAATCCCATGCATGGAATTTTGCCATTAGGGAGACAAACTTTAAATGCAAAATACAAATAACTTTGGTCTTTTTTGTTTATTAGCATTGCTATTATACTGAATATCTGGTTAGTGCATTTGTGACTGGACCAGACGGTCATTAGGTGCTTAGCAAACACTTGTGAGATGACCTCACGTCATGAAGGACCTCCCCACTCCCACCCCCCTCCCAGACAACACTCCTCTTCCACTTCCCAAAAGGAGGGGAAGTAGAGCCGGCCTTGGACGCCAACCTGTTGACCTCTGCACGCCTTGAAGCTGAGCAGGTGCCACAGGAATGGTGGCCACGCGTGGAGGCCGGATCTGAGTCACTCACTGCCCCAAGGAAAGTCACAATCTGGCTGTTGCGTCCTCCACACGCCTTGACGTGGTCAGCATCTCTGCCACACCTTAGGCTGCTTGGGGAGTTGCACCCGAGACATGACTTTGTTCCTATGTACAAAGAAGGGGGCTTGAGAAAGTGGAGTTCTGAGCCAGGTACGATTCATTCATCCATTCACTTGTTCATTAATCCAACAGATATTTATCAAGCACCTATTAGGTGCCAGGCACTGTTCTAGACCTTGAAGGATACGGAGGTGACCAAGGCACGTGACTTCCCTGCCCTCAGGGGTCTGTCATTAGCGCTGGGGAGACAGAGAATGGACAAGGAAAAACAATACCTACCCTAACAGTAAATGGTAAGGGGCTGGGGTCAGGTTGGGAGGCGTGATCCGGGAGGGCTTCTCGGAGGCGGTGACCTTGAAGGACAAGAAGGAGTAGATGCCGGCGAGCCTGGTCGACGTGGGTTCCAGCTGGTTCTGGACTTTCCGCATCGGATGTCCAGGGCGGAGGACCCAGGGCCGGCACCACGACCAGGAGGATCTGAGCGAAGCGGCGTTTCACCAACAGCCGAAATAGCTCAGTTGGGAGAGCGTTAGACTGAAGATCTAAAGGTCCCTGGTTCGATCCCGGGTTTCGGCAGTCGCTTCATCTTTTTTTTTTTTTCCCGCCGCGAAAGGCGGTTGGAAAAAACCGGAACAGGGAGGCTAATTCTCCGCGATTAATAAACAGTTTCGCTTTCTTTAAACCCGGCTCCGAGCGGTATCCACGGGAAATGGGAGCGGAGGGAAACTTCCGCGCAATGTGGAGAATTCTAACGCGGCTGTGTTTCCCCTGCCTCCATTTCTCGCCTCTCGGAAACGTTTATTAATGTCTGTCACGTGTTTGTTGATGTCTGCTCGTTAATTTGGGCTTTCTGTGTATGAATTTCTGTTCCCCGAAACCCGCGCAACTAAATCAAGGACCGAGCAGGGGACAGCTTCCCTAAGATGGAGTTAAGTCAAGCAGGACTTTTGTTCTTCGGTTTTGAACAGAAAGAATAAAAGAAAATATTGAACCCTTTGATATACAGTGATACACAGGGGAACTTGAAAATGCTTAAAAGGCGTACCTGAGAGCCCTAATCAGAGCCGGTCCTCGTTAGTATAGTGGTGAGTATCCCCGCCTGTCACGCGGGAGACCGGGGTTCGATTCCCCGACGGGGAGGCATGCAGGTTTTTGCGTACATTCTCTGTTACTGTTTTCATTTCTCTTCCAAACAAATCAGATTCTCCCACTTTCACGGAAACTCTTTTCTACGAACGACTAAACCTGACCGGACGACTAAACCTGACCGGCGTGCGAGATTCGTTGTAGATTCTATCGACTGCCTGGTCAAAATCATGCCCCGGGTCCCCAGTGTCCCACAGTTACACGAAAGGTCTCCCACCCCCACCCCCCCACCCCCGCTCATGCTCCCAGCGCTGCACAAAAGTGCTGGGTTTGCGCCATGCTGTCCCGGGACAAGAGGGTCAACCTCCAAGGCCAGGAAATGCTCCTTCTGCTGCAAATATTCCAATCTCTGTGGCTTGCTCCGGACCAGACTGGCCCTCGGAAAATGTTTATGGATTTAAGACAGGAAGTGTGGGGACGCTACCGTGAAACGCTTTCTTGTCTTAACGTGGTTGCAGTCTCCTTCCCGGGTGGCTATCAGCCTTCCCAGGCTCCTCTTCTTCCATTCGTTTTTTTGTCACATTCATTCTGCAAATATACACTGAGTACTTATTAGGGGCCAGGCACTGTTCTAGGCACTGGGGCTATAGCAGGAACCACGAGGCCCTGGCCCCTGCCCTACTGAGCTTATGACACCGGTGATAAACAAATAGTATTAAAAAAAAAAAAAAAAGTCTCCCAGAGAGTAAATGCTGTGACAGAAGAGAAAAAAAAGGGGGGGGGGGGAGGGCACGCCAGGGAGTGTGTGGGATTCGCAGGCCCCAATAGTGAGGCAGCCAGGAAGGCCCCTCCGAGGACCTGGACAAGGAGAAGGAGCCACTCACCAGAAGATCTGGGGAGCACCCTTGCAGGCAGAGGGAAGGGCAGGTGCAAAGGCCCTGAGGTGCAAAGGAGGGCAGCGTGCCTGCAGAACAGCAAGGAGGTAAGTGTGCATGTAAGAGGGGGAGAGGAGGAAGGGATAAGGTCACAGGCAAACCTAAGGAGGTTGGATTCCATTCTAGGGTTTTGTGCAGAGAGGCAACATAATCGGGCTTGTTTTGAGCAGAGCAGTCTGGCAAGAGAGCAAGCAGGGGCACCTGCTAAAAACCCAGCTCGTTCCCAAACTTCGTGCAAAATAACGCCGCGAACAGTGCCATCCGTCCATGCTGGGCCAAGGTCTGTCTGTCTTCGCCAGAGCTCATATAATAATAACTGCATTTGCCATCCTGAGAACCCAGGCTCGACCGGCCCTTGTACCAGGCCCTGTTCTAATGGCTCAATGGCCGCACCCGCCCTGGGGAGGAGGTAGTACTCAGATCTCCATTTTATGAATGAGCTCCAGACAGGTGGGGATATGAATCACAACTGCCCGGCAGGTGTCCTGGGCACCAGCTCAGGTAGCCCTTTACCTGTGAAGGTTTCAGGCGGGTTGGAAGGGAGCTGACTGGGGACAAAGCGGACAAGGCAGGACAACTGGGGGTGTGTTCTCCCCATCAGAGTGACTGTTTCCTGCCAGGAAATCTCAAGCGCTGGTGGAAAGAGGCAGAGACTCAACTTTCTGCCCTCTCCCTGCCCTCAACCATTCCTCCACCACTGAGCGACCCCTTGATGACTGGAAGACACCTCGTATTGCCTCCCTAGGGCAGCTTCATAAGCACTCTGCACTCTGGAAGAGACGGGTGCCGACAGTGAGAAATGGTTCTTTTCGGTGGGCTATTGCAAAGTGATTCCTCCCTCAGAGCCCTGATTCTGGAGCTGGACCTGTTTCTTTTTAATTTGCTTCTTTTTATATTCAGAAGAGTGCTCTGGGAATGTGGGGGTGTGCGGGGGGGGGGAAGGTCTGCAAATCTCAGAAGTTACTGAAGGTTGGAATATTTTTGTATTACATCTTTAATTTTAATGCCAGTAGAGCTAACATACAGTGTTATCTTAGTTTCAGGTGTACAATATAGTGATTCAACAATTCTATGCGTTACTCAGTGCTCGTGATGATAAGTGTACTCTTAATTCCCATCGCCTGTTTTACCCTGGAATGGTTTTAAAGGACAGAGAAGCAGACATTGCTGGGTAGAGGTTCAGTCAAGGCAATGCCCTTATTTATTGGAAATAAACTCATTTTCCTTCCTTTTTTTTTTTTTCCCCTGTGATGAGCAACATTCAAAACTAGATCTCTTTCCCTTTGTTCCTGGGTTCCGATATCAGCGAGCACTTCAATTGCAAGGCTATGTAGAACAGGCCTGTTTGGGGAGATTTATTTTTGGTTTGTTTATGCCAACCCCCAACACACATTTAATCAGACAAAACTGTAAATTAGAAAAAAATAGCAACCTCAAGAATAGCATACAGCAGAGAATTTCAGGAAGCCAGGGGAAGAGGGAGGGGGATGTAGCTCAGCGGTAGAGCGCATGCTTTGCATGTATGAGGCCCCGGGTTCGATCCCCGGCATCTCCACTGTTTTTTCTCCCCATTCTCCCCCTTCTTCATCATTAAAGTGCCACGTATGTGATTACGACTCCTCTGGTCACTACTTGCAGGTGGGATTTTCACAATAGGCAGGATCCCCCCTCTCTGAAACCTGTAACACTCCCGATACGCTTTTGTTGCAAGAGGCTGAGGGCAGCTGCTGGCAGAAAAACGTAAAGGCAAAAACATCACCTGATGACTGAAACAGCCCGAGAAGGAGCAACGGGGGAGGCCACGGTCCTTTTCGTGGCACCGTGACTGCAGTAGAAGTCCCCAAGGACTGGCGACTGATGCCCCGCCATCAGAGGGCAAGTGTGGAAGCCATTCAAAGGTCTGACTGCTGGCCCTTGCCCTTTATTTGTGCTGTCAGTAACCAACCAGTTTGGGAGTGACCCGAAGGGAAACCAGTATTCCTGGCAGGCAGGATTTTGCCTCCCGCTTCATCAGCAACAGGTCACGAACGAACGAACGAACGAACAAATGAATGAATGAATGACACTGATGCACATACGGTTCATGTTTATATTTATACACGATCTGTATTTTATCATTAAAGATCGAAGATGCATTTTATAGAAAGAAGGGATTCTATTTATTGCCTTCTGTGGGTTCAATTCTTTCTCTGCAGTAATAATGAATTCCTCACCCGGCAAATCCGGTCTCTCGCGTGACTTGACCTCATCTATGAAATCATAAAAGCATCTCATCTCAGATCTGGAGGGACGTGACTCTTTGCAAAGCCTTCACTTTTGAGATGACATTGAAATCTGTGAAGTGACTCACCAGTTGGGCGGTGGAGTTTTGGTGACAGCTCCTGTGTCTAAATGAGCTGCTGTGAAGGTGATTTCTCCTCAAATGTCAACCGGGTGTTAAGGGAACAGAATGTCGAGGTGATTTCTAAAGGCATCAGGCCTAACACGAAGCTAATTATATGCTTCTGGTGTACTTTCTGTCTTATCATTAACTACTTCTGATAGCACACTGACCAGGCGAAACATACCATCAGGCTTGCTGGGGAATGTAGCTTCCTAGAAAAGCGGTTGTGAGTCTTTGAAAACTCTGCCTTTGTCAACTCTTGCATTTTACTGTGCACTTAAAACGACAAAGCCCATCGTAGGACATGGCTGGAGCAGTCAAGTTCAGAGAGGCAGAAAGCGGAATGGTGGGTACCAGGCGCCGGCGGAAGGCGGATATGGGAGTTCTGTAAATGGGGGCTGAGGACCCGTTTTGCGAGATGGAAGAATTCTGGTGGGGACGGCTGCATGGCAGTGTGAATGCTGACGAGCACCAGAACATGCCATCTGAAATTATTTTGAGCTGAAGGCACTTGAAGACCAGCATATGCCGGGAGAGGCTGTCTCTGAACCCCCCCTTATGTGCCTAAATACAGACCTTCCCAAGGGGCCCACTGGTCCAAGATCCCCCCTCCGGAGGTTCACCAACTGGGGCAGACTGGCACACGGTCACACACTGTCCTACCTCCCATCTACTCTATGGTCTTTCCTAAAAACCACTGAATGGCCCCCCGAGGGGCCTATACCCCCCTCCTCTTTCCCTCTTCAGATGGTGTTTAGGCCTAAATTCTAAAACCACCTCTGACTTCGTTATTCATGTTGTCCTGGGGTATCTCCTGTGCATTATGTGTGACCTACATGTTAATAAACTGCTGGGGATTTTTCTCTCTGGTTAATGTCTTTCATCACAGAGGTCTCAGCTAAGACCTCAGGTGGGTAAAGGGAAAATTATTTTTCCTCCTCCTCCCTCCGCCCCCCGCCCCGTGTACCTTACGATGTAGAAAATGTTGGCCTTTGGAGCCAACGGCCAAGAAAGAATTCTTGAGACGTCTTTGGTGCAAAAAGGTGGTTTTATTAAAGCACAGGGACAGGACGTGTTAGGGTCTTAAAGGGGGGCCGATGATATACTTTCAAGTCGGGAGGGGGTTAGGGACAGCACAAGCCTCCAAGGTATTTTGGAAACAAGATTTCCCACGGTTAGGAAAAGGTCATTTACTACCTTACTATCGTCTAGTAAAACCTCAGTCATGAGCCCCTTCAGATGTATATCTGTGGGCTGTGAGTTTGGAGTCATTGCTAACATAGATCTTTGGGGGTGGGACAGAGACAAAGGAAGTTTCCAAAGGAATTTGTAAACAGTTTTATGTTATTAAGTTTTAAAATTTATTCATGAGAGAGAGAGACAGTGTGAGTAAAGGAGGGGCAGAGAGAGAAGGAGAGAGAGAGAATCCCAAGCAAGCTCTGTGCTGCCAGTGGAGAGCCCAACGCAGGGCTCGAAACTCCTGGAACGGTGAGATCATGACCTGAGCCACAGCCGAGAGTCAGACACTTAACCCACGGAGCCACCCAGGCGCCCCCAAAGGCATTTTTATATGTTAAACTAGATTTACAGGATTAAGAGTGCCTTTTGCCCTTAGCAAAGAAGGGAGCTGAGCTCCTAGAGGAAGGTCCCTCTGTTTCAAGGGCTTTTCAATAGGCTGGTAAGTTGTCAGGAAATTTCATTTTTTCCTTTGCCTTTGTTTCCCGCATCCTTAAAATGGTTAAGATGGTACATTTCGTTACGTGTGTATGTCGCCACGACTGCAACGAATTAAAAACAAACCAAATCTCCAACAGGCTAACTAACTTCTTAACCTTCCTAAAGCAGGCATATTTGAGGACTGGAACTTTTTAAAGTCTGATTGTCCCAGAGGTAGGGCATGAAACTGGTTATTTTTAAACCGGGGCGGTCTGAGTTCGGCCACACGAGGCCACACCAGGCAAATAAATGCACGCAAGTAAACAGGAAAATGAAGAGGCCCTTGGGCTCCTCCCCCCTCCCCCCAAACTGCAGACGCCTTTGATTATTACCTTTTATGGTTACCTATGACATGACAATGACAGAGCAAGGCAAACGGTTCCCAGCCAGCCCTTGATCTCATCCTCTCTCTTGGGGGAAATGTTTGCTGATCGCTGTGCTCTTGGATTTTCTCATGATGCTGAGTTAAGTCCCAAACATGGTTATGACCTTCAGGGGAACCAAATCCTTTGGGGAAGGAGGAAAGGCAGGCAGACAGACGGGCACCAGTCCCACCAGCACCGCCCACCCCGCCCCCAGCAGCCCAACACCCCAGGCCCTTTGTGAGCTCAGCCCGTCACGTGCTCGCGTCCGCGCGCCAATCCCGCCGTGTTGCTGGGCCTCTGTCACTCTTCCATTGGTTCCACCTCCGAAGCGAGCTCTTCTGGGGCGTTTGCAAAGGACGGATCTGTGGGCGGCAGGAACTGAAAATGGATCCTGTGACTCACCCTGCATCTCGCACCTTCCAGCACATTACATTCTAGGTCAGGGGATTTGGGGTTTCAGGAACGTGACTTGGTACCCGAAGCCTGAGTCCAAGTGGGACATTTAGGTTTGGGGAGGCTGTCTCAGCAAATAGAACAGCCAGTTGTAAAGAGGACAACAGTCCTCCGTAGAGCAGGGTTTCTCAACCTCCTTGGTGTCGCTGACCTTCGGGGCTGGGTAATTGCGTGGGGTGGGGGGGATGTGCCGCAGCGTCCCCGACCTCGGTGACCACACGCCGGTAGCAGGGACTCTTCCTCCCCGCTCACGCCACAGTTGTGACAGCCAAAAATTGCCTCCAGACGTTGCCACGTGACCTCGGAGGGGTCAGATCACTGGTGTTTGAGAATCCCCGCTCTGGGGAAACACCAGCCATCCCCTCTCCTTTTCTCTCCCTCTCCCTGTCACCCCCGTGCCCTTGGACGTTTACTTCTATACCTGCTGGACTGAAGGAATGCAGCAGGGGTGTTGCAGAGCATTGTTTTTCTGCTCGAGACATCAGTGTTGTCAGCTCCCAAGAATGTTTTCTCTTTGGAGATAACCCTGGACCCCATTCCCACCCTCCGAGCCTCTCTTCTTCCTCCCGTCCTCCTCTTCCTCCTCCTCTCCCTTCCCTGCCCCTGAAACCAGGCCTGTTTCTCTCTGTACCTTTTGGACTCTGGAAAAAACTATGTCACAAAGCTCGTGACTCAGCCGTTAAGCAACACGAATCACGAGGCTTCCAGCAAAAGCCACGGCCAACAGTGAACAGGGTGTGGTTTGAAGCTAAGCCTGATCCCCTCAGAAAGAACCTCAGCTTTTTGGTTCCCCGAAAATTGGGGAGAAACAACCCTACAAAGGGCCTCCGTGTTTTGTTCCTGTGAAACCTCTTTGCACGAATAACCTTCAGAAACATCTGGATTAGGAAGTTACTGGCGTCTCCTAACCGGAGACATGACATTTTGCTCTTAATACTCATTTTAATTCCCCAGGCATAGATTCATTCTCTCTGAAAAATGTTAAAAATTACAAAGTCAATTCTAAACTCTCATCAGATCTTTTTCATAAACACCTACCTACACGGGTTATCAAAGAAAATACAGAACAGTTTCGTTTTCTCATTCTAAGTGGCTTAAAACAATACAATGATCATAATTTAAAACAAGAGTGAGTCTTTTCTTAATGGCAGAACGTTTTTTAGGAATCTTTTCCCTTTTTTTTTTTTTTTTAAGGCTTTGAGGATAGAAATTAAAACACCCTCTCCCCTTCCACATGGTGGAAATACTTCTGGAAGAGTCCAGAAGGGACAGTGACTGGGGAACTGAGTGTTTCTGAGGGAGACTTTTCACCGTAAACTTCTGAAAACCTCTTTTTTCAACATGTTCGTGCATTTTACAAACGCTTTAAAAAATATGTTGGGGGCACCTGGGTGGGCTCAGTCTGTTAAGCGTTGAGGACTCTTGACTTTGGCGCAGGTCATGGTCCCAGAGTCCTGGGATTGAGCCCCGTGTCTGGCTCTGTGCTGAGCCGGCAGCCTGCTAGGGATTCTCTCTGCCCTTCTCCCCCTCAAGTGAGCGAGCACTCTCAAAATAAAATAAAATAAAATAAAATAAAATAAAATAAAATAAAATAAAAAAATATGCTAAGAAAGGACTCACAGAAATCACAAAATGGAGGATAGTAAAAATAAAAATATCTGGCTGGTAATCTTGTTCTCTTTTATCCAAATGGAATTTAGCGTACAATGAAATTTCATGTTTGGGATATCAAATTGCCCCCCCCCCAAATATACAGGAACTCGGTCGGTGTTTTTGAAACTTCAGGCTTCAGTAGGTTCCACTTCCTGCTTCACTGAGTATCATCAACAAGAATGAAAACCTGAGGCCTTCCTGTCGGTATCTAAGTACAATCTTCTCAAACCCAAGGCCGTGCCCATGCAACAGGACGGCTCAAGAACAATCTAGAAAGTTCCTTCGGTGTCCGGAGGCACCTCACGTAGGTTCACGAAGCGTGAGGGGCCAGCGGCGCTTCCCCGACGACCCCAGGCGGGGAGTGGGGGGGGGGAAGCAAGGGCGGACCCACCTCCGCCCGCGTAGGAGCCCCCCGCGCCCGTTCTGTCGAGTCATCCGTCCTGTCAAGGCGCCCGCGCGGGGGATGGGCGGCTGCCCCGGCGGGGGTGGGGTGGGTGGGGGAGGGGCACGGGGGTTCTGGTGACACGCGAACGCGCCGCCATCCTCAACGTGGCCCCTCACGAAAACCCCTCTGTCTGCGGAGGGGGAGGGGCGCGTGAGGCCTGAGCCCCCTGCGTCAGGGGCGGGTCTCGGCAGCGGCGGGGACCGTTGGGGCTGAGGGGACGGGGACGGGGGCGTCGGGGCCGAGCCCGCTCCGGGCGCCCGGGAGAATCCACGCCGGGTTTTCGCACCTCCCGCGGCCCCGCCCCGCCCCGCCCCGCCCCGCCCCGCCCCGTAGGTCGAGCGCCGGCCACGTCCGCGGACGCCACACTCAACAGTCGCGCTGATCCCTCCGCGCGGGCGCCGAGCACTGCGGCCCCCTCCTCCTCAGATTCTCCCCTGCCGCCCGGTCTCCACGGAAAACCACTACGGGAGGGGGCCCTTCGATGATCTGGGGTACTGCCTTTCTGTCCGGGGCGGGGTAGGAAGAGCGGAGAAAAGTAGTCCGTTCTCGGCGTTTCTGCGGAGGGATCCAGCGGAGCAGTTCCACCGAGTGCTATATAAGGAGGTGCCGGGTGTGGCGTAGGCAGTTCCGTGGAGGCCGGGAGTTCCGTTGCTGCTCTTCGGTGTGAGTCGCCGCCACAGTCGCTTGGTGAGGAGCGGGCTGCTACCCCGGCCCGGGGGTCTTGTGGTCGTGCGGCGCGCCGGCGGCGGAGCGGCAGCCGAGTCTTAGTCGACGCGGCCGGCGAGCAGGGCGGTTCTGAGGGGCAGGGACGAAGCAAAATGGCGGCCGTGCTCGCTGCCTGGGTGGGATAAGCGGGGCTGTGAGGTTGGAGGGAGAAGACGCGGGGAGGGCGTTGGGAGCGGAAGAGAGCGCGACGGGCCCGTGAGGCTTTAGCGGCTCTTTGCTGGGGCTCCGTGCGCGGCGGGGGGCGGCTGGGGGGGGGCGTCTAATGTCTGGTGGCCGCGCTGGCACGAGACTGGGTTTCTGGTCGCAGTGAGGGGAAGCTACGGGGACGGTGCCACCCTGCGCGGCCCCGCGCCCGCTCCGTCGGTCACGTGATGTCACCCCCGCGTGGGCTCACAATCCAGGGTGGGGCTGCCCACTGCCGTTTGTGTGGCTCGCTTTTGTCACTCACGGGACACAAGGTTTGGGCCTGGGGGAGACCCTGCAGAATCGTCAGGGGACAGACATCAGTGGGGGGGAAGGCGGAGAGCAAGAGAAGTGAGACAGCACCTTCATTTGGCTGGGATCCTCTCTCTCAGGGCCTGAAACGGGGCTGTTGAGCTTTTTTTGTTCTGTTTTGTTTGTTTTTATGGGTATTTATTTATCTGGAGCCAGAGCATGTGGGGAGGGACCGAGAGGGAGAGCGAGAGCATCCCAAGCTGGCTCAGTGCTGGGGCTCAATCTCATGAAACCCTGAGTTCATGACTTGAGCTGAAACCAAGAGGCGGTGCTTAACGGTTTGAGTCACCGGCATCCCCCTGGTTGGGTTTCTTTTCTCAGGCAAGGTTTATTTTAATCACTGGGCCCTTATAAGATGACCTGTAACTTTTAACGCTAGAGATGTGTTCACATGTGAGTTGTTTATTACAGTCTTGGGTTTTTTGTATTCGTTTTGTTTGTTTTTTTTTTTTTTGGCGACAGACCATGCAGATCTTTGTGAAGACCTTGACGGGCAAGACCATCACCCTGGAGGTGGAGCCCAGTGACACCATCGAGAATGTCAAAGGGAAGATCCAGGAAAAAGAGGGCATCCCCCCTGACCAGCAGAGGTTGATCTTTGCCGGGAAACAGCTGGAAGATGGGCGCACCCTGTCTGACTACAACATCCAGAAGGAGTCCACTCTGCACCTGGTCCTCCGCCTCAGGGGGGGCATGCAGATCTTCGTGAAGACCTTGACGGGCAAGACCATCACCCTGGAGGTGGAGCCCAGTGACACCATCGAGAATGTCAAGGCGAAGATCCAGGACAAAGAGGGCATCCCCCCTGACCAGCAGAGGTTGATCTTTGCCGGGAAACAGCTGGAAGATGGGCGCACCCTGTCTGACTACAACATCCAGAAGGAGTCCACTCTGCACCTGGTCCTCCGCCTCAGGGGGGGCATGCAGATCTTCGTGAAGACCTTGACGGGCAAGACCATCACCCTGGAGGTGGAGCCCAGTGACACCATCGAGAATGTCAAGGCGAAGATCCAGGACAAAGAGGGCATCCCCCCTGACCAGCAGAGGTTGATCTTTGCCGGGAAACAGCTGGAAGATGGGCGCACCCTGTCTGACTACAACATCCAGAAGGAGTCCACTCTGCACCTGGTCCTCCGCCTCAGGGGGGGCATGCAGATCTTCGTGAAGACCTTGACGGGCAAGACCATCACCCTGGAGGTGGAGCCCAGTGACACCATCGAGAATGTCAAGGCGAAGATCCAGGACAAAGAGGGCATCCCCCCTGACCAGCAGAGGTTGATCTTTGCCGGGAAACAGCTGGAAGATGGGCGCACCCTGTCTGACTACAACATCCAGAAGGAGTCCACTCTGCACCTGGTCCTCCGCCTCAGGGGGGGCATGCAGATCTTCGTGAAGACCTTGACGGGCAAGACCATCACCCTGGAGGTGGAGCCCAGTGACACCATCGAGAATGTCAAGGCGAAGATCCAGGACAAAGAGGGCATCCCCCCTGACCAGCAGAGGTTGATCTTTGCCGGGAAACAGCTGGAAGATGGGCGCACCCTGTCTGACTACAACATCCAGAAGGAGTCCACTCTGCACCTGGTCCTCCGCCTCAGGGGGGGCATGCAGATCTTTGTGAAGACCTTGACGGGCAAGACCATCACCCTGGAGGTGGAGCCCAGTGACACCATCGAGAATGTCAAGGCGAAGATCCAGGACAAAGAGGGCATCCCCCCTGACCAGCAGAGGTTGATCTTTGCCGGGAAACAGCTGGAAGATGGGCGCACCCTGTCTGACTACAACATCCAGAAGGAGTCCACTCTGCACCTGGTCCTCCGCCTCAGAGGGGGCATGCAGATCTTCGTGAAGACCTTGACGGGCAAGACCATCACCCTGGAGGTGGAGCCCAGTGACACCATCGAGAATGTCAAGGCGAAGATCCAGGACAAAGAGGGCATCCCCCCTGACCAGCAGAGGTTGATCTTTGCCGGGAAACAGCTGGAAGATGGGCGCACCCTGTCTGACTACAACATCCAGAAGGAGTCCACTCTGCACCTGGTCCTCCGCCTCAGGGGGGGCATGCAGATCTTCGTGAAGACCTTGACGGGCAAGACCATCACCCTGGAGGTGGAGCCCAGTGACACCATCGAGAATGTCAAGGCGAAGATCCAGGACAAAGAGGGCATCCCCCCTGACCAGCAGAGGTTGATCTTTGCCGGGAAACAGCTGGAAGATGGGCGCACCCTGTCTGACTACAACATCCAGAAGGAGTCCACTCTGCACCTGGTCCTCCGCCTCAGGGGGGGCATGCAGATCTTCGTGAAGACCTTGACGGGCAAGACCATCACCCTGGAGGTGGAGCCCAGTGACACCATCGAGAATGTCAAGGCGAAGATCCAGGACAAAGAGGGCATCCCCCCTGACCAGCAGAGGTTGATCTTTGCCGGGAAACAGCTGGAAGATGGGCGCACCCTGTCTGACTACAACATCCAGAAGGAGTCCACTCTGCACCTGGTCCTCCGCCTCAGGGGGGGCATGCAGATCTTCGTGAAGACCTTGACGGGCAAGACCATCACCCTGGAGGTGGAGCCCAGTGACACCATCGAGAATGTCAAGGCGAAGATCCAGGACAAAGAGGGCATCCCCCCTGACCAGCAGAGGTTGATCTTTGCCGGGAAACAGCTGGAAGATGGGCGCACCCTGTCTGACTACAACATCCAGAAGGAGTCCACTCTGCACCTGGTCCTCCGCCTCAGGGGGGGCATGCAGATCTTCGTGAAGACCTTGACGGGCAAGACCATCACCCTGGAGGTGGAGCCCAGTGACACCATCGAGAATGTCAAGGCGAAGATCCAGGACAAAGAGGGCATCCCCCCTGACCAGCAGAGGTTGATCTTTGCCGGGAAACAGCTGGAAGATGGGCGCACCCTGTCTGACTACAACATCCAGAAGGAGTCCACTCTCCACCTGGTCCTCCGCCTCAGGGGGGGCATGCAGATCTTCGTGAAGACCTTGACGGGCAAGACCATCACCCTGGAGGTGGAGCCCAGTGACACCATCGAGAATGTCAAGGCGAAGATCCAGGACAAAGAGGGCATCCCCCCTGACCAGCAGAGGTTGATCTTTGCCGGGAAACAGCTGGAAGATGGGCGCACCCTGTCTGACTACAACATCCAGAAGGAGTCCACTCTGCACCTGGTCCTCCGCCTCAGGGGGGGCATGCAGATCTTCGTGAAGACCTTGACGGGCAAGACCATCACCCTGGAGGTGGAGCCCAGTGACACCATCGAGAATGTCAAGGCGAAGATCCAGGACAAAGAGGGCATCCCCCCTGACCAGCAGAGGTTGATCTTTGCCGGGAAACAGCTGGAAGATGGGCGCACCCTGTCTGACTACAACATCCAGAAGGAGTCCACTCTCCACCTGGTCCTGCGCTTGAGGGGAGGTGTCTAAGTTCCCGCTGTAAGCTTTGACAAAATGCATTGCACTTTTCTTTCAATAAAGTTGTTGCATTCCCAAATGGTGTGAGTTTTTGGCCAGTGAGGGGTTCTTTTTATTTTGGATGGGGTTTGAGGGATCAAGAAATTTAATCTATCGAATGATTCTAGTAACCAGGAGGTAAGAAAGGTCAGTAAAAGTGGAAGGTTGCAGTTAGAATTCTCCATGTGGAACGTCTATAGCTATATTTATAAACTACTTGTTTTAAAAATACAGAATTGGGGTTTGGTTTGTGAGATATCTGAGAATGGGAAAGTTCTGGGCTACCAGCAATCAGGTGATATTAAAAAGAAGGTGGTCATGGCCAGCCTGTAGGTGGAATCTATAGAAGAGCCAGCTTTAATACATAGCTCTGTTTCACATGGAGTTACACAGAAAGTCGTTTGACTAGATGTTTTCAAATATGGCAAGTAATGTGTAATAAAAAGTATGGCATCATGCTCAAAAGTTGAGGAGTGCGTGGTTTTTTAGATCATGAAAATTACTGATTGAATGTTAGCAGTTGCTGAGGTAAGTTGTCAAAGTGATCCTCAAATTCATGTGACTATAGATGAAGCTTTTATAGAAGAGTGTTAGGCCACATTCTCTTGGTCTTCACTTAGGAAAGTTTATAGCAGTTTTTACCCAATCAGATCCTTGTGTCAACTGCAAACAAAGGTGGAAGTCCAGGGAAACTTGTTTAATGTAGGGAATTGACATCGGGTGGTAGGTGCCCCAGAAATCAGAACTATTAGAACTTTAAAGAAGGGGCTATTCTCCAAAACACTACTGCCTTCCACTTCCCTGGTGTTTTAGGGTATCCGTATATAATCTTGGGTGTACAGGAGATTTTTGTGTTGTCTACCAAAAGTCACCAGTCTTCACTTTAGGCACTAGAAAATGCCTTTTGAGAAACCTATTAAGTCTTAGGTAATTACATGAGTTGCAGTTTTTCACTTTGTTGATACAAGTGCACAAAATGTAGTGAAGTGTCCCATGACTCATTCATAGAAGTTGACATATATCAAGAAACAAGAAAGACCCAGGAACTCCACTAGCACCACTGTGGTGTAAATTAGGTGCTCATTCCAAACGTTATAGTATAGGAAAACCCCAAAAGCATCTTGAAAATCACCAGTCTGCAGGACAGGCAGCACATGGTTCATAAATAACGGTGAGAGTTAATTTTGAAGTAGGCTCTTGGCCTAGTGCAGGGCTTGAACTCAAGACCCTGATATTGAGACCTGAACTGAGATCAAGAGGTGCTTACCCGGCAGCCACTCAAGCACCCCTGATGAGTTTTGTTTTGTTTTTTTTTTTTAATATTTTTGAGAGCACACAAATGGTGGGGGCGGGGAGGGGTAGAGAATAAGAGGGCAGAGGATCTGAAACGGGCCCTGCGCTGACATATAGCCGATGCAGCACTCCACTCACCATGAGATGGGGACCTGAGCTGAACATGGACGCTTAATGGACTGAGCTGCCTAGGCACCCCATGAGTGGCTTTTAAAAATTTTCCAGGGGCATCTGTATGGCTCATTGGAATGTGCAACTCTTGATCTCAGGGTCGTGAGTTTGAGCTTCCAGGTTGTGTAGGGATTACTTAAATATTTAAGGTCTTGTAACTAAGAGGTTCAGGGGCTAACAATAGTTCTTGAGAACATGGGGCTGGATCATATTGTTACAGCCCAATGTCCCTTAAGACAGAGACCCTTAGTTCCTTGTGCAGAGCTAGAGGGGTCTTGGCATTGTAGCGTAAGAGCATCAGAGCATCAACCTAATAAAACTAACCCCTGGTGGGGATGCTCAATAATACTTGGTTCCTCGAACTAAAGTGCTGCCTGCCAAGTTTAATGAAAGGAATTGCTAATTAACAAGAGTAAGTACTAGAAAAGTTTTGAAAAACAATTACAAGCACAGGGGTGCCTAGGTGGCTCTTGATTTCCACTCAGATCATGATCTTACGGTTTGTGGTTTGAGCCCCAGGTCAGGCTCTGCTTGGAATTGTCTCCCTTTTTCTCTGTCCCTCCCCACTCGTGCTCTCTCCCTCTCTCCCAAAATAAACATTAAAACAAAATTTAAAAAGTTGAAGCACATTAAAATCAATGATGTGTAAAGTGAGAGTTCCGTATAAGCCTACTCTTAGGAAGGAGTTTAGAATAGGTTTGCTGCTTATTTTAATTACAAGGTATACATACATTGTGTGTATCATAAAGTCCAAGATTAGTCCACCTGAGTTCCTGATTATTTCCCGGCGATAACTACTTCTAAGGTTTGGTCCTTTTTGGGGACTGTAAAATAAATACACCATAGTTACTTCTATACATACATATGTATACACATGTATGTACACATACAAATAGGACCGTTTGCAACGCAGTGTTTCTCAGCTTTTTTTAAAGTTGTGTAGTTATGGACATTTTTTCATGCCACCGTATCTAGACCTGCGTTGTTCTTTTTAACACTCTTGCTATTCCACTTATACGGTTGCCCTATAATTTCTTTAACCTTCCCACCAACGTTTGTTTCCAGTTTTTGCTGTTACAGTGCTGTAGCAAAGTCATCTTATACACCTCTCTCTTTCATACTAATATTTTGAAAGTACAGCATAAATCATGAGATTTCTACGTAATAAGTTTCTCCAGGGTAATTAAAAATCGGCCTTAGAGCTTAACTTTTATAACTATTTGTTGTCCCATGATACTTTTCTATTTTAATTTTTTGAGTAGGTAATACCTTTCATGTGTTCCAGAGACATAAAAAGTTTAAAACTGTGTATAACAAGTCTCCACCCAGTTCTCCACCCCCCATCTTCCCCCGCTCCCCATGAACTTTCAGAGTTTCTCTATACACATACAGGCAACCGCTAATTTTTAATATCCCCTGCCACAAAGAGTACCGTACTGGTTTGCAGTCTCCTGCACCTTGCGTTCACACTTTACATCTTTTATAGTTTTGACAGAGTTCTAATATCTTTTCATTTTGTATGAAGGAAAAATGCCTTTTATTTCATTTTCTCAGGAATAAAACCACCTAGCCAGCACAATCCCTAGTGGAACATTTACGGGCCCCGCCAACAAATCCAGAACTGTAGTAACACAGTGATGAATAAGATGTGTTTCTGCCGTTTAGGCGTCCTGAGTCGAGTTAAAGAACAGAGATAATAGACTTGTTCAGTTTCACCGAGTGATGTAATAGGTCAAAGCACCCCGAATTTTGCTTTCACACATGGATTAATGCTATGGAAGGATTCACCTACATAGATACAGTTGCAAGTCTAGAATAAACTAGAAGAAAAGCACATGGATCTCATTTATTTTTTTTAATGGTTTGATTTTTGAGACAGAGACAGAGCATGAGCGGGGGACGGGCAGAGAGAGAGGGAGACACGGAATCCGAGGCAGGCCCCAGGCTCCGAGCTGTCAGCACAGAGGCGGAGGCGGGGCTCCAACTCAGACTGTGAGATCATGACCTGAGCTGAAGTCGGACGCTCCACCGACTGAGCCACCCAGGCGCCCTGGCTCCCATTTATTTTAAAGTAGTGTTCCTTTTCATGTTTTGTCTGCAAGCACAACAAAATCCTCGCCAAGTTATAAATATGACCCTCGCAGAGGTATGCTGTTTAGAGACTGGCAAGTGCCTTTCAATGATCCCCCATCTCAGTGTGCAGTGCTTATTTCTGCCGGAAGAGGGAACCCTAGGACAGGCTTCGGTTTAGTCGTGAGGCCCGCAGCGCCTCCAAGCGGTTGTGGTTGACTAAGCAATTTATGTTTTTGCCTTTCTCCCTGGTGAGGCTTTTAACTGTCTCACCCTTTCCGTCCCCCCACCCCCTTCACCCACCCACCCCCGCCCCAATGCCTTATACGTTCTCCTTTTTCTTCCAGTCCTACAGCCACTTCCTTTTCCACCCCACTTGGAATTACTCCGCAACATCTAATGTAGCCATTATTCAATGTAGGCCCTCTATTTCTGACTGCATCTCATCAGATATAATAATCCCTCAAAATGCTCTCTTCCCTGCTTCCCTTATCTGCTGGCCACTTTCTTTTCTCCATATGCTTCCTGTCATTTTCCGCCTTTCTCCACTCAAGCTGCTCCTTGTTTCTAAAATACCACCAACCCCGACCTCAACAAATCAAATCGTATCCGTCCAGGCCTGCTTCAAAGGTTGATTGCACAAAGGCTTCCTTGACTGTCCTGATTGGACATCATCTGAAGTCCCTGAAATCTAGCTCTTTCTAGTTTTGTATTGAAGTTCTTTATTCAAACGAGATAAAGCACTTTATTTACCTTTAAATAAGATATATTTAAATTTAAATAAGACAAATTGTTGCTTTATTTGAGAATAAATAATTACACACAGCAGCAGAGATGATCGGATTGAATGGGAGAAGTTTGGGATCCTACTTCTGATCTGATGGTTAGGAGAGGCTTTCCGGGAGGAGACTCCTTAAGTGAGACCTGAAAGATGAGTGGAGGCAGCTTTGCAGAAGGCGGGGCAGCACAAGGTAGTTCAGGAGCCCCGGTATTGGCAGGGTTTGGCATATCTGAGGAACAGAGAGACCAGCATGGCTGGATTGCAGTAAGCGAGTGGAGAGATGGGGCCGGAGGGCTTTCAACAGATACACTAAATGCTTGGTCTGGAAGGGGGCCCAGGCATCAGCTTTAAAAAAAAACAAAAAACAAAACAAAACAACCCTCTCCTAGTGGATCTAAAAGTGAAGCCAGGGTTGGGAACCACTGTTGTAAACTGTTGCTGTCAGTTAATCGGTGGAATACCTTTTAATCAAACTGGTACCAAAGAATTGTATTAAGGCAGTTCAAATGTATTTAAAACATTTTTAAAATTATTTTATGAAAAAAAAATTTTAAGGTTTATTTATTTTTGAGAGAGAGACAGAGTGCAAGCGGGAGAGGGGCAGAGAAAGAGAGGGAGACACAGAATCTGAAGCAGGCTCCAGGCTCTGAGCGGTCAGCACAGAGCCCGACGTGGGGCTCTAACTCACGGACCGCGAGATCATGACCTGAGCTGAAGTCTGGTGCTTAACCGACTGAGCCACCCAGGCACCCCTATTATTTTATTTTCTTAAGTTTATTTACTTTGAGAGAGAAAGAGTGAGTAGGGGAGGGGCATGGGGGGGGCGGAGAGAGAAAATACCAAGCAGGTTCTGCACTGTCAGCACAGAGCCTGATGTGGGGCTTGAACCCATGAACCCTGAGATCATGACCTGGTCCAAAACCAAGAGTTGGACGGCTCAACCCACTGAGCCACTCAAGGTTCCCCCTCTACCAGTTACTATTGGGAATCCTATTTTTAGCAACTGTTGGTATCTACTCAATTAAAACTTTATTGAGCCCCTACTGTATCAGAATGTTTCCTATAATAGAAAACTCAGCCAGCTGGTCTAAACCTTAGGGAAATACATCATCTTTATAACAAGACACTCAGAGCCAGGACTCTGGCCTCCTCTGTGTTGCCTTTTTTTCTCGGGTCGTCAGCAAGATGGCTGAGCAGTTCCGGACATCACATACAGATCAGACAATGTCCACAGGAAGAAAAAGTGACACATCTCGTTCCTGTGACTCTTATTAGAAACAAAACAAAACAAAACAAAATCTTTCCTGGATGTCCCCATGGCAGACGTGCCTTCATTGCCCAGAATAGGACTATCTGTTCATTCATTTTATTGTTGTTGAAACTGTAGAATCTATTTTTAAGATTTTTAGTTGTTCTTATTGTGTTTCTTCCTCTTGTGGTTGGAATATAAACAACGATTAGGACACATTTATCTCTCAGAGATGGTTATAGTAAACAGGACATATTGGGGCACCTGGCTGGCTCAGTTGGTGGGGCGTGATACTCTTGATCTCAGGGTTGGAAGTTCGAGCCCCATGTTGGGTGTAGAGATTACTTTAAAAATAAAATCTTGGGGTGCTTGGGTGGCTTAGTTGTTTCAGCGTCTGACTCTTGATTTTGGCTCAGGTGATGATCTCACTATTTGTGAGATCGAGTCCCGTGTGGGACTCCACGCTGACAATGTGAAGCCTGCTTGGGATTCTCTCTCTCCCTCTCTCTCTGCCCCTCTCCTGCTCATTCTCTCCACCCTCCCCCAAATAAATAAACATTAAACAAATTAAAATCTTTAAAAAAATAAACAGGACATATTTACAAACCATCAAATGAATCTTAAAATGTGTTGAAAACCCGAGCTCTATGGAATGAAGAGTGGAACTATGGCAGGGGAGTGGCCAATTCAGATGTAGGCAGGAGGGAGCAGGGAGGTGGACCCCAGAGTCTGGGTGAACCAATGTGGAAGGGTCAGTATTTCCTTTAAGCCCATATGACAATAGTCTGTGCTGCAATTGTGTGACTGCCTTGAGGAAGACCTTCCTAAGTTGCTTTTTAAAAAAATGTTTGTTTGTTTGTTTGTTTAGAGAAAGCCATGAGTGGGGGAGAGGAGAGAGAGAGGGAGGGAGAGAGGGAATTCCAAGCAGGCTCTGCACTGCCAGTATGGAACCCGACTCAGGACGTGATCCCCCCTCGAACCGTGAGATCATGACCTGAGCCGAATTCGAGTCAGACCAGTGGATCTGGTTTGAGTCTCTGATGATGTTGCAGGTCTTACATGAAGGCTTGGTAAGCCAACATGGCTGCTGGCCTTCCCCAGAGTGAGTCATTCAAGCAAATAGTGGAGGAGGCGCTGTCTTTTATGATCTAGCCTTGGAAGTCACACACCTACATTTCTACAATATCCTATTGGTTACACAGGTCGGCCCTGCCCACTGTGGAAGGGGACAGCACGGTATAAACACCAGGAGGTGGGGGCCACTGGAATCATCTTGGAGGTAGACACCATCCCCGTATTGAGTCCCTGATCGATTATTATCTGGCCTTGTTCAAAATCAGTGAAATCAATTTCATATTGCCTTGGTCTTCAGTATTTTCTTTCGAAGAGACGTTACAAATTCCCAACGATCATTGCTTCTGTTTAAAGAAAACCTGGTTTGATACCTAATGATTTTTATGTTATGTATTTCACGTAGGACGTCATCAGAATTCATTTTTCTTTCTTTCCAGGGTCATATTGTCAATGAGATTCGATAGACCCAGTTGCTGGGGTTTTTAAGGGCTGCTACATTGCTTGAGAGTCTAAAAAAGTACACTGTATCCAATATATGAAAACTTGACTTTAAGAATTTTAGGATTGAGGAGGGGGGCCAGGCTGGCTCAGTCAGTGGAATGTGTGTGTGACTCTTGATCTCAGGGTTGTAGGTTCGAACTCCATGTTGGGTGTACAGATTACTTAAAAATAAAATCCTAAAACAAACAAACAAACAAATAAATAAAAATTAAATAAAAACAGTAAAAGTTACCCACATTAGATACAATTCCCTACTTCAGACTTGAGGTGAGCATCACTTTGTGTCACCTTGTGTAGCTACTAAAATGTTTATTTATTTATTTTCAGATTTTATTTTTAAGTAATCTCTATGCCCCACGTGGGGCTCAAACTCACAACCCTGAGTTCAAGAGCTATATACTCTACACACTAAGCCAGCCCCGCACCCCAAAGGTGGGTACATTTTAATGTAAGATACAATGTGGAATATTTAGTATTTGGTTGTGGCATCCGAAGTAAAAATGTCTAGCCCCCCCCCCCCGTCTTGTTTTTCTTTCATTAAAAAACAATACTTGACAACAGATTAGACATTTTTGCCCCAAGGATTTCCTGGCCACAAGAGAATCCTGAAAGTTTGGGAATAAATGATTTATGGCACCCCCATGCTGAGTCGAGGCTGAAGGGAAGAAAAGTTCTGGGGCGATCACTTCGTGCGTCTGCCCAGGACGCTGCCGTATTTATTAGGTGCGAGATGTAGTTTCTCATGCACTCCTCATTTTGTACTTCCCCTAAATACGACGGCTCTAGAAATGCTTAAATGACCCCAACTGGGTCTTCTTATTCGCTTGAAAAGAAAACAAGATTAAGGACCGGGTTCTTGTGTTAGGTGTAGAACTAGCAGAGAGAGCCAAATATTATTTTCTGCCTTGAGACAAGTCTGCATGGATCTGAACAATTAGTAAAGTGATGGGGTTTTATGATCAAAGGCCTTTGATGAGTAATGAGGATGCTTTTAAAAATACAAAATAAAAAATATTAAAAAAAATTTTTTTTTAAATGTTTATTTATTTTTGAGAGAGAGAGAAAGAGCGCGAGCGCAGGGGAGGGGCAGAGAGAGAGGGAGACAGAGGATCCGAAGCAGGCTCCAGACCGAGCTGTCAGCACAGAGCCCGACGCGGGGCTCGAACCCACGGGCCACGAGATCATGACCTGAGCCGAAGTCGGACGCTGAACCGACTGAGCCACCCGGGCGCCCCTATTTACCTTTAAATTAGTTAAAATTTAACAAAATGAGTTCCTCAATTGCACCAGCCACATTTCAAGTGTCCAGTAGAAAGGTTGGGTTTGGGCTAATATACTGGACAGCTCAGACAGAGACGAGTCCATGATCACAGAAGGTTCTGCTGGATGGGTGCCAGTGTAGACGAGCCGTAATTTAGTTAAGCAATCATCTGTTGTTGGACGTTCATGTTGTTTCCAATACTTTGGTTCTATCAACACTGCGACAAAGACTTGTTAGCACAGATCTCTGCCCACCTGTGCATGTATATCTGAAAAACCAACTTCTCAAGGCAACTTGCTGGGTCAAAGGCCATATACGTTTTAAATTTACACAGGCTTTGCCGAATCCCCCTGCAAAGAGGTGACAGAAATGTGCACTCCTGCCACCGATTGCCAAGAGCGCCTGGTTCCCCACATGTGAGCCAGCACGGGGCTTCTTGAACTTTGATCTTGGCTTGGTGAATGATGGGATCTCAGAACAGCTTTAATTCAGACACTATTTTAAGTTTCCCCCAACGTAAGAAGGACCTCATTCACGATTTCACGCGACAAAATCCACACTCTCGAGGCGAAAAACGTTTCTCGAAGCCCTTTGTGGATCAGTCGGGGACTTTGGCCTTCAGGAGGGCGTTGGATGTTTATGCTGATTGCCTCACCTGTCATTAGGTGTTGAGCTGTGTGCTAATTATTAGCTACGGTGGATGGAGAAGCAGAGGCAAGATCGGATATGGATATTGACCAACTATAAGGGTACCCGGGTGTCACTTTCAAAGAAAACGTGTGATGTTTCTCAGTGAGACTTAGTTTTCAGGTACAGCGTGTTCATTTGCCTGAAGCAGTAAAGGGCTGTCACCTGGCCCTCATCCGCAGCGACTGCTCGACTGATCTGCTCTGGGGACCCAAGATTTCTGCAGCCATGGCTACGCAGGACCCTTGACTTCAGCTAAACTGTGTAACACTTAAAGATAATTATGGTACGCCCGTGTTTACACCAGCACTGTTCCAGCAGCCAAAAGGCGGCAACAGCCCACACTTCTATCAAGGGATGAACAGAGCAGCAAAACCTCATCTACCCATGCGACGGAATAGGAAACAGCCACCAAGGGGAAGGGGACTCCGACACCTGCTACAACATGGACGAATCCGGAGGGCATGACGCTAGGTGAAATATGCCAGTGACAAGGGGCAGCTACTGGCTGATTCCACGTACATGAGGTCCCCAGAGGAGTCACATTCACAGGGACAGAAAGCAGGATGGTGGGCACTAGGGGCTGGCGGGGGGCGGGGTGGGGGGGACTGGGGAGTCAGTGTTTCATGGGGACAGAGTCTGAGTTCGGGAAGATGAAAGAACTCTGGAGACGCACGGAGGTGACGGCCGCACAACAGTGGGCGTGTCCTTCGTGCCGTGAACCGTACGCTTAAAAATGCTCCAAGTGGGGGGAAAAATACACGTGCGGAGGCAAGACGTGGAACAGAGTTTAGGTAATAGGTGGAGAACCTGAGAGTGGTCACAGAGCCTTTCATGTGGGAAGATTTGTATTTGTATTTTTTAAGGCGTTTATTTCTTTTTGAGAGAGAGAGGGAGACAGCGATCAAACAGGGGAGAGGCAGAGAGAGAGGGGGGACAGAGGAGCCGAAGCGGGCTCCACGCTGACAGCAGGGAGCCCGACCTGTGGCTCAAACTCACCAGCCATGAGATCGTGACCTGAGCCAAAGTTGGACGCCTAACTCACTGAGCCACCCAGGCGCCCCAGATTTTTATTTATTTATTGTTACTATCATTTAAATGTTTTATTTATGTTTGAAAGGGCGCAAGCTGGGGAGGGGCAGAGAGAGAAGGGGACACAGGGTCTGAAGCAGGCTGTGCGCTGAGAGCCCTAAGCGGGGCTCGAACTCACCAACCGCAAGATCGCGACCTGAGCCACAAGGGGGCGCAAGGAGGCGGCCGAACACCCCAGAAAGAGGGTGAGCAAGGCCCGTCTCCCTTCCTCCCTTCCTCACTGCATTTCCTCCTGCTTTTTGTTTTCTTTTTGTTTTTGTTTTTGTTTTGTTAATAGCCCTTATTTTTTAGAGCAGTTTCATGCTCACAGCAAAGTTTCACGGGGTGGGGGGGTACAGGGCGTTTCCATACACGCTGCCCACCCCCTCCCACCCCCACCCCCCACCCCCCACAGCCTCGCCGTTATTCGCGTCCCCCAGCAGAGTGGTATCCCCCCCTTCTTAACCTTGGGGTGACATTCACGGGACATACAAAGCGCCGTTTCAACCGCGGTGGAGCGCACAACCCAGCGGGGTTTCATCCGTTCACGACATTGTGCAACCATCGCCTCTCTCTGGCTCCGGAACATTTCGTCACTCGGAAAGGAAACTTCGTACCCGCCAAGGGGTCACCTCTGCTGTCTCTCCCCCGGCTCCTGGCAGCACCAGCCTGGGCTTTCTTTTAAAAAAAAAAAAAATTTTTTTTTAATGTTTATTTATTTTTGAGAGAGCGTGTGAGTGGGGTAGGAGCAGAGAGAGAGGGAGTCACAGAATCAGAAGCCGGCTCCAGGCTCTGAGCGGTCAGCGCAGGGCCCGACCCGGGGCTCGAACCGCCAGATCATGACCTGAGCTGAAGCCGGACGCTTCCCGCCAGGGCCACCCAGCCGCCCCGTTGTGCTTTCCGTCTCTGTGGATGAACCTGGTCTGGACGCTTGACGTGCGTGGAGGCAGGGCTGGGTGGCCTGCTGCGTCTGGCTTCCCTCCTCGGGGGTCAGGCCTGCCTGGTGCATCGGAGGCCTGGTGTGTGCGTCCCTGCTTCGGCCTTGTGACGCCGGAACCCTATTCCCCGCTGTGGACCGCGGCCTTCTCTTTCTCCATTCGGCTGATGATAGACATTTTGTTTTAAATGTTTATTTATTTTGAGAGGGAGAGCAGAAGCAGGGAAGGGGCAGAGAGAAAGGGAGAGAGAGAATCCCGAGCAGGTTCCATGCTGTCAGCGCAGAGCTGGACGTGGGGTTCAGTCTCAGGACCCTGGGATCACGATCTGAGCCGAAGTCAAGAGTCAGACATTTAACCAACCGAGCCACCCAGGTGCCCCTAAGATTTTATTTTTTTAAGTAATTTCTAACATCCAACATGAGGCTTGAACTCCCGACCCTGGGATCAAGAATTGCACACTCGGGGTGCCTGGGTGGCTGTCTGTTAAGCGTCTGACTTCGGCTCAGGTCATGATCTCACGGTTGGTGGGTTTGAGCCCCACATCGGGCTCTGTGCTGACGGCTCAGAGCCTGGAGCCTGCTTCGGATTCCGTGTCCCCCTCTCTCTCTGCCTCTCTCCCATTCAAGCTCCGTGTCTCTTTCTCTCCCAAAAATAAATAAACATTAAAAAAAATTTTTTTTTTGTAAGAATTGCACGCTCTACCTACTGAGCCAACCAGGTGCCCCTCCACCGTTCTTTAAAAGCAAGGGCCTCAGGGTGCCTGGGGGGCTCGGTCGCTTTAGTCTCCAACCTTGACTTCCGCTGAGGTCACGATCTCATGGTTTTCGGTTTTGAGCCCCGCACTGGGCCCTGCCCTGAGAGTCCGGAGCCTGCTTGGGATTCTCTTTCTCTCTCTCTCTGCCCCTCCCCTGCCTGTGTGTGCTCTCACTTTCTCAAAATCGGTAAATAAACTTAAAAAATAAAAATAAAAGCAGGAGCCTCACCTGCCTTTTCGTTGCCGTATCTCCGGGGCCACAAACAGGGCTTGGCGATAGTAGGCGCTCAATTAAAGTCTGTGAAATAAGTACCAAGTGGATAACAATAATTGGTTCCAACTTGGGGAGACATTCTTACTACAACTTCAAGCCTTTTTTTTAAAGTTTTTATTTATTTAATGCAAGAGAGAGAGAGAGAGCATATGAGCAGGAGAGGGGCAGAGAGAGGGGGAGAGAGAATCCCAAGCAGGCTCCGCACCGTCAGTGCCTGACGTGGGGCTCGAACTCCCCAACCGCGAGATCAGGACCTGAGCCCAAATCAAGAGCTGGATACTTAACTGACCGAGCCACCCAGGCGTCCCTACAAGTTTGAGTCTTGTTATCATCCTGAAATACAGTTCTTCATTTCAAAAAATTCTTTATTAGTTATTCGAATAACGGGCATGGTACTGGACAGAGGCGTCAGTCAGTAATAATGTATTTTTTTTTATATATATGAAATTTATTGACAAATTGGTTTCCATACAACACCCAGTGCTCATCCCAAAAGGTGCCCTCCTCAATACCCATCACCCACCCTCCCCTCCCTCCCACCCCCCATCAACCCTCAGTTTGTTCTCAGTTTTTAAGAGTCTCTTATGCTTTGGCTCTCTCCCACTCTAACCTCTTTCTTTTTTTCCTTCCCCTCCCCCATGGGTTTCTGTTAAGTTTCTCAGGATCCTCATGAGAGTGAAACCATATGGTATCTGTCTTTCTCTGTATGGCTTATTTCACTTAGCATCACACTCTCCAGTTCCATCCACGTTGCTACAAAAGGCCATATTTCATTTTTTCTCATTGCCACATAGTATTCCATTGTGTATATATACCACAATTTCTTTATCCATTCATCAGTTGATGGACATTTAGGCTCTTTCCATAATTTGGCTATTGTTGAGAGTGCTGCTATGAACATTGGGGTACAAGTGCCCCTATGCATCAGTACTCCTGTATCCCTTGGGTAGATTCCTAGCAGTGCTATTGCTGGGTCATAGGGTAGGTCTATTTTTAATTTTCTGAGGAACCTCCACACTGCTTTCCAGAGCGGCTGCACCAATTTGCATTCCCACCAACAGTGCAAGAGGGTTCCCGTTTCTCCACATCCTCTCCAGCATCTATAGTCTCCTGATTTGTTCATTTTGGCCACTCTGACTGGCGTGAGGTGATACCTGAGTGTGGTTTTGATTTGTATTTCCCTGATAAGGAGCGACGCTGAACATCTTTTCATGTGCCTGTTGGCCATCTGGATGTCTTCTTTAGAGAAGTGTCTATTCATGTTTTCTGCCCATTTCTTCACTGGGTTATTTGTTTTTCGGGTGTGGAGTTTGGTGAGCTCTTTATAGATTTTAGATACTAGCCCTTTGTCCGATATGTCATTTGCAAATATCTTTTCCCATTCTGTTGGTTGCCTTTTAGTTTTGTTGGCTGTTTCCTTTGCTGTGCAGAAGCTTTTTATCTTCATAAGGTCCCAGTAATTCACTTTTGCTTTTAATTCCCTTGCCTTTGGTGATGTGTCGAGTAAGAGATTGCTACGGCTGAGGTCAGAGAGGTCTTTTCCTGCTTTCTCCTCTAAGGTTCTGATGGTTTCCTGTCTCACATTTAGGTCCTTTATCCATTTTGAGTTTATTTTTGTAAATGGTGTGAGAAAGTGGTCTAGTTTCAACCTTCTGCATGTTGCTGTCCAGTTCTCCCAGCACCATTTGTTAAAGAGGCTGTCTTTTTTCCATTGGATGTTCTTTCCTGCTTTGTCAAAGATGAGTTGGCCATACGGTTGTGGGTCTAGTTCTGGGGTTTCTATTCTATTCCATTGGTCTGTGTGTCTGAATAATGTATTTTTTTTAAGGTCTTATTTTTAAGTAATCTCCATACCCGATGTGGAGCTCGCACTCAGGACCCCCAGATCAGGAGTCACCTGCTCTACCGCGCAGCCAGCCGGGCGCCCCGATATTGCATTTCCCAAACAAGCAGAGACGGTACGGCCACATGATGCCTGATCTAATTTATATGAAATGTCCAGAATCGGCAAATCCATCGGGACAGGAAGTAGCCTGGTGGGTGCCAGGGTCTGGGGTGGGGTGGGGTGGGGGTGGGGGTGGGGGTGGAGCAGGCAGTAACGTTAATGGGGGCGGGGTTTGATCTGGGGTGATGAAAAGTCTCGGAAATAGACAGAAATGGGGCTGCACAGCGTCGTGGAAGGACTGGATGCCCCCGAACTGTTGGTAGGAAAATGTTACTTTTTTGTCCTTTCACCTCAATTGAAAGAAAGAAAGAAGCCAATCACCAAAGGCAACCACCGCCTGATTCCACTTATATGAAGTGTCTAAAGTAGCCGAACTCATTGAAACAGAAAGCAGGGTGGCGGTTGCCAGGGGCTGGGGAAGGGAGGAAGCGGGGGATGTTGTTTATGGGGACAGAGCTTTACTTTTGTGAGATGCAGAAGTTCTGGACCTCTGTGTCCAGCCACGTGAATGTACTTAACATCACTGAACTGCGCGCTGAAAAACAGTTAAGATGGTAAATTTACGTCTTTTTTGGGGGGGGTACCATTTTCAAAAAAAAAAAACAAGCAGAAAGAAATACGTCACAATAGGAAGACTTATTAGGTCTGGGTGCTAGGTACCCGGTGTGCATGATGCTCTACTATATAGTATACTTTTAAGATATTTCACAATCAGGAAAAAAAATCTGAAAGTATTTCCTTGAGATGCAGGGGCAAAAACTGATCTAGAATTTTTTTTTGAGCTTTTGTGCAAATCTTTAGACTTGAACAGCAGCCGTAGGGCTTTACTTATCCTTTAAATTATGTTTTTAAACGCGGATCTTTTTTTAAGTTTATTTATTTCATTTTGGAAGAGAGAGAGAGAGAGAGCATGCGTGGGAGAGGGGCAGAGAGGGAGGGAGGGAGTCCCAACAGGCTCAGCGCTGAGCTGTCAGGTCTGGAGCCCAACGCGGGGCTCGAACTCACAAACACTGAGATCGTGCCCTGAGCCAAAATCAAGAGTCGGTTGCTTGACCGACGGAACCAACCAGGCGCCCCCGTAAAAGATGGCCCTTTAATTCTATTTATGAGGTATTAAAAGCATACCTAATAGACAGACATAATGAAAATGATTCAGCAGGATTGCTTAGTTATCTGTCGCTGCTTAATAAACCGTTCCGGACTTAGGGGCAGGAAATCACGCCGTCCGACGATTGTGTGGCTCGGCTCTGGGGGTGACCGGGCTCAGCAGGGCGGTCCCTGCGCAGCTTTGTCAGGTGCTTGGGTCAGAAGTGGCTGCGGAAATCAAGAAGCTCCCTCCCTCGCACGGCTGGCAGTTGGTGCTGGTTTGGGCTGGGTCCTCGCTGGCGGTTGTTGCTAGAACACAGCGCAGAGCATCGGCACTTGGTCTGGGGTCCGAGAGCGAGCAGCCCCTGAGAGCCAGGCGGACCTCATCGCCTCCGCCACATCCTGTTCATTAGAAGCGAGCACAGCTAGAAGGTGCAGGGTTAAGGCTATCTAGAACTTTTTCATCTTGGAAAACAGAAGCTCATTAAACATGAACTTCTCGCTCCCGCTCCCCCAGACCCTGGCGCCCCCCCCCGCCCCCCAGACTGTAAATCTGACCGCTCCCGTAACGGGAATCCGTATTTGACTTTTGTGACTGCCCTATTTCACTTAGCATAATGTTCTCGAGGTTCGTTCCTATTGTAGGAGGTGACGGAATTTTATTCCCAACTTTTAAAAAATGTTTTATTTATTTCGGGGAGAGAGAGAGAGAGACAGAGCGCTAGCGGGGCTCGAACCCGTGAACCGCGAGATCGTGACCTGGGCCGAAGTCGGACGCTTAACCGACTGAGCCCCCCCCGGGCGCCCCATTCCAAATTTCTAAGGCGGGATAATATTCCACCGTATGGCTGGAACACATCGTGTTGAGCCATTCGTCCGTCAGCGGGCGCTGGGGTCGCTCCCACCTCTCAGCTATTGTGACTAGCGCTGCTGTGAACACGCGTGGGTGACTATTTCTTTGAGATCCTGCTTTGAGTTCTTCGGGGTGTACACCTAGAAGTGGGATTGCTGGATTCCCGATTTCTCCACGCCCTTGCCCGTGCTGGTTGTTTGCTGTCTTTCGGGTGGTAGCCATCCCGATGGGTGTGAGGTCAGATCTCACCGATTGGCATTTCGCCGATAACTAGCGATACGGAGAATCCTTCCGTGCGCTCGTCGACCCACTTGTACATCATTTTTGGAGAAATTCCTACTCAAGTCCTTTGTTCATTTTTTGACCGGGTTCTTTGATTTGTTGTTGTTGAGTTGCAGGAGCTTTGTATCTATTCTAGATATTAACCCCTTATCTGACACACGACTTGCGAACATTTTCTTCCATTCTGTGAGGTTGCCTTTTCACCCTGTTGACTATGTCCTGTCATACAAAACGGGCTCTGCTTTTTCTGGAGAACTGCCACAGACTCCAGAGATACGAGTTAAAGCCACGCAAGTATAAACAGGTTGGGGCAGAAAGTAAGTGTTGCTCTGCCCTGGCCGCCCCCCTCGAAGGCAACGTCTACTACCAGGTTCTTCTGTGGCTTTCCAGAAGCTTTCCTTGAGGCTTTGGGATGTAACATTACCATAGGGATTGTACAGGGCTCATATTCAGACGAACTGCAAAGTTGACCTTTCCTCACAGGGTTTGGAGAGCTTGTGTTCTTGGCTTGAAAGGTGCTGGCTTTCTTTTTTTCTTTTTTCTTTTGTTTGTTTTTAATGTTTATTTATTTTTGAGAGACAGAGAGAGCATGAGTGGGGGAGGGGCAGAGAGAGACCAACAGACAGACACAGAATCCGAGCTGTCAGCACAGAGCCCGACGCGGGGCTCGAACCCACGAACTGTGACATCGTGACCTGAGCCAAAGTGGGATGCTTCACTGACCGAGCCCCCCGGGGCGTCCCAAAAGGTGCTTTCTTAAAGGAGAGAGTGTTTGCTCGGAACAGCGTCTGAGTTACTGTTCTGCAGGAAGATAAGAGTTTGTGTTTTGTTTCACTCGAACTCAGTTCCTCTTGTCAGTCCTGTGCTGGGGAAAACTCTCACTTCAGTTCTTTGTTTTTCAGAAATTCCAAGGAACATGAAACGTGCCAACAGGAAGACAGCAAAAGTGCTGACCTTCCCCCAGATTCTTCTTCAATCAGAAACTGGTAGGATATCAGCCATTGGGGCAGGTGGGCGGAAGGGAATATAGCGCGGGGAGATTAAGAATTAGCCTCCGGTTACCGTTTGCCGCTGTCCCTTTGAGCTTTGGAGGCACCTGAGTTTCAGGGGGCATCTGGCTGTCCAGCTAGAGCTGATGTGTCACAACAGAAGTTATTCCGTGTCTCTGGGGGCCAGAAGTGGGTAATCAAGGTGAGGGCAGGGCGGGTGCTGCTGGGGGCGGGGGGGGGGGGGAGGGAAGACCCAATTCTGAAACCAGCGCAGATGGAGAGAAATCAAAGAATTCAAGACCTATCGGTGCAGGAGAAATCTTAGATTCGATGGGGAGGGGCCGTGGAAGGAGAAGGAGGAGAAAAAGAGCTCACTCCCTGCTGTCACCCGCGCAGCAAAGCTCAGAGGGTGCGGGTGTCTTGTTTCTTTCCGTGGAGGCTCCTGAGGATCGAGTTTCAGGAGCTGGAGTCCCACGCGGTGGTAAACACGTTGCCGAAATGAACACCTTCCTACCTGACGACTTTCTCCCTTTCCGGTGCGGGGGCAGGGCCGGGACAGGGGGGCTGGAAGTAAAATGCACTTTTCCCACGGAGCCAGATTGCACTAACCGCGGCTCGGGGCGGGGGCACTTGGGAGCCAACACCAAGTGCAAAATCAGGTGCCCGGCCGCCTTGGATCTCAGCCGCCTCAAGGAGAGGGTGGAAAGGGAGACAGCCTTGGGCTCGTCTCAGTGAGAAGGAGCTGGAGAATAGGTCAGCGTGGGAGTCCCTCCTGACATTTGGGCTTCTGGAAGATCCTTCTCCCCCCTCCCATGGCCAATCTGGAGTGTTCATCAGAAGCCTCTGGAAGGCATGTGAAAACACAGATCCCTGGATCTTGCTCGGCATGCCTGAGAGCCCCCGGGATTCTGGTGTTCAGCCAGATTTGAGGTTAACAGCCCGGTTCCTCCTTGTCTATCAGAGGGCGACCCAGAAAGCCTTCCCTGACCTCTCCCGCTGGGGTCAGGTCCCCTATTCACTCACTCACTCACTCATCCATTCATTCCACAGACCATCACACCCCTCGCGTGCTGTGGGCCCTGGCGTGAGGACGGGCATACTGGTGAAGGAGACAGACAGAATCAGGCCGGACAATATCCGGGGGTCGCGGAAATAAAACAGGACGACGTGATAAGGAGTGTTTCTTTAGATGCGCCGGCCAGGGGAAGCCTCTCTGAGGAGGTGACATTGGAGCTGGACCTCGAAGGAGCTGCTGTGGAGACCAGTGATGAGTGTTTGAAGCGGTGAGCCCAGCACGTGCCAAGGTCCTGTGGTGGGTGCAAGCCGGACACATCAGAAGATCCACAAGAGGCTCAGGGTGGCTGCAGCTCAGGGAGTGAGGGGCGGCGAGAGGTGGAGGAGGGAGGTGGCCCAGGCCCAGGGCCTTGTGGGCCCCAGGGAGGGCTGGAGGCTTTATTCCCCGGGCAACGGGCACCGACGGGAAGCCAGGACGGGGTTTAGGCAGGAAGTAATTCGATCCTGCTTGCTTTGACAAAGGGCCACTCTGTCACCTCTGTAATACACCCTCACTGAAGCGGACTCCTTTCCCTGAGAGCGTTTTTCTTAGGTGCCAGTATAGACTCACCGGTGTGAGAGTAATATCTTTGTCCCTACGGGTCTGGAACCTGTACGAGGCCGCGGCTCATGGGCCCCGTGTCCCCCTTGCCCGTAAGAAATGCTCAGTAGACACAGTTCAACCGACGGCCCTGTGAGTGTCCAGCGGTCCCCCCCCGCCCCCGCTGCCCCGGGCCCTCTCCCCTCCCCCCCCCCCCCTCCCCCCCCCTGCCCGGGCCTCTCTCTCCTCCCCCCGCTCCCCCCGCCGGCACCACCCTGTCCCTGGCAAAAAGCAGTTTCGGCTGCTGGCAGTTGTGTCCGGAATGGTGTTGCCAACCCTCGCTTACTAGATCATATTTTTGGAAGCTGCTTCTACCTAGGTTCCAGCCGCCTCCGACATACAGTCTGGTGGCCAAGGACAGTCTCCCCCTCGGGGAAGAAACAGGCAACTTTGCTGTTCTACGGTTGAGCGAATTTTTAAAGCAGGCGGCGGGCTTTTCCTGTCCCAAAGGATTCTCTGTCCCGACACTGGCCTGGCTGTGCCTGGCTGCCCAGTGACCGTCGTCTTGCCCTGATGCCGCGGGACGTGTCCCCGTGCCTCAGCGGGCCCCGGACAGAGGAGGGCAGGCTGCTGCCCTTTTCTGGGCGGGGCAGAAAATGTTGCTCCGGCAGGACAGACAGCGAGACAGACAAACAGACGGGGGCTGGGTGCAAATGAGCTGTTCAGTCAGGCCGAAGCACGAAAACTTGGCGATCGTTTAACAAGCCGGTGTGGGGTCAGGCCCCCCCGACGGTGAGAGGTTAAGTGGTTCTCTTGAGTTAAAAAGAGAAGCCTGAAAACTCAGCCCAGAGTGTAACAAACCGGCGCTCATACGCTTTGGACCTGGGAACAAAAGCCCTAAGAAAGAGGGACGGGGAGAGAGAGAGAGAGAGAGAGAGAGAAGGAGGGGGCAGAGGGAGACTTGGACTGCGGGCCTTTTGTGCACTTCCAGATACTTCCCCGAAAGCTGCTACCACAACCACGCCACCCTCACGTTGCGCGTTTCAGGTCCTTGGACACACGAAGTTCACTCTCACCTCAGGGCCTTTGCACCTGCTGTGCTCGCTTGCCTGGAACCCTTTCCCTGGGTCTCCACGCAGTTGGCTCTTCTTTATGCCGTTCTTTCCTCCTATCTTACTTTCTCGGAGAAGCCCTACCCTCACTCTCTCTATCAAACTGCTTGATGCTGTCTCTTTCTCAGCCTTTAGCGTCGTCCGAAATGATGCTGTTTGCTCATTCGTGGGCTTGCTTTTGTGTCTGCCCCCACCCGCTGGAATGCACCTCGAGGAGAGGAAGGACCTCTCCCGTGAGCTCTCCGGTGCCCGGGATTGTCCTGCCACATAGAAGGCACTCAGTAAACATTCCCCGAACGAGTCAATCAATAACGCTGTTGATTGTGGCTACTGGCTGCTTGCCGGAGGGTTTCATATCTGTATCCACTGAGATGCTTTTGGCTTTTTGCTACTAGAAAGCACCAACCCAAACAGTTGGACAATCAAGGCATTTATTATTTCCGGAGGGGGAGAGTCCTGTGACGGGGCCGCTTTGGGGTTCTCAGTCTCAGTGGCCAAGGACGGGTATCGCTGAGGACCCAGGCTCTTGCCATCTCCCTGCTCCGGCATTTGCTACACGGCAAGATGACGGTCACCCACCCAGACGTCTGTCCCACCCAGACGGGATAACACCCGCCACCCTCTTGTCTCATTGGCCAGAATTTGGTCATGTGTCCGTCTCTAAGCCAGTCATAGCGAGGCGAGTAGTATTCTCCAGACTGGCTCGGCACAATCGGGATCCCCTCCTAGGGGGGCGTGGGGTCCCCCTTTTTGGGCCTTGCGGCCACCCGGAAGAAGGTGGGCACTCTGCATTCAGCAGAGAGGGGGGTGGAGAGGAGTTTGGGGAAGGCGGCCAATGGTGCCTGTCACACGCAAGTTTAATGTTCCATTTCATTGTCACAAAGATCGTGTCAGCAATTGCCCCCTGAGTGCACCATTTTTTAGCACCCCACCCTTTAAGCGACAATTATTTTCAGTAAGAATAATTATTTTCCGGATTCCTTCTTTAGTTTCTTTCTTTTTTTAAAGATTTAATTGAAAAAAAATTTAATGTTTATTTTAGAGAGAGAGAGAGAGAGAACGCAAGCAGGGGAGGGGCAGAGAGAGAAGGAGACACAGAATCCGAAGCAGGCTCCAGGCTCCAAGCCGTCAGCACAGAGCCCGACGCGGGGATTAAACTCGCAAACCATGAGATCATGGCCTGAGCCAAAACCTAGGTGCCCCAAGTAAGTAGAACTTAAAGAAAAATTTGGAAAAGAAAAAAAGAGTTGCATGCTCCACAGACTGAGCCAGCCAGGTACCTTCCTTTTTTAGTTTTAGACAAACAGAAAGAAGAATACATTTCTATTTTATTTTATTTTATTTTATTTTATTTTATTTTATTTTTATTTAAAAAAAATTTTTTTTTTCAACGTTTATTTATTTTTGGGACAGAGAGAGACAGAGCATGAACGGGCGAGGGGCAGAGAGAGAGGGAGCCACAGAATCGGAAACAGGCTCCAGGCTCTGAGCCATCAGCCCAGAGCCCGACGCGGGGCTCGAACTCACGGACCGCGAGATCGTGACCTGGCTGAAGGCGGACGCTTAACCGACTGCGCCACCCAGGCGCCCCTACATTTCTATTTTAAAGATGTTTATTAAAATATTGTGTGTGTGTGTGTGTGTGTGGCATCTGAAGTTCTCTGGACTAAATTCTGTATAGAATACCGTACTTATTAAAGGGCAAATCGGGGCTCCTGGGTGGCTCAGTCAGTTAAGTGTCCGACTTTGGCTCTGGTCATGATCGCACGGTTCACGAGTTTGAGCCCCGTGTCGGGCTCTGTGCGGACAGCTCGGAGCCTGAAGCCTGCTGCGGATTCTGTGTCTCCCTCTCTCTCTGCATGTGCTCTGTGTCTCTCTCTCTCTCCCCAAAATAAATTTAAACAAAGAAGTAAAGGGCAAGTAACACAAGGATGCTAATTTGAAGCTTCCGCAGATATTACTAAAACTCAGCAGTAAGGTAGCAATTGTTCAGCATGGGAATTGGTAAGCTTTTTCTGCAAAGGGCCAGAAGGTAAATATTGCAGGCTTTTTGGGCCATAGGGTTTCTGTCACAACTCAACTCTGCCGTTGAGGCATGACATGTAGTGAATGGGCTTGGCTGTGTTCCAATAAAACTTCATTTACAAAAACAGGCCGGGGGTCAGATTTGGCTTGTTGTTTGACAATTCCTGGTTTAGAAAACTTACAGGGTTTTTTTTTTTCAGGGGCAATATTTTATCACTGACTTTCTTAGAGTTACTGTTGCGCCGTGATAATAAGCAGACTGAAGGGACGCCTGGGCGGCTCAGTTGGTTGAGCGTCCGACTCTTGATTTCAGCTCAGGTCATGATCCCGGAGTTGTGGGATCGAGCCCTGTGTTGGGCTTTGTGCTCAGCATGGAACCTACTTAAGATTCTCTCTCTCTCTCTCTCTCTCTCTCTCTCTCTCTTCCTGCTCCTGCCCCGCTCGCACATGCTCTCTGTCTCTCTAAAAAAAAGAAAAGAAAAGAAAAAGCTTGGGGCTCCTGGGTGGCTCAGTTGGTTAAGCATCCAACTCTTGATTTGGGCTCAGCTCACGATCTCAGGGGTCGAGCCCCACATCAGGCTCTGCGTTGACAGGGCAGAGCTTACTTGGGATCCTCTCTCTCTCAAATTAATAAATGAACTTAAAAAAAGAAAAGAAGCAGACCGAGCGGGTTTTATTATTGTTTTTAAATTATCTAGAAGCAATGCGTTGTGGGGGACTGCATCCATGGTCTCAGCCTCGTCTTACAGAGGGGCACTCGGGTCTTAGAGGGGCGTCCCGGGCTTGGGGGGGGGATGCCTGGAAAGCAGCGAGCCCCCATCGCCGGCACGTGTCCCCTTCCTGCCCCCCCCTGCATGGCGGGGTCCTCTTTCTGGGACGGTCGCTCAGGGGAGCTAGCGGGCTGCCCCCTCACACTTTGCGGGACTTCCCTCTCTGGCCCAGGACGGGCCCGGGAGGGAGGCGGTCCCTCCAGGGTGGGCTTGGTGACAGTTGGGAGGCCCATGGCCCCTCACTCCCCCGTCTGGAGGCTGCGGAGAACCCCCCCCCCCCGCCTCCCCCCGCTCCAAGCCCTTCCCACCGTATCTTATCTGCGCCTCCCTCCCCAGTTCTTGATCAAAGATCGACTCTCGGGTCCCTCTTTATAGCTCAGTTTCCTGCCAGCCTCCTAGGATGCTCTAGGCCACAAGCCCTGCGCGTCGTGGGGGCTCCTTTTCCATCCCTGTGCGGCTCAGACGTTTACCATCGTGTAGATATCAAGCGGGGTCCTCGGTGGTGAGTACGCTCACGTGTCTGTGCAGCGCCACCTCCGTCGACCTCCAGGGCTTTCTCACCCTCCTGATCGGAGACTCCGTGCCCCTGAAACACTGACCCCCCCGGTCCCCTCCCCCAGCCCCCTCCCACCACCCCCCTTGCCGTCTCTGTGGACGCGACTCCTCCGGGCGACTCACACACGTGGGATCGTCCCGTATCTGTCCTTGGGCGGCCGGCACCTTTCATCACGCAGCACAAATGTCCTCAAGTTGCGTCCCGGGTGTAGCGGGGGTCAGCGCTGCCCTTGTTTTGAAGGCTGAATCATCTTCCACTGCACCTTTGTCCTTCCTCTGTCGATGGACGCTCGGAGCGTTCCCACCCCTTGGCTCTCGATGCCGTGGACACGGGTGGGCGAGTGTCTCTCCAAGCCCCAGCTCTCAGCTCCTCGGGGGACAGGCCGGGAAGGGGAGTTGCTGGGCCAGGTTTAATTTTCTGGAGGAGCCACTACGTTTTTTTCCCCACAGCGGCTGCAGCGTGCACAGTGGTCCCATTTTCTCCGTATCTTCTTTAATACTTGTTATTTCCTGTTTTGCCTTATTTGTTTGTTTGTTTACTTATTTACTTACATCTTCCACGTAGGCTCCACGCCCGATGTGGGGCTTGAACCCACACCCCCGAGATCGAGACTCCCATGCTCTACGTAAGGACTGAGCCAGGCAGGCGCCCCGTGCCTCCCCCTTTTAGAGCCTTGTCCTGGTCAGGAGCCATCCTCTCGTCTGTAGCAGGCAGCAAACTACGGGAGGCTTCTGTCCCCTTGTGCGGTAGCAGAAATGGAGCAGAGTTCTTAGCTCACGGCTGCTGGCCCGGTTCTCCCCACGCGCTTCCTTCCACCTTTGTCCTGGAAAGTGGTTTTGTGATGGAGAATCAGCCCCTGGCAGAGAGGCACTGTCTCAAGTCCTGAGAACCAGGGGCAAAGGTACTTTTCAGCTGCCAGCTTTTAGAGAAGGAAGGTGGCTGGAGACTGGCAAAGTGTTGAGTGATTCTGCAGGAAGCCGGGATTGCTTGGGGCTGGGCTAAGTCTCCAAGGGGAGGACTGGGCGTTCTGGGGACCTCCACGAATACTTACAAGATTGCAGGGGCATTTTTGCCCACTGACGAGAAACTGCTCTTCAGAAGTCATTTGCATCAGTATGAGAAATTGGCATTTTCATTAAAATCTATCCAGGAACCCTTCTGCCTCAGGGCCTTTGCACTGGCTCTTCCCGCTGGGAAGCCCTTCCTTAGAAATCCTCATGGCTCCTTCCTGTACCTCCTTTAAGTCTTCGCTCAAATGCCACCTTCTCACAGAGGCCCTCCCAACCACCCCATTTAAATGCATTGCCCCCTCCTTACTGGGGGCACTTATGCTGCTCTCTTACCCCAGCCCCCCACCCCCAAGCACAGATCGTTCTTTAACCCAGTGCTGTTCAACAGAAACGCAACGGGAGACAAATCTGCGATTTCAAAGTTTTTAGTAGCTGCTTTTGTTTTTTTTAAAGATTTTATTTTTAAATAGTCTCTACAGTCAGTGTGGGGCTCGAACTCCCAACCCTGAGATCAAGAGTTGCACACCCCTCTGACTGAGCCGGCCAGGCGCCCCTGCCTATATTTTAAAAGGTGAAAAGATCTGCCCCTCACCCGTTCATGCTCTGTTTCTCTCTGTCCCAAAAATAAATAAAAAACGTTGAAAAAAAATTAAAAAAAAAAAAAAGGGGCGCCTGGGTGGCGCAGTCGGTTAAGCGTCCGACTTCAGCCAGGTCACAATCTCGCGGTCTGTGAGTTCGAGCCCCGCGTCAGGCTCTGGGCTGATGGCTCGGAGCCTGGAGCCTGTTTCCGATTCTGTGTCTCCCTCTCTCTCTGCTCCTCACCCGCTCATGCTCTGTTTCTCTCTGTCCCAAAAATAAATTAAAAATGTTGAAAAAAAATTAAAAAAAATAATAAAAGGTGAAAAGAGGCCCACCCAGGTGGTTCAGTCGGTTAAGCGTCGGACTTCAGCTGCGGTCATGACCTCACGGTTTGTGGGTTCGAGCCCCGCGTCGGGCTCTGTGCGGACAGCTCGGAGCCTGCTTCAGATTCTGTGTCTCCCCCTCCCCTGCTCACGCTCTGCCTCTTTCTCTCTGTCAGAAATACAATAAAGATGGGGCGCCTGGGTGGCGCAGTCGGTTAAGCGTCTGACTTCAGCCAGGTCACGATCTCACGGTCCTTGAGTTCGAGCCCCGCGTCGGGCTCTGGGCTGATGGCTCGGAGCCTGGAGCCTGTTTCCGGTTCTGTGTCTCCCTCTCTCTCTGCCCCTCCCCCGTTCATGCTCTGTCTCTCTCTGTCCCAAAAATAAATAAACGTTGAAAAAAAAAAAAAAAGAAATACAATAAAGGACGAAAAGAAACAGGTGACGTTCGTTTTAATCGTGTATTTTATTTAGCCCAACGTATCTGAATGTTTTCATTGCAACGTGTCATCAATATAAAGACATTGAGATAGTTTATGTTCTCTCCTTCATACTGAGTCTTTGCAACCCGGCATGTTTAGGACACACCTCGCTTGGGCTGAGCCCGTCTCGGGCGCCCGGGAGCCCATGTGGCCTGCGGCTACCGTAGGGGACCGCACTTGTCTGACGCGTCATACAATTTACCAATGATTACGTTTATCGTTTATCAGTCTTGCTCGCCTGCTGGAACGGGAGTTGTGCGAGGCCAGCGAGCTTTGTCACGTACGCTGCTGGGTCCCCGGCGCCCAGCAGAGCGCCCAGCACAGAGCAGGTGCCCAGTCAGCGGCGGCTGCAGGGAGAAAGCAGACGTGATCTCTGGTTCTGCCCTCGCCCTCGCCTGGCAGCTGTGGCCAAACACGACGGCTTCCCCTTCCTCAAGAGATTTTTCTTTTTCTCCCGTCCTTGCCCGCGCCCCTGTCTTGTCTCCGGCCGACTGCCTCTCTTTTCCCTTCCTCCACGAGTTCCTCTCCCTCAGCTAAGAGCCTCGTCCGTTATTCATCCCTCGGGGGCTCGGGAGGCGAGTGCCTTTGGTTCAGCCCCTGCTCCACCGGAAACCAGGACTCTTTGAAATCAAGGCCTCTCTTTCCACGCGATCCGGTTAGCGCTCTTGAGGCTAATACCGAGACTTCCTGGGCTGGGGTGGGGCAGACGGCATGTGGCCGCTTGCACAGAGCGATGATTCCATCTGGCGCTGGCACCTTGCTGAGTGTGTAATCGGGATGAACTCATTTCAAGCTCATGACCACCCCCCGGAGGTGGGCGCAGTTGAGCTCATCACTATTGCACAGGTAAGGGGGCCAGGGTGCAGCGAGGATCGACGGCTTGCCCGAGGCCACCCAGCTACGCAGCCTGGCTGCAGACGGGCCCTGGTAGCTAGTGTTCATCAACACGTGTTGATTGAAAAAAAAATTTTTTTAACGTTTATTTATTATTGAGAGACCGAGAGACAGAGCGTGAGCAGGGGAGGGGCGGAGAGAGAGGGAGACGCAGAATCCGAAGCAGGCTCCAGGCTCCGAGCTGTCCGCGCAGAGCCCGACGCGGGGCTCGAACCCACGAACCGCGAGAGCATGACCTGAGCCGGAGTCGGACACTTAACCGACTGAGCCACCGAGGCGCCCCGATACATATTGATTAAGGAGCGACTGTGGGCCAGGCGCTGTTGTAGGAGTTGGAGACATGGTCATGGGCAGAACAGACAGATTCCTGCCCTTATGAAGTCTGCATTATGTAGTGTGTTGGAGATGATAAGTGCAGAAGTAAAGCAGGGAAGGGAGATAGCATTGTGGGGTGTGGTTTGTAATTTAAAAAGAGTGGATGGGAAGGAAGTTCTTGCGGCGATGACATTTGAGCAAGAACTCGAAGGGAGAGAGGGTGAGCTCTGTGGGGGTTTGAGAGAAGAGCAATCCAGGAAAGGGACCGGTAAGTGCAAAGGCCCTGAGGCAGAAGCAAGGTGGCAGGTTTGAGGAACACGAGGTCAGGGAGATGATGGTGACCTTGTGGGCTGTCATGTGAACTTCGGCTTTTATTTTTATTTTTCTTAATGTTTATTTATTTTTGAGACAGAGAGAGACAGAGCATGAGCAGGGGAGGGGCAGAGAGAGAGAGGGAGACCCAGAATCGGAAGCAGGCTCCAGGCTCTGCGCTGTCGGCACAGAGCTGGACGCGGGGCTTGAACTCACGAACCGCGAGATCATGACCTGAGCCGAAGTCGGCTGCTTGACCCACTGCGCCACCCAGGCGCCCCAGGACTTTGGCTTTTAATCTGACTGAGGTGGGGGCCGCGGGAAATGTTTGATTTTTTTTTTAATGACAGCTTTATTGACAGGTAGCTCATATAGCATACGATGCACTCATTTGATGGGCACAACTCACCAGATTTTAGTCTATTGCACGGGGTCGTGCAAACACCACCACAGTCAATCTTAGGACATTGTCATCATCCCAAAGATATCATCATCCCCCCCCACACCTCCTCCCCCCCTTCCCCCCTCCCCCCGATCCCAGACCACCACGAATCTGCTTTCTGTCTGGTGGAGTTGCCCCTTCTGGACATTTCCTGCGAACGGAACCCAACGCTATGTGGTCTTTTGTTAACACACTTCTTTCACTTGGCATCGTGTTTTCAAAGTTCACCCGCACCGCGGCTCGTAGCAGCACCGTTTTCCTTTTCATGCCAAATAACGTTCCGTGGGGTGGGACCGCCCCTTTCATTTACCTGTTCGTCAGCTGAGGGACGCGGGGGCCACCTCCACCTCGGGGCTGTCGCGGGCAGCGCTGTAAGGGCCACTGGGGCACGAGCGTTCGTGTGGACGCGGACCTCATTTCTCTTGTGTGTGCCCCAGACTGGAACAGCCGGGTCTTAAGGTGAGTCTGTGTCCAGCCTTTTGAGCGATGGCTTCCTCGGGGGCCGCGCCATGTTACACCCCCCTCCCCCGGTAGTGTCTGAGGCCACCAGTGTCCCCGCCTCTTTGCCATCACTCACTCTCCGTCTTTTGGTCACGGGAGACTGTGGAGCGGAGCGTGAACGTCATCTGACTTGGTTTTCACGGGATCCCTCCGGCATCCACGGTGAAAACATTTTACTCCTTTTCATCTTTCTTTCTCTTCTGTGTTTTTGCTGCCTTTCTTCATCCTGGCAAGGTCTTTCTCTCCAGTGCGATGAAGTTTTTCTCCTGCTTCTCAGGTCGCCTTAGGTCACCCCCACAAACCTGCCCCCGGCCACCCCCCCCACCGGAAGTGACTCCCCTCGGGTGAGATCGCGGGTCACGGGTCTCAGATAGTCTTTCATCTCCTCTGCCTCTGGTCAGGTGACAGCCAGCCGTGACGCAAGGTCACTCCCGCCACGTCCTTGGGCCTGTCTTGGGTAAGCATCACGCACATTTGGACCTTGAGGAGTTCGTAATAAATGCAAGTTAGATCGGGTGAGATGGTCAAGGCGAATGAGCCTCTTTGAGGGAGGAGGGGTGTCAAGGAAGTGGGTGGGGGGCATCCGGCCAGGGCAGACCCCAGGTTTTTAGTTAACTGGTCAGTTGCCAAGAACCACAAACTCAATAGGAATAAGACAGTCCCCAAAGCTGATGGCTGTTGAAGACCTTTGGGAATTCGACGAAGTACTTCATTCCTCCATGAGAGACTTGATTAATTACTTAATGCTGTAGCGAGCGAGTTGATTACTTTGTCTTTAGTGCCTATGAAGTACATGCGGGACACTGTCCCAGTGCTGGGGGTGCATCCGTCAGCAAGAACAGAAGGGCTTCTGCTCTAGAGCTGGGGGAGACAAAGTAAATAGAGAAACGGAGACAACAATTTCAGATAAAATGGGGTGACTTGGGAGAGCGACCGGTGGGTTGGTGTTCCCATTTTGGATATTTAACAGTAAAGGCCCCTCTGAGGAGTGGACTTTGAGCTGAAGCCTGGAGGAGGAGTGAGCCCCAGAAGGATCTGAGGGAAGAGTGTTGTAGGCCTGAGGTACAGCAGGTGCAAAGGCCCTGTGGCAGAAGAAAGCTGGGGCCGTTCAAGGAACAGAAAGCAAGCCCAGGAGGCCGGGAGTAGCGTGCGCGTGGGGAGAGGCTGGGAGATGGGGACAGAAACGCGGACGGGAGGCCAGGTGGGGCAGACGAGGGACGGCACAGGGCCTTACAGCTGTGTTCACGCCTCCTGGGAGCTGGGCATGAAGTGCCACCAGTTTTCCAAATCACTGAATCCTCACAACAGCCCCTTGGAGAGAGGCTCTTATCCCATGTGACAAATGAGCAAACTGAGGCCCAGAGAGGGCCAAGCCACTTGCCCCCAGGACTCTGCCGCGGGGAACCCCGGAGCACGGGTTTCCCTGGACCTGTTCCCATGGGACAACACAGCCTTGCCCTGGCACCCCTCCTGCACGCACCCTGGACAAGGGCAGGTCTCCAGGCAAGGCTTCTCTGGCCGGTCTGCAGTGGGTGCCCGATAAATACGGGCTCAGGCCAGGCCACGCTGCTTAAGGATGGGCCCGGGATAAGGCTGCTTCCTTCCAGGGTCAAGTGGGGGTTTCAGAAGGCCCCTTTCTGAGCCATCAGGGGCTGGCTTGCCTTAGCCGGGTGCTGAGGACACTGCCTCCCATCCCGTGTAACCCCTGCCCGGCCCTTGCCCCTCTCAGCAGCCCAGTCGGGGAATGAGGGGGCTCGGCCTGCGTCAGGGCTCCGGAACCCAGCGTGAGGTGGGGGTTGGGGGTCGCAGGCACCCGGAGGCAGGCCAGGCGGGGTGGGGGTGGGGGGTGGGGGGCTGCGGAGGACTGCCGGGGAGCCCATGGCCACCTGTTTCATTTCCTCCAACTCGTTACCTGCGATTATCCATCGTTCACTCGCTCGTCATCCGTCTCCGTCTTCGTTAGAAAGCACAAACGTGGATCGGTTGACTTCACCTCTCCGGGCGCCTTTCCGTATCTGGGAAACGGAGCCCCGTGTGTCAGGCACTTAGCACAGCACCCAGCCTCCGTTCATTCTAAAGTGCTTGCCGAGAGCAACCATAACCTGCCAGGCAGTGTTCTAGCTGCTCCGGACGGGGCAGGACGGGGACCTCACAGCATCCCAGTTGGGGCGCAGGGGGGTGGGGGGTGTGTGTGTGTGGGGGGGCTCAGAACGCAAAGAACAAACGAACGAACGTGTTACAGGCCAGGTGGTGCTCCGCGATAAGGGGGAGCGCGGCCCGGGAGAGCAGGCGCTATTTTATTTCGCACAAGGTGGCGGGGGAAGGCCTTTCTGATAAGGTGGCAGCAGTCGTGAAGGAAGGAGCCCGGCAGACATCCGGGGGAACAGAAATGCCAAGCGAGGGGGGGTGGGGCGGTGTGCCGGGCACTGAGGCGGGAGTCTGCGAGGCTGGCTCCGGGAAGAGAAGAGCGAGGCTAAAATAGAAGGTGTGCGTGGTGGGGACTTGGGGGATGGGACTGGGTGGCGGGGGGGGGGGGGAATCGGGGACAGAGGTGGGGGGTGGCGGTGGGTTCTGGTGTTTCTGGTGCGTTGGGAAACTCCTACCCAATGTGACCAAAGACGTGGGCCGTGACAGAGGAAGTGGGAGAGGAGGACGGGCAGGGGCGCAGGATGGGGGAAGGAGCAGCAGGGGGAGGTGGGGGAGACAGAAGAGGAGAAGGAGCAGGTCAAGGGGGGAGGAGGAGCCGGCAAAGGGAGGTGCGGGGCGGAGAGGGGAAGGGAAGCGAGCGGGCGAGCCGGGCAGCGCCGACGGCCCCGCACGCGGACGGCGGAACTCCCCCGCCGCCACCCGCGGAAACGGAAGCGAGGGCGTGGGGCGCGAGACTCCCCCCACCCCACGGCGGGGCGTGTCCTCCGGACCGTCCGATCCGCGCCCCGCCCCGGCCCCGCCCCCTGGCCGCGCGGGGCCCCGCCCCTCCGCCCCCGCCAGTGGGCGCGCGCCCGAATCCCGGTGCCCCGGGCGGCCCGGGGGGCGGTCCAGCGGCGCCGGCGATGGCTCATAAGACCGCGCGGGCCACCTGCCGGGCCGCTCCTCCGCGCGCCGCGCTCCGGGCCCCGCCGTGCCGCTGCGGGCCGCGTCCCCGGAGTCGGCGCCTCTGTCGCCTCGGTCCCCGTCCCCACCCAGGCGCGGAGCAGCGCGGGCTCCGGGCGGGCGCCAGGGCGCGCAGACATGGGCAGCCGCGCCAGAGCGCGCCGGGCGGCCGCGATGCTGGGCTTCCTCGGGCTGCTGTGCGCCGTGCTGGGCGCCGTCATGATCGTGATGGTGCCCACGCTCATCAAGCAGCAGGTGCTCAAGGTGGGTGAGGGGCGCCGGCCGGGGCCCGCGCCGGGTCGGGGGCTGGAGGGCGCGCAGCCGGAGGCCCGGCGAGCTGCGGCCGGGATCGGCGCCCTGGTTCCGGGCCCCCGAGCACGGCGGAGCCCAGAGCACATCGCCAGGGGCAGCTGGCCGCCTCCCCAGTACCCTCCGCGACCCAGGCCGAGGTGGGGGGCAAAGGAGGCTTCCAGGGACTTTCCTGGAGGCGCGGGCCAGGGTCCGGAAGGCCAGAATGAGAGACCACCCGGAGCCTGACCTCACCCTAAGGGGGTCGGGGGCGCAGGACGGGCCTGGAGTCTGGCCACATTATGGTGCTACCCTCCTGCCTCTTTACTACAGCAGCCTGAGGCCGCGTCTACTAAAATTAGGGCCGCACTTTGCCTGTTTCCTGTGCGCCCAAGAGGACAGGAACCCTCCATTCATGTGCTTCTGTGACACTCACATGGGCGCCCCGGTCTCCCATTACCGTGCTCAGTAGAGCATTCTCTGCTGTCGAGAATCCACACGGAAAGGCCCTCTCCGGCCGAATGCTCTGTCCTCCGCCAGCCAGCATTGCCTTCCCGATGCAGATTGGAAGCGATAAGCCGCTTTCTCCCCAGATTGACACAGAGGCAGCCACTAGCCCAAGGCTGCAGACGCAGAGGGTTTTCCTCTGTTCATAACCTTAGGTACGATTGCCCTTTCAACCGTGGAGACAAATGAGCTGGCCTGGGACTAGACTCTGCCCTGGGTGTCTGGACAGCCTGTTTGAATGAGCTGGAGTTAAGGAAGGCCAGGGACACTGCCGAGAGGATGGCAGCTGAGCTAAAAGTGTTTCAGGGCTTTGAAGCCAGAGACAGCACCTGCAGTGTGGGGAGGGGAGACTGAGGCTTGCTTTGCCCAGACACTGAGCGGGGATACAGATGTGGATAATGTCCCTGGCTCGTTGATTTCTCTTTTCCCCCTTAGCCAGCTACTTTAAGTGGGATTCTTAAGAATGAGACTTGTCCTTAGGGCAGCTGGGTGGCTCAGTGGGTTAAGTGTCCCACTTGGGCTCAGGTCATGGCCTCGTGGTCCACGAGTTCAAGCCCCGAGTCGGGCTCTGTGCTGACAGCTCAGAGCCTGGAGCCCGTTTCGGATTCTGTGTCTCCCTCTCTCTCTGCCCCTCACCCACTCGCGTTCTGCCTCTGTCTCTCTCAAAAAAAAAAAAAAAAAATGAATGAGACTTGTCCACATTTCGTGTGTGTGTGCCCCATGCCCAGCACAGGATGCCTGGGAATGAATGAATCTGTGGATGAAGGGACACCTGCCTGTCCCTTCTTGGGACCTGGCCATCTTCAAACATGCTGCAACGTTTGGCTTTTACCACGGTCTCTGGGGAAGTAGTTGTCTGAGTAATACTGGCCACACTGTGTTTTTTGTTTTTGTTTTCTTTAGTTTTCAGATCTTTTCCCATTAAGCCCCGTAGCCTGATTCCAAGGCGATCCTGGCTGGCGGCGGCACTGAACGCCGAGTTCCTCTTCGTGTTTTTTGGCCTCTGGGGATGGCAGGGGAAGCTCCCCTCGAAGCATTAAAATTGCTTTGTTCTCTCCCGCAGTGGCCAAGGGGCTACGCTTTCCAGAGTAGCCGTGAGAGCTTTATCTCAGCGCGAGCCTTCCGTAGACGCCCGCCGATGTTACGGTTCCTGTACGGTGTGCATCCTGGAGACGCTGTCACCCCGGTGGTGGAGGGGGGAGTGTGAGGGCGGGTGGGGTTTAGAGCTGATGAAGAACCTCACCGGCCCCGTCCTTCTCGGACCGAACTTCGGGGTGATTTCCGTCCGTGGACGTTGGTCAGGTTTGGGATGTCGGTTCCACGTGTATCAGCTCACACGCGTGTGCCTCCTAATTCCCGACTCGAACGCTAGGCTTCCGAAGCGGAGAGTGACATTGTCCTCCCTTGTCCTGCAGCTAGAATTTCCGGGCTCAAAGTTGAGCGAGAGCCACCCAGCATCCTATGTGACTCTCCCAAAGGCGATTGGTTTGGGACTGAGTGGCGTGAGGGCAGGAAGGCAACGCCTAGCCCGTGAGAGCCACTTCTTGGGCAGCCCCGGCTGAGCCCTGGCCAAGTGCCTCCCGTGGAAGAAGACTGTCTGTGTTCAGGGGACCTGGCGGGTGGGACCCCAGGAGAGGGAGGAACTTCCTGCCCGCCGGTGTTTTCTTTGGCTGCACAGGCCCCTGGACAGCTTGAATGGCGGGCCTTGTGCTTTTGATTTCCATGTTTTTATGCTTTTTGGTTCACTGAAGAAGTCCACATGTCAAAGGCATGAGCCCTTGCTTGCAAAAAAAAAACAAAAACAAAAAAAAAAACCCATTCAAGTGGAGGAAAAAAGTTCCCTCCACTTTATTCCCTTCCTCAGATAATACCACCGTCATTGGCCTGTGTCTTTCTAGACTTTCATCAGTGCACGCATCATGAGCACGTATTTGTACACGTTGGTACGTACTTGTTACGTATAGTGAGCCAAGCTATGTGTAAATATTCCGCAGTTTGCTTTTCACTTCCTGCGTACCTCTTGGAAAAAGTTTCCCTATCAGAACAGGTAGATCTATCTGGTCTTTGTTGTTGGTTTCACTGCTGCATGGCTTTCCTTCCAGTGGCTTATTTCCCTGTTTCTCTATTGACGGCTGATTTTCTCTGTCGCGGAGTAACCGAGCAGTGAACGTCCTGGCACGTGCCTCTCGGCGTCCAGGCACCAACGCCTCCGCCGGGTGGATTTTCAGGATAGAAGCCTCTAGACCGCGAAGTCTGTTCAGCTAGAGTTTTGACAGTTACCGCCGAATTGGCTTTCTGAAAAGCTCTAGCATTCATATGGCCACCAACGGCATGACAGTGACCGCTCCCCCCACATCCACACCAGTTGAGTGTCGTGTTATGTTGTTGTTAATCTGATGGGTTTGATTTACGTGTCTCAGGCTGCCGATAGGGTTGAGTTAGGGATGCGATGCATTTTGAAACCTGTGACGGTTTCCGGAGCCTGGGGGGTTGTAGACCTGGGCTCTGCCATTTGCTGGCTGGGGACCTTGTGCGTTACTTCACCTCTGAGTCAGGGGTCAGATGTAGTTTGCCTCCTGGCACGACCACAAAGCGCAAAGGTGATTACATTTGTGTGGAAATACCCTGGATGTGCCTGGTTTCTTACTTGAATCTGACCACTGCCTTGAGAAACAGACTGAGACCGTGCTTTTGTTCCCACAGATAAGGAAACGGAGGCACAGCAAAGATCGGCAACTTGCCGGGGTTTACACGGCTTGTGGCCGTGGTGGGCCGGCACCCCAGCCCCGAGTTGGGGTATCCACTTCTAGAGAGGCATAGGACATCGAGTGGGAGCCCTCCCTCCCATCCGATGCGGGGCTCGAACTCACGAACCGTGAGATCATGACCTGAGCCGAAGTCGGACACTCAGCCGACTGAGCCGCCCAGGCGCCCCAACTTTTTCTTTTTTTTAAACAAAGAGAATATTCGTGTATTATGTGTTTAATTAAACATCAGTAACGAACCCACAACTTTCCCCAGAGAATGGCCCAATGAATTAGAGACACAAATGGCAGAGGAGCCCTGTGGATTGAGGTTGCTGGGAGAGGTCCAGGGAAGGAAGCGAGACTCGTCCCTTCGTCCCCGCGGCAGGCAGGAGTGGACAAGAGGCGTTCGGCCGGACGGCGTGATCGTGAATTACCGAGTGCCGGGCAGTATTCAGGCCATCTTTGTAAATGTCCTCTTGTTTGGTCCTGGGGAATTCTGTGACACTTCTCGTTCTCATCACCAACAGTTAGGGAAACAGAAGCTTCGGAGAGCAATTTGCCCCAGCTGACCTTGCCTGGTGCGTGTGTGTGTGTGTGTGTGTGTGTGTGTGCGTGTGCATGCACGCGCGTGAAAATGTCCTGGAAGAAAACTCCAGGAGAATGGGGACACTTGTATCCACTGCCTAGAACTGACCCTGGCATGCGCGGTCGTCCCAAGTTTGAATGGGTGAGGAATGCACGGTCAAGGTCCCTAAGGGTACATTTCCGGGTGTCTCTGGTCCAACGGCGAAGGCCCAGCGGTGGGAAGGGCTCGTCTGCTGGGCCACCGTGTGTGTTGCTGGGCCCCTTAGCCTTCTTCACATCCCAGAGGGGAGCTGAGTCCCCTCTGCTGTCTTTAGTTTGGTTTTCTGGTTGGGATCGGTCTCAGGTGCTTTGTGCACGAATTTTTCCAGCTGAGGCTGAAGGCTTCCCCCGTGTGTATTTCCATCTCGGTAAATGACGCCTCCATTTCCCCGAGTGCAGAGCTGAGAATCTTGGGTCATGCCTGATATGGTCTATCAGCAGATGCTATTGGCTTTATCTTCAAAACCTAGCTGTGTTTCAACTCCTCAACATCACCACGAAAGCCTTCTCCATCCGCTGCTTGGACTGGTGCAGTAGTCTCCTCTCTGGTCTCCGTAGACAGCCAGAGGGATCCTGACGAAACAGTCAGCAGACCATACGTCCCCTCGCTGACAACCCTGCAAGGTTCCCTGTGTTACTCTGAGTGAAGACCGAGGTCCTCTCGGTGGCCCAGAGGCCCCTGCAGTCTGGCCCTCCTTCCCTCTCTCACCTCACCCGCTCTTGGCCCCTCAGCTCACCTGCCTTGCACATCTCCTGGATGTCCTCGAGCCTGCCAAGCCTGGTGCCACCACAGAGTCTCTGGCTTGCGCTCCTCTCTGTCCAGAAGGCTCACTCTGAGATATCTGTGTAGCTCGCCCCGCACGTCCCCGAAGGTAGCCTCCGTTATGCTGTGTGTTTATTTGTGTGTCCTCTTTTGCCCTCATGAGCGTGGACGTCTGCTGGGGCAGGGGCCGCGTTGTCGCTCCCACGGCAGTGTCCCCGAGGGCCAGAGCGGCGGTGGGTTCGTGGTACGGTGGGTGACGGAGAGGTGGTCAGGGCCGTGAGGTTGGGGTGTTTCCTCGCCCTCTCCCCTCGCCCGGGACTTGGACCCAGACTCTAGTTTGCTCCTTCTGCCCTCAGCGAGAGCCACCCGGAGAGCCTCAGGAACGCCGTGCCCTGCCCCTGGGTGGCCTTGTGCCCTTTGGCAAATGTCCTCTGCCCATCAGTTAAAAGGTGGGGGGGTGATGACAGGCAGTGAGTGTATTTGGCACACGCCATTTGAAGTGTGCACGTATTAAATCATTTCGTTTCGCGTCCGAACAGCGACTGTTGCCTCTGGTTCCTGAGGGAAAGAGAAGCACAGAGGCGTGAAGTCCCTTGCCGCAGGTCACACGGCTGAAATGGCAGAACCAGGATTTCAGTCCAGAGGGCCTCCGGCCCGGAGGCCCGGCCTCCCTGCTGTCTGTATTGACTGCTGTCAATATTTCGCGGTAGGGCAGGCCCCTCCCGGATTCCCCGCTTGGGTCGACCTCGCCTTTGCCTGCGCGGCCGGTGGGCAGCGGGGTCCCCTCCGGCCTTCCTCCTTATCAGCACCTCCCCCGAACTGTCGGTACAGGGCGCCTCGTGGCTATCTTTGCAGGCCGGTCTGATGGAGCGGGCTGTGTTCTAGAATCACAGATGCCCAGGCCGGCTGGGGAGGGCGGCCCGTCTGGTGCCCGTCGTTCCAGCAACCCTCAGGGTGGGCTCGTGCCTCTGCCCCGGGGTCTGCTGGGCCAGCCCCGCCCGCCGGCCAGCGCCCCCTCCGGAGCTCCGGGAGGCCGCAGGTCAGTCTTGGAGGGCATCGTGGTGTCACAGGCTGACCGCTCCTGGGCTGTTTCCTGCAGGCCCCCCGGTGCACCTGGCCGCGTGCGGCAAAGCGGTGGAATTGATCTGTGGTGGCCGATGGCGGGCGCCCGGGGTGGCTGGGATCGCAGGTGCTCGCGGGGTCTGCCCTGTTTTGCTTCCTCTTTCCCACAGCGGAACTCGGTTTCTCTCCCTGCGCACGAGAGACCTTCTTACTCCATGGTGACAGCTGGAAACCGGGGGCTATTTTGAGTCTCGCGGAGTCTGGTTTATTTTTGTTTTCCGCTCTGGCTTCACGAGTGTGTGTGTGTGTGTGTGTGTGTGTGTGTGTGTGTGTGTGTGCGCGCGCGCGTGCGCGCGCACGCGCAAATGCTGGCGTGTGCGTGCGTGCGCTGATGGCACACGCGTGACTGGTGATGCGCGAACACGCGTTGGCATGTGCAGCCCGTCCCGGAGCACGTGGGTCAACAGGGATCGCGGTGTCGCCGTGTTGGCATAGATGTGCGCGCGTGTGTTGACGTGTGCGCGCATGGGGAGGCGTGGCACGCGCGGCCCTCACGCATCCGCACGTGTGCACATCGTCGCGGTCGCGTCGTCCGTATCGCGACGCGTGCGGGCACACTCGCGCACGCATGTTAACGCGTGTCCGCGCGTGCTGGGTGCACGCATACGCGTGTGGCCGCGCGTCCCGCCGCAGTCCGGCCTCCCCTCGGCCTGGCACCAGGGGCGTGTTCCGCGGGCCTCGCTCTTCCGGTTCCGTGAAATGTTCCCCGTCCCTTCCTGGAATGACTAACACCTGCCAATACCTGCACCCAGTGAGTCAGTGTGATTAGCCAGAACGTGGTTACGTGCAGTTACCTGGAACCGCCTTGTGCCGGCCTTCGTCGGGCACAGCAAACGAGGCAGAGGCCAGTCCCGAGTGGGTGTCGAAGGCGTGCTCCGTCACGTCTCCCTGGGGCACGTCCTGGTCGCCCCGGAGACCCCGCACGAGCGCGTCTGCTCCATCAAAGTCTGTGGGTCGACCTGCTGTCCTGGGTCAGCGGCACAGAGGCCCCGGGCTCTTTGGCCACCCCCAGGGCTGGTTTCCGGCACGAGGCTGCCGCGGACAGGCTTGGGGTTCCCAGTCGCGGAGGAGTTGGTCCCCCTGCCCTTTGCCACAGAGATCTAGTCGCTTTGGCCCCGTAAACATGTTTATGGTGCAGAGAATTCAGTCGTACGGTTAGGGCCAAAAAAAAAAAAAAAAAAAAAAACACCCGAGAAACAAAAGAAGTTCTTTCCCGTACCTCGTTTTCCCTTGTCAAACGTGACCTTGGCCTCCACCGGCCCTGGGAATGGCTGGCAGGGGCAGAATCGCAAAGAGGAACAAAACAGTCCGTTCTTGGCCTTGGAGCTTTACAGGGCTCGGCAGCTGGCGATCATGGGGCGTCCCAGATGCTTCTGGTCCTGACGTGAAGCCGCTCGGCCTGCCCAGAACCTCCCTGAACCCAGAGGTCCGGGACCCTGGTGGTCCGAGGCCTGGCTGTCAGTCTCTTGCCCCTTCCCCTCCCCCGCCCCATGTCTTCCTGTCCCTGCTGGGGAGGGGGAAGGAACAGGAGTGGCCCGACCCTTGTTTGCTTCCTGGCATTTTGGGCGAAGTTCCTTCCACCTTTTCTGGAAGCTCCCAGAAGGACTCTTAAGACACTTGAAATGTCTGTTCCCTTACCTCCTGGCCAGCTGCTCCTTTGTCTTATGTGTTGGGGCCTCGGCCAGTCTCAAGCAGTGAGGGGCGTCTTTGTCCTGACTGCTGATACCCCACGCCCAGACCTTTCTCCCGAATTCCAGCCTCCGGCAGCCAGGGGCCAACCGCGGATCTCAGTTCGGGTGGCCAGAGGCTGCTTGCACTACCCCGGGGGGGGGGGGTGCCCCCACCCCCCGGCCTCAGGCCTCCGGCCGTACCCCCGTCTCTGTTGGTGGTTTTTCTCTCCCACGGCCGTCCAGGCCGAGAGCCTGAGCCCCAGCCTGGCTTCCCCCTTCTCTCTCTTACTTCCTACATTGAACCAGCGGGACGGTTATAGTTTCATCTTCACGATACGTCCGGGATCCCACCGCTTCTCGCCGTGCCTGTGGCCACCGCCGCGGTCCAAGGCTCCGTCGCGTCTCCCTGTCTCTGCCTTTGCTCCCCGGCCGGGTTTGCTCCATGCAGCGGCCACACGGAGCCTCTGAAATCAGCAGCCGGACCACCGTTCTCTGTTCCAACCCCCCCCCCCCCTGCAGGGGGCCTGGCTCATCCCCCTCCCCCCCACCTCCCTTGTTTGAATTTGCCAGCCCCTTCCCCATCCCCTGTGCTCCGGTCCCTCCTTCCCCTGCGATCACTTCTGGAGCCCTGTCACCCCGTGAGATGCCGCACCACGCACCTGTGCGTCCTGCGTGCTGTTTATTGTCTGTGTCTCCCCAGGAAACCGTGGGGCCCGTGAGGGCAGGGACCTTGGTTTTGTTTTTTGCTGTGTCCCCAGCACCTGGAATGATGCCTAGCACGTAATCACAGGTTCTCAAGTATTTACTGAATGGGGGTTTGGAAGACAAGGGTGGTTCACAGGGCGGTTTGCGACCAGTGGCGGGTGGTGCTCCCGTGCGGGGACGTGGGGTCGGCTGCCCTTCCCCCCTGCACGGCCCCTGCTGTAGCCCGAGCTGCCCCTGCCTCCTCACCGCGCCGCCCGCCCCTGCCTGTCTGTCCACCCTGCGGGCCGCTCTTTCTGCTGCGGCCAGAATGCCCTTCGGAAAATGCAAGTTGGATCATTTCACTGCCCTGATTAAAAACAAAACTTCTCGGGGGTGGTAGGAAGCCTGTCTGTCCCCACGGTGGCGCTTCTTCGGGGCCCCTGCCTGCTCCGACTCTCAGACTTCTTGCCCTTCTTTGCTTTTCCTGCAGGGCACTGTGTTCTTTCCTGCCCCTGGGCCTTTGCATGTGCTTTTGTGTTTCAGCTCGAACGCGACCTCTCGAAGAAGATACCCCCTGACCACCAGCCCTCCCCGTGAGCCCCACTCCCACCGCGTCCCCCGTCTGCGTTCGAGCCACCCGTGTCATTCCCTTCCGGGCCTCTGCCATTCTCCCAAGTTACAGTGTTCATTTGCCTGAGGTTCCGTGAGGCGGGGACCTCGTCTGTCTTGTTCTTGACCGTATCCCACGGCTGGGGACCCTGGTCCAGGGCGGGGACCTGGCTGGCACGGGACTTTGGGCTGAGTCAGGGAAGGGATCCTACTGGGGGTCCTCAAAAGCCTGGGCTTTGGAGCCTGACTCCTTAGATTCCGGTACCTTCTCCTCCACTCCTTTCTGTGCGACCGTGGCGAGCGACTTAACCTTGCGGTCCCTCACTTTCCCCAGGCCCGCCTCTGAGGGCTGTGCCACAGACAGTGCTGTGGAAAAGCCCTTATTAGCACAGTGCCTGGCACAGAGGAGCCCGGAGGAGCCACCGGGAGCCTGGTCTCTGAGATGCGTTCGTGGATTCAGGCGGGGGCCCTGGGACTTCTCTCTCATTCCAGTGACTGGGTGTCTCCCTTGGCCGATGTCTTCTGGTTGACCCCTTCTCCGTCCCAACACGACGACGGAGTGGCCAGGAGGGACACAGATTTACAAAGAGGTCATCAGGGCTGTCTGTGAGCGGCGGGTAACCACACGGCACCTGTCCCGGCATCGTGGCCCCAGCGGGCGGCTCGCATGGCGGGGGGGGGGGCGGGGGGCTCCCTTCCTGCTGCATTTAAGCAGAAGTTGAGCGTTAAAGTGGAACCATTTGCGTGTCGTCTCTGGTCCTCACCCGCAGAAACTGTGTGAGGCGGGAGGGGAAGCGCCAGGCCCGTTCTGCTGCTGATTTTACTTTGAAGGGACCGGAGGCGTGGCTCACGGGCACTGTCACTGTCGTGCAGAGTCACGTGCCTGCACCCAGTGAGCCACCTGAGGGTGCAGGGAGAGGGCAGGGAGGGAAGCTTTGCTGGCCCTACCCTTCTTCCTGCGGGTCCCACAACGGGGCACCTGGTAGGCTGCATGCAGCCCCAGAGTTCAAGGTGGATGTCTTTGCTGTGTGCATCCCTCTCACTCACCAGCAGCTTTGTCGGGGGCTCGGGATTGGTCTCCTGCACTATGGGGGGGGGGCTGGAGTGGGGGAGAGCGGCTGCTTTGCAGAGGTCTCCCAAGGGAACCTTGTGGAGGGACCTTTAAGGGTAACCAGAGACTTTTCCCGGTGGCTTGGATCACGTGCGCATCCCTGGAGCTGGGGAAGGAGTTTCCTTTTTCCCCAAACCGCAGGGAGCGGGGTGGGCAGGTGGTGCCCTAAATGAAAAGGAGGCCGGGTAGGGAGTAGGGGACCTGGAAGATGGGGACGCGTTAGCAGAAGGAGGAAAAGGAGACAGGCAGCAAAAAATGGTTGAAGGGCCCTTTGCCCCAGAATAGCCCCCCCTGCCCCCACTTCATCTCGTTGCCTCAGTGACATTGGCTGTTACAGTGTTAGAGATTATTTCGTTTGGCTCCACCTAAGACCTCTTGAGGAGGCGGTAGCTTATCAGCTAATTGTTTGTATCGGGGAAGGTTTCATAATCTCCCGGATCGTTAGATCTGGAACTTGGGTTTTACTCAATTGCACGTTTTTTATTTCTCCTTCGGGGAAAACCAAATCCAGAGGGAGCACGGATTTACGTAGAGCCACGGAGCAAATTGGCAGCGAGGGCTGCCGGCGGGGCCGATGGCCCCCGGTGAGCAGAGGAGGGGGGTGCTGGGTGGAGGCCAGCTGGGCCGGGGGAGCAGGGCCAGGGGGAGGCCCGACGGTTGCAGGAGCGAGGCCGTATAAACTGGGAGAGACGTCAGAGCTGGAATGTGCCGAAGTTCAGACGGCCTGCCCCACAGGTGGGCGTCTCCCCGGGCGTGCGCCAGATGGAGGGTGGCGAGCGCAGGATGAGCCCGGGACCCTGTGGCCTGTGTCGCCGTCTGCCCGCGTCCGTCAGAGGGGTGGTGGGTGTGAAAGCCGTGTAGCCAGCAGGGATATTCCGCAGCGTGGCCGGGCGCATCTGTCAGCGGCAACGTCCAGAGGAGTGACTGGCAACCTCCTGGCCCTTGCCCCGAGCCCTGGGGCACACGCTTCTTGAGCCAGGACAGTGTGGGGGTGTGCGTGGGAGGGGCCTGCCTGGGCGGCCAGGCCCGGGGGGACCTCCGGGAGCATCTCTGACGGAGTGCCCTGCGTGCCCACACGGTCACCTTCCATCTGGGTGAGAGGCCGAGTGCGGTGTGGGGGCTGGGAGGTGGCACCCGGGCCGCCAAGGCCAGTCAAGGTCGGTTCTCAAATCCCCAGCCCTTGGCCAGGGTTTTGGCGTCCAGGAGCTTAGGTGGGCCCAAGAGCGTGGACTCTGGAGCCAGACGGTCCGGGTTCAGATCCTGCCCTTCCCCCAGCGGTGTGCCTTTGGGCAAGCGACTCAACCGCTCTGTGCCCTGCTTCCTCCTCTGTGAAGTGGAGTCTAAAGTATCTTCTCTCCGGGGCTCTTCAACACTGGAGGAGCACTTAGGATAACAGCCTGGCAAGTGTTACATGAGTGTTTGCTCTTGCCTCCCTCTAAACCTTATAGACACGTGCCTAGGGGATCAGACTGCCTTGATTTCCCCTGAGTGGGGCCGTGCCGTTTTCCTGCGTCTTGCTGTTCTCACTCGGTCGTCGCTCTCTTTTCTAAACCTCCCCGGCTCACCTGGGTCGCTCTCGCCGGTCTGTCTGGAGGACTGGGAAGGTTCCGGAGCGTGGACGTCCCAGCGGGCCCCACAAAGGGGCCGTTCGGCCTCGTGAAACAACCACACCGCGGTCCGTGCGCCCTGTTCCCGGCCGAGGTTTTGCTTGGAGAAACTGCCAGGACCGTGCGGGGGGACGGGCCTGAGCCCTGTCCCCAGCTCCCCTGAAGGCTTACAGTTTGTCCTCGAGGGGACCAGACCAGCACTTTTGGCAGCTTGCCCCTCGGTTTGGATTTGTCTGATCGTTTCCTCATGAGCGCGCATTCTCTTCCGACAGATTTTGTCGTGTAGCAACACAAAAGCGGCCTTGTGTGAATCAGATGGGAGTAGGGCGCTTCTGGCCGAGCTGGGATGGGCGTCTCGACCACCCCCCCTCCCCTCCCCGCCTCCGGATTAACCCCAGAACTGCGGACGGACGGGTGACTGCCCGCGGGACGGCCGGATGGTCGCCTCCTCCTGTTCTGGGCTGGAGAGCGGGACGCTGGGGTGGGGGATGGGGGCTCCCCTCTGTTCTGGAGCCCCCCCTCCCCCAGCCCGCTGAGTCCTGCGGGAATCTCGTGCCCCATCAGCCCGGCCCCATCTGGCCTGTTGGCCGGCGGTGGAGGTCATGGGCGTTACTCGGCAGAGAGCCGACCGCAGCCGGAATCCCTTGGCAGCTTCGAGAGCCTCTCCGGTCCCCGGGACTTCCTTCGACTGCGCGTTCCCAGGCTTCGTGGATTCCACCCCTCAAAGCCTCCTGCTTCCTCGTGTCAGCCCCGGAGACTTTGATTTCTTTCTGCTGTGAAATAGCGTGCGCTTCAAGGAAAGTGCCGGAGACACACGCGGTTAAGCAGACACCGAAAACGAACACGTGTGTGATCACCCCCAGACGGAAAAGCGGGACCTCGGACGCCCTCCAGAAGCCCCCGGCGGACGAAACTGGGCTCGTTGCCGGCCTGCCGTGCTTTTTATTCTGCTCCCCTAAGCACGACGCTCGGTTGCCTCTGATTCCGAACTCTGCCCGAAATCAGTCATACTGCCGTGGCCTGGATGTCTGTTTTCCCCAAACTCCTGTGTCGCAAACCTCGCGCCCAGAATGCTGGTGGGAGCGGGGGCCTCTGGGAGGTGACCGGAGGTGAGGGTGGGGCCTTTAGGAAAGTGTTAGTGCCCTCGTCAAGAGTCCCCAGAGAGCTCACTTGCCACTTCGGCCACGCGAGGACACAGCAGAAAGGGCTCTCGCCTGCCCACGCCGGCACCCGGATCTCGGACCGGCAGCCTCCAGACGGTGAGAGACGCGTGTCCGTCGTTCGTAAGCTGGGGCGTTGTGTCCTCGCAGCCCGGATGGACTAAGGCAGAAACGGTACCCGGAGTGGGTTGCTGGTGTATAAACACGCCTACAACCGGGGAAGCGGCTTTGGAACTGGGTAGCGAGCAGAGTCTGGGAGAGTTTGGGGTGCACGCCGGAGGGAGCCCCCACTGCCACGAACGGACGGTTCCGGTCAGTGCTGGTGAGGGCTCAGAAGGAGAAGAGGGGAGGGAGCCCCCGTCTTTTTGCCCAGCTCTCCCCCCCCCCCCCCGGGGCCTGGTTCGAAGCTGGAGGAAGGGCGATCCTTGGTCTAAAGCAGCTGCATTGCGTTTGCGTCCTCGTGTCGTGTGGAAGGCGGAGCTGGTGGTGGGTGAGGAAACTGGGTACCTGGGAGGGCCGGGGCGGGGCGGGGGGGGGTCTGTAAGCGCAGCATGGAAGGCGTGGCTTGTGTGAGCCCCTACAGGAGAGCGAGCGCAGAGAAATGACACAGGGACCGTTCCTCAAAGGGAAGTAGAAGGTAAACATTTGGAAACGTCTCGGCCTCCCCGTACTGGAAACGAGAGAGCCAAGGAGGAGAAGGCCACGGGTGTGGCCAGTGGCCGTTTGATAAGGAGATACGTGTGGGTGTGAACCCCACTTCGTTCGCCCCGTGGGAAGGTAGCCAGCCTGACCCGAAAGGGAAGGACGGGGCAGTGGGGGAAGGCGGCTGGCACCCTTAGGTTTTAGGGCCCTGCAGGGGCACGTGCGTCGATCCTTCGGACACGGGAAGGACCCCAGGAAGGACCGGAGGTCCTCAGGTCTCCCTCCTCGGGGCGGGGCGCCACCTGGGTTTCAGCAGGCCCGGCTGGCTTCTGCCCCAGGAGCTGTGGGCGCGCACCCCGGGCAGAGGGCGGCCGCCAGGTGAGGCGGCCGCCCACGCCCTGTTGGGGTGACGCCTGGCAGAGCCGTGCGGACGGGGCAGCCCCGGACCCCAGGCGGGTGGAGCCAGGGGCGCGCGTCTCGACCCGGGAGAACCGCCGAGTGGGCCGTGCCCAGAGAGCGTGGGGGGACCCCGACCCCAGCCACGGTGGGTCGGGGAGGCAGGACGGCGGCCGAGGGGGCCTCTTCTTGAGGCTCGGGGCCCAGGGTTCTTTGCCGCGTTGGGTTTTGGGTTCCCCTTCGACCTGTTGCCCCCTTTCCCCCTTTCGGAACGGGAGTGTCAGGTGGGATGTCACAAGCCCTTGACGGCTGTGATTTCACAGGTGCACAGCTGGAGTCTCAGTGATGCCTGATTTCGACATGTAATTGTTTTTAAATTTTTGGGGCGCCTGGGTGGCGCAGTCGGTTGAGCGTCCGACTTCAGCCAGGTCACGATCTCGCGGTCCGTGAGTTCGAGCCCCGCGTCGGGCTCTGTGCTGACGGCTCAGAGCCTGGAGCCTGCTTCAGATTCTGTGTCTCCCTCTCTCTCTCTCTCTGCCCCTCCCCCGTTCATGCTCTGTCTCTCTCTGTCCCAAAAATAAATAAAAACGTTGAAAAAAAAAATTTAAATTTTTAATTATTTTTTTGAGAGAGAGAGAGCAGGGGAAGCAGAGAGAGAGAGAGAGAGAAACCCAAGTAGGCTCCTCACTCAGCACAGAGCCGGACGTGGGGCTCGATCCCACAACCGTGAGATTGTGACCTGGGTCGAAATCAAGAGTCAGACGCTCAACCGACCGAACCACCCGGGCACCCCCCTGATTCAGATACTTAGATGGGGCTTTGGGCTCAGACTGGTGGGTGGATGCCACGTGAGAAGGGCGTAGATTTGGGGCGCCAGGGTCGCAATGCTGTGGTCGGCATGTTCGTCGGCCCCCCTCCCCCCTCCCCCTCCAAATTTGTACATTGAAAACCTGATGCCCAGGGTGATGGTGCTGGAGGTGATTTGATCACGAGGGCAGAGCCATGAGGTGCCACGGATGGGATTGGTGCCTTTAAAAAAGAGACCCCAGGGGCGCCTGGGTGGCTCAGTCGGTTAAGCGTCCGACTTCAGCTCAGGTCACGATCTCGCGGTCCGGGAGTTCGAGCCCCGCGTCAGGCTCTGGGCTGACGGCTCGGAGCCTGGAGCCTGTTTCCGATTCTGTGTCTCCCTCTCTCTCTGCCCCTCCCCCGTTCATGCTCTGTCCCTCTCTGTCCCAAAAATAAATAAACGTTAAAAAAAAAAAAAAAAGAGACCCCAGGGAGTTCCCTGCCGCTTCACAGGGGGGCTCTTCCCCGACCACAGTGACGCCCTCAGACTTCCAGGCTCCCTACTCCGAGAAGCGAGTGTCTGTTGTCTGTAAGCCACCTGGCTGTGGCGTTTTGTGACAGCAGCCTCGCCCAGGCGCACCGAGACACACATAGGTATTTTTCTTTTTTTTGGTCGGCTTTTCTTCTCATTATGTTTGTGAGATCTGACCTTTTTTTTTCTTTTTTTTTTAAAAATTTTTTCTTTATTCTCGAGACAGAGAGACAGAGCATGAGCGGGGGAGGAGCAGTGAGAGGGAGGGAGACACAGAGTCCGAAGCAGGCTCCAGGCTCCGAGCCGTCAGCCCAGAGCCCGACGCGGGGCTCGAACTCACGAGCCGTGAGAGTGTGACCTGGGCCGAAGTCGGACGCTTAACAGGCTGAGCCCCCCGGGCGCCCCGGGATATGCCCTTGTGGTTGCAAGAAGCCACACTCCCTTTTTCGCGGCCGTGTAATATTCCACGAGACCATCCTGGGGTGTCGGTCTACTCGTGGCGGCCGTGAGTCCCTGCGGTGCTGGGTCGTGCACGCTCGCGGCCCCCGCCCCCAGGGTGTACACACCGAGGTCGCTGAGGGTCCAGGTGTGTGCAGCCTCAGTTTTGCCCGGACGTGCCGCGCTCATTTCCGGAGCGATTGCACCAGCTGTCACGCCCTCGTTAATTTTTTACTTAATAATTTATGGAGGCGAAATTCACATAACGTGTAATTAGTCACTTCATTTATTAAAAAATTTTTTTTTAATTTGAGAGAGAGAGAGAGAGAGAGAGCGAGCATGTGCACAGGAAGAGAGGTGCAGAGGGAGAGAGAGAGCCTTCCAAGCAGGCTACGTGCTTAGTGCAGGGCCGGACACGGGGCCGAATCCCACGACCCTGGGATCATGACCCTGGGATCCCATGACCCTGGGATCGTGTGCAGCAATCAAGAATCGGACGTTCAAGCGACTGAGCCACCCAGACGCCCCCGATTAGTCGCTTTAAAGTGATCCATTCGGTGGCATTTAGTACCTTCACGGAGTTGTGCGGCCGTGACCTCTGTCGGCTTCTAGAACATTTCCATCCCTCCAAAGGGAAGCCTGCTCCCCCTGGGCCGTCACTCCCCGTTCTCTCCCCCCAGCCCCTGGAGCCACCAGTCCGCTTTCTGTGTCCACGGACTTGCCCACGTGCGTGTGTGGGGATGTGCGCGTGACCATGCATCCGCGGGAGAGCGTGTGCACTCGTACATAGTCACGCGTAGCGCTGGGCGTCCGCACGCACGGCAGGGGTCAGGAGCACGCTTCTGGAGCCAGGCAGGAGGTGAGGGTTCAAATCCTGGCTCTGCCTCCGGTTCTCGGGGCCTCTGCCGGGACGTGCGGGGTCGTGGGGCGACGGGAGCCAGCTTCCTTAGCTGTGCCTCGCGGTCCCTCCCACGGCCACACCAGCGCCCCCTCCCTCCAGGCCTTCTCCGGTGGCTGTGGTTGCAACAGCTCTGTTTTGATTGGCATCTGTGACTTGCAAGGTTGACTTGCCTTGCTTTTGTGCGTCAGTGGGCGTGCAGAGTCCGAGGCTCAGAGTTTGAGGGGCCTGTTGGGGAGGGGGGTCATGCAGCAAACTGGGGCTCGGGCTCGGTTTAATCAGAAGTCTGGGGCCCCTGGCGGCGCCCGGGTGGCTCGCTGGGTTAAGCGCCTGACCCTGGGTTTCGGCTCGGGTCGTGACGTCGCGTTTTCGTGAGTTCGAGCCCCGCGTCGGGCTCTGTGCTGACAGCGAGGAGCCCGCTGGTGATTCTCCCTCTCTCTCTCTGCCCCTCCCCTGCTTGCGCTCTCTCTGTTCCTGTCAAAATAAATCAACAACAACAGCAAGTCTCGGGCCCCTGATGACTAAGGGCAGCTAACCCTGGAGTGGCAGAGAACGTGAGGTTCTTCTCCGGTGGGAGCTCTGAGCGCGAGGTCGGCGTGTATCCAGGACGGGGAGAGAATGTGGGTGACCCCCCCCTTACCCCCCATCCCCCCTCGCCTCCCCAAACCAGCTTGGGCGTTCCTTGCCTGCTGATAATGCTGTGCACCTGTGTATGGGTGTATTTATTTTCTAGCGCCTTTGTTCCTACACGGCCGTCCCCTCCGTGTCTCTGTGTCCTTTCCTCTTCTTTCAAGGGCACCTGTCATTGGATTTAGGGCCCCCCCAATCCAGGACGACCTCATCTCCAGACCCTCAACTTGATTCCACCTGCAAAGACGCTATTTCCAAAGAAGGTCACGTTCTGAGGTTCCGGCCGGACGTGAATGCGGGGGCGGGGGGAACACCATTTATTTACCCCACTGCAGTGTGTGTGTGCCCGAGGCCCCAGACCTGCAGATGCCCAGTTCACAGGCAGCCCCTGGGTCTCGGGTTCTCTGGGAACTCGATTTTCCCCTGAAAGCCACTTTCCACCCGTGCGGTGGGGGTGATTTTGTCAGCTCGCGTGGCCCCCGACGGTCATGTTCCTCGCGACAGCTGGACTGGCCGTGCCCTGCAGGGCCCACGCTTGCCCAGAAAGCCCCTGCTGGCATCGGAAAGAAGATAGAGAAAGAAGCGAATTTAAAAAGAAGGGGACGATTAAAAACGAAGCGAAAGCGTACAAAACACCGGCACAGCCTCAAAACGAAGGCACGACGTGCAAGCCGCCACTCCCAGGGCCGACGGTGGGTCCTCGCTGCCTCGGGTCCTTGCTGACTCGGGTCAGTAGTTGCTTCCTGCAAAACAATGTTTGTGTCCCCAGGGACCGGCACATCCTCCCTCCTCTCTCTCTGCCCCTCCCCTGCTCGTGCTCTGTCTCTGTCTCTCTCTCAAAAGTAAATAAACATTAAAAAAAATAAAGCAACAGAAATACATTCTCTCACAGCTCTGGAGGCCGGAAGCCTGAAACCAAGGTGTTGGCTGGACCGCCTTCCCTCCCGAGGCTCTCAGGGAGGAGCCTGCCTCGTTCTCCTGGTGGCTCCGGGTGGCCCTTGGCTGGTGGCCACGTCACTCCAGCCTTTGCCTACCTTTCCACACTTTTTTGTAACTTCTCTTCTGTGACGAGGACGCTCGCCATTGGATTTAGGACCCACCCGCGTGACCCAGGGTAATCTCATTTTAAGATCCGTGATTGCCTCTGCAAAGACCTTTTCTTCCAAATAGGGTCACGTTAAGGTTCCAGGTGGACAGGTCTTCGGAGGGGCCCCCGTTCAAGTGGCTGCAGGGAGCCCGATGTTAACGGCAGCGGCGTCGATGGGGTGCCCCCTGTGAGCCAGGCTCCAAAGCCGCACAACAGCTTGTCACATCCTCACGACCCCTCAGGGGTGCGGTTATGCGTGTTTGCCAAGTGGAGGCACAGGGGCTCAGAGAGGTTGCCGGACCTGCCTGAGGTCACACAGCTGGTGGTGGGAATGGGCCGTCTACTTTTGTCCCAGGTTGTAGCCCAGCCGCTCACGGACCCGGACCCGGCTGGAGAGGTGTTTTATGGGGCCCACACGGCAGTCAAAAAACAATTATTTAAATAAATTGGTCGCCAGCGTTTAAAGATGGGCGGGTTTATACGGAAATCCAGGTTTCTGGACGCTCGTGGTAGTTAGTTGACGTCTGTTCTATAAGCAGCCTCACCTCGCCAGGACGATGCTTTCCGGCTGGTGGCCGCGGGCGAGTGACTTGGCTTCTCCGGGCCTCGGTTTCCTCATCCGTAAAATGGGGCTAGCAGTAGGCCCGGCCACGCAGGTGTTGCTTCGAGGGATAAACAGGTTGGTAAATAGGGTGCGGGTTTGCCCTGCCCCGCGCGTGTGCAACTGAGCAGTGGCTGCATCAGGCTGGCGTCGTTGTGATCAATTCCCAGGCTCTTTCTGGAATAAATTCAGAGGCCACCGGGGTCCCGGGTGCTGCAAGGGTTCCCAGAGGACATCCGGGCCATCGGGAGCCGCTGGGGGTTCTGATGCCGCCTAAGGTCTTAGGCGTGAGCCCCCTGCCTCCGTTTCCTCATCTGGGACAGCACCTTTCTGTCTCCCTGGGCAAGTATGGGGGGATTCAGAAAGTGGCCCCAATTCCTGGCCGTATGTGGGCAGTGACCTCAGATCCTCCTCGAGCCTCAGTTTCCCTAGCTGTGAGGTGGGATGGGGATGTGAGCTGTCGTGAGGACGGAGAGGCAGGGAGCAAAGTGCTCCCGGCGGGAGCCCGGAGATGGTGATGGGAGAGGCGGGCGATGCAGGGCGTGTCCACACGGCCCCGGGAGGTGGGAGCGGAGGGGCGGGGGCGGGGGGCCGGGAGGCTGTCCTTGGGGGGCAGCCTGGCCCTCAGCAGCCTCTCCCGCAAGACGCAAGGACTGACATTGCTGACCTCCACGCTCCCTTGTGGCCGGGGAGCGGAGATAAGTGTGGTGGGGCTGTCGGCCGTCACGGCCACTTGTGTGCTGGTCGGAAAGGAAGGAAGGCCGGGGTCTGGGACAGAGTCCAGCTGAGGCCCGAGGCGTCCTTCAACCCTGGGGGTCAGTGCCGGGAGGGGCTTCTTGAACCCTCTCGATGGTTTTGGACGTGACACCAAGCAGCTTTGCGTTTCTGCAGCTTCTCTGACTTTTCGGGGAGCTCCCACACTTGTGGTCGGTTGACCCGCCGCGGGGCAGGCTGGGAAAGTTCCGGGTGTCTCTGCCACGTGGTCAGGAGCGGCAGAGGGCCCCCTCTTCCAGCCGGGGGCGGGGGATGCTTTGCAATTCATCACCAGCTGCTCGCTTAGACACCCCGAAGGATTCGGGTGGTTGCAGTCCCCGTGGGCACGTGGGACAGGCGGGTGGAGAATCGGCTCCGGGCAGCCCGGCCCGAGGGAGCGGTACCGACGGGAGGGGGCCGGGCTCCCGGGTGGCCAGGAAGGTTGCTCGTTCCTTCAGGGTGCACCGTGTGCGGGGTGCTGTGCGGTGTGGGGGCTGCGGTTGTGGACGGAGCTGACCGGGCCCCACTCTCAACGTCTGACATCGTGGCGGGAGGGGTGGCCCGTGAGTAAGCAAATAGAGACACTCACGAAAGGCGTCCCAAGGGAGCAAGGTAGGGGAGTTGACATCGGAGACTGCCCGGGTGGTCAGGTGGGCCTTTCCGAGGAGGAAGGAGTCGGGTGCGGGAGTGGCTTCCCAGGCAGAGGGCACAGCACGTGCAAAGGCCCAGAGATGGGAAGTTGCTTCCTTAGTGGTGGGACAGCAAACAGGCCCGTGGGGCTGGGGCACGGGGGCGGGGGGGGGGGCGGAGGGGGCAGTGATGAGGCAGGCTGGGGCTTTGTAGGACACGATGGGGGGTTTAGATTTGGTTCTCTGTTCATTGGGATGCCTTTGGAAGACAGAAACAGATTCGAGATTTCTTCTGCAGGGGGAGTCACTGGGTTGTGCCGACGGGCTGTTCTAGGCGTGTGAGGGGAGGAGTCCAGGATAGCTCTCAGACTTTTCTGTTGGAGGGACTGTGAGTGCGGGGCTGTCTTCCAAAACAGAAAGACTGGGTTGAGGGGGTAGGGGCAACCAAGACCAGATGGAGAGCGTCGGCCTGCAATCCGGCCTCAAGTTCCTGGTGCGACAAAAATCAAATAAAATGGGCCAAGGACTTAATAGAGATTTCTCCGGAAAAAATGTACAAATGACCAAAAGCTTGGCATCACTGATCCCTAGGGGAATGCACATCAAAACCACAGAGATCCCACCTCCCGCCCATTGGGACGTGCTACCAAAAAAGCAGAGAGTAGCCAGTGTAGACGAGGATGCGGAGAAATCGGAACCCTGTGCGCTGTTGGTGGGGACGTGAAATGGTACAGCCACCGTGGAAAACAGTGCGGGGGCTCCTGAGAGAACCGAAGACAGCATTGCCCTGTGACCCAGCACCTCTGCCTGTGGGCCTGTCCCCCGAGGAGCTGAGAGCTGGGGCTTGGAGAGACACTCGCCCACCCGTGTCCACGGCATCGAGAGCCAAGGGGTGGGAACGCTCCGAGCGTCCATCGACAGAGGAAGGACAAAGGTGCAGTGGAAGATGATTCAGCCTTCAAAACAAGGGCAGCGCTGACCCCCGCTACGCCCGGGACGCAACTTGAGGACATTTGTGCTGCGTGATGAAAGGTGCCGGCCGCCCAAGGACAGATACGGGACGATCCCACGTGTGTGAGTCGCCCGGAGGAGTCGCGTCCACAGAGACGGCAAGGGGGGTGGTGGGAGGGGGCTGGGGGAGGGGACCGGGGGGTCAGTGTTTCAGGGGCAGCACGGAGTCTCCGATCAGGAGGATGAGAAAGCCCTGGAGGTCGACGGAGGGCCTGGTTACGCAACGACGTGAATGCGCTTCACGTCACCGAGACTCGTACCCTTCAACATGGCTGAGATGGTAAATTTTATGCTATTCACGCAAAAAATCGTGGTGGGGTTTAACCCGAGGGGGAGCGGGTTTGTAGCTGTGGCCAGATGGCCCAGCCCACCGGCCGTGGTCAGGTTACAACATGCTGAGCCTCTTGCAACAGCTGGAGCCTTTGAAGGAGACGGTCCTGAGCTCCTGATTCAAACCACTGTTACCCCATCTTATGAGGCCTTGGCAGGTCTCACCATGTGTGCTTGAATCGCGGCCAAGGCGGGCTGAAGGAAGGCTCATTTAGTAATAGTCCTTGGGACGCGTGGACACCGGCTGCCTTCTCCAGAGCACGTCCTGGGTCACTTTATTCTCTCTGCACACTGCGGCCGGGGAGGGGGCCGGGGTGGGGAGGACGGGGCTCGGCAGGCCAAACAGGTTCTGTGTCAACCCCCGGCCTGCCGCTGGGGCTCAGAAGCCGTCACCAGGGATGGCCCGCCCCTGAGCGGGTGAGGCCGTGTGCATGAAGCTTTATTTGCGGGCCTGGGATGGGGATTTTGTGTAAATTTCATGCGTCCTGAAACAGGGTTCTTTCTGCTTGCTTGCTTGCTTGCTTGCTTGCTTGCTTTTTCTTTCTTTCTTTCTTCCTTCCTTCCTTTTTCTTTCTTTCTTTCTTCCTTCCTTCCTTTTTCTTTCTTTCTTCCTTCCTTCCTTCCTTTTTCTTTCTTTCTCTTTCTTTCTTTCTTTCTTTCTTTTTCTTTCTTTCTTTCTTCCTTCCTTTTTCTTTCTTCCTTCCTTCCTTTCTTCATTCCTTCCTTCCTTTTTCTTTCTTTCTTCCTTCCTTCCTTTTTCTTTCTTTCTCTTTCTTTCTTTTTCTTTCTTTCTTCCTTCCTTCCTTTTTCTTTCTTTCTTCCTTCCTTCCTTCCTTTCTTTCTTCCTTCCTTCCTTTTTCTTTCTTTCTTCCTTCCTTCCTTCCTTTTTCTTTCTTTCTCTTTCTTTCTTTCTTCCTTCCTTTTTCTTTCTTTCTTTCTTCCTTCCTTTTTCTTTCTTTCTTCCTTCCTTCCTTCCTTCCTTTTTCTTTCTTTCTTCCTTCCTTCCTTCCTTTTTATTTCTTTCTCTTTCTTTCTTTCTTTCTTTCTTTTTCTTTCTTTCTTCCTTCCTTCCTTTCTTCATTCCTTCCTTCCTTTTTCTTTCTTTCTTCCTTCCTTCCTTCCTTTTTCTTTCTTTCTCTTTCTTTTTCTTTCTTTCTTTCTTCCTTCCTTTTTCTTTCTTCCTTCCTTCCTTCCTTCCTTTCTTCCTTCCTTCCTTTTTCTTTCTTTCTTCCTTCCTTCCTTCCTTTTTCTTTCTTTCTCTTTCTTTCTTTCTTTCTTTCTCTTTCTTTCTTTCTTTCTTTCTTTCTTTTTCTTTCTTTCTTCCTTCCTTCCTTTCTTTCTTCCTTCCTTCCTTCCTTTTTCTTTCTTTCTTCCTTCCTTCCTTCCTTTTTCTTTCTCTTTCTTTCTTTCTTTTTCTTTCTTTCTTTCTTCCTTCCTTTTTCTTTCTTTCTTCCTTCCTTCCTTCCTTCCTTTTTCTTTCTTTCTTCCTTCCTTCCTTCCTTTTTCTTTCTTTCTCTTTCTTTCTTTCTTTCTTTCTTTTTCTTTCTTTCTTCCTTCCTTCCTTTCTTCATTCCTTCCTTCCTTCCTTTTTCTTTCTTTCTTCCTTCCTTCCTTCCTTTTTCTTTCTTTCTCTTTCTTTCTTTCTTTTTTCTTTCTTTCTTCCTTCCTTTTTCTTTCTTCCTTCCTTCCTTCCTTCCTTTCTTCCTTCCTTCCTTTTTCTTTCTTTCTTCCTTCCTTCCTTCCTTTTTCTTTCTTTCTCTTTCTTTCTTTCTTTCTTTCTCTTTCTTTCTTTCTTCCTTCCTTTTTCTTTCTTTCTTCCTTCCTTCCTTTCTTTCTTCCTTCCTTCCTTCCTTTTTCTTTCTTTCTTCCTTCCTTCCTTCCTTTTTCTTTCTCTTTCTTTCTTTTTCTTTCTTTCTTTCTTCCTTCCTTTTTCTTCCTTCCTTCCTTCCTTCCTTCCTTCCTTCCTTCCTTCCTTTTTCTTTCTTTCTTCCTTCCTTCCTTCCTTTTTCTTTCTTTCTTTTTCTTCCTTCCTTCCTTCCTTCCTTCCTTCCTTCCTTCCTTCCTTTCCTCCTCCAAACACCCAAACATTATTAGGAAATGTAAAAGCATCGTTAGCTCCCAGGATGCATGGAAGGAGGCATCGGGACAGATTTGGCTCTTGGGCCGCAGTTTACTTGAAACACCCTGCTTTGCTATGGGAGTGAAGTTAAGGAATGGAAGGAATTGTTGTCCTCTGCCTGACTCGGTGGAAGAGCGGGGCCCTGGGCTGGTCTGTGCCTGCCAGAAAGAGTGTGGATGGGACGGCCAGATTCCATCATGGCGGCGGAATTAGGGGGCCCGGATGAGGTCCTGGGAAGTGGGATTGGGCTCGATCCCCTCCCCCACCCCGGGGACGGGGGTCGGGACGGTGCGTGCCTCCCAGCACCGTCCCCACTCAGCTGTGATCCTTACTCCCCCACATCTGGAGGGGGGGGAGCCTGCCCTGAGGGCAGTGGGTGTAGTGGTCAGACCACAGGCTTTCAGGCGGACTGGAGTTCAAGTCCCCTTGCCGCTGCTGGGTTTGTGCCCTTGGGCAACTAAATAGCTTAAAAAAAAAAAAAGTCTCACTGTGCCTCAGTTTCCTCATCCATAAGACAGAACATGTAATGGTATCTACCTCACAGACCAGTTGTCAGGTTTAAATGAAAGAGTGTTGATTCAGATGGGATGCCCTGGCCTGTAGCAACATCGAACCTGCTTCCTAGTGGCTGGTGTAATACAGATGTTTGTTATTGTGCTTCATAAGAGACTAGAGATCATAGGTGTTTCTAGATGTGTTTGGCAGTTCAGTAATGTCAGGGCACTAGGTCAGTGTCTGTGTGATTTCTTAAGCCTTGACCTCATGGTCTCATGATGGCTGCCACAGCACCATACATCACGCAGGTACCTACGTCACTCAGAGCCAGAAGGAGGGATGGGGCAGTGGCAGGGTTCTGTTCTTTTATTGGGAGTGGGATTTTTTTCCCCAGAAGGCCCCCTTTCTTTCTCATTGACCAGCATAAGGTCATGGGCCCGGACCAGAGCTGGACCCACCTTCCTGAAATTCAGGGCCGTGTGCCCCAAACTGGAAGCAAGTCAGAGTTCTCTTAGTTGAGGGAGGGGAGAGAGGTGGGCTTTGGGTGAGCAGTAACACGCTCTTATTTAGCACACGGCCCAGCACCCAGATCAAGAAGCGGCGGCACCCAGAATCCCCCTGTGTTTCCCCTCTAGTCGCCACCCACCCCAAGCGTGACCGCCACTTGGCGCGTCGATTGGTTTTCTCTGGTTTTGTACTTTATCAGAATGAAATCGCCCAGCAGATGATCCTGCCCGCTGGCTTCTTTTCTTCCCTTTTTTTTTTCATTTTAATGTTTTAATGTTTATTTTTGAGAGAGAGACAGAGCCCGAGCTGGGGAGGGACAGAGAGAGAGGGCGAGACACAATCGGAAGCAGGCAGCGCGGAGCCCGACGCGTGGGGAGCGACGTTCGAGGACCCTGAGCTCCTCGGACTAGCTGTCTGAGCCCTTTCTCATCGACAGACCTTCTCTCTCACGTTGTGCTCGGCTCCTGATTGATGAACGTTCCCCCCCCCATAACTAAGCACCAGCTTTGAGCCTATGAGACGCTCAGACGGGGTCGGAGTGAGTGAGTGAATGAACGAACGAACGAAGGCTGATTTGTTATCCGCTGCTGCTGTGGATAGGACGGGGATTGTGGGTAGATTCAGATCCCCACGGGAGCCCTGCAGGTACCAGAGGCGGGGTTGGGGCGGCGGGGGGGGGGGGACAGCCTGGCGTGAACTGATTTGGGAGTCGCGGGCGGGAGCGCAAACCCGTCTGAGGAGTTCCGTCCCGACGGGCCGCCGCCTCGTAGGGACGCAGGCGCCCGGGCTGGCCCATCTCCCAGGTTGTCAGAAGTTGCCGGGAGTCCAGAACTTATCTTTGCCATTTAAAAAACACTGTTGACCCATTCACACGTTTTGAAATCCCGCGTGATGATCCGAAAGGCAGCCTCTGGCCGAAGCTGGCCCGTGGGTGGACAGCTGGCTTCGGGAAGACAGCTGTGGGGCCAGGCTGTGGGGTGTTTTGGGGGTGGGGAGGCGGGTGGGAGAGGGCAGCTAAGACATTTGGGGCGATTTTAATTTTTTTACTTATTGTATTTATTAACGAAGTTTTTTAATGTTTAGTTTTTGAGAGACGCAGAGACTAAACTAATGTTTAGTTTTGAGAGACGCAGAGTGTGAGCAAGGGAGGGGCAGAGAGAGAGAGAGGGAGACACAATCCGAAGAGGGTTCCAGGTTCTCCGCTCTCAGCACAGAGCCCCACGCGGGGCTCGAACCCACGAACCGTGAGATCGTGACCTGAGCGGAAATCAAGAGTCGCACGCTCCACCGATGGAGCCGCTGTGGGTGAATTTTTACTCGGGTCTGCACGCTTGCCGAGCTCGCCCAGCACCCGCGGGAGGTTCTCCTGCACCCTCAGTGTCCGCACCCCCCCCTCCCCGCGGTGCCCCCCGCCTCTGTCACCGGAGCTCAGCTTTGCACGTCCGCCAGAACGTCGCCGACGCGGGCTCCCGGGGCACTCCTCCTGCGTGTTGAGCTTCTGCCGGTTGGCGCTGTGTTTGTGGTTCATCTGTGTCGTCGCGGGCATCCAGCGTCCGCTCCTTTTCCCCGGCGGGTGGCATCCCCCTGTGTGAACGTGCCCCCTCTTGTCATCCTTTCCCTCGTTTGCAGACGTCTGTGTTTCCAGTTTGGGGCTTTTCTGAGAGACGCTGCGGTGAGCGCTTGCCGATGCTCATTCGTGTGCGGACGGATGTAGGTTTTCGTTCCTCTGGGGAAAGCTCTAGAGTGGGTCGCTGTATCGGGGGGTAAGAGTCTGTTCCTCGTTAGCAGATAATGCCACCCGTGTCCCAGCGACGGTCGGCCGTGCCTATTAGACTTCCCCCAGCGGTGTGTGAGCGTTCTGGGTGCTCCGGTCCTCATCAGCGTCGTTATCGTCCGTCTTTTTTGTGTTAGCCGTTCTGGGGGAGGCTGTCGGACCCCACCGTGAGGCTAATGGATACCTCCTCTGATGACCAGGCTGCCCGGGACTGGTGGGGTGCCTCCGTGAAGTCGTGGGGATCTAGTCTCCCATCTTTCTGCTCCGCCGTGCTTTCTTTGCAGCTTCCATCCTCAGGGCAGCCTCACGATCCAAGGTGGCCGCTCTGGCTCCTTCCCTCACGACTGCAGTCCAGGCAGCAGGGGGACTTGTCACCAAATACAGGGGAATTTCTGACGTCGATAACGCCAGGAAGGCAAAACAGGGTGATGGATAGAATGTGACTATGTTAGAAAGGATGGCCTTCTTCTTTTCATTCACTGCTATATGGCCCCCAGACTTAGAACAGAGCCTGACATGTGGTGGGGGAGCTCAGTAAATATTGTTGAGGGATGTAGAGCCCTCAGGGAAGGTTGCACGGAGAGCGTGAGTTTAGACTTAAGACGCGAGGGGGTCACCAGGGAAGCCGTGGAAGGGAAGGAGCAAGCAGTCAGTGCAAAGGCCCTGTGGCAGAAGCTTGCCCGGTCGGCGGAGGAGCAGCGAGGCCAGTGTGGCTGGAGTTGATAAAGGGATAGCTGTGGGGAGCCCGGTTGCTCGAGATCTCGTAGGTCGCCGCCAGGGATTTGGATTCTCGTTCCGGGGTAAACCGGGAGCCACTTGGAGGCGTTTGAGCAGGGCAGTGCCGCGGGCCGACCTGTCTTTTAGGAGCGGAACCCTGAGCCCGTGGGGAGAGCGGAGCAGCGGCAAGAGCTGAGGCAGGAGAGCCGGTGACGAAGTGAGTGCGGCGGTCCCGACGTCCGTGGGGGGCGCGTCCCGTGGGGGGCGCATCGCGGGGCGAGCATGGCCGAGATACGCTGGCGCGAGGGCGTTGGGTGGGAGGCAAGCGGAGGCGTCAGAAATGGCTCAACTTCCCGGCTGAAGAAACCCGGCCGTGGTCTTGGCAAACCGCTCGGCTTTCCTCCGAAAAGCACCCTGAGAATCAAAGGAGGTCGGAGCCCGAGCCAAGGGTGCGGCGTTCCCGGGTTCCGCGCTGACTCAGCCTGCGCCGGGGTCCTCCCTGAGCCCCCAGGCCGCCTGGGGCAGGGCGCGCCTGCGAGCCCGGGGTGCAGAGGTGGCAAGAGGCTCGCCGGCCGGGCCGATCCGGAGCGTGCAGGGGCCGGTCCCGTCGCAGGACTGGGCTCGGAGGTGTGTTTCCTCTGGAGCCTGTTTCCTCTCTTCTCGCCGGGGGAGGGATTCGATTTTGCAACTCGGGGGCCAGGTCAAGTTAATGGTTATTCTGCAGGGCTGCCCGGAGCCCAGTGGGTGAGAAGGTGTAAGGATGCCGCGGGGCTGTGATACGGGCCCCGCGGCCGATGGCTCTCCCCCCCTCCCTGGGACTTCGGGGACGCGCTCGGCCTCCCCGCCTCGATGTCTGTGTCTGTTAAGTAAGCCTTCGAGAACGTAACGGGGTGAAGCAGGCAGAAGGCTGTTGTTACCCGAATGGGGCCGTACGGGGAGGGTTGATACGATTCGCCTGCTCTCCGCTTGTCCCCCGCCTCCCCGGGGGCAGCGCGGGGTCGGTGGTTGTGCACGGGACGAATGGGGTCCTGGGCAGGTCAGAGCGGGCTTGTTTTCGGCAGTTCCAAAGACTTCCTGGAGGAGGAGGCACCTAGGGAGCGGGGTTTTGGATTTGGGTGGCAAGGGCACCCTGGGCACCGGGGCAAGGGCCGTGGGAGGCGGTGAGCTGATCTGCCTTCCCGGAGTGCACTCGTGTGTGGGAGAACACGGCCAGGCCTTGAATGCCAAGGGCAGGAATTCGTATCTGAAGGTGGTCGGGAACCCAGCGGTGATCACGCTCACACTGAGCGCCTCCTGTATGCGCTTGCCGTGCACCGGGTCTAAATCTCATCCGCGGCTCTGCCCAGGAGGGGCTGTTAACTATTCCCATTGGACAGCTGAGCAAGCCGAGGCACCGAGATGTCGCTGGAGGCCGCACAGCTAGGAAGCGACGGGCGTGGGGTCCAGTGAGGTCCGTCCACACCAGCGCTGCCTGTAAAAAGCGCAAATCGTGAATGTGAACGCCTTGTGTGATTTGAAATTTTCTGGGAGCCACGTTAAAAAAGAGCCACATGGGGCGCCTGGGTGGCTCAGTCCGTTTAAGCGTCCGACTTCGGCCCAGGTCATGACCTCACGGTCGGTGGGTTCGAGCCCCGCGTCTGGCTCTGTGCTGACAGCTCGGAGCCTGGAGCCCGCCTCGGATTCTGTGTCTCCCTCTCTCTCTCTCTGCCCCTCCCCTGCTCGTGCTCGATCTCTCTCTCTCTCTTTCAAAAATAAATAAACATTAAAAAAAAATTTTTTTTCTTAACACGCCAGGTGCTTCTGGAGACTGTAATTTCTCCTTCAGAGGAAGGAGAATATGGACTCCTCCGAGAGGCCTTCCTGGACTGCCCTGTTTGACGTGACGGCCCTGTCACTCTCCCCCTGGCTTTATTTTCCCCCAGTAAGCGTCAGGGCCTGAAGTATTTCCTGCAAGGATTTGTTTATCTGGTGCTCACCAGTGCCCTCTGCCCCGGGGCCATCACCTCCGCCAGTGCGGGGACCTTGCTGGCTTATTCTCTGCGCTCAGGATGCCAAGGGGCCCCCGCAGGTGCCCTGGGAGTTTTGGGGGGTGCTGGTGAATGGTTGGGGCGCGTGGTGCATCTTTCCACGATCGTCCGGGAGCCCCAACGTCGAGCCTGAGGAGCGCCGTGGGGTCCGCTGGGTGTGCCGAGGGGCGTGGAGGTGGCCCGTTCTCCCCGGTGCCAGGGGACCGAGGATGTGAGCTTTGGGCCAGGATGCCATCCTGGCTGGGTGTGGGTTCCGGTGACACTCTGGTCGCGTAGCTTGGCCTAGGCCCCTGTATTGGGCTCCGTAAGTGTCCCCCCTCCACCCCCCCACCAAAGACGTGTGAGTTCTAACCCCAGTTACCTGTGAATGTGACCTTATTTGGAAATAGGATTTTTGCCGATGAAATTAAGGTAAGGACCAGATGGGCCCTAAATCCAACGCGAGTTTTTTTTTTAAGAGGAGAGGACACACACACAGGAAGGCGAGGCCACAACGGAGGCTGGGAAGCAAGTCGGGACCCCCCTTCCAGATTCCAGAGCGCTCAGGGGCGGCGTGGCCCTGCCCACACCTTGGGGTCAGACTTTGGCCACCCCCCCCCACCTGTGAGAGAACAAATGTGTGTTGCTTCAAGTCCCCCCTCCCGCCCCCGGAGTGACTTCGTCCGAGCAGCCGGGTCGGGGGGAGGGGGGCCAGCTGAGGCTTCCCGAGTGTGGTTTCGCCGGGGGTCTTGGATTCCCTGGCTCTTGGGATCTGGCGAGCGACGCTTTTCCGGCCTCTGGACTGAGGTCCCGAGCTTTCGCCACCGCCGGCCAAGGGTGACGGTGAAGTCCCCGGGAGCCGTGGGGCCCTCTCGGCCTCTGCCCACTCCTCAGCTCAGAGCTCATCCCAGCCGCGCGCTCGAGGCCAGGCTGGAAGTCTGAGGCCCTGGAACAACACCCATGCGGCCCCTGGCCTCTTCCTGCCTTCCTTGGGCCTCCGGTGACGCGCGGGGCTGGCCCAGGACCCCCCACCTCCCAGGCCCCTCTGGTGATGCCCGGGGCTGGCCCAGGACCCCCCACCTCCCAGGCCCCTCTGGTGATGCCCGGGGCTGGCCCAGGACCCCCCCACCTCCCAGGCCCCTCTGGTGATGCCCGGGGCTGGCCCAGGACCCCCCACCTCCCAGGCCCCTCTGGTGATGCCCGGGGCTGGCCCAGGACCCCCCCACCTCCCAGGCCTCTCTGGTGATGCCCGGGGCTGGCCCAGGACCCCCCACCTCCCAGGCCTCCGGTGAAGCACGGGGCTGGCCCAGGACCCCCCAGCCCATCCCCCGCCCGGCTGTCCCTCCCTGGGCAGCGTCTGGAGCACCTCCCCTCCTGGCCTGGGGAGGCGACGGGGCCAACGGAGGAGCCCGTGGAGACCACCCTCGCGGTCTGTGACATCCACGTGTGACCTCCATCGGCCTCGGTCCCGGCGCTGCGGCCTGGCCCGTGAGGTGGCGGCTGGCTAAGCCTCAGAATGCGATCACGACTCTGGTTTTACAGATCGACTTCACCGAAACAGAGACCGATAGCCGAAAGTCAGCGTGAACGAAACGTTCGTTTTTGCCATCCCGCGTCCCCTGGGCCGCTGTCCCGGCCCGAGCTGGGCCCCAAGGAAGCCGTGATGTGTACTTAAAAAAAAAAAAAAAAATCTCGCTTAAGTAGGAGCTATTTGAAATATATACAAAGGAGGGGCGCCTGGCTGGCTCAGTCCGTTAAGGATCTGCCTCTTGATTTCGGCTCTGGTCGTGATCTCACGCTTCGTGGGATCGAGCCGCGCCTCGGGCTGTGCGCTGACAGCTCAGAGCCTGCTTGGGATTTTCTCTCTCCCTCTCTCTATGCCCCCCCTCCTTCAAGATAAATAAATAAACTTGAAAAATAGGTGTACATACAAAGGAGGAAGCAGATAGCCGCTCTCTGGTAGACGTTTCCATGTTCCAGGGCTCACGTTGCTCGTTGACTCAGCAAAACTTTGCTGAGTGTCCGCTGGGTGCCAAGCACTGTCCTAGGCCCTGGGGATACGTCAGTGAATCCATGAACAAAGCAGACGACGATCCTGTCCTTGTGAGTTCACGACCTAGCAGGGGAGACGGAGAAAGAACAGTGGACATAGAGTATGCTGGAAGGCGACAAGGGCCATGGGAAACACAGTTTCAGGGAGATCAGGCGAGAGATCTGACTATGTGGTCACCTTAGGAAGAACATTAGAGGCAGAATAGCCCGTGCAAAGGCCCTGGGGCAGAAGTGTCTGCCAGTCGGCCAGCATGACAGGGTTGAGTAAATGACAGGGACAGGACAGGACGTGAGTCCTGGAGAGGCCACAGGGGCCAGACCAGGTGGAGGGACTTGCCGGCTGGGGTGAAGACGACAGCTTTTAGGTTCATTTTATTTTCAGGAAATACAAGCTTACACAGTATGTTGCACGTTTGACAAATCGCTGTGAAAAGGTCCCAACCGACTGTATCTTTCTGAGGCTCGTCTTTTTTTCCCAAGTCGATCTGTTCGTGCTCTGTCTCTCAAAGATAAGCAAACATTAAAAAAATTAAAGAAAAATATGTTTTAAAACCATATTCGCTGTCGATGGACGTTCAGGTAAGCCGTGGTCCTCAAGGCGTCCCGCCTGTACACGGGCTGCGTCCTCTGCTAGGAATGCCCTCTCCCGTCTTCCTTTCCCGGCAAAGCCCAGCTCACTCTTTCGGTACTGGGCTCACGCGTCCCCTGTTCCGGGCGGCCTCTCTGACCGTCCAGGAATGGGCTCCTGGCGGGTCTGGTTCGGTGAGAGGCGGTGGTGCCCGGCAAGGGCTCACCTTGACCCTCTCTCCCAAGTCTTTGTGTTCCGGGCTGTGATCTTCGACCTTGGGGGGAGGGGGAGGGGGCTAGACTCTGTCATATCAGGCAAAAGGCCGTGAGCTTGGCTGGCGCTGCTGTCTAATCAGCTGCTGGGTCCAGATGCCTCTGTCCCGATGCCGATCAAAACCAGTGCAAAGTCTGCCCCCTCCTGAGGGTGGGGGGTGGGGCAGCGACAGTGCCGGGGAGGAAGAAGGGTCGGTCACTTGCCTGACCTTCCGGATGCCCCGGGCTCTGCCATACCCTGTTCTGAGCACTCTACCTCTGCAGACGCACGTAAACCTCACCCCAGCTCTGCGAGGTGGACCCTACCCTCGTGCCCATTGTATGGATGTGGAGGTTGAGGGTTCACAGAGGAGCAATGACTTACCCACCGTCACCCAGCCAGAAGGCAGAGCTGGGTCATCGAACGTTCCCTGTGAGTGAGCGGGTGAATGGGGTGGAACCCCAGAACCTGGAAGCCCCTTCTGCTGGAGAGAGAGAGGGAGGGACACGTGGCTTTGCCTGGTGATTCATTTCTTGGGTCGTGATTTGTCCCCAGGGCAGGGTGAGCTGGACAGCGGACGAGGAACGTGGGGTGGGCTTCTGGGATGCTGGAGCTCCCAGGGCTTCTCCGGGTCCGGCTGAGAAACAGGGCTGGGGAGGGAGGGGAGGCAGGAACCGGAAACACTCTTCGTTTCTTAAAACCCCTTGCCTGAGGTATGATTGACGTTCTAAAGAGCTGTACGTATTCAGTGTGTACAACTCGAGGAGTTTGCGGGAAGTGATCGCCCTCCAGCCCGTCGCCGCGGTGTGTGTGGAAAGACCCCCCCTCCACAACTTTGCACGTGGCCGCTCTTCCTGTTTTCGTTTCGCAAGCCCAGCAAGCCCGGCGATCTCCCATAGGCCACAGCGTTTGCAGTTAACAGGACTGCGTCGTCTCCTTAAATATTTGCTAAGAGGGTAGCTCCGGTGTTACGTGTTTTTATCACACACACACGCACAGGAGGAAGGAGCTGGGACCGACGTCGCGGTCTCTCCTGGCGGAAGCCAGGACAGGCAGGGACCCCTGGTCACTAGCCCCGTGTGTGTCTTTTCCGTGTGGGGGAGGCGATGGCTGAGACGGCCGCGTCGGGACTCCCTCCCTGTGGGCCTGTTGCAGATTTGAGGATTTCCACGCTGGGCGACCCCCTGCTCCCCCCCGCCCCCCAGCAGCCTCTCGCCCAGCCCGCGCCCACAGGAGCTGTGGGGCCGCCCTCCTCCAGATGGTGCCCTGGCGGGCGTGGCACGGGGTGGCCCGTGAGCCTAGCGGTGGCCCGAGGTGTGTGATTTGGCTCCCAGGAGCGTTTGATTTTGAAAAAGAAATTGTCGCTATTGAAGCAGTTCGGAGATTCCACAGAATCCTTCGCTCAGATCACGTTTGTGACTCCGCTCTATTTGCGTGTGTCAGATGTCGCGTTATAAACATGGTCCCTGTGGCTTCCGTGGCTGGTAGGGAAGATGTGTTTGTCAACAAGTGATTACGACACCCTGAAATCCAGATTTTGTGGTCAGTCTTCCAGTTTTTTCTTCTTGGCAATGAATTCAACCCGTCTTCATTTCATCGCCATGTCGGTCAAACGCGACACAGCTGAGTCACTGGCGCCCATTGTACAGATGGGAAGACCGAGGCTCAGAGATGACCGTCTTGCCCGCGTGGTCCTGGGATCCGGCTGCCTTCAAATCCGCTCCTCTCCCGAGTCTGCCTGTTGGGGACAGAGGGCGGGGCCTGGCTGGCCAACTCCTGCCCTCTGCCTCCTGGACCCGAATGTGCGGCTGTAGCCTCTGCCTGTTGGTTCTGGCTGTTTGGGCACAGTCGGGGGGTGGCTGTCCTTGTTCTGGAAGGCCATGTTCAAAGGAACGTGGAAGGTGACCCATGCTGTGTTGTACCTAACTTTGTGATATTGGGCATCTGTCTCATGGGCTGGCTCCCTGTGACAGACCCAGGCTCTGAGCCTTCCGGGGCCCGTGATGTGGCCGGGCCACGTTGGGGGGTGGGTTGGGTGGTCCCGGGGGGACCTCCCTGTGACACTAGAGCAGGGCTTGCAGAGCTGAGGAGGGAGGCAGGGATTAGAGGCCACTGTATCTGACAGACAGACTGCAGAACTGTTTTCCTCGGCTCTGTCTCAGCACCTCCCTGCCTCAGGGCCTTTGCACTGGACATTGCATCTGTGTGCCGTCCTCCTCCCACCAAATCCACGCGTTCCCCTCGCTGCCCTTTGTTTTTATTCTGTGTTTGTTTTTGTTCTATTTTTGCTGGCGTTTCACCTGTCTGCTCCGTTTAAAGTTGCAATCCCCTTCCCTGTCGCCGCCTCTCACACGGCCCACCTTTTACCTTCGTGTGCAATACCTGCCTTTCCCCGGCTAGGTTAAAGAGGCCACGACGCTGGGCATTGGGGTCTGTCTTGTTCTCTCTGGTATCCCCAGCTCTTAGAAGAGTGGCTGGTATGTAGCAGGTGCTCAAGAAACGTTTGTTGAGGGGTGCCTGGGTGGCGCAGTCGGTTAAGCGTCCGACTTCAGCCAGGTCACGATCTCGCGGTCCGTGAGTTCGAGCCCCGCGTCGGGCTCTCTGCTGACAGCTCGGAGCCTGAGCCTGCTTCGGATTCTGTGTGTGTGTGTGTGTGTGTGTGTGTGTCTCTCTCTCTCTCTCTCTCTCTCGCTCTGCCCTTCCCCCGCTTGTGCTTGCTCTTCCTCTCTCTCAAAAACAAATAAGTAAACATTAAAAAAAAAACTTTCAAAAAGGAAAAAACAAGTAGGAGTATCTCGCCGATGAACGGACACTCCGGAGCAGTGCGTGTGCGGAGAGCACCCTCCGGGTGCCCGGGTGCGGCCCGGCGGTGCAGCCTGGCTCCGGGCCGCGGTTCTAGCCGCCCGGTGGGGTGGGCACCTGTGGGGACCCGGGTCACGCTCCTCACGGACGTGTTCGTTTTGCCCCCACAGAATGTGCGCATCGACCCCAGCAGCCTGTCCTTCAACATGTGGAAGGAGATCCCCGTCCCTTTCTACCTGTCCGTCTACTTCTTCGACGTGGTCAACCCCAGCGCCGTCCTCCTGGGCGAGAAGCCGCAGGTGCGGGAGCGCGGGCCCTACGTGTACAGGTGAGGACGGAGGGGACTGGGGGGGGGGTCTGGGTCGTCACCCCATTTTACAGTTGAGGAAACCGAGGCCCCCGGGAGCGGAGAGGCTTGCTTAAGGTCAGTCTGGCTTTCTCCAGTCCGTGCCCTCGTGGTTGAGACCGTGGACTCTGGGGAGAGACCTCCCGGCTTTGAAAACTGGCTTTCTGATTGCAGGACGGGGCGGTCTTTCCTCGTGCCTCAGTTTTGCCGTCTGTAAATGGACGGTAACCGTATCCACCCTGGGGTGGCTGTGAGGTTATGAGGACCGGATGAGATCGCGGGGGGCCCTTCGGCGTCTGCCCAGTAAACGTTAGCTGCTGGCGTATTATTACGGTTGCTGCGTGACCCTCTTCCATGGTCTTTGGGAGAGCGCGGCTCGTTGAATCGGCCGGAGCGGTTTTCCGAGAGACGAGGGAGGGCTGTTCCAGCGTGAGACCCAGTTCCCGGCTCCTGCCCGTTCCGCCTTCTGGGACGAGTCACGTCGCAGAACTGCCGACCGGGCTGGTCCGTGAAAGGCTTCGGGGCTGAGCCCGCTTTGCCAAAGTTCCTACTGATTTCTTCCTTCCGGAAGCATTTATTGAGCAGCCCCTGCGTGCTGGGCACCGTGCCAGTCGCTGTGAGAGGCAGACCCAAGCCCCTGCCTCGCAGAGCTGACGTCCAACGAGAGTAAACACGCCGGCCAATCAGGTGGCCGTAAGTGTGGTGAGAGGCACGCAGGGGAAGCCCGGAGAAGTGCTGGAGGGATGGGTGTGGGCAGGGTTGGTCTAACTGGAGGGTCACGGGGGGGACCTCTACCAGTGGAGCGCTTCCCGAGGCCTGGGTGGTGAGCAGGGGGTGCCGCTATCTGAAGATCTGGGGAGAGGAGGGCCCCAAGCAGAGGCGGCGGCAGGTGCAAAGGCCCTGAGGCAGGCAGAGTCTGGTAGTCCGGGAAGGAGAAGGCCTGTGTGGCTGGCCTGGTGTGAGTGAGGGGGGGAGAGTGGCAGAGACAAGGCCAGAGCATTGGATGGGGTTGGGTGTCGGGGACCTCGGGGGCCACACTAGGGGCTTGATTTTATCTTGTCCACAAAGAAGGCTTGTTGGGGAGAGAGTTTCCACTTTTCAGACTTTGTCCGGGTGCCTTGTAGAGAATGGGTTAAATGGGATAATAACGGATCGAAGCGGCTGAGACTTACGTAGCGTCTCCTGTGCTTTGGGCCGCTGTCGGGTGGGTTGACGGGCACCGACCCACTCAGCCCTCACACAGCTCTACGAAGCAGGTCTTGTCATCGCTCCCATTTTATAGACGGGAAAACCGAGGCCCCTGTAGTAAGTGACAGAGGCAGGGTTCGAGCCCGGACCCCGTGTCCCCAGAGTGCACATTCCTAACCACCATGCCACACTGCGTCCCTCGGAAAAGCAGCCGCCTGCCGGGGGCGGTGGGGGGAGGCTGTGAAGGAGGTGGCACTCGGCCGGGGGCCGGGGTGTGTTGGGATCCGGGTGCTCTTCGGGGTGGCCCCGAGGAGCCCCGTGGAGGCTTGGGCACCCGTTCTCACGGTGGGCTCAGGGAAGGCAGGCCGGGGGCCCTGGGGCTCCCGGCGGGTGCTGCGTCCCTGTGCGGCCGGGACCCGCTGACCCCGACTTCCCCGCCCACAGGGAGTTCAGGCACAAGAGCAACATCACCTTCAATGACAATGACACCGTGTCATTCCTCGAGTACCGCAGTTTCCAGTTCCAGCCTGACAGGTCCCACGGCCTGGAGAGTGACTACATCGTCATGCCCAACATCCTGGTCTTGGTAAGGCTGCCCCGGGCCGCGCCCCCCCCCCCCCCCCCCCCCGCTGGCCCTCATCCCCGTCCCTGCGGGTCTCCATCTCTCTTCACGCCTGCCCCCTGCGCAGGGCCGTCCTGCGTGGGGCCCGGCTCTCAGCCCATTGAGTTTCCCAGGTGCGTCCTTTCTCTGGCTTGGGGGGCCCAGCCCAAGTCCTTGTGTGTCCTTTCTTCGTCTGCAAATGTAACATCTCCAAACGGAGGTGCTGGTGGGGGACTTCCTCGGGCGCCCCCAGGTCGTGTCACTGTCTGCAGCGTTTGCAGGCGGGGCCTCCGTCCTCTGCAGCTGGGCCACAGTCGTCGCTGGGCTTGCAGACCGTGTGCCCGTGGGCTGGGGTCCCCGAGCCCGCCTCCAGGCTCACCGACTCCCTGGGAGGGCTCGCGGGACCCACTGTGATCTGTTACGGAGGAAGGGTGCGGCACAAAATCAGCAAAGGGAAAAAGGCGTGTGGGGTGGAGGCCAGGACTCCCCCACGTCCCCCGGCAACAGGCTGTGACAGCGCACGTGAATGAAGGCTTATCCCCCGGGAGACCTCTAGACACTCCGTCCCCAGGGCTTTAATCGGGGGCTGGTCACGGAGGCACCTTCTGCCTGGCACCCACCGAAATCCAGATCCCCGGAAGGAAAGCAGTGGTCAGCGTAAATCATACTGTTTGTACAAGGAGTCCAGGCACAGAGAGCCCCCCACCCCCACCCCTTATCAGTCAGAGAGGAGTGGGAACCCCTGCAAACCCAAGTTCCCAGATGGCGGCCAAGGGCCAGTCGTGCCAGCAGGCCTTTCTAGAGAGAGGGGGCTCACGCCTGTCGTGTCAATGCTCTGCTAACACGCTTAGTGTTGATGGGCCTTACACACGTTACCTTGTCTACTTGTCGGTGATCCGGGGCCGGCCCTCGGTTGGGCCCTGGATCCGAGGCGAACTCACCTGCTGAGTCCGTTGGACGGACGGGACAGGGGAACGAATGCATCCCGAAGCTTCACAGCTGCCTCCCCCAGAGTTCCATCCTTAAGCTTTGGCGGCGAAGACGCTTTGCCCCACCGATCAGGCGGGCACAGCCCTCCGGATAACTCCCAGGGTTCGTGAGCATTCGTGGAAACGGACACGCTCACGTCCTGCCGGGAGGAACTGGGAGGGGCCGTCGGAGGGTAGTGACTTTAAATAGAAATTGCACCTTGCTTCCGACCTCAGAAACTCCACGGGTAGGAATGTGTCCTCCTGATAGCCTAACACACACAGAAGATGTTTGTACCCGCGGATATTCATTTTGGCAACCGCGTCAGAGCAGATTCCAGAAACAACCTAAATATTGTTCTACCGTGTGCAGTTTCGTTGCGGTGGTTTATTGCAGCCAGGCCGTGCTAGGACCTGGCCCGGCAGTAGGGGGCGGGGATGCGCGCGGTGGGCGGGGACGGGGACCCGGGGGCGGGGGGCGGGGCCGTAGGTGGGGGCTCAGAGCAGTCCCTAAGGTACATCCAAGGGGGAGAAAGGCGGGTACAGAACACAAGCAGAAGGCTATCACCATTTATAAAGGAGCGGTCCTTGCGTGCACGCCCCACGTACACACGTGTGCTTTTACGTGTTTTGAACGGGGCAGCAAACTTCTGTAACGGGCCAGATAGTAAATATTTTAGGCTCCGAGGGCCACGTAGTCTCTGTTGCAACCGTCCAGCTCTGCCTGCCAATCCACAAACAGCCAAAGACAACACAAATGGGTCGACGTGGCTACGTGCCAATGAAACTTTGTTTCATATGGACACTGAATGTGCGTTTCCTATCATGTTCATTGTTTTGAATGCCCTTTTCTTCAACCGTTTGAAAACGTAAAATTATGGGGCGCCCGGGTGGCTCGGCCGGTCGAGTCTCCCGACTCCAGCTCGGGCCGTGGTCTCGCGGTTTGTGAGTTCGAGCCCCGCGCCGGGCTCCCTGCGGTCAGCACAGAGCCTGCTTCGGAGTCTCTGTCTCCCTCTCCCTCTCTCTCTCTCTCTCTGCCCCTGCCCTGCGGTCTTTCTCTCAAAAATGAGTAAACGTGAAAAACACACAAAAACGTTCTTGGCTCTCAGACCGTACGGGAACAGGTAGTGCGCTGGCCTGGGCCCGGCGTGACGTCCAGGGTGGACGGACCCGTGGCATCTAGCCTGTCGTGTCCCCGGGCTCTGCAGGGCGCGGCGATGATGATGGAGAACAAGCCCATGAGCCTGAAGCTGATCATGACCTTGGCGTTCAGCACCCTCGGAGAGCGTGCCTTCATGAACCGCACCGTGGGCGAGATCATGTGGGGCTACGAGGACCCTCTGGTGCACCTCGTCAACAAGTACCTGCCAAACATGTTTCCCTTCAAGGGCAAGTTTGGGCTCTTTGCGGAGGTAAGTGCGGCTCGGCCAGCAGTTCGGGGGCCTGGGTCGTGTCCTCGTTGCCACGGCCTGGAAGATGGGTCAGCGGCCTGCTTTTCGGGCTGGCCGGGGACCCGGGGGCATTGGGTGGTCAAGGGCAGAAAACCTAACTCAAAGTGGCTTAGGACAAGTAGAGAGTTTGCTGGCTCATCAGACTGGAAACTCCAGGCCTGTGCTCAGGTGCGGCTGGACGCTTGTGGCTGCCGGTGGACGAACGGAGACCGGCGGCCGGGCAGGCGGGTCACGAGTGTTGACCCCGACGCTGCCCCGGGCTGCCTGCTTCCTCTTGATCTCGACCCCTGATAGTGCGGTAGGGATTGGGCTCCTGAGCCCTGGGCCGACGGACAGGCTGACCTTGGCTCCCTCAACCGCAGGTTTCAGCGAGCCCTCCGAGTGGCTCCGGCCTCAGCCTCCCCTTTGGGCGCTGCTGCTCTGTGTTGGGGGGCGCGGGGGAGGCAGGCTGGGATTCCGCCCCTGGCACGTGATAGACACTCACTACGTTTTGGCCGGTTCTGAGCGGGTGGGTAAGCTGGCAAGTTTGGGGTTAAGTGACATGATTCCTTTCAAAGCGTCTTACAGACTCGTAAACAAGTGAGAATTCTTGCAAAGCGAGTAGCAGCCGCGCAACCTATGTTTGCGTATAACGGAAACCCCGAAATAACATCCCAGCAGTGACGGTTCAGTGTTGGTGTGGTGTCTTCATATCCTTCAGGGATCCAGAGTGTTTTCTGCTCTGCTATCCTTACGGTGTGGTTTTCGTACTCCAGATTACCACATGGTCCCGTGTGGCTGCCGGAGCGCCCGCGGCCGCACCTACCTTCCGGGAAGCAGAATGGGAAGGAAGGAGCGGTTGGGGATGGAGGGGCAGGCAAGGGAGTGGAGGACGAAGCAACATGACCCAGCCGTCTCCTTCTTTGGGAGGGAGGAAACCAATTTCCACTTGCTTTCCCTTGGCCAGAACTTAGTCAAGTGGCCGCGCCTAACTGCAGGGGAAGTGGGGAAATGCAGCCGAGAAGGCTAAAGGCCGCAGCTGCTGTGCTGATGCCCTGAGTAAGGTTTGGGTTTTGTTACGGAGGAGGAAGGGGAGGCTTCTAGATTTCACCCCACGGTCACTCATTTCTTTGTGTGCTTTGCGTGTCTTTGCTGTGAATTAGAAATCTGTTTCTAGGAAATCTCCTCAGAGTGCCAGAGCCTGGGGCTTTGTGTCCAGAACCTGCTCGATAACAAACATTAGGTCCTGTATCCGTTAGGATAGACCAGGTTATGCTGGGTAATAAGCAGCCCCAGAACCTCAGAGGCTCGAAACAGTAAGTTCGCTCCTGGCTTGTGTGCTGTGTCCAGTGTGGGTGACCAGGGGGCCGTCTGCTGTTTTTGGCCACTTCAGGGACCCAGGCTGAGGGAGGCAGCAGCTTGACGCACGCTTCCACGACCCCTGCAGCAGCGGCAGAAAGCACGGTGACATGTGCACGTGCTAGCTCCTAAAACTTCCACCCGGAAGTGGCGTTTCCGTTGATCGGAGAGGTCCCATGACCTTGCTTTATTTTAAGTCTGGGGGGAGGGGGGCATTCTGCTATGCCCCCCCCGGGACGAAGAGCAGACTCTCCTCGAGTCAGGAAGGGAAGGTGGGACGCTTTCTAGGAGGGACGCTGGAATCGAGTGCCTCTTCTAGAAAGCCCTCTTCTGGAAATGCTCCCTCCTCTCGGTCCCCAGGCACCGGGACGCAGCGGTGAACAAGAGATCGAGGCCCCTGTCCTCTGGGTGAAGCGGGGAACGGCCTCTAAATAAACGGGTGTGCTCGAGGGCCGGGCCCCGGGGCCTCTGCCCCTGTCGCGAGGCTTAAAGACGCCGTTCTCTGTCGTTGTCCGCAGCTGAACAACTCCAATTCCGGGCTCTTCACCGTGTTCACGGGGGTCAAAGACTTCAGCAGAATCCATCTCGTGGACAAGTGGAACGGGCTTAGCAAGGTGAGGGCAAGGGGCGGTGCCCTCCTGCTCGGGGGCCGGGCGGGAGCCACTGAGGCCACCTGTGCCGGGCTCCTCGTTTCTCTTGGAACTCCGGAGGGTGTTCCCCTCTGCAGTGGAGACCGTTCTCGAAGTCGGGGATTTTGCCTGTGGTCGGGGTTCAGCTAGCTCTTGGTTCTGAACGGGCGGGTGGGGAATAGAAGCTCTACTTATGTAGCACCTAGTGTATACCAGGAAGTGAGTTCTTTCTTTCCTTTTGTCGAATTCACAAAACCACTTCAAAAAGACTACACTGATCCTGTAACCACCCGTTGCATTGAAAGATGTAATTACACTAGGAACACAGGAAGACGCTCACATTAAAAGGATAAGACAACAGGGGCGCCTGGGTGGCTCGGTCGGTTAAGCGTCCGACTTCGGCTCCGGTCAGGATCTCACGGTTTGTGAGTTCGAGCCTGGCGTCGGGCTCTGGGCTGACAGCTGGGAGCCGGCTGTAAAAATTAAAACAAAGAAACGAAAAACCAGTAGAGACAGATTAAGTGCCCCTTGCCACGCTCCACACGCCGGCCCCCCTGCACTGGGGCACAGCGGGGAGTCCACGGTGTGCAGTGTGGGGCCTTCCTGTCCTCCTCTGTCCCTTCCACGCCCGCGTGCGAGGTGGGTGTGCTCCTTCGAACGTGACGAAGTGCGTTGGCCCGCAACTTGCTGTTTTCCACCTTACTTGCCTTTTCTTGTTACGGATGCAAATGTTGTTCACACCTGCCAAGCGCTCACCGTGACCTGGGGGCCCCAGCGATCACCCCCCGCCCCCCCATCCGTGCCGGGAGCGGCCAGATTACCATTTGCAGCCGGTAACAACCCTTCCCAGCGGAGGCTCTCCGCCTTCTCTGGCTTGTGTTTTCAATGCACAGATACGCGCGTGCACACAACAGAGGGCCAGAAGGGGAGGGGTCTGTTTTGTTCTTTCCAGGCCTCGCTTCCCAGAGGCAGCTGCTGGGTTGAGATCGCCCCCTGGGGGACGGGGGCACCATTATGATTTTAAATATTTTGCTTACCGTAGATGTTTTACAGTAAATACGGCAAATGTTTCACTCACCCCCTCCCTTATCTGTGTTCTGGTGACGTCCTCTCTGAATGGCGAGGATGCCAGAGTCTCACCTCTCACCTCCCTCCTCTCCTGCTCACTGTGCCCCTTGGAGATGGGGGTGATTTTACAGATAAAGTCACCGAGTCCCCGGGGCAAAGGTGCCCGTTCGAGGGTCCGTGTTCGCGAGCGGGGAGCCACAGCCGACGCTCTCTGGCTGTCCGTGCGGCCGCCCGCTCGCCTCCCCGAGGGGACCGGCTTCTGGAATGGAGTGGTGGGTGCCCTTCTCCCCGGGGCCCCGTGCGGCCGCCGCCCCAGGTCGCGTGTGGTCATCGCCGAGAGCCGTCGCGGAGCTCAATGGGCGCGTCCGAACGCTTCCCCGCAGGTCAAATACTGGCATTCTGACCAGTGCAACATGATCAATGGGACGTCTGGACAGATGTGGGCGCCGTTCATGACTCCTGAGACCTCACTGGAATTCTACAGCCCCGAGGCCTGCCGGTAATTGCTGGGACATCCTGGGTCATCCTGGGCCTTCCCCGGGCAGCGAAAGTTGGCTTTGTGGATGCTCACGGCCTAACCGAGTGGCTTTTCGCGTGTGCTTGGGAAGCACGTTTGGCTCTTTGTGTGTTCGTGGGCCCTTGGCACGGTCCGGAACACTCTTCGGTTACACCGTGAAGGGCCACACCCCTCCTGCACCCAGAGAGGCTGCGGGCAGGGGTCGGCATGCTGGTAAGTGGCATTAGCCGGGTGCAGGAAGCCATCGGGTCCCGAGGGCTGGGAATGGGGTGAGCACCGGCCCCCTGCGGCATCCGTCCAGCTGCCCAGTTGCCCATTTGGATGCTGAGATCTCTAGACGCGTGTCCGACAGCCTCTTTGGGCTCCAGAGTGTGGCCTTGGAGGCCCGGTGGATTCTGGGGGACCCCAGTGAGGGTGAGAATAGACAGAGCTCTCCTCTGAGAGACCCCTCTGCTGGAGCCGCCTTTGCTGTGCCTCTGTTTACTTTCTAAAATGAGAAATTTCAACCCAGAGAAAATGGCAGGTGCCATTTCCCTCAGTTTTGGAGGTCATTTCTCTCCTGCCCCATCCGCTCTCTCGTCACTGCTCAGCCCCCGGGACCGCCCGAGAGTAAGTTGGACGCCTCGATACCTCAGGGAGCGTTTTCTAAAAACAAGGCCGTTTTCTTGGGCGACCACATTACCGTCATGAAAATGAAGAAATCTGGCGTCCACCTTAACACTGTTGTCTGGGCCGCTGCTGTCCCCTAACTAGGAACGCGAGTCCTGTCTGCAATTTTAGATTTTCTAGTGGCTGCGTTAAAAAAAGTAACAAGACGTACACGAAGTTAATTTTAACGATAGGTTTTATTTGACCCAACTGTATCCAAAACATTACCACATTGGCCTGTAAGCAACGTCAAATGTTGTTGAGATGTGTCACTTTTTAAAAAAAAAAAATTTTTGTATCAAGCTGTAGAAACGTGGGATGTGTTTTAGCTTACGGCGGGCCACGCCCAGACTCGCCCCATCCGAGGGGCGTGTGTGACAGGTGGCCTCCGTGGACAGCACGGTTGTAATCCAGAGTCCATATTCAAGTTCAGAAGTGCCTTTGAGAAACACGGCAGGGTGAACAGGGTGGGGGACACGGTGCCGCTGGCTGAGGCGGTGGCGGCTCAGTCACCACGTGTGTGCAGAACTGAAGCTGGATGTGTGATCGGCCCAGGGAGGCCGGACGGAGAAAAAGGACCAGGGGCAGGAGGGAGCACGTCTGAGCCGCAGCCAGGGGGCCTGTGGGGTGCTGTAAGGGGCTGGACCCCAAAGAGGCTTTTGGGCCGTGGTGAGGACAATGGATCTTATTCTAGATAAGACTGGAAGCAATTGATGGGGCGCCTGGGCGGCTCAGGTGGTTAAATGTCCGATTTCGGCTCAGGTCATGGTCTCGTGGTTTGCGGGTTCGAGCCCCACGGGGGGCTCTGTGCTGACAGCTCAGAGCCTGGAACCTGCTTGGGATTCTGCGTCTCCGTCTCTCTCTGCCCTTCCCCTGCTCACGCTCTGTCTCTCTCTGTCTCTCAAAAATAAATAAATGTTAAAAAAAAATTAGAAAAAAAATACTGGAAGCAATTGCACTTTTTTAAATGTTTATTATTTATTTTTGAGAGAGTGTGAGAGGGGGAGGGGCAGAGAGAGGGGGAGACACAGAATCCGAAGCGGGCTCCAGGCTCCGAGCTGTCGGCACAGGGCCCGACGCGGGGCTCGAACCCACGAACCGCGAGATCGTGACCTGAGCCGAAAGTCGGACGCTCAACCGACTGAGCCCCCCCGGGCGCCCCGGGAAGCAATTGCGACTTCACGTGGGGACACGACATACTGTGTTCTTATTTTAAACTGCCATCTGCTCGTGGAGACCGGATGGGTGTGGGCGGGGAGGCAGGGAGAGCGATTGGCAATCCCCCGGCTGAGAGACGGAGGCAGCTGCTGGGACCTGGGGGGGGTGGGGGGGGTGGGGGGGGTGGCAGCGCAGGTGGAGACAGTGCAGTGAGGAGGGGCTCAGCTGGGGCCGCCTTCAGCGGGGCCGGTCGGGCCGCCACGTGCGGGACGTCATCCTGTACCCCGTCTGCCCCCCGCAGGTCCATGAACCTGGTCTACAAGGAGTCAGGGGTGTTCGAAGGCATCCCCACCTATCGCTTCGTGGCCCCCAGCACCTTGTTTGCCAACGGCTCTACCTACCCGCCCAACGAGGGCTTCTGCCCCTGCCTGGAATCTGGGGTTCAGAACATCAGCACCTGCAGGTTCAGTACGTGCCTCTCGTCCCCCCGGGAGGGTGGGCGGGAGGGTGTAGCCGGACGCGACCAGGCATCTCTCCGTCCCTACGCGCCCCCGCCGTCTGTCTAACCTCTGGCCTCTTTACTCTCGACAACTCCATTAATTGGCCGGAGATAAGGAGGGCAGCGGACCGATGATCTGAAAAAGCAACACGCCGCGTAGATTAGTGGCTGTCGGCACGAATTCCCACAACCTTAGGGGCCGAGAGCGACAGCGACTTTATCGCCCCTGACGGTGCGACGCAGGCCTCCCCAGGCGAGGGCCCAGGTGCCCGCGGGCTGACGCCTTCCTGGCTGGACGCTCGAGGGCACATCCACGGGCCGCCGTGCCCTTGGGAGGCCCCCGGAATCCCTTGGTTCCTGGCCCCTGTCTCCAGCCTCGCCGCCAGCGACACCACGTCTCTCTGGCCCCACGTCCACGATCATCTCTGATCCCACATCTCTCCTGCTTCCCTCTTCCAGTTTGAAGACCCCGGAGACCATCCCGGGCCCCCCGGGGGCAATCCGGGCCACACGCCCTGAGTTAAAGGCTAGCCGATTAGCAGCCTTAATTCCACCTGCGTCCTTCGGTCCCCTTGGCCGTGGGGAGGCTAACGTTTTCACGGGCTCCACGGACGTCTTTGGGGAGGGCCTCGTTGTGCCTGTCACACCAGGAGACGTGCCTTGAGGACGCGGCCTCGTGGGAAGGGCCCTTGTCCCAAGTCGGGAGGAGAGGAAGCCTCTGCTTGTGGATGGAGCAGTGAAGGGGGTCCGTCCTCCCTCCCGGGACCCCGCCTCCTCGCGGTGCGGGCCCCTCCCTTTGGCCCCCGCCACGTCGCACTGCCGTCACCCCACGTACCATCCGTTCCCCAGTCTGCCCGGTGCGGTCACTCACCGCTGGCCCCACGCGGCTACGTAAATCGAAACGGGTTTGAATGCAACCAGGTTGAAAAGGTGGTGCCTTAGTCGCACTGGCCGCCTTTCAGATGTTTACCACCCACATGTGCCTGGTGACCTCCGTACAGGAAGGCCAGCACAGAAGGACAACATGTTCATCGTTGTAGAAAGGTGTGTTGCACGCTGTTCTAGAGAGCAGCCCGAGGGACCTTTCCAAAACACGGATTGCCAGCCAGCCCTTTGCCTCAAATGTCTAACAGCTCCCCCGGACGTATGCCGGAGCCCTGCCCCTGGTCTCCGTGCTCTGCGGGATCTGGCCCGTGCCAGCTTCTCTGACATCGTTTCTTCCTCTGCTTCCCCCACCAGCTAGTCTTCAGCCCCATCGTCTTCTCCCTGTTTCTAGAGTCTGTCAAGCTTCGTCCTACCTCAGGCCCTTTGCATCAGCTGTCCCCCTGCCTGCAGAGTCCTTTCCCTAGATATCCATGTGGATCTATGTGGATCGTTCCCTCCTTTCCTTTTGGTCTGTTCAGATGCCACCTCCTCCAGGTGGCCTGCCCTGATTTCCATGCTGAAGTTGCCCCCACCAACCGCTCTCTGTCACCTCACCCTTGATCGCGTTCTTGGTGCTCGGCACTCCCTGAAGTCCCCGACTGTGTGTTTTGTTTTATGTATTGTCTCTGTCCTTCACTAGACTGTAAGTGTTCTCGGCAGGGCTCTGTCCTCAGCTTCTAGAACTGTGGCTGGTATGGAGCATTTGAAGGTATGGGTGTGTGGGTGTATCCTGCACTTAGGACATTGGGGCATGCCCGAGGTCACACGGTTGGTGGGACAAGAAACCACTCCTCACATGACTGGGTCTTGCCTCCTGGGGGCCTGTGGGGGGCCGAAGCCGCATTTCCAGCTGGAGATGGGGATCCGAGAGGGGTGGTTTGCAGCAGGGTTTGTGGGGGAGAAGGACTGTCTGCGGGTTGGACGACGTCCCCAAGGTCAGGCAGAATGGGGTGCTCGGTAGGTGACGGGTTTAGAGCTGGGGCTGGAAATGCCCTCTGTCGTGGCCTTGTGTGAGCCCCCCTGGCCTCGCCCTCTGTTGAATTCTTCCTTCAGTGGGGTCTGTGGGCACGGCTCCAGAGATCAGCTGTCGTCGGAAGCTGCCTTCCGCCCCGTGTGCCAGCTCGGTTTTCTTCCGGGCTGGCTTTGCTGCCGGGCGGGCTCTCCCCTCGGGCCCCAGGCTCCCCTGCTCTCCTCTGGGGGTCCTGCACAAAGGGGGCCACATAAGACCTCCTCATCCTGCAAAAGCTCCCAGGGTTCACCCTGATTGGCCCACCTTGGATCCACGGCCAGCTGTGACCCAATCACCGTGGCCAAAGCTTATGCCGATTGGCCAGGCTGTGTCACATGCTCAGCCCCTGATTCCGTGGGTGGGGCCAGCACTCGCCTAGCCTGTGAGGGGCGGGCTGGTTCCAGGGTTGGGGTCTAGGTTGCAGAAGAAAGAGTGGGTGCCCGGCAGGCGCAGACGTATGTCCATCCGCTCGGGAAGGCAAGGGACGAGGTTGGCACTGTCTCATCTTAGCACATCTGCCCAAACGACCTCAAAAGTGCAAGGGAATTTTAGGGGCATCCGGGTAGGTCAGTGGGTTGAGTGTCCCAGTCTTGATACGGACTCAGGTCATGATCTCCCAGTTCGTGGGTCGGAGCCCCAGGTGGGGCTCTGTGCTGACAATGTGGAGCCTGCTTGGAATTCTCTCTCTTCCTCCGCCCCACCCCCCACCAAGTAAATAAATAAACTTTAAAAAAAAACGCAAGGGAATTAAAACATAGGTATAAAGATTTTCCCCTTTTGTGTTGAAATGAACACGTGTACCGAGAGGTCCCCAAGCAACACGTGCAGTTTGAAATTCCACAAAGCGCACGGACCCGTGTAACCGGCACCCGGATCATGACTCTCGGCTCCTCAGACTTCCGTGCTGTGTAAGGTCCTCAGACTTGGTCAGCAGAGCCTCTTAGTCATAATCTGTGGCGATCCTGGGCTTCGGTCTGGCCGGGGGCACCACAAAGCTGTAAATGGCTGACCACTCATTGCCCGTGCCGTTTGGAAATCAAATAGAAAAGGGCACGTGCATGTGTGCTTGCTAGGAAAAATCAAGCGTGCTTAGCGTCCGGAGCAAGTGATGGCACGTTGGTCTCACCCACTTTAGGTTTCCCCAGGCTTGGACGCACGCGGGGGCTTGTTTGAGATTTGCGACCCTCAAGGGCCTGACGAGGTGACTGCCCCCCTTACTGAGGGTCTCGCTTCTGCCGTCTGTAAACATGGGGTCCTCGTGTTTGCTCTGGTGGTCTCCTTTCACGGCAGAGATGGGAGAATGGGAAAGGAGGTTTTCCGAATTGTGGACGTTGTCTCTGGGGGTGGGGTGCTCAAGGTAGCTTCGAAGGTCCCAGGAGGTGACTTTAAGTGACATTGACCGACTTGGGAGAGAGGCTTCGTGCTTTCCCAGTCCCTTACCCTCCTTCCGGGTACCCCCAGCAGAGTCTCTGTCGGTGCTAAGAGGCCTTTCCAGTGCCCATCTTTTTTTTTTTTTTTTTTAATTTAATTATTATTTTTTTTACATTTATTTATTTTTGAGAGACAGAGCACAAGTCAGGGAGGGGCAGAGAGAGAAGGAGACACAGAATGTGAAGCAGGCTCCAGGCTCTGAGCTGTCCGCACAGAGCCCGACACGGCGCTCGAACTCACGAACCGTGAGATCATGACCTGAGCCGAAGTCGGACGCTCAACCGACTGAGCCACCCAGGCGCCCCTTGCCCATCTGTCTTTTTAAAAGATTTTTTTTTTTAATTTTTGAAAAGTTTATTTATTTACATTGAGAGAGTGCACCAGCAGGGGAGGGGCAGAGAGAGGGGGAGAGAGAATCCCAAGCAGCCTCTGCCCTGTCCGGACAGAGCCCACTTTGGGGCTCAGACTCACGAACCACGAGATCATGACCAGAGCCAAAATCAAGAGTCAGACACGTCACCAACTCAGCCACCCAGGAGCCCCTAAAGTTAACCATTTAAAAATGTTCAGTCCAGGGCTGCCTGGGTGAGTCGGTTAAGTGTCCGACTTCGGTTCAGGCCATGATCTCACGTTTCGAGAGTTCGAGCCCCGCATCGGGCTGTCTGTATCAGCACGGAGATCCTCTGTCTCCCTCTCTCTGCCCGTCCCCAACCCCCTGTCAAATTAATGAACGTTTTTAAAAATGTAAAAAAAAAAAAATGCAGTTCAGTGGCATTTAGCACATTTACAATATTGTGCCCCTACCGTCTCTGTCTAGTTCCAGAATGTTCTCATCCTTCCGAAAAGAGACCCATACCCGTCACCAGCCACTCTCCATCTCCCCTCCCCCCGGCCCCTGGTGAGCTCAGTCTGCATTCTGTCTCTAGGATTTGCCTCTTCTGGATCCTCGTGGGTTTTTGAGAGAGACTCATTCTTTTCCTCGTCAACTCATTGTCCGTCAGGCCCTTTGTACGTTGTCCTGAGCATACGAGGATGCGTTGGTGTTTGCCTTGCTCGCTCAGTTGATGGGGAGGTTCAGCCTCATGTTTCTGGGTGTGAATTGCTCACACGGAGGGGCCCGAGTCAGTCCCTGTTCACACTCGCTGGCGTCCGTCCCCCACACCGGCCGCTGGGAGAGGAGAAGCGAAGCAGGTGCGTCTCCTTCCTTCCCATTACGTTAGGGAGACCTGGCCGCAGGCGTGCACCCCTCAGCGTCTCCGAAGATTGCCGCGTTGCCTGCGGAAATACAGCCTGGGCTGCTTGGCTTGGCGATCGAGATACCCCTTCCCCACCCAAGTCCAGATCTGGCCTCGACTTACCTTTCTCTCCTCAACTCCTGTAATTCTCCTCCACGCCCTGTCTGCCTCACGTGCACCGTGCATTTCCCCACCTCCCTGCCTTTGCTTCTGCCAAACCCTCCCCCTGAAATGTCGTGCCCTGGCCTTCCCTGCCTGGCGTATTTTAGCCATCTTCCTTTCCTTCCTGTGATCTCCTCACCCGTGTCAGCAGCAACTCCGTTCCCATCCCTGGGACACGGGGCTCGTCTCTTCCCAGTGCCTGGCATCTCTTGGGCACTTGACAGGCATTTACAGGCCGGATGAAGGGAGTCTCTCTGTCTAGTTATTGTCGTTTGCATTTTGTCATCATCCACGGGCTCTGTAGGCAGCGGCTCTGTTTCATCCCGTGAGCCTGGCACGAAGCAAGCCTTGGACGTGCTGACGCTCTCCCTTGTCTGATGCCCCCCCTTCTCTCCGCCCCTCTGCCTTCTAGATGCACCCTTGTTTCTCTCCCACCCTCACTTCTACAACGCCGACCCGATGCTGGCAGAGGCGGTGCTTGGCCTCCACCCCAACCCAGAGGAACATTCCTTATTCCTGGACGTCCACCCGGTGAGCCCTTGCCTGTCAGCCTGTGGGGGGCGGGATGCCAGCTTCTCCCCCTTCCCTCCCCCCAGGCACTGAGCTATTCTGGTGGTGGGGTAGGGGGGTGATGGGAAGCCTGGCTTTCCTTGGCATTGATAGCTTCTGGAATGTCAAGCTGTCAGAGGTCCCTACTTTGCCCTGACTCCATAGTTCAAGGGATTCAGTATTTCGTCACAAGGGAATTGTCTTTCTGAAAGGACCATAAGACAGTAAATCAGTTAGAATTATCAGCATACCAGAAGAGCCCTCTGACCACGCCAATATATCATAAAGATCTCTAGGTCCCGACAAGAGCCTGGAATGTCTTGTAGATAAATTGGGTTCTGGGGAATTTGTCCTCTGTCACATTCTGTCTGTAGGCAGGGACCAAGAGAAGAGGGTAGCAGGCCCACAGAGGTGGCCCTCCTGTGGGCCTATCTTTACCTGATTGCCTTATCTCCTAGTATCGCTGTCACTGTAAAAGGTGCCCATTTGGACCTGGCGGCCTTCACTGTTGATTAAAAATCCTGCGGGGTTCTGTCTCCTGCATGGACACTCGTGGCCTTCCGCACAGGCCTTTTTCAAACCTCTTCTGCCTGACACCGTTCCACAGCATTTCTCTGCGTGCCCCTCAGATTTTCGGAGCTCCTGACTCCGTTCACCAGCCCCTGGCACTCCACCTTCTCCCCCTGCCCGGCCCCCCTCTCTTTTCACTAAGAACCCAGGCTGGTTAAGTCAACTGTGTCCTTCTCTCTCTCTCTTTTCACTAAGAACCCAGGCTGGTTAAGTCGTCTCTCTCTCTCTCTCTTTTCACTAGGAACCCAGGCTAGTTAAGTCAACTGTGACTGCATGCACTTCAGCTCCAACAAATGGTGCTTGCACACTCATTATGGTCCAGACACCAGCCGGAGACTTTCACATGCAGTAACCCAGTAAATTTGCACAATTATCTGGGCAGTGAGCACTGCTCCTCCCATTGTACAGATGGGGAAACTGTGGCCCAGATGGGTCACGTGATACCACTAATAAATGGGATCGTTGGCTCCACAGAGGAAAGATCCATTCTGTTCCATTCATTGCTTGACTTCTAGCCGTTCGCATAGAGGAACTCAGTAGGTACGGGTTTGATAAGTGGGCATAAGGAAGTGGCAAAGCTGAGTTCAAACACAGGCCTTCTGACACCCCCACCTCATGCCCTGTGCTAATATCTAGTGAATTTTAATGAGGTTAATTTAATGGTATTCATTAATTAAATTGGTAGTAATTAATATTAATATATTATGTGTTCCATTGAAGTTCGTTCGTTCTTGTTAGAAATGTTAAGGCTCGGGGCATCTGGATGGCTCAGTCGGTTAAGCGTCCGACTTCGGCTCAGGTCACGATCCCACGGTTCTCGAGTTCGAGCCCCGCGTCGGGCCCCGTGCGGACCAATCGGAGCCCGGAGCCTGCTTCGGATTCTGGGTCTCCCTCTGTCTCCGCCCCTTCCCCGCTCACGTTCTGTCTCTCTCTGTCTCGAAAATAAACATTTAAAAAAATGTAAAAAAAAAAAAAATGCTAAGGCTTTTCCACATCGTCTTAACATTTCGGGGTCTCCGAGACCACCCCTGAGTCTGACGATTTGCTAGCAGGACTCCCAGACTCAGCATATGGTGGAAATCACAGCTGTGATTTGTTGCAGAGAAAGGACACGGAGTACCGTCTCCCAGGGGGGCCGCACAGGACACACTTAGTTCCCCCAGCAGTGCGGTGAATCATCCCCCAGGGAAGCCTGTTAGAGACAGCGCCCTGGGTGCTCACCGGGGACTTTTCCAGTGGCACCCTCTGCCTGGTACCTTCCAAACTTCCAGACTCCCCGCGGGAAGACTGATGGTCGGCATAAATCACAATGTTTGTACAAACAGTCCAGGCACAGTGAGCCCCCCCTTATCAGTTAGGGAGTGAGGGGGGGCTCCCGAATCCAGGTTCCCAGACCCCAGCCGCCGACCAGCCCGGCCAGCAGGCCTCTCTGAGGAGGACAGCCTCCGGCCTGCTGCCTTATCACTTTCCCACCCGCGGGTGGACTCCCTCCCAGCCTGCCGGTTCTTGGGTCCAAGCTCTCCCTGGTCTCGGGAGCACGGCCTTTGCGCTGTCCCTCTGTGCCATCGGGGCCCGGAAGGCCTACTTTTCGTGGAAGATATTTGCCCTTTCCCCCCGATGCGCGTGATCGTCACGCAAGCGTTTATGGCCCTGAGTGTGGCTGTTTTCCATCCCTCATTTTGCCCTGCAGTGAGGTGGCGGGAACGAGCCCCTTTTGCAGATGAAGAAACAGGCCTCAGCTAAGAGGCGACAGTTCCGGCCTCCCGACCTCGGTCCCTTTCCTCTTCGGGAGCCACCTCCCTGAGTTGGGGCCTACGTGTGTGTCGCTTCTCCTGCTGTCTGCTTACCGCTTTAAAAACTCCCCTCTTAGAAGAAAAGGGTAGGTTTCGGCACAAAGGAAGTTTCCTGTCACCACCTCGCGTCGGAAATTACAAATTTCTCGAAAAAAAGAAGGCGGCAGCCATAAAAGTGAACACAAGGGTAAAAGATCATTAGGTTTGAGACAGGGCAAGTTGTGTGACGGAGAGCGACTTTATTCACATGCAAATCTGTTTTGTTTGGTCTGGAGGAGGCGGGGAGGGGTGGGCAACGAGTGGCAAACGTCCCTCTGCGCTCAGAGAAGCGTCGTGGGCAGAAGAGCCTTCGGGGAAGCGTGTGTCCCCCCCCCCCCCGGAAGGGCCTGGAGCCAGCGGGGAGGCCCCGGTGCCCCCCGACAGTTCAGCCCTGACGCCTGTCCTCCGAGCGGTTTGGGGGCGTTCCCGGGGCGCGAACCCAGGCCCCTCACCGTGCTGTTCCTACAGGTCACCGGGATCCCCATGAACTGCTCTGTGAAACTACAGCTGAGCCTGTACGTCAAGGCCATCAAAGGCATCGGGTGAGTGGGTCCGGGAGGAGGGGCCGCGTGGCTTGTTTGGGGGCGGGGACTTGGGCCTGGGGGGGGGGGATGTCCCCAGGGACCCGCACGTGGGGAGGGAGACGCTCCTCCCGGATGTGCCGGCTGGTCCCCGGCCCGGAACCCCCGCTTTTTCTGTCTTAACACCTGTCCCCCAGATTCAGCAGACTCTTCTGTCCAAGCGGTTTCCCACTCAACAGAAAACTGGAAAAAAAAAAAAATTAAATCCTGGCAAAAGCAAGTCTTTGAAAATGGAAACTCACCCAACAGGCATTTTAAAGTGTGACTCTCCCCTTTGTGGGAGGAATATCTTAAGCCCTGCTATTCCTTTGTGTTTTGCTTTATTTCCGTGTCGCATCGTGGCCTTGCCGAGATACAATTCACATACCGTTACGCTCACCCTTTTCAAACGTACAACCCGGTGATTGGTGGCAGATCCGTGGAGTCGCGCAGGGCCGTCGCAGTCCGTCACCCCCAAAGATACCCCGGGTCCGTTAGCAGCCGCCCCCCGCCTCCCCCCAGCCCCTGGCAGGCCCTGATCTACTTTCCGTGTCTCTGGATTTGCCTGTGCGGGAAACGTCCCGTAAATAGAAGCGTAGGAGACGTGGCCTTTGCCATCTGGCGTCGTGTCGTCAGGGCTCATCCGAGGCGTAGCAGGTGTCTGAGCGTCTTCCGTTTTATGGCCGAATCCTGTTCCGTTGGACGCACACGGCGTGTCTTCTCGCTCAGCTGAGGGGCATCTGGGTCTCTGTCGCTTTTGGCCGTCGTGAGTAGCGAACGTGCCCGTATATGTTTCTGGTGGGTGCCCGCTGTCGATTCCCTTGGGCAGACACCTGGGGGCGGATCCCTCGCCGGGCGTCGCGGGAACTCTGCGTTCAGCGTTGGAGTTGCTGTTTTGCACCGCAGCTGCCCGGTTGGCCTTCCCGCCAGCAGCGCGGGAGCCGTCGGGCCCCCACGATCCTCGCCAGCTCTGGTTGGAACGGGGTGCCGTGAGGGGGCTGGGCGAGGGGCTGCGCCGGTTTAGTCGTGGTGGTGGGGTCTGGCTTCTGTGTTTTGTTTTGTTTTGTTTTGTTTCTTTACGCATATTTGGAATAGTTTCATTAAAAAAAGCTTCCCCTACTAAGATTCCTGGGCTGCAGGAATGTGAGCATCTATCTCGCCGCCTTTGTAAAATGCCTTTCAGCTGGAAAGAACACGCTCCCCTCTTCCGCTCCCGCCCTGGCTTTTTATCTGTGTGTTTGGGGGCTGTAGGAGGGTGTGTTAGGTGGTGAAATGGCACAGGGGGTTCACCAGGCGCCTGCCCTCCCCCCCCTCCCCCCGACCCCAGAGCTCCGGCTCTGGGGCCTGCATCACTTCGTGGGGGGCCAGCAGGTGACTAGGAGAAGCCAGGCAAGCCGGGTGGGGATGGGGCCCAGGACCCGCCCCTCCCCAGCACCAGGGGCCTCGCGCCCCACTGTGGCCCCATCGGGTGCATTTTTCAAAGGCGTTTCTCAAAATCTGCATTTTAACCAGCGCTCTCTTAACTTTCACCTGTGGGAAGTGAATTTGAATCCCCGACAAACGTTGCTCAAGTCAGCAGGACCCCCGGGGGCCGCTGGATTCTGCGTGGTGGGGACTCCCGGGCCTCTACCTTGACCTGACCTCTCTGGGCCTCTGGGTGCCGGGCGACCCGACAGGGCGACACAGCTGTCTGACCCCCCCCCACTCCTTCTGGCCTCGAGGGAACCGGTCCAACAGCGGTGCCCCGAGGACCAGTGGGCAGCGGCCATGGGAAAAAGCTGCCTGCACGGAGAGCTGTTTTGCTGCGGCTCGTCCGGGGGACTCGGGCGCCCCATCCTCGCAAGATCCGGACAGCTGGGTTGCGTGCTCTTTGCCCTGAACTTACACCAGTTCTTACAAACTCAGATAAGAAGGGGCCAGCGTGGACTTCCTGTTGTGTTTCCGTGGTGTTTTCTGTGTGTCGCCTCCGCGGCGGGTGCCGTATAAACTCGTTGCCCTGCACGACACTCTGTGTCTCAGGCGGCCCGAGAGAGTTCTGCGAGTGGTGATTGAAGGATTTGGGCCATTCGTGCCGACTCTGGTTCTGTCCCCCTGGTGGGTCCCCTTTCCCCTCCGTCCGGCTGTGCCTTCTTTAAGCAGACCCCAAAACGGTGAAGCTGAAGAATATTTTGGCCCGTTTGTTTGCTGGTAACGAACAACAGCGACGACAGTAACGAGCTTGGAGTAGTTTCTATAGGGTGGGTGTTCTTCTGAGCACTTTTCATGGGGCCGCATTCAGTGCCAGTGCAGTCCCCACTTGGCGGAGGAGACACAGGGAGGGTAGGTCGAGTGCCCAAGGTCACACAGCTAGTCTGTTGTGTCGGGGGGACCCCAAGACAGACCACTGTCCGGTTCGATGATTCAGTGGGAAGACACCCAGGACCCAGAACATAGTTGTACTCGTGGCTGTGATTGATTACGGAGGAAGGATTCAAGCAAAATCAGCGAGGGAAAAGGTGCGCGGGGTGAAGTCTGGGGGAGCCAGGCAGAAGCTTCCAGAACCCTCTCCTGGGACAGTCACAGAGGACGCCCTTAATTCCTCCAGCATTGAGTTGTGACAACACATGCGAAGTGTCTTCTACCAGGGAAGTCCATTAGGGACTCAGCGCCCAGGGTATTTATTGGGGCCTGGTCACGTAGACACCCTCTGGCGTGGACCCAGCCTCCAGACTCTCCAAAGGAAAGCAGGAGGTGCTGGGTGCATTACCATCCCGAATTAGTGTGGGCTTTTGTTTCTAAAAGGAACCAGTGGGCATCAGCCAGGTCGCTGGCAGTCCCCCCGGCCCCCCACCGTGTAGGTGACGTGAGTTTTTAATTCAAAAAGATGTGAGCAGATCGCCGAGTCGCTCCCTGCCAGGAAATACCCCTCTCTCAAGCCGGCACCAGTCCAGTCCTTGCAAAATCAAATCCCTGCTGATCTGGACCCTACGATCACATGTCCAAAGCTGCCTGACATAAAAAACATGCTGACAAAACTCACAATGTTTTGTTCTTATTTCCAGACAAACAGGGAAGATCGAGCCAGTGGTCCTGCCGTTGATGTGGTTTGAGGAGGTGAGAGGCTGTCTCACATTGCCTGCGCGGGAACCGTTGGGCGTGGTGTCTGGGACCCCAGGGAGGGGCCGGTGTGGGCTTTGCAGGAGGGGGGCTGTTTGTGGAGGAGGGGAGGCTGGGCTGGGAGCTGGAAGCGGGGGGGGGGGGGGGGGGGCTATAAAACCATCTGTTAGAAGCTTCCTGAGGTCCAAGCGCTTTATATCAATTATCCCACGGAGTTGAAAGGATCACTTGAGGTGAGAAAGACAGAAGCTGCATGAAAATGTGAAGCTCTGTCTGACCCAGGGTGTAATTTTGTAAATGCACTTGACCACTTCTCCGGAGAGGGAGGAAGTTGCTTTTCAGAATGTCAGCTTTTCTTTTTTTAAAAAAACTTTTTAATGTTTATTTTTGAGAGAGAGAGAGAGGACGAGGGGGGGAGGAGCAGAGAGACAGGGACACAGAATTCGAAGCAAGCGCCAGGGTTTAGGCCCTCGTCGGGTCTCGAACCCACGAACCTTGAGATCGTGCCCAGAGAGCCGAAGTTGGATGCTTAACCAACTGAGCCCCCCAGCCGCCCCCCAGGGTATCAGCTTTTCCCTCGAACTTTCTTTCTTCCCAGCTTTTCAGGGTTCCTTCTGGCCAGCTTGTTTTCTTTCTTTTTTTTTTTTTCAATATATGAAATTTATTGTCAAATTGGTTTCCATGGCCAGCTTGTTTTCAATCAGGCAGAGCTCACCTCTCAGGCTGGGCCGGTTGTGGGAGGCGGAGCTCTGCCTCATGGCCCCGCCCTCCCGGGGGAGCCTCCGAGCCCGTCACCTTCAGGGAGTTAGGACAGAGAACTAGAGAATCCGCGGGCAGGTGTCTATGGGCCGGGCCGGAAGTCGCAGCATACCGGGCCCGCCTCCTGTTGGCCGGAACACGATCACGTGGCCCCGTCCGGCTGCAAGGGAGTCTGGGAAATGTAGTCCCGCGTGGGGCCCCGAGGGAACGGAGGCCTCCACAGGCTCCATCACAAGCTCTGGGAGGGGGGCAGCCGTGAGACGGGTAAGGGGCGGGGGACCTGGAGGTGGCGCGGCGCGGCCTCCGTGTCCCGGGGCCTGCCGAGTGCGGCCCAGCCTGTTAGTCCGTTGTCCTCCATCCCCAGAGCGGGGCAATGGAAGGTGAGCCCCTGCAGACCTTCTACACCCAGCTGGTGTTGGTGCCCAGTGTGCTACACTATGCCCAGTACGTCCTCGTCGGGCTGGGCTGCGTCCTGCTGTTCATCCCCATCATCCACCAGATCCGGAGCCAGGTAGGTGGCGGCTGGAGGGAGGCCCGGGCCGAACGGCCCCCTGCTCGCCTGTCGGGGTCAGCGGGATTCGGGTGGGCTCGCCCGGCCGTTCCTCCAGTCGCTCCCGCAGACGCCCTCAGCTTGGAGCCTGCCTTGGGCAGCGGTGCCATGTCTCTCTGCCTGGGGCAGGGGAGCTGCCCTGCGTCTCTGCCTCACTCGCGTCCCGCATTTACCACTTTTTTCTGCCTGTCCCGGGAGGCCTGGGGACCCTCCCTTGGAGGGGCTTTGGGTGGGCTCTGGTAATGAGACCTGGTCCTTGAATGGTTTGCTCGTCAAGTCAGCACCTGCTGGGTGCCGGGTTCACGGCCGTGAACGAGACAGACACGGTCCCGCTCTGGGGGCACGTGGCTTCCCTGCTGGGGAGACAGAAGAAGACCAAGTAAATAGAAAAGATCACTCCGCCGATGATAAAGGTGGCGGGACACGTGACAGGTTAGTGCTGTCCGGTAGAAATCCGTGAGCCGCATCCGGGATTGGAAACTTAGATTTTTTAGTCGCCACATCCAGTAAAAAAAAATCGATTTTAATCCTAGATTTTGTTTAATCCGGATAGGCCCGAAATACGGCCGTATGAACATGCAATCAATATAAAAAATACAAATTTAACTTTATTTTACATTATTTTTTTTTTCGTTAAGTCTTTAAAATCTGCTGTGTGTTTTAACACTTACGGCAGGTCTTGAATCGGACTCACCCCATTTTTTAATTTATTTATTTTTAAATGTTTATTTATTTTGAGAGAGCAGGGGAGGGATAGGAGAGAGCGAGAGCGAGAGTGAGAGAGAGAGAGAGAGAGAGGATCCCAAGTAGGCTCTGTGCCCAGCGCATGGAGCCTGACACGGGGCTCGATCTCTTGACAGTGAGACCGTGAACTGAGCCGATATCAAGATTTGGACACTTAACCGGCTGTGCCACTCGGGCGCCCCTAGACTCACCCCACTTAAAAGACCTAACAGCCCTATGTGGCTACTGGACCAGGGAGCATTGTATTCAAGAGGGCTGGGGACAGCTATAGAGAGCATCCGGAAAGCCTTCCCTGAAGAGGCAGAATTTAGGCTTAGATGTGAATGCTAATGAGGCAGTCAGCACAGAGTCACAGAAGGAGTGCTTCAAGCACAGGAATAGCCAGTGCAAAGGCCCTGAGGCGGGGATGGGCAAGCCGTGTGGGAGGGGCCTTGGGCCCCCGCAGCACCTGCTTTCTTGCTTCAGCTTTGGCAAACAACCCTTCTGCTTTCTCCTCTTTTTGGGGGGCGGCTTGCACGCTTGCTTGCTCGCTGGGGGCAACGATAAACCTTCCCAGGCTCCTAACATAGGTTTCGGACCCTTAACCCGACGTGCCTTCCAAATTCCCCATCCTTTAGGGGGAAAGGTTGGCCCTGGTGCCAGGGTGCCAAGGCCCCGGAGCTCTCATCATGCCAGTGCTCTGGTGTTTGAGTCCCTGGTGATCGAGGGCTGTAAGCAGCCTGTTGGGGGCCCAGGGAGACCGGGCTGAGCAGATCTCGCGCTCTAGGGAGCGCAAGGAAACTCCCTGTAGTTTTTTGCCTGATTTACGCTAGGAGGGTGGAGGGGACCGATCCCTCCTTGGGTGCTTCCAGCAGTGAAGTACTGTCACAGCCAGGGGACCCAGTGGACTGGCTGGATGTGTCCTCTCTGTCTCCTAAGTGTCCGTCGAAAGCCAGAGGGGGAAGGAGAGTGAGGAAGCTCGTGGGAAATCGCTGGCTAAGGCCCCTTCCCTCCAGGCCTCCAGGCCTCACCGCCCTCGGACCCAGTAAGGACGTCTGTTTTCACTGAGGACGCAGTCCCTACAGGTGTCACTGGAGGCCAAATAATGGAAATTTATCCCATTATGTATTTTTTTTGCGGGGGAGCTTAGCAGGCGTTAGGCCTTACGTGTTTTTTTTATTTTTTTAATGTTTATTTTCGAAGGAGAGAGAGACAGAGTATGAGCGGGGGAGGGGCAGAGAGAGAGGGAGACACGGAATCCGAAGCAGGCTCCGGGCTCTGAGCCGTCCGCACAGAGCCTGATGCGGGGATCGAACTCACAGACTCTGAGATCACGACCTGAGCTGAAGTCGGACGCTTAACCGACTGAGCCACCCAGGCGCCCCTGGGCCTTCCGTGGTTTTATGTGATTTGTCCCGATTTTAAGAAAATAATCATCATCACATGCTGGTGAACTCAGCACATTTTAATTGCCGAGAAATTTTTCTCCTCAAGTTGTTCTTTTCAAATAGCCAAGCTGTTTCTGGTGCCTTTAAAACGCCACCTGCTCAGCTCAGCCCGCGGGTTCTTGGCCAATACGCCCTGTCCACCGTGGCCCGTCTCCCCACCCTGGCTCCCGTCCAAAGCCTGAATGTTCGGGCCGACAGCCGCCGTTCCTGCGTGGCTAGTCTGTCCGACCAGGCGTGTTTCCCGAAGATACCCGCATTTCTGTCTCTGGTGAAGGGCACCCGCTCCCCGCCCCCCACCCCCAATCTCAGCCTCTCTGGTCGGTAACGGTTGTTGGACTTAACACCCCGTTCTTTGCTTTTCGGCGATTGAAGAACCTTTTGCGTTTGGCTGCAGAGTCAACTATAAATTAGCTTGGTTATCTTCTAGGAGAAATGCTTTTTATTTTGGAGTAGTAGTAAAAAGGGCTCAAAGGATAAGGAGGCCATTCAGGCCTATTCTGAATCCCTGATGACATCAGCACCCAAGGGCTCTGTGCTGCAAGAAGCAAGATTGTAGGTGGGTACCAGGTAACGCCCCCTCCCTTCCCCTCCCCTCCCCTCCCCTCCCCTCCCCTCCCCTCCCCTCCCCTCCCCTCCCCTCCCGTAGCAAATAGAACTCTGGCGGCTTGACCCACTTTGGACCTCACCCGTTTCTTCAGCCTAAACTTCTCCTGGGGTGTCTGCAGACCGTAAATTCGTACTTGTAGATTTTGCTGGTGGGGAACCCGCCCTTCTGACGTGAGGAGCAGTGCATGGCAGTTTCTTTGGCCCCCGGCGTGGTAGGGGACGGTGGAGGGCGATCGTGTTCCGTGGGCTGACGTGTTCGTTGCCCAGGTTGTCTTAGAAACGTAGGGTCCAGGTTCAGGCCACAGGTGCTTCTCGGACCTCTGGTGCAGTGGACTCCTCTGGGAATGTAAGCAGTTGGCTCAAAATTGAGACATTGAGACCCCTGCACATCCTTCTAGAACCTCCCCCCCCCCCCCGCCCCCCTGCCCTAGAATAGAGTCACACGGAAGGAGCCCGGGGATCTGTATTTTCATGGACCCCCCCCCGCCCCCCCCACCCCCACAACAAGGGGATTCCGATGCGGACGATCCAACGTTTGAGAAACACGAGTCTCAATACATCTGGGAGGACTGACCGAGAAAGAATCTAAGCACCAAGTGGGCACCGACCGGGTACCCCGGATTCAGCCCGAGAGGGTAGCTTGGCCAGACGCAGCAAACACAGACGCACAAACACGCCCCCCGCCCCCACAGGAAAGAAGAACGACGAAGGGGTCCCGGTGAGAGGTGGACGTTCGGTAAACGGTGACTAGGGTTTAGGGTAGGTGTGTCCCGTGCAGTTACTGGGACGCGCATGGGTTTTGGACCTCTGATAACAGCTGTCACTTTGGCTTCTCAAAACTGCACCGCCCCCTCGAGCTTCTGGGGCTGCGCGGGCTCGGGTTGAAGTAGGCTTCTTGGGAGCCACGGAACGAGGGGGACGCCGCCGCCCTGCTCTTTGGGGCCAGTTGGCTGCCTCCAGTCGGCGTCGTTTGCCAGGGCCGGAGGCGGAAAGAAAATAGAAAATGCGAAGTCGTGAGCGCAGGCCTGTTTGTGTTGACAGGTGCGAGGAGGCGGAGGGAGGGGCAGCTGTGTCCCCAGCCAGGCCCTGGGGGGCTCCTCCTGACAACTGGGGAATAGGAGGCCGGGGCCTGAGCACGTCAGGGTGTCCCAGGGCTGGACACCCAGGACACGGGGTGTCCTCCTGAGAACACGGCCCCCGGGCTTGGAGACTAGTCCCCCTTTCCTTCCAGTGTCCCCCCACCCTCTTCCCAATAACACAGAAACAAAACTGGGGTCTCCTCTGCATTTTGCCCCCAGAATCCAGTTTCCAAGTTGTTAGGGAAGTTTCTGACTTAGAGAGATTCTAGTGCCCTGCCTCGCGGAAGGCAGCTCGGCCTCCAGGCCGGATGACGCTGCCTCTGCCCCCGGTGGGGTACTTGGGGAAAGCAGTGCCCTGTAGGCTCTGGTTTGGGGGCCGGGCACCTGGGAAGTGACCATGGTCCTGGAGACCTGGAACCCTGGCATGGTGGCCCCAGCCTGCACGGAGCCTCAGCCTGGGTCCCTGGAGGAGGCCCCCCACCTTGCCTCGTACCTGGGCATGGGAGTGGTCTCGAGGGGCGGCCTTGGCCTGGGAGAGAGCAGGACACGGGGCTTCCACTAGCCCGGAAGGGTGTTCTCATGTCGAGAAGGAAGACGGCCACTCTTGGGCAGACCTGGCCAGCTCTAGGGCAGAGGGCTTGGCAAATGGAACATGATAACCCATTTGTTGTGTCTTTGTGCAGTGAACATCTTAGACAACCGTACATGGAAACCCTTCAGGGAAATATTCCTGGACCTATCCTACCTTCTCAGTGATTTCTCTCCCGTTCTAAGTCTTCATTCCTCAGCTAAATGAAAGTGGAAGGAAATAGGAAGAGGAGGAATGTGGTTCCCCTTCTGGTTCCTTCCTCTGTTACATGTGTCTTCCTTGGGATGGACCAGGGCCCCTGTCACAGCCTGGGATTAGTTTCCCTTTGTACTTCTGAGCAAGGCTTTCTTAAGTTGTGACTCTTTGGGCCACGTTGCTGAGGTTCTGGGCACCCCTGGGTGTCCCCATGCGGTCTCTCTGTGGTGGAGGGGAGGGGTGCAAGGCTGGTCTCACTCTGGCCTGGACTCCCCGCCCCTCCCCCCATTCCTGCCCCTGGCTTGAATGTGGCTCAACCCTGGAAGCCTTAGATCCATCCCAGAGGGAGGGAGAGGGACAGGGGTCCAAGCCTTCCCTGTGTCCTGCCCACCTGGGGGTGGTAGTCACGGGAGGGTGGGAAGGGGTTGATTTTCTTCACTGCCCGGAGAAGCAAGCCCTTGGGGTTTGGGAATGAGGCACAAGTGGCCACAGGCCCTCAGGGTGTCCTGGCCACACTGCTGGGCCCCGAGGCCTCTCCCTTCTTCAGGGCTCAGAGGGACGATGAGCCTCCTATCAACGTTGCTGTCTTTTCTTTTTAATGTTTATTTATTTTTGAGAGAGAGAGAGAAAGAGACAGACAGAGCACCAGCAGGGGAGGGGCAGAGAGAGAGGGAGACCCAGAATCCGAAGCAGGCTCCGGGCTCCGAGCTGTCAGCACAGAGCCCGACGCCGGGCTCGAACCCACGAACCGTGAGATCATGACCTGAGCTGGAGTCGGACGCTTAACTGACGAGCCACCCAGGCGCCCCTCAACATCGCTGTCTTCAACAGATGTGTTGAGAAATCTTTTAAAAACGTAAAAGTAGATAAATTATAGTATGTGATGTTCCCTCTCACCCGGACTCAACAATATTAACTTTTTGAAAACAATTCCTTTTTTTTTTTTAAAGTTTATTTATTTTGAGAGAGAGGGCGAGCATGAGCAGGGGAGGGGCAGAGAGAGAGAGAGAGAGAGATTGAGAGAGAGAATCCCAAGTAGGCCCCGTGCTGTCAACGCAGAACCTGATTCAGGGCTCGAACTCACGACCGTGGGACCGTGACCTGAGCCGAAATCGAGAGTGGGACGCTTAACTGGTTGACCGAGCCACGCAGGCGCCCCAACAGCATTAATTGTTGACATCTCGTCCTGGTTGTTCACCGTTTCCCCCAGAGGCAGCCGTTGCCGGGAAATTGGCGTGTGGGCTTTTCCCCTCTAAGTCTGGATACGTATATCCACGAGCAAGAGATGATTAACAAAGGTGTCCCCCTGCCGTCGCGGCACATGGGTCACTCTGCCGCTGGCTCTCCTTCCCTCGGGTTTCTGTTTGTGAAAGCTGTCCGGGCTCAATGCCGGCCTGTGACTGTATTTTAAAAGTGCGTTTCTTCTATCGGTGGACATTTAGGTGGTTTCCAGTTTGGGGTTAACAGTATTGCATATAAGCCCTGGATTCCTGGCCTTGGCCTTCTCACTGTGTTAGGCAAGTCCCTTTGGGCCTCGGTTGTCCCACCTCTGAAATGGGGCGAGGGCAGTGTTCAGTGAGAGAGGGGGGCCCCCGTAACCGCGTTCCGGGGGGGCGCTGTATGTCACTCCGGGCTTTTCTCCTCTCCGGCTTGATAAGTGGGCGCTGCGGAGGGGGACGCGGCGGGGGCTGTTTCCGTGCGGGAGGGCGTGGGGGCGGGGCCGGGGGTGTGGGCGGGGCTTGGTGACCCAGCCCCCCCCCCCCCCCCCTCTCTCCACAGGGTCCCAGCGACGTCGCCAGCCAGCCCAGCGTGGCCACTGAGCCGGACCGGCTCCCCAGCCCCCGCACCCCGCTTCTTCAGGACTCCCTCGGCGGACAGCCCACCAGTCCCAAAGCCTGAGCTCCCCAGTTGCCGCATGCGTGTCCGCGCGCTGCACGCCCCCGGCACGTGTCCACACGCGAGTACGCAGGCGTGCGCAGAGACACTCAGGGATGGAGCCGCCGCTGAGAAGACTCAGGGCATCGTCAACCAGGGCCGTCTGGAACCTTCTGTCCGGGTGACCCACAGTGCCGCGGGCACCGGGTCCCCTCCCCCGAGTGAGCCCGGGCCGACCTGTGCGGCCTGAGGGCCCGGGCTCCTGACCACTCACTCCCCTCCCCCCCCCCCCGGGCCCCCTCCACCAGCCACGACACAGACGCCGCGGTCCCTGCTGGCTGGCTCGCCTGCAGGACACGCCTTTCACTACTGTCCCCAAACCCAGCCCGGGAAGGCAGACTTCTCGTGCCAAAGCCGTGCGGGCCGGGGGGCCGCCCGGCCGGGCCCCGGAGCTTTGGCCGCGCACGTGTCCCCGGGGCTGGGGGCCAGGCGGCGTCACGCGGGCCCCAGCAAGCGGCGTGACCGGGACCGGCCTGTCCTTGTTCCGCGGGCCGACCCCGATCTCCCCAGAGTTGCCGCGGGTGCCGCCCGGGATGCCTGGGGCCCCCTCCTCCCGCCTAAACTGACGTCATCCTGTGTACTGAGCCGGCCGCTCCCGGGTGGGGGTGGCGGGGGGCTCTGCCCCGAGTCGCCCCCCACGAGGGCCCTCCGCCCCGTCAGTGTGGGTGTCCCGTCTGGTCCGGGGCAGGCCTCTGCCTCTTTTCTACTGCCAGAGAAATGAGTTTTGTCATCTTTTAAAAGTAATTCACTATTGAAGTAATAAACCTTTTTTAAAAGTTAAAGTGGGCGTCGGTGACAGCCTGTTTGTGGGGGAGTGAGGGGCTTCTGGAAAATTCTGGGCTCTTCGTAGTCAATAGCCCCTTCCTGGTAGCTGTTCTCTGGGGGCTGGGCTGCTTCCTGCCTGCCTCTTTCTCTTTCTCCCTTCCTTCCCTCCTCCTTTTCTTTTCTTTCTTCTTTTTCTTCCTTCCTTTCTTTCCTTTTCTTTTTTCTTCTTTATTTCTTTCTTTCCTTTTTTCTTTTCTTTCCTTTCATTTTCTCTTTTCCTCTCTTTCTCTCTCCCTTTTTCCCTTCCTTCCTTCCCTCCTTTTTTTCTTTTCTTTCTTCTTTCCTTCCTTTCCTTCCTTTTCTCTTTTTTCTTCTTTCTTTCTTTCCTTTTTTCTTTTCTTTCCTTTCATTTTCTCTTTTCCTCTTTCTCTCTCCCTTTTTCCCTTCCTTTCTTCCCTCCTTTTTTTCTTTTCTTTTCTTTTTTCTTTTCTTTCTTCTTTCCTTCCTTTCCTTCCTTTTCTCTTTTTTCTTCTTTCTTTCTTTCCTTTTTTCTTTTCTTTCCTTTCATTTTCTCTTTTCCTCTCTCTCTCTCTCTCCTTTTTCCTTCCTTCCTTCCTTCCCTCCTTCTTTTTTCTTTTCTTTTCTCTTCTCTTCTTTTCTTTTCTTCTTTTTCTTCCTTCCTTTCTTTCCTTTTCTCTTTTCTTCTTTCTTTCTTTCCTTTTTTCTTTCCTTTCCTTTCATTTTCTCTTTTCCTCTCTTTCTCTCTCTTCCTTTCTCCCTTCCTTTCTTTCTTCCTTTTCTTTCAATGTTTATTTATGTTTAGTGGGGGGAGTGGAGAGAGAGAACTCCAAGCAGGCTCTGCACTGCCAGCCCAGAGCCCAGTGTGGGGCTCGGGCCCCACTAACTGTGACCTCATGACCTGAGCCAAAATCAAGACTCGGACGCTTAACCCCCTGAGCCACCCAGGTGCTCCTCTTTTTACTTTTTCATCTGAGAGACAGAGACAGGGAGAGAGAGAGAGAGAGAGAGGGAGAGAGTGAGCATGATCTCAAGCAGGGGAGAGGGGCAGAGAAAGAGAGACTCTTATGCAGGCTCCATGCTTAACGCAGAGCCCGACTCGGGCTCGATCTCGTGAACTGTGAGATCGTGACCTAAGCCGAAACCAAGGATCAGTTGCCGAACCCACTGAGCCACCCAGGTGTCCCCGGATGGGATCTATAGACGATACTCCCCCCTGAAAAACATTCACAAACGAGGTCTCCTTGTCAGATGCCTTTTTAATGTGTATCTCCTCCTCCCCCAGAAGTTCAGCGAAACATTATATAATACACGCCTTTAATCATTCTCTTGTACTTCTCTGCAACCCAAGTGTCTGTGGAAATGCAAACAGGCGTTCTAATTTCTTCTTGTGACCACAAAGGTTCACATTTTGGGGGACTGGTCCGCCATTCCATTGTAGGTACACAACTGACCAGCAACATCGATGGGGCACATTCGTTATCTATCACAAAGCCATAAACCTTTATTGGAACGCATCTCCTTTTTAAAAAATTTTTTTTTCAACGTTTTTATTTATTTTGGGGACAGAGAGAAACAGAGCATGAACGGGGGAGGGGCAGAGAGAGGGAGACACAGAATCTGAAAGAGGCTCCAGGCTCTGAGCTGTCAGCACAGAGCCCGACGCGGGGCTCGAACTCACCGACCGCGAGATCGCGACCTGGCTGAAGTCGGACGCTTAACCGACTGCGCCACCCAGGCGCCCCCGCATCTCCTTTTTTATACGTATTTTACGACGTCTTCAGTGTGCAGAGTGGAATTGACGTGTGTGTGCAGCTCTAGGAATTGTAGCGCCTACACACACGTGAGTGACTACCACCAACCAGCTTAACGAACAACTTCATTTTCCCTCCCGATTCCCTCCTGCTTCTCCTCTGGGGTAAAACCTTCCCCTGAGGCCTCACCTCTGGCAACCAGGTAGCTTTGCCTCTTCGCGAATGTCCTATAAATGGAATCGCACAGTATATGGTCTTTTAAGAACGCTGCTTTCACTCGCACAACGTCGTGGGATTCACGCAAAGCCTTGCACCCATCAGCGGTCTGTTTCTCTTTACTGCGGAGCAGAATCCTGCTGTTTGCATATGCCGCGGGGATTTGGGCGAGTCAGGACTCGCAGGGCATTTAGACGTGTTTCCAGTTTTGGGGCGGCTTGGATGACTCAGTCAGTTGAGCGCCCGACTTGGGCTCGGGTCGTGATCTTGCGGTTTGTGGGTTCGAGCCCCGCGTCGGGCTCTCTGCTGTCAGCGCAGAGCCCGCTTCGGGTCCTCTGTCCCCGTCTCTCGCTGCCCCAACCCGCTCGCACTCTGTCTCTGTCTCTCTCAAAAATAAAGAAACATTAAAAAAAAAAAAAAGTGTTTCCAGTTTTTGGCGATTAGGAACAACACCTAGGAGTGGGGTTGGTAGGGGCCATATGGCAATTCTGGGGTTAGCCTCTTGACTTTCCGCCAGATAATTTTCGGAGCGGCAAGCCATGAGAGCGTCACCTGCTCTGCGTAATGGCCAGCCCCTCGGTATTTTAAAACCTTTTAGTCATTCGGAGCGGAATCTCCTTGTGGTTCTTATTTGCCCGGAAATACACCTCCTGAGGAGGCGAATGAGGCTTCTGCGCCCTCCCCCATGAATTCATGTGTCCTTGACTGACAAAAACTTTTTGCCAGAAGGGGACCACATTTATCATCATTTCCATTCTTATCTTCGGAGATGGAAGACGGAGAAGCCCTGTTTACATGAATAAGCAGCCGGGGGGCAGAAGGAATGTCCTGATGGTGGTGTCACTCAATTCTTATGCTCTTGAGTAATGAGCAAAAGTCAGAGAGCCGTCTGTCATCAAAAAGTATTTTTGCTGATGTGTCAGCTGACCGGTCCCTTCGACCTTCCTGCACATGTGTAGAAGGCAACAAAGTAGGTCACCCATTTGCAGCAGGATTGCTCAACCTTTAGATTAGTTCTGTAAACCAGTATTCGGGTGTCCCTCCGGTGGGGACCCGAGGGCAGCGGGGGACTCTGCCCGCCGCAGAGTGGGCGGTGGGGGGCGGGGCGCTTACAAAGGGGCGGAGAGAATGTTCTCCACGGCCTGGGCCTGCTCTCGGGTAGACCTGCAGGCCGAAAGCTCGCGGGGAGTCCAGGCTTCCGAGATGGTTCCCTTCAAGCCCCCATTTATTCTCCTTGGGAAGCGGAGCTCAAGGACTCCCCAACCGGAGTGCGATGACCTTTGAGGACCGGACACTTGGGCCTGAGCCTCAACACAGACGCGTTTTTTTACACGTGTGCACGGAGCTCTACATGCTTATCAAAAAGGAAAAAAAAAAAAAAGGCAACACCCAGAGGGCATTTCGGTGTGTGTGTGTGTGTGTGTGTGTGTGTGTGTGTGTGTGTGTGTCCCAAGGGAACACGGGATGAAGAAGCAGATTTGCCCTCCACGTGGCTCATCGTGTGAACAACTTCCTTCTGAATGTCTTTGTCACGTTTCGGCCGATTCGTTTTTTGGGTGCAGCCGTGGAGCCCAAACACATCCGATGACTTCATCCAGGGCTCCGCGAGGGAAATGCCCCTGACCCTTTGCCAGCCTTCAGGGTGGCCTTGGTCTAAGGAATCCCCAAAAGCGTCCCTGGCTCAGACTTTTCCCTCACGCGCGCACTCGACACCCTAACCCCCACCTACCATGTGACCCTGTTCACGTCATGCTTTTCTAAAATTTGACTCATCTTTTAAAAACGAATTCTCTTTTGAAAAAAAAAAGCGGTTGTTCTCAACTTGTGGGTCCAATGGGCAAGTTACCTGTTTTCCAGAATCCAGGAAAACAAATCACACAACTACTGAAGTTTGAAGATGTCCCTCCAGGGGCGCCTGGGTGGCTCTGTCGGTTAAGCAGCCGACTTCGGCTCAGGTCATGATCTCACGATCCGTGAGTTCGAGCCCTGCGTCGGGCTCTGGGCTGATGGCTCAGAGCCTGGAGCCTGCTTCCGATTCTGTGTCTCCCCCTCTCTCTGCCCCTCCCCCGTTCGTGCTCTGTCTCTCTCTGTCTCAAAAATAAACGTTAAAAAAAATTAAAGAAAAGAAAGATGTTCCTCCAGGTACCACGAGACCTGCCGTATGTGGGAACTCTGCACTGTTCCTTACTGTTCCTTACTGTGTCCTGCATTCCCCCATCTGCCCACTCTGCTCGTGGAATAAACGTTACCCTTGTATGGTTTCTATGGAAGCTTTCCCTCCTGTCTCGCTCACTCCTGGCATCACCCAAGGCTCCATTCCAGCTAGGCCCTCTCCTCCAGGAAGCCTCCTCCAGGAAGCCTCCCCGATCACTTCTGCTCACTCAGCTATCCCCCGCCTCGGAATCCCGGGGACACTGTGTCTGTACCCTAGATGATGCTAGAATGTTCTAGAATAGTAGAAGTCCCGATTCTACTTGCTGTAGCCCCAAACCCCAACGCCAACGGGCTGTGGTGTAACCCCCGGTCCCTACAATCGTGCAGGAACTGGAATATTCTTAACTGAGATGGTTGCACTCCTCTGCAATTGCTTTCTTTGCTCAGATGGTCCTTCTTTCAACCACAATTTATTGAGTGCTCGCAATGTTCTTGTGAATAAAATCCCGAGGAGGGCTTCCCTCATCTGAAAAAAAAAATGGGGATAATTTAATACTTGCCCTGCGGGGTCAAGTGTGGGTCTCAAAAGAGTTGGTGGCGTCACGTGAAAGGCTCAGGGCTGGGGACGCTGCACTCAAGCCCACTGTTTTGGGGCCAACCTGACGGATGCCATCGGGGTCCCTCACCTGGACGCTCGGCCGGCCGGGTCCAGGCTCCCATGCAGGTCCTGTGAGGTCATTTCTCCATGCAGTGGCTCGAGAGGTCTTTCTGAGGTGTGAACTATCAGAAGGTTCATCCCTTGCTTAAGCCTGGACTGTTCTCCACACTGAGGCTCAAGTCCCCCCTGCTGGGGGCTGCCCGGAAAATCCCTTCTCTCCTCCTGCAGTGGCGCCGGCTTCTGGACAATTCCAGGATCTGCCACTGGGGGGCGAGCTGTGCACACAGGTGGTTCGGAGGCCAGGGCTCTAAGAGGTGCTGCGGGTCGGTTCTCAGGGTGTTCCTTAAATTGGGGGAGTGTTACCTGGGGCCACAGCCTGGCTTCCGAAGCTTGTAACCTCGGGGCGCCTGGGTGGTTCGGTCGGTTAAACCTCTGACTTCAGCTCAGGGTATCGTCTCGTGGTTTGTGGGTTCGAGCCCCGCGTCGGGCTCTGTGCCTGCTTCGGATTCTGTGTCTCCCTCTCGCTCTCTGCCCCTCCCTCGCTTACGCTCCCTCTCTCGTTCTCTTAAAAATAAATAAACATAAGAAAAATTAAAAAGCAAAGAAAAGAAACTTGTAACCTCAAGAAGTTGCATTTTATGAAAATGGGCATTTAGGGGCGCCTGGCTGGCTCAGTTGATGGAGCATGCGACTCCTGACCTTGGGGTTGTGAGTTTGAGCCCCACATTGGGTGTGGAGATTACTTAAAAATAAATAAATAAATAAACTAATTAATTAATTAATAAGGGCCTTTTTCTTTTTTCTTTCTTTCCTAGGAAGCTTTTCCTTAATATTCTTCACATTTTCAGCGGGGCCTTGACCCTTTCCAGGGGTGTTGGAGGCCAGCGTCACCCCTAAAACGAAAACCGGAGTCACGTGACGTTTGCTTTTCCCTTGTACGTACTGCAGGGGGCACTGGCTTTGGAGGCAGCCCAACCGTGTGCCACCCTCTGTCGTGCTCCAGCGGCGGGGCGGCCTTAGAGAAAAACTGTGGCCTCTCTGAGCCTTGGGTTTCCCACCCGTGAAAGGGGAGGTACAGGTTCCCGCTCCGTGACTGTCTGGGAACCCCCGCGAGGGTGGAATAGAAGTGAAGCGGGAACATTGCACTCATGTGTCTCCTGGGAGTTGTCTTTGGTTGGGTCCCTCAGTTGGAGCGGCTGAGACAAAGGGGTGTCCCGAGCCACGGGGCGTCCCAGGAGGACAAAGGGGGCTCTCGCAGCCCAAGGGTTTGGGCGTGGAAGTACACGGACTCCAGTGGTGCACAAAAGCAGTCAAGAGGGACCTATCTGGATCTGTCAGAGCACCGATGTGCTCTGCCTCAGAAGTGTGGGGGCAGATAAAGCGGGAGCGGTCCCTGCCCTCCCAGGCTCGCGTTCTGGTGGGGGTGGGGGGGCAGCAAACAAGTAAAGGAAAAAGCAAGATACATCCAGAGAGTGATGAATGCCAGGAAAGACATAAAAACAAGGTGGCATGATGAGAAGTGTTTTAGAAGTGTCCCCTGAGAAGTGCCACTGATGCTAATTCCCGAGGGATTTGAAGGACTCGCGAAAAGAGCACTTTAGGAACTGGGGACCGCATGTGCAAAGGCCCTGAGGCAGCGACCTGCAGACCAGAGACCAGTGGGCTGTGGCTGCAGCTTGGTCAGCTGTGCGGGTGGGGGATGGGGAGGGAGATGAGATGGCAAGTTAGGCAGGGACTCAACCAGGCGGGGCCCTGTAGTTCGGATTTGAAGCACAATGGGAACCACTGGCGGGGTTTAAGTTGGGAAGCGACAGGATTGCTGTTTCTGCTGCGTGGGAGTTGCAGTGGGGACAGGTGTGGGTGCAGAGGGATCCAGCAGGAGGCACTCTATACAGTAACACCTCCCCTGCCCCCTGCTCGTGCCCGGGGGCCCTCAAAGCACCCCTCGATGTCTGGGGCAGGAGAACTCGGCCGGTTTTACAGGAGAGGAAACTGAGGCATGTTCCACGCCTCTCCTGCCCTCTAGCTTCCCAAGTGACTCCTCTAGGGGAGGGTGCATGCCCTCACTCTCACGAAGAGCGCTGGACCTCCTTCCTTAGACTCCGCGCTCCCGAGGGGAGGGTGGGCACCGGGTCTGTGGGGGTCCCCGCTGCGTCCGCAGCCCCTGGTCAGGCGTGTGTGCAAATGAGTCTCGGCTGAGTCAGGAAGGAATGACCGAGGCTTAGTGGCCGGAGAGAGCGAGCGAGTGCCGGCCGCGGCCACCAGGGGGCGCTGCGGGACCGCCGTGCGCCTGGCGGCCCCGGTTCCCGCACCCGGGCCTCTCCGGCCGCCCGCGGCACCCCGCCACGTCTGTGTTGGGAGGCTCTGGATAAATCACAGGTAAAAAATGAAAAGTTGACGGGCCGGGGCTGCACAATCCGTGTCCCTCTGTACGTTCACGTCGAACAAGCCAACCGTTTCCACACCTAAACATGCCCTGCAACCTACCCGTGTGAACTTAGTGGGGGAGGCTGAAAATACGAATTAGTCCTGTGGGCAGAAGGCAGGTTTGGGTAACGGGAAATGAGTATGAGTCTTTGGCTCTGGGTGTCGGGACCTGGCTTCCACAGCGGCCCCTGAGTCTGACTGTGGACCTCTGGCGAACTCAGGGCCCAGACCCGCCCGGCCGCCCTTGGTCCCCCAGGGACGTTCGCCAGCAAGATCAAAACTTTGGCTGCCCAGCAGATACAAAGTGTCAGAGCAGAGGGGCGCCTGGGTGGCTGAGCTGGTTAAGCGTCTGGCTCTTGGTTTCAGCTCAGGTCATGATCTCAGGGTTTGTGGGATCCAGCCCCGCATGGGGCTCTGGGCTGACAGGCAGAACCTGCTTGGGATTCTTTCTCTCTCCCTCTCTCTGCCCCTGTTCTGCACACATGCTCTCTCTCTGTCTCTCTCTCAAAACAAATAAACTTAAAAAAATTAAAAAGCGGGGGCTCTTGGGTTAAGCGTCCGACTCCGGCTCGGGTCACGATCTCACAGTCCGTGGGTTCGAGCCCCGCGTCGGGCTCTGTGCGGACAGCTCGGAGCCTGGAGCCTGCTTCGGATTCTGTGTCTCCCTCTCTCTCTGCCCCTCCCCCTGCTCGCTCAAAAATAAGCAAACATTAATAAAATAAAATAACTAAAATAAAATCTCAGACCAGAGCTGGGCTCTGCCTGTTGCTAACGGTGGGTGAGCGTTCAGAGGGTGCCGTGTGTTACTTTAAACCCTCAGCGTGAGCTCCCTTCATTTTCCTCACGATCCAGGTAGGTGCCCCGCTCATCACTCTGCTTTTACCGACGAGGAAACTGAGCCCAGAGAGGTGAAGTCAATGTCCAAGGTCTTACGGCTGGGAATCCTCAGAGCCCAGATTGGGACCCCGGGCAGATGGATCCAAGGCCTACGTGCTCGGCCGCTGCCCTACACGCCTCCTTGTCGTCCGGTTGACCAGGACTCATATCGGTGCCTGTAGCCAGAGACCGCTTTTTTCGTATCCCTCCTGGAATCCCACTGGGGAACCGGCTTCGTTTCCAACCCAAGGGACAGACAGGTCCCGGTTCTGGAGACTCTGAGAAGCCGGGGGGCGGGGCGGATGGCAAGGCGCACTCCCCACAGAGACAACCCCAAGTCCGTCTAGAAGGAGGCTCTGTATGCCGCAGATGTGCCCGAGCCTGGGCTCCCGGGGGGGAACATCCAGGCTCCTTCCAAAAGAGGTTGAGGATGGAAGGGAAAGATGGGGAGTAAGAGTTAACATTTCTAGAAACAGTGTGTGGTCTCCAACCCCCACAACAAAACTTGAACGAGAGGGCAGCAGATGGGGGGTGGGGAAGCAGCCGGGACTATTGAAAAAAATTTTTTTCTTTTTTTAGTGTTTATTTATTTTGGAGAGACAGAGAGAGACAGCATGAGCGGGAGAGGTCAGAGGGCGGGGGCGGGGGGGAGACCAGAATCTGAAGCAGGCTCCAGGCTCCGAGCTGTCAGCACAGAGCCCGACGCGGGGCTCGAACTCACAGACCGCGAGATCATGACCTGAGCCGAAGTCGGATGCTCAACCGACTGAGCCACCCAGGCGCCCCAGGACTTTTGAATAAGGTCCACCGTTTCTTTTTCGGCTGGGGTCCCGCGTCGCGGACCTCCCTCCCTGTGGTTCAGGAGCTAGCTGCAGAAGGTTCCGGGCCTGGTGTTTCTCCCAGAGGGTGAAGGCCAAGTGGCAATATTGGAGTCTGGAGTCACGGACGCTTCCAGATTTCACGGCACCTTGGCCACAAAGCCACAAAGCCTTAGGCACAGCTGACCTGACAAGATCCGGTCCGAGAAAGGAGGGGCCTTTGCAAGGGAGCCGTTTGAATTCCGCTCTAAGGAACAGATGTCCGAACAACGCTGGCCAGGAGGCACATTTCTGCAAACTAGGTCTCATTTACCTCCTCAATTTCCATCACGGAATAGGACTTCCTCTCCCCTGGGAAAACATTCCGGCAGATGGATTCGAACCACGTTGCTGTGGAAGGCACGAAAAGTGGCGGCCGGGCCCGCGGCAGTTTTCCAGAGCTCTGGAACATTCTTCTGGTCCCTGGGATCTTCTGTCTGTTTCCATGACCCACCCCGTCTGCTTGTCCCCGGGCTGCAGGATGTCTCCCGTTTTGGGGGACGGAGGCTCTCTGAGGAGACACTCACGTGTCTGGGCCTGCTTCGTGGTACGTTCAGCTCTGTGGTCTCAGGCGGTGGCCACGGCAGCCGTCTGACGGAGGGACATGATTTCTTCCGTGAGCTCAGCCTTGGGGATCAGGCAGGCGGCAGGGTTTGGAGCTGTTTGCGGCACAGGCCTGATTCACCGTGTCCCTCGGGCAAGTCGCTGGGACCCCTCTGTGTCCCTGCCAACAGGAATTAGAACTCCTGCCCCCATTCACGTCGCAGCTCCTCACGAGGGCTGTAAAGAAGGAACTTTTACGCACTTGGGGCTGGAAATAGCGTAAGACTTTGACATCTGTTCGCGAAGCAGTCTGGGAACCGACCCTAGCACCCAGAATGCAGTTCACCTTCACGAGCGCCAGGTCTCGCGGGGCTGAGCTGTAATACCGGGCGCCACCAGGAGGTGTCACTGTCAAACACGCCCTGGGCATCCTCACACCGCTGTGTCTTTGGGGGGGCTTTGTGTGTAAACCCGACTTCTTTAGATGATGGAGGTCAGTGCAGGCGAGTTCAAATGCCCACAGAACCACGCAGCAGTGGATGCTTGGCCTCCCTCAGAGCAACATTTTGACAACAGTTAAAATTTTTTTTTTTTAATTTATTTTTGAGACAGAGAGAGACAGAGCATGAACGGGGGAGGGGCAGAGAGAGAGGGAGACACAGAATCCGAAGCAGGCTCTGGGCTCCGAGCTGTCAGCACAGAGCCCCACGCGGGGCTCGAACCTACGGACCGCAAGATCGTGACCTGAGCCGAAGTCAGACGTTCAACCGATGGAGCCACCCAGGCGCCCCCCAATTTTTTTTTTAAGTTTATTTACTTATTTATTTTCGAGAGAGGGAGCAAGCAGGGGAGGGGCAGAGAGAGAGGGGAGAGAGAGAATCCCAAGCGGGCTCTGCACCATCGGCCCAGAGCCCGATGCGGGGCTCGGACTCCTGAACCATGAGAGATCATGACCGCAGCCAAGACCGAGAGCTGGACGCTTAACCAACTGAGTCGCCAGGCTCCCCTAACACTTCTGAAGTGATACAGGCGACACCCTTATGGAAGACTGATGACGTTTCACGAAAGCAAGACGGCCGGGATACAGATCCGAGCTCGAAGAGAGCGGTATTTTGCAGGCTGCGCTCTGGGCGAGTGACGCCCCTCCCTCCACCCGCGGGCCCAGGCTGCCTTCGTGTCACCTGAGAACCTGGCTTTGCCTTCAGTCGCGCCCGCGGCCGCCTTGTTAGGCTGGATGCAGGCTATTGTGGCCAAGTCGTCTAATTTTGGGTTTAATTTTCAAAAGGAGACGGCTTTGAAGAAGGTGAAATTTCCCGATTTTTAATTATTGGCAACGAATCCCAATTAAATAAAGTACTACGTGGGCCAAACGAAACACAACTTGGACAAGACTCAGTCTGTCGGTTTCTGAGCAGGACTTGCCTTTGTGTGTTAGTTGTATAATTTAGGCATGCGTGTCTGTGGCTATAAACCCCTTTCTGGAGGCGTGTAGGTGGGTGCCTTCCATCAGCTGAAGTCATGGGATGCGTTTATCTTCTGCACAAACCGGGGAAAATAGATCATACTCTGGCGTTTGTAAGTGGTAACAGCTGAGACCCTGGTTTTTGGAGTCAGAACCGGGTACGAATCCCTGATCTGCGAGTTGCTAGCTGTGTGACCTTGGGCAAGTCACTTGACCTCTCTGAACCTCAACATCCTCATGTGTAAAAACGGGGGCCGTAAAAACCCCAGTGTCGTAGCCCCGAGTCTCGTGTCCACCACAGATTTCTAACTGTCACCTTCCGGGCACACGGGGAAGGCTGCTTTGGTGGCAGCCTCGTGGTTGGATGGGGTCGTGAGATTCTCACGAGAGCGGACGGTTATCTGGAACACTCTGTGGACTGTGGCTTTTAACTGCTGCTGTGACAACCTTCAGAACTCCTCTTCCCTCTGCCCCGACGGCGGGCGGCGTCTGAGATGCGGACGCTTCCAACAGCGTGGGTCCCAGGATGAGGACTTCCCCAGGACACAGCCCCGAGCTGACTTGTGTAGAATGAGCACAAAATAAACCTCGGTTGTCGGAAGCTGCGAAGAGCCAGGGGACTGTTACCGCGGCATCCATAACCTAGACCATCTCGACTGTCACGACCCGCCTCCGGGAATGTCGTGGGGGGTTCAATGAAAGCACGGATCGGAGGGACTTAACACGGCACCTAGCACACAGTGACCAGGCGGGAACTGGTAGAGTTTTCTCTCTTTTCAACGTTTATTTATTTTTGAGACAGAGAGAGACAGAGCATGAACGGGGGAGGGGCAGAGAGAGAGGGAGACACAGAATCGGAAACAGGCTCCAGGCTCCGAGCCATCAGCCCAGAGCCCGACGCGGGGCTCGAACTCACGGACTACGAGATCGTGACCTGAGCTGAAGTCGGACGCTCAACCGACTGTGCCACCCAGGCGCCCCTAGAGTTTTCTCTCTTAAGTCAACAAATATTTGTCGAGTGCTCACGTCTTGCCGGGTCCTGTTCGAGGCACAGGGGACAGAGTAGCGAGCAAAGCAGACCCAGATTCCTGACCCCCTGGGCTCCCGTGCTACTGACGTGGCGTTGTCTCCTCCCTCGGCTGGGTGTGCGAGGAAAATGGGGCCATTCGCTTTGTTCTGGGCCCACGGGGGGATGGAAAGCAGGTCTGGAGATACCATTGGTGGCAGGCAGACAGGGACTGGGGGAGCCCCTCCCTCCGAAGGAGGCAGCAGGCAGATTGTGACCGTTTCAGGCCAGGTCACCCCGGGCGGCCCGCGGTGACGTCAGTAACGGCGCCAGGCCTTGGGCAGAGGCCAGTACTGACTTTGCCTGGGGAGCACATGTGCACCTAAATCAGAGACTGCGCCGAAAAGGGGGGGGCTCGGGCATTTCTGAAAGGCCACCAACGTTTTTCAAATGCCTTTTTGCATGCATAGTGCTTGCCTTATGTCTGCGAGTCCCTACAGATTCCTCCTAGGAGGAAGAATTCCCTGCATTTTACAGATGAGGAAGTTGAGGCTCAGAGAGGTTGAGTGAGCCGCTCCAAGCTGCACAGCCAGGTAGCGCGGGAGCCGGGATTCCAACGCAGCTCTTCTCCCCCAAATCCTGTGTGCGTCCCCTGTGCTGGTCTCTCATGACGCGCTTGGGAACCAGAGGAAGAAACACACAGTGCCGTCCCGGGCTTCCTTCCCTTCTCAGGGCGACTTCCGGCCAAGGCAAGCTTTGTGCTTTCTGGGTCTGATTATCTTCACCCTGTTGGCTGAGAACCTGCTGTGTGCCCGGCCCCGCTAAACTAACCCTACCTGCGTGCCCTCGTCCCACGCTCACCATGGCCCGTGACGGAAACTATCCTTATCCCCACTGTACAGGAGAAGCCCTCAAGGCTCGTGGATGTGACCTATCTAGCCAGTGGCCAGCTGGTCTAGGGCAGTTCTGTGGCACTGCTCTGGAGGCAAAGAGCGGGGTCAGCGGGAGGCGGAGAGTCATCGAGCTTCAGGTGCGTGTCCCCTGGGGGCCCATTGGCAGGGACCTGCCGTGGCTTGTTGTCTCTGGCCGTGACCCCGGGGCAGTGCAAGTTCTAGGGTAACTCCAGGTCGTGTCCCAGGGGGAAGGGATGGCCTTGGACCAGACCAGGGGGTGCAAGCCAGTGGCCCACGGACATGTTGACTTTGGCTTACACCGTGTGCAGGGGGGAAACAAAAACTAAACCAGCGGCCAAAATTTCAAACTCGAGGGAGTTCGCACAAAACCTGCGCTTCGGCTACTTTTGCAAAATCAGAAGATCCGGGCACCCAGGGGCCTCGCGCCTGCCTGTCCGCGGTGCCCTGGGTGACTGCTGCTTTGAGAAAGGACGAATATTCTGTGTCACCGCCGGGCCGCCGAAATGCTGCCACGCCCTGGTGGTATTGGAGCCCGCGACCCTGCGCCGAGCCTGACCTCTTGGGAACAGACTTCCAGAAGCTGGCGGAGGGCTGTCCTGGCCACGGCAAACACATCAGCAGTGTGTGGACCACCCCGGACTGCCCCACGGCCCAGCAGCCCCTCGTTTCCTCCCTGCTGCCGCTCGAACGTTACCCCTCGAGTCCCAGCGCCGTATCTGGAGGAGCAACGTTGAGCGGCGGGGCGCAAACCGCACGGAGAGGGGGAGACGGAAATCGTGAAGGTGACGACTGCGTCCCCCACCCCCCCCCCCGCCGAAGCCTGGGGGGGGGGGGCGAGGACCTGACCCGCAGACCCTGAGAACGTGTGACCTCACGTGGCAAAGCGGCTTCGAAGACGCGGCTCAGGGAAGCATCATGAAGCAAGTAGCTCAACCCAGGTCATGCGGGTGGCCCTCGTGGTCACGAGGGTCCTTACGAGAGGGAGGCCGGAGGGTCCGAGTCTGAGACGGAGGCCCGAGAGGACGGAAGCAAGGGGTGTGGGCATCTCGAGAAACTGCAACAAGGACCAGACTCCCCCCCCCCCCCCCCCCCAGAGCCTCCGGAAGGAGCGCAGTCCTGCCGACGTCCTGATTTTGACGTCTGGCCTCCGGAACCGCAAGAGAACAAAGGGCGGCCGCTCGAAGCCGCTGACCGTGTGCTCGCTGGCTGCGGCAGCGACGGGAAACGAACACGGTGACGCGGGGCCGTGTGGCCTCCGACAGGTCCCCGCCCTGGCCTAGTGTATGTGCCTCTCTCCGCGAAGTCATTCGGTCCCGGCAACGCGATGAGAAAGTGAGGCTCAGAGAGGGCGAGCCACTGGCCCCGGGTCACACAGCCCGTGAGGGCTCAGTGTGCACTTGGAGCCGTGGGGCTTCAGGGCTGCCTTTCCTGCTGTGCCGGGCATTCTTCAGTCCTCCGGTCCCACCCCGTCCCTCTCCACTTTGCCCTTGTCCTGGAGGGCGACCGGGTGGCGGCCCCTCCTTGGGCTACCGGCCGGGTCCAGCCCGTGGGCGGCACTGGTGGCGGTGGGAGGCGGTGGGAGGCGGTGGGAGGCGGTGGGAGGAGGAGGGCCCTGCAGCCTCCAGGGCCCTCCCGGCTCCCACTGCCCCTGCCCGGCCCTGCCCGCCTCTCTGCCAATAGTTCCCTCGATTCAAACCTCTCCCACCACTGGTCCCGGATTCCACGTCTCGCTCCATGTTCGGGGGCCACCGTGGCCGGTCCACATGCCGCCCCGTGGCGTGGGTTTAAGAGCCCATTTTACAGCAGAGGCAGAAAAAGGCCCAGAGAGGTTGAGTTGCTCCCCCAAGCTGACCAGCTGCTAGTGATACGGCCAGGATCTGAGCCCAGGCCGCCCTCTGCCCTGCACCCCGTCTCCCTAACTGCGGCTGTGACTGGGCATGTCCCCTCCCCGCCAGCCCTGGGTTTCCTCCCCTCTAAAATAAAGAGAAAGTTGGGGCGCCTGGGTGGCGCAGTCGGTTAAGCGACCGACTTCAGCCAGGTCACGATCTCGCGGTCCGGGAGTTCGAGCCCCACGTCGGGCTCTGGGCTGATGGCTCGGAGCCTGGAGCCTGTTTCCGATTCTGTGTCTCCCTCTCTCTCTGCCCCTCCCCCGTTCATGCTCTGTCTCTGTCCCAAAAATAAATAAACGTTGAAAAAATTAAAAAAAAAAATAAAATAAAATAAAATAAAGAGAAAGTCTAGTAGCTGCCCCAAAGGGTGGATGGGAAGATTTTTCTCCTTCTCAGCTGTAGATACAGGGTCTGGTTTTGTACTTACCCGCCCCCCCTTTCCTCCACCCATCTAGAAACTATGGATTGTGTGCCAGTACCACACCGAGCCGCGTGTCCCCTGGGGGCAAAATCACCCCTGCTTGGGAACCATCGGTTTGAGTCTGAGCTTTGACCGTTTTTGAGTTTCGACTGTTTGACTGAGTTTCGACTGTGTTTGGAGCGAGGAGGCTTTTCAAGATGTGACTCAACGTGGCCCGTCTCGCCCCAAAGTGTCCCCAGAAATGCCCATCGCGTGAGCCCCCCTTGTGGTTGCCCCTCGAGTCTCCGAAAGCCCTTTCCGTCGGTGTCTCCCGTCTCTTTCTCCGCCCGTTCCAGAGCCCCTGGAACCCCTCCCGGAACCCCGTTCCCCGGGAACCCTGGCAAATGTTTCTTCTGTTCTTGAGGCCCCAGAGGAGCTGCAAGGGGGGATTTCCTCCGGACGCCCTTCCCTCGACCTCCCTGCCCCTGGAGGGAATTAATTTCCGGGGGGGGGGGGATCACTGCCTGTCTCCTCTGTGCTAACCACACACCGTTTTTGCAAGACTGGAGTTAGTGGGTGTCACTGGGTGTGCGGGGGGTGGAGGCCCCCTGATTTGGGGGAGGGGGCGGGGGAGGGGGCTCGGGGTCGGCAGGAAGCCCGGCTGCTGCCCTGGAGTCCTCGCCTCCCTGCCACGTCCTGCCACCCTGCGAGCTTTGAGCTTTGTCATTGAAGAGGCAGGACACATACGGGGCCCCAAGATATCCATCTGTCTCCCTCATTTGCAAGCCCTGAATGAAATCCTTCAGCATTTCCCGACAGGGCAGAATGCGGCAACTCCCAACGAGCTATTTATGGGCCATTTTTTTCAGCATTACTTGCATATTATAATTAAGAGATAATGTCAGTGGAATAGAACATTGTCACCGGGTAATGGTCTCCCGCTGCTTCCGAAATGTCAAGGCAAAGTCACAGCATTTATCAAAAATAAATGTTGGCGGGAAGACGCGACGTTTGTTTTCACAGCAGGGACATTAATCCCGGGACAACGATATGGCAGTGTCTTGATTTCTCTTTTCCGGAGTGATGGATGCCAGGGGACGGTCCCGGCTGATGGATGTAGGGTCTTGCCGATGGGGGGCGGGGGGGGGGGGAGGCTGGCTGGGGACAGAGGTGCCGGCTGCCTGGCCGGGTGCGGCTGGCGGGAGGGTGCTGGCTGGCTGTCCCCAGCCGCTGCCCAGAATCCGCAAACTCACGGGGCGCGGACCTGGCTCCCGATTGGGCAGGGGCATCTCCTGCTGCTGGCGGCGGTCTGCTCATTGGGCAGGCAGAGGACGGACATTTGGCAGGGATCCTCCTTCCTGCCACCACGCCGGTCCCTGGGGAGTGGGCTCGATGACGCAGAGGCCTACCCCGGGGCGGCCTCCGTCTCCCCATCGCTGCCCACGAGGGGGCCCGGGGCGGCAAGGGGCAGCCAAGGCAGGCGGCCACCGATCGGGGACCCGCCCCGCCACACTTTGCCACGGGGACCTCTAACTGAAGTCGGCCTCCACGGCTGCCCCGAGGGATCTTTCCCAAGTGCACGGCCGGTCCTGCAGCATGAGGCTGAACTCCCCGTGGGCCCTCGGGACAGTCTCGCCCCCCTGAGGATTTCAGCACAGCCTTCCCAACGTCCTTGCCTACCGTCTGAGCAGCCCGGCTCTGTCCCCCCCGCCGGCCCAGGCCTTCACCCTTTCCTTCCGCCTGGGACTCCCCTCCCCGCTCCTGCCTACGCACAACCCCTAGCCTGGCTGTCTCTCACTTCTCCAGGCCACCGTTTCATCGCCTCCTCCTCCAGGAAGCCTTCCCTGACTTCCCAACCTGGGACATGTGCTTTCCCTGCGGTCTCTAGGCTTCGGCCCTTCCCCGGATCATACCAGCATGAGTACTTGGGTCTGAGTCTGTCTCCCCCGCCTTCTCAACTGCGGGTGCCGCGAAGGCAGCTCTGTTCCTGGATACAGAGAGTAGGTGTTTAACGATAGGTATGTGCTGGAACAGTTGGATGGTTGGAGGCCTTTCATGTGAGTCCGTATGAGTTACCTACTGGCAGAATAACGCCGCGTAACAAGTGGCCCCAAACATCAGTGACCTCAACCAGGAAGCATGTATTCGAGTTGTGAGTCTGCAGGCCGGCAGCTGAGGCTGGGCGAGGGTGGAGGTCTCCTGTCTCAACTGGGCATATGCACGTGTCTGGGGTGGCCGGCCGGTGGCTGCTGGAGGGGCTCTGTGTCCCCTGGTCTCTCCTCCAGCCAGCTTGCCCGGGGCGAGAGCCTCGGTGACAGCAGAGGGGTGGGAGGGCAGGCAGGAACACACCCCTACTCTCATTGGCTGGAACCAGCCTCGAGGCCCGTGAAGGGCACGGAGACGGGTCGGGGTGTGGAATTGGGACCTTCAGGGCAATCTGGCACAGACTGAGTCAAGTTCTTACGACATCCAGCCGGCTGCACACCTCTCACGGTGTGCGAACGGTCTCGCGGCGTTCGGTATGTTCGCATCATTGTCACACGAGTCTCCGGAACTCTCAGCTGTCAAACCCACCTTCTGTCCCCGAGAAGCACTGACTCCCCGGCCCCCTCCCCGGCCCCTGGCGCCTACCATCCTGCTTTCTGTCTCTATGAACGTGGCTCCTCTGGGCGCCTCGTGTAAGTGCGGTCAGGCCGTATCCGTCCTTCAGTGGCTGGCTTCGTTCACTCAGCATCGTGTCCTCCAGGCTCGTCCATGGGGGAGCAGGGGTCAGAAACAGGTCTCCTTTTCTTTTCTTTTCTTTTTTTTTCTTTTCTTTTCTTTTCTTTTCTTTTCCTTTCCTTTCCTTCCTTTTCTTTTCTTTTCTTTTTTCTTTTCCTTTCCTTTCTTTTCTTTTCTTTTCCGTTCTTTTCCGTTCTTTTCCTTTCCTTTCCTTTCTTTTCTTTTCCATCCCTTTCCTTCCTTTCCTTTCCTTTCCTTTCCTTTCTTTTCTTTTCTTTTCTCCTTTCTTTTCCTTTCCTTTCCTTTCTTTTCTGTTCCTTTCTTTTCTTTTCCGTTCCTTTCCTTTCCTTTCTTTTCTTTTCCTTTCCTTTCCTTTCCTTTCTTTTCTTTTCCGTTCCTTTCCTTTCCTTTCTTTTATTTTCCTTTCCTTTCTTTTCTTTTCTTTTTCTTTCCTTTTTTTTTCAACAGGTCTTCTTTTTCAAGGCTGAGTAATACTCCATCGTGTGGCTAGACCACATCTTGCTTATCCATCCGTCCGCAGCTGGGCACTTGGACGGCTCCCGTGTTTTAGCTACCGCGAATCGCGCTGCCACGAACATAGAGCGTACAGATACCTCTTCAAGATCCTGCCCCGACCCTTCTGGGTATACGCCCAGAAGCAGGACTGCCGGACAAGAGGTAGTATGTTGTCGCCTGGCGGGGAAAGCCTCTGAGGCAAGAACCGTGATCACACGTTTGACAGGCGTCAACTGGACAAGCTCAGGGTCCTGGGGCCTGGTTTGGATCCCAGCTTTGCTGATTCCTAGTTGTATTTTTGCACATGAGTTGCCTGCGCTGAGCCTCAGCGTTCTCCTCTGTGAAATGGGGATAAGAATAGTATCGATCCATGAAGGGAGATGGGAGAATGAGAGCAGTGCCTGGCACAGAGCCCGCGCTCAGCAGATAAAACCCACGTGTTGTTTTAGGCAAAGTTCTTGTCTGATGATCATGCCTGTGACACCTCTCCCCCCTCTCCCCCGACCCCGGGGCGGGGTGGGGGGTGGGGAGGGGGAATGTGTTGTAGCTGACCTGCCTTTAAGCTCTATAGGAACACACCCTGAGTTTTTCTGCCCCGGGGAAGCCCGAGGGATGGGCTGGGTTGGAGTTTGGTGGCCAGCCCTGCCGGGCTGGGCCGCGGGAAGGGTGAGGGCTGGTGACAGTGTGGCCGTGGGCAGGGCAGGAGGGAGGTTTCCTGCCTTCACAGATGTTCAGCTTCCTGATTCAGAGGCCTCCCCAGCCAGGCCTCCTCCTCCCCTGTGCAGATTGCAATTTCGGCCCGGCAGGAAGAGAGAAATGAGCTTGCATAATAGAGGAACATTTGGTTCTTTCGGCTGGGCCTGGAGAGGGGGAAGGTTTTTGTGCTGAGCGCGGGGGCAGACTGGAGAGGTTTCCTGCGTGCTGGGCGGCCGTGGGGGAGGCCGGGCCACCAGGAGGGAGGGCTGTGCTGAGGGCCAGATGGACGTGGGGGGGGGGTGGGGAGGCTTCCTCGGGGAAGAGCAGACAGGGAGGGGGCCGGGGGCTCTGCGACTTTGCTGTTTTCAAGAGATAGGAGAGAGCGCTCCGGGGAAACCACACGGGGCAGCACTGTGGCCTCGGGGACCCTCGGACAAGCACGCAGCCGTGGTAGGCTGTCCCTCTGTCCTGGGGCCCTTCGGGACACTTCCTCCTCAGCCCAGAGAGACCTGTGACCTCAGCAGGTCTCAGCCGAACCTGAACTTCCTGATCCAGGGGGATGGGTTTGAGCCGCCACGGCGGGGCCTCCCCAGGACCCCCAGGCCGGACGAGAACGAGAGACACAACTGAGCACAGACTGGCCGAGGTCAGGAGGCAGGTCCCCAGATGTGACACCCCCACCCGCAATTGGCTCTGTTGTTTATCAGGGGCCTGAGCTGGGACAATCCCCGAGTAGGGGGAGCGGATTCCGGGCCAGGGTATGGGGTACAGGATCGGGACAGACTCTCGGAGGGATCTTGTAATTCTCGACACGTCGTTCGCGTCCCTGACCTGGGTTTGTCCTCACGACGGTGCGGGGAGCTCAGTCTTTGCACAAGTATTTGCTGAACACCTACTCTGTCCCAGGCCTGTTCCAGGTGCTGGAGCTTCCGCAGTGAGCAGAGCAGATAAAGGGCCGTGCACCCCAGGAGGTTCCGTTCTGGGGGAAAAGGCAGGCGCGCAGCAAGGAAACACGTCGCGCCCGCGTGGAGGGCGCACGGCTGGCCTCCGCTCTTCTCCCTTCCCCACAAGAGCGTAAGTCCCCTGCTCTGACCTGCTTTAGCCGAACGAATGAAGTGTCACTGATGCTGTGCCTGGCCCTCAAGGGACCTTGTCCTTTTCTGCACCTTTGCCATCGTGCGGGACAAACACTGATCCATGGGGGTTGGGGGACAGGCGGGCCAGCCAAGCCGGGCCTGGACCAGCCCCGGGTAGGGGTGTAACTGATAATGCGTGACGGTTTATTTTACAATTGTATTTTAAAGTAATCTCTACCCCCCACGTGGGGCTCGAACCCCAAGACAAGAGCCACACGCTCTACCAACTGAGCCAGCCAGGTGCCCCGCGTGATTGTTGTTTGAAGCCACTGAGTCGAGGGGCCGCTTGTTACGCAGCATACTGGTGACGATGGCTGGCTGACGAAACCTGCTATTGCTAAGTGCTGTTATTAACCTCATTCTGTAGACAAGGACGCTGAGGCCCAGAGTGGGGAGAAGAGCTTCTCAACATTACAGTTCACGTGTCTAAGCCCGGACAAGAACCCGGCTGCCTTGACTCAGCTGGCTTATTCATTCCTTCAGCACGTTTTTATTGAGCACCTACTATGAGTGTATAATTGTATTGGGAGCTGGAGATACCACAGTGAAAAGGACATCCCTTCTGCAAGCAACGTTGGTTTAGAAGAACTTCTCCTGGGGCGCCTGGGTGGCCAGTCGGGTAAGCGTCCGACTCTTGATTTCGGCTCAGGTCATGATCTCACGGGTCATGAGTTCGAGCCCCGCACTGGGCTCTGCGCTGACAGTGTGGAGCCTGCTTGGGATTCTCTCTCTCCCTCTCGCTCTCTGCCCCTCCCCCGCTTGCACTGTTTCTCTCTCTCTCTCTCCCTCTCTCAAAATAGATAAACATTTTGAAAAAAGACGACTACTCTTGTCTTAGGGTTTCAACAGAAGTAGAGACTTGATAAGCCCCATCACGTGGTACGTATACCCACCCGGAACCGCTCATGGCCGGGCCGGGGTGCGGGGCTCCAACTGGCCAGGGCGGATCATGTGTTCACCCTCTGTTGCTGGGGGAAGGGACGGCCTGACCTGAACCATATGGCCTGAGAGCCCAGGAGGGGTTTTTTTCCCAAAGAAAAAGTGGGTGCTGTTCACCCTTAAGGAGAGGAAGGAGATGCTGGGCAGAGAAGAAAGCAACGCTCACCCCAGACATCTGGGGTCCCGACCAAGACCCCCCCAGCAGGTCTGTGGTCCTCAGTGAAGACCGCCCCCCCCCCCACCCCGGGTCCACAGCTGCTCCAGGCCTCCCCCTGCCTCTGACGTCCTCACGGGAGCTCTGCCCGGCTCTCGGAAGATCAGATGTGATTTATTCCTGGCATCTGTACCGCCACTCGCTGTGAGGTGCTTTGCACTGGAACAATAAGTTACAGGGCCATTTATCTTGTTGGCGGCTTCTGATAAAATGCACAGCCCGAGCAGGCAGGGCCTTTAACGAACACGATCAGGGCTGTTCATTTAGAAACCAGGAGACCTTGAAATTGGCTTTAATTGAAGGGGTTAGCAGAGAGGGGTGTGGCTGGCTTTGTTCAGGCTGGAGCCACCTCCTCTCCAGAAAGGTCGCGACGGGCAGACCAGGCTGTGAGTCCTGGCCATGCCTCTACGTTTGACTCTGGGCAGGCTGCGTGACCACTCCCAGACTCGGTTTCCACATCTGTGAAATGGGCACGTACTGGTCGGCACCAGCTCAGTTACGTGGTAGTAACAAGCGCCCCCCCCACCCCCACCCCTTCAACTCTCGTGGCTTTTGACACAGCCACAACTCAGTTCTCCCTGCTGCTGCGTGTGTTCCGGGGGTCGGCTGTGGGCTCCGTTCCAAATCCCACCGTTATCATGGACGTGCTGTGCGACCAGAGGCCGCTGACTTGGCATCTCGGAGCAGATCTCGTCACTCAGTGAAAAGGGGCATCCGATTTTTATTTCCGTCCGGTCAACATACAGCCCATTCCAAGCCCTCATTCTTCCAAGATGATAGAAAATTCCGTCTCCGCTGCAAGACCCGGGCTCCTCCACGCTGGGTGACATCAGACACCGAACGGCTGAGAGGTCCCTCTGGCCGCCGCACCCCACCGAGGACCCTGAGACGCTTGGGATCCAGGACCATGTGGCCCCATCCGGTGTGGCACTCTTAAGCATCCATGTTGCACGGGAGGAAGGGGCTTGTCTACACTGGGACCGCTTTGCTTAGGGCACCCCCTCCCTGGTGATGATGCAGCTTCTAGATCCTGACGCCTCCCTGGGGCAGCCCCGGGGAATGAGGTCGCAAGGACTGCCTCCCTCCTGCCCACCCCAGCCCCCAGCGTGTGGAAATCTCTCTCCCTCTCTCGCTCCCCCCTCCAGAACCAGCTCAGGTGAACAGGGCTGCGACGCACCTCCTTGTACGCGTGGCCTGGGGCACGCGCGCGAGTGTCACTTTGGCGTGTCCCTGAGAGAAGAGCCGCCGCACACCATTCGTGCACCTTCTGGCCCCGCTCGGGGTACAAGTGCCGCTTGGGGCTTGGGTGTAGGGCAGCAGGGAGAAACCGGGGCGGGGGAGGATTCCGGGCGCCTGGTGGCCGTGCCGTGTGATGTAGGTTTGCCAGGAGTTCTAGAAAGTTCAGCAGGCTGCCCCCCGGGAAGCCTCTCGGAGGCTCCACAAGTAACGGCTGTTTTCCGAACAAGTTGTCACCCCCTGTCATCTCCCCACCCCAGGCTGGGCGGGAAGAGGCCGTGAATTACCCAATGCTTTTAGGCCAGGCCGGTTAATTCACCTCTCTGAGCCTCAGCGTCCTCGTCTCTGAAATGGACCCCACGACACGGTTGCAGGTACAGTTCGGTGAGAAGACCGGTGGGGACTCAGCCCCGGGCCCTGGAGCAAACAGAAAAAGCTCGATGTAACGCCGGCATCTAATCTTCCTGTTCCGCGCGACTCGGCGGCTCTTCTCTCAGGGACACGCCAAAGTGACACTCGCGCGCGTGCCCCAGGCCACGCGTACAAGGAGGTGCGTCGCAGCCCTGTTCACCGTAGCAACATCTGGAGCCAACCGTTCCGCTCACTGGAAAGAAAACGGGTAAGCAAATCGTGGCTCGTTCACACAGAGGAATATTACACAGCAGTGGAAGTGAACACGCGTCGTCTCGCTCGAGGGCAGAGCGTAGGGCGGAGTTTCCAAACTTTGACGCTATTATTTTTTCCCCATTGTCCTTTTCCAATAATAGCTTTAGTGAGACGTAATTCGCGTGTGATGCAATTCACCCTTCTAGAGCGTACAGTTCGATGGGTTTTACTCTCTTCACAGAGCCCTGCCATCACTTGTGGAACATGTTCAAAACCCTGAAAGGAAACCCCCGGAGCGCCGAGCCCTCTCGCACCGTTTTCCACCCGCATGGAGAGACCACAGTCCGTTTAGGTGCTCGTCGGTCGATGGGCGTTTGGGTTGTTCCCGCTTTTTTTTTTCTTTTTTCATGTTTTTCGAGAGAGAGAGAGGGAGACAGAGGAGGGGAGTCGGGGAGGGGCAGAGAGAGAGAGGGAGACACAGAATCGGAAGCAGGCTCCGGGCTCCGAGCCGTCAGCACAGAGCCCGACGCGGGGCTCGAACCCACGAACCGTGAGATCAGGACCTGAGCCAAAGCTGGATGCGCAACCAAGTGAGCCACCCAGGCGCCCCTGGGGTTGTTTCCATGTTTTGGCTTTTGCGAATAGTGCTATACTGTGAATATTTGCGTACGGAGTTTTGCGCGGACATATGCTTCCGTTTCTCCTGGGACAAGTTCACACTTGTTCCCTGGTGCGAGGGGGCTGTCCTGCAGGTTGTTCATCAGCACCCCAGGCTCTCACCCACCAGGTGCCAGGAGCACAGCCCCCCTCCCCCCCCCCCCCCGCCACTGGTGACCATCAAAACCGTCTCCGGACATTGCCCAGTGTTCCCCCCGGGAGGTGAAATCGCCCCTGCTTGAGAATCACTGGGGCAGGATGAGAAAATCTGGTCACGGAAGGCTACAAGGGACACCACACCCTTGGTAGGAATTTGAAAACAATCACAGCTCGGGTGCTGCGGTATTTAGGGCAATGGTTCGCAAAGTGTGGTCCCAAAACAGCAGCATCCTCTGGGGGAACGTGTCAGAAATGCAGATTCCCGGGCCCTCCGGGGGGTGGGGCCTGGAATCTGTTCCCATAGGCTTCCCAGTGTTTCTGAGCACACGCGTGTGAGAACCACGTTAGGCACACACACACACACACACACACACCCCTGCACGTAGAAACGCAAGGGAATGATGAATACCCATTCAGGATCGTGTTCCCGGCCCAGAGTGAGGACAATATAAATATGCAGTAAATCAAGGAATCGTGCTCCCTTCTGGGGGGTGGGGGGACGCACGTGTACCTCCATGAGTCGTGTTTGTGTTCCGGAATGGGGGGAGGAGAGTCCGTTATATTATGGAACAGGACATTTAAAAGTACCCAAAAAAAAAAAAAAAAGGTACAAAGAGAAAGACAGACACAAAGCTGTGTAATAAGACGAGGCACCCATCCATGGTGGGACTGAGTCATGAGATTAGAATGGACCTGATCGTGTGCCCCTGACGCCCCGGAAGAACCAATGCTGGGCCCTACCGCTGCGTCCAAGTTCGTTTGCTGAAAGGGGGGGGGTGGGGGTCTCAAACAGCCCCCACGGGTAAGTCCTGGGTTCTGCTGCCTGGCCGGTCCCTGTGAGGTTTTCAGACCATCTCGGCTCTAGAAATCAGGAGTAGTTGCTACGATTTATTGAGCAGCTACTGCGTGCCACGCCGCTGTTGGCTTAAGCACACACAGTCACGCTGGAGTTCATGGTGTCCCGTTTTATAGATGGGGAAACCAAGTCTCAGAGATTAATTGACTTGCCTGGGTGTCCAACGGCTTTTGGAACTGGAGCCTCGGTGCAGGTCTGTCTTTTCCCTGGATCTTCAGGGCCTTGGGCAGGGTCACTCTGAACACCCAGGCCAAGGTCTCACTCCAACAAAAGCCAAGGTCAAGATGTTTTGGTTTCTCTGTGAATGGCCCTAATCCTCTCCATTACAGGCCTGGCTGGCTGGGGCTGTTGTTTTCTTGAAGTCTCCAAAAGATGAGGTCACAAGGCCCAGAGAGGTGAACACATCACCCAAGATCCCCAGCAGAGGAAGGAGGCACACCTATCTCACCTCCTCCAGGAAGCCCTCCATGCCTGCTGCGTTGCCTCAACTCCTCCACCACTTGGGGGCTCAGGGACACATCCCCAGAGCCCGTTTGTCTTCTAACACAACTCAGGTGGTTGTCAGCCCCTCACAGGCAGAGCCCAAACCTTCCACTGCTTTGTATGTCTCTTCCCTTACCTCCCTGCTTCTCCCCCATCAACACAAGATGGGCACACACCAGACCTTCAGTGCGTCCGCTGGATGTGAGTGGGCAGAGTAGGCACAGCCCTGGGGCTCATGAGAAGGCCCCCCTGAGGATGTGCCCCTTTTCTTCCCCGCTTCAAAGTGGTCTGGGGCCGAGACACCCAACTCTGCAGAGTCAGCTGAGACCGGGAGGCTCTAACTCCCCAAACAGTGACTCGAATGGCGTCCGTGCCCAGAACCCTGCCTGGATGAACAATCCTGAGCCGCCTACAGCCTTTCTCATCTGTTGTCATCCCTGTTTTACAGGTGAGGAAACTGAGGCCCAGAGAGGGTGACAGACTGGTCCAAGGCCACACAGATGCAGAGGAGCCCGGATGTGGGCGGAGAGACTCCAGCTAGGGCCATATTTATGGCTCCCATAGGAGAGGATGTGAACCCCGGGCCACAAGGCCCTTGACGCTGTTTTTAGGTTTCGGTCATGCGGATTCTCCCAGGTTATGCAGCCTGGGCCGGCAGCTCTAATCGGGCCAAGGAATGTCACAGCGGCTCAGCAGGGCCAGGATGGGGAGGGGGGCTGGGCAGAGGAGGGAGTGGAGTCTTGGCCGCAGTAACAAATAGAAAGCAGATTGTGTTTCCCTTTGCTTCCAGGGAGGGGATGTGCCGGAACCCAATTACCCCCTTACAATGGATGCTCTATTGTCGGATGAGGCAAGGTCAGGGGCAGGCGGGGCGGGGCAGGGCCCTGCCCGGGGCACAGTGTCCCTGGCACAGCCAGTTGGCTGCGCCCTGGCTGGCCTGGCTTCCTCCCGCCAGCCCCACCTCCCCCCTCTCCTGGCTCACAAAGACCCCGCGTCTCTTTCCAAAGCTGAGTGCTCCCCTCCAAGTAACCCTGACGCTGTAGGTCCTCTCTAGGACCTTCCGTAGGAACCAAGGCTCCTTCATCGCCCCCCTCCCCTCCCCCCCCCTTCTCCATCTATCTTGTTAATGATCTGGAAATGTCATCCATCAGGCAGCTTTGGCTCTCGCCTGAGATTCATTCATTTCTTCACCAGCTATTTGTTAAGCACCTACTACGTGTGGACACTAAGGCCATGCTCATTTGCCAACTATTTGCGGAGCGCCTACTATGTGCTAAACGCTGAGGCCGTGGGCATTCGTCTGCCAAGTGTCTGTGGAACCCCTACCATGCGTCAGGCGTTCGGGATGCCGCGGTGAACAAGACGGACGTGGTCTCGGGCATCTTACAGTCCGCTGGGGGGCGGACACTCAACAACAGTTTGACTCGAGGGGCGTTTATTGCCCACCGACTGCATGCGGCGTTGCTAGGCTCTTGGAGGACGGGATTGGAAGTAAATGCATGACGGTCAGTGCGGGTAGCAGGAGGATGAGTCGACTTAGGACGGGAACCCTGCCTCCATCACGAACTAAGTTTGTAACTTTGAGAGACTGATTTTACCTCCAGGGTCTCAGTTTACTCGCCCGTGGCATGGGCGGTAAGGAGACTTAGCAGAGGGGCCTGAGAAATGTCATCCGTTTTCTGCGGGGGCAGCGGCTGCCCTTGGTGGCTCAGTGTCTGTTCCTCCTTCTGGCAGTGGCCTCCTGATCTCGTTGGGGGAGAAGAGTTCTCTTCCTTCCTCTCAGCACCTGCAGACCAGGTGGGGCTGACTCCTCCCACCCCACTCCTGGGAGAGCACGTGACTAAGCCTGGCCAATGAGATCCTTTCATCCCCTGGCCCCAGTCGCCGGGTAGAGGGGCGGTCAGTGATCCAGGAAGGGTGCAATGAGACTCAGTTTGGGAACTATCGAGGACACCACATCTTTCCGCTGAGGCTGGCACGCGGGGGGAGACGCGGGCCCCCGGTGCCACTTGCCTCATGAGGGGGGGAGCCTCCCTGAGAACGAAACCAACCCAGAAGAAACAGAGGCAAGGAGTCCTGATGGTGCCGTTTCGAGCCCCTGGATCCAGCTGTGCCTGAAGGTTGTGCAGATTCTGGACTTTTCAGTAACACGAGCCACTCAAAAGTCACCTTGAATTGGGATTCTGTCACTCGAAACCAAGAGCCCTGACTCATAAGTAGGCCTTTCCTCCCCCCACTTATTTCATAGGACAGAAATCCCGGTAATCCTGGCATACCCGAACACGGAGAATTAATTCCCTTGCTTCCTAAAAAGCTGATGAGAAATGGACAGCGACAGAGGCCGCACGAGCACTCCTTCCTTTTTGGTGTGTGAGGACATCCATCCTCCCGCGGCCCCCGACCTCGCTCAGCCAGAGCAGAAATCGCTTAACCTTCTGGGCCTTGGCTTTGAAAGGTTTGTGATGGATGGCGCTCAGCCTCGTGGGCAGAAATGGAAAATTCTCGGCTGTCTGGTCTGTCCCTTCATGCTGCATTTCCCAGCCGGCCCAGGCCAGGAAAGCTGTCGGTGAGCGAAACCTGGTGAGATTCCGAGGCCGCCGACTTTTTCCGCGAAGGGCCAGATAGTGAATGCGTCAGGCGCCGTGGGCCATAAAGGTCCCTGTTACACATTCTTCTTTGTTCCGTTTGTTTGTTTTCTTTTCTTACAGCCCTTTAAAAATGTAAGAAGTTAAAAAAAAATGCAAGAAATCATACGTAGGCCGCACAAAAACAGGCCACGGGGTGGATATGGCCCATGGTGATAGTTTGCCGACTCCTGGATTAGATTATAGTTATGGAGACCTATGGTCTCTTTTCTCCCTCTTTCCCTCCCTCCTTCCTTCTTTTCTTTTCTTTTCTTTCCTTTCCTTTTCTCTTTTCCTTTCCTTTCCTTTCCTCTCTTTTCTTTTCTTCTCTTTTCTCCCAACAAAACCTCATTCCCCCCCAAACCCAGGAAATATTCTGGAAATTCTAACACTTTGGTGTAAAAACTCAGATTTACGAGTAGCCCCTGTCTCGTTGGTCTGCCCCCTGTCTCCCTGGCACTTATCACAATTTGTAACTATACAGTTTATTTCTTTGATTATTTTGGGGTCCCCGCCTCCTTGTTCTGGATGGAACACAGGCTCCACGAAGAAGGAAAGCCCTGGGAGGCTCAGGGTCTGGGTTCCTGGCAATTTGGGACTGATTTCAGTGACCGGGGCCAGGCCAGAAGGTGTGGGGAACCCGACAAGAGCGGAGATGCTGGCTTTCTGCTGTGTGGGCAGAGCTGAGCAAGCAGGTGGCTGCTGGAGGGTCCTCTCTGCACACACTCAATCCAGCATCCTGTATCATGAACTCGGGGAGGAGTGAGCTCCCCGTCCCTGGAGGTAGGAAGCCAGCTGCCCGCCAGGGCCTGCTTGCAGATGGGATGCCTGTCTCCAAAGGCAGGCCTCTCCTCTGTCAGAAGACGCCCCCGACGCCTCGGCCTCCTCGAGAGCTCCTGGCTCTGATTTCCCGAGATCCAGATTTGTTTCTTAGGATGAGGTGGTGGCCGGGAGTCAGCCCGGGATCTCACGCTTGTCAAGCAGAACCGGAGAGACGCGTGGGTTCGGAAGTCCTCTCTGCGCCCAGATCTCTGGGGGAGGGAGCCTGGGCTCGGGAAATTCCAGCAGCCAGGCTTCTAAAATGCTGAGCCATCCCCTTGCCACTGCCTGAGTCCGGGTCGGGGAGAAGCCAGGGCCCAGCAGAGATCAGGCCTCAGAATGTCCCCCCCCCCCAGAGTGGGGAGTCAAGGGCGCTCCCTTCTGTATTCTCTGGGCTTGGCAGCCGCCTTCCAAGATCAGTAAGCAGTTCTAGTAACTCCCTCACCCTGGGCACCTGGTTTATGCCTGGAAGATCCGCCCCCAGCCCCCCAGCGGCGTTGACGCATCCGTTCCACGATGGTGCCGGGGGTCGGAGGTGAATCGGTGCCCCCACCCCACCCGACCCCTATCCTCACAGAGCACAGGGGCTTCCAGGGGCCGGGGTGGGGGGCACAGCAGGAACTTGGTTAAAATCCGGGGGTCCAGGAAGCCTGCCCCGAGGACCCTAAGTCCCAAGTCGGCACCGCTCGGGGGCTAAGCAACCACCCTTGTGGACAGCTCCGGCTGCCATTTGCCAGTTGTGCGAGGTTTTTAGGCTTTGGGTGAAGATTAAGTAATTTATGCGTATCTAGAGCAGACGGAACAGAGCCTGGTACATACGGGGCAGAGAGAGAGAGAGAGAGAGAGAGACAGATCAGAAGCAGGCTCCAGGCTCTGAGCTGTCAGCACAGACCGACGCGGGGCTCGAACCCACGGACCGTAAGTAGGACGCTTAACCGACAGAGCCCCCCAGGCGCCCGCAAATCAGGCCCTTTCATGGGAGGCGGGAAAGGAACAGGTAGCCGTGTCTGGGGTGGGTGCAGAGGGGAGGGAAGGAAGCCTCCCTCGGGCCTCGTTTCTCGGGTGCGTGCGGACAACGGTCACAGGGGATCCTGTTGATTAAAATGGTAGCTCAGTTCTGGGGACCAAGAGGCGCAGGTGTCCCTGGGAGATTTGTCCTCAGTGCCTCTCCTCCCTCCACGGAAACCCTCCTTGCAGCGGCAGAAAATGAGGAGTCTGTCTCTTCCGGCGTGCAGAGGGGCCTGCCGTGACTCTCATGTAAGAGCGAGGTGCTTCCTGACCAGAAATGACTCAGAGAGATTTGTTGGCGGAAGCCTGCTGTTGCCATCCTGGGGTTAATTTGGGAGAGTGCTGGCTCAGGACGGCGGGGCTGCTGGCTGCCCACGGAGGTCAGGCCTTCTCTGAGCCTCCTGTCTGGGTCACTCTCGGGGCCTCTCTCTGAGGAAGTGGCCAGCTCCGGAGAGGAAACGACTGGCCTGCACTTCACCCTTGGAAAATTCTGCTGAGGCTCCTCTCCGCCCTCTTGTTCCAGCGATGGCCGCTGAGGGAGGGCGTGTGGGAGGGCGTCTGCTGGATTTTTCACCCAGCCAATTGTTATCCCATCGACACACATTGGCTCAGCACCTCCGATGGGCCAGGCGCTGTGCTAGGTCTGGTGACACAGAGTTAAATAAGGGCTTGTCTCTGCTCTCAGAGGGTTTCACATGAGACAGAGACATGCAGGCTGGTAATTACTCATTGTGACATCCTTACTCGTTGAGACTTGTATCAGGCCCTCTTTCTGCGAGTAATAAAACAAAACAAAAGCCTCAAGGTAGCTGGGGCAAGAAAAGGTAATGCAATTGTCGTCACGCAATCGAAAAGCTAAGTAGATAGATCGCTTCAGGTACGGTTTGACTCAGGGGCTCAAAACATTGACCAGGATTTACTTTTTCTCCGCCTCAGCACCTGCTTTCCATGGTCTGGATGTCTGAATAATGGTCCCAAAGATACCTATGTCCCAATCCCAGCAGACCTGTGAATCCGTGACCTTCCATGGCAAAAGGGACTGGGCAGTTGTGATTCAGTTAAGGATCTTGAAATGGCGCGCGTATCTTGGGTCGTTGTAAGGGTAACGTAACGCAGCGGTCCCCAGCAGAGATGTGAGTACAGAGGTAGAGACCGAAGGGCTCCACAGGGGGAAGGGGACACGAGCCACAGAATGGGGACAGCCTCCAGAAGGGGCTGGGAAAGGCAAGGCGCGGATTCTCCCTTGACCCGCTGGGAGGAACACGACCCTGCGACCCTGCTGACCTCTCCGATTTTAGCGCGGTAGAGGCCCGGTTCAGACTAGTGGAAAAGACGGGCTGCTTTCTCCCTGGTAACTCTTACGTAAGTCCTGATAACACTATGATTGGCCAGATCTGGGCTCCGCCCCTCGAGGGGGTGGAGCCCCACCTGACCTTCCCGAGTGGAGCGTCTTGGTAGGTGGAGGAAATCCCAGGATTAAGCTGGTTACAGAGGGGAATGAATGCAATGTAGCTAAAAATAGCCACGGTTCTGTACAGCAGAGGAGGGAGGAGCCTCACTCAGCTCCCAGGAAGGAGGGAAGAGCGCTGAAGGGCATCGGGAGATTGGGTGTTATTCCCAATTTCCTGCCTCATGAACTTCAGGCACGTGGCGCTACCTCTCCGGCCCTCTGTTTCCTCACCTGTAAAATGGGGCTAATGGCCATGGCCTTGCAACTTCCGGGGGGTCGGGATCTTCCTTGAGTGACAGGCCAGCTTTGAGTCACTCCTGAGTTAGGGTCAAGCTAACCCCGGGATCATGGATGGTGGGCGTGTGTGGGGGTGGGTGTGTGTGTGTGCGCGCGGCGCGGCGCGCGCACGCGCCAGGGTGGGTGGGGGGTGGAGGGGTCCTTGAGTTTTTCCCACTGGTTTTGCTTTATTAGGACATTAGATGGAATCTTCGGCTGGTGACTCAGACTTCAAAGGAGATTGAACTTCCGGGCAGATCCTCCCTGCTCTGTGGGTGGGGTGTGAGAAAGAAATGTGGCTCCTTCCTGTGGTGGTCTTGGGGCTCCCGACCTGGGTGCATGTATCTCTTGCCGACACGGTGGCAGGCGTGACAGCAAGGGGCAGGGCTTCCTGGCAGGGGAAGGCTGGGATTTAGCCCATTTTTTGAGAAGGAAGGGGCCAGTTTATCCCCTGGATGACTCAGAGTGGGTGCACACGGTCCCATGGCATCTTAATCAGGCCTTACTGGCGGCAAATGACAACAGTCAAATCAAATGGGTTCAAATCCCAGCCCAACCTCTTACTAGCTGTGTGACCCTGGGCAAGTCACTTAACCTCTCTGAATGCCAGTTTCTCCATCTGTAAAATGGAGGTACCCTTTTGTGGGCAGCTGGATTTGCTTTCTATTCACAGGCCGCAGCCACTAGGAATCCCTGCGGATCCCCACATCCCGAGGGTGCTGGCGAGGGGACCCAGGCTCTTCCTTTTCTTTTCCAACCATTCTTATCGCGGCTTCTAACTTTGTCTCTTGGTTACAACATGGCTGCTGTAGCTCCAGTCATCGTGTCCACATGTAGGCAGGAAGTGGGGGGGGAAGGGGAAGGGGCAAGGGCAGATTCCACGGGTGACTGGATAAATACACCGAAATATATCCGTATCCATGCAGTGAAATATTATTCAGCATTAAATAAGAACGAGCTTACTGCTGCATACGACCACGTGGGTGAATCTCAGATTCATTTTGCTGTTTAGACATTTAGACGGATTCTTAACTGCTCTATCTGGCTCCACGCCTTGGAGAAAAAAAGGGAAACTTCCCTACCAAAGCCCACAGAGCCTTCCGGGCCTAGACTTAATATCCAGACTGAGACAGAGCCGAGTAGGGCCGGCCTCGGCTGCAGCCTCCCCTTTTTCCCTTGCGCTGGTTGGTGGGCTCGCACTTCTGGGCTTTTGCACGCTTTCTATCTGGAACCAGCTTCCCCGAGCTCTCTGCCCAGCTGCCTCCTTCCTACCCAGAATTCAGCTCCGATGGAGGCCGTGTGGACGGCCTTCCCTCGCCGCTCGGGCAGAGGAATCCACGCGTCACCGGCTTTGCTTTCGTCCCAGCCTGGGGCGTTATCTAAAATCGGCCCCTGTGTTTGTTCCTGTTTCTTGTCTGTCTCCCCTGCAGAGCGCAGGCCCCGAGATGGGGGAGCTGCTGGGGACCTCAGGGGGCACCAGGCGCGGGTGGGTCCTTGTCCGATCCCCACCCAGTGAATGGGGGCAGGCACACGGCACACACCTGTCACAGGTGTCCGTGCCCCCGGACACAGACCCACTCGCACACCCCTGAGCGGCGTAGCCGCAGGTGCGGACTGACCCCACCCCCCAACCCGGCTGTGCCCACGCTCCGCCTCGGGCAGGGTGGAGCCGGCATTGGATTAATCCTGTTCCAGGCTGGCTTTCGTCTTCAGGGCTGCTTCTGGGATCGCTGAGATGTTTCCCACAGGGGAGGGAAAAAACAAAGGGCTTCGAAGGGGTTGGGGGGCGGGGTGCTGGTTGAACGCCAGCCGGCTGGGCTGGGGCTGGTGCCAGGGAGGATCGGGGCTGTCACCAGCCCCCAGCTCTGGTCCGGATGTCTCAGTAGGGGTGGGGAGAGGGGGCCCGGGACCCTCACTCAGAAAGCCTCAGGGGTGGGCCTCCCCGAGCTCGTCCCTTGTTCCCAGCTGTGGCTTCCACTGGGCCCTCTCGCAGGGAGAGGGACATTTGAGAACTAAGGTTTGGAGTTTGAGATGAGGCCCCCTAGACTGCTGCTCGGCTTTTGCCCTGTCACCTCAGGTGACACAGCTAGATAGTCCCAAGACGGTGGCCGATTCAGTTAAACAGTAATCCGTGCGCCGGGCAGGCCCTGGGGGTCACCTTGCCAGACACCGTTCCCTCCCTTTTCTTTCCAGCAAAGCCTGGGTTTTATTCGGAGGGTGAGCTGCCTTGTTCTGCGGGATTAATCAGGTCTAAGGAGATCCTATTTTGGGTCGACCCAAGGTGAGCCTGCCTGCGATACAGCTCTAGCCAATGAGATGCTCAGGGAAGGTGCTGGGGGCCGATTTCCCCCTTTGGGTAAGCGAGAGTGAGAAGAAAGTCCCTCTTACTGCCTCACCTTCCTTTCCGCATGGTTCACTGTTGTGTGAGGGAGTGTCGCCTGGAGCCACAGCAACCATTTTATGACTATGAGGCAAAACACAGCTGACCCATTGAGGATGGTGGAGCGGGAAGTCAATGAGCTCCGAGGTTTGTGGAGCCCGGATCATCTGGAGATCGGTGCTCTCCTGGCTTCTTATTTTATGAGAGAAATTTCCGCACGCGGGCCACAGAGTCTTCACTCATCCGTCGGCGTTTGTGCGTGGACTTCTTTTCCCTGCATCCTCCCCACTCAGCTAGGTAGTCCTCAGTCATTCTGCAGAGCCTTGCTCACATGCCGCTTCCTCAGAGGAGCCTGCCCTGATTTCCTGCCCACCAACAGTAGATCCCACTTTCCTGGTTCACACTCCCATCCGGCCCCCTTGCCTGTAAAGCCGCCGGAGTTCGCAGTTGACAGATGTCCGGCTCCTGCGGGAACCGGAGCACGTCACACTCCACAGGACTCTCCCCCAGCCACTCCAGCCCCCCACCCCCGGCCTCTGCCCTGCTTCCCAAACCTACCAGGCAGGTTCCCAGGCAGGCCTTTGCCCTGGCTTCTCCCTCTGCCTGGGACCCTGTCCCCCAGACCTAACCATGGCCCAGACCCCCTCGTCGGTCTTGCCTTATGCTTGACCTCCTCGTCGGCGCTTACCCCCATCTGGTGAAATGGCACGCGCGCACACGCAAACGGCAACGTGGATGGCTCTCAGGATAATTACGCTCAAATGAGAGAAGTCAGAGGAAAGAGACGTCCCGCGTGACCCCATTTACGTGAGACGATTTCATTCGTACAGATTTTGATCACCTCTCTCGCCTGCGTTCCGACCTGCATCGTCCCGAACGATAGCCAGTAGCCACGTGTGGAATGTGGCCGGCGAGACGGAGGGACTGAACTTTCAATCTGTACTTTATTTCAATTAATTTCAATTTAAAACGAAACACCAAAGCGGCTTTGAAGGTGTGGATGCAAATATGAAAGGGAAACGCTTTTTTGATGTTCAGCGCCCGGAAGACCGGGTCTCTGTGGACTAACTCGGGCAGGCCAGCCTACCTTTCCAGCTGTCGGCTCTATGAAATCTAAGCACAGATCGAGTGTTTCCGATGGGAATTTAGCAGCCACCGTGGGACGGGTTGCAGGCGTAAGAGAAACAGTGGATTTCGAGGCGTGCGTGTGCAAAAAAAAAAAAAAAGAAAGCAAATATCTCACTGATGGTTTTTCATGTGGATACGATGCTAGAAATGATGACGCTTTGGGCCGAGTAGGTTAAATAAAATACGACACTTAATTTCATCTGTTTCTTTTTCCTTCATTTTTTTTTTAAATGTGGCTACTAGATTCTATTTATTTACTTATTTAAAAAAAATTAAGCTTATGTATTTATTTTGAGAGAAACAGAGTGGGGGAGGGGAGAGAGAGAGAGAGAGAGAGAGAGACCGAGAATCCCAAGCAGGCTCCGTGCTGCCAGCCCAGAGCGGGGCTCGAACTCACGAAGCCGTGAGATCAGGACCTGAGCCGAAAATGAGAGTTGAATGTTCGCCCCGACCGAGCCACCCGGGCGTCCCGAGGAGATTTTAAAATTCCACACGCGGCTCCTCGTGTCTCCCCGGAGCAGCGCCGCCCCGGAATGCTGATGGGGACCGCCAGCTCGGCCAAGCCCGCGTGGACCGCACACAGCCCCGCTCCGGGCGCACTTCATCGACGGCTCCTAGAAGCTGGCCCGCCGGGCCCGCCGGTCGAAGGGATCATCCTCGATCTGCTGAGCGCGGGCTTCTGTGCACGGAACCGGGGCATTCCCACCCACAGGAGGTATGCCAGTTGCCGGGAGGGCCCGGGCAGGATGACTCAGTTCCTGCCCCGGGAGGGGGACCTTGGGCGTCTGCTCTTGCCCGGGTCACGAGTGTGCCAAGCGCCTTTCTCCCCCGCCCGCCCCCGGCCGGCCTGGGAATGGTTTGCATCATGATGTATCCGAGGCCCGAGGGCATCTGAAGTTCAGAGGTGCTGGAAGGAGATCAGCCGGTGCCTTGTTCTCCCCGCGAAACACGAATCAATACGGCATTGAGCCAGAGAAGCCCGCCTTCCTTACCAAGTGCCTCTGAGCCGCAGGGTCCAGACCCCGGGGTGGGGGGAGCGGGGTCAGAGATGGGCCGCTGCTTGGAGGAGGTTTGGGGCACAGTGGCTCTTGTTGGGTTTGCGTTTCTTTTCAACATTAACAAATATCATGGCGAGAAAGAAACCGTAACGTAAAATTTACCCTTTTCATCGTTTGTATTTTTTAAAAACCTTTTTTAACGTTTATTTTTGAGAGACAGAGCACAAGGTGGGGGTGGGGGGGGGCGCAGAGAGAGAGGGAGACACAGAATCCGAAGCAGGTTCCAGGCTCTGAACTGTCAGCAAGGAGCCCCACGCGGGGCTCGAACCCACGCACCGCGAGATCATGAGCTGAGCCGAAGTCGGATGCTTAGCCGACTGAGCCCCCCAGGCGCCCCCTTTACATCATTTTCAAACGCACAGGTCAGTGGTAGTAAGCACATTCACATTACGGTGCGACCATCCTTCCCCCACTCATGGGCTCTCAGACTCGGGGAAGGGCAAGGCGGGTGCCGGAGGGTCATGGGAGAAGGCGAATGTCTCAGCCCGGACTGGATTTCCTCTCCGCATCTCTCTGGGGGCAAGACCTCGGGAAATGTCACATCGGTCACGTAAGGGTTAATTCCAAGGAGGCCTTATAAAGAGGCTATTTGCAAAGATGTGGGCAGGCGTGTGGGGAAATCCTGGGCTAGAAATGGAAACGTTCCCACCCTGGGCTGGAAGAGGGGAGGGGAGGGAGAGTTCCAGAAACCCAGCAGGAGAGAGGATGTAGGAGGAGGGGTGCCCTCGGGGTGGAGGGAAACAGCCCCAGGGACCCCTTGACCGCACTCTCCTCCAGGGCCCGGCAGGGGCTCCCCTTGGGGGGAGTCCATCCAGAAGGTGCACAGTGGCAGGCTGTGGATGGCGTGGGTCA